>NC_090941.1:970218050-971620550 GCF_040938575.1 Ambystoma mexicanum | reverse complement strand
GGACAAACCTACATCTGTCCTTTTCTTATATTTGTAGATAGAATTGGCTATACCTATAAATACAATGGAGCTTATATTAAGAAAAGTGTTAATTACATGCAGGGGAATAGCAGGGGTTGCACTTGGGTACAAATCTTTTGCAAATCTGTTGCTTCAGTGCAATTTTCATCAGTTCCAAAATGTAGTAGAAAAAGTGGAAAAACAAGCAAAATCACATTTACACCTTTTTTCACTACGTTCTGGGGGAAAGTATGGCTCTGAAAGGTGGGAGTGGATGCCCTATTCTGTTACACCCCTCTACGCCCACATCCTCTGTTTTTGAACCCCCATTTAAGAGCTCTGAATGTGTCTGGTGCTCTTTGAAAGAAATCAGTGCCAGTTTTCAATAAAATTCTGTGAAAGCAGGAGCAGAGGGGGGTCACCTGAAAGTCACTTATGACATTGAGGCCTGGGTGTTTATTTATTATTTATTTATTTGTAATGCACACTATACAGCAAAAATAGTGTTTCAAGGTGCAACCAGACAAGGAGGGGGGAGGGGATAAAAAACAAAAAAAACGTTTTTCAAAGGTTTTAAAACATTCGGAATGTGCAAGTTCTATAGCATAAGAGTAGGGTGAAGGAGGGGGGGGGGGGGAGGAGGGCAGAAAACCATCAATGCCTTGCCTTATTGTTAAAGAGTTCTGGAAACGTCTAACACCACATGCCTTTGTTTGTCTTCGCCATAAGGATACTACAGATGGTTGCATTGGAAGAACGAAGACCAAATCCGATTGCAGATGTAAAAGAGTAACATCCATTTTTATAGAACCGACTATTCGTATGAATAAAATGATCATGCAAGTATGCGTTGTTATATTACACTATGACCACTAGATGTCAGCAACGGCTTTCTCCTCTCGCCAATGTTGCACTTGTAATCTCTTGCCCTGATTTACAATGTTAAGTAGTGGTGCAAGCGAATTACGAAAGCTTCTCAGATTTGCTCCTCTGATCTCATACCCGATTAACAAACCCTAAAATTAGAGCAAAACCGGAGCATCCCTGAGATGCCCCTGAGCACATCTTTGTGAATCATATTTGCACCTATGATTCTCAAAGATGACCCAGGCAGCTGCCGACAGATTTCAGTTTTAAGATTTGTTAATACTGGATAAGGTAGCAGCAAATATCCGACGCGCGGTGCATCTCTTGATTTGGTCCAGAGCAAATCCTTTTTAATTGGACCCTCAGCAAATTTTGTAATAATCTCCAGGACCCTTAAGAGCCATTAAGTCTTGCAAACCTAGGGCGACTGATCGCCATCTGCGTACGGGGAACCACATTCTCAAAGGTATTCTGGCACAAAGGCAGAGGGTTTGCGTCAGAAGGACTTGCCCTCAATTCACAAGGGTCACCAGAAAATGCGCATCCATGTGTGCCAAAGCGCAACCTAGGTCTTGGAAGGGGTCATTTCTGCGCATTTAAAAGCGCATACCCAAATACAGAAATGTGTTTGGAAATGCATTTCCCTGTGCCTGTTTGCAACAGGTACAGGTCTAGGCACAATGCATGATATATAATTTCTAACCCTGTTCAAGTTGCATTTCTAGCCCTCAAACAGGGACACAACTGCATGTTTCTTTTCTTGGCATTTCACAATGATGGGCCTTTTGAGGTCCCGCCACTGTGTAATGCACTTGTAAAGTGCTGGGAGTCTGTCATACAGTCAGTAGTGTCAGTAGTGTGCTGCAGCCCAGCTCTCTAGAATGGTGCAGATCACCCTTATGAATAAGTTGACCCACACATTTCTCAATGTAATGCAAAGAAAATAAATGCATGCCCAGAATATTTTTTTATTTGTGTTACTTTTTGAGACTCTGACCTTGGGTTTGTACTAGTCATTTTTTTTCTATTTAAAAAAAAAATGGAATAACGAGTAACTAAACCACTTAAAGCAGAAAATCTCTACCACTTGCAAATGAATAATCACCAAAGCAAGCAAGAATAAAAAGCCACTCCCCAAGCACATATTTTAAAGAATAAAACTGGGTTATTTCACTTACAAATAATTACAAGAAAAACAGGAAGAGGAACACAGAACACATAAGGCGTTTCTCATTGTCCTTTTATACTGCCTGGTGACCACCACCAGACAGGAGATGTTTACAACCCCTTGTAATGCTTTTGACTGAAACATGGCGTCTGTGTGCAGTGCACCCAGAGCCATAATGGACATTTGCCCCAGGCCTCAGTGGAATCTGCACTTGATAAGAATTCTTCTCGTATTATTCCACTGGTAAACATGTTTTCAGCGCTGTCTATTGCTTATGTTATTTTGCATAGCTCCAAGGACACGTTGGAACGAAGATACATGCATTGGCGGCTAGAATGAGCCAGGTGCCGGCTGGTATGTGATAACGTTGTTATGAAATTTGTTAAAGCCGAAAAGAAACCATGTCGTTATTTTTGCTGCTTTCTTGAGAAAGGGAAAGCTTTGCCTTTTGAGGCTACTGTGGTTCATTCCAGGCAGGGACCCATGGGAACGGTCAACAGGTAGAGAGAGGCTTATGCCAGAAAGTTCTGGAAAATGCCATTGTGCATTTATGTCAGTGTGGCAGTAGTGGGAGCTGTGGCGGATCGTTGGAAGCAGAGTGCACTGGGACTGACACCCTTGTGAGGCTGGGATCTGGGGTCGCACAGTGGGATCTGGTGCCGTGCTGGGATGTTCCCAAAGCGGTGGAAGAAGATGGTTGTTACCTCCAAGGATTAATCGAGCACCGGAGTGTCTTAGGGGCAGGAGAAGTCTCCGTAGTAACCGGAGCAACAGGGAGTTGAACCCTGATTGGAATTCACAGCAGAAAGATGTGCCTTGGAAGCAGAGCCAAGCTGCAATACCAGTGAGTTTCTGTGGATGGTACAAGGAACTCATGGTGGCAACAGTAAAAACAGACACAAGTGAACACAGTTCAAGGGTGTTCATTAAACTGTAAAGGTAGGTGAGAAAAGCGCCTATCCTAAACCTAAATCTAAGATGGGAGCAAGCTACGACCATCAAATAATAACAAGGCAGTCCTAGTGGCGTCTGGTCAAATAAAAAAGGGCCTATACTAAAAAAAAAAACTATTGCCAATCATTACAACTAAATAAAAAAAGAGTGTGGGATAAGATTCACAAGAAAGAAAGAAGAGTAGAGGAGATGGGGAAGTATAACTTCTTCGGGTAGCACAGGAATTATAGCTGATCATATTTCGCAGGATTCGCCTGGGATTTCAATGTGTACTGGGATTTTAGGGTATACTTCATTGTCTCCATGTACACATGTCACTCTAACTAGGGCTGTGTTGTCTAGATCTTTTGTTGTAACTAAATCGGCTCATATAGCGGTTTGCATACTACCTGCCCTTACTTGCCTTCCATTCACCCAAGCCTTTTCATATGTGAACTCGGTAGGAGTTTGGCACAAACAAATGCTAAAGGTCTCTAGCTCTGCCTCGAGTTCTTCCCATTCTTCACCCTTCAAACAGCCTTTTTCCATAGGTTCGTGTTTTATGTTCTTTGGACAATGTCTAGCTAGATGCCCTGTTTCTCTACAGGGAAAACAGATTAGAGGAGGTGGTCTGCTTCTTTTAACTGCTCCTTTCTACTTTCATCCTTAGCCTGCGGATCAGTTTCTCTGAGTTCTACTCTCTCTCTCTCTTGGTATTCCTTCTGTGATTCTATGCAGCCCCCCCCTACTCGATGGATGGGCTTAAGATCCTTCCGTTTTTCCCCTGGAAGAACCAAATGGAAGTGTTGAGCTGCATCCAAGTGTTTTTGTGCAGTCTCAATGGCCGTGGCTAGAGTAGGTCGATTTAACTGAAGAAACTGAAGAACAGATTATTGCAAAAAAGGGGGTAAGGAATTTGTAAATTGTTCTAAGGTAATCATCTCCGTCAGTTCTTCTATGGACTTTTTATCCATAGGGCAACCGTGTTTTTAATGTGTTCACCTAGTTCTAGAGGGGTTTCTGCCGGGTTCAACCTAATGGCCCGTAAGGATGAGTGATAGGAAGTTTGGAGTTCACCTTTCAACAAGGGACCCAAATATCATCTTTGAAGGTTCTCTTCCCATCCCAGTTGTTCGGCCACGCATTCGAAGTTTAGAAAAACAAATCCTAAATCTTCACCTTCAAGATAGGGTTGAAGTACGCCCCGTGGCAGTAAGGGCCTTGTTTGTAACTCAATTAATTTTGTAAAATTTTCTTGAAGTCTATTTTCAGCCTGTATCTGATGGACCGCTAATTGGGCGATGACATTATCTAGGTCAGCCATTTCTTCTGGGGGCGTAAGGGTTCCCTCTGTGGTGCCCGAATCAGCAAAGAAACAACTCTCGATTCCCTCGGATAAGGTTCCAAAATCCTCTAAATCTTCTGATTCTGAGTCTGTTGAAGGAGTGGAATGGAGTAAATTCGTTTTTACCCTGATGGTCCCGCAACAGATGAAGACTGGGAACCATGAAAAAAAAAAGGCTCTGAGGCATGGGGATTCAGAGCACTAGGTCTGATAAAAGAAAACACAGGTCGAACTTTGAGGATTATTTGGTTCCAAGGCTGTATGTTGTAATGGGAGAGAGGAAGGGTGTCTAGCAACACTTGAGTTTTAAAGAATAGATCCTGTTGACTAGTTGGGACAAGTAATTGAGAGGACAACACCTCTTTCAGTGTGGATACACGGTCAGAATCTAGGAGATCAACTATTTTATTTTCCCCTTCCAGTGGTACCACAATTATTAGCATTGGTTTGAATTTTTATCAGTTGAATCATATCCCACTCTGACACCATATATAAATCTAAGATGGGAGGAAGCTACGACCATCAAATAATAATAAGGCAGTCCTACTGGCATCTGGTCAAATAAAAAAGGGCATATACTAAAAACAACTATTGCCAATCCTTACAACTAAATACAAAAAGAGTGTTCACAAATGATAAGTCAGGATGTGGTAGCCGGGGGTCTCCCTTCCCCACGTTTTGAGCACAGAACAAGGCGGGACTCCTGAGCACAGCCCACTGTCGAGCTTTTCCAGCACAAGACTACTGTTCTGTTCTCTGGTATCAGGACCTCTGGTGGTAAAGTCTCTTTTCTACAAAAAGTCTCTTGCCTCCGAGAACCTGATGTGTTCAAAATAACAAAAAAAAAGTTCCTTTCTGCATGTACATTGGTTGATGACTTTTCACCCCTGGGTCCCCTCTTCCGGGCTCAGATTCAAAAAAGTTCCTAGCGATATCAGGACCTTCGGAGGTTAAGTTTCTTGCTTCCGAGGACCTGATAGGTTCAAAATAATAAACCAAAGTTCTTTTTTCTACTTGCTCTAGGGTGATGGTTCTTCACCCCTGGCTCTTCCACTTCTGGGCTCAGACCCCTCTCAAATGTCAGCCTTCATCCGTCGGGTTCACTATGGCTTGCATTAATACAATAACATCTGCTACATTCACGTGTCATTGGGCGATGGCTTTTCACCCCTGGATCCCCCTCTTCTGGACTCAGACCCTTCTAGAAGTCATGTGTCATTGGGTAATGGCTTTTCAACCCTGGATCCCCCTCTTCTGGGCTCAGACCCTTCTAGAATGTTTGCCTCCCTCTGTTGGGTTCACTACGGCTTGGTGCCCAAAACAATTTAACCTTTCGCATTCACAAGTCTTCATGTCTTCTTAAACAATAAACTGTGGACATCCCTCTGTCAGGTTCAGTCTTGTCAACACAATGTTAATTGGGGGCCTCATGCTTCGACCCTTTCTCTCAGCATCCCTCCGTCAGGTTCACGTTTGCCAGCCTCTCCGTTTATTCTACTTTCTCACTATGCAGTATTCATCTCCCTTAGCTTTTCCATTACTTGCCGTTCAAAGACTTTCGACTGTACAGAGGCTTTTGCTAGACCCTTTTATGACCGCTTCACCTTTTCCTTGCGGCTTTCCCAAGGCCTTCTTGTATCGGTAGTTTCAACAATTGGGAATTCACCAGAGTCTCCCGATTGAGGACCCACGTGGTTCTGGACCCCGCTGTAGCTGGTTTCCCCCATAGGAGTTAATAGTTCTTTGAACTTCCCTCAATTTACTATTTGCAACTTTTGTTCAATTCAGTTGGGTTCTTATCGGTTCTCCCCTCAACTCACTGGCTGTAATGAACAGCTTGGCTTTCTTGTCTCTGGTGTCAAGGACAGTACCACAGTAGCAGGCATCTCACCCTGTCTTGATTATCAGTATACGGGAGCTCTGTGTACCGTTGACATCTGCTGCAACACATACTGGCTATTGTTCGCAGTCTTACGATACCTTTGACGGAGGCTTTGCAGGTCTGGGTTTGAAAGGGCAAGGTTGCGTCTCTCCTTGTCGCCCTTTCATTTCTCATCTCCTTTCTCCTCCTCTTGAATTGCCGTACTGGGATAGCGGTCTCGTTTGCCTTGCTCGTAGTGTGCTCTTGTGTTCCACCTTTCATCCATTTGGGGAAAGGAAAGGGCCGTCAGGTGTGTGTGATTCTGATCAATTGCCTGACCCTTGTATTGGGACATGTCGGGTAACCGGCTCTGGCGTTAGTCCATTGTCTTTCGTGGTGTGTGAAAGTGTTTGTGTCGGAAAAGGGGAGGGTGTAGAATTTCAGAGTACCCTACATGGTATGATGCGGAAAAGGTATTATAAGAAGGTGGATACTCTGTCTCACCCGTTGGTGTCCCACTTCCACTCCCGAGGACCCTCCATCCAGGTGATCCTTCCTCACTGGTCCACCCCTACGAACTGGATCCAATACCGAAGGCCATGTCCTGGCCACCTGGATGACACCTTTTGGTTTCTCACAATGGGGAAATGCTGGGCGGTCTGCACGCAAATGTGAATCCGCGAGCAGCGACAAAGTAGCAAGCCATTGTTAAACTTATGAAGACCTTCAGCGAGAAGAGAGCTCCTCGCGAGTATGCTTTACTAATATCGAATGAATGAATCATTGTATCCCTGAATGTGGAAAGCTAAACAACCCAAAATAAGGGAGCCAACATCACCTGCACATTGTCAAAGCCAAGAGAGTGTTGGGCACTGTTTAAAGAACTGTTGGGGAAGTGTTGCCTGCATAATCAAGGGGGTGCGCAGAGAAAGGTGGGGGAAGAACTGTATGCATGAATACAGTGCCAAAGACTGGCAGAGGATGTGTGACACACTGTGGCAAAGCCATTGCTATACTTGTTACTGCAGCCACTTCAAATTGAAGTAGCAACCTTGTCGCTGCATGCACGTGGATTTTTTCCAAGAAACTACAACTCCCTGAGAATTTGTAATTCCTCGGTGCCCATTTCCCTACTAACCCTGCGTGAACACGCAGGCATAGACGGTGAGCCTGTGGCCCTATTTACGCATTAGAAAGACCATATCACGGCTTATTAGACGTAAATTTCAGCCCGCTTTTTAGCATTTTAATATTGTAACTGTGTGGAATTGTTGCTGGGTATTGTATGCATTTTTAGAACTGTTCTTAAACATTGTTTTAATCTGCTTTTACCCGTGAGATATTTTTAATAACTTCTCCTAAATGTACCTGTGAGACAGCTCCCGTGTTTGTTTGGAGCACATTGCTATATTTGTTACTGCAGCCACTGCAAATTGAAGTAGCGACCTTATCGCCACACACACGTGGATTATTTCAAAGAAACTACAACTCCCTGAGAGTTTGTAGTTCCTCGGTGCACATGCGGATGGGTAGTCTGTGGCAGACTGTGGGCAGACTGGGCGGACAGGCGTGTTGTAAGTAAGCTCCTGCAACTATTAATTGTACCTGCTCTTTGCTTACCCCCTACATGAGTGTCACTAATGCACTCAAGTTATAATCAAGGCCAGTGAACAACCTTTGTTCGCTGTCTGGAAGTTGAAAGAATCTCGTAATAATATCAGTGTTTATAAACACACAGGTAACTTATCAGCTGACCTAGTTCTTAACCTAGAAATGATCCGAAGTGGCAGCTCACCCATTATGCATCACACTAAACAGGGACTTTCTAATCATATATTGACCAAAAAGAAATTGACGCTAGTCTTATTAAATACTAGATCCCTGGTGAAACACATGGTCGATATTCACGACTTTGTCCTTGAACACAATGTGGATATAATGTGTGTTACTGAGACCTGTCTCAGCGACGCACATGGTCACACCATTGAACAGGTGACACCCCCTGGCTATGCTTTTTTTTGGTAAACACCGAGAGGTGGGCACCGGAGGTGGCATAGCATTTATATGCAAAAAACGAATTAGGAATTTATCAAAGTAAAATGGAATGTGTAGGTTGTGATCTCCTACACATTAAACTGCTTGCCGATTCTAATCATAGTATCAACCTAGTTCTAATAAAAATACCAACATTTTGAAAAATCAATCCAGTGTGAAGAAAATGTATTTGGCACTCGTTATAAAGAATCAAAATACCAAATGGGAAGTCGCAAGTGGATATGTATATACTTTGAAAAATGATTTATCTCTAGCTATGGCAATCTAGGTAATGATACAATACCACAGCTGACAAACCCTAATAAGAAAAATAAGATAAAAATTTAGAATTCGCTGGGAGTCCTGTAAAGGTTGCCGTAAGTGTGTTTAAAGTCAACCTAGTTCTAATCTACCGCCCCCCAGGGCGAATCCCCCAATTTCAATGAGGATATTGTAGACACTATCATACCGCTGTTGACTACGAACTCTGCTGTGGTGATATTGGGTGATTGTAACTTGTGGAAGGGACATGCTAAAGACAGTAAAGCTATTGATCTTGAAAAGGCTTTAAATAACCACCACATAACTATTCACAATAATGAACCTACGCATATAAAAGGACATACTCTGGTTTGGGTGGGAAGTGGAAATATCTTAATTGACAATGTAATTACCACGCCATGTGCCTGGTCAGCTAATTTCTCCACCCGCTTCCAGCTGACACTTCCAATCACTCACCCTAGGAAACACGAACCTATGCACAAAGTGCTCGGTAGGAACATGAAGGCTGTTACTCCACCTACCCTCTCAGCATGCCTAGAGGTTATAATGAATACAACTAAGAATTCAAATAGCCCAGAAGTGCTTATTAGTACTTATAATGATGAAATCTTAAAAATGTTAGATCAGGTTGCCCCTCTGAAAGTTAGAACAGTTGGAGATACTCCAAAAAATCATAGATGGTTTACTCCAACGCTGGCAGAACAGAAAACAGCTAAAAGACAGGCGAAACGAACATACCTGGCAAAAAGATAACACTCCAGAAAACCTAGAAATCTGGAAAACCAAGGCAAAAGAATATAACATGAAAATTATAGAAGCCAAGCATAACGTCTACAATAAACAAATCACCAATGCTGGGAACCAAACCAAAGAGCTTTTTTGGACTCTTGAGGTCTTGGGAAAAGCCTGCTAGTATATTAAATCCACTAAAGCCTGCTGGTCATTAAACCCACTAATGACGACTGTAAAAAAGTGCAAAAAGCCTTGGCCGATAAATAAAAAAATGTCCCAAAAGAAAATCCTCCAAGAATAGCTAAAATAACTCCTACTGCTACTTATAGAGAACCCAATCCTAACAGTACCGAGGAGGCACAGTCTAATTTTAAAACTACCTCTGAATTTTCAGCTGATGGAGAACAATCTCCTCAACAATCTCAAGTCGAGTTCAGTTTTAAAGAACAGACCACTACAGATATTTGTAACATTATGCAGGCTATGCAAGCTGCCCGGGTGAATTTTTACAGTCGAAAATTATACTTGAACATAAAGACATGTTTGCTCCTTTTCTCTGTTGGTTTGTAAATTCTTCCTTCCGTACTAGCCATATCCCCCCCTTCTATAATACATGTAGTAGTCACTCCGCTGTTAAAAGAAGATGGCCTAGATCCCAATGATGCTGCCAATCTTAGGCCAATTACTAACACTCTCTTTTTTCTAAAGCTTGTGGATAAAGTAGCTAGGCTACAATTGTAGGCACATGTGTCAGAAAGAGGCATCTTTCATAAAAAACAATCAGGGTTTCGCAGTTTTCATGGCACCGAGAGTGCCTTGTTGCACTTGCAGACGCATATGCTATCTGGGTTGGAATCCAGCAAGTTGTGGCTGCTGATGTTGCTCGATTTATCAGCAGCCTTCGACTTGCTAGATCATGGGATTCTGTTGGATTGGATGTCTACTGTTGGAGGTCTCTCAGGGGCGGCAATAACTTGACTCAAATCATTTCTTGAGGGGCATTGCTCCCGAGTGCATTGGGGCGAGAGTGCCTCTGATGCTGAGATTACCATCTGTGGAGTTCCTCGGGGGGCTTGTCTCTCTCCCCTGCTTTTTAATATCTACATTATCCCACTATGTAGGGATATTGACAATTCAGACCTCTTTTTGTGCAATTATGCAGACGATTTTCAGTTGGCAATGGAGGTTGGTGGAGACCACAGTAAAGACCAACAAACATTGGATCGGGTCTATCAAATGGTGAAAGGCTCGATGACGACTAATTGGCTCTGCCTTAATGCCACAAAGATGGAACTAATGTTATATGGCCCTAAACAAGCTAGAGAGAAGCTGGGCCCCCTGTATAACAGCTTCCAGGTTGACAGATGCCAGATACCAGTGGCACTCAAAAGTCAAGACCCTGGTTACTTATTTGGAGGCCAACGTAGGTAACAAGGCCCATGTTGACGCAATCGTAAAAAGCACTAATTATCATCTGAAAGTACTTTGCCAAGTGCCCCCTCTGGTTTCAGAGGAAAATCGCAAGAAATTAGTTTGGGCTGTAATACTACCTCGAGTGGATTATTGCATTTCCCTCTTGGGAGGAGCAAAGAAGGCAGACCTTCAAAGACTCCAAAAGATTCAAAATGCTGCGGTGTGCATTGTCTTTCAGATGAAGCGCCTAGAGCCCACATCAGCAGCCAGGAGGATTATCCACTGGTTGCCAGCCTCAGCTAGAATACAGTTCAAGCTTCTGACAATTTGTCACAAATGTGTCTATGGTGACGTACCTATATACCTCAACAACAGGCTGAGACTATATACGCCTAGTAGATCTCCTCGCTCAGCTAAGGCCTGCTCCCTACAAGAAGACAGAGTTAAAAGAGTTTGTGGAAATGGGCGAGCTTTTCCTGTGCAGGCCGCACAGGCCTGGAATGCCCTGCCGGTTCTCTTACGTAACACAGCCAATCTTCTGATCATCCGGAAACAGTTGAAGACCATTTTATTCTCATAATTTTCTGATCCAGCTACCTGGTTCTATTAGATAGGGCTCTATCTTCCTTCGTCATGGCGCCTGGACACCCTCGGGCTTTGGCGCCTTATAAATAAAATAACATAACATAACAAGAGGCTAAAGAGAAGAAGCTGAGGAAAACTGGAACGTGGGAGAACCACACTTTGAAATAGAGGCAGATAACTCTACAAATATACTCAGATCAAGAGACAGCCAAGTAAATGGTAGCAGAAATCCATGTAAGGTTTACTGTAACAGAATGTGTAATAGAAGAAATGATATTGATTAGAAAATATTGACGATTACTTTCTGATTATTCTCCAGATGGTTGAAGCACACATAAGAGTTAAAATATTGAAATTTGCTCCTGATGAAGGATGATTCAGAAATGCACGGAGTCTTTTTGTTTATTAATTTATCTTTTTTATCATAACCTCTGTTGAATTAAACATATTAATACATATGTTAAAACTTTGTTTTACCATATTATTTCATGTTTATGAAGATATTCCACAAATCAGAATAATCTTGACTGATTGTTGTTCAGTAACCATGGTGTGCAGGGGGCGGGATTGCCCGTCACTTGAGGACACTGTTTTGTCATTCACTTGGTATACTTCCCTGCCAATAATCTTTATACAATTTCAGCTGTCTGGTGTACTCACCTGCCAGCACTTCTTTATGCATTTTACAGTTCTTTGGCTATACCACAATAGCATATACCATGAGGTGCTTGATATATCAGTCTATGGTAATGTTTGCTCAAACATTTCCCCACAATGGCATCTCATTGGGGTTTGTTATGTTATGTTAATTGAATTTTTTAAGCTCATATACGCCAAGAGGCATCATGGCGTTCATCGCGTGGAAGAAGAATTTAATAATATGTCAGGATACTCTAGAATAATAAAGTTTTAAGTAGGTGGCGGAAGGTGTGATTGTCAACAGTCCCCTGTAAGATGAGAGGAAGGTCCTTCCAGGCTTTAGCGGCAGCCACCAAGAAGGCTCTCCCACCCGTCCGAGACAGTCTAAACCAAAGGACCACTACAAGAAGAGCAGACTGGGAGCGAAGAGAGCGAGTAGGCACATAGTGCGAAAATGTCACCTGCAAATACTCTGCCCCCAGGTCATAAAAGGCACGATAGACAATACACATGGATTTAAAAAGAATCCAGTTTTCAATGGGGAGCCAATGGAGCTGCCTTAGCAGCGGAGACATGTGGGCTCCAAACGGGGGGCGAAGGATGGATCTGGCAGCAGCATTCTGGAGTAGCTGGAGCCTATTAATCAGAGAGTGAAACTGTGCCAGATAAAGTGAGTTGCAGTAATCCAACACGCTCAGAACCAGTGCTGCCACAACCGGGGCCTGACACTTTGCAGGAATAAAAGGGAGGACCTTCTGAAGGATACAGAGTTTAAAATGGCCATTTTACAAACCGCCACAACCTGCTCGTCCATGGCAAGGGAGGCGGAGATCTTAACACCAAAATTCCTAACGGACTAAACAAGCGTGGGGAGAGGGCCAAGAGATAGGGGACAAAAGTCTGCAGTCCAGAACAGAAGAGGAGAAGTAGTACCAACGACCTATACCTCGGTCTTACTGCCATTTAACGTTAACCAATTTGTCGTCATCCAAGCCCCCAGATCCTCAAGGCACTTCCTAAGCTGGGTTTGTTGGCATGCTTTTTGGAATTCCCCGGGGTGCCCAGCTGCTCTGGGCAGACCCACCGGTTCCTTCCAGCATCTCTACTCCTGCTCATGCTTTTGCAGTGTGGTTCCTTCAACTGATTTCCGCTTTGGAGTGAGCGGACATTCTTATAGTGCCCTACACAGCTCTGCAGTCACACACAGCTTTCTCCAGTCTGGATCTCAAAGGAAATCCTGTCTCTTCGAGCAGTCCAACATCCAGGAATTCCTGCGTGGGTCTCAGCGTCTCCATGGCCCTTCTTGCTTGCACATGATGTTTCTCCGGCTGTCCTGATGGCCTTCTCTATTCCACCACACCTGTCCGTGTGCCTCGTGTTCATGAGTCTCAGCATGGGATTCAACGTCTTCTACTGCACTGTGCCTGCTGCAGCTTGCCAGGTAATCTCTCTCCCTGGATTCCCTTTTTGTGAGAAATTCTGCAGTCAACTTTGGGCTGTAGCACCCTGCTAATGCCCAGGGGTTCCCCTTCTTTCTGGAGGGGCCAAAATGGTCCCTTTGGCTCCTCCAGTACTCCTCAGCTCACTTTTGGCAGTTGGGATGCAAGGGTTCCCCTCTCCTCTGGCTCCCCTGCCTGAGTCTTTCTTCCTTTTTATATTTGCTTTGGCCAATAGCATTTGAAGAAGGACTGGATGGCTGACTATGGGAAGTGATCCTTATCACTCCTCTTCTTCGTCCCAGTGTTATGGGGTTTGTGGTCCCTTTCAGGGAATATTGTATAAACATATAAAATAGATTTCAAAGGCAAACTATGTTTGGAAGAAGAGTATGTGGAGCTGGAAAAAGTTTCTTTCATATTTTAACATGGCCGGGTGATTGAGAGTTGGCCTCTGGGATGTGACCAATGCTTTCCACTCTGGGAGAAGGAGGGATGATATCACATTGGGCCATTATATTGTTACAAATGGCAGATTCATCCTACAAGGGGAAAGAGGGATATCGCGTCTCAACTGATGGACTCAGGGTATCTCCCCGGAGGTTGTCTCCCCCATGTGATTGTTCTTCATACAGCCACCTCCAGGGTTAGGATCAGGTAGTGGCTGCTGTCCCCTGGCTACATGGGAAGAGGTCACCACCGGGAAAACAGTGATGAGTCCATCGGATTCATCACATACCCTTCCCCTTTGGCTTGGGCTTCCTGTACAAGGGCTATTTTTTACATTGTGTACTTGGGCTTCCCCTGGGAATATGGCATTCCATTCACCTTGGGTCTCCTATCCAAACTTTCACAAGATATCAAGAAGAATAACTCTCATTGTAAATATGGAAGTAATGCATATGAAGGACAAGTCAATATTACCACTTTTAGTAGTAGTGATACTTCATGAGATTCAGGTTCCAGACCTGAGAGAAAATCTATACATCCTTTAAAATCTTCTCTTAAACATGTACCAAGTAAATCCCCTAAGCAATGTAGATTAAATGGAGTTAAAACACCTGGGAACATTATGGACTTCATGTCCCATAATGTTCTTGGTACTAAGACAAGGAAGAGGGATCAAGAGTTTCCAAAGTGTGAGGAGTGATCTAGTTGTCCTAGCAGGCACTGCAGAACGAAGCAGGGACTGAGACCGCCACTGTAGTGACAGCAGTATACTCCACGCTGAGAGCCTGGAGGAGGGCAGAATCCTTAAATGCAGAGGACGTGCTCCCTGCATCCAGGAACCTGCTGAGGTGTGTGGAGTTCACCAGTGAGCGTTACGGTTTGCACAGACTTCGGGGACAGACCGTGAGAGCCGTCGCATGCTGGCGGGAGCTGTCAAACTCTACATAAGTCCCAGTGAAAAAAGAAACAGTGTCGACATGTCAGAAGAAGATGCCAGGAAAAACGGGTGAGTTTGCCTAGTGTAGGTAACCGTGGGGCGCTCTGAGGGAGACCACTGAACACTTTTGAATACCGAACAGTTGAATGTAAGTGAATTGGGCACAAGTCTCCTATTATAAAATGTCAGATTGGAGATTATTGTAACCCGCATTGCCAAAGCCAAATTGGGGGATGTGAAGTAAAAGAATATTCTAACCTGCATTGCCCAAGCAATAGAGGAGCAATATTAAACCAAAGAAGATACAGCTTCCCTGAAGACGGATATTTTAGAAGGGGACATTGTAACCTACATTGCCAAAGCCAAACTAGACTGCGATTGACATCCAGGCAAGGGAAATTCCTTGAGGTAGGGATTTGTAAATCATACTACCAACAGCAAAAAGGTTATATTAAAGAAAGACAGATACAGCAGTAGAAAGCTGGGTCAGGATCAGGTAGTGGTCCATGTGAAAACTGTTGTATTTTTGTGTAGCATATTGTAGAAAGAATCTATAAACCAATTATATTAACAAGGCTTACCAAAGAATACACGTTGTAGAAGTAGAAGTTTGTTTATCCTGGCAGGAGAGTAAACCAGAGGCGGGACAATTAGTGGTAGTACTGGCAGGCAAGTGGACCAGGCAGAAGATAACTTGAAGTCTAATGAATTTGGTATACGGTTGTAACAAAGAAGAAGTGGCAGTTTCTTTATTGTGTTTGATGAACTATGAAAGAAAAGAAGTAGCAATTCTATGATTGTGCTTGATGAACTGTAGCATAACCATCCTGACTAGGAATCTGTTTCTAAGGAGAGAAGATTGTTTGATCTACAGAGAACAATTGTTTTGACTTCCAACTGGAAGAGTGGAAAGAAAGTAAATTCACTGTCACGCTTACCTGAGTCTCTGCAGGAGCAATGGAGTCCTCCGGTCCCTTCGCTGGTTCTACACCACCCCTTGGTTAGTGAGAAGTCGGATCTGCCAAAAGAGTAAATGGTTAGTATGGTTTTAAAGGGGTTGCCTAACCCTCCTCCTTGCCTGACCCCACTTAGATGCCTAATTCACTATAGTGTGTGTCTCACCTGTGTGATTAATTTGATGGGCACTCCATCCTGCTCGTGCAGGGGCACTATTCTGGGAGCGATGCCTCAGGTATTGTTGTTCTTCAGAACTGCCTCCAGCAGTTAGCTGTTTGTGTTCACAGAGTTCGTGGTTGCCCAGTTGCTGCACTGGATTGCTTGTTCAGGTAAGTTCAGGTAAGTGGTTTTGTCACACCACCGTTGCTAGATTTGTTGAGCCACCAAGCTCGTGACTACCCAGTTACCACACAGGGGTTATTCAATGCAATATCTCCGTTCTGCCGTAGCGCTTGCTGACTTGCGTGCCCAGTTACAGCTCTGGACTGTAGCGATAGCTGTGAGTGGAGATGGCGATCGGAAGAGTTCTAACTGCTTTTCTCTTTCCTTGCAGGGTTCTCTGAGTCAGGTGGAATTGTTCGGGAAATGATGGAAAAGCTGGTTCCTGCTCCGAGCGATGCGGAAGGTAAGTTTTACAGTTCTGTTTTTAAGTGCGCGGGAGCGGGGATTTGCATGCGCGTGAAAACTGACTGCTAAACTGACTGCCTTTCTCTCTTCTTCTCGTTCCAGGATCAGAGACGATGATGCGAGCGCTGACTCCGTTCGTGGGAAAGAAGCTGATTCAGGATCTGAAGACTGGCGACCGGGCGGCGGTAAGCGTGTGCTGCAAGCTACAGAAAGAACACAAAGCATGGGTTGGTCTCTGGGCGTGGCTTTTAAAGGCAGCCACACCTGAAGACTAGAATGCACTGATTGCTTCAGAATGGCACATAATGCCCATATTGGAGTGACACGAAGTGACTAAAAGCATGGTTGAACAGGAAACAAGGTGTGCAACTTCCTATGAAATGGGATTGTCAGTACTAATTAACTGATGTGAATGTTTTAACTGGCAGGCTTTCACCCACATACCCCTACCTGATTTCCCCACCTGCCCCCATGTGCTTGTGCTAACGGGGAGAGGGGTTTATATGGGAGCCCAAGGTTAGCAATCATGACAGTCACTTTGTCAAGTACAGAGTATTTTGAATGAAAATATCGTTTTATTTTACTTGACGTGAAGTTTGGTTTATGAAAAGAACTTTATTGAAACTGAACTTTAATTGGACATATCCTGTATTATTCCAGGGGATCCAGCCCTGGTCACAAGGACTCTTGGTTAAGACTTTTGTGTTTGCATTTCAATATTATTGTCGTGAAGTTAATCGCTAAATGATTCCTGTATGATTTATTGGGTATATTAGTGTGAGGAACAGATATTTTGGACATTGGGTCACTTTCCTTTGGCTTTAGTTTGTTAGTTAGGGAAACCTCTGTTAGGCTAGGGAAAGACAGGCATTTGTCTCACCCCTTTTATTTAATAAAATCGCCACTTGTGACAAACACATACCTAAGTGTCCATCTCACATGTCTGACTCCTCACACTCTCCTCTCTGCTAGGGCCATACTGGATTGGGTATAGAGGATACTTGCATAGGATGGTTCAGCTTGACTAGGATCTTTTAACAATGCTATGGAGGGGAGTTCAAATCTATTCAAGGGGCAATACCTCGCCGGATCACCATACTCACCACAAGAGAAACATCACGATCCAAGGGATGAGATGAGGGTAGACTAGGTAGTATATCGTTGTTTTCATCCTATTTACCCCTGGTGTCAATATTAAGTCTCTGTAGACCACTGAGTGGTCCCCTTGGGAGGATTGTTACTTGTTCCTCCTGGTCTAAAGGGCAATGTCCTGGAGGGTGTCCACAGTCTTCTCATGAGGGATTTAGCCCATCTCCAATGGGAGATGATGGTCTATGCATAGTATCTCCTCATAAAAAAATCTATATTTCACAGATGGAATAGGAGTATTGTCCAAAGTGGAGAGTTAGACATTTTGGATCTGAGAAATGTCACAGTTTTCTGTCTTCAAGGGACGAGGGATCTCCATTGTTATCGGGGTATCAGGAGCTCTTCTCTCTTCGCCTACTCATTTGACTTGCTCTGATCGTAACTAGAGTCCGAGTTTTTCTCTGTTTGCAGCTTCAAATCATACAAAGAAAATTCTTGATCCCACCACCCATCAGACTGCTTGCCAGAGTTCTCTCCATCTCCCTTCCTAATGTGAGAGAGGGACAGAGGTTCCCATCGGATTTGATGCACAAAGAGTACTACCAGCTCATCCTTCTCAATCTGTACCAGATTGTATGACAAATTCAAAGAGCAATTCTTATTTCCTCCCCTCTGGACAAATGAGGAAACACCTTTAACTTCCCCTTTCATCTAGCTTCTCCCAGGAGAATAAGATACATAACTGAGTTGGCAGGGATTTCTCCCCTAAGCTACAGGGAGACGATTATTTTGTCCCTACTGGGAATTTGGTATTTGTGAGGAAAGAAAAGGTTATACGTGTTACCCTCCACATTTTTTTCTAGTTCTGTTTGTGTTCACAGAGTTCGTGGTTGCCCAGTTATTGCACTGGATTGTATGTTCAGGTAAGTTCAGGTAAGTGGTTTTGTCACACCACCGTTGCTAGATTTGTTGAGCCACCAAGCTCGTGACTACCCAGTTACCACACAGGGGTTATTCAATGCAATATCTCTGTTCTGCCGTAGCGCTTGCTGACTTGCGTGCCCAGTTACAGCTCTGGACTGTAGCGATAGCTGTGAGTGCAGATGGCGATCGGAAGAGTTCTAACTGCTTTTCTCTTTCCTTGCAGGGTTCCCGGAGTCGGGTGGAATTGTGCGAGAAATTATGGAAAAGCTGGTTCCTGCTCCGAGCGATGCAGAAGGTAGGTTTTACAGTTTCTGTCTTTAAGTGCGCGGGAGCTGGGATTTGCATGCGTGTGAAAACTAAACTGACTGCTAAACTGACTGCCTTTTTCTCTTCTTCTCGTTCCCAGGATCGGAGACGATGATGTGAGCGCTGACTCTGTTCGTGGGAAAGAAGCTGATTCAGGATCTGAAGACTGGAGACCGGGTGGCGGTAAGCGTGTGCTGCAAGCTACAGAAAGCACACGAAGCACGGGTTGGTCTCTGGGCGTGGCTTTTTAAGGCAGCCACGCCCGAAGACTAGAATGCACTGATTGCTTCAGAATGGCACATCATTTTTTTTTTTTTATTTACTTGAATTTTAATTAAAAAAAAAAAATTACATTTTTACCAGGGTTTTTCACGACTTAAAGATTCCCGAAGTGAGGGTGTGTGCTTTGGAATCCGGAGTCCTTTCATCCCAGTCTATTTTCTTGTTTGGTTTCACATGCTACAGACGTCTCCCTCTTCGGCAGTCGGATTCAGATCAGGCTTTTCTCTGGTTTTAAGTAGCCCTCTCGGTGGAGCCTAGCTGGTTTATCATTCGAAAGGCTGCTTCTATTAGCTTCACCATTGTCGGGGACCAACGTGTTGTCTCTCCTGAGATTTGCCTGTACCACAGCACCTCTTCGTCTAGCATTGTTGCCCCTTGCAGACGAGGTTGAAGATATGTGTCTCTGCTTTGTTTGGTCTTCGGGCACTGAAGCCTCAAATGTTTCAAGGTTTCCACTTGGTCAGTATTCTTACATAGACGACAGCTGTTGTCCATTGCCCGGTTGCGAATTGCTAGAATTTCATGTGTCCTCAGTAAATTTAGTCTAGCCTTCAAAATCGTGCCTCGCATACCTTTGTTTGGAAATTTCAGGCAATAATTTTGTGTTTTTTCACATAATGCCCATATTGGAGTGACAGGAAGTGACTAAAGGCATGGTTGAACACGAAACAAGGTGTGCAACTTCCTATGAAATGGGAGTGTGAGTACTAATTAACTGATTTGAATGATTTAACTGCCAGGCTTTCATCCACATGGCCCCTACCTGATTCCCCCACCTGCCCCCATGTGCTTGTACTAAAGGGGAGAGGGGTTTATATGGGAGCCCAATGTTAGCAATCATGACAGTTCTCCCCCTCAAGGCTCCTCTCAACGATGTGTTTCCTGGTCCGGGTTTGGTGGGATTATCTCAGTGGAATTTACGTAACAACAGAGAAACATGGATATTTGTGCTAGGTTCCCACGATCTATCCTGGGGCGTGTATCCCTTGACTAGTGGACAGGCAGACTTCCACTCCAGCCAGAGAGCAACATTTCCTCCAAAACTGCGATACAAATTGACTGCCTCTGTCAGAGATAACCACAGAAGGAAACACATGTAGTTTCACGATGCGATCCAGAAAGACTAGTACTTGAGCTGAGGGAAGTCCTTTTAAGGCGATAAAATGAGCCATTTTAGAGAAAGGGTCAACCACCACTAAAATGGTAGTATAACCCGAACTGGAAGGTAAATCTGTGACGAATGCCATTAATATGGTGTGCCATTTAGCGGGTGGTATTGCCAGAGGCTGTAGCACAAGTACCACATGCATTAACGAAATATGTGGTGTCTTCTCGCCAAGTTGGCCACCAATAGGACATTTCAATTTTCTTGAGTGTCTTAACTACGCCGGGATGACCTTCTAAAGGTGAACTGTGATAACTGATGAGTACTTTTTCTTGTAGCCCGCGTGTCGGAAGGTAAAGGCGTTTTTGATAAAATGGGAGACCGTCTTGAATGGAATAGTGCGGTTCTTTCATGTCCATGTTCTTAATTCATCCGCAGATAAGTCTCGTCTAATTTCTTCCTTGAGCACGTCCAACGGCAAAGAGTTATTGCTGCAGAGACCTAAGATCTTTTTGCCCGGAATGATGTCTACAGGATCAGGTTTGTCAAAGGCTTCTTCACCCTTGTCTATGCGGGAAAGAACATCGGCTTTACCATTTTTAACTCCGGGTCGGTAGGTCACTACAAAATCGCATTTCATCAGGAACAGAGCCCAGCGAAGCTGTCAGGATGACTGAGCCTTGGCTGACCTTAGGTATTGTAAGTTCCGATGATCCGTTATGATCGTAATGGTATGTTTGGCCCACAGCAAGTAGTGTCTCCATTCTTGGAGGGCATTTTTGATTGCCAGCAGCTCCTTTTCAGTTATTGCGAAATTAAGTTCAGCTGGAGAGAATTTTCTTGACCAAAATGCCACCGGGTGTAAATGACTTGTATTGGGATTCCTCTGAGATAAGACTGCTCCCATGGCCACACTTGAGGCATCGGTTTCAACGATATATGGGAGATCTGGTTGTGGATGTTGGAGCACCGGGCAGAGGTGAACTTGTCTTTCAGGGCACAGAATGCTTCTTCTGCTGCAGATGTCCATTCAAATTTTCAATTTTTGCATAATAAAGATGTAATTGGGTGCACCAGATGTGAAAAGCCGGGTATAAAGCGCTGATAAAAGTTTGCAAAACCGAAAAAGCTTTGTACTCCTTTTAGTGATGCGGGGGATTGCCAGTTGAGGATAGCATCCACTTTTCTATTGTCCATTCCGATGCCTTGTGAAGACAATATGAACCCTAAAAACTCCACTTCGGTGACATGGAAGAAACATTTTTCAAGCTTAGCGTATAGATGATTCCCACGCAGCTTGTAGAGTACTGCCCGCACGTGTGATACATGTACTTGTATATTTGCGGAGTAGATAAGGATATCGTCTATATATACTGTCACACATACGTCAAGTAATTCCCATAGTACATCATTCAGGAAGTGTTGGAATACCGCCGGAGCATTGCAAAGTCTGAACGGCATCACCCGATACTTGTACAGGCCATATCTGGTGCGCAACGCGGTCTTCCATTCATCACCCTCCTTGAAGCGCACCAGGTGATAGGCCCCTCAGAGATCTAACTTCGTGAAGACTTGTGCTTGCTGTACCTGGTCCAGCAGTACCGGAATTAATGGTAGTGGATATTTGTTCTTCACAGTAACCTGGTTTAAGGCTCTATAATTGATACATGTTCTAAGATCTCCTTCCTTCTTGGGTACAAAGAAGAGGGGAGAGGATGCAGGTGACTTTGAGGGACAGATGAAACCATTTGCAATATATTGTTCCAGGTATTTTTTTGATGGGCATTTTCTCATTCCGTTAAGGTGTAGATTTGACTACATGGTACTTGCACCCCAGGTATTAGGTCAATTTGGCAGTCATATGAGGAAGTGTGTTAGCCTGTTCTTTAGCAAACACATTGTGAAACTCTTGATAATCGGTGGGCAGAATCCCTATTGAACTTGATATTGATACTGACTTCAAGGATGCGAGTAACGGGTGTACTGGAACTCGGTCTTTGGCATAACAGCGATTGCATTCACTAGGGAAGGTCAAGGTTCTAGTACGCCAGTTTATCTGTGGGTTAGTGTTTCCAACCAAGGCATTCCGAGTATCATTTGGAACTGTGGAGCTGTCATGAGATCAAATGTGATTTCCTCCCTATGACCGTCTTGGCAGATCAACGGAACTTCTGCCGTGCGTTGAGTAACTGGACCAGAGAGTAGCTGTGTGCCATCCACTGTGGTTACGTTGTCGGCAGTTATCTTGGAGCACATTGGTAACCCCATTCTGCCAGCAATTCCTAAATCCATGTAGTTACCTACGGCCCCACTGTCCACAAAGGCCTCAAGTGAATGCATCCTGGAAGGGTTTTGTGGATCACTGGTGACTACTGGGATGGCAAAATGTGAGGTTAAGTGAGTTTTTTCCATGCTCGACAGACCGACCTCTAGGTCTGCCAGGCGTTGGAGTTTTCTGACTCGGCTGTTTCTTTACCCTCATCCATCGCTCCAACTATCTTTCTCGGGGGGTTGGCAGGGCAACTGTGAAGGAAATGACCAGATAGTCCACAGTATAGGCATAGCTGTTCCTGGCGTCTTCTGTCTCGCTCCGCCTTTGTGAGCGGTCCCCGAACTATGCCCAATTGCATGGGCTCGACATGTGTTTCTGTAGACTGACGTGCAGACATTTCCTTAGGTCGCATGAAAAAAATGTTCTGTTTTCATAATGGGCTCAATCAGTTTTCCAATTATGCAGTCGATGATCAAGATGAATGGCTAAGTCTATATAATCCGCACAGTTGTCTGGACGATTTACTACCTGTGCCAGTACGTCCTTAAGCTCCCCTCGTAGGCCTCTGTAAAACAACGTGGTTTGTTTTTCTTCAGGTCAATTTGCCTCCACCACCAGACAATTAAACATAGCTACATAAGCCAGGAGATCTAGGCTGCCTTGCCTGAGAGATAAGAGCTTATCGTCTAAGGCCTGACCCTGTGTGCGACGGGCATAAAGTTTTTCTAATTCACATTGCAAACCTGCATAATTACGAAGCAACGGGTCACTCCTATTCACTAACGGGACCAACCAATCTGCTGCATGTCCCCCAAGATAAGATGATACAAAGGCACCTTTTGACTGGTCCGTATGGCACAAACCGGGTTTTCACAAGAAGTGAAAGCGACACTGGTTCGTGAAGGTCCCGAACCTTTTGGGATCCCCTAAAAACCTCTCTGGTGGCGCTGAAGGAATAATCTCTGGGATCACCACCTGTACAGGAGCGACAGGTGAAGGCTGTGATATCGGAGCTGAGGTAGCTCCGCTAGGTAAAGGAGCCAAGCCTGCTTGGGTTTGCAGTAACTGCCGAGCTATTTTGTCAGTCTTGTCCTTATTAACTACTAACTCCCGCCTTAGCGCATTAGTCTCGGCACAGGCTGCATGTACCTCTGCTCTCAAATTCCCCAGTAACTGAGATAGCTGATCCACTTCCGAAGTCTCTATTGCTCGGGCAGAAAGGTTTAAGGACAGCTTTCTGTTCTGTCACGCTTACCTGACTCTCTGCAGGAGCAATGAAGTCCTCCAGTCCCTTCTCTGGTTCTACACCACCCCTTCGTTAGTGGGAAGTCGGATCTGCCAAAAGAGTAAATGGTTGGTATGGTTTTAAAGGGGTTGCCTAACCCTCTTCCTTCCCCGACCCCACTTAGATGCCTAATTTACTATAGAGCGTGTCTCACCTGTGTGATTAATTTGATGCACACTCTATCCTGCTCGTGCAGGGGCTCTCGTGATCTTTCGGTACGTCTGAGCCCACTGGTGGGAGAGGTTTGGTTACTTCACTGTTTCCCAGATGTAACAACTGTGGGGCTAGTGTTTACTCTACTCATGTGGGATCCACAGTTTTTGTCAATTGAGTCAGATCCCACCGCTAACACCATATGTGAGGAGACAGAAATGAAAGCCGGACACAAAGTTGTCATGTTTTTGGTTAAAGACATTTATTTAATAAAAGTGGGTTGGGAAAATGCCTCTGTGACCTTATTCTAATGAGGAACATCCCTACCTAGAAACCAAAAACTAAGCATCTGTCTGTGTCAGAATGTCCGTAACTATCCTATCCTGACTCTCACACTACAAACAAAACAACAAAGGGGTCCAATAAAATGTCTTTCAGTTGATGTTGGCAAAAGTGTCCAAAACCAAAAGTATAAGAAGGATTTCAACAGAAATGTTCTCCAAGGTAAAGACCATTGGATCCAGACGGTAGTCCCCTTCCTGTGGATTTTTAAATAGGATGGAAAAAAGTCACTTTAGCTGACAGTTCCTTTGTGTCTTCAATAGACTCAAAAAGTTCTTGTTTAAGCAATAAGCTGTGTAACAGTCTTTCTATAGTATTTCTTGTAACTTTGCAGATCGCCTGGTATACTCTCCAGCCAGGAATCTTTATACAATTTCAGCTACCTGGTGTACTCGCCTGCAAGGACTTCTTTATGCGTTATTTGACTACACCACAATAGCATTTACTGTGAGGTGCTTGGTATATCAGTCTATGGTCATATTTGCTCACTTGATTGGGGTTTGCCTTTGTACTTTGCCTTGTCTGCATTCAAACATTCTTTTTATTGGGTTTTGAATTTGTCCTTTGCCTTGACTGCATTCAAACAAACTTTGGGTGTTTTCTGAATCAGCAATTTCGTACCATTCAAACATCTGTTGGCCTGCTTGTCAGAACGCCTGGGCAGACTCAGCGGTTCCTTGCAGCGTCTCTGATCCTGCTCGCGCTTCTGTGGTGTGGTTCCTTCACCTGCCTTTCACTCTGGAGTGTGCAGATGTTCTTCCAGCATCCTGCACAGTTATGCAGTCACACGCCAGCTTTCCTTTTTGGTCCGGACTGGAGACTGATGTCTCTTCGAGCGGCCCAACATCCACAAGCTCCTGCGTGGCTCCCAGCGTCTCCACGGCCCTTCTTGCTTGCAAACAACGTTTCTCCTCCTGTCCTGGTGGCCTTCTCCATTCCACTACACCTGTCCATGTGCATCGTGTTCATGGGTCTCAGCATGGGGTTCAACGTCTTCTCCTGCAGTGGTCCCTCTGCAGCTTGCACGGGAATCTCTCTCCCTGGCTTCCCTTTCTGGTAGAAAGCCTGCCTTCAACTTTGGGCTGTAGCACCCTGCTAAGGCGCAGGGGTTCCCAGACTGGTTCTTTTGGCTCCTCCAGTACTCCTCGACTCCCCTTTAGCAGTTGGGGTGCAAGGGTCCCCTCGCCTCTGGCCCAAACAGCAGTCCACAGTTCCTTCCCTTCTGTCACACGGATTCTGCAGCCAGGTCCTCCTTGCAGGGCATCTCACACCCTTCCTGAGTCTTTCTTACTTTTTGTATTCCTTTTTATATAGGCTTTGGCCAATAGGATTTGAGGAGGGACTACATTGCTGACTGGGTGAAGTGATCATTATGACTCTTCTCCTCTTCTTTGTTCCAGTGTTGTGGGGGTTGTGGGAACAGTAGTCCCTTTCAGGGAATATTGTATGAA
The DNA here is from genome assembly GCF_040938575.1 of Ambystoma mexicanum. Taxonomy (NCBI): domain Eukaryota; kingdom Metazoa; phylum Chordata; class Amphibia; order Caudata; family Ambystomatidae; genus Ambystoma; species Ambystoma mexicanum. The sequence continues at coordinate 971,595,075 of NC_090941.1, read as the reverse complement.
CATTTGAAATAGATTTCGAAGGCAAACTATGTTTGGAAGAAGAGTATGTGGAGCTGGAAATAGTGTCTTTCATAGTTTTAAAGCGGAGAGTTGGCTTTTGGGATGTGATCAATGATTTCCACTATTCTCTATGGTTGAAGTAGGAAAGATATCACAATGGGCCATTAGATTGTTACAAATGGGGGATTCATCCTTAAAGGTGAAAGGGGGATTCTGTGTCTCACCCAATGGACTCAGTGTATATCCCTGGAGGTTGTCTCCCCCATGTGATCCTCCCTCATACAGCTCCCATCAGGATCAGGTAGTGGCTGCCGTCCCCTAGCCACATGGGAGGAGGTCACCGCTGGGAAAACACCACAGGGCAATGGTACCCAATATTTCACACCTCTCTCTTTTCAACCTTATCACAAAGCTTCCTAGTGTCCAACGTCTCAAGGCTTTTACTTTGACTTAATGTCTGTATCTTAATACTGGAACAAATATTGGAAAGATTGCATCTATAGGGGAAGTGTGATGTTCTGAAGACTTTCTGGGTAAAGGTAAGTACGGCAATAAGAGACATATTTGGGATGCTGATTAAAAGGGATTATGAAGATGGTATGCTGAGGATGGGGGATGTAAATGAGGGACTAGCGATAAAACCACAAAGGAAAGCTTATATGATACTAAACATCACAGCCCTCTTACTGGTGGTACAAAAATGGAAACGCAGAGAGCCCCCATCAGAACATGATTGGATTGTAAATGTTTGGAACTTCGTGGTCCTGGAGTAGGTTACCTATTCAATTCAAGAGGACCAAAAACAGTTGAAGTCAGATTGGGGCCTGGTTCTTATGTTCCTACATAATGACTTTCGAGAACCTATGTACCCACATAAACTTCTCCTCCTGGGATTGTTATGAGTATGCTGTCGTTCTGATCTACTTGTTGCACACAGATGTATTTTCCACTGGGTGATGGGGGAGGGAGTTGGGTGGGTCGGATGAAGTGGGTTATATTTTGGAAATTGGAAATACCAATTAAAAAAAAGAAAATACTGGAACGATTATGATTGTTCAAGTAATGATTCCCTATCTTCACTTAATCTCAACAACACACAACTGTAACTAGTATGATTGCTCAACTAATGATTCTCCTTATCTTCACTTAATCTCAACAACACACAACTGTAACTAGTATGATTGTTCTAGTAATGATTCTCTTCATCTTGACTCAATCACAACTCATGACTGGGACGAGTATGATTGTTCCAGTAATGATTCTCTTTATCTTCATTCAATTTTTGACTAGGACGAGTACAAGCATTTGAATAATAACTCTCAGTCCACTTGCGGGTCTCCCGCCTTCCCCGTTACCTGTGTTGTACTAGGATAGCGTCACCAGGGCTCTCGCATGCTTGGGAAACTTTGGTTCCCTTGTCAGGTTGACCTCCTGTATTCGCAGTGCTTGTCGCCCGCCGTGGCTTTTGCAGCTCTTCTTCTGTCAGCACACAGTGTCGGCTTCTCAGTGGTCTCTGCGTTGTTTTCAGACGTATGGGTTAACCTCTGCTTGTCGGTCAGGCCACCACCTATTTCCTTCTTCCAGTAAGGATGCCTTGCATCCATGTTGGTGCCTCGAGACTTCTGCTTATCTGGCTGACGTCATGCATCAGTTTTGCCTTCCAGGTTCCGTTCTGGAATAGGACACTGATCTTCCTTTTCACACGCCTGCAAGCAAACTTGAATCTGGCATGCCTTCTGTGAGAACCCTGAAGGTGTTTTACCCGTTGGTCCCCGGAGAACTGTCATCCAGGTGGACAGAACACGCCCACTGCTATTGGACCAGTTCCTGGTGGTGGGCCAGTGGGGGAGGATCACCTGGGCAAGGGGTCTTCGGGGAGTGGAAGTAGGACACTGAGGGGTGAGACGCAGTATCCCCCTTCCTGTAACACATTTCCCCCATCCTAGCCTGTAGGATATTTATAAGCTCTACCCCACCGCTTTCCCGCATTAACACTTTTTTACATGGTAACAGACAACGGACTAACACCAGAGCCGTTTACCTGACATGTCCCAATACCCGGGTCAGGCAGAGTCAAGCAATTGACAATAACCACACACACCTGACAGCCGTTTACCTTCTCCACAGGGATAAAAGGCGGAGCACGAAAGCACACTTTGAGCAAGGCCGAACGCATGAGGAGACAGCTACACCAAACTGGAAGTTCAAACGTAGGAGAAAGGCAGTGAGACCTGGAAGGATGACAAAGGGTGAATTTCTCTTTTGCTGTCTTCAACTCCGATCCGGAAAGCCTCTGAAAGGGAAAACATAAGACCGGGAGTTATAGCTGGCGTGCAGAGCCGAAGATGTCAATGGTACACCGGGGCCTCCGGCATCGATAACGCAGGTGGAGAGGCAAACTGGCTACAGTGGTACTATCCTTGGCTCCAGAGAACAAAGAAGCCATGATTTGGAGAAAATGTATAGCAAACTGAACTGTGTTGAGCCCAAGGTTACAGGTAGCAACATTTTAAACAAAAGGAAAAGTGAAGATAGAATAATTTGCAAGAGAAAGAACTTGCGTGTGTGCTTGAACCTTAATGAAAACCCATTAGAGGTCCAGGTGCAGAGGGGTCCAGCGCCACGATGGGCGCTCATTCGAAAGACTCTGACTAGGACCTATTTTGAAACTACACAAACCAGAAGGCCTTAGTAAAGGGTGGAGTGAGGCGTCAGAGTGGTCCTACAAGGGTTAAGTCAAATCCCTTGTACAATGGAAGGTCTCTGAGCCACTGCCAGAGGAAAGATTGTGAACTTTAAAAACAAGGCAAGTGTGAACTCGACAGAGGGATGCCAAAACAAAGCTAGGAGAAAGAAAACCTGCTTTCTGATGAGAATGAGCAATACAAGAACTTTGTTAAAGAAAGTCCATAGTGAACCCAACGGATGGATGCCCAAACTGTGAGGAGGATCCAAGCCCGGCTGAGGGAGATCCTGGGGGTGCAAAACAATCACCCACGGTGCAAGATCACTGAGAGAACTTTTGTTTGTTTTGTCATTGTGAAACAGCAGGCATTCTCAGGCAAAGAGACTTTTGAAGGAAAGAGACATAACCTATGAAGGTTTCTGATATCGTTAAATTGAAATTATGAACCTCGTGCTGTCGAAGCCCAGGAGTGTGCTGTGCTCAGAAGTCTTGCCTTGTCCGTGCTTAAAACATGGGGAAGGGAGACCCAGCCTTACCATCCTGACTTATCATTTTGTGAAGACTTCTTTCTTTTCAGGGGAACATTATCCCACACTCTTTTTGTAATTTAATAGTAAGGATTGGCAATAGGATTTTTAGTATAGGCCCTTTTTATTTGACAAGACGCCACTAGGACTGCCTTATTATTTGATGGGCATAGCTTGCTCCCATCTTAGATTTATGTTTAGATTGGGTGCTTAACCCACCCATTATAAAGTTCAATAAACACCCTTGCACTGTTATTTACTGTTGTCACAATGGGTTCATTACACTTCTCCCTCCACTCTCAGTGTCCACCTCTTTCCTTTATTGTGCGACTGTGGGCCTTCTCCAGCACAATGTTGTAATCCATTCTTCCTGTTTGATGATTCTGTATTCCTCCAACTTGGTTTCTCTTCATCTCATTATAAGGTGGTCTTTCTCTAAAAGGGCTAACCAGTATTTCTTGATTACAATAAAACATCTTAGTATGTTCTTCATATTTCTCTTGACTGAAAGGCTGTACAGGTGTAATATTGGTATGGCTCCTAGTGAGTTCTTCACCAGAACAGGAGTCCTTGTTCCCAAAGGGGGAGTCTCTCCCGAGGAGGACCCGCTTGCCTCTACCCCTAGGGAGGATATTGCAGAGTGGGCTCCCCTCCCTAGCCACACATTGAAAGGCTCCCCCTTGGGGAGATGTGACAGATTCTTGTGATTCGTCATACCTCTTACGAGCTCTGAACCACCCAGGAAAAAGGGAGATGGTTGTTAGCTGTCACCCACTTTTCCCCATCTAAATTGTCCATTGCAAAATGATACACGTACAATTTTCATGCAGTGATGCAATAGAGCCACCATTGAAGGAAATGTAGCAAGCATACACATGAAATAGACATTCTTCTTTTTGCAAGAAATTCACATGCAGGTATGTCAAGTAGTCTGGTCTTTAGATTACGTTTTCTAGAATGCTGTTGGAAATACTGACATGTCTATTGATTAAGGGGAGATGTTTTTCAATGTATGAGATTTAGAGAGATGTATATAGGCAGGAATGTTCTGATTTCATTTTGTTTTCTAGTAAATTAAAGCTTTGCCCTGAATTCTCATTCCTTTTTTTTTAAATGCACAGTGAATGTGCGCTCCGGGTAAACCAAATGTACATATGGTGATGTGTGCTCTTTAAAAAGTCTACTTTTAAGTTAAATGCAGCATTGACAAGTGAATTTACCAGCATATTGATATTTCTTTATTGTAGTAACCATTGATAGTGGGATTTCATTGAGAATGATGAAAAAGTATAATTTTCTTATACTTTAAATTGGTTTAATCATTTTAGTTTTTAATAAATAGATCTTCCGTGGAACCTTAGGTATTTCTTGTCCTGAAAGGGAAGGTAGGCTGTAGAGAATCAATACTGTTCAACTGGTGTGTTCCAGGTTCATAGAAAGAACTTTGTTAAATAAATAAAATGTGTGCGCGCCTGATTTGGGGTAGAATAATCTCCTCAACTAGATGTTGCCTGATTAAAACATCCTACAAGAGGGTGGGGTTTAGGGTTCATGGGGATAAAGAGGGGATTTTCCAAATTCTGCTGCTTCTCTGAATTTAAAAACAGTGAAAATTCAAAAATGAAACATTTAGGGATTAAAAATGGGGAAAAGCACATGGAACCATTTTAATAAGTGCCACGGATAAGTGCCATGATTAATAAGTGCTATGTTAACCCTGGTATCCAAGGTTGCATAAATTGTTACTGGGTAGCTGAAACTTGCAATTGTGAAGGGGTGTGATATAATTGGCTTTGAATCATGTCCATGCAAACAGGCAAAAGCGGGGGGCATAATCCGTACACTACCGCCTTATGGCGTATTAGAAGTCTACAATGTTAATTGCGCAAAAGTGGCAAAATATCAAATGTTTAGGGAATACCTTTTTTTCTTCTCTCACCTTAACGTGTATCAATTAAAAATGGTTTCCAGCTCAGTTGGGCTTTGTACTTTTACAAGTCCCTAGGTGTTCACATAATTTTTTTATTTTTATTAATGTTGCTTTGATCAGAAAAAACGATTTTTCAACAAAATATACTTTAAAAAATCTTAAAATTACACAAATATCAAACGTTAATCAACACAAGTTACAATATACAATATATCCTATATACATCAACAAAACCTAACATGATTTCTTATTAGGGCAAATAATGACCATTTAAAAAAGGAAGCTAAAAATCTTTTGAGCATACTAACTTTCTTAACTATCACATGATTAGTTGTATTCACAGCTAAAAACAAAACCTAACCCATCTAGAAGCTAGAACATGATGTTTTCTTGCATGTTGTGGGATTACATTTTTGTCAAGGTATTCTTTATATTCAGACTATTTAGAAAGCCCACAATTGCTATCGTACACATCTTCTATTTGTATGGTTTAGTTCACGCCACAATGATTCTTCAGTCATGCCCATGTTATCCATGAAATAGTTTTTCAAATAGAAAATTCTCTTTTCTAGGAGCTTACTACATCCAACCATTAAATGTTTCAACGTCTCAGGGGATTCATTGCAAAATCTACAATTTGTAGCTTGTACGGGTATTTGATGCCATTTTATCAGAACTTCCTTGGTAGGCCAAATGTTCAATCTGAACCGAAGATAATCTGACCGATGTATAGGAGAAGGGGATCACTGCAGATATGCTTCTACTTGACCAGATGATTTTAAACAAAATGGGTTTGTTTGAAATTTCTTTAGCTGCATACACTTAGCTCGTGTTTTGATCGAATCAGACCTCCATAATTTTTGTTTGGCTTTAGCTGGATTTTGAACTAACATTTTTTCTGTTATCCCGGCTCCCCTTAGGGACTTGGACACAAAGAAACGCCAGCTCTTTGGGAATGCCTCGTTACTCTGTGTTAAATACTTAGAAATTAGTTTTAATAAGCCATTATCGTTATCCTGGACAATGAGCTTCTTATATGATTGACAAAACTTCCATTTGTACATGGCATGCAAAGATATTAAACCTAGTTCATGCCGGATAATGGCCATAGATTCTGATTTTGTAATATTTAGAGTGCTTTTTCAATAAGACCCTTCCTGGTTTTGCCAATGTTCGTAGGTTTGACATTTTCTGGTCTCCGCCCCATACAACATAATAGGACAAACTTTTGTTTGTAATATATTATTATTGGGGATATAGAAAACTTGCAATATTTGGCACTTATTATACGCATTTGCGAAATGGCAGTCTGATGTTTGGTTTTCATATAATCCTCATATGACGTATCACTATGATTATTATGTATAGACACTCCCAGATACAAATAGGTCTTAACTGAAAGCAAGGTGGTGTTTTGTAATTGCCAATGATAGTGTTTATGATTAGCTTTACTAAACTGCATTGTTTGTGATTTGGTAGTGTTAATACTAATGCAGTTTGCTACTGCACATTTGTCTAGGGCTGTCAGTAGTGTTCTGAGCCCAGCAGGTGTTTTGGAAATGAGGATCATATCGGCGGCATATAAAAGCCAATTTATTGCTGAGCCCTGTAATTTCGGAGGATCAGTAATTAGATCTTTAAAGCAATGGCATATATCAGCTAAAAAAAATAAAAATAAAGCAGAAGCCAGCAGACAGCCTTGTTCAAGGCCTCTAGATGTTTCAATGGGGTCTGACAGCCATCCATCATTCCTCAACCGGACTCAAATTGATGTATTCGTATGAAGGGCCACAATCCACTTCATAATGGACCACGGGCATTTCTGATCACATAGCTTTTTGAACAATAGTTCCCTAGGAACTAGATTGAACTCCGAATGAAAGTCAATAAAAGCAACGTATAAAGGCTGATTATACTGTTTGTGTTGTAATATAATAGAGGATAACGTTATCAGATTTATTGCAGTGCTTAGGCCAGGAATGAACCCTGTTTGATAAGGGTCACAAAGTTTTTTTGTGTCTAGCCAGATATTAAATTCATCTGAAAGGGGCCCCTACGGGTCCCTCGTGATATGGAAACAAGGCAATAACCACACACGAAAAGATGTGCCAGACACAAGGTTCAAATTCCCAATGCTAGGGTTTATTGCAGGCAAAAATAGTCCCAATTGGCCAATTCTGGTCTCACGCCCCGCGACGTGAGTTTCCTAGACCTCGAGGGACGCAAGAGAGCGAATTACGTACATCATTTACATATATACAAAATGCATATCATACAATCAGCTATGTCATGTTTAACACCCTCCTTTATTAAGTTTCTTTGAACTCGGGATGACGATGGACATTTCCGACGGGTCTGACAATTATGACACTTTCGATGTCTATTCTATTAACAATGTGCAATTCAGAAAGTGCGGAGGCATCTTCTAGTTGTTGAACAGAACACTGTGGTTCTGTTCTTGGAAGCAAGCTGCACACGGGGGAAGAGCCACATTCCATGCTTTGCTCTATCTATGAGGTACTATTCGTGTCCTGGGAGCCCACACGCTCTAAAGGGTTTTGCGAAGGGGGGCCGTAGGAAGAGCATAATTCAAGCCTTTAGCTGTTTTAGTCTAACATATTCTACCATCGTACGAGACTGGCTGGCAGCTGTGAAGTGATTAAATGCCCTGCAGCTCTCCCTCAAGGCTACAGAGAGGGAGCGTGGGCATTCCTTTCTGGGCTACTCATGAGGAGTTTTCAACAAACTCCTCAGTCCCGCGACCTTGCCCTTTCATATTCAGACAACAATGTTAACAGTTGAGCAGAGTAAGCAGAATCCGCAAGAATTGCAAGCTGCAAAGCAGTTTTAGACAGAAAGCAATGAGCACTGGTTAACAAGCAAAATGGCGATTCTGCTATGTTTAAAATGGCCGCTTGTTGGTCAAGCATAACAGTCTATATTTTTATAATTCGGTGCATAAAACGGTTGGCCTCCTTTTGGCCGTATGCCAAACGTTTTATTCATTCATTGTATCCTCCTCCGATGAGGATAAGTCTGGGGTATCTATGTCTGAACCTTTCATGCTATTATCAGCATCATCTTCATCATTAAGGTCTATAGCCATGAATTGTTTTACTGTTTTTGTTTCATCAGTGTCTCTGTTATTTTGGCCATGCGTTTGTTTTCCTCTCGACACCATGTGCACACATCCCTTAGTTCATCCATCAGTTATTTCAGTGCAAACTATTGGTAAGCATTGTATGCAACAGCAACATGTTATGAATATACCAAGTAGCATCATTAGTATCGAAATTAACTTCCATCCCCAAGACCGCAATAATCCCCAAAACCAGGATCCTATCCCCCAACCCCCTTCTTCAGTAGAGAGTGTGGAACTCAGGACATGTAATTTCCGGATTGCTTTAAATATCGTAGGGGAGTAATCATCTATATACACACAGCATGCAGTTTTTACGAGTTTGCAAACTCCCCCACGATCAACTAATATTATATCGAGAGCCATCCTGTTTTGGAGTGCCATTAGTCTTATTCCTTTTTCTTCTAACGTCATATTCAAAAAAATATCTGTTGTTGAATCTATTGTATTTTTTAATATTCTAGACAGTTTTCTTATATTGTAAGAATTTTCTATTTGGGACAAGAATGGTATAAATGATTTGGCTATATCTATTGCTATCATTCCATCCTCGCTACTCCTTTGAGTTCTACCTTTTGTTCGTCTGGCTACTTCTGCTGTCTCCAAGAGGAACACTCCTGGAAACAGTAGACCTAGGTAGCATGTACCTCCCCAGTTCCTAGGTAACCATGGATATGCTTTTTTCCCACATATAAAGTAAACAGGGTCCCCTACGTACCCGGGTTCTATTTCGTGCTTTAAAACCACTGTGTTCAGGCAGTTGCTAAACGTTCCTACTTTATAGGAACCCTTTTTCTGTAAACATAAGGGAGCAGTTTCGGGGCTGTGATCCACTGTATAGGCTGGGGGCACAGCATCTTTATTCCATTCATCCCTCATTCGAAATGTCATTACTGATGTTTCTTCTGCTGGCAGGGTTGGTCTATTTTGCCTATGTAATCTATCTAGTCTTGTTGTCTTTTGTGTATTCTTCCTCATTGGATCTGGTGAAAACACGCGAGCTTTGTGGAATATGGAACAACCCACAGGTCTCATGATCACTTCCTCAAATTCATTCATATTGGTCTCATCTAGCTGACCCGTATTACTCTTGTTCCATTTCCCAAAAAACATTGCACTCAATGATACTTCACATGAATAAACCAATGGTAACGGTTGTACATACCAGCCTATCCCTTTCCCACCGTGCTGTGGTAAATGGGCACAAACCCAGCAATCTTTTTTCTTTAAAACCGCATGGGTCATGTTCATGATGAGCAACAATGTATTGTTGCCGTATCCTTCTCTATGTCTTTCTTCCATTGGGGGCAAAGTACCAGTGATTACATGAACCGGGCTTTCAGTAGCTGCTTTTGGCAAAAGTGTTTCTAATGGGTGCACATACTCCAGGAACCATAGTGTAATAGCTGTTATTGTTGGTACTACCATACTTAAGAAACACAGGACCAATGTCCAAATCAGTACCTTATTCCTTTTACCATGCTTTTTCCCGAAATGTACAGTCTCTAAATCTATCATCTTTTCAGCAGGGGTGCAGGAGGAGGCTGAAACCGGTCTTGATTTGTTCTTCATCGTCCTTCTTCTTGCTGGCAAAGTTTGTCGCAAATGTCTCTCGTTCTTGATGCCAGAAAAGTTCAACGAAAATGTCACAGTTCCATTCTGCCAACCCTTTCACAGCCTAGGTCACTTATCCACTCCGAGCAAGATTAGTTATTCCTTCTCCCACTGCTCAGACGATTTCTGAACAGTTCTTTATTGATAGAGTACTATGTGCATCCAGCTTGTCCCGCTCTGGCTTAGGACACATGTACTCTATCAGCCTTAGTACTTATGTGCGTCCAGCTTGTCCTGCTCTGGCTCCTGACACATGTACTTTTATAAGCGCACCGAGGAGCCGTGAGTCTTGAATTGTCTGACTTGCACAACTCTCACACTTCTATCCTCTACGCCCCTGGCTCCTACTCCGTCCGTGAGTGGAACCAAAGGCAAAAGAAAAGCACCAAAGATCTGTGGATCACTTTGCCTGTCGAGGCCGTAAATTATACCATTTCACTCCTGGTATTGTATGATCCGTGAATAGTGCCGTTGCACTTCCAGTATCAGGCTCAGTGTCAGCCTGTGGCACAATGATGGGTAGCGATGAGCGCCGTGGCAATGATGTAGTTTCTTTCTTTGGCTTTGGTGCATTTGCAGAAACTGGTGGGCGCCAAAGGCGTACACGCGTTGTTTCTGCTCGTGTTTGCAATGCAGGGTTTGTGTCGCTCGGCAGTGATGTTGTTTCTGCTGAGCAACGTTGGGACACTTTTCGCCCTCTCCCCGTACTGGCAGCCTCCTCAGGCTCTGTTTCGAGTTTCACTTCTCGCTTGGGCTTTGTTTCAACTTTCACTTCTCGCTCGGGCTGATGCTGTGGCAATGGACTGGCAACAGTTTCTTTCGTTTCCGAGACCGTTTCCTTTCTCTGGTCGTCGGAAGTTGTCAGCAGTCCTGGGAATCTTTTGGCATGTGTCGCATGGATCCATGCCTTCCGTCTGTCCACTCGGATGGCCGTTTGCATCGCCAAAAGTACTTGGTAGGGGCCGCGCCACCTGGGTGCTAATGCTGTCTTCCGCTCAAAGTTCTTTATTAAGACCCAACTTCCAGGCTCCAGCGAGTGCCCCGGTCCAGTGTATCGCACTGGTAACGCCTCCTGCACCTGCTGATGAATCAAACGCAACTTCTGCATTAAAAGGCCACAGTACGTGCTTAACATAGGATGCTCAACCTCACATAATCTTTTGGGCTGCGGTGCGTACCATACATTTGCCGGTCTCCCCATTATAATTTCATAGGGGGAGAGCCCAGTCTTAGCCTGCACAGACGTGCGCATGCACAATAGCGCTAGGGGTAATGCATCCACCCAACTCAACTTGCTCCCAGCACAGATTTTAGCTATCTTTGACTTTAAGATTCCGTTATGTCGATCCACAAGCCCGGCAGAACTGGGATGCCTGGAACTGTGAAATCTCTTCTCTATCTGCAGACCTGCACAGATCTGCAGCACTACTGCGCCCACAAAGTGTGGGCCGTTGTCTGACCACAGGACACGGGGCAACCCAAACCGGGAGAAATACTCCTTCAACATTACTTTTGCCCTTGACATGGCAGTACAGTCTTTTAAAGGATATGCCTCCACCCACTTGCTGAATACACAAATCACCACTAACACATATTTGTAGTTCTGGCACCTTTCCATTTCTATGAAATCAAAATGGATCACCTCAAATGGCATAGAGGGTGGGCCAAAACTACCTACTGGAGTCATGGTTCCCTTTCCTACATTGTGTTGCAGGCACGTAATACAATTCTGCACTAGCCTTTCTGCATTCTTTTTTATGTGCTCACTTTTCCATACTGTGGATAAATGCTGTACCATCTTCTTCGCGCAAATGTGGGTGGGGTTATGTGCCATTGTGACCATTGCAGTCACGTAACAATTTGGCAAAATCCAGTTCTTTGTTTCTTTGTCCACCCAACAACCCTCCAAATCTAACTCAGCAGAGCCTTCAGCCCACCCCTGAATCTCTTCGGTCGTGGCCACTGCCTGCATTTCTTTGACTGTGGCAACTCCATTCTCTATCATACAAGGTACTTCCTCAGTCTGTACTGTCATCATTTTATTTCCCGTATCTGTGGCTGTTTGCTTCGCAATCCTGTCTGCAAATGCGTTTCCCTCTCCCACTTTACATGTTACTTTTTTATGCGCCTCGCATTTCGCTATAGCTAGGCGCTTTGGAAACGTGAGTGCAGACAACAATTGCACAATCAAACTGGAAGTAAACTGGAAGAATCGGGCTGTTACACGTGCTACCTGCAATTTCTTCAACCACCCCCAATCTCACCAGGTCAGTAACAATACTTTTTAATCCCTTCTCACCTTCAACAGAAATTTTATACTGGGGAATTCGTGGTAGTGTAACACCTTCTTTCAAAGTTATTTTTGCTGGCTCTATTTTCAAGCATCCTACATCGTTATCATGCATTGCCCACAGACAGGTTGGTACTCTACTTAGCTCTTCTGGTAACGCTTTTGACATAAAGTCCGTCACCGGTGCATCGTGAGGCCACATCGTGAGGAACACCCCATCTGCCGTACAATGTATGACTGCCCCCAATTTTCTCAACAAATTTAATCCTAGCAAGTTCTCTCCACAATTTTCTGTCAAAAGAAATGGACACTGTTCCGTAAATGGTCCTATTGTAATTGGGACAGCTTCGGACATGGGGTTAATTACTGGTGTACCTGCGAACCCACCAGAAACATTCTTTTGCCCCGACAGTGGGATCTCCGGAACCAAGTGGTGGTCTATCGAACACTTCTGTGCCCCTGTATCCACAAGGAAACGGTGCTCCTTATTCCCGACTCTCATTTCTATGTAGGGTCCGCTCTGATTGACGGGAATAGACACTGGTTCCGACCCCTGCCGTGGGCTGTCCTATCGCGAAAATAACACATCGTCCGATGTGTAGTCACCGCTGCTGCTATAATACGTGTTTGGCTGTGTATCAAAAATATTCCCATTTCCCCCTCGGTGTCCTCCACTCTGATCATTTCTCTGTTGGCCCTGCCCGCCCTGATTCTGGTTCGAAACACTTTGGTTCAATGCCTGGTTCTGTTGCGCTTGGTTTTGACCATAAGATTGTTTTTGAGTCCCTCCATTGGTATATCCCTGCTGCTGATGCATGCTATTTCTACTTGGGCCGTTTGACCCCTGATGTCCTCTATGAGGTCTTCTCTGACCAAACCCACCTCTATTCTGTAGGTGCGGGCATTGCGCTCGCCAGTGTCCTTCCTCCTTACAGTACGCACATTGATTTACTCCCAATGACACCCCATGCATATTATTCAAATTTCCTCTGCCTTGTGCATTTCCTCTACCTCTATTGTATCCAATGACCTGCTGCAGTAACACTCCTACTATCGTTCGCATCGCTTCTTTTCTCATCTCCAATGGGTACCCATTACATATCTCACTTACTTCCTTCACTGACGTTCTTTTGTTCGACATCCATCGCATTGTTTCCCCCACCCATACCTGCAATCTTTGTTTATCACCTATTTGTCCCGGTACCGGCAAATGCTTTGTACCACTTGAAAAAACTCTCTGCCACGATTTTTGCATATACAACCTCAACGCCTCCTTCCTACCTTTCTTAATACACTCACTACTATATTCAGGTGTAGCAAACATTTCAGCATATCTGTCTTCCACATGTGCACATGTTTTCTTACATCCTCATCTCTTTGCTCACTGCGTGCTAGCTTATTCAAATCTAACAATCGCTGTGGCGGTAAATTCCCAAGTATCTTATTCCATTCTTCCACCAAAATTTCCCCCATGCATTCCAACACTACCTGTCTCTCGTCGCTTCTTCGGTACCCATACAATGAGGCCAATGCTGCCGTCCCATCGTTTCCTTCTATGTACATTTCTGCCTCCTGCCGTAATTCAATCTTTCTTTCTTTGCTGATCGCGCTTCGAGTTACCCGTCCAAATCCTGTTCCTTCAGCCCCGCCTCTCGCCTCCCCGGTCTCAATTTCGACTTCAGGAGGGGCGGATGGTGCTGAATCTGTCTCTGGAGCGGGAGGTGCGGATGGGACAAGTGACACAGGTGGCATCTGTGAAGGGCCTTCCTGGGTGCTGGGAAATTGCGTGTCCGCGGTCTGCGCTTGTGGGAGGGCTCGAGCTGTGGGTGGGGCTTGAGTTAATACTTGCGTGACGGGAAGTGCTTGGGCTACGGGAGGGGGTACGAGAGCTACTGGTTGGGCCTGCGCAGTCACTACTGGCGTGTTTGGTTTCGATTCTGGTTTTGGGCCTCGACCCGTATTAGTTAACAAATGTTCCATTAATTCGTCTGCTATGTGTAGTTCCCGCTGCGGGTATACTCCTTCTATGTTCATTTGGTCACGTCTCCCTTCCCGTCTTAGACTTGCCGTCCACTCCTCCTCCTCCTTTTCTTCTGCTACCTCAAGCTTCGTTTTGTGCCTACGCGCATGCTTCTCTCTACTCCTAAATCGGAGCATTGCTTCCCTCCTCCAATTTTTTACAGTCTCAAAAGCTGCGGGTCGCGCTTTTTTCCTAATCAGCACTCTTTCTAGGTTATCTATCCTCGCAATCTCAAAGCTACCATTAATCGGCCACTGATGGTCGGGTTGCTTTCTAGTTTGCCTATGCCAAATTTCACAAAATATTATCGCACCCACACCATATTTTGCATAAATGTCATAAGCCAGCGTTCCGCCAGGCGGTGCACTTTGGCCATATTGCAAGGACTGTCTACCGCAGCTGAAAAGCCCCGCTAAAGTGGACAGTACTCCAGGCATGTTTCCGTTACAACGTATACGATGGGGCAAGTGGGGGAGGGTCCCTATTCGGGCGCCATCTTGAAAGGGGCCCCTAGGGGTCCCTTGTGATATGGAAACAAGGCAATAACCATACACGAAAAGATGCGCCAGACACGAGGTTCAAATTCCCAATGCTAGGGTTTATTGCAAGCAAAAATAGTCCCAATTGGCCAATTCTGGTCTCACGCCCCGCAACGTGAGTTTCCTAGACCTCGAGGGACGCAAGAGAGCGAATTACATACATCAGTTACATATATACAAAATGCATATCATACAATCAGCTATGTCATGTTTAACACCCTCCTTTATTAAGTTTCTTTGAACTCGGGATGACGATGGACATTTCCGATGGGTATGACAATTATGACCTTTCGATGTCTATTCTAGTAACAATGTGCAATTTAGAAAGTGCGGAGGCATCTTCTAGTTGTTGAACAGAATACTGTGGTTCTGTTCTTGGAAGCAAGCTGCACACGGGGGGAAGAGCCACATTCCATGCTTTGCTATCTATGAGGTACTATTCGTGTCCTGGGAGCCGACACGTTCTAAAGGGTTTTGCGAAGGGGGGCCGTAGGAAGAGCATAATTCAAGCCTTTAGCTGTTTTATTCTAACATATTCTACTATCGTACGAGACTGGCTGGCAGCTGTGAAGTGATTAAATGCTCTGTAGCTCTCCCTCAAGGCTACAGAGAGGGAGCGTGGGCATTCCTTTCTGGGCTACTCATGAGGAGTTTTCAACGAACTCCTCAGTCCCGCGACCTTGCCCTTTCATATTCAGACAACAATGTTAACAGTTGAGCAGAGTAAGCAGAATCCGCAAGAATTGCAAGCTGCAAAGCAGTTTTAGACAGAAAGCAATGAGCAATGGTTAACAAGCAAAATGCCGATTCTGCTACGTTTAAAATGGCCGCTTGTTGGTCAAGCATAACAGTCTATATTTCTATAATTCGGTGCATAAGACGGTTGGCCTACGGCCATCAAGTTACGTCTGTCATTCAAATGAAGGGTATTCACTTTTCCAGATTGACACATCTAGTATCAAACGAGCAAATAACTTGCCCGGGCAGTCCAGAAGGGCTATGGGCCTATATGAGGCTGGATGGCTTTGCGAGCCCTTTTTAAATATCGGCAATATTATTGAGGTTTTCTAGGACTCCGGTACGAAGCCTGTTTTTATGACATTTCTAAATATTATTTGCAAAATGTACGCCCACAGGTCTGTATTTTTTTTAAGCATCGAGTTATCCAGCCAGTAGCTATAGAATTACTCAATTTGCCTATCTGGTATTGAATGTCTGCTAAATAAAATTCCATATTACAATGTGAATTCGGGGCATTGATGTCAACGTTAAGGTCATTGAAAGTTGTTCGAAAGGCATCACCATACTAATTAAGCCATACTTCTTCAGGTCTGGGATTAATTTGTATGACGGATTGAAACTGTTGGGATGATCCACTTAACAATGACCAAATACCTCCCGTGGATTTCAGCATCAGCTGTTTTAACATAGACTCCCCATTGTTTTGATATTGGATGGCTCGTCTTCCTCTTTGCCAAATTGTATAGGCACTCTTGAGTTTTTTTATCTGATTTTGACTATTCCCCACCTTTCTAGCATCCCGTATGTTTTTCCTAAATTGACATTTTTTATCTTTAACTTCATAATCAAAAGCATGGACGTGTTTACTATTGCTTTGCCGATCAATCACCTTTTTGACCTTGAAGACCTGCATAGAGTCGACATAGCTTACATTATCTTTACAATTGGAAGTTTTAAACGAGGTGTACAACATTTCTCCATATTCAAGTAGCTTTTTGGTGTTCCATGATACTCTAGTTCTGGCATTGTTGACAATCAATGCAGACATGGAAGTATTAATCAAAATCTCTGTGTGCACTGCATGCCAATCACATACCTGAATTAATTGATTATGGTCACTTTTGGTTGAGGTTTTGATGTTCAATGATCTTACATTGTCCAAATACTGGTGATTTACATAGATGTAATCTAAAATTGCATACTGACCATCTCTGTGCCATGTCATACTCGGTGGAACATCACCATGAATGGTGCCATTTAGCATGACAAAGTTACGTTCCTTCATAATTTTTAACCATTTATATTCCTCCATGGATTTAATCGATGTTACCTTGGGCACCAAGTGCATATTTAGATCTCCCATGATTAGAGTATGCATAATCGTTTGGTCAATTATCAGGCTGTCGAGAATAAAGTATAATTCATTAAAGAAGGCATCTACCGACAGATGTTTTCTGCCCCAATAGATATTGACAATAGCAATTATGCATACGCCTCTTTGAACTTTCAATACTTGAAAACATGGAGATAAAGGAGGTAGATTGGAGACTTTAAAGTGTTTTATCCTTTTTAAATGCCATGAGTAGACCCACCATCGGGCACCCTTGTGGCACTTCTTTGGCCGGTATTGTGTAAATGTAATATGAATCCCAAAGGGGGTAGTAGAAAGCCACGTCTCCTGGAGTATGATGATGTCATAGATATGTAAGTCTACTCCCTTGCTGTTAATAAAGTGAGCATGACCTCTTGTATTCCAGGAGATAATATTGATTTTATCACAAAACTGGGGCTGTTATGATTTATTTTCTTGATTTAAGTTGGCCCATGGAGTAGCTCTAGTGAGTTGGGTAGTCTGACCTCCTTGATTTTTATTTGCACCATATATGTGAAATCTTGATTGAACTGGATTTTTAACTGTGGATGAAGTAGGGGAAGCCTCCTGCTTGATAATGGAACCTAAGTTGAAAAACACAGTACGCGCTGCTCATAGTGTGTTCCAAACCATGCCTGATTGTATATACAGTCTTACTTCACCTGGAACTTGTGTTTTTGTAAACTCGACTAAACCAATATCCGAGGATCTCAAATTTTCCAACATAGGTATATCAGCACAAATATTCAAAACACTTGTTCGATTTAGGTCATATCGCGGAATGGGGTGAGGTCTGCATGTAATTAATAAGCAGTGGTGATGTTTGTACGGGGCCTATCGTTTATCTATACATTTCTCTGAGGGAGTTTGTATTTGATGCCCTCCATTCGGACCAAATTGATGCTCCCCCCATTGAGGTGCATGTTTTTGTCCCCAAGTGATGGCCAGATCTTGATTTACCGCGGGACCTCTTAGGAGTCGAGTGACCTCAGGGAAGGTGTTCATCATAGGTTGTTTATCACAGGTTGTTTATCACTGGGCCATAGTTGATTATCAAGTGTCCCATCTGTTCTGATTTGAGTCATTTTTTGATTATCAGACTTAAGACTTATAGGCCACGAATGAGGCACGTATTTCCTCCTGAAAATCATGGATGGAATTGTAAAGAGGTTGTAAGAGAGCAGGCTGTGAATCAGACAATGTAGAATTTATCGCCAGCGTTTGCTTAGAGCCTCAGTGGGGTGTGGATTCTCCAATTTATTTATACCACGTTCTCTGTTTGTAGTACCTGGGACTACAGATGCCCTTGCCATGTCAAACTGGTTGTTAGCTATTTGGCTGGAGTTCGGGATGAAACAAGTAGCTATCGATTCCGCCAAAATATCATCCAAGGGTTGATAACTCAGTGGGTGCTCTGTTTACTGAGCTGAGATAGCAATAACCTTACTCAGTCTCTTTTTTCACGCTGCAATTGCTGTGAGTGTAGATTTTTTTTAAATATTTTTGGCTTGATTCTTTAGGCGTAATGGTACTTTTTTTTTATTACAAGTTCATTGGGAGGTTTGGCAATCATCCAGTTTTTAGTGTTGGTGTATATGGTAGAAAGTGGATTAACTGCCGCATCCGGTGTCCCGGACCCCACCACTAGTGGAGGAGTTGGAACTGCCTCTTGAGTTGTGATGTCGGTCTTACTACTAATAGATGGAGGCAAGGTACATACATTTGTTGGATCACTTTGCTCTTTTAATAGTGGAGGTATCTCTACTACGATGTCAAGAAACTTCTTTGGCTCCTATGTTACCTGCTGTAGCAGCCCCGTACCAGTAATTAGATTATTTGCACAATTATGCATCTCGGAATCATTGTTCTCTGACTTCTTTGCAGTCTGGTTGTTCATTAACAAGGTGTGGTCATTCAATTTTATCATTTTTTTAAAAATAACTATTGTTTTTTTAACAATATAAACAAGACACAACAATAATCAATAAGGCATTCTCAATTATGGATCTGGTGTCTGTCCCCCCCTCCTTCCCTCCCCTACCTCCTTTCCCCAAGACCACGGGCAGAGCATCGGTGGCCTTCGTATCAGCTTACGAGCCAGGGCTATTGCTTCTGTCTGAGGCGCTATCCGGCGCTTTGGGGTGAAGCAGTAGTACCGTCAGCGCTACCCAACGCTGAAGTTGTTCGCTGGAGTCTAGTCTTTGTTCTTGGATTGCCGTTTCCCATGCTCCGGTCTCAGCAGTTATCCACTTGCTAAGATCTCCCCACCATTGTGCTTCACTTGGGCATTTTGGGCTTTTCCATCCCATGGCTATGCGTCTTTTCGCTGTGATATATATTAGATCTTTGAGTCTATTGAGAGCTTTGTTTTTCCTGCTGCGTCTGTAGTTGTCTAATATACAAGCCACAGGCCTATGGACTTCCACTTCAATGTCCGCCTCAGCAACTCTTTCTTTTATTTGTGTCCAGAAAACCTAGTATTACTGGGCAGCCCCAGAACATATGAGTCATTCCAGCCTTGGGCACGTTGCATTTGGGGCACACCTTGGTTCCCGCACCCTTGAACCTTGATATGGCTTCTGGCGTGAGATAGGCCCTGTTGGTAATGTACAGTTGGATGAGTTGTAAGCGGGCATTCCTGGAGATTTTCTTGTGATAATGGGTTATCTCTTCCCACTCATTATCTTCAAATTCAAGGCCCAGTTCACTTTCCCATTTAACCTTACATTTGAGCTCATTTCTAGTCGTGCCTTGCATCAAGGCCACGTAGAGTCTTGAAGTTTTGTGGCCTCCCTCAGCGGCGTTTAGCATAGTTTTTATGGTCTCATGTTCCATTGCGGGGTTGGCAGCCTCAGGCCATCTGCTCTTCATGGCTCGAATTACTGCCCCATGGAGCAAGAACTGTCCTGTAGGTAGCCCTGTGGCCTCACTGAGTTCGGAAAAAACATTAAGGTCTCTTGTTCTTGAACCAAGTCTCCCAACGTGGCCACCCCGTAGGGTTCCCATTGGGTACGCACTTCTAGATGTCCCCATGCTCGTTTCGCCATAATTGCTGCTATGGGGATTTGTGGTGAGTATGGATCTATTATTCCGACTGTTTTGCAGGCCCGTTTCCAGAGCTGGATTCCCAGTTTGGCCATATATGGGCAGTGGCGCGTAGTGCTCTCTTCGGTCCAGAGTAGGTCTCTGAGTAGTAGATGGGGCAGAGCGGGTTGGAGGAGTCGAGTGTCCACTGTACTCTCATCGGCCATCCATCGTATCACATGCCTCAGCTGGCTAGCAAGGTTGTACAACTCGAAGTTGGGGACTTTCATTCCCCCTCTCTCATAGGGTCTTTGGAGTGTTTCTAATGCTACACTGTGCCTGCCGCTCTCCTAGAGGAATCTCCTGCAAAGTTTATTTATGTTTTTGAAGAATGAGGGCGGGATGTTGAAGGGGACGTTAGTGAAGTTGTGTAGGAGGCGGGGGAGTGCCACCATCTTGAGGAGGCCTTCCCTTCCGGCTACTGAAAGCGGGAGTCTACTCCAGAACTCCATGGATTTCTCGAGGGAGTCCCTAGCCCTAGCCCTGACCGTGTTGAGTGTGCGGGTTCCAGATTATGGTGATTCCCAGGTACCTGAAGGATGTAACTTGCCATTGGAGGTCCAGGGGGGGGTAGGGACCTGCAGTCTTCGTTATATAGTGCAGCGAGGGGGTAGAGGCAAGACTTGCCCCTGTTAATTTGGATTCCCGTGCATTTGTGGAATCCGTCTAGGGTCTCAAGAATATAAGATAGGAGGTGTTCGGGATTATGTAGGTACAGTAGTGTGTCGTCAGCATACATGGAGACAAGGTGGGTCACACTGTCTATTTCGATACCTCCATCTGCGTATTCCTGTCTGAGGTAAGCAGCCACGGGTTTGGTGGCGATGATATATAACATGGGAGATAGTGGGCATCCCTGCCGGGTGCCTCTCTGGAGGGACCATTTGCTGGAATATGTCTTATTCGTGCGAACCCTGGCAGTTGGATTAGTATAGACTAGTTGGGCCCATTTCAAAAAGGCTGGTCCTATCCCTATTTTTACCATGGTGGCATACAGCCACTTCCACCGCACAGAATCAAAAGCTTTGGGAGCATCTAATGATGCAACGGCATATTTTTGGGGTCTTAGTTCTGTGCTGTAAATGACATGGTGCAACCTACGCAGGTTCTCGGTGATGGAGCGCCCTGGGACGTAACCTGTTTGGTCTTGATGGATTAGTTGCGGAATCACTCTACGCAGTCTATTTGCTAATAGGGCAGTTAAGATTTTACTATCTACATTTAACATGGAGAGAGGCCTGTATGAGCCACAGTCGGCTCCGTCCTTACCGGGTTTGAGCAGGGGGATGACCACGGCCTCACTCATGGATTCAGGGAGGGTACCACGTTTGTATGCCTCATTAAACAGCTGGGTCAGCAGGGGGGCCAGGGTCTCCTCGTATGACTTGTAAAACTCTCCAGCGAGGCCATCCATGCCTGGGGTTTTCCCAGATGGTAGGGATCTGATGACAACTTTTACTTCATCCGTAGTAATGGGCTCATCTAGGGCCTCGACTGTGTGTCTAGTTTGGGTAGCTCGATGACGTCTAGGACGTCTTCGATTTCAGTGTCAGTGGGGGGTGAGGTCTCAGAATAAAGGTTGCGGTAAAACTCGGAGAAGACTAAGTTAATTTCCTCATGGGTATGTGCTGTGGTGCCATTAGGTTTGAGTATGTGGCAAATAGGGGTAAAGGGTGTCTCTCTTTTGTAAAGCCAGGCTTAGAGTTTCCCAGGTTTGTCTCCTAAGGCATGGGTCCTTTCGATGTGCTTGGTGTAACTTAATTTACCCAGGGCTTCCCAGTGTGTTAGGCAGGTTTGCTTCAGCTCGGTTATTTTTCGCAGATGGTCTGGGGATGAGTCGGCTCTGTTCTCCAGTTCCCCCAGCTCATTTTCAGAGCTTTCCAACGGGGTTACGATGGATCTTTGAGCCCCTCCTATAGCTGCAATCATCTCTCCCCTCATGACCACCTTGTATGCCTCCCAGACAGTGCTCACATGTTCCACACTGTTCAAGTTCCTCTGCCAGTATTCCTCGGTGCAGTCTTTCATATGGTCCCAAAAGGCTGCATCTAGCAGGGCTTCGGCCCTAAGCCTCCAGGTAGGCACCGGGGGTCTGGGTGGGAACACTTCCCAGGTGACCATCAGCGGAGAGTGGTCCGACGGCACTCTCGGCAGGTACTGTGCGTCACTAAACATAGCTTGTTGCTCTTGGCTAGCAAAGAAATAATCTAGCCTAGTATGAACGGAGTGGGGTGGGGAGTAGAAGGAATATTCTCGTTGTTCAGGGTGCAATTCCCCTCCATAAATCCAAGAGCAGTAGCTGGTGAGTAAGTTTAGATAGTATTTTGGCGGGAGGGGATGGACGGGTGTGCTTGTTATCTGATCTGTCCTTTAGGGGGTCTAGGGTGCAGTTGTGGTCACCCCCCCAAATCATGATATTATCTCTACAAGGAGTGAGTCGTGGGTACAGGGAATGAAAGAAAGCTGTTGCTTCGTGGTTAGGTGCGTAGGTGCTGATTAGGCATAATTCTCTGTTTTCAATGGTGCCGTGTATGAGCACCATCCTGCCCTCGTCGTCAGTTTTGGTGCTTATCAGCCTGAAGGGGATGGTCGGGTCGATCCATATCAGGACCCCCCTGGCATAGGAGGAGTAAGAGGATCCAATCAGTGTGCCCCGCCATGTCTTGGCTAATGTTTCTAGTTTATTCCGGGTTAGAAGTGTCTCTTGGAGCATAGCGATCCCAACCCTGCACCGTCTCAGGTATGCATGGATGCGGCATTGTTTAATGAAGCTATTCATACCCCTGACGTTCCACATCATCACTTTGATCTTGTCAGGCATTGGCATGAGGCGGTCTGGCGACGGTTCCCGGCGACATTTGAGGTCTAGCTGCTGGCTCGCTGTATGTGAAATTTCTCCGTGGTCTTGGTGCTTCCCGTTTCGGAATCCCAACTTTGGTACCAACACCCCATTTCCCTCCCCCCAATAACTGTAAACTCCCCCAACTTTGAACAAGTCCAGCGGGGTTTCTCCCGCTATGACAGTCCCGTTTCCGCTCTGTTGGACCACGCATTGGTCTTCGGGTGCCCTACCGGCGGGTAAGTGTACCTTAAAGGAACTACCTGGGGGTAGAGGGACGATTGTGTCCAGTGTCTCCTTGAGAAGGATCATTCCAGCTGTACTTAGGCTTCATCATTCTGCAGTTGGACTATTGTGGATGGAAGGATTTTCCTGAGCTTGATAGAAATGTGTTTAGCGCGGCCTCCGTTTTTTGTCTTCGATGTCTGGAAGTTGCTGTCCATCCATCCAGTCTCGGGCCTGGGCCGGTGTATCGAACAGGTGGGCTTTGTCATTGTGTATAACTTTCAATCTTGAAGGGTATAACAGCATGTAACGCAATCCCGCTGCCTTCAGTCTGGCTTTTGTGTATATGAATTGAGCTCTTTTCATTTGGACCTGGAAGGTATAGTCTGGGTAGATGGCAATGTTTGCGGAGTTTCTTTGGAGCTGACCCCCTGATCGCGAAAAAGCCAAGATGACCTCTCGATCCCTGTAGTTGAGTACCTTTGCTATCATTGGCCTGGGCGAGGTGCCCGGTGGTGGTCTTTTTGCAAGGGACCGATGGGCTCTTTCGATGGTGAAGCCTTGGGAGAGCTTTTCCGCAACTATTTTCTGCAGTAGGAGGTTCTCGACGTAATTCGTGGGATCAAGGCCTTGAATACCCTCTGGTAATCCCAGGAGACAAATGTTGTTCCGGCGAGCCCGCCCTCTGCCTCCTCGGCTCGATCCTCCAGATTCTTGACTCTTTGTTGAAGTTCGTCTGCATCATGTAAGAGTTGGGTTTTGGCTTCTGCGTTTTCTCGGACCTGGGTTTCCAATGTTTCAGTTCTGCTGGCCAAGGAGCGGACATCCTGGCAGAGGAGGCCCAGGTCGGCGGCAGCAGCATCTATTTTATTTTCCATTGTGGCTTGGAACAGCTTAATAGCTTCAAGGATTTTGGTGTTGCTGGGTTCGGTTGTCACTTCAGTTCGGCTAGAGTGTATGGTTTCCGCAGTGGGGTGTTCGGGGCTCACGGGACTACTGGCCGTAAAGGTGTCAATGGTGGTCTGGCGCTGCTTTGACCGTGCACCCTTCACAGACATCTCGCCAGGTGTGGGCGCCTCACCACCCAGGGGGCTAGCGGCATGGCCCAGGGGTCGTAGGCAAGTGGGTTGGCGCAGTGTAGCGCGTCAGCTGTTGCAGTTCTGGTTGTGGTGGCACTTATGCTGGCCAAGGTTGGTGTGTGGGACCCAGCAGTTGGCTGCGGGGTACATGCAAAGGGGGCACCAAGGTCTAAGGTGCCTCTCATCCCATCGCCTACTCAGGCGTTAGGTAGTAGGGTAGGTTAGTTCATGATAGCTTATATGTGTTATCTGCAGTCAGACCCACCTGAGGAACATGCTTATGCCCTCTTTCCTCCCATGTGTCGCTTAGGTGCTCAGGAGATTCTTGCAGACCGAGCCGTAGGCCTGCAATCACATTCACACAGTGTTTCCTGTGCCAGAGGTATCCGGTGTATTAAGGAAGGACAACCAGGCGAGTCCGTCCCTCGGACCTCGGATGTGGGGCACTGGGGAGGCAACAGCAGGCAGCCTTTGTTTTATGATTGTGCCCCTTACACAGTGGTGAAAAATTCAAGGGTCCTGCACCGGGTTCTGCGGGCACTCCCCATGTAGCAGCTTGATTGAGCCGTCCTCCTCCGCTTCCCCCTGCTCGTCTGGGTGATGAGGGAGACCCGGGGGGGGCCCGCGACCACGCTGCGGCCCACCCGGGTCCAGGCGCTTCTTGCTGGTGTAACGCACGTTGCGCGTGTTTCCCCCAAGGGGTTGTGGGATTCTTGAGGTTGGCCAGGGGGGCCCGCTCGCTTGTGCAGAAGGTCTGCTGCGGTTTCTGGAGGGAGGGGTGGCGCTCAATTACAGGCCACGGGCGCCCGATGCTGTCCACGGGGCTCTCGTCTGGCCCCCCCACCCGCTCACCTCTCCGGTGCCGATCCGCGCCGGGCTCTCTTGCGGCTGTTCCGGTGTCCGCAGGCGGGACCGCTGCTCTCCTTGCGTGGCACTCGGGCTCGGGAGCGCTCGGGCGGCTCGCCCGTAGCAGGCCGGGGGCGCAGCGCTGCCTCTCCTCCTCCGCCCGGCAGCACGTTCAGTCCGCCAGGACCCGCACAGGACAGAACTCCGTGGCCCCCCACACCAGCCCCCGGGCAGACGGGACCGCTCCCTAGTCCAGCGCCGATGCAGCTCCACTCCAGAGAAGTCTGCGGCCGGCGTCGGGCTACTGCAGTGTCTAAATGCCTCAGCCAGCCGAGGGGATCGGCGCGCCCGAGCCGCCATCTTGTTCCTGCTCCGATGGTCCGCAGCGGGCAGCGGCGGGCAGCGTTGCGGGGTCAGCAGGCACTCCTGGCACAGCGAAAAAGGTCGTGGAGTATCAGGTTAGTGTCCGGAGCCAGTGCTGAGAATTGCAAAGTCTAAAGTTTCGTTAAAGCCTTAGTAGGTCAGTTTATGGTGGACACTTCAGGCGGAACACACCAGAGGCACGTCTTCCTCACATGGCGGTCAACCACGCCCCCCATTCAATTTTATCATTATTTGTTGAAGCATGGACGTATGATTATTTATTTTCACATCAAGGGCTTCATACAGTTTAGCCATTGAGAATAGGGCCGTGTTCATAGCCCCTTATGTATTATTTAAGGCAGGGGCTTCGGGAAAAGTAGTCGGAATGGCTTGTTGATTTCTGATCAAATAAGGTTGATCACCTATAGGGGCATCAAATTTCGTTCAGGGCAACAAAGGATAGAGATCTATTAGAGCCACTCCCATCTGTTTTGTCAAACATGATAGGCGACTTCGATAGATCAAGATCCTTTGGAGGTAAAGAGGTTATATTCAGGTCACCCTCCATCTTGTCTCGCCTGTTTTCACCTGTAGCGGCGAATACTTGATCAAATTGTATCAAGTCCCCCGAATTAGAACAGATATATTTTACCTCTTGAGAAACCTCCCCTTTATCAGTGGAACTATTCGTAAAATCCATGATGTCATCATTAATTTCTCCAGCCATAGTTAACTCGTCATATTCTTTTCTCAATTCAAATTGAGCTTTACGGAACATACACGCGGATTTTGGGGTGATGAATTCGAATTGAGCGGAAACGGCTGGGGTTTCATGGGAGTAAATGAATTTGCGCATACATCACTTGGTGATTGGGTTGTGCATAAATCTCCTGTTTCACACGCACATTCAACCGTTCTATCAGTTCATCCATAGGAGGCGGCTGAATAATCTCTACAACGGTACTAGATTCACATGCATTAATTACCAATTGTTTAGGCAAGGCCTCTTGATTGTGCATGTTCTTTGCTAAGGTTTCATGTGGAGCAGAAGTCACTATGACCTTTGCTCTTGCTGGCTCAAACCAACAAAAAGAACGAATGTCAGGGTGAGAGAAACGGACCGTTGAGCTATCAATGTTTTTTTCCCCCTTACGTTTGAGGGCTATAGTATTCTTTCTCAACTGCAACAGTTCATCTGTAGGAGTTCTCTCAGCCACATTTTGCGGCATGCCAGTCTTTAGGATAAACGTATTGTGACAATAGCAGGAAAGCTAGCTTCCCGAAGGTAACAAAGCCACAAATAATATGTAGTAAAACTTACCGGCCCCGCCCCACGCTATCCCGCTAGACAGCAAGACAGCCACACGCTTGCAGCCAACGCACTTCAGCTCGCGCGCTGTCACGGTACGTCCGTAGGCGTTGGGGGCGGGGTCGAAAATCTAGGTGGAGTGAAACACAAGGAGAGGAGTATTCGGTGGATGGATAATTAAAGTCGTCAGAGTTCTTAGTGGTTACCAAGTAGGTGCCAACAATGAATCCAGTCCAGGTGATCTTCTTACCGCAAGGTCCAATCAACGCAGGCACAATGTCCAGCGAAAATGTCGTTTGAACACAGGAATACAGCAACGGCGTTCCCGGACAGCAAGACAGCCACACACTTGCAGCCAACGCACTTCAGCTCACGCGTTCACATTATATGATACTATCAATTCTGTTGTTACCCCACACCAGGTAGAAGTGGGCCATTACCACTGCATTATACATTTTTCGCAAAAACCTGTGCCCAGACCGTACATTCATATTTTGACAGGTCCACGTGAAATTAGGTCTGGGCTTGGCACCTTCAAGCTGGGTGTCTAAAAACACAGCTGCCAGGACCCCATCACAAGTGAACACTAGTGGGCACTGATAATTCAGCCATGATGATTGAATGGATCCTCCAAAGTAAACGAAGGCTCATCCAGGCAAGGATCAGCTACTGGGCTATAATAAGGAGATAAAATGACCATCTCTCCCCCATGGGCTAATCTCTGCATCTAACTCTTTTGAGTGAGGTGGCCTGCTTAGATCGCTTGCAAACACCTTACATAATTCTGCACTGTTCTTAACAGGCATGGCTCATTAGAGGGCTGCCCTGGCCTCTACTCTTGGGGCTCCTTTTTCCCCTCAATAATTACTTTTCTATAACCTCATTGATAGGTCAACAGTATTGCTGCGTTATACAATGGATATTTTAAGGCATTCAGAAGCTCCAGCGTAGACAATTTCCAGTCCTTCTTTTACCATCTTTGAGCTATTGGTTGAATGTGGTACCTCCAATATATTATTAAATGCTCATAAAGTAGACTCAAGGATTGTACAATTTCTTAAACCTGTGTCAACATAGGCTGATGCAGTGGAAATTATATTATTGAATATTGACTCCTGATCAAGAAATTCCCAAGAACATTATTAACCTTTCCAAAGGTCATGTTGCCGAGATTGTTTTTAGAAAACATGCAAAGCCACTTTATTGAGATCAGTTTCTGGACCATGGTCACTCTTGCACCAGCTGTGCACCATTAAAATGTGATATCCATTGCCATTCCTTCCCTTGGACAAAATAAATAATTAAGTGTGGATGAATACCTGACATGGCAGGATGCAATACCTGTATTAAAAACTTCTAAAAATGATCTTATTATAGGTTGGTTGTCACATCACTGCTGACCTGTAATAAGAAAATGACATCACAAGTTCTCTAATCAGTTATTATGCTTGAGTTGTAATGTTGCAATGCTTGATGCTTGAGCCAGCATGGAGCAGAATTCCAGCTGCCACTTCAGCACTTCATTAATAATAATAATAATAATAATAATTTTGCATTTATATAGCGCTACGAACCCGCAGGCATCTGATTGCTGCTTATTATTAGCCAAGGTGTGTGGTGCTCATTTATCGACCTCGGAAGGATGAAAGGCTGAGTTTGGCCCTGCCGGGATTCCAGCGTGCGTTGGCAGGCTCTGCACAGAAGTCAAAGCGAGCGCTCTACTCGCTGTGCTATCTGACCATTAAAGCCGTGATAAACTTTTCAAATGTTTTTCTAGTGAAATAGCTTTCTGTGACTCTCTGCAGCCATTAACCTAAAATAAACTGTTCATGGCAGTAGGTTTATTTTGTGCACGAATTGATTATATGTATCAGCAAGTGGAAGATGTCTTAAAATTGCAATGGTGTACGGCTATCTTGTTAAGGAATCAAATATACCCTACTGTACTATTGCAAGTCACCTCAGAGTTCTGTGACCTTATAAAGGAACTCAGACATCACGGAACTCCTCAATCACTTGCAATATGGTTAGGACATGTGGAAGAGGTTACTTTGTCCCATATATTACGAACATATAAACTGGCTCATAATATCTGAGGGGAATATGCCATTCACCGGGTGATAGCCTAGTTCCTGCAGCAGTGTTAAAAAAAAGCCACAGCCAGGTTCATCCTTGCATCATGTATACCAGAAGATGCATTCTGTCTTCCTTCTATCTGCAGGTAGGGGTAGATTGTCCCCTCAGCCCATAGGGGTACCATTTTGCAGCCTGACGCCCCCCAATACGCAGGCACCAGCAGCCCTTTTTGAGCTTACGCCTGGACTGTATCTGATGGCATTCTGTCCCCTACTATCTGTAGGTAGGGGTAGATTGCCTCCCATCCCCAAGGGGTGCCATATGCAGCCTGAAGCTCCCTTTCCACACACCCCCCGTGCAACTTTATTGCATTCTGTGAACCAGTTGCTAGCATTTTCACTGCCAAAAGGGGGCCGATATCCTGTTTTGGGAATAGACGCATTTTCACATTTTCCTTAGGGCATTCACTTGCCCGGGCATCTGCAGCAAAGGGCAGACTGAACTCAGGGCTCCTGAAACTAACTTTTCCAAAGCTTTATTCTTTGCTACTTGTTAGCCCGTGTTAAGAGCAGACATAGCTAAGGAGTCCTGCAGCTAGATTTTCTCGTTTCATTCTTTGTTCCCTGTTAGCCCCTGTTAAGGACAGGCAGGGCTAAGGGCTCCTGAAACTATCATTTCTCCGTTTCATTCTTTGTTCCCTGTTAAAGGCAGACAGAGCTAAGAGCTCCTGCAGCCATCTTTTCCCTGTTTCATTGTTAGTTCTCTGTTAAAGGCAGACAGTGCGAGGGGGTCCTGTAACTATCTTTTCCCTGTTTTATTCTTTGTTCCTGGTTAGCTCTTTTTAAGTTCAGTGTGACAAATCCCAGGAAATTGTCACTGCATCTAAGCGGGATGCCCCTTTCCATGAGGTGAGGGAGGTGAGGCCACTACCCAATAGTCCCCCTGGGGATGGTACTGTGAGAAACCAGAGGGTGTCTCACCCGCTAGTCCCCCAGGAGATCTCTCTCTGAGGTGGACAGGGCACGGCCATCGCCTTTGGATCCAGACCCTGGGATAGACCAGTGCAGGAGGATCACCTGGGTGAGGGGTCTTTGGGGAGTGGGGGTGAGACAGCTGATGGAGAGATGCGGTATTCCCCCCTATTTTGTTTATCCAATTCATCCCAAGTTTTAGGATGCTCTGAGGTCCCAACTCCCCCCTTTTTTACACAAACACTGGGCAGAGGAAGAGGGTGACTGAGAGTAACAACATTAACTTTCACACATCGTACTGGACATGTCCTGCTAATAGGGTCAGGCAAAGTCAGGCATTTGAATCTAAGTGCATGCACCTGATACCAATTAGCTCTCCTTAAATAAATAAAAGGCAGAACCCAAAGACACACTCTGAGCAAGGCAGAACACAAATACGAGCAGGGCTTCCGGGACGAAGATAAACCTACTGTAGCAGAGTGACACACCAGAGTTCCCTACTGGAGATCATTGCCTCAGACATACTGCGAAAAAAAAATGTGGAGAAGGCCAGATCCCCAAGTGAAGACTGTATTGTGTTTCAAGAGACCCTCCCGGCAGAATGGCAGAGTTGGGGAGGAGAGGGCAAGCCTGTGTACTAACCTTGACTCGTGAATTGGGAATCGCAAAACCAAGAAGACGCGCACACAGCCGGTGAGTTGTCAAGCAATCTGAAAGATGGGTGTGTGTTAAAGTTTGAAGTAGCAACATTGTAACGCAAGTGAAGGTTATACGCGTGTGAATGAAACGCGATGAAAGGCAGACCTGTGAATGAACTTTGATGTAAAAGACAGCTGCGAAAAGAGTGATTCTAAGTAACGGAATGGCCCGGCGAAAGAAAGTAGCCCACTCGAAAGTCTCCTTGAAAAGTAAATTGTTTGAAGCGATAAAGCGTATGAAGAGCAAAAGTGAAATAAAGAAGTTTAATTCCAAGAGAAAGGGAAAGTGAAAGTTGAACTGTAAACTTTGAGTTGAAGTGGTCCTGCAGTGGTCTGTAAAGAAAGCCACGCACATTTGAAAGTCTTCGACATCCAAAAGTGGTCCAAGCCCCACAGAGGGAGACCCGAAGTGAAGTAAGCTTGGGGAAGGGAGCCCCCTTTGCAAGTGTGTGTTGAACTTTATTGTGAGAGGTCTTAGCCCAACAGAGGGTGACCTACAAGAACTGTGTGGTGAAAGGTCTGAGCCTGACAAAGGGGGACCTTTCTGAACTGTTTGGTTGAAACATTATATTGGAAGTCAAGAAAATAGACTTAAACATGGAAGGCCAGACAGGCCTCGATCCACGTTTTGGAACTGTTTATTGTGTTGGAAGCCAAGCCACAGTGTGTCATCCTGCCTACAGGAACATCCTTACTCCGTGAGGTCTAACGTGGGGAGGAGAGCAGGTTCAACCATATTTATTAATTTGAACACAGATTTTTCATTCTGCATGCATTTCTCCTTTTTACACTTTTTTGTACAAGAGAGAGGACAGTCATTAGGGTTTGTTAGCATAGGCCATTTTGATTTGACAGACTCCTATAGTACTGCGTTATTTATTATTTGATGGTCAAGACTACTCCCATTTTAGTTATAGGACAAAATAGGAGTTTCTCCAACCCCAACAATTTCAGTAAAGGTTTTACAAATTGTACCCATTGTGTCAGTGTCATACTTGTGATACCATGCCTCCCCTGCAGTACTCAGTGAGTGGATCGCATGGGGAGGGAAATCCTTCATGGGACCAGTGGCGATAGCCCTGGGAAAAAGCAGTATTCACCTGTCCCTTTGGTACCCACAGTATCTTTATCCCCCACTCAGGACCCTCTGGTTCCCCATACCTCTGTATGTTATAGTGGAGTAGAAAGTTTCATTGACAATACTGGGATGAGGAAGAAGGAGACTTACCCAAACTTCATTAACACTAAGACGAAGAAGATGGAACAACGAGGCAAACGACCACAGCGGGACCATCACACGTGGTAAGGTTGTCAAGACGCAGCACCAATCACAAAAAGGAAAGAAAAACTCAATGGTCCGTTGAACCAGCCCTGGAGAAGCAAGGAACGAGATGCTCATTCCGTGGCAGGGGACCCAAAGGCTGGAAACCAGGACATGGAGAGGCACGATGATCTGAAAGGTACCACTGAGGTGGACCTGGGCAGTGGCAGAGAATAAGGAAGCCAGACCGGTGAAAATCAACTGAGAGCAAAGATACAAGCAACCAGAGACCTGAGGGACAGTCTGGATCTGTGGAACCGCGATGAAAAGAACGCTGAGAACAGAAACAACAGATAAGCTCTGCTCCACCTCCCAAAGAGACCAGAGACAGCCCGAAGACTTCCCAAAGGTAGGGAAAGGGTCGGACCAGTTGTTGGAGCACTGAGGGAGCTGAGCACACTTAAAAGCCTATATCCCGTAGAGTACAAGGGGATAAAAGAGGAATCACTCTATTTGAAATCTATCCTGAAGAGCACAAGGGGATAAAAGAAGTTTTGTACAACTTAACACGAACTTTGAAAACCAGATAAACTCATTCCAAAGAGCACAAGGGGATAGCAGAAGAATCCTACACACTAACATGTACATAGACAATGAATCTATGTGGTATAGGACCAGGCAGGACAGTATACCAGGTCTGTCCAAGTGGACACAAGGTAAAGCAGGAACAGGGATCCCGCAGAGGCAGGCAAACAGGGTCTGGTTCCCATATGAAAGCAGAAGCCCCGCCAGGGTGCAACAGGGTCTGGGACCCAAATGGAAACAGGAAAAAAACATCAATAAAGTACATAAGGGTCGAAGGCCCACATCATTGCAAAAATACGTATAACCAGTAGGTTGGAGTCCAGGAGCAATCGGGGAGACCCCGAGAAGACATTAAAAGATAAAAATTGGAAACCACTGAAAGAGCAAACATCTTTGGAACTCACAAGCTATGGAATCAAGTCGGGCAGGGTAGTGAACCTGACTTGGTACACCATTGGAAAAGACTACAGTCAGATCTGGCAGGATACCCCACGGACAGTATTTCATCCCTTCACCTCCATCCTGAAGAAGGCCATCCCAGTCATCTACATCCAGTCTTCGTACCCTGCGGCCGAAACACTACAGTGTCGATCTATGACACAACTCCACCCCTTGCATACTTGTACACACCTGTTGTTGTGTTTTTTTCCCTATGACAATACCAATGGACCAACTGAGGTCCTGGGCTGGATTCACTCTTGTGTTGTAAACCCTTGTTAACTGTGTATCCAAGAGATCTTGCACCATCAGAAGGCTTGCACCCTCCACACTCTTGAGGGTGGTACCTAGTGGTACACCTACATATCAAATGTACAACTGTCCGTCTGTCTGTTATTATGCTAACAATTGATATATTATATGTATCATTACCAACATTCAGAGATTAAAAAAAAATTATCCTGAATCCCAAAAGTGTGGGTCTCCCATTCTGATTTTTTGTTTGAATATACGTTCATCCTCCAGGGCATATCAGGACCTAGCCAGGTGCCCTGTATTATTACCTCTCCATGCACCTTGCAGCATCCCCAGTTTGCTCAAACTGTGTCTGTGTGCTCCACCTTTTGTTCTTGGTGGGAATGTCAATTGGAGCCAGGGGGAGTAGTTGCCTAGCTCTGCCTGACTCTGCCTAACCTTATTAGAGAGACAAAATGGAGAATGCCCATAGGAATCCATTGCCAATGGATTCCTATGGGTAATCGTCATGACTCCCCACATGTTCTTCTTAGTCCCAGTCCTTTAGCAGCTAAATGGAGAAATACAATTATGGGATTTGTAGTGTTCCCTCGGGATTGTGGGTAAATTAGGTAAAATACTGTCAGGAAAAGGGGAATAATCATGTTGCTGTAAGACATGGGGTAATGTGTTTGATTCCCTTTTCCTGGTTCTCCTATGCCTCCCTTTTATCGTGGTAACTTTTGGATTTGGGCAGGGGGTAACGGGACAGGATTCACAACAGCCTATTAAGGTGGAGGAAATGTCAGGTAGGAGGGTGTTGGAAAAGGGGTGGATACTATGTCTCGACCTCCGGCTCCTCCTTTCCAATCCCTGAGGACTCTCCACCCAGGTGATCCTGGTCTGTCCACCCCCAGGGTCTGGATCCAACAGCAATGGCCGTCCCCTGGCCACCTCAGAAGAGGATCCGGAGGGAATAATTAGGGAAAAGCCCTTAGGTTTTTCACAAAAAGAAGTGATGACACCATCAGATTCATCTCAGAACCAAGAGTCAAGAGAGCCTCAGGAGTGATTTCCCTCGTCACAGTAGTGATATTCAAAGACCTAAGAGTCAAGAGTGTTTTGTGAGGAATCTCCCTCGTCCCAGTGGTAATCCAAGTAAGACTAAAGACCATACTAGACAACAAGAGCTGTCTGGAGTTAATCTTCATAACATCACAAGACAGGGAAGAATAGCTGGAACTGTAAAGCAAGCTTTCAGGAGTCCTGGGGAAAAAGTGAAGAGGCTTTTTAGGACTATTGCTAAAGAATATCCCAAGGCAGCTCTCAAGACTATGCAAAGTGGGTCAGCAGAAGGGAGTCATTCTCCTGACCACACTCTCTGTGTTAAATCAGAAATTAGAGCAACAAATTGTTAGAAAAGAGATAAAGACTGACACCGTTTACCAGGAGAAGGGAGTCATTCTTCTGGTACTATTTTCATTTGGATGCTGAACCCTTTTGTAAATTAGTGGTAGGGTTAGAGTAGGTTTTTGGCCCGAGGGCAGATACATTTTAGTTAAACAAACATCCTGACAACGAACACCCGGGTTGATATTTGTTTAGGTAGGGATAACCCTTTAGCGATAGGGCGAGGTAGAACCTTTTCTTTATTTTCAAAATTAAACTTGTTGAAACATGCCACCCACCCCTTTGTTCGACTCCTTACTCCACCACCCCACCAAAAAAACAACAAATTGCACACACATGCATTCTGCTCAATTGCCACTCGGCACCTGCACACACACATTCTCAAAATCAATTAACTCATTTGCATGCTCTGCCCAGACATACTTTTTTACAGAAACATGTGTGAGGGGTCAGAAATGAAAGCCGGACACAAAGTTGTCATGTTTTTAGTTAAAGACTTTCATTCAACTGAAATGGCTTGAGAAAAGTCCTCTCTGGTCTTGCTCTAAAGAGCAGTTTCCCCTACCTAAAACCAAAAACTAAGGATCTGTCTGTGTCAGGATGTAAGAAACTAAAAAGCCGTCCCTGTGTCCAAAACGTTCTATTCTGACCCTTACACTACAAACAAAATAACCAAGTGAGAAGGGAAATGTCTTTAACCTGGTATTGGAAAAAAGTGTTCATCAATTAAAAATAGAATGACCCCAATGTAAATGTTCTCCTAGATGAAAAGACCTTTGATCCAGAAGGTGGTTCTCTTTTCCTTGATTCTTTAATTGGATGGCAATGGGCTTCATTATGGGTCCGGCGGTAACCATGCCGGTGCTACCGGCGGGTTGACGCCGGACTGGTAAATATTTACCGCCGCCTGACTTCCAGGTGCCACTGGGAGATTACAACCCCGGTGGCCCGGAAAGTCAGGCGCTGGTAAAATGTTGTTCACCATTCCCATAGAGTCCAATAGAACTCTATGGGAATGAGGACACGGAAGCACCAGCACCGTTGTAAAAGCTGCTGGTGCTTCCGTGATGGGTCTGCCTACCGTGGACGCTGTGCCCGGCAGGGTCAGACCTGTCGGGCACAGTGGCTCCAGCAGGCAGACCTGTAATATGCTGGTCCAGAAACAACAGTTATGGTAAGCTTACCGGTACCCTTGTTTCTGGACTGGCAGGCTCAGGTCCGGTGGTAACCATGCCGGTGCTGCCAGCGGGTTGCCGCCCGACCTGTAAATAATTACCGGCACCTGACTTCCCTGTGCCACCGGGAGATTACAACCCCGGCGGCCCGGAAAGTCAGGAGCCGGTAAAATGGAGGTCCCCATTACCATAGAGTCCCAGGGGAAGGGGACACGGAAGCACCGGGCACCGTTGCTCACAGTGCCAGTCCTTCCGTGACCGGTCTGCCTACCGTGGCTGCTGTGCCCGGAAGGGTGAGACCTGTTGGGCACAGCGGCTCCAGCAGGCAGACCAGTAATATGACGGTCCGGAAACAACAGTGCTGATAAGCTTACTGGTACCCTTGTTTCTGCATCAGGAGGGTCATAATGAGGCCCAATGTCTCTTATTCTAGCAGTTCTTTTGTGTCTCTCCTTGGCCTGCAATACTCCTGTTCTGTAAAAGGTTCTGTAGCAAACATTTTTTAACACCTGTTCCTTCTTTGTGTAACAAGCACTGTGCTTTTAAACATTTCTTGTAGGTTTGCAATTTTCCTGGTATGCTCCCCTGTCAAGACTATTTATGCACTTCCAACTGCCTGGTGTTCGCTCCTGCCAGGCATTCTCTTGTATATCCAACTGGCTAGTGTACTCTCCTGCCAGGACTTCTTGTGTGTTTTCAAATAGTTTCAAATGCCTAGTATCCTTCTCTGCCAGGAGTTCTTATGTGTTTTCAAATGCCTGGTATCCTCTTGCTAGGACTTTTTATGTGTTCTCATATCCCTGCTATTCTTCTCTTGCAAGGACCTCTCTCTTGTTTTACAGTTCCTCTTTATAACCAACACTGCATATACAGTTCTAGGCTCAGTATATCTGTCTGTTTCAATATTTGTTCAAGCTTTTCCCCACACTTGCATTTCATGCACTCAAAGGTTGTTAGGTTTCTGCGATTTGCCTTTTCTGCTTTCAAGCTATCTTCTTGTTGTATTAGCAATCTCATAACATTCAAATGGTCATTGGCACGGTCACCGAATTGCCCTGAGGTCCCCATTTACTCTGGCCTGACCCACTGGGTCTGTGTAGCGTCTTCGGTCTT
Source organism: Ambystoma mexicanum (assembly GCF_040938575.1). Taxonomy (NCBI): domain Eukaryota; kingdom Metazoa; phylum Chordata; class Amphibia; order Caudata; family Ambystomatidae; genus Ambystoma; species Ambystoma mexicanum. The sequence continues at coordinate 971,558,511 of NC_090941.1, read as the reverse complement.
GTTCACACTTCCGCAGCATGGCTCTGTCACTTGCTTCCCAGTCTGGGTTGCTCAGACATCTTTCCGGCTTCCCTGGCAGCTCTGCTCCTACATGCCTTCTTCTGTTCAGGTCCCAATAGGAAGAACGCTGCCTCTTCAAGCTGCTGAGCGCCCAGGAACTCTATTGCGGCTCCTGGCATCCCCAGGGCATGTCCTGCTTGAACACTGAGTCTCTCTTTCTCTGCGGGCAACCTCCACTGCTCCACCACACTGTCTCCAGCATGTGCATGTCTTTGCGTGTGATCCGATGTCTTCTACTGAACCACCATATCTCAAAGTGTGGTTGCCATCTTTAAATATCCCGCATACAGGTGGTTTCCCCAAACACCTAGTACGCTTATTAGACTTGAGGATCCTGTTACTTTGCATCAATTCCCTCATCCTCCTCGTCTCAGTACTTAGGTGGTTGTTGGGAGTTTGAGTCCATTGATTTCATGCGATAGCCAGCAGTTAGATGGTCTCTCTCAATGATTTCACTTGAAAGATCAGTTTCACATAAAGGGGCACTAGAAGCCAAAAAAGTTTTGTTGGAGCTTTCATTCTTCAGGTCATAGGTGGGGGTTTGACCTAAAGAATATCTATTATTTGGCCTACTTAAGATTGTTTTTATCATTTGGGTTTTCTGTCATTCACCCGACAGACATTCACTGATGACTGACAAGCACCTTAGTTAATTCTGTTAGGTAGGGGCGCCTTGCATAATAGGGAGGGATAGGCATTTTCCTTTTTCTTTAATAAAGCTGAACAAAAATGGTCTATCAGAGTCTGCCTCCTTCTCCTGACCCACCACATCTGGTGTCAGAGATGGGATCATAGTGTCCCGATAGAGAGACAGATACACCTTCCCCATAATATATTGCCACACCTACTGGCAAATGAACACCTATAGGATTACTGGGTATAAAACCGGCCTTAACAAAACGGAATAACCTCACACCTGTTAAACCTACTCCCTTGACTTCCCAGTTACCTGATAATTTAGAAACCGAGGAAGAAATAGAGATCAAAGAAAAGAATAGTGAGAAATCTGATGAGTGGAAAGAGGCTGAAATTGAAGGTTCCCAAGATTCCGTAGCCAAAGATAAAATAGACACCAACATGAATACCCTAGAAACTCTCTTTGACTGTCTGATTAATCATCAAATACAGGCATGCTGTCATGGTCACTGGTCCAATGGGCCCAAGGACATTGACATCGTGCCATTAGGGGAAGAGAACAAAGGGTCACAATCACAGGGGCCCCGGATGGACACAGTCCTGGCACGTTTGGTGCCAGGATCATGAAAACCAGTAAATAGGAATGCTTTATTTTGTCTGGGAATGCTTTTACTTAATTTTGCTGAAACAGCTCCACGTGCACATTGTCCGGGTGTGGCCTTCCTGAGTTTCTATGCACGTGCTAGGCAGTGGCAAGGTGTTGCAGGCAAGCCAGGCCTGATGGGCGTGGCCTCACAAGCTTGGCTATATAAGCCGCTCCCACCTAAAGGCCAGCGCTTTGCGTTAATCTGCATTCACATTCAGTGTAACGCTCACCACCGCCTGGGATAAAGCGTACTTACCTTGGGAATCCAGTCTCCTGTCTATGCACTTGCATCCTGGAACCAGCATTCACCTGCATTCTACACGCGCTGAGGCAGACGTCCGTGCTTACATCATCTTCATCCTTCGGAACGCTGAAATCCTGCTCTTGACACTGCATCATGACGCATTCTTCATCTCTGAAGGCAGGCCCTGTAAAGAAGACGAAAGGCAAGGTTAGACAGAATGAACATTCAGTTTAAGGTGGTGCTTGCACAATTCTTCACGCTCATCCTTAAACACCCACTTACCTGCTGCCGGACTACCGTGGGAGCATTCCTATCTCCTCAGGCGCCGCTTCATGCTCAGTGTCTCTGCTGGGCCTCAATCACACCTATTTGGAAGAAAGCAGAGATGGATATTAATAACGAGCAGGCAACAGGTTGTGGAAAGAACAATACAAATACTTCACGAAACAACGAAAGGAAAGACAAATAGAAAACTGAAAGACACTTACCTGAGTGGCGTGGAATGGTTGCAGCTGGACTGAAAAACATGTGCGAAGGGCAGGTGAAGGAACTCAGTCCTCATCAGAAAAGCGCCCCTGCCAGAAGTAGCAGGACGGAGACCTTGCCATTAAGAATCAGCAGGTGAGCCTTAATGGGGCAATGTATGCCCACAACCAGGCTATGGGAACAAGGGTTTGAGAGGGGAATTAGTCGCAGGCTGGCAAACTCACGTCCTCCCATATCTTCGCAGGAGCAGTGCTATAATCCACCACAGCCCACAACTTACTTGCAGCGGGAGAAAGCAGGCAGAGGGGACCTATTTCCCGGGAGGGCTGCACCCATGCCCCAACACCCCCGCAAAGGCCATGTAAGCATAACAGAATGCAAAGCCTCTACAAATTTCTGCCTGGGCGCTATGGAAACCTCAGAGACAGACCAATTGGCTCAACCTTTGGGTGAATTACGAGCTGAAGTCCATGCTTCAAGGCAGGAAACCAATGCTCTAAGAAGGGACCTTATTGTGAATCGGGAGCGTACTGATGACTTGGAAAGACATTTGCTCCGGGCACAAGCTGGCCAGATCCCCTTGCCGGGGCCCACTCCCATACCCCACCATTCACCACCAGTACAGGTGGTTCTTCCAGGGGCGGTTCCTCTGGCCCCACCCGAACTTTTCACAGGCAACCCTAACAAGTATGCCATATTTATGAATCAATGCCGCCTACACTTTTTTGTGCAGACCTGGGGCTTTTCCTAATGACTAAGCCAGAGTGGCATTCATACTCTCATATTTGGGAGGTAGTGCAGCAGATTGGTCAACACCTTAGGTCATTCAAGATGATCCTTTGCTACAGGACTTTAGAGGTTTTCAACACAAAATGTAAAAATTGTTTGCAAGACACACACAAGGAAAGGCCCTGGACAACAAATTGTTGTCGCTCAGACAAGGAAATCAGGATCTACTAACCTACATTGTATCCTTCAATCGTCTTATAGCTCAAACCAATTGGCCCGAAGGAAAGAGGACTACACTCTTTTACCGAGGATTACGTGGGGAACTCAAAGACGTATTAGCTCAAGTGGTAAACCATCCGGAAGGCTGTGCGGAATACATCAACCTGACAGTGCAGCTTGATCACAGGCTGCAGGATCGAAAAATGGATCAAACAAGGGCTGAAGGGCGACCAGTCTATATGAGGCCTCGTGAAAATCAATCCAAGTCACATGAACAGCCCGAATCAATGCAAATTGGGGGATTAAGGAGTCCACTCACCAAGGCAGAACGAGAAAAAAGGAGGCAACAGCAACTCTGCTTGTACTGTGGAAAAACAGGTCACTTCCTTCGAGAATGCCTGGTGAAACCACCCAGAAAGACAGTCGGAGCAACCGATAAAGACGAAGAAGGGGAACAAGACCTGGGAAACTCCAACGCCCGGCAAGTGTAGGGGTCCACTTGTCGAGCGGTGAAAAGGAACCTGTACAGACCTACATCTAGTCATTCCGCTGCTCTTGATAGACCACAATCAACCGTCAAAAATACATGCTTTGAAAGAGTACATTGACAGCTGAGCTGTGGGAAATTACATTGACCAAGATCTGGCTATCCGAATAGGCTTTCCACTCTGACGAAAGCTGAAATCGGAAAATGTCACAGCGGTAGATGGATCTCAGCTTTCATCCGGCCCAGTGACACATTATACCGAAAAAGTCAAGCAATTATGTCAGGATGGCCACCAAGAGAACATTACCTTTGATCTCATCGGTGCTCCTCAGTTCCAGATGATATTAGGAATGCCTTGGTTGGAGATCCACAACCCTAAGATCGACTGGCGACAACGAGTTCTGACCTTTTCCCAAGACTGTATGGACACCTGTTACTCTCACAAACCCACCAACCTGAAACCTAAGAACGGAATCATACTGGGTCTCACTGGTTCATTACCATGCAAATATCAGGATTACCAGGATGTCTTTCAGAAGGAGCAAGCAAACGTTCTTCTGCGGCACAGGTTTTACGACTGCCAAATTGATCTCGTACCAGGAGTCCAGATACCCTGCAGTCGGATCTATGCCCTAACTGAGCAGGAGAACCAACACCTTAAGACTTACCTCGACCAGTACCTGGAAAATGGCTTCATCCATCTGTCCAATTCCCCTGCCTCCTCGGCCCTCTTTTTTGTGCCTAAAAGGGAGGGCGACTTAAGACTTAAGACTCAAGCCGGTCAGATAGCACAGCCAGTAGAGTGCTCGCTTTGACATCCGTGCAGAGCCTGCTGACGCAGGTTCGAATCCCGGCAGGGCCAAACTCAGCCTTTCATCCTTCCAAGGTCGATAAATTAGTACCACACACCATGGGAAATAAGCAGCGCTCAGATACCTGAGGGTTTGTATTGCTATATAAATGCACAAACAAACAAACAAACAAGAACTTGCATTGACTTTAGAGCATTAAACCAGATCACGGTGAAGAATAGATACCCGTTACCACTTATCCCAGAACTCCTGGATCAGGTAAAAAAAAACCAGATTTACAGAAAACTGGACCTACGAGGGTCAATCTTGTTAGGGTCAAAGAAGTAGACGAGTGGAAGATGGCATTCCGCACTAAATATGGTCTCTATGAATACCAGGTTATGCCCTTTGGGCTCTGTAATGCCCCAGCAGCGTTCCAGTTTTTTATGAATTACATACTCTGTGAATTACTGGACGTTTGTGCTCTTGTCTACATTGATGACATTCTCATTTATTCAACTTCCAAAAAAGACCACGTCGGTCATGTCCGAGCAGTTCTAGAAAAGCTTCGACAACATCGACTGTTGGCCAAGTTAGAAAAAAGTTCCTTCCACGTAACAGAGGTCGAATTTCTTGGCTTTATTCTCACACCGCGAGGAGTTTGCATGGATACACGGAAGGTGGACGCTATCCTTCAATGGCCTGCTCCGACATCCACAAAAGGAGTACAAAGCGTGCTCGGGTTCGCCAACTTCTATCGTCGATTTATTCCCGGTTTCTCTAAGATTGTTCACCCTATTACATCTCGGCTGTGAAAAAACAAACAATTCTGCTGGTCTACAGAGGCAGAGGAAGCCTTCCAAAAACGAAAGCTAGCATTTACCACAGCACCAGTTCTACAACACCTGCAACCAGACTTGCCATGCGTGGTTGAAACAGATGCTTTCAGCATAGCAATGTGAGCTGTGTTGTCACAGCGGAACCCTGAAACAGGACAGTTACACCCCGTGGCATTCTGGTCTCGTAAGTCTTTGGCTCCCGAATTGGACTATGCAATCACTGACAAAGAACTACTAGCAATGAAGGCAGCCTTTAAAGCATGGAGACATTGGGCCTCATTTCAAGTGCTCCGGTCCAGAATTAACGCAGCCGGTATAACCATACCGGCATCGTTTCCGCGTCCGCCTAATCATGACCTGCAATCATGAAATAGCACCACCTCCAAACTGTCACCGCGGAGTTAAAGCTTCCGTAAACTCCGCCTGCACGGAAACTCCTCCGTTGCCGGCAATACGAAACACCGTGAGCATCACAACTAGCGCGGACATGGAAACACCGACAACAAAATGGCGGTAAAACCGTGATCACGGTGGCGGTACCGCCGCCACAGCGAACATGATGTTAAACTATGCCTGGTGTCCTGAATCAGGCCACAGGTGCACCAAATCAGCCCAGGTGGACCCAGCAGGCCACTGGGTGCGTACAAAAGGGCCACACCCAGCCCAACTCAAAACAGAACCATGCAGGCAGCAGCTCTAGTAGCAATGGGACTGGGCCTACTCAACCAACAGGCAGCACTGCACATGATGGCAGTAATGTTGCAGAGGAGGAGGAGGAGGCGGAGGAGGCGCAGGCGGCAACCAGCTAACCCTGTACCCATGGCAAACCCCATTGTCCAGCCGGCAGCACCCCGGAGGCAGCCTGCAATACCACGCATCAGGGCCTCACCCTGGAACCTCACTCCAGGACAGATCCACAAATTATACCGGCTGGACCGTCCAACAATCCTGTACATCACTGGCCTGATAGAGGACGACATCATCAGCCACACAGACACCCCCACCACCAACCCCCCCCCCCTCCTGACGGTCATGTCTGTACTGCACTTTCTTGGCACCGGTACCTATCAACACACAGTCGGTGAGCTGCACGGCCTATCACAGCCCTGTTTCTCAATAATCCTGGTTCAGGTACTGGATGCCCTGTTGCACCATGTGTCTGAACAGATTGTCCTACCCCGTACCCTCCCACAGGTGATTGCCACCAAGTTGGCCTTCCATGCCATAGCAGGCATGCCAAATTGCATAGGTGCAGTCGACTGCACCCACATTGAGCTGACAGAACCACGTGCAATTGAAATGGTGTTCCGCAATAGGAAACAGTACCACTCACTGAATGTACAGATGGTATGTGATGCGACGCAAGTGATTACACATTGCTGCGCACGTTTCCCGGGCTCAACCCATGACTCAATGGTACTGCAGAATTCAACATTGCCACGGTACATGGAACGCTATGCTGGACAAAGCACATGGCTATTGGGTGAGTACAGCTGCCAATGCTCTGGACCTGTGTAAGTGGGGTGTGTGTGTGTGACCAGGGCAATGAGCTACGTGAGTGGGCCGCTGCGATGCACATGCATCACCCCCCGCCCATCCACTGAATAGACAGCACAACCCAAACTTCATAAAGCAACACATGACAGGTAGCCACAGTGTGGCCGTACACACTCTGCCACCTGACACACACAGCCTGAACTCCCGCTGGCACACACACCTGGAGCCACAGCAAACCCCCCCATAATATGCAACACAGCACTCACAATGCACATGATGGCTGTACATGAGACGTTCTGCATCTACTATATCATCACTGTGGAGTGACCCTGCCATGTGTGCACATCACCGCACAATGCCATCCTCACAAGCCACATGCACACCAATGCATTGGTCAATGTCCAGCTGCCAACCCCCACTATGATGGCCATAGAAGATTAACGCCCATCTGTGAAAACACTGCATGACACATACGCATGAATGACCAATGACACAAGATTGCACTGCATCTGATGAAGACATGATACTACCAACACCGACATGTCTCCCACATCTACATCCCATGTAGGAGATTCCGGATATGCACTCACGCCATGGCTGATGACGCCTGTACGGAGGCCAAGGAACAGGCATGAGGATGCGTACAACAGGGCACATGTCCGCACACGTGGCATGATTGAGAGGACATTTGGACTACTGAAGGCCCGGTTCCGCTGTTTAAGCAGATCTGGCGGATCACTGCTGTACAGCCCAGGGAAGACGGGTAAAATTACGTTCGTTTGTGCCATGCTGCACAATCTGTGCCTGCGCAGGAACATTCCAATGCCCCCAGACGGAGATGATGAAAATGGGGATGGTGACGGAGACGGAGACGGGGATGGGGATGGGGATGACACAACCACCTCCTGGGGTTCCACTAGATGGGCAACGAGCACGGGATGCACTGATTCGCATTTACTTTTGAGAGACAGCACATCCACAGCATTATTCATTTAGTGCATGGTGATGCACTAAATGAATAAAGGGTATTTCCGTGACCAAATTGTAATTGTCCCTACGGGTCGGCCATGTGTTTTCAGGCATGGATCTGTCATTCGTAGAAAAATTTCATATGGACCTTACCCGACTTTTCGTCCACTAAACAAACGATAAATCAGGCTGCTGTGCGCCGACATTAGGTGATAATCCTATCACTTGCCCCATCGCCCTGGCTGACCTGCTTTTGCGGCACTAAATCATATCCCACGCCACTGAGCCTGACATCAACAAAGCATTCATATTCCCCACCTCTCTCCGTGACGTTACTGGGCTGCGTAGCCAAATGCGCCCAGTCGACTTCTACGCAACTTCACACAGAACCCGTAAAACAACACAGATCATCTCACAACACAGCGCGCCACAATTTGGAATATGAAACTGTGGTTTAAAAGCAAACAGCAAGATTGTACAATTGGTAAAGTACATTTATTTGATGGCAAATGTTTAGAGAATATTCAGCGATTCGCATTTGACTTTGCTCTCGGTCCGCAAAAGTTCATCTTGAGTCACGCGCTGTTCCTTTGCAGTACACAGGGTGTTGTTTTACGATAAAAGAAGCACTATGGTCACACTGATAATCGCAAGGCTGTTCCAACAACAAGGCACTACACCACCGTAACGATTGGGATGTTGCTTCTAGCCGCTAGTACCGCGTAAGGGCATATTGGTCCCCGCCGATCGTCCCATAAAATGGTCAGGGTGGTGAAGCTGTTGACATGGAGCTGCACCTGGCAGCTGAAGAACCCGTCGGCCGGGGTCTGGAAATGATGGCATTGGCAGAATGGAAGGATGTACCTGTATTAAAAACATAAATTAGTCTCTCCAGCCGATCTTCATTAAAATTAATCATTTTATTTATTGGGCCTGAAACTATTTGTTAGCGAATAGTGAATAGTGAATAGTGAATAGAGAATAGTGCAACGGAGTACGTTACGTTATTCCGCTAACCCATCCCCTCTCCTCCGCCTTTTTCAGAGCCGCCTGGGCGCCAGGGGAGCACTTCGGCGTTGAGTGCGCGGTACAAAATGCCACATTGAACGAACAAGTACAACTTAACCGGCCTTTAACCCTACGCTATTGTTAATATACTCCGGTATAAAATCATCTAAAGGGTAACTTACATTAGATTTGCATTTTCCATTGTCTAGGCGTAATGCAGTCCCTAAATACCACTCGGTCTGTGCCAACGATCTTTCTTATAGTGAACAAACATGAAAATCGGTCTCGTTTCTGAAATTTCATCCTTATCATCTCTAAAGTTATTGCACCCCTCTTTCAAAAGAAGTCTTTAGGCACGGTGCCTGTCTGTCAAGGTAAAAAAACAATAGAACCTTATACTGCGAGTCGTGGGCCACTCCGGCCCGCGAGCAATAAATCAAAGCAGCTGACCTTCACTGTGAACATGCATACATTCTTACTTTACAACATTCTGTGTAAAGCCATCTTTACAACATTCTGTGTAAAGCCATCCCTGAGAACTTGAATTTTACACTCCATCTTTGTACATTGTCTGCGTGCTTTGCAGCCGTAGAGAACCATAAATATGGAGATAATTGTCTATTTATGTAAAAGTGAGATTTATCGTTTGTTTAGTGGACGAAAGGTCGGATATGGTCCATAGCAAAGTTTACTATGATCGACCGATTAATGTTTAAAAACACATGCCGACCCGTAGAGACAATAGATGTCCATTCATTATGGTACTTTTCAAAGGTGTTGTATTTTCGATAAACCAGGTAAGAAAGTGCATTGGGTAGGTAAGCTGTACACCCGTGCCCACCCACCACCCAAACGTACACACCCCCCAACCAGGCCCCAAACAACTAAACCCCTAATGGACCTCCCCCACCACCCAAACGTACCCACCCCCCTACGCCCATGGTGTTCCCAAATGTCATGTTGACTGGCATCCCCCACATGCCACTATTTGCGGGGGTGCTTATGCGGTGCTGTGTCCTTGCTGGCGGCTCCAGTCACCCGACTAGAACACCTCCGTGTCCTGGTAGTGGCAGAGCTGGATGGGGTGGTGCTGGCTGAGGTGACTGTCGGTGTGACTGTGGGCAAGTGCCCTTTAAACGCCTGCTGGGCTACCAACATTGACTGAGCAGTGTTCCCTTCCCTGACATGGCATGCCAGGGTGACAATGGTGGCCGTAAATCGTCCAATCGACCTGGAGAGCCGCCACACCGACGTAGCATTGCTCTCACGCTGCAGCCTGGCCTCCTCCCGCTGATGCAGCCTCCTCACGCTGCAGCCTGGCCTCCTCCAGCTGACTTTCCACCAGCTGCGTCAGGGTGGCCTGTTGTTGCTCAAAGTTCTGCAAGCGTGTACTGAGCTCAGCCATGGAGGGAGTTGGGGAGCGCATGGGGCTGTGCAGTTCTTGGGGGCTGAACAGTAGGCCATGGATGGGTGACACCTCATCCATGTTGTCCCCCTCACCCTGTTGTACTGCTTCGGCCTGCATGGCCGGGGCACTTCCATCACTTGATGCAGCCTCCTCAGCTGTGCAGATGGGCTGCGAATCATCATCCGGGGCTAGGGTGGGTGCCTGCATGGGGATGGTGGCGTATGCTGGTGTGCCTGATGTAGCCGGTGTGGCTGATGTAGCCGGTGTGGCTGATGTAGCCGGTGTGGCTGATATAGCCGGTGTGGCTGATATAGCCTGTGTGCCTGATGCAGCCGGTGCTTGTGTGCTGGAGCAGCTAGCATCATCCTCCTAGGCAGAAGTGCTGAGTTGGGCGCGTGCAGGTGGCCGCTGCGTTGCCTCTTGGCCGTCGCTGTCACTTGTCTCGACTGTGGGGATACAGAGGGCATGCTGTTAGTTGTGTGATGTTACTAGATGTGTCCATCGCATGCATCCAACATGATAATCCATTACCACTTGCATGTACACACTTGTGACTATTGATGCACTCAGGTGTGTGTGTCTGCTTCCAGTCAGGCACGCACTGTGTTTGGGGATGTGTTACTTGTCATCTGGCCAGTCAGTGGGTCCATTGGGTCACTCCTGCCCTGTTGGGGGGGCATTGTGAGTGGGTCCATTGGGCCACTCCTGCCCTGTTGGCGGGGAGGGGCATTGTGAGTGGGTCCATTGGGTCACTCCTGCCCTGTTGGGGGGGGGGGCATTGTGTGTGGGTCTATTGGGTCACTCCCATTCACACTTATGGCTTTGTACTATGTGCACTTATCAGCATGTGGGCTCACTCCTGCCTCTGCCTCTCCTATGCAGTGGATGCCTTTGAGGTGCATGACACTGCTGCAGCGCTCCTCCCACGGTTGCAACTTGAGAGGGGATGCAGGGCCAGTGCTGTGTTGGCGGTGTGCAGTCATGAGGTTGCGCACCCGGAGCCTGAGGTCCTCCCACCTCTTATGGCAGTCCTTCACAGAGTGTGTGGTCACACCGACCGCTGTGCACTTGCGTGCTGCCTCCGCCCACACCTCCTTGCGCCGTTGCTGAGTAGCGCGCCGCTGATCTGCACTAAAGAGCATTTCCGCATGCTCAAAAATGTGGTCCACCCGAACTGTGAGCTCAGCATCACTAAAGCGCGGCTTTCGCTGTCTGCGTGCTGGTATCCTGGATGCCATTCGATGAGTTGTCAGTCTCAGGGAGGTAATCTGACCTGTGGTGTCTGAGGATGGCAGTGGATTGTGCTTTATATAATGACCACCTCTCTATTTCCGTTTTTTTCCTGCGGTCATGCAGTTTCCGCTTCCGGTGTTGGTTTTTTCTGCTTCCGGTGTTTCCGTGTCGGCGGGGGCTGACACGGGTTTAGCACTGTTTTCTGTGGCGTAAAGTCCATGTGCGTGGGTGTTTACATGACGGCGGTGACTCCGTTTCCACCTCAGTGTGTTGTGCGCGACCCAAGTGCCGTAATCGGCCCTTCTTTCCGCAACCTTGCAGTCGTGGAAGTGGAGTAACCGTCATCACGGAATCACCGGATTCCGGCATGGCCGACTCGTAATGAGGCCCATTATCTTCTTGGAGCCAGACATACAGTTACTGTCATCACAGATCATCACAACCTACAATACTTAGAAAATGCTAAAGCACAATCACCGCGGCAACTTCGTTGGGCCCTCTTCTTTGCTGAATATGACTTTATCATTACTTATAGACCAGGAGTACGCAATGGGAAGGCGGACGCCATGTCCCGCATGAGCGAGGGAAAGGAAGCTTTCACTACACCAGACCCTGTGGCCATCATTCCTTAAGATCGAATCCAAAACATGATTGTCGCAACTACCTATTTGGACGACTTTAAAGCCGACTTGCAATGCCAGATGAGTCAATCTGTCCAACAGCAATGGCTATTGAAAGGAGATCGATATACCATTAAAAATAATCTACCATATTTCCAAGGGCGATTGTACATTGCGGATAAAAAAATGCAAAATCAAATCATGGCCAACTATCATGATTCCTTGATGGAAGGACATCCCGGAATAGCCAAGACGCAGGCTAAAATAAGGAAAAGCTACTGGTGGCCAACTTGGAGAAAAGACCTTGCCCAATTCATTGCGACCTGTGGTGTCTGCGCTCAACACAAATCCCAAAAACTAAATCCGGCTGGTCTATTACGTCCATTGATGGTACCACTAGCACCTTGGCACACTCTGTCCATGGACTTTATCACAGATCTTCCTTCCTGCAATGGATACACCACCATCTTGGTCATCGTGGATCTGTTCTCCAAAATGGCAAACTTCATTCCTTTAAAAGGACTCCCTACTGCTTCTGCTCTTGCTACCTTGTTTATGGAACAGATTGCGCAACTGCATGGGTTCCCATCAGTACTAATATCGGATTGTGGAACTCAATCCGTTTCAGCATTCTGGAGAAGGTGTTGTAAAATTGCCCAGATTGACCTACAGCTGTGCACAAGCCATCACTCTCAAACTGATGGCCAGACTGAACGCACCAACAGGACTTTAGAGCAGTACCTAAGATGCATGTTACAACAGTCTGAAGACCCCTGGAAAAACATCCTTTGTTTAGCGGAGTACGCATACAACAATCCCGTTCACACCAGTACAGGGCAAAGCCAATTTTATACTGTGTATGGCCGACATACACGGACATCTGTTTCCGAAACTAATCGGAAATGCCAGAAATAGCAAACTTGCACAAAACCATCACCCAGGTTTTGAAAGAAGCAGCTGAACATCTGACCAGAGACAAAGAAAGACAAAAAAGGTTTGCAGATCAACACCGAAGGGAAGCACCTAGTTACCAGGGCAGAGACAAGGTCTGGTTAGCATCTAAACACATCCCATTGAAAGGACCGAGGGCTTTTCGTCCCAGATATTTGGGGCCCTACACTATCAAGGCCATAATCAATCCTGCTGCCATGAAATTGTAGCTGCCATCCAATATGCGAATCCATCCGGTGTTTCATGTTTTCCTCCTCAAACCAATGAAACTGGGTACATGGATCCATACACCACCAGATGCTGAAATGGTGGAAGGAGAACCAGAGTATGAGGTCAAATCTTGGATTCCAAGAGAATCTGGTCCAAGTTGTATTAGCTTATAGATTGGAAAGGCTATGGACCTCAAGACCAAACCTGGGAACCTAGTGAACATGTCCACGCACCACGGCTAATCAAACAGTTGCACTGCAGTAACCCCACCAAACCACGGCCAGGAGAAAGACGACCATTGAGAGGGGCCTTGCGGGGGACTGCTGTCATGGCCACTGGTCAAATGGGCCCAAGGACATTGACATCGTGCCATCAGGGGAAGAGGACAAAGGGTCACAATCACAGGGGGCCCGGGTGGGCACAGTCCTGGCACCTTTGGCGCCAGGCTCATGAAAATCAGTAAACAGGAACACTTTATTTTGTGTGGGAATGCTTTTACTCTGGAGCTTCATTTTGCTGAAACAGCTCCACATGCACATTGTCCGTGTGTGGCCTCCCTGAGTTACTGTGCATGTGCTAAGTTGTGGCAGGAAAGCCAGGCCTGATGGGCTTGGCCTCACAAACTTGGCTATATAAGCCTCTCCCACCCAAAGGCCAGCGATTCGCGTTAATCTGCATGCAGCGTAACACTCACTGCTGCCTGCGATAAAGCATACTTACCTTGGGAATCCAGTCTCCTGTCTACACGCTCGCATCATGGAACCAGCATTCACCTGCATTCTTCACGCACCGAGCCAGACGTCCGTGCTTCCATCATTTTCATCTGTCGGAACGCTGAAATCCTGCTCTTGAAACCGCAGCACGAAGCATTCTTCATCTCTGAAGGCAGGCCCTGTAAAGAAGACGAAAGACAAGGTTAGACAGAACTAACATTCAGTTTAAGGTGGCACTTGCACAATTCTTTGCGCTCATCCTTAAACACCCACTTACCTGCTGCCAGACTACCGCTGGAGCATTCCCATCTCCTCCGGCACCGCTTCGTGCTCAGTGTCTCTGCTGGGCCTCAATCACACCTATTTGGAAGAAAGCAGAGATAGACATTAATAACGAGCGGGCAACAGGTTGTGGAAAGAACAATACAAATACTTCACGAAACAACGAAAGGGAAGACAAATAGAAAACTGAAAGACACTCACCTGAGTGGCATGGAATGGTCGCAACTGGACTGGACCACCATGTGCGAAGGGCCAGTGAAGGAACTCGTTCCTCATCAGAAAAGTGTCCCTGCCAGAAGTAGCAGGACGGAGAGCTCCCTCTTAAGAATCAGCAGGTGATCCTTAATGGGGTGATGTATGCCCACGACCACACTATGGGAACAAGGGTTTGAGAGGAGAATTAGTCACAGGCTGGAAAACTCACATCCTCCCATATCTCTGCAGGAGCAGTGCTATAATCCACCGCAGCCCCCAACTTACTTGCAGAGGGAGAAGGCAGGCAGAGGGAACCTACTTCCTTGGAGGGCTGCAACCATGTCCCAATGCCCCTGCAGAGACCAGGGGAGCATAACACATACCCAGGATGGGTTAGACCAAATACGGTCGGGCCACAACCCAGGATAGTTCACCATGAGGAATTAGAAGCTGTAACAAATTGTGGGATTCAATCGCTTCTCCCCAGGGGGAGCCTGTCCTTTTGAGGCTAGGGAGGTGACCCTGCTACTCAATAATACCCCATAGTGGTGGTGGCAAGCAGGACCTCACCGGGAGAGACTCCCCTCTGGGGATCGGAGACTCCCGTTCCACAGAGGAACTCGCTAAAGCCCCTTTCTTTTGGAGCAACAGAATCACCAGGGCTTCAGAGAAATCCATCAGACCAAGCCCTCTTTTTTATTGTGACATAAGACACAAGATTCCACCTGATAAATCAAATACTAAAACTATTAAAACTACTGTGAAGAAGTGTGGTGAGCAATTAATATCGATTACTCAATGGTTGGGAACCAACAATACAGTAACGAAGAAGAATGAACAAATAATGAAGAGTGCTCAACTAAAAGAGAGGACGGACTATCATCCTCCGCTCGGGAGGACCCAGTGACCTATCATAAAAAGGGAAGAAGAACTACTGGAATTGACAAGTGAAACCTGGGATTTTCAAATCATCGGAGTCGTGAGGAAATCACTGAGGGAGAACGGGAGATCCTCCATCGGGAAGAAGCAACAAGGTGCTGTGGACAAGAAGCACCAAAGAAGTCAAAGGTCGACTAGGAAAGGGGAAGAAAAGCCCAGGAGATAAAACCAGGCGAGAGCAGTGGCAAGACCCAGGAGAGGCAGACTGTTCAGTCCGGCAACAACACTGAGAGCGCTGGAGCAGTGGTGTTGCAGAGCCACGGAGAAGAAACCGAAGGAGTTGGAACGGGAATAAAAGCTGTCCTGATAACATGTGAAGTCCCTATCCCGCGAGCAGGTCCGGTGATGCAAACCCGTTGCAAGCAAGGTAATGGGCCGGCAGGTGACCCATGGGGTAACACAGGGATAAAGTGTGCTATCAGCCTATTCATCCTATTGAGTGGCCCGAGATTAAGAAGCGTGAGAAACCCGTTGGGACTCAGCCTAACCGTCCCAGTTAGGGGTCCAACTTCAAGAAGAGTGAGAACACTCTGGGACTCAGCCTACTCATCCCAGTGAGTGGCCCAAAATCCAGAAGAGTGAGGAAACCCTCTGGTGCTCAGTCTACTCGTCCCGGTGAGCGGCAGGAAATTACAAAGAATAGCAAGAAACATTCAGGGATACTGTCTACTCGTCCCAGTGAATGGACAGAAGATAAGGCCAATGAGAGAAGATAAGACCAATGAGAACCAGTGTGATAGTCATGTACCTATCTCAGTAGTGTAAGAAATGGACAAGAGAATAAGAATAACTATAGGGGTTTGCTATAATTACCTCGAGGAGAAAGACAGTGAATCAGAAGAGAGAAGCATGACATCAACTGTCTGAGGAGATAAAGAACTACAAAAACACGAAGACCAAGAACCACATAGAGAGGGATTCAACCTCCCTAGTAGAAACAGAGAAGGTAAGACTTTTAGAGACACGTAAGAAAGACATTGTACCAGGATATATAAAGCAAATAATGCTGAGGAGGAGAAGTCTACAAAAATAATGAATAGGGGAACCAAGGACTTGGAGACGTTCCCCAGAAGAACTCGGAGTGTGGCAAGTTGGTTGTCCGTTGTCTTCACGTTGAGCATATCCGTTTGTATCAGATGGGCTGAGTGTAAATAATGGACCGTTTTGTGTGGCTATCGTCCCTTTTTCCCTGGGAGAGGACCCTTCCCAAGCGATAGCCAAAAAGAATCTCAAATGTGTCTGGTAAGGCTGGGGAATCGTATCGAGGAAAATGGAGTCATTCTCCTGGTCTTTTCTTTTTGTCCTTGTGGTAGGGACAGAGCAGCTTAGCTTTGGACAGACGTCTGACTGTTTAATTTGGACTTCACAACAGATGACAAGCACCTTAGTTAGTTTGATTAGGCAGAGAAACCCTCAAATTGGGGCTAGTGAGGCCTTTTTCGTTTATTTAATAAATGAATCTCAAGAATGACAAAGACTGGTCTGTCTCCTCCTTCTGACCTAGCACAAACCTTATTGTGAAATGTCTGCCTACCTTGACAGCTGTGCCAGGCAGGGTCAGACCTGTCAGGCACAGCGGCCCCCGGCAGGCACACTTGCAGTTGGGCCTCATTATAAGTTTGCCGGTCCGGAATCAAGGGTGCCGGTGAGCTTACGGTGAACCCTTGTTTCTCGGATTGGGCAAACTTATAATGAGGCCCAATGTCACTTAGTCAGATTGTAAGAACAAAATAGAATCGGAAAATAGCAGGGGAAGCCAGAAAAATAAGGGGGAAGGTATGTAATGCTCCCCATTTCCCTCCCTAAGGATAGGGGCAAGTGAGACCTCACCAGGAGAGACTTGCTCTTTAGGGACAAGTTCTCCCGTTGTGACGAGCAACTCCCCAAAAATCCTATGTATAATATCTCTGAAAACATCTATTGTGGAATCATACATGAAAAAGAAACACGTATCTATTGTTGTCATACAGAAAACCAAAATATGTTTGTAAATGGAATATCCCGTTCCACTGGGACGAAGAAATGAATCGAGAGTAATAATGAGAGACCAGGACGTATGCCGGGGAAGTCCCAGGTAAACGTCATACAGGTGAAGGGAGGAGGTTGACTGAAAAAAGAAAAAAAATGCAAGTTTCAATGTTCAGGTGTTGCCGGTTACTGAGAGAGAAACAGATGTGCAGCGTCTTGCCTGGAGAGAAGGAAGAGAAATAGATGTGCAGCATCCACATGGAGAAAGAGAAATAGATGTGCAGCGTCTTACCGATACAAGAGAGTGAGAGAGAGTTGGGCACACAGCGTCTCAGGTCTAAAGGATACCCTGAAGCTGATACCAAGGCGCAATGTCATACCAGGAATAAAATGAGTGAAACAGATGTATGTGGAGCGTCCTGGATTACCTAAGGAGAAAAATATATCAACGGTGGTGTTGTGGTCACAAAATCCTCATGGTGGACCAGGAGTCCCCAAACAATGCCAAACCCAACCTGCAGAGTAAACCACGAAATAGAACGGTACACAAAGTGCCTCATGGTCATCCTCAATATCAAAAGAGAGAAGAGGGAAACCTGATGGTACAAAGAAGTAACCCCAACCCACAAGATATCCCGGTGACATTACCATGAGAAGTTACAGGTAAAGGGGAAAACAGGAGACCCGGGATGGGAGATGATAATTGTTATGGGACTAATCCTACCCATTCCAGTCATAGTAAAGACTGTTATACACCGGTCCGATAGCACAGCAATCTGCTCGCTGTGCTATCGGACCGGTGTATAACAGTCTCTTTACCTTGACATCCGTGCAAAGCCTGCCGATGCAGGTTCGAATCCCGACAGGTTCAAACTCAGCCTTTCATCCTTCCGAGGTCGAAAAATGAGCACCACACACCGTGGGTAATAATAAGAAGCGCTCAGATACCTGAGGGTTCGTAGTGCTATACAAATGCTAAATTATTATTAATTTTTATTATTATTACTTGAGCACAGAAGAAGGTTGTGATAATCGTTACGGATCATCATACTCGTTGCAGTCAAAGTCAAGAGATTGTCAGAAGTGAATCATGAGGAGAGACAGTGGGGCTCAGTACAATACCGGTGGTAGCCGTGACGGTATAATAGGCACAGCTGCTGCTGGTATAATTTTTTTTCCCCATCGACCACAAATGGGCAATTAGCGGGTCATTACGGCCCCACCGGACCCGGTAATTGCCCATTCACGGCCGCTGGAAAAAAATGCTCCCCAAATGGGAATGGGGAGGTTGGATGCGCTGGCACCATTCAGAATGGTGCCGGTGCATCCGACATGCTCTGCTCGCGGGTGCTGGTACGCCCGCCAGGTCAGACACGGCAGGCGGGAAGGCACCCGCGAGCAGAACTCGTACTTTGCCGTTCCGATAACAACGGTACCGTCAACCTTACTGGTACTGTTGTTACCGGACGGGCAAACTTATAATGAGGCCGAGTGATACGTAAACCAAGAGAAGTGAGCAAAAATCATTATGAGATTAATTATACTCGTCCCAGTCGTAATTAAGAGACTTTAACAAAATCAAGAGAGGTGTATGGATTATGAGGCTTATCATACTCATCTCAGAAAAGAGAAAGAAACACTTAGTATAACACCTCAAGAAGTTAACAAGAATCAATACTATAATATTCAGTTTCACATGAAAAAGTTCTAGAGAAGGGAGTGGAAAGAGAGACTGGTAACTGGTGGAACTGTTTATCTCAGGAAGAGAGAAATATACATGCATTTTAAAAGGATCAAGAGACACAAGACAGAACATGGAAGAAGATCCCCTTCAAAACCTTCATTGGATATTCGAATATCTGTCCTCTAGAGTATGGCCCAAAACCCCCTCCGGGTTTTCCCAGAGACAAAGTTTCTCCCATTGTAGTAATACTACGATGGAACACTTACACTTGAGAGAACTGTTCTCTTTCTGTGACTATCCTGCTAACAAGGCCAGGCAAGGTCAGGCACAGGCCTACGACAACAAATACCTGGATCCAATTAAGGAATGAACTGTGTATAAAAGGTGGAACCCAAAAGAGCACAGAGAGCATGGAACGCCAAGAAGGCAAGGTCGAGTTCAACTGGGAGAGTGGAATCTGTTAAGAACCAGGCTCGAGAGAACGGGAAGTCAACACGCTACATGGTTACCAGTTGAAGCAGGCAAAAGTATGGCGAGGGAGCCGTGTCTCCAAGAAGCCAAAAGAGGTCAGTGCAGAAAGTCAGAATGTGGCCTGAACTGTGTGCCAGGTGATTGCTCGTGTCCCTGGTAGAGCAAAGCCGCCCAGGAAGGTCTGCAGGGCAGGAGGGGAGAGACTCTGACCTCAGACACAAAGGGAAGTGATGGATGCGTCATTCGAATAAAGCCGGTGAGTTCAAAGAGTTGCAAGAGCCCAGTTTATAAAAGACATGAGTGATTACAAAGTTGCAAGCAGAAGAAATGCGTGCAAAGCAAGATGCGTTGAAACAAAGCTTTGAATATTTTTTGAACAATGTTGAAACAAAGTATCTGAATGGTCCTGCGGAATGCTGCATTGTCAGAAGTCTCTGTGGAATAGGAAAGCTAAAAATCAGTAAACGCTAAAGTGAAAAGCAGATCGAATAAGTTGATTGAAGCAGGATCTCGATGGGGGTCGAAGAAGACAGAATTGTACAAGTAGATGGAAAAATAAGCAAGTGGTACTTGTTGTGGTGCTGTAAGGTACTCATGGTGGCTACAGTAAAGACAGACACAAGTGATCACAGTTGAAGGGTGTTTATTAAACTGCAAAAGTGGCTGAGATAAACGCCTAATCTAAACGTAAATCTAAGATGGGAGTAAGCTTCAACCATCACATGGAAAATAAGGCAGTCCCTGAAATAAAAAAGGACCGACACTAAAAACCTATTGCTAAGCCTTACAACTACATACAAAAGAGTATGGGATAGGATTCATAAGAAAGAAAGAAGTGTTCACAAATAATATGTCAGGATGCAGTAGTCGGGGTCTCCATTCCCCACGTTTTGAGCATGGGATAACGTGGGACCTTTGAGCACAGCACGCTTCTCGAGCTTCCCCAGCACAAGTCTTCCATTCTTAGCTTATCAAGAGCCTCGAAGGCCAAGTCTTTTTTTCACTAAAAAGTCTATTGCCTTCGAGGGTCAAAAAATATTAAACCAAAAAGTTCCTTTCATACGATAGGGAACAAAGGGACACAAGCTCAATTACCCCTCTTTTTGTCCGCCTCGCAGTAGGGCAGGGACAGAGGGATTTTTGGATAGATATATTTCTTGTCTATCTGAGAGTCGCATAAAAATATTTCATTATTCAGAGGGTAGTCACAGTAAAAAACATATTTTAATAGTATAATTTATACACTTTTGTAGGTGGTTGGTGCTGTCCACCAGGCACCTCCAGACTTAGAAAACAATACATACAACTAAAAAGTCCAAACTAACACATACATATTCTGCTTGTGGTGTCTAGGTTAGTAGAGTGACAATTCTAATGATGCACTTTGTCAATTTTAATTTGTTGACTTTCGAAAAATGGGGAAACTAAGACATTCAATGTACAGCATGCAATTTTAAACGCTGCAAGAAAACACAGTTGTTTCAGTGTTAGGATGTCTACATATGTTTCGGCACATAATATGCATCAACACCATCCCTGGTGTTCTGCTATTTTAGTTGTGGCCCTCTTCAGGACAGAATGTTGTTTTTCGGAATGACAAAAAGTTCAGAAAAAAACCCCAGGTGTTCACGTTGTTTTTCAGTGCTGTAAAGGGTGGAAAATATGGAATTTGTGTTAGTGGTGTGTCTAGGACTCAACTTTGCATTAAAAACTCTTCTGATAGAAATTTATGCGACATGGATACAATCTTCTCCACATTCCCACTTCTTACTGACCTTTGTATGCTTTTGCGGTCGGACTTAAGATTATTATTTTTGTTCTAGGCAAGCGTCGAAATCGCTGTCATGCCCTGGATGTCATCATACAGTTGGTTGCCTATATCTTATTTGGGCTTAATGGTTGGTCCTTACGTCGAAGTAATTCAGACTTTCGAGCCTACGGACACAATTGAAAATTTAAAACAAACCGTTTGTTGCGTTTATGCGTGTTGGTATTTCAAACATAGAAGTTGTCTTCATTTTTTACTGACCTGAGAGTATCGTCAGAGGGTATAATTTAATTTGGCGCTAGTTGTTTTTGCAGAGATGCATGTCCCCTGCATGTGGGTTCCCAGGGGTACCTTCTTTTCCAGTTTGACAGAACCTGTGGGGGCAGATGGAATAAAACCTGCGTTTAGGAGGCCAAATCTCCACATGAGCCGTAATATACTTTTTTTCCTTTCGCTAGCGTGGTTTCGTAGTTGTTTTATGAAACATTAGCGTTTAGGTTTTGTTTACCTTCTATTTGATTCGATGAAACGATCTTTACGTATCGTAGTGCAGCTCCTCTCAGTTTCGACGTAGAGGTACCAACTTGTTTGAGTTTGGTGTTTCAAGAGATGAAATATATTACTTCCGTATTGCTTCCGTAGTTGCATATCATGTGACTGCCAAGTACGTCTTTCGAAAAACCCGTTCATTTCTTGGCGGCGCATGCGGCCATCTTGAAGTGTGTAAACTAAATGGTTGATCCTTTCTTTTTTGTAGGTTTTCACATAACGTAATTATGTTTTGTTCATTAAAATAAATATGGTGGTACATAGACACGCCTTGGCAGTGTTTTCATTGTTTACATACAGTATAGCCCGTGTATTTGTTATGGTAGAAACGAAGTCTGGGCTCCAGGGTCATATAGGCTCGAGATATTCTCTTCAGAAGAAAATTCCCCACTCTACTGATGAGTTAAGACCATTTTTTACTGTATCTAGGTCAAAAATCCATTTTTGTTCGCATTTGCGCAGAGCCAAATCACGGTCTCCGCCTCTGTTTGAAATTTGAACTGTTTGAATGATAAACCAAAAGATTTCACATGGTTTATGTTTTAGTTGGAGATAGTGGGCTACAAGAGGTTTATTAGGTGTCTGATTTCTGATGTTGGTCCGATGTTCTCCTATGCGTATTTTGATGTGTCTTTTTGTTTTCCCGATATACAGGAGTTGGCATGGGCATTGGATCGCATATACTACCCATTGCGAATTGCAGTTTGTGAACGATCTAAGTTGCCAGTCTCTTTCTTTCAATTTTATGTTTTTCATGAGTGGGCAAACCGAACACATGCCACATTTAAAATGTCCTGTTACCGGTGGAAGGTCCCAAAGGGTGTTCTGTAAGTCTGTTTTTTTTGATTGAGGATATGTGTGGACCAAACTGTCTTTTAGGTTCTTCTGTCTTTTAAACGCAAATCTAGGAGGTGCAGGATTGAAGTCCTCCGTTTTTATGATGTGCCAGTTCTTTAGGACTAGTTTGCGTAGCTTGTGGCTAATCGGGGTGAAAGTTGTGATGCATGTCATTTTTTCCACAGTTGTTTTTCTGGGCGGGTTTAAACATGTATCTCGATTTTTATTTTTCGCACTTTTATAGGCCACATTTATATACTTTTTCGGATATCCTCTTTGTTCCAGACGTTTTTTCAGTTGTTTGCCATGTATCCTATAGTCTTCTAGATTCGTGCAATTACGGCGTACTCTTAGGAATTGGCCTATCGGAAGGTTGGTCTTGAGGCTTGCTGGATGGTAGCTCTTGAATTCGAGAAGTGTATTCTTATCCGTTTTTTTCCGATATAAGTTTGTGGTGAGGGAGGCATTTGGCTCTGTTCTGATTTCTAGATCCAAAAAAGGGATGCTCTTTGTGTTGTGGCACATAGTGAATTTGATGTTCACATTGCATTGGTTTAACCATTTTTGGAATTCTAGCAGGAGTGAATTGGAGCCTCTCCATACTAGAAAACAGTCATCGATGTATCTGTACCATGCGATGATGTTGGTTTTAAACGGATTATCGATGTGATAGATAGACTTGGTCTCTACAGAGTCCATATATAGGTTTGCAATATCAGGGGCAAATGTTGCACCCATACTGGTTCCATGTCTTTGGTTATAGAAAGAATCTCCACAGATGAAGTAGTTCTCCATAAGGGCCAGTCTTGCGCATTCCAGGATGAAGGGGGTTGGAACTGTCTTGTTGTTCATAATTCGTTGGTTCAAGTATTGTTCCAGTATTTTTAAACATTCGAGCTGCGGGATGCTGGTGTATAGAGCGACTACATCTAGTGTTGCTAGAATGTCTCCTTGTTCCGTGGTTATATTTTCTACGATCTTTATCATACTCGTCGTGTCCTTAACATATGATTTCATGCGTGATACGAAAGGTCTGAGGAACCAATCGACGTAAATTGACAGAGGTTCGAGGATCGAGTCTATTGCCGACACTATTGGTCTCCCTGGGGGTGTTGTGCTGTTTTTATGTACCTTAGGGAGTAGGTAGAATGCTGGGATAGTAGGATTGGTTTTGATTAGAAAACATTTTTCATCATGATCTATCCACCCTTCGGCTTCTGCATGTTGCATTAGACTCGATATCTCCTCTTTCAGGCGTGATGTCGGATCGCCTTGTAGGCGTTTATAGAATTTCTCGTCTTGTAGATGTAGTCTGATTTCCTCGTTGTATGCGTTTTTGTTCCATAGGACTATTCCCCCTCCTTTATCTGCAGGTTTTATTACGAATAGTTCATTTGTTTGTAGGTCTTTCAATGCCTGTCTTTCCATTGGGCATAGATTGTCTTTGGAGAAATTGTTGGTGCATAGTAGTTTTTTAGTTCCTTCAATTATTTTATTTTCAAAAGCCGCGATCGCCGGGCTTATCGCATACCTACTCCCTAAGGTACATAAAAACAGCACAACACCCCCAGGGAGACCAATAGTGTCGGCAATAGACTCGAACCAACGAATTATGAACAACAAGACAGTTCCAACCCCCTTCATCCTGGAATGCGCAAGACTGGCCCTTATGGAGAACTACTTCATCTGTGGAGATTCTTTCTATAACCAAAGACATGGAACCAGTATGGGTGCAACATTTGCCCCTGATATTGCAAACCTATATATGGACTCTGTAGAGACCAAGTCTATCTATCACATCGATAATCCGTTTAAAACCAACATCATCGCTTGGTACAGATACATCGATGACTGTTTTCTAGTATGAAGAGGCTCCAATTCACTCCTGCTAGAATTCCAAAAATGGTTAAACCAATGCAATGTGAACATCAAATTCACTATGTGCCACAACACAAAGAGCATCCCTTTTTTGGATCTAGAAATCAGAACAGAGCCAAATGCCTCCCTCACCACAAACTTATATCGGAAAAAAACGGATAAGAATACACTTCTCGAATTCAAGAGCTACCATCCAGCAAGCCTCAAGACCAACCTTCCGATAGGCCAATTCCTAAGAGTACGCCGTAATTGCACGAATCTAGAAGACTATAGGATACATGGCAAACAACTGAAAAAACGTCTGGAACAAAGAGGATATCCGAAAAAGTATATAAATGTGGCCTATAAAAGTGCGAAAAATAAAAATCGAGATACATGTTTAAACCCGCCCAGAAAAACAACTGTGGAAAAAATGACATGCATCACAACTTTCACCCCGATTAGCCACAAGCTACGCAAACTAGTCCTAAAGAACTGGCACATCATAAAAACGGAGGACTTCAATCCTGCACCTCCTAGATTTGCGTTTAAAAGACAGAAGAACCTAAAAGACA
Source organism: Ambystoma mexicanum (assembly GCF_040938575.1). Taxonomy (NCBI): domain Eukaryota; kingdom Metazoa; phylum Chordata; class Amphibia; order Caudata; family Ambystomatidae; genus Ambystoma; species Ambystoma mexicanum. The sequence continues at coordinate 971,533,640 of NC_090941.1, read as the reverse complement.
GTTTGGTCCACACATATCCTCAATCAAAAAAAACAGACTTACAGAACACCCTTTGGGACCTTCCACCGGTAACAGGACATTTTAAATGTGGCATGTGTTCGGTTTGCCCACTCACGAAAAACATGAAAAACATAAAATTGAAAGAAAGAGACTGGCAACTTAGATCGTTCACAAACTGCAATTCGCAATGGGTAGTATATGCGATCCAATGCCCATGCCAACTCCTGTATATCGGGAAAACAAAAAGACACATCAAAATACGCATAGGAGAACATCGGACCAACATCAGAAATCAGACACCTAATAAACCTCTTGTAGCCCACTATCTCCAACTAAAACATAAACCATGTGAAATCTTTTGGTTTATCATTCAAACAGTTCAAATTTCAAACAGAGGCGGAGACCGTGATTTGGCTCTGCGCAAATGCGAACAAAAATGGATTTTTGACCTAGATACAGTAAAAAATGGTCTTAACTCATCAGTAGAGTGGGGAATTTTCTTCTGAAGAGAATATCTCGAGCCTATATGACCCTGGAGCCCAGACTTCGTTTCTACCATAACAAATACACGGGCTATACTGTATGTAAACAATGAAAACACTGCCAAGGCGTGTCTATGTACCACCATATTTATTTTAATGAACAAAACATAATTACGTTATGTGAAAACCTACAAAAAAGAAAGGATCAACCATTTAGTTTACACACTTCAAGATGGCCGCATGCGCCGCCAAGAAATGAACGGGTTTTTCGAAAGACGTACTTGGCAGTCACATGATATGCAACTACGGAAGCAATACGGAAGTAATATATTTCATCTCTTGAAACACCAAACTCAAACAAGTTGGTACCTCTACGTCGAAACTGAGAGGAGCTGCACTACGATACGTAAAGATCGTTTCATCGAATCAAATAGAAGGTAAACAAAACCTAAACGCTAATGTTTCATAAAACAACTACGAAACCACGCTAGCGAAAGGAAAAAAAGTATATTACGGCTCATGTGGAGATTTGGCCTCCTAAACGCAGGTTTTATTCCATCTGCCCCCACAGGTTCTGTCAAACTGGAAAAGAAGGTACCCCTGGGAACCCACATGCAGGGGACATGCATCTCTGCAAAAACAACTAGCGCCAAATTAAATTATACCCTCTGACGATACTCTCAGGTCAGTAAAAAATGAAGACAACTTCTATGTTTGAAATACCAACACGCATAAACGCAACAAACGGTTTGTTTTAAATTTTCAATTGTGTCCGTAGGCTCGAAAGTCTGAATTACTTCGACGTAAGGACCAACCATTAAGCCCAAATAAGATATAGGCAACCAACTGTATGATGACATCCAGGGCATGACAGCGATTTCGACGCTTGCCTAGAACAAAAATAATAATCTTAAGTCCGACCGCAAAAGCATACAAAGGTCAGTAAGAAGTGGGAATGTGGAGAAGATTGTATCCATGTCGCATAAATTTCTATCAGAAGAGTTTTTAATGCAAAGTTGAGTCCTAGACACACCACTAACACAAATTCCATATTTTCCACCCTTTACAGCACTGAAAAACAACGTGAACACCTGGGGTTTTTTTCTGAACTTTTTGTCATTCCGAAAAACAACATTCTGTCCTGAAGAGGGCCACAACTAAAATAGCAGAACACCAGGGATGGTGTTGATGCATATTATGTGCCGAAACATATGTAGACATCCTAACACTGAAACAACTGTGTTTTCTTGCAGCGTTTAAAATTGCATGCTGTACATTGAATGTCTTAGTTTCCCCATTTTTCGAAAGTCAACAAATTAAAATTGACAAAGTGCATCATTAGAATTGTCACTCTACTAACCTAGACACCACAAGCAGAATATGTATGTGTTAGTTTGGACTTTTTAGTTGTATGTATTGTTTTCTAAGTCTGGAGGTGCCTGGTGGACAGCACCAACCACCTACAAAAGTGTATAAATTATACTATTAAAATATGTTTTTTACTGTGACTACCCTCTGAATAATGAAATATTTTTATGCGACTCTCAGATAGACAAGAAATATATCTATCCAAAAATCCCTCTGTCCCTGCCCTACTGCGAGGCGGACAAAAAGAGGGGTAATTGAGCTTGTGTCCCTTTGTTCCCTCTGTAAGAACCAAGTCCCGTTTTCAGCTCAATCCCCCTTTACCAAAAAATTGGGACTTACCCTCCTTTATACACTTTCATACGATAGTTAGGGTGATAATGGCTCACCCCTGGGTCCCCTTCTTCCGGGTGCAGACCCTTCTCGATTCTGAGCCTCCCTCCGCCGGGTTCACCATGGCTTTTGTTCGCTCGTCTTCTCTGTTTACATTCACCAGTCTTTGGGTGACGTCTTTTCACCTTAGGATCCCCCTCTGCCGGGCTCATACCCCTTCTCGACTGTTTGCCTCTATTCAGTACACTTGTACCTTTTCCATTCCCAAATCTTATATTGGGCCTCATTACGAGGTATGCCGGTAAAAGCGGGTGCATTACCGGCATGACCGAACGAGTGGGTCATTGCTCGTATGAACCCGCTAACAGCGGGTGATTACGAATGCGCGGGCACGCGTGTTCCCCCATGCCAGTAGTGCCAATTCCGCCATGCCGGTAAAGTGCCACCAACCCCCTCATACCGGCATGGTGCGGCCCGCCCATAGCGTCACCGCCTCATACCAACACCTAAATACTGGCACGGTAAAACCGGCACGGTATAACCGTGTACGTAAAATCCGGATCCAGAAATCACGTCATCGCGCAGGAACGGGAAACGGGCCGCCGGCCATCTTTAAAAACACAATCCATTGCCATCCTCCATTACCACTGCTACACCCGTGTTGTTGACTGCCAAAACACAACCAGGATGTCAAAGGCCACCGGAAAAAGCACACAAAGGAAGAGGAAGCAGCGCTTTTCAGATGCTGAATTGACAATGCTAGCGGACACCCTACAACAGCATGCTGACATCATCCGAAGAACGGACCTGAAGCATTAAGCCCAAACCCGTAAAAAACAGGTGTGGCAGGAGGTCGCTCAGAGAGTAACAGCAGTGGGGAGCACCCCAAGGAGCGTACGGGATTGCAGAAAGCGCTGGGACGGCCTCCGGGTCCGGAAGATCATGGCGGAGAACTGGAGGGCCGCAATGGCGACAGGCGGTGGCACACACTCCCCTGTTAAGCTCACCGCATGGGAGGAGATCGCAAGTGGATTCATCGACTCAGAATCCATAGAGGGGATAGGAGACCAGGAGTTCGGGGCAGCTACTACAACAGAGGAAGGTGAGTGAACTATCACATCCACCTATAACAAAACATGATGTGACACAAGTGAGGTGGAAGTCAGATTAGGCAAGGCAATTCCTTTATCCAAGGCAACATCAACTCACCAACAGAATACTGATTGCCACCCCCTGCACCACATGCATGCTGAGTGAAATATGTAATCCCAACAGAGGTGCAACATGACCCATCCATGCCCATGTCCCCCCCCACACCTAGACAATCCAATGCCACCAGCCATGCAATCATTGCCAACATGTCCCCTCAGTACACCAAATGCCACACAACAGAAATGAAATCATGCCTGAATGTATGAACATATGACACTGCAACAAATCACAGCTGCCATTTGGCAATCTCACTGATGACCTGCATCTCTTCTATCTCCCAGGCACCGATGAGGAAGGTGGAACCCAGGACAGGGGGGCAAGCACATCCAGTGCACGCAAGGGGACCAGGGCCACCGCAACCCCCTCCTCCAAGAAATTGCCTGCGACCACTCCCAGTGTGCCACGCAAGGCATCAACCCTGCAGGGGGCACCTGCTGCGATAGTGTCAGCTGTACCGCCGGCCACCACGGACGTCGTGTCCACAAAGGTGGTTGAAGAGGCCGAAGAATTTTCGGGAATGCCCAGCCCAACCCCTATTGGCCCCCCTGACTCCCTGCGGAGACAGAGAGCCTGGATGACCCATGTCTCCATGACTCCGACCTTGGAGATTCGGACATCGGCATCTTCGAGGAGGACAGTGCCCAGGACGAGGGCCCCATGCAGGTGCCTGCCACCACCCTGCCTTCCACCACCCTGCCTTCCACCACCCTGCCTTCCATCACCCCACCAGCCACCGGTACACCTGTGACTGAAACCCCCTTTGAGGTCCGTCTGGCAAGGGTGGAGGCCCGCCAAGACGAGATGCTGCAGATAATGCGACAACAGGTTGTTGCCGGTAATGAGGCCATTAAGGCCATAGCCACGGCCATTTCTGCGAATACAGCTGCCGTGGAGGCGTCCACTTCTGCATTCAGGCAGTGCATGGGGTCACTGACCAAGGCCCTACTAGCGAACATCACGCAAGTGCAGCAGCCACACTATGGCTCAGCAAGGGGATTGACAATTGACACCTCCACCACGTCAACCCCTTCCACCTCAGTTCAATCAAGCCCTGTGCGCTTAACGTGCAGGAGCGCACGGCGCACGGTCATGGCTCCCCCAGACCCAAAAGTCCCAAAGAAATGACATTTCTGGAAATGAAAAAATGTGAGGAGGAACATTGGTGAAGGCAACACTGTTTGTTGCACACATGGGGACATCTGTGATCTGTGGGGTGGGTGAGGGAGTTTGTTGGGCTATTCACTGGGGTCTGTGGGGTGGGTGAGGGAGTTTGTTGGACTATTCACTGGGGTCTGTGGGGTGGGTGAGGGAGTTTGTTGGGCTATTCACTGGGGTCTGTGGGGTGGGTGAGGGAGTTTGTTGGGGGGGTTCTAGCAGGGGGGAGTGGGCACAGTTTTGCACTTACAGATAATACACAAGTTTTCAGGAGAACAATCCATGGCTGGACAGTGTTATTTTTGGTGTGCATCCATTTAATGTTTTACGGTGTTCAGTGTCCAAATAACAACATTCCCTTCGTACATGTACACATTGGCCCAGTGTCTGACTGACAAAAGTCATTCATGGTCCATGTGTCTTAAAAGTATTCGTCAATTAGTGCTTGGCGTACAGCATGGCTGTCCCGTGCATCGCGTACTGGCAGGGGGGCTCCTTCGCCTCTGTCTCCATCCCCTTCATCCTCACCTGGCCCATGAATGTCAATGTCAGGTGGCAGTGGTACATTCCTTCAGACGCACATGTTGTGCAGCATGACACAGGTCATGGTGATATTTGCCACCTTCTCAGGACTATATAGGAGTGCCCCACCAGACCTGCTTAGGCAGCGGAACCGCGCCTTCAACAGGCCAAAGGTCTGCTCAATCACAACACGGGTACGAGTGTGCACATGATTGTACTCCTCTTCATGGCTGTTCTGCGGGTTCCCCACAGGGGTAAGTAGCCACTACCTCAAGGGATATCCACCATCACCTGCAAGCAGATACAAATAGGTGTGTGTCACTCTGAACTGCAACCTTCAGGGTGCATGGTCATGGCAGCAGCTATTTGGTGTGGGCATGCACATGTCCCTGTACGTGTACAAAGTAGTCACCTATATGCAATGTATGCTGTAAAGAGGTGTGGTACACTGGATGGGGTTGAATAGACGATGCAGGGTGTAATCATGCATGCTGAGGCAGATGTGCTGTGGTATTGCGCAAATGTTTACCCTCCAATTCATGCTGTATACTCTTTACCATGCATGGTCACACTAGCCACATTGCCACAGTTGCCACCCTATTCAGTCATGCATTGCTTGCCATCACCATGGTGCCCCGGTTGTGCCTCTTACTTGTTGACATCCATATGCATTATTTGTGAGATGTGGACCAGTGATGTGTCATGTTCCATTTGACTGGTTCAGGCAAGGAGTGTTTAGCTCTGGATTCATCATCCACTCACTGGCTATTGCCACCCAGCTGCACTATTCCCCCCCTTTCCTTCCCTGCTGATCTATCACCCCCCCCTTTCCCACACGGGTGCAGTAGCCCACCCCTTCTGCATCTGCACACATGAGTACCCCACGGCATGCCCATGGCCCTGTTGTGCATCTCACCGAGCAGCCAGGCACGTGGTCCAGCATGTCGTGCCATGTGACGGGGTAGCTTGGAGTTGCACAGTACCATGGCATCATGTGTGGATCCAGGAAATCGGGCGCAGCAATGGGTGATGATCTTGCTGGAGTCACATACCATTTGCACATTGATGGAGTGGTATTGCTTGCGATTGCGGTACACCGCCTCTATGGCATGGGGACTACCAATTCCACATGGGTGCAGTCGATGGCACCGACACAATTGGGCATGCCTGCCAGTGCATGGAAGCCTACTTTGGTTTCGGCTATCTCCTGGCCAGTCCGTGGTAGGGATATATGGGTGCTTGCGTGCTTCAGGAGGCCATCCAGCACTTGGTTCAGCATGCGTGAGAATAGTGGTTGTGAAATGCCATGCAGCTGTCCCACTGTGTGTTGGTAGGTGCCTGTGGCCAGGAAGTGTAGCACAGACACCACCTTTAGTAGTGGGGGGGATGGCAGTGCGTATTTGTATGTGGCTGGCAATGTCGTTCTGTATCATGTCCACTATGGTGGTGATGGTGTCACGGTCCAACCGGTACAGGGTGTGGATCTGCTCAGGGGTTAGGTTGAATGGGCTGAGTCTGGTGCGAGGGATTGGTGGCTGCCTATGAGGCACTGGTGGCTGCGCTGGTGGTAATTGCTGGGCCTGTCTCACCCTCCTTCTCCTCCTGCGTCTTCTCTGTGCTGCCTGTTCTTGCTGCTGTTGTTGTTGCTGCTGTTGTGGCTGTAGTTGTAGCAGTATAGGCATGTCCTCCTGCGCCATGATTGCAAATGCTAGTGGTAGCATTTTGGTGTAGTAAGGGGTGTGGTGTGTGGGTGTGCTCCTTTTGTACTGGGCCACTCTACATTGCCTACACCTGTGGGGGGGTTGTGGTGTGTGGGTGTGCTCAGTGTATACTGGCACAGCCTCCATTGGCTCCACCTGTGGGGATTGTGTGCACCTGTGGCAGTTGCCTTGTATCTTGCTTGCCGTTTGCAGGTGGTCCGCGATGCCTGTTTTGCCGGCATCATGCAGCCCGTTATTACCGGGTTCGCGGTGCCGGTATTTGCATGTTTGCGTGGGTTGTGATTGCCCCCTATTACCGGCATGCCGGTATTTATTGCCTGGAGAGGCGCGTGTACGTGTCTATGCCGCTGTTAGTGGCACAGTAAATAACGTTGCTGTAAATACCGGGTTTGTGGGTCAGAATGCTACGGTACGTTAAATGATGCCGGTATTTACATACCGGCATAATTTTTCACTTACCGGCATACCTCTTAATGAGGCCCATTGTCTTTTTAAACAATGAACTGTTGACTGCCATCCATTGGGTTATCTCTTGTCACACATACAGTTCAGTCTTCTTTCTCACTAAACAGGATTTGTATCCCGCAGTTTTTAATAGGTTGTCGGGGTTAAGATGGATTTCTGAACTCTGACCTGGTGGGCAGAGGTTCAGAAGGACAGCCTAGTTTCTTGGAACAGAGTAACCTTCTGGACAAGCCAGACCAATCAAGGTAGCATTGGCCGCGGTCCAGACTAGGTCTGAGAAGGGGTGAGGGTGACTGAAAGACCTCAAGGAGCACATAGAGTAAAGGACACTACAAATCACTCCCAGTCAGGTGTATATTTATTAAACATACATGTACATTTATTCAAGGCCTTTGAACTAAAACACAAAGCAATTATCAACAGTAATACATCAAACAATACAACACTACTATAACACATATACACAATACCAAGTGGCCTAAAGGGTTAAAAGCACAGAATGGGTCCACAACCTAAAAGGGAAGGAAGCAAGCAGTGCAAATAGTCTTTAGGCAGTTCTTCATTAAATAAACCCTAACTGAGAGGCAGTCCAGTACCTACTAAGAGAGGAGCCTAGTGCTCAATGTACTTTCAAATACTGGTGCACGCAATAGTGCAGAAGGGTGAAAACAGGGTCTTTTGCAGGGGCTGCAGCAGCTCAGAAAGGTGGGTGAGGCAATGAAGAACAAGTTCCCACTATTTGTTTAGGGTATCCCCAAAAGGGCAGAACAGGTTCCAGGAGTTGGGAAAGGGAGGGTAGCACAGGCTAACTGTGGAAAGGTGAGTGGCCCCCAGGGGACATTTGTGCGTAAAAGTGGGTGGATGCGCTAGGGGCCACCGGTAAGGGTTGCAAGTACTCACCGACCCCCAGCACATTCTGGACTAAAGTTTGTCAGTCAAGTCCACTTCGGTTAAAAGGTTCAAAGTCGGCAGTTGTACGGCTCTGTGGCTTTCAGCGGCTAAGATACAGCATTGATTCCCTGGCAGGACAGTGGTGCTTTCTTCGCTCCAGATGAAGGGATCAAGCCAGTTTCAATGCAGCAGGCTTCAGGGCACAGAGCGGCACAGCAGCAAGGCACCTGCGAAGTTCATCACCACGGCTGGGCGACATAGTAACCGTGTGCACTCCAGTTTGGGCACTCTCTCTTTATTCCAGACCTGGGAATGCCAAGTGTATGAAATTCAGAATGAGAGTGCTGTGAAAATTGAGCTTGCGATGTTCCAAGTTTCAAGGGTCTCCTGAAAATGGCGGCGATTTCAGAGCAAAGGTAATGCGCAAGCTGGTCAGACCACTGGATGGCCCTTGGACACTTCCAAAGAGGCTTAGTTGCAGGTTTAGATGAAAGTGCCGTGACTAGTTGGTGCCACTATTGAAAAGGGTTGGAGCGCCTTTGCAAACCTTCTGGTTCAATCAGATGCAGAGGGGTCCAGCGGGACAGCAGCGGGCTCAGGGTGCCAAACCTTCCAGCGGGTCACCAGCGGTTCCTCGACTCGGCTTCTTAGTTTCAGGATACTTGGATCGTATCCTAGGTTCAGTGTGAACTCAAGAGATTGACTTGGTGTGGGTGTTTGGGGCCTTCTCTTATCCACAATCTCCTTTGCACCAAAACGAAGAGGACCCAATGGGAGATCTGCTCACATACAGGCACACCAGACGTGAACCAATCACGGTGGTCCGAATCATTCACATCACACCAGACTCTCTGGCACCCAGGATGCGTATTGGAACTAGACAGTCCCGCCAACATCCTGGAGGCACAAACACAAGGCATGCAGATGTCAGCGAAAGCTTGGCATTTCACGGGAGAATACATGCCCAAATAAGGACTGACCCGGGTCGGCTCGACCTGGGGAAGGCAAAGGGGCAAGATGGCCAAAGGACAGAGTGGTGTGTGAGTAGAGAGCAGTCATTGCAGTTGGAGGTCTTTTTTTTTTTGCTTTCCCTGCTGCTGAAGTCTTTCTACACCACATTTGGAAAGGAGGAGGCATCTTTAAAAATGGAAAAAGTCTGCATAGCTGAGTGGTGTGTGAGTGGAGAGCAATCATTGCAGTCCGTGCAAGGCGGGCCAGGGGATGACACGACTATCTTGCAAGTATCTTGAGATCAATAGTAATTTTTGACACTGTTTCCTAAAGTTCTCTGATGTATCAGTGAATTTAACTCCCACTACATCTGTCTTTTCTCTGCGATCCTCCTCCTGTTTAAATTACGACCTGTGACTTTGTGACCTGCTTGTGATATTTTTTTTCATTTTTTTTTCACTCCGAGGTGAATGTGAAGCAGCATGTCTGTTTGCCTTGGACTGAGAGGAATCAGGTGGGTGTCTCCTTTGGGCTGCCAAGGGGAAGGAAAGGAAAAAGAAAAAAGTAAAAAGAGAAGAAAAGATAAAGGAAGGGGAGGGCTCGAAGTCGGTAAAATCTTGAACAGTCTCCCTTTCTTTTGGCGCCTCCCGGTGTCTCTTTCTGCTCTCCAAACTGTCTCCTGTTAAAAGATAAATTTGTGGACAATTTAAAACCCTCAATTTCTGCCGTTGTGAGAACTGCAGGTTTTTGAACCTTTGACCCACGAGTAACCTTCTTGGAACATGTGCCTCTGGGGGCGTTATGTCTACAGTGTATAATTTACGAAGCGCACCTCAAGAGGAGTATTCCCTTGTCCTAGCCCCAGAAGAGGCACAGGAACTACCTCAGATAAACAAGGTGGGGGTGAAGAGTACTTTTAAGTGCTACAAATCTGGGGGTGGTGTCTTTGTTCCCCCAAAAGGCATTTACCCGGCAGACTGGCAAGTACCTACCTGCTCAGGACTTACAAGGCTGCAGGGCACTGTGGATCCTGCGGTGGGAGCTTCTACCCCTCTTAGTGATCCAATTCGAGATTTACATGTGGCAAATCTGAATTATACTCTTACTACATCATCACTGAAGAATACCATAGGAACAATGTTTCCAAGAAGCAAAACGGATCAACTCACAGAGGATTCGGGCTCAGTAGTGATTGCTTCAGCTAGGCCTATTCTGAAAGGGGTTCTGCCAGAAAAGGATCTAAATGGGAAAGATACTCTTGATGCAGAACTGCTAGAACTTGAAAGCCATGAACTGATTGAATCCTCATTTGAACTGAATGGAGTACCTACATCTAGAGATAAGGAAGTAGTCTCCCAGGACCCCTCTGCCCAATCCCCGGAAAAAAGAACAAACGCAGAGACGACAGCCAAATCAGCGTCCTTGAGTAAATCGAATGAACTGGTGCCTCCCACAATAATGGCCCTTAATTTTGTTTTGACCTCTTTGGTTAAGGTCTTTGAAAGCCTTAAACTTGAAGTGCAGCAGCAAACTGACACATTATTGGAAATTACTAAAGATCTGGAGCTGAGCGAAATTACTATAGTAGCTATAAAAACAGCTCTGAATGGGTCCGTTTTTGATATTCTGCGCTCTGTATCCAGTCTGCAATCTACTAAACTGGACAATCTCTATAACAGATGAACTGATAGCAAGGTTGAGATTAGGTCTTTATCTGAGAAGATAAATTCTTGGCCTAAAAAATCCTCAAATACCGCCAGTCCTGCATTAGAAAATATCTTGGAGGCAAATGAGATGAATGATACTCCGCTGTCCACATCAGTCATTGAGGAGTTTCTTCGTTTAGCACAAGTGGAGGATTGTGAGTTGCGTAAAGACATTCTGAATAAAGAGGGGGATTCTACTCCCACAGGGGAAGTGGAGTTGGTGGAAGAACCTAAACAAAAGAAGTTGAATGGGAAATCCAAAAAGCAAAAGAAAAGGGCAGCGAATCCCGCAACTGATTCTCTGGTCATTGTGGGCAAGAAATTGAAGAAATCAAAGCAGAAGAATCAATCCTCAGATACAAATTGCTTCATCAAAAATCTGAAGTGGAGAATTAAGCCAGTAAGTGATACAGAGGACGTGAGACCCCTCAATATCAATAAAGGGAAAAAGGTGAAAGCTTCCTTAAAACACAGAATAAGGGGGAGGAGGTGCCTGTGGAGGTACTAGTGAAATCAGCGAGCGCAGCGGCAATTCAGACAGATCCAACTGATCCAACAAGAAAAATACCCCCCATTTTCCTAAAGGCCCCTCCAAAAGCCAAATCGGTTAAAATCTTGTTAAAATTGGCCCCCATTTTCTTGAAAGCTGGGACTAAGTCAAGTTCCCTAAACTCAAATTTACCAGCACAGCCGATACCAGACAAAAGGGCTGTAGGGGCAGAGGTTTTAAGTCAACCGTTGGGTAACAATTTACTGTCTATGGTAAATTCTGGAGCTAATCTCACTCACTCGTTGCCCGTTGGTCCAGGGAATGGTGGGTCTCATAACCATGATTTTGAGCTGGGTGCATCTTTGAAAAGTAATGCGGCTGATTTGCGACAGTTAGAGTCAAAATCAGCAGGTCTAAAGAAGGATCTCAAAGTTGACCTCTCAAGGAAGCTATCAAATGACTTTGGAAACTCACCTTTAAATTGCGCTGCGATTTTGATGGCCATGGAATCTATACCCTCTATGAAGTACTTTACGACAGCGGACATTAATCTGGCGACTTTCCCATTCAGTCAAAATACTGACATAGTGGAATTGACGCTAAACTCAAGACTGGGTAAAGAAATGATTATGGGGGCAAAAGAGGATTAGAAGCAGCAGGGTTTAATTATCTCGGAATTGTGTCCTCTGTTGATGTCCTCAAATCCATCTGTTCGTCCTACTCTGGGATCTAATCTAGTTTTGATGGGTCCTGCTGCCTCGCTTCCCTCCGCACTAAATATGTGGGATTTGGTCCCAGACATCATCACCCAGGTTCTCCTGAAGATGGGCATCTTGCAGCAGAGAATTAGTTGATTGTCACCTTAAACTACTCTCCTGGAACTCAGGGGGTTTTAATTCATTGTCCTCGGATCCTGTGAGACTGTACACCATCCAAAGTTCGGATCTGATTCTTCTTCAGGAAACCTATTTGACGTATACTGTGGGAATTGATGGCTTCTCAACCTTGGCCCAGCAATCGGGAGGGGGGGTGGCAGAGGGTCTCCTTGCTGCATGTACGAACGATGTTTTTATGTCATTGGAAATGTTATCTTTAGAGAGACAGGGAATTCTCATTGTGAGAGTGGGGCTGTCCGAGAAGGGGTCCGATGAGCATTGGTTGGTGGTTAATTTGTATTGGAACCCTGTGGTTTCAAATCTTTGGGTTTTTCTAGAAGATCTATTGGATTGTTTTGGTAAATACACTTCTTTGTTTCCGGCAGATCAACTTTTAAAATCAGGTGAGCTAAACTCCCAGTGTGTTGATGTGGTGGATAGATTATCTGGCAGTATTAAAACTAGTTCAAGGAATGGAAAAATCTGGTTAAAATATATGGTGGATAGCGGGCTCTGGTTACTGAATGGGAATGTGGCGTGGGATCTTTCGAGTGAGCTGACTTGGCATCTATCTCTACCTTAGATTATTTCTTTGTAACTAGAAGGATTTTCGATAACTGAAATATGTTATTGTTAGTGGAAATACAGATGATCACAATATGTTGATTGCCACAGTGTCTAGAGAAAGGGCCAGGATACAACCATCCTATTGTCAGAAGGTGGCAGTAAACTCTGCCGACAATCGAGTAAGAAAGTTTGAAAGAGGGGGTTTGCCTTTAATTGATAAGTTGTCTAGGAAAGTTAAACAGCTGTCTGATGGTCAGCTCTCACGCTGTTGTGCACCAGCCACCTTTCAGGCTTTCTTGTGGGAGTTAAGCCCTCAATCTGTCCTTGCTAATAAAAAGCAGGTGACCTACAAGCATATCTATGATTCTCATATCCAGGAACAAAAGAAGCTGAAACGGTCTCAACTGGCCAGGTTAAAGAAAATGGGCCTGGATAATGAGCTTCTTGATAAAAATCTCAGGGCTGTGAACAATGCCTATAGGAACTGGGTTCGCTCACATAGATATTTAATTTACCAGCAAGACAGGGGAAAAGATGTTGAGGGCTTTATCCCTCAGAAACTCTAGAAACTCTTTGGGCAATACTAGATTCTCTGGATGGCCAACTGCCAGATAGCCAAGAAATGGTCTTACAGGAGCAGGTGTGGGCCAGGCACTTCACAGAGGTGTATGGTTATTTGGATACCCCAATTGCAAGAACAGAGATGAGGGGTGCTTGGTCCTTATCTTTTACCTGTGAGACCATTGAATGCCTGATTAGGAAGTCTTCTAGCTCTAGGGCAGCTGGCCCAAATAGCATAGTATCTCTATTCTAAAAAGTAACCCTCATCTATGGGTATTGCTCCTAAAACTCTTATTATTTGATAACATTTTAAAGGCCAAAGAACTGCCAGTCTCATGGAGATCTTCTGTGGTGATCTCTATCTACAAAAAAGGGAACCGCTTATCAGCCTCGAACTATCGTTCGATATCTCTTTTAGATGCGGATAGCAAAGTCTTTGTTGCCCTGATCCTGGCGGAAATGGAGTCTTGGGCTAATTTAAAAGGAATTATTCCTAAACAAAAAACTGGCTTCAGAAGGGGGTTGTCGGCATCACTTAATGGTTTGGTTCTGAGTTGCTTAAGTGCGCAATCAGGGACGAAAGGAGGATTGCCTCTCTTTGGAGGTTGGATCGATCTCTCCCAGGCGTTTGATACTATTAACAGAAATATGCTCTGAAATAAATTAAAGCTTGCCCCCCCTCACCTCCTGTCCATTCTAATAGAGCGTCATCAGAATTCCACCATGTGAATCAGGCTCTCGAGAGCTGGCGCACTGTCGGACCCAATTAAGATCGAACGAGGAGTCCGCCAGGGCTGTATGATTACCCTTTTCTGTTTATTCTTTTCATCTCAGATCTGATGGTATGGTTACAAGATAGGGGTCTGGTTTCCCTGAAAATTGGTGATCTCAAAATTGAATGGTTGGCGTATGCCGATGATGTGATAGTGTTGGATCACACTCAAGTGGGCCTTCAGCGCCTATTATCGGCTTTAGCAGAATATGCCACGTGTAACGACTTAAGAATCAATCCAGATATATCGGACACCCAACGCAACTTGCGCTGGCTCTCCGTTTCACAAAGAGTCACCCTCAAATCCCTGGCCCTCATTCATAAATTTCCAACTGACAAGGCACCTCCCTACCTAGCCATCCGGTTCTCGAGGCAAACCTCAAGCCGGCCACAAAGAACAGCCCGAACTCACTGTCTATATATACCTATATTTAAGCTACAGAAATGTGGAGGGGCTAGTTTCCCAGTACTTGCCTCAAAACTTTGGAACTCTATGCCTACCTCAGTCAGACAATAACCTTCCTTTTTCGCCTTCTAGTGCAACGCTAAAGCATGGCTCATGGACCAAGATTCACACAATTTATCATTGCATTTCCACTAAATCTATTATTTACACTTTCACTGCAATTGCCTTGCCTGCTTGTAAACATTACAACTGTATTGTAGATTTGCTTGTAAATATTTGATGTTAATTACTCTGTCTATTACCTGTGTATGTATGATTTTGTGTGTGTAACCTAAAATATGTGCTCAGATGCCTATGGGCCAGGTCCGCTATATAAATAAAGAAATACAAATACAGATAAATCAAACATTGTTATATTTAAACATCCGAAAAAGCCGTTCACTTGGGAGTGGAGAATCGGGTTGCTGAGGTAGTATCTGAGATCATCTACCTTGGGGCTAGTATTCAATCCTCCCCGACCATGGGCCATGTGGTGGCATCTATCGACCTAAAGGTTCTCAATTTAGGGGCACAGATGAAAAAGATTCTTTAAATTCGGTTAGTTTTCCATTCAGCCCATGATTAAGTTCTATGTGGGTAAAGTAATTCTGATCATTGTATTTGCTTTGAACACTAATCCCATAACGTTCAACATAGATTAGAATCAAATCGAGGCCAAACTGCATTAAAAATCGTTACATTTTCCCAACTGTGTCCCTATAAATTGTTTGAGGTACGAACTAGGTCTGACCTCATTGATGGGTATTATGGGGTGGAAATGGATCTCATTATGGAGGCTGATTCTAGACCCTCCTAAAGGCTCACTCTATGAAGATGTAGCACTTACAAGGCAAAGAGGAGGGAACATCTTCCTCAGTAATCTGGAGGTCAGATGTCAAGAAATATTGTTTGCCTCCGATTGCACAATGGAATTACTTATCCAAAATCCCATGAAAGTTCAAATGTGTATTCAGCGAGCTGACTGGATCAGGTCACTAGATAAAATGAGGCATCTTAGATTATTTCTGTACTGTGGACCACCTGTGCTCTCTGTCCTTAAGTTCTCAATATGAGACTAATAGACACAGAGCCCGTTTGCACCGATACCTACATTGGTCATCAGACTTGGGTATTAGGTCTCTTTTTTTTAGATTTAGGTTGAATCTACTCCCTACATGGGAAATTATGGCAACAAGAAATAGCAAGGATTTCTCCAGTGCTATTTGTACCAAATGTGATTATAAAAAAAATCAATCCCTCTACCACCTACTTTCAAAATGTTCAGAGACGTGGGCCTTAAGAGTCTCTAGGTTTTGTAGATATGTTCATGATTAGAGGTGGTTAAATTCTGATATTTTTTGGGATCGATTATCATCGGGGGAGGAAGCTTTTTTGACATTTGAAGTTGTTACAGTCTTAAAAGAATTACATTTAGGAGGGAGAGTCCCTCGAAGCTAATAATGCCCCGGTACTCTCGGTCGAACTTGTGGCTTGATGTCATATTTCTACAGTTTGTACTTTAGCTGCATTGTTTGTTTTTATTTACTGTGTAAATGCTTTGAGGCCTCTCTTTTCTTTTGTTTTTTTTCTGCATTTTTGTTTTTATCAATTTTTTTTCTCCTGAAATTGTCTTTTATGAATTTCTCTTTTTTTCTGGTCTGTTATTGCTGATTTGTTTTGTGTAAATATTATTAAAAGCCATTCATTGTTTTATCAGTTTGTTTTTCTATTTTGTATATATGGCTAATTTGACTATAAATAAATAAAAAATAAAATAAAACAAAGAACCGTGTGGCATGGTCATTATGGAGCCAGGCCACCTTCCTGCGCAAACCGCGGTAAACGCGGTTTGCATGGCAAGAAACGGTTAAAAATAAGCAAAAAGATAAGCTGCCGCCAGCCCTGTCCAAGACACATTTGCACTTCTCCTAAAAAATCCTTTGAGGGAGTCTAGGGCTTTAAGAAATGAAAAGAAGACCCAAGCACACTGTACTGTAAGGTACATTGTGCACGTGTAACATGTTGCAGAAAAGTTGCAACATTGGAAAGGACTAAGGGAAACAAAGTCTCCCAGTACTGACTGTCTTTAAGGGCATGTCAGTTTCCCCATAATGAAGTGAGTGAAAGCCCAGTGGAATGCAGCTGAAGGCTGTGTTTCACTGGCAAAGTCAGAATATGGTGTTTAAACAGCAGCAAAATGTTGTGGGTATACCACTGGAGGGAAAATTACACATAAATGAGAACCTTTCCTAACACTCCCCTTCTAAGACCAAGTACAGAGCGAATTAATTCACCCCTGGATGAGTCTCATGTTGAGGTTGGTTAAACATTCTGGATACCCCATCAGCGTTGCTATGCTGGACGCCTGGCCTATGCTCAAAGGTGAAGCAACCCCTTGCAAGCTTATGGACCACCTGAGCAACTTTGGATTCTCTCCATTCATGTTCATTAGCCACTATAAGGGCTTATGGTCAGTTTGCACAGTGAAGTGGGTCCCATAGAGGTAGGGCTGTGATGCTGGAAATGCATCGGAGGGACAGGGCCTCCGTATCCTTCTCCTTTACTGCCTTTTAGCATGTGTTCTGTTGTGTTTTCCACGCAGGAGTTCATGTGGGACTCCTGCCGGTGCAGCTCTCTCTTTTGGTTTTGGTGAACAGAGCCATGATATACCGATATGGCACCCATTGGTGGGGGTACAACCCTGTGCCCTAGTGTATGTTTTTGGGCACCTGTGTGTGGCCCACAGAGCAGGGTATGGGCTGGTGGCAGCTCCTTGCTGAATTTGACAGGTGCCCTGAGTATCCTCCATTTTGGGATACCCAGGCCCTGCCATTGGAATCAGTTGATTCCTGATAGGAAACAAGATGGCCCCTGTGGCCTCTTGCTTTCTATTACCTGTTACCTTGTTTTCCCAAAGTCCTGGGAAGCCCTGACTCTGTCCCTTCCCCCTGATCGGCTGTTGGGTAGACGTTCCATATATGGTGTTGTTGTGAAGTCCAGGCCAGACTGGCTGGAGCCTTCCCAGTGACTGTATGTTGTGGGTACATCCTGTGGGTGGGACCTGGGTGAATGGAGTGTGTGACGAATACGCATTCTGTGTTGTGGGTCTCTCATTTCTGGTGTTCGACACAATGACTGAGACAGCCCTTGCTCGAAACTGGTATGAATGCAGTGTGGAGTGTTGAATGGCTGGGTACTTTTCCCAATACACATAACTTGTGAGTGTCTGGAGAGGAGTGAATGGATTGAATGCACTATGCACCTGATTGGCTACCTGCATGAATGCCCTTCTGACCAATTGGTTGCCTGAGTGTGACCCAGCAGAATGAATGGGAGATCAACTAGTATATCTGGGGGCCTCTCACTGCTAGAATTTGTATTCAGAAGCTGAAGTCCACTACGACGAGTAACTGGAGTAACTGAAGCTTGACCTTGAAGCCCTGCTGGATGAGAAGAATTGCTGTTGCTCTCCTTCACAATCTGAAAGCTGCTGTGCCTCCAAGGATTGACCCAGAGAGGACCTGTAAGGCACCCTCTTCCCGAGCTACGAGGGACCATCATGCACCAGCTGATCTTTGCCAAAGCTCCCTGGTAGACAGACCTTCGACAGACCTTCGACCCGAGATGGGGAATGCTGCGGAATCCCAAGGAGAAGCACCTGGACTGTTGCCTGCCACTGTCGATGACCGCCGTCGCCAACCACAGCCGCCGTGCTCCCGTTTGCTTAAGAACTTCATTTGATCCAAGGACGCGCTCGTCCGCATCGTCGCCGCTGTATCCTGCTGGCGAAGGCCTGACCGTTGACGCGCCGAGGAGCATCTGCCGGTGGGTTTCCCGCCACCCAAAGACCACAGAGACGCCGACGACTCGACGCCGTTGCTGGGCCACAGTTCTTCAAACTCTTTGCGGTCTAGAACTATCGACACTGAGGTGCCCCGCACGCCTCTTCCTTGCAGGACGTTTACGCTTCCCCATCAACGAGCACCACTAGGAACAAAGCTGCCACTTCACCGTCGTAGCTCACCCTGTTCTCCGTCGGACGTTCGACGACCCATGACTCCTGCCTTAAAGGGAGGGCACTCAAGAAGGGCTGTTGATTCCCCGTCGAGGAACGCCACAACGCCAGGTACTTTGGGGTTGCAGAACTATTGGGAAGTCTATTGTGAATAATATATGGACTGGGCTTGTATCTTTATTCTACAGGTTGCCCAGGTGGGGGGGATCTCCACACAGCTGTGTTTAAAAGTAGCGACCAGTATTCTGCCAATTGTTCAACCGTCTTGCTTTCCTTCCTCTCTCTACTGCTGGTTTCCTCTTTATTGATCTGTGTGACATTTTGACAGTATAGTTGATGCACTTTAATGAGATCTGATAATATTTGTGGTACCACTGTAGAACTATATATAATTACCATTGTTGATTTTCTGAGCACAAACTGAGTTATTGTGATAGTGTACATAACCTTGAATATTAATTATATAAAGACTGTGTTTTAACCGATACAGTATGCGCACATTCCGTTGTGGGTGCGTGGGGACTACACTGTACTTAAGAACCAGCCTGCATCACCTCCTGAGAAGCTAGGCCTTGATTGCTCGACCACGTACCAATAATAGAGAATCTTGGCTGGGGTCCTCTGTGCCTCTCCTCTACCATATAGAGAGCGGAATTACAGACACCCCCTCCAGTCTTTACCCTGGTGGCAGCAGTGGGATGCTTATGGTTTTAAGAATCAGTGTATAACCGTGCCACTTACAAAATATCTGCACTTTGTTAAATTAAGGTTTAGTTGTGTACAGAATAACTGCATTAAAAGCAATGGAGTCTATTGCAAATGGTAAATTGACTAGGATGAGCTTAGAGCCTCTCCAGAGTGCTTGTGAAGCCAGGGAGTTAGACTTTGTGGATAGTCTAGGCCTGAGCTGACAGCTGCCCTGGTGGACTACCAGACTGATTGGGAAACTCTTGAAGGGGGGGATGCAACCAATGAGGACTCTGCCGCTGGGGTTTTTGCTGAATCTGTTTCTGGGAATGCCACCATTCCTGCTGCCTCTGTTCCAAACCCCAATTCCTTGAAACCTGAGTTATTAAGGATGAAATTGGCCTTTGAATACCGCAAGTTGGAAATAGATGCTGAGCTTAAGAAAGAGGAGCTGGCACAGCAAGTGCAACTCAAGAATAGGGATCTTGAACTCAAAGACAAGGACACTGAATGTTAGAGAATCCAGCTAGAGAAAGCTAGAGTGGAGACTTCAGCTAAACCCAGTGAAAGTGTCAGGTCCCCAGCCACCAGGTTTATGAAAGATTTGGTTGGTGTGTTTGTGGAGGGTTCTGATATCCTCCAATGGATTGAAGTATTTGAAATGGCTTGTGCAATTCATGATGTTGATAAGAGAGATTGGGCTAAGTGTTTGTTAAGCATAGTGCCTCAGACTGGATACGACTGTATTCTGAAACTGAGTGTGGAAGAAAGGGGTCAGTATGAGTGCATGAAGTCTGCTTTGATTGCCAAGTTTGGCAAGACACCTACCCAATACCTTAAAAGGTTCAGGGATTTTAAAAAAAGAGAGAATGTGTCTTGGGTTGACTGGGTGAGTGCTGCAGACATGAACATGATGGGGTGGATTGATGGTTACAAAGTGAAAACGTTTGTTGAATTGTCTCACCTTTTGTTTTTTGAGCATTTTTCTGAAGCCTGTTCACCAGAGCTGCGTCAGTATGTTGCTGACCAGAATATTTTGGATCCCTTTAAGCTGGCTAGGTTGGCTGACAAGTGGGTCTCCCACCGGGTGTTCCCTAAGGACTCCAGTGGGAAGGACTAGGACAAAGAAAAGGGGACCTCTCAGAAAGCTGAGGAGTCCCAAAAGCAGTCACAGTTGGGTAAATCGAAACCTTCCTCTCCTAAGACCCAAAAATCTAGTGGGGATATAAGTCATCTATGGGTGGGAATAAGAGTAGTGGTCCACCTGCTGCAAATCAGGCTCCCAGTGGTTCCAGTACCGTACCCCGCACTCCCGGCACTTGTTTGGATTGTGGGGCTCTGGATCACAGAAGGGGTGACTCCAAGTGTAAAGGTAAGGCACTTGGAATACAGGCTGTCAGCCTGAGCTACCCTTACCCCACGTCTGAGGTGGAGGACACTGTCCTCCCCTCCTCTACAGGAATCACATTTGGTGCTCCTGTAGAGATTTCCTTAGTGTCCCTTGGGGCCTGGGACCAGTATGCAGAAGTACTGGCAACTATCCCACAAAACACCCATAGGTTTTTGAGTGTCCTTTTGAATGGCCAGCCTTCTACTGGTTTGAGAGACAATGGGGCAAGCATGACAGTGGTGGACAGGACCCTGCTCAAGCCAGAGGACTATGTAGGTGCTCCTCTGCGAACCACCAGGTTAACTGGTGGGCCTCCCAAATTATTGCCTGTAGCCTTAGTCACACTCATGATCTGAGCAAAGCTTCCTGTCTTGGTTCAGGACAATGTCCCTGCTAACATTCTGTTAGGTAATGATCTAGTAGAGTTGGGGTTGATCTCGGATGGTCTTCCCATGACTGCTGCTGCAGTCACTAGCTCGCAGGGTCTGGCTGTGAGTCAGGTACCCGAGCCAAAGACGAGGCCTAAGGCAAGAAGAAGGAAGAACAAGAAGGCCACCTAGTGCAGGGGGCTCCTTCTCTTCCTGCTGTTCCTACAGCACCCATTGGGATCCAGTCTCCGAACGGGCTGGGTCCAGTGGTGAATCCAGTCTAAACTCCTGTGGGAGAAGCCAGAGGATCATCCCGACCTTCAATGCTTGTTAGCTGAAGGGGGACCCTCCCGGGCGGACTTCTGTAAGGGACAGAGAGAGTGCCACTCTCTCGAGGGTCTGAGGAAACAAGCCCTGTCCCAGGCACAAGGAGAAGTGCCTAGGACATTCCAGATTTATTGGGAGGGTGAGCTCCTTGTTAGTGAGCCCACTAAGCCTGAACCTGGTGCCCTCAAGAGGTTGGTGGTACCCCAGGTTTACAGGCCCTTCCTGCTGCAGTTGGCGCATGAGGTGCCCTTAGCTGGTCATCTTGGTACCAAGAAGACTAAGCAGAGGCTCTCTGCCCATTTCTACTTGCCTCGGATGGGAGTAGAAGTGGAGTCACACTGCAGGACCTGCCCAACTTGTCAGTTGTCTGGCAAGACTGGAGGCAGTTTCATTGCCCCACTGCAACCATTGCCAGTGGTTGGCAAACCATTTGAGAGGGTGGGCATCGACATTGTCGGTGCCCTTGATCCTCCCACTTCAGGTGGACATTGGTTCATCCGGGTCTTGGTTGATCATGTCACCAGTTACCCTGAGGCTATAACCCTTCGGACTGTTACTGCCAAGGTGGTTGCCAGGGGTCTCCTGGGCATTTTCACCTGTGTTGGATTCCCTAAGGAGGTTGTCTCTGACCGAGGATCCAACCTCATGTCTAATTACATGAAAACCATGTGGAAAGAGTGTAGGGTAACCTACAAGTTTTCTACCTCTTACCATCCCCAGACTAATGGTCTGGTTGAGAGATTTAATAAAACTCTCAAAGGCATGCTAGGTGCTTTGGAAGAGCCCCTAAGGAGGAAATGGGATCTCCTCCTGCCATGCCTGCTGTTTGCTTACAGAGAGGAACCTCAAGAGGGTGTTGGTTTCAGCCCCTTTCAGTTACTCTTTGGACATCCCATGAGGGAGCCCCTTGCTTTAATCAGAGAAGGTTTGGAGGCCACCCCTCCAGCTCCTGCCAAGCAAGTGGGGGACTATGTGTTAGGCCTCAGACAGAGGATGACACAGATGATGGGTCAGGCAACAGCGAATCTCAAGGCCAGCCAGGAATTGAATAAGTACTGGCACGACCTTAAAGCATCGCAGGTGGATTGGACTCCGGGATGGGAGGTCCTCGTGATGGAGCCTACCAAGCCTCGGGCTTTCGCAGATAAATGGACTGCACCCTTCAGGATAATCTCCAAGATGGGCAAAGTCAATTATCTGGTTGACATGGGAATCCCAGGGGTAGCCCCTCAGGTATTCCATGTTAACAGGCTCAAGCATTTCCACAGGCAAGCAGAAGTCTCATGTCTCTTGCTAGCTTCAGAGCAAGAAGAGGATGAGAGTGAGCCCCTTCCTGATTTGCTACACAGCAATGTGCAGGATGGCTCAGTGGAGGGAGTGCATCTCTCTCCAGATTTGACGACAGAGCATCAGAGGGCCTGCAGGGCTTTGCTGTGGCAGTATGCCTCTCTGTTTTACCTGACACCAGGCCTTACACCGTGGTGTAGGCACGAAATTGACACTGGTGACAGTGTGCCTGTCAAAAGCAGGTGCTACCGTATGTCAGATACCGTTAAGAACCACATCCAGGCTGAGGTCGCCAGGATGTTGGATCTGGGTGTTACTGAACCATCAACCAGTCCCTGGTCCAGTCCCATGGTCCTTGTCCCCAAGGCAAGTTCCCAGGCAGGTACAAAGGATTGGAGGTTCTGTGTGGACTACCGAGGAGTCAATGCCGCTACCAAAACTGACGCGCACCCATTGCCCCGGGCTGATGAGCTTGTGGACACCATAGGTGCTGCCAAATTTGTGAGCACCTTTGACCTTACCTCAGGATATTGGCAAATAGCTCTGACGGACCATGCCAAGGAAAAGACAGCGTTCTCAACACCAGAGGGACTCTACCAGTTTAGGGTCATGCCTTTTGGATTGAAGAATGCCCCTGCCACCTTCCAGAGGTTGGTCAATCATGCACTCAGTGGGCTGGAGGCCTTTTGTGTGGCCTACCTAGACGACATTGCCGTCTACAGTTCCAACTGGGAAGAGTATTTGACACATCTGGATAAAGTGTTGCAGGCCTTGAAAAGGGCTAACCTCACTATCAAGGCCACCAAGTGCCAGATAGCTCAGGGGAAAGTCACATATCTTGGTCATGAGGTAGGAGGGGGTCAAATCCAACCTCTCCCTAGTAAAGTACAGGATGTTCATGACTGGGAGACTCCCACTACTCAAACCCATGTGAGAGCCTTTTTGCGTCTGACTGGGTATTATCGCAATTTCATGGCAGACTATGGGACCATAGCTGCACCCCTGACAGCTCTGACTTCACCCAAACAGCCTAGGAAGGTTAAGTGGACTAAAGACTGTCAGAGGGCCTTTGATGGCTTGAAAGAAAGTCTGTGAAGGGCACCTGTGTTGTGTGCGCCTGAATATGTCGATCTAGAAAAATAGGCATCCCTCGATCACGATGTTATGTATCATGTTGGCCGAAGACCAACCGTCTCATGCATTTAGTACTAAAGATATATAACCATAAGCTTGACCAAAGTGCGGCCATTTTAAGGTGACTGAAATCGGCATTTTGTTTTCTCTAACGTTTTGCTTTTTGCTTTCTGTTAAACAGCTTCGCTGAAAGAATATTCTGCTTTGATAGTGCACAATGCAAGGCCGAGGGAGACATGTTGAAACATAACGTAGCAACCAGATAGAAATGCCCGGTCTCCTCCCGCGCGCTATCCTTGAAAGAGAGCAGCGAGGCATCCTAATCAGCTCACAGGTGCCAGCAAGTCTCGAAAACACGGTAGTAATACTAGAAGCGAACATTAAATGGCATGAATTATGCTCTTCTTTGCGGCCCCCCTTCCCAGAGCCTTGTAGAGTCCTGGAGAGCGAGTCGACCCGTAGGATCCAAAGAGAAACTAGGAGATAGGAAGGTCTGGAATGTTTCTCTTCCCCCGCATGCAGCTTGCTAACGAGAACAGAAGCATTATGTTCTCTTCTACAAAGACTTATGCCCGCGGGCTTGCAAGGTTTGCAATTGTTGTTAGAACTAATATCTAAGATGTCATATTCGTCACCAATGTCAATCATCGTGCCCAATTCAAAGGAAAAGTACAAGGGGCGGTATTGGATGTGACACTACTGATTACAAGATGCTTGTTTTGTATATATGTAACTGATGTATGTTTTTCGCTCTCTTGTGTCTCCTGAGGTCTGATAGACACAAGTTGCGGGGCGTGAGACCAGTTGGCCAACTGATTTACTTTGCTTTGCAATAAACCCTAGATTTTGGGAATATAACCTCGTGTCTGGTGTATCAGTTCGTGTGTGGTGATTGTGCCTTGTTTCCTCACGCAAGGGTCCATCAGGGGCCCCTTCAAGATGGCGCCCGAATAGGGACCCTCCCCCACTTGTTCCATCGTGTACATTGTAAAATAAGAAAGGCTGAGAGAACGGCGAGGACGGGGCGATCGAGCTGGGATCAAGAGGTGTTCGGGGCGCCCCTGAGAAAAGGTGACAGACTCCTTTGCAGATCTGCACACATCTGATCCCTGATCAACGTGTTCGGCCAGAGAACAAGGAGGCGAGTGAGCCAAGATACACAGACACAACATCATTGGTTGCGTCAGTATACTGACGAATTGTGTCTTGAAAAGACAAATTGATTAATCGGGTGAGTCGTGCCCCGATTCGTAAGTAATCCTGATATTGGTTGAGAGTTGACTGTGCAAAATCAAATGCCCACTGTAAGGTTAATTAGCCAAGGGTTAGGTTAAAACATGCCTGGGGTATTGTCCATGGTAGCGGGATTTTTCCGCTGCGGCGGACAATGTTTGGAAACTGGCCAGGTCGCGCCACCGGTGGGAACGCCTGCGTATGAGATGTATGTGAAGTATGGTGTGGGAGCAATAATGTTCTGTGAGATTTGGCATAGACAAACCAGAAAGCAGGAAGATTTTCAGTGGCCGGAACATGGGAGTTTTAAGATGGCGAGGATAGATGATTTGGAAAAGGTATTAATGAAGAAGAAAGCACGCCCTGCGGCATTTGATATTCTTAGGGATTGGAGGAGAGAAGCCATGCTCCGTTTCAAAAGTAGAGAGAAACATGCGTGCAGGCATAAATCGAAATCTGAAAGAAAGGAAGAGAAAGAGGAGGAGTAGAGTAATAGTTTGAGAAGATCAAATAGACGCGATCAGTTGAGTATAGAAAAAATATATCCACAACGAGAATTGCATGCATCAGATGAATTGATAGAAAAAATATTGACTGACACAAAGCAAAGCCCAAGCCGAAAGACTCAGTAGCTGTTACTCTACCCCCTCCTGTTGCTCAGCCCCTCCCAGCTGTTCAGACCCTAGCACAGACACAGACTGCACACACAGAGCCTCTGGTTAGCCAATCAGCATCGCAACAGATACACATACAGCCCGTTCCCATGGCCCCATCTTCACCTCCCTCCGCAGAGATTGTTTCTGTTCCATCTGCCCCCCCTGTAACTGAACTTGAATCTGGTGAAAAGAAAGAAGGGGTTGGACAGAGTGGATGTGCAAGGGTGACTCATAGCGCGATTAGTAAGGAGAGAAAGCAAGAGTTGCGAGACCAGGCCGAAATGTATGTAGATGGGAATGATGAAACGGCAGCGATGGCCTCGATATTTGACTTTCGGAGGAGCAACGAAAGACAGGTATTGTTGGAATGCATGGGTGAATATTTGGTGGCAAGATGGAAACAGATACTTGGGAAGTTACCACCACAACGATTGCTAGATTTGAATGCTTTGGTCCGTTGTAGAGGGAATGATGAAGAGATGAGGGAATATGTAGATCGGCTTTTTGAACTAAAAGGTGAACTTGATAATGAACATACTGAAATGTTTGCCACACCTGGGTATAGGAGTAGGGATATTAGGAGAGATAGAACTGAAGTGGTAGAGCCATATATACAGCGGCGATATCTGCCGTCGTCAAGACAGACAGGCGACAGACTAAGAGTGTGCATGCGTGAGGCATTGAAATGGATTTCGGATCCTAGTATTCCCGTAAGGGAAATAAATGAAGCATGTAATGAATACCCCTTGCCAATGAGAGTAGAAGCATTACAAACAATGGTTGAGGTGCTACTCCAACAAGTAGAGAGACACAATAGAGGGAGAGGAAACGCCCAGGGCAGAGGTAATTCGAACATGCATGGAGGGCCACTGGGATTGAATCAATGTGCGTATTGTAGAGAAGAAGGTCACTGGCGAGCGCAATGTCCACACCTGCAGAATAGAAATGGGTACGGTCAAAGAAGACAGCATAGAGGGCATCCAAGAGCAAATGGGCATAACAGGAATAATATGCAGCAACATCAAAATAGTCAAGGGAATGGTGCCCAAACCCATAGTCAAACCCCTCCTCAGAATCAGAGCCAGCAGAATATGCAAAATGGAAATAGAGGGAGGGGCGGGAACATTTATGATACTCATTCAAATGTGTACTATAATAATAGTAGCAACTACACATCGGATGATGTGTTATTTCCCCAATAGGACAGCCCAAGACAGGGGTTGGAACCAGTGACTATTCCCATGACTAAGAAAGGACCTTACGTAGAAATGAAAGTCGGGAATAGTGAGCACAGCTTCCTTGTGGATACGGGGGCGCAGAAGTGTTCAATAGACCATCACTTGGTTCCGGAGATACCACTGTCAGGGCATAAAAATAGTTCTGCAGGGTTCGCAGGTACCCCAGTAATTAATCCAGAGTCTCAACCAGTACCAGTAACTTTAGGTCCATTCACTGAATACTGTCCATTTCTCTTAACAGAAAACTGCAGGGAAAATTTGTTAGGCTTAAACCTGTTAAAAAAACTCAGTGCAGTTATACACTGTACACCGGATGGAGTATTTTTGATTATTTCGCCACAGAATATACTAGTATCCGAATTTTTGTCCAAACCTTTGCCAGTGGAATTGAGTGAAGTGCCAACTTGTATATGGGCAACAAATGATAATGATGTGGGATGTTTAAAAATAGAGCAAGTGAAAATTACGTTAAAAGAAGGAGTAACGTTGCTGCGTATTCCACAGTATAAAATTTCAGCAGAAGGAGAAAAAGGATTGAAAAGTATTGTGTCTGATTTGGTAATATTGGGGGTGATTGAAGAAATTACAGGCAGCATGTGTAACAGCCCCATTCTTCCAGTATATAAGAAAGGAGGTAATGAGGTACCTTATCATTTCATAATTGATCTGCGTGCACTAAATAAGGTAGTAGACCCTACATTTCCATTGGTCCCAGATGTTAGCACAATTTTGACAATGATTCCAGTTTCAGCAGAATACTTTAATGTTATTGATTTGAAGAATGCTTTCTTCAGCATTCCAGTACACCAAGGAAGTAGATATCTGTTTGCCTTCACATTAGGAGGGCGATCGTTCACCTTCACGCGCATTCCTCAAGGCTACACAGAAAGTCCAAGCATCTATAGCAGAGCATTGAAAGAACAGTTAGATATGCTAGAGTTACCAACAGGATGCATATTGCTACAATATATAGATGACTTGTTGATTGCTGCAGACAGAGAAGAAATTTGTAAAAAGAGTACTGTTTTGTTGTTAACACATATGGCAGCGCATGGCCACAAAGCAAGCTTAAAAAAAGTTCCAATATTCTCGAAAGGAGGTAACTTATTTAGGCTACGTACTTTCGAAAGAAGGTAGAATACTGACGCCAGAGAGAATAGAAAGCATTTCTGTTATGCCTATTCCAAAAACACAGAAAGGAGTCAGAGCCATAATAGGCATGGCTTCCTATTGTCTGCAATGGATTGGCAATATCGCCCTAATTGTAAAACCAATGGTGGAGTTGACAAAGAAGGATGTTGTGATGCCTTTGCAGTGGAATGAAGATTGTCAGAAAGCATTTAACTTGCTCAAAACTGCATTATGTTCTGCTCCAGTTTTGGGCACACCAAATTATGAGAACATTTTTAGATTGTTTGTGCATGAGAATGACGGCTGCGCGTTGGCAGTTTTAACACAGGAACAAGGTGGAAGAAATAGGCTGTGCGGCTATTTTTCTCCTGCGCTGGACCCTGTAGCGCGCGCATTACCACAACGTTTGCGAGCTGTTGCAGCGGCTGCTGCGTCAGTGAAACAAACAGAAGGGATGGTATTGGGGCACACCTTAATTTTGATGGTGCCACATTCTATAGACGTTCTATTAAATAGAACGCTGACGCAACACTTCACATCTGCTAGATTGACTAGATTTGAAATTGTCCTATTCGCACCACACATCCAAATTGTGAGGTGTAGCGCCTTGAATCCTGCTGAATTAATGCCACTGCCCACGGAAGAACTTGATGGAAATGAAACACCTCCCCATGATTGTTTAATGGTTACTGAGGAAGACACGAAGGGGAGAATTGGTTTAACAGATACCCCACAAAAAGAGCCAGATGGAGAGTTGTTTTGTGACAGCTCTTGTTTTAAATTGCCGGATGGCACCTCAACTGCCGCTTATGCTATCACCACATTGAAAAGTATTGTGGAGCGTAAAAGAATCCCCTACAACTCTGCACAAGCAGCGGAGATAATTGCCTTGACCAGAGCCTGTGATATTTCAGAGAACTTGAGTGTGAATATATATACTGACAGTCAGTACGCCTTTGGCGTGGTCCATAACTTCGGCAGACTATGGGCTGAAAGAGGATTCCTAACATCACATGGGGCTAGAATACAACATGGCCCTTTAATTGTGCAATTATTGTCTGCACTTACGTGTTCAAAGCACCTAGCAATAGTGAAATGCGAGGCGCATAAAAAAGTAACATGCAAAGTGGGAGAGGGAAACACATTTGCAGACAGGATTGTGAAGCAACTGCCACTGACTTAAATACCAAAATTTTGACAGTACAGTCGGAGGAAGTGCCCTGCATGATAGAAAATGGAATTGCCACTGTCAAAGAGATGCAGGCAGAAGCTACTGCTGATGAGATCCAAGGGTGGGCTGAGGGCTCTGCAGAATTAGATTTAGAGGGTTGTTGGGTGGACAAGAAGAGTAAGAACTGGATGTTGCCCAATTCCTATGTAACTGCGATGGTCACGATGGCCCACAGCCCCACTCACATTTGTGCCAAAAAAATAGTCCAGCATCTAGCCACGGTATGGGAGAATGCACACATAAAGAAAAATGTTGAGAGGTTGGTGCAGAACTGCATCACGTGTCTACAACACAATGTGGGGAAGGGAATGGTGACTCCAACAGGCAGTTTTGGCCCTCCCTCTATGCCATTTGAGGTAATCCATTTTGATTTCATAGAGATGGAGGGATGCCAAAACTTGAAGTATGTCCTAGTGGTAATATGTGCATTTAGCAAATGGGTGGAAGCATATCCACTGAAAGATTGCACTGCCATGAGCACGGCGAAAGTAATGTTAAAGGAATATTTCTCCCGTTTTGGCTTACCCCATGTCATATGGTCAGATAACGGTCCACATTTTGTGGGCGCAATAATATTACAGATTTGCGCAGGTCTCCAGATCAATAAGCGATTCCATTGTTCAAGACATCCGATGTCGGCCGGTCTTATTGAATGCCACAACGGAATCTTGAAATCTAAGATTAGCAAGATATGCGCAGGAAGCAAGCTAAGTTGGGTATATGCGTTACCATTAGTACTACTGTGCATGCGAACATCTGTGCAGGCAAGAACTGGGCTTTTCCCATATGAAATAGTCATGGGGAGACCAGCAAATGTTTGGTATGCACCTCAGCCGAAAAGGCTTAGGGAGATTGAATACCCTGTGCTCAGCATTTATTGTAATCTGGTGATTCAAAAATTGTGTTTGATTCATCAGCAGGTGCAGGAGGCATTACCGATCAGATACACTGGCCCGGGACACGCACTGGAACCAGGAAACTGGGTGCTAATTAAAAACTTTGAGCGGAAAACATTGTTAGCACCCAGGTGGCGTGGTCCCCATCAAATACTTCTGACAACGCAGACGGCCATTCGAGTGGATGGGCGCAATGCATGGATACACGAAACCCACGCCAAGAAGGTCACGTCACCATCTGAAAAACTGCTCAATCGAGGTGACCGGAAAGAAGCAGCGGTTCTTGAAACAAAAGACACGGTTGCCAGTTCCTTGCCACAATATCTGCCTGATCTTGAAAGAAAGCCTGAAAATATTGCTGTAAAAGAGGAAGGGCAAAGAGTGCCCCAATGTTGGCCAGCAGAATCTGCATCACTGCTGGACGACACGAAACGTGTACCACTTTGGCGCCCACCAGCATCCGCCATTGTGCCGCAGCCTGAAACGAAACCTACATCATCACTGTGGCACCCACCAGCATTTGCCATTGCGCCACAGGCTGACTCCGAGCTTGAGTCTGGAAGTGCACCAACACTGTTCATTGACCACACGGTACCAGGAGCAAGGCGGTACAATCTACGATGCCGAAAGAAGGAGTGTTCAAATCTTCATTTTGTTGATTTTCTGCTGCCTCTGTTTCCTATTCACAGATGAAATAGGAACTGGAGGCCTACAGGAGAGTGGCGTGAGGGTTGGGCAAATCAGACAGCCCATCAATGAGACTCCTCGGTGCTAGCATAAATCCATGTGTCCTGAACCCGAGCGGACAAGCAGGGCGCACATGGTACAAAAAGGCAATTGATAACTGCTCTGGAGTTCTTTAAGCAGTGTGCTAATGCATAGAGATCTGGCCCAACGCATAAGCAATCCAGGCTGCTGAGAACTGGCAGAATAGACAGCTGGCATTTATCGAACTCATTGACATTCGGACGAGTGCCGCAAGGAGAAATATCCACGACGGAAATCGCTGAGGAAGACAGACCGTGAGAGAAAATGCCAGAACCAGCTTTTGCCCCCTCCTGCACCACTGCTGATAAGGCTAATAATGAATCAAACATAGAAACTGAAAAATTGCACAAAAAGGGTTATCGGAAAAATTGTATGCTGATTTTAACAGTAATCATGTGCATAATGAGTATAATAGCCCCAGTAACAACAGCATTAGTATTGTGGTATCTAGAGGAAATGCACCCCTTAGAAATCCTCCTGCCCATTAGAAATATTTCCACCACTGAAAGTCCTGTCCACGTAATTACTTACACTCTGTCCCCAATGGAAGAAAGACATAGAGAGGGGTATGGGAATAACACATTACTACAAATAATGAACATGACACATTCAATTTTAAAAAAGAATAACTGTTGGGTGTGTGCTCATCTGCCACAGCATGGTGGCAAAGGAATAGGTTGCTACGTGCAGCCACTAACATTAAGTTCTGCATGCAGTGCATCTCTGAGTACATTATATTATGGAAAATGGAATAAGAGTGAAACGGGTCAGTTAGATAGCACAAACTTGAATGAATTTGAGGAGATTATCATGAGACCCATAGGTTGCTCTAGATTTCATAGAGCATGAATGATAATACCAAAAGATACGCCCAACCCAAGGCCACAAGATAGATTGTCTTAACCAGCAAAATCATCAGTGATCATATTTCGCATAAGATCAGAAGGAAATAAAGATGCAGTGCCCCTCTCTTACACAGTAAACTACAGCCCACGTTCTGTTCCTTTTTGTTTACAAAAGAAGGGCTCCTATTTTGTAGGGACATTCACTAGATGTATGAATACAGCGATTCTTAATAAGGAAGTAGAACCAGTGTATGTAGGTGACCCTGTGTATTTTATATGTGGAGAAAAAGCGTATCCCTGGTTACCTAGAAACTGGGGAGGTACATGTTATTAAGGACTTTTGTTCCCAGGAGTGTTTTTCTTAGAAACAGCAGATATAGCCAAACTATCTAGATCCAGGCCACGAAGAAATACTGAAGGGGGATTAATGGCAGTAGACGTAGCAAAATCATTTATACCTTTTTTGGCCCGAGCAATAAACTCCTATAATATTCAACGACTATCCAGAATCTTAGAAAAAACAATAAACGGAACAACAGATATATTATACAACATGACATTAAAGAATCCATGTCAATCAATATAGATGATGCGCAAGATTCAGAATCAGAGTCAGATACTTGGTCAGAAGAGGATGCAATGTACGGATAAGACATTTGGCATACGGCCAAAAGGAGGGTTTGTCGATCTAGAAAAATAGGCACCCCTCGATCACGATGTTATGTATCATGTTGGCTCAAGACCAATCGACTCATGCATTTAGTACTAAAGATATATAACCATAAGCATGACCAAAGTGCGGCCATTTTAAGGTGACTGAAATCGCCATTTTGTTTTCTCTAATGTTTTGCTTTTTGCTTTCTGTTAAACTGCTTCGCTGAAAGAATATAGTGCTTTGATAGTGCATAATGCAAGGCCGAGGAAAACATGTTGAAACATAACGTAGCAACCAGATAGAAATGCCCGGTCTCCTCCCGCGCACTATCCTTGAAAGAGAGCAGCGAGGCATCCTAATCAGCTCACAGGTGCCAGGAAATCTCGAAAACACAGTAGTAATACTAAAAGCGAACATTAAATGCCATGAATTATGCTCGTCTTTGTGGCCCCCCCTTCCCTGAGCCTTGTAGAGTCCTGGAGAGCGAGTCAACCCGTAGGATCCAAATAGAAACTAGGAGATGGGAAGGTCTGGAATGCGTCTCTTCCCACGCATGCAGCTTGCTAAAGAGAACAGAAGCATCAACAAAGACTTACGTCCGCGGCCTTGTCTAAGATGTCATATTCATCACCAATTTCAATCATCGTGCCCAATTCAAAGGAAAAGTACAAGGGGCAGTATTGGATGTGACACTACTGATTACAAGATGCTTGTTTTGTATATATGTAACTGATGTATGTTTATAGCTCTCTTGCATCTCCCGAGGTCTGATAGACACACGTCGCGGGGCGTGAGACCAGTTGGCCAACTGATTTACTTTGCTTTGCAATAAACCCTAGATTTTGGGAATACAACCTCGTGTCTGGCGTATCAGTTCGTGTGTGGTGATTGTGCCTTGCTTCCTCATGCGAGGGTCCCTCAGGGGCCCCTTCAACTACAGCCAACCCTTTATCGTCCAGACGGATGCCTGCGACACCGGAATTGGAACTGTCTTGTCCCAGTTAGATGACAAAGGAAGGGAACATCCTATCATATTCATCAGTAGACAACTCAAGGGTAGAGAACTTAGGTGGGCTACTGTTGAAAAGGAATTTTTCAGCATAGTTTGGAGCCTTAGGCATTTTAGGCCCTACCTTACAGGGTCTACCTTCAAGGTCCAAACAGATCATAAGCCCCTGAAGTGGCTTATGCAGATGAAGGGTGAAAACCCGAAACTGCTCAGGTGGTCCATTAGACTGCAAGGACTAGACTTCACCATAGAGCATAGACCAGGGAAGAGTCACGATAATGCAGATGGCCTTTCCAGAAGGTATGATGACCATCTGGATGAGGGTGTCTATCTCGTGGGAGATTAGGCACCCTAACCTCAGTCTGGGGAGGGGCGACTGTGATGCTGAAAATGCATCGGACGGACAGGTCCTCTGTATCCTTGTCCTTTACTGCCTTTTATCGTGTGTTCTGTTTTGTTTTTCATGCAGGAGTTCATGTGGAACTCCTGGCAGTGCAACTCTCTCTTTTGGTTTTGGTGAACAGACCCATGGGACACCCTTATGGCACCCATGGGTGGGGGTACAACCCTGTGCCCCTAGTGTATGTTTTTGGGCACCTGTGTGTGGCCCACAGAGCAGGGCATTGGCTGGTGGCAGCTCCATGCTGAATTTGACAGGTGCCCTGAGTATCCTCCATTTTGGGATACCCAGGCCCTGCCATTGGAATCAGTTGATTCCTGATAGGAAACAAGATGGCCCCTGTGGCCTCTTGCTTTCTATTGCCTGTTACTTTGTTTTCCCAAAGTCCTGGGAAGCCCTGACTCTGTCCCTTCCCCCTGACCAGCAGTTGGGTGGAAGTTCCATATATGGGGTTGTTGTGAAGTCCTGGCCAGGCTGGCTGGAGCCTTCCCAGTGACTGTATGTTGTCGGTACACCCTGTGGGTGGGACCTGGGTGAATGGAGTGTGTCACGAATATTCATTCTGTGTTGTGGGAGTCTAGTATCTGGTGTTTGACACAATGACTGAGATAGCCCTTCCCAAAACTGGTATGAATGCAGTGTGGAGTGTTGAATGGCTGGGTACTTTTCCCAATACACATAACTTGTTGTGAGTGTCTGGAGAGGAGTGAATGGATTGAATGCACTATGCACCTGATTGGCTGCCTGCCTGCACGAATGCCCTTCTGACCGATTGGTTGCCTGAGTGGGACCCAGCAGAATGAATGGGAGAACAACTAGTATATCGGGGGCCTCTCACTGCTAGAATTTGTGTTCAGAAGCTGAAGTCCACTACGACGAGTAACTGGAGTAACTGAAGCTTGACCTTGAAGCCCTGCTGGACGAGAAGAATTGCTTTTGCTCTCCTTCACAATCTGAAAACTGCTGTGCCTCCAAGGACTGACCCAGAGAGGACCTGGTAAGGCACCCTCTTCCCGAGCTACGAGGGACCATCGTGCACCAGCTGATCTTTGCCAAAGCTCCCTGGTAGACAGACCTTCGACAGGCTGCCGACTCGAGACGGGGACTGCTGCGGAATCCCAAGGAGAAGCGCCCGGACTGTTGTCTACCACTGTCGATGACCGCCATCGCCGACCAGAGCCGCTGTGCTTTCGTTTGTCTAAGAACTAAATTTGATCCAGGCACACTCTCATCCGCATCGTCGCCGTTGTATCCAGCTGGAGAAGGCCTGACCGTCGACGCACTGAGGAGCATCCGCCGGTGGGTTTCCCGCCACCCAAAGACCACAGAGACGCTGACAGCTTGACGCTCTTGCTGGGCCACAGTTCTTCAAACCCTTTGCGGTCAAAATCTATCGACACCGAGGTGCCCCGCACGCCTCTTCCTTGCAGGACGTTTACGCTTTCCCGTCAACGAGCATCACTAGAAACGAAGCTGCCACTTCACTAGAAACGAAGCTCACCCGGTTCTCTGTCGGACATTCAACGACCCGTGACTCCTGCTTTAAAGGGAGGGCACTCAAGAAGTGCCGTCGATTCCCCACCGAGGAACGCTACAACGCCAGGTACTTTGGGATTGCAGAACTATTGGGAAGTCTATTGTGAATAATATATGGACTGGGCTTGTATCTTTATTCCACAGGTTGCCCAGGTGGGGGGATCTCCACACAGAGCTGTGTTTAACGGTAGTGACCAGTATTCTGCCAATTGTTCAACCGTCTTGCTTTCCTTCCTCTATCTACTGCTGGTTTCCTCTTTATTGACCTTTGTGACATTTTGACAGTATAGTTGATGCACTTTAATGAGATCTGATAATATTTGTGGTACCACTGTAGAACTATATATAATTACCATTGTTGATTTTCTGAGCACAAACTGAGTTATTGTGATAGTGTACATAACCTTGAATATTAATTATATAAAGACTGTGTTTTAACCGATACAGTATGCGCACATTCCGTTGTGGGTGCGTGGGGACTACACTGTACTTAAGAACCAGCCTGCATCACCTCCTGAGAAGCTAGGCCTTGATTGCTCGACCACGTACCAATAATAGAGAATCTTGGCTGGGCTCCTCTGTGCCTCTCCATATAGAGAGTGGAAGTACAGCCCCTCCCGCCCTCCAGTCTTTACAAGGGTCTCACCTTCCTTAGGGCCCACAGAACAGAGAAACATTATTTCTCTACTGTGGACCACCTGAGCCCTCTGTCCTTAAGCTGGCGACTAATGAATCCAATTGGGTGTTCCTTACCCTTCTCATCTACTTGTGATAGTACAGCTCCTATACCAGTGTCAGATGCATCTGTCTGCACAATAAAAGGTATTTGGTAATCAGAGGCCCTGAGAACAGGGGCCTGGAACAAGGAGTCTTT
Organism: Ambystoma mexicanum; assembly: GCF_040938575.1. Lineage (NCBI taxonomy): Eukaryota > Metazoa > Chordata > Amphibia > Caudata > Ambystomatidae > Ambystoma > Ambystoma mexicanum. The sequence goes on along the minus strand of NC_090941.1, from coordinate 971,497,447 downwards.
TACGCCTTTGAAGTTCTTCCCACATTCTTCAGACCAAGACACCTTATTGGGTTTCTTATGAGTTGTGAGGGCAGTCAGAGGGGCAGCTATGTGTAACGCTCACCTGATTCCCGCAGAGGCGCCGGTCTTGACTGGGCGAATACCGTATCTTCAAAGGTGATGTGTAACACACAGTTGGCTCTTTGGGCTGGACCTCTGTGCACTGTATGTCTGACTCGAAGAGTAAGATGTCTGCAGATATAAAATATGGGATTAATGAACTGGGGTTATTGGGTGCCTCTCTCTTCTTCCCTTTCTCTTCTCCTGTAGAACCCCAAAGGTTAACGCTCTCACCTTAGGTAAGTGAACGCCGAGCTCTCCATCTGCCTCGGGGCAGGGTGCCGTAACCAGTTTCTTCACTGGATAAGGGTACAGGCCTCTTGACCTCAGAGGACTGCTGTCCGTCGTTTACTGCACAAACGGTAAGTTCTGGGCACTTCAAATGTCTTAAAAGTCTTTTGTAATGATCTCTCTTGTTTTGCAGGGTTCCGGCGATGGCGGATGGCGGGCTGATGAGAGTTGAGGATCGAACCCGCGTGAGGAATAGAAGCGCCTGGAAGCACGTAAGTAAGCGCTTGTAGCCTGCTTCACGATGCGCACTAACTGTCCCTTTTATCTTGCAGGTACGAGTTCGGAGCTTTAGAGAAGCTGAAGGGTGCTGGAATACCCACTGGATTCGGCGTGGGAAGGAGTAATGGCACGTGAGTAATAAAGTTGCCCAATGTCTTTAAACGCACCTTCTTTTGTCTTTCAGATGCGGGATGCAGCGCCGAAGGCCTCCGGAGCGTGCGAAGAGCTGGTAAGCTTTTGTCTTTCAGATGCCTGAATGCAGTGCGAAGACCTCCGGAGCATGCGAAGAGTAGGTAAGCCTTTGTCTTTCAGATGCCGGAATGCAGCGCAAGGCGTTGGTGACAGCCGATGGACCAGGTAAGAGATGCGCTGCCACTGAAGACCGTAGTGCTAACCTGTTCTTTCTTTGTCTTTACAGGTGCTGCTGAAGACTGGATTCCAGGATGGTAAGCCTTTGTTCCCTTAGGCCCAGGATCAGAAGCAGAAGACACGATGAGCGTTCTGCTGCAGAGAATGCAGAATAACGCAAAGCAAGATTCATCCATCGGGTGTGGTTTAAATAGCCTCCTGTAGTGCTTAGGTGTCTCCTTCCACAGCCACGCCTAGGTAAGAAAAGAGTTCCTGCTTTCCAGAAGAGTTCCAGTGTTCTGAACCTAGGGAGTGGCTCCTGCCCCACCCAACAGGAAAAGTAGTCCCAAACAGAAGAGGATCAGAGGCTCAACTGGCAGGTAAGTAAGCAGCATGGTCTGCTGCAGGTAAGTCCACCCAAGCATTATGAGCCCGGCCTTTCCAGCGCTGGGACTGGGCATATTTATGAGCCTGGTGCCACTGGCGCCAGGACAGGGTTCAAAAGGTCCCAATTGGGACTGGTTGGCACTCGGAACCTGAGTTATGGGTCTGCTTCCAAGGGAGTTGGATGAGTCCTGACCTTTTGGAAGCAGAGATCATGACAGCACCCCCCCTCAAGGCCCCTCCCAAACCGGGCTTCTCCGGGGGTTTGGGCTTGTCAGGAAATGTTCGATGAAATCTTTTAATTAGACGAGGAGCGTGGACATATTCTGCAGGTTCCCAGGATCTTTCTTGGGGGCCGTAGCCTTTCCAGTCAATTAGGTAAAATAGTTTAGATTTGGAGATCTTGGAATCCAGGATGCTTTTGACTTCAAACTCGAGTTCTCCATCAACTAGGATAGGTTTTGGAGATTTAGTTAGTCGGGTTTGAGGTTGCACGGGTTTTAATAGAGAGACGTGGAAGACCGGATGTATCTTCATGTGAGGGGGCAAGTCCAACTTGACCGCTACTGGGTTTACTATGGTAGTGATGGAATAGGGACCAAGGTATCTTGGGTTGAATGTGCGTGGTCCTTTTAGAGGTAGATATTTGGTGGATAACCAGACTTGATCTCCTACTTGATATTGGGGGGCTTCCTTCCGATGTTGATCTGCTCCTTTCTTGTATTGTTCCTTAGCCCTTTGAAGGTGAGAAACGGCTTCCTTAAAGGCTTGGGTGATTGTAGAATGCAGGTTATCTACTGCTGGTGTTCCAAGATCTTGGAGTGGATCCAACTCCGAGGTTCGAGGGTGACTGCCGTATAAAAGAAAAAACAGGGTTTTCCCAGTTCCCGAGTGGACAGAGTTATTGTAGGCATATTCGGCTATCCAAAGGATATCTTTCCAAGTTTTTTCAGTTTGTTGCAGCATGCAGCGTAAATACTGTTCCAGAGTTTGATTGGTCCTCTTGGTTTGTCCGTCGGTTTGAGGGTGGTGACTGGTCGATAGTCTCACATCAATTTGGGCCGACCAACAGCAACTTCGCCAAAAATGAGAAATAAATTGACTACCTCGATCCGAAATTAGAACTGAAGGAAAACCGTGCAGTCGGACGATGTTTTCGAGAAATTCTCGGGCCAGAGTTGTTGCTGTTGGCAAGCCTTTGAGTGGAATGAAATGCGCCATCTTGGAGAATAAGTCCACGATTACTAGGATCGTATTGTATCCGGAGCATGGAGGTAGATCGGTGATGAAGTCCATAGAAAGATGTCAATAGGGCGTAAGAGGCCGGCTGGTTTTTCCTTTTGACTCTTGTTTTGGGCGCATACTCCACAGGACATTATAAAGTCCCTGATATCTTTTTTCCAAGACGGCCACCAGAAGTAGCGCTTGATCTTTTCTGAGGTTTTGGCCATACCGGGATGTCCTTCCATTAAAGAATCGTGATAACAAGAGATTACCTTTTTCTGTAAATCTGTGCTGGGCAGGTATAATCGTTCTTGGAAATACAATAAGTTGTCCTTCACTGCAAAGTCCTTTCCCTGCAGATGCCAATTCTGTATGTCTGCTGGAGTTACAAGTTGCCTGGCTTTATCCTTAACTTCCTCTATGGATTGTGTGGCTATTACACCCAGAATTCTTTGTTCGGGAATGATAGGTACAGGTTTAGGGTTGATCAAGTGTTCTTCCACTCCCATCCGAGAAAGGGCATCAGCTTTACCGTTTTTTGTACCAGGTCGATAGGTAATTATGAAGTCAAACTCGGCAAAGAATAGTGCCCAACGGAGTTGTCTAGAGGATTGGGCTTTTGCGGTTTTCAAATATTGCAGGTTTCGGTGATCTGTAATCACAGTAACGGTGTGTCGGGCCCCCAGAAGATAATGCCGCCAAGCCTTAAAGGCAGACTTAATAGCCAGAAGTTCCTTATCAGTAATAGTGTAATTGATCTCAGGAGGCGAGAATTTGCGGGACCAAAATGCCACGGGTGTTACACCTTTCCGTCATCGCTGCTTTTTACTTTTGCATAAATGGATACTGTGCAGTTCTGCGCTTTGTTGTACGGCAGCGCTATCTATTCCTGTCAATGCTATCAGTTTCAGCGGTACTGTTGTTCCGCGTTGCCAGCGCACGTCAAGAATAGGTCACATGATTCATCCACGCAACCAGCTGACTCTTACGACAAGTCATGTGGCACTATTTCAGAACCGAAGGCTTTCGCCCTCTCGCGTCGCTACTGACTTGCATGACGCTCCGTAAGTTCGAATTCTAGGTACTCCTTACTCTCGTGTATCCAAGCTATCCTGCCTGTGACTACTTATTCCTTTTTCTCTCCTACCGTCTAGTGTTCCCCTCCAGCGCTCCCTTCCAGCTATTACTACCTTTCAGCCTGCATTTCCGGGAACCCGTTCGCTATCCTATCCAAAGCCTTCATTACAAAGTGAAAACAGCGGAATCCCAAGTCTTCCTGACTCGGTGAGTTCCTTCCCCGGTCCTCCGTTTCTTCTCCGTTCCTGGTTAGTTTTTTATCCGTTCTTTCCCGCTCCTGTTTAGTATTCTTTCCTCTCATTACTACAGAAGTTTCTGAAGGAACTAGAACTCCAGTCCTTACCTACCTTTCACTCCGAGAAATCTCCACCTCTCATCAACAGCTAGAATCTACCAACACCATCCGTAAGAACATACTCACCTGTATTAATTCTGTTCTTCTATTCCGGTTTCCTCCTATATTTACCTGTTATTTTCTCCCGATAGAACCTGTGATACTGCCATCGAGCCAGGCGTTCTCTGCCTTGGATAGCCATCTTTCTGCAAGGATCTCCGACAACGCGTCCAGGGTTTTTCCCCCTTTGAGGGTTTCCCTGGGGGTCCTGCCTCTACCTGTTGAGGTTTTCTTTCCTTCCGAAGGGGTAGGGGGCTCAGGACTCTCAGGGAGGCTCTTCATTTCCGCCATTGCTGTCCCGGTTCCGGCGTTCTGACCAGGTTGGTGGAAACTTGTTTATACATTCACCCGCTTTTGGGTTTCGTATTGATTTGCCGGATCAGAGTGTTACAACGGGATGCAACTGATTGGTTACTGGGTCCTTTTGTGATAGAACTGCCCCCATGGCAAGGCTCGAAGCATCAGTTTCAACGATGTAGGGGAGTTTGGGGCGAGGATGTTTTAAAATTGGTGCAGAGATAAATTTAGTCTTCAAATTCTGGAAAGCTTGTTCCGCCTCGGTAGACCATTCAAAACGTTTGTTTTTCTTTAACAAGGCGGTGATGGGCTGGACTATTCAAGAGAATTCGGGGATAAACCTGCGGTAAAAGTTAGCGAAGCCTAACATGCTTTGAACAGCTTTTACGGAGGATGGGGATGGCCATTTGAGAACTGCATCGACCTTCTTTGAATCCATACGCACTCCGCCAGGTGATAATATGAATCCCAAGAATTCAACTTCAGTCACGTTGAAAACACATTTTTCCAACTTAGTGAAAAGTTTGTGTTGACGCAACCTCTCGAGGACCATTTTCACGTGTTTCCGATGTTCAGATTCCGATGAAGAATAAACGAGGATGTCGTCAATGTAAACAACAACACACACATCTATGAGCTCTCTGAGGACATCGTTCATAAAATATTGAAAGGTGGCCGGGGCATTGCAAAGTCCGAAGGGCATGACCTGATATTCAAATAGCCCATACTTGGTGCGGAAGGCCGTCTTCCATTCATCGCCCTCTTTTACTCGTACCAAGTGGTAGGCTCCTCTAAGATCCAGCTTTGTATATATGCATGCTTTTCTGACTTGGTCCAGGAGTTCAGGGATCAAAGGTAACGGATATCTATTCTTAACGGTGATCTGGTTCAGGGTGCGATAATCTATACAAGTTCTAAGGTCCCCTTCCTTTTTTGGAACGAAGAACAAAGCTGAAGAAGCAGGGGACTTGGAAGGACGAATAAACCCATTCGCTAGGTATTGATCCAGGTATTGTCGGAGATGAAGGTTCTCAGGCTCGGTGAGGGCATAAATTCTACTACAAGGAGGAGTAGATCCAGGTATCAGGTCTATCTGGCAGTCATAAGACCTATGAGGAGGTAGAGAGTTAGCCTGATCCTTCCGGAAAACATCTTGGAATTCTAGGTATTCGGGAGGTAACTGGGGAGTCTCCGAAGAAATTGCTGCCAGTGCAACACCAGGTGGAGGGTGACAAGTAGAGACACATTCTGGAAACTGAACCGTTCTTGCTCGCCAATCGATCTGAGGATTGTGTTTCTCTAACCAAGGTATTCCTAGAATAATCTGGAACTGAGGGGCCTTGATCACATCGAACACGATCTTCTCGTGGTGTCCATCTTGACTTACTAGCGTCACTTCTTGAGTGGTATGCGTTACCGGTCCGGAGGCTATCTCCGTACCTGGGGTTATTGGGTGCCTCTCTCCTCTTCCCTTTCTCTTCTCCTGTAGAACCCCAAAGGTTAATGCCCTCACCTTAGGTAAGTGAACGCCAAGCTCTCCATCTGCCTCGGGGCAGGGTGCCGTAACCAGTTTCTTCACTGGATAAGGGTGCAGGCCTCTTGACCTCAGAGGACTGCTGTCCGTCGTCAACTGCACGAACGGTAAGTTCTGGGCACTTCAAATGTCTTAAAAGTGTTTTGTAATGATATCTCTTGTTTTGCAGGGTTCTGGCGATGGCGGATGGCGGGCTGATGAGAGTTGAGGATCGAACCCGCGTGAGGAATAGAAGCGCCTGGAAGCACGTAAGTAAGCGCTTGTAGCCTGCTTCACGATGCGCACTAACTGTCCCTTTTATCTTGCAGGTACAAGTTCGGAGCTTTAGAGAAGCTGAAGGGTGCTGGAATACCCACTGGATTCGGCGTGGGAAGGAGAAATGGCACGTGAGTAATAAAGTTGCCCAATGTCTTTAAACGCACCTTCTTTTGTCTTTCAGATGCAGGATGCAGCGCCGAAGGCCTCCGGAGCGTGCGAAGAGCTGGTAAGCTTTTGCCTTTCAGATGCCGGAATGCAGTGCGAAGACCTCCGGAGCATGCGAAGAGTAGGTAAGCCTTTGTCTTTCAGATGCCGGAATGCAGCGCGAGGCGTTGGTGACAGCCGATGGACCAGGTAAGAGATGCGCTGCCACTGAAGACCGTAGTGCTAACCTGTTCTTTCTTTGTCTTTACAGGTGCTGCTGAAGACTGGATTCCAGGATGGTAAGCCTTTGTTCCCTTAGGCCCAGGATCAGAAGCAGAAGACACGATGAGCGTTCTGCTGCAGAGAATGCAGAATAACGCAAAGCAAGATTCATCCATCGGGTGTGGTTTAAATAGCCTCCTGTAGTGCTTAGGTGTCTCCTTCCACAGCCACGCCTAGGTAAGAAAAGAGTTCCTGCTTTCCAGAAGAGTTCCAGTGTTCTGAACCTAGGGAGTGGCTCCTGCCCCACCCAACAGGAAAAGTAGTCCCAAACAGAAGAGGATCAGGGGTTCAACTGGCAGGTAAGTAAGCAGCATGGTCTGCTGCAGGTAAGTCCACCCAAGCATTATGAGCCCGGCGCTTCCAGCGCTGGGACTGGGCATCTTTATGAGCCTGGTGCCACTGGCGCCAGGACAGGGTCCAAAAGGTCCCAATTGGGACTGGCTGGCACTCGGAACCGGGGTTATGGGTCTGCTTCCAAGGGAGTCGGGCAAGTCCTGATCTTTTGGAAGCAGAGATCATGACAGGTATCTGGTGCATCCAACAACGCTAATTAACTGTTTAAAATCTGCAGGAAACTAGCCAACCATTCTGCAGTCTCCTCCTCCCCTCTTCTGCCCCAGGCCCTCTGCAACACACTGGCCACACACTTCACCACTAAAGCTCTGGACATCCTGAGCACCCTTGTACCATCCTGCCAAGCAAGACCCTCACTCCCTTGCCTACTATGGCTTCTCGCCCTCCTTCTTCCTCTCTCTCCTCTTTCTCCCGTCACACCTGAAGACGTCACCAGCGTTGTCTGCTCCATGAAGGCCTCATCCAAACAGGTTTCCCCTTGCTCCTCCAGAACCATCAAGGACAACATTGGTTCTCTTGCCCCTGTACTTGCTGATCTCTGCAACCACTCTTTTGCCACTGGATCTTTCCCATCCTCCTCAAGCCCTTCCCTGTGCACCCCCTCTTGAAAAAACCTTCAGCAGACCCTACCTGTCCAGTCAACTACCACCCTATTTCCATCACCCCCTTCCTTGGAAAATTGCTGGAAAAACTTGGGTTTTTCTACAACTTAGCTCACACACTAAACTTGTTGTTGGTCTCCCAAACCCAATCGCCCCAGCCTCTGCCTACCTCCCAGCACTTGCTTCGGCACCCCTGGCCATTGTCCTGTAGGCTTGCACTGTCTACCCAATGCGGCTCCAGGCTGCATAGCACTTAACATACTATACACTTGATCTGCTCCTCACCCACGAGCACGGACATTCCAGCACTCACCCTCCACTCCCACTTCCCCTCTTCTTTCTGAACTTGCACGTTCTGAATACTCACAAGGCAATGCAGGTCTGTCTGCATCTTCCACTGTGCTCATTATCTTCTATCCTGTGTTCCCTCTTGCGCTGTGGGCGCTTTGAAACAGAATTCACTTAATGTATAAGCACCTAACAAATGCACAATTAATAAATAAATACAAGTCTGTAGCATCAAAAATGCCACCTGCGTGTCGATCTCTCACTGCTGCACCCTCACAGTGTTGTAGATGGAAACTTACCCTGTGCTGATACTTATTCCTGTCATTGGTTTTTTTTGTATACCATACATGCCAACATTTCGATCACCTGGGATAGAGATTTCGTCACGGAAATCAAGAGTCATAAATTTTTCCATAGGAATGCATTGGGGCAGTAATTATTTTAGGCGGGAAAACGTGAAAAAATGGCTATTTTTCACGTTTTCCCGCCTAAAATAATTACTGCTTATACATGAAGTGAATTCTGTTTCAAAGCGCCCACAGGGCAACAGGGGGATGGGGGACACGGGCAGAAAACAAGAGACATACATTTTTCATAGGAATGCATTGGGGCAGTAATTATTTTAGGCGGGAAAACGTGAACAATAGCAATTTTTTTCACGTTAAAATTGGGAATGCTCTGATTACTTACCGGTAATCTTCATTACTCCTAGTCCTACTCTTCCTCGTCACAGTACTTACTTCATGAGGCACCCGCCTCCGACACAGGACCTTCTTCTATTTCTTTAAATCCCTATAACTCCTCCCCCACATCCATGTCACTCAGTTTCATATTACCAAGCCGGAGCATGGGACCTTCCCCGCAGGGAGGGTGAGGAGGGTCATCAGTACTGTGACGAGGAAGAGTAGGACTAGGAGTAATGAAGATTACCGGTAAGTAATCAGAGCATTACCTCCACGTCCACTCTTCCTCGTCCCAGTACTTACTTCATGAGGTATACCAAAGCATCAACGGGGAAAAGGTCCCAATGAGACAGAGCCAAAAACAGTGCAGCAAAACACACCCACAATAACTCTTAAATCACATCCCCACAGACAAAAACTCCAACCACGAAGGAACCAACCCCCGAGTGGGAGAAACTCAACCCATAGCGGTTGATGAAAATGCCTAGACCAGCCAAGGCGGCAGCCATACAAATCTCTTGCAGAGAAAAACCCTCCTTACATCGGGCCAGGAAGCCGCGAAACCCCTGGTAGACCGCCCCTGATTGTGCGCAGGCACAGGCAGGCCAGAAGCCACATAGGCCCTAGAGATCACAACCCGGAACCACCGGAAAATGGAAACCACAGATGCGTTATGCCCAGCCCCAGCCAGACCACAAGCAATCAGAAGACTATCAGATTGGTGGAAAAGGCAAACCAAGCCAAATACTCCAACGCGTCCCGCCGGACATCAATGTTAAGCCGAGCCACCTCCTCAGGCGTTCTTGGATCATGAAAGAAGTCAGGGAGAACCAGACCCTGAGAGGTGTGAAACCCGAGAGACAACTGAAGGGAGAAACTTCGGACCACACCCCGGCACCACCGAGTCTGGCAGCACCCTCAGGAAAGGAGCGTGACATAAGAGAACCCTAATCTCCCCAAGCCTACGGGCAGAAGTGAGGGCAATAAGAAAAGCAGATTTCAGTGTAAGATGTTTGATATCAATCTCGGAAATGGGCTCAAAAGGAGGCCCATGAAGGAACCGTAATACAAGAGGGAGATCCCAAAAGGAAAGCCCTTTATCAGCACAAGGAAGGGAAGAAGAAAAACCCTGGATCAACTTCCCCACCAACACCTCCCCATCCAAGTGACCGTCAGAGTCCCCCAAAAGGAATTTCATGGAGGCCCGCTGAGAGCAAAGCCTGGAAAAACGGCCAGGCCCCTGTCAAAACCCCTCCTGGAGGAACCGAAGGATAGCAGAGGCCAGAACGCAGGGGAGGGATCCCAGACTGCCCATACCAGTCTCGGAAATGGCCCCAATGTCTGCCTAACACCTTCAGAGTGGAGGGTCTAAGAGCATCCATTCGGACTCAACTACAGGATCTGAGAACCCCTGAGATATCAACCTAGACTGAGCAATAGCCACACCGCCCATTGCATCCGGTGGAATTCTAACCGCAGATCCCCTTGAAGGGGACACGGCCACCTCGGAACCAGCCAAGGTTCCTAGGAACGAAGCTCCAACAGAGAGGGGAGCCAACTCCGGCGGCACCAGAACAGAGCTAACAACAACACAGTCACCCTGGACACTCAGATGCGCCAAACCACCCGGGGCAGAAGGGGAATAGGCGGAAAGGCATAAAGGAAAACCCCAAGGCCACTGTACAGAGAGGGCGTCCATCCCCCAATCCCCTCAACCTGAAACCGAGAGCAGAAGAGGGGAACTTCTGCTGAGGCCGGGGATGCAAACAGGTCTAGAACCAAGGACCCTAATCTGACACAGGTCACCGCAAAGACCTGGGCCAACAGGACCAGTTCTGCAGAGGAGTGAAAACCGGCGTCTGAGAAGATCCGCTTGAACATTGTCCACCCTTCTGATCCGTGAGGCCAGCAGATACACCAGATGAGATTCCTCCCAGGTGCCTATCAGCGCTGCCAGAGCATTCAAGGAACAGCCGGAACCCCTTTTGCAGTTCACATATGCCAAGGCCGTCGTATTGTCCGATCGGACCAAAAACCGCCGACCGTCCAGCAACTCCTCGAAGTACACCAGAGCTTGCACAATGGCACAACTCTTGCCAATTGGATGATCACCGGCTCTCCCCAGATCTCACAACCCTTGAGCTGAGAGGACCCCCAATGTATACCCTTTCTGCTGGTGTTGGTAGTAGGAGAGGTCACAGGAGGAAGGACCATGCACACCTCAGCCTGTAGACCTGAAACCCCCCGCCACCATAGCAGGGACACTCGCAGCGCTGGGGACACTGAAAACAAAACTACGAAAGCCGAGATGTCAGGAGCCAGTGGGAGAGAGTATAAGACACCAGGAGACGTAACCGAAGACAGGCTCAAGGAACTGGAAAACATGCAAGACGCCACGTGCCCCGTAACTTCAGCAACATGTGAGTCGAGACATACTGCCTTCTGAGAACCCAGCCCAGAACAGCCAGCAAGCGCCCCTCCTGCACAACATCCAGAGTACGCTCTCCCCAGACGTCCGGACAAGCAGTGCAGGGTCTTGAGACCCATAAGCAGGTGACACATCCTAGAAGGCATTGGGACCAGGAACACCCGCAAGTAGAAAACTTGACCCTGAACAGGGAGAGGAACGGGCAAGACGGTAACCCACAACAACCGTTCGGAGAGAACGGATCCCATGGCCAACTACTTGGACCGTGAGCTGGGTACCAAAGTCCTAACCATGCAAACCTGGACAGGAGGAGACAGGAACGGCAACTGATACCCCCTCCAGACGGATCCCATTACCCAGGAAGCCGAACCCCACCGGTCCCATACACCTCCGAGAAGATAGAGACGAGGAGCCAGGGAAAACCGCCAGTCACTGCACTTGCACCAGAGGGAAATCACAGGACGTTGAAACAGGCCTGCGCCACAATATAACAGCATGCTTGTCAGCCCACGAAAAGATTTGACCTATCAAAAGGAAGATACTGGACAGCCCAGAGGTCCAGCAGACTATGGCCCCCTCAGCCGACAGAGGAGCCACCAGGCTGGCGTCAAAAGGGCAGAGTACTGTCACAAAGCGGGGCAAAGCAATCCATCCCGGATAGCCGACATCAAAGGCAACCCCCTACCTGAGGTATGCCTATACTGGAAAACCCACTGAAGTGACATCCCCTCCACCGGCACCAGGGGCTCTGAGAACCCCTCTAAGCACAGACATGTGCCACCATGTGCCCTATCACTTCCCACAAGTCTGAGAGGAGGCGTGAAAGCAACACGTCAGCACCGGAGGACCTAGGGCCTAAAAGAAGAGACACTGGGAACCCCCTGCATGGCCGTTACTTCCATGACCATTTTCCATAATCCCATGCCGGACAAGGGAAAAGCAAATCAACTCCTTTGACTTTCCCTTGCGCAGTTTAGAGGAAGAGGACAGGACAAGGAGTCTGCGTCCATAGCTAGCACAGACCCAAACACACCACATGACTGAGAGGTGGCTTGATCCCTGTATCCAGTAGCTGGTAGCCCCATGCTCTAAATCGTTCCAATGCATCGGTCTAGGAAGGATGAAGGACCGAGTCAGCACCGCTGAGACTCGAACCCGAAGTGTAGACTATGCCAGGCCGGTACCCTTCCGGCCGCTGGCAGATGTTTCCAAAATCTGCGCCGTATTCACAGGCAGCACGCAAGGAATGCAGCCAACATCCGGTGCATACTGGGCTGTGTGTGTCTGAGGAGCTGGTGGTATGTGACATGTCTGTGACAGAACAGAGCCCCGCACTTTCAAATACTCTGTCACAGTCACCCCACGACAAGAAGCAGAGAGTCCTCACAGCAAAAAAGGAAGGCTAGCCCATACTGCCAAGTGCTTGCCATCATTTCCAATAAAGATGTGTACACAGAGCACGAGGTAACGGCCTTTCAAAGGAGTCAAGATGGCCATACCAGCAAGAGAGGGGAAAACATCAAGCACAGTCCTCCCCTCTCCTTACCTTCCCCCAGAGAATGCAGCTGACATCCGGTGCATCCTGGGCCGTGTGTCTCTGAGGAGCGGGTGGTATGTGGCATGCCTGCGACAGAACAGAGCCCCCGCACTTTCAAATACTCTGTCACAGTCACCCCACGACAAGAAGCAGAGAGGCCTCACAACAAAAGGGAAGGCTTAGCCCATACTGCCAAGTGCTTGCCATCATTTCCAATAAAGATGTGCACACAAAGCACGAGGAAAACGGCATGTTGAAGGAGTCAAGATGGCCACACCAGCAGGAGAGGGGAAAAATATCAAGCACAGTCCTCCCCTCTCCTTACCTTCCCCCAGATAATGCAGCTAACATCCGATGCATCCTGTGCTGTGTGTGTCTGAGGAGCGGGTGGTATGTGACATGCCTGCGACAGAACAGAGCCCCCGCACTCCCAAAGACTCTCTGCCACTGTCACCCCACGACAAGAAGCAGAGAGGCCTCACAACAAAAGGGAAGGCTAGCCCATACTGCCAAGTCGAATCAAGATGGCCAAAACAGGAGGAGAGGGGAAAAACATCAAGCCCAGTCCTCCCCTCTCCTTACCTTCCCCCGGGCCGTGCAGGACCCGGGACACAATGCTCACGCTGCGGTCCGGAGCCCAGCAAAGAACCGAGCGAGGCAATCCAGCTCAACTGTGACCCCAAGCCCCGCAGGGGGCCCAGGAGCAGTGCCGCACCTGAGGGAGCCGAGGGCCCCGCCACACAGCCCCCCCCAGGGGGCCAGCAATCGGTGCTCCCCAGTGCCCGGCACCGGGAAGAAAAAGTCCAACCTGCCGGAGGCAGGAAAAATTTAAACTGAGTGACATGGATGTGGGGGAGGAGTTATAGGGATTTAAAGAAATAGAAGAAGGTCCTGTGTCGGAGGCGGGTGCCTCATGAAGTAAGTACTGGGACGAGGAAGAGTGGACGTGGAGGTAATGTCCCTTAATCGGGGAGGTTGGCATGTATACTATACAGCTGATTCTGGATGGCTGTTCTCTGTTGGTATACACTGTGACACTAAAAAATATGCTCTAAGGTTTAACTGGAGCCGTCTCCAATGCTACCTCAGTATGCCTCAAGCTTTACAAGTTTCCTGGCTTGGTACACAAAAGCTTTCCTCTGTGTGTTTATTGTATGAACGAGTTTAAAGCAACAACATAAACAATGGCAAAACTTGCGCTCACTGAAAAACTAAACATAAAAAACGTGTACGTAAAAACGCCTTTGAAAGTTTTCAGTATGGCCGTTTTGAAACATTGAAGAAAGAACATTTGAGTGAAGGGAGGACAGCGGGCCGCATTTACTGCCGCAGCCAAAAAAGCCCAGTAGTGAGACCTACACAATACAGAAAAAGATGATCCTCTCTGACACTGCAGCTGATTGAAACTCGTGACATCAGCGCGTGAAGCTTTCACGTGACCGTCTCGCCAGTAAAACACAAAGTGCCCTCCAGTAAATTGCCAATAGTCAGCGGCCTTCCCACTGGGTCATCACTTTCCCTTTGACCAATCAACAGCTGAAATCACTTCAGCGCCCGCCCATTTGCTATTTGTTTACTGCAGCACAAGTTCAAAGGCGTGGCATTGCTAGTTCAGAACTGCAGCTAATTGGTCTTATTGAAACAGAGGTAACTTCTTGTCGCCACACCCCCGTGCCACTTCTTGCAGAACACATAGCTCTAGTCAGGCGGCCCAAGGCGCATCTGCTAGTAAACATAAAAAAAGGACATGCAGACTCGGAGATTATCCAGCTCCTCACGACCATATTTTAAATTATTGTGTGCTATTGTACCAATAGCAGATGAATTAGTGCAAAAAATTATGAAGGCATCTATATCCATCTTTACAAAATAAACATGACAAATGTGTAATTCAATTACTTTATTAAAAAACACTGTATTTCTTATGCATTTTGAAAACATTTCTGTTTAAAAACAAACTTAGAAATTTAAGTTTGTAAAGAAATTAGAAATGACCAATATATATGATGTGAGACATCCACACCTCTCATAGCTCCGGTTGATGATGTTGGTTAAGATGGCCGCTGCACTTCCTCGCTGTTCCTTTGTATCCTCCACTGTTGATAGTTCCTGCCTGACAGGCCAGCCCCCGGATTTTTGTCGGCCACTGCCGGCCAATGGGAGCGCAGCGCTTGCAGTGCTGTCTGCCTGTGCCCTGGAGGTAGTGTCCGCGCGATTCCCTGCCACTGTGGGTCCCGTGGAGCTGTCACTCGCCCGGCAGCTTTCGGCGCGGTCTGGTGCCCTCGGTTACCCTTGTGCGGGGATGCCCGGCGTTCGCACAGGATGCTGAGCTCAGCGGTGCTCCCTGTTGGAGGTGGCTGCAGGGAGGAGCTGTCGGGCGGCCCCTCTGGGGGCGTCGGGGGTCTCCCGACCTCCTCGGCTCGGGCTCTGCACGTCGAGTTACCCTCACAGCAGGTAACATCATATCGGGTGATGTGCAACACTGGTCCTGTTGGCAGGGGAGGTCATTCTTCAGGTGGTGGCAGTCACCTAGTAGGCTATACCACTCAAATAAGGGGCATTCGTTTTTAGGGATTATACCACCCCTTATAGTTTAATGGTGGGGTGTGCGAATGTAGAAGGTGGTTGACTAAAGTAATCTAGATACTTTCGTGACATTAGCACAATACTTTTCCAGTGCTGGGTCTTCATTTTGCAAGTGGACATTCAGTGCCTTGGCTCAATTTGCGAAGTCGCAGAATTCAGTACTTGCCTTAATTTATCCAAAGGTTGGTAATGTTGTGACCATGTGTCATGGCATCATCTGTTGATCTGAAGAACAGGGTAGTTATCCTTGGTGCTTTTGTCTGGTTTCCTGTTGAAGAGGAATGTTTGAAAGCAGGTAAGTGGTTGTTTTGTAAAGTACAGGCTGTCAAATGTAACTATGGTTATGATGATTTCATACAGCGCACAGCTGCCATTTTCATGGTCGCCAGCAGCTCACGTGGCTCTGTAAGAAAAGTTGGTGGGGTTGGTTAGTGGGGGAATAACGATTTGGTGTGCATTTGCAGCTTTCCAACATTTTAATATACAACATGTTGCAACAGCACAAGCCACATTGAGACGTCTGGTGGTTTCAGCTACCTTGCCAATATCCCCGAACAAAAGTGGGACAGTGATGCTGCGATTGATGTAATTTTCTCAAGGATCTCAGGGCATGCCCAGTACATATGGAAGGCGTTTGCGTTAGGTTCACCACATTTCAGACATTCCCCAGAGCAGGATGCCGTGAACTTGGCTATCTTGACAGGGGTATATGAAGTTGGTTGAGAATCTTGAATTGAATCTGGCGCAAACCAGAATTTAAAGACACAGATTTTGTCAATTGACAGTACCTGAGCCATTGTACCTCGCCCAGTGTTACACACAAGTCTGCCTCCCATTTCGTTTTTATGGTGTTCAGGGATTTGGAATGAGCTTGCACTAAGGTATACACATTGGGGATTCCCTTCTTTACCCCATGATTAGATGTATACACTTGTGTGTAGGGGGCTCTGTAAGAAACTATGGCCATCTTGCTGCAAATGCAGCTCTCATACAATGATATTGGAATAGTTTAAGCTGACGCCCCCAACAGTGTTCACAAAATCCGCAGAGCTCACTTAAGTATCCTCTGGAAACATATCCCTCATCTTTAGCTGCTTATCTGGGTCCCATGTCCTCTGCAATGTCCCGTCAAATGTGGGGGGATACCAGGGAATAGCCATAGGGGGTCATAGGGTATTTCTAATCTTATTATTATTATTTTTTTTAAAACTCTTTATTGATTTTTAATAACATTACAAAAAACAAACAAAACATATAACATTTAACCAACAACATAACTGGCCGTATGGCACTTGGCATAGATGTCCTTTCACGTTTTCGCCTCAGAGTGGGTGGGGGATCAAGTCTTTTGGACCACCTCATTTCTCATGGCCGTTTTAGTGTTTACTTTTCACGCCTTCCTGTTCTGGGGGCTTATCGAATGACTGCCCTTCACTGTTCTCCCCCCCCCCCCCGGATTTTCTTCTTCACTGTCTTCTCTTTGTTCAAATAAGTTCTGTATCAGAGAGTTCCACGCCATCATTCTCTGTCCCGTTTCCCCCACTCCTTTCTGTGCTGCCTTTATCCACACTGCTGTCTCTGTCATTGCCCATTTCTTAAAGTCCGCCCACCATAGATCTATTTTTGGGCCCTCCCTTGAGTTCCACGCCATTGCTATCCGCCGTTTAGCTAATATGCATAGTAGGTCTGTCATTTTAGCCAGGTGCGCCCTGTGTCTTCCTCCTCTTGGGAAGAGACCCAGCAAGTACAGTTCAGGATTCTCTTCTTGTATTCGGAGTCCACTACTGGCCACTCTCTGTCTAATTTCGGCCCAAAAGACCCGTATCACTGGGCAGGTCCAGAACATGTGTATCATGTCTGCTTGCTCTTCCGGGCAACGGGGGCATGTGCGGGGGCCTCCCGGCATCATTGCGTTCATTCTCTTAGGCGTGAGGTATGCCCTATGCGTGACGTATAGTTGTGCTTGTCTGAACCGTGCATTCCTAAATACCTTCTTTGGATATTTCAGCACCCTGGACCATTCCTCATCACCAAGGGGTCTCCCGAGTTCCTCCTCCCAGTTCTCTCTGGTGCGTAGCACTTGCGAATTGTTAGCTTTTAGCATTTGTTCATACAATCTGGAGGTCGTGTGTCCCCCTTCTGATATGTCGTACCATGCATCCAACTCCCCTTCCATGTCCTCTTGGTCTGGCCACTCTGGCCACCTCTTCTTGATTGTTAGTATTATCCTGTTATATAGGATGAATTGACCTTTGTGTATGTCGCAGTCCTCCACCATGTCCTGGAATTCTGCCCACTGCTAGTCTTTCCTCAAATCTCCAATTTGTGCTGCACCCTTCGCTTGCCATTGGGATCTGTATATTGCAAGTGTGTTGGGTGATCTGTGCCTACTAATCCTGCTAGTGGTATCTGAGCTGAACAAGGGTCCTTGATCTTCTGTAGTCTCCACGCCCTCGCCCACAATGCCATTGCGAGCTTCAGCATGTTTGGTAGGGTCTTGAGCAGGGATTTGTCGAGCCATGGGACTTCACGTAGATAGTAGGATTTCAGTGCTGGTTGGAGAAGTGTTTTATCTATTGATTCGTCTTCTCCCAGCCATTTGACCACAAATTGCAGTTGCCCTGCTAAATAGTACTTTTCAAAATCGGGCAGCCTGATGCCCCCCTCCTCGTACTCTCTCTGTAAGGTTGTCATGGCGATTTTGCACCCCCCCTCTCCCCACAGGAACCCCTGTGTTGTTGTGTTCAGTTTCTTAAAGAAGGCTCTGGGTATGGCGTGCAGAATGTTTGTGAAGTAATATAGCAATCTTGGAAGTACCACCATTTTCAGAATGGCCGCTCTACCCATCATCCCCAGTGGGAGTGTCCCCCAGAAGCCCATGGCCTTTTGTATTTTATCTAGGGCTGCTAGTGTGTTGCGTTCTTGTGACTCTACAGTGTTGTGGTGTATTTCGATTCCTAGATACCGGAAGGAGTGCAGCGCCCACGCCAGACCCATGTCTGGGAGTTCATCCCGGGGCACTTGTTTTAATTCGGCCAGGGGGAAGAGGACAGATTTATCTTTATTGATGGCAATCCCTGAGAGTCTAGTGTAGGCTTCCGCCGCCTCCAAGAGGCAGGGTAGGTTGACGCGCGGATTGTCCACAAAGAGGAGGATATCGTCTGCATACAGTGAGACCTGGTGTACCACTCCATCTATATCTATTCCTGTGTCCTCATATTCTGCCCTGAGGAACACAGCCCATGGCTCCAGGGCCAATATGTTTAACATCGGTGATAGAGGGCAGCCCTGCTTGGTTCCCCTGTATATTCTCCATGCTTTCGAGATCTGTCTCCCTGTTTTCACTCTTGCCCTGGGATCTTTGTATAGCAATCTAATCCATCTAAGATACCCTTCTCCCATGCCAAAGTGAGCCAAGACACTCAGCAGCCACTTCCAGCTAACTGAATCGAATGCTTTGACGGCGTCTAATGACGCTACCGCACATTCGCCCTGCCTCCGGTTTGTCTGTTCTATAACATAATGTAGTCTGCGGAGGTTCCACGACGTGTTGCGCCCTGGGACATAGCCCGTTTGGTCTGAATGGATCAGTGTGGGTATCACTAATTTCAGGCGGTTCGCTAAGACCGCTGTGAGTATCCTGACATCTTGGTTGATGAGGGAAATTGGTCTATATGACGCACACTCCCCTGGGGGTTTTCCGGGCTTGAAGATCGGCACAATTGTCGTTTCCGACATGCTGTCTGGCAGTTGCGATTCCTCATATGCTTACTGGTATGTTTCTAACAACTTCGGGGCGATGGTGCTCTTGTATGTCTTATAAAATTCCCCCGGAAGTCCATCGGGGCCCGGGGATTTGCCTGAAGGGAGCTCGGAGATCACAGTCTCTATTTCTTCTACTGTAATGGGAGCATCTAATAGTTGGGCTTGTTCTGCCATTAGTTTTGGTAATCTTATCTCCGCTAGGGCATCCGGAATGTCTTCCGGTTCCACTTCCGGGTTAGGGGCGTAAAGTTTCTCGTAGAAATCAGCGAATAGGGTGTTTGTGTTCTTGGTTCCTGACCTCTGCCCCCTTTTCGTCTATTAGTACTGCTATGGGGTCTTTTTTGTTTTCTTGCTTAGTGAGCCATGCTAGGAGCCTGCTCGGTTTGTCTCCCTCTGCGTGCAGCCTCTGTGTATTTCCTGTGATTTAGCTTCCCCAGTTTCTCCCAGAGTTCCATACATCTTGTCCTTAGCGCTAGGAGTTCCCTGGGTTCTTCACCCGCACTTTCTGCCCTTCTTTCCTCCCCCTAAATTTCTTTTTCTAGTTTGTCCAGTTCTCTCATAATGGCTACTTTCAGCCCTCCTGTCTTCCCAATCGCCGCCCCCCTTATCACCACCTTAAACGCGTCCCAGAGCGTGGCACTACTTCCCACACTCCCCTCGTGTTCGAAGTAGTCATCTATCGCCACTTGCAAATGTTCCTCCAGTTCGCTGTCCCCCAGTGCCTCCGCTCGGAGACGCCATGTCGGTATTGGGGTTCTCCTATGGCTATACGCCCATGTTGCTAGTATCGGGGCATGGTCTGAGAGTGTGCGTGCCTTAATGTCAATGCCTGTAAATTCTATTAGAGATTCGGCACCCGTAAATAGGTAATCTATTCGTGTGAATATTCCGTGGGGTGCGCTATAGTGTGTGTACCCCCTCCCGCCTCCGTGTACCTGTCTCCAGACGTCCACCAGCTGCAGTTGTGCGAGGGTTTTCTGGAGCTCCCTGGCAGGGGAGCTGGTTTTCTGTACTTGTCATCTGATCTGTCGAGGAGTGGGTTCAAAGTACAATTAAAGTCTCCTGCCCAGATGAGCATAGCTTCCCTGTATTGGGCCAATTTGGGCGCTATGTTTCTGAAGAATTCCGTTGCGTCGTGGTTCGGAGCGTAGGTATTGATCAAGCATACCTCTTTATTTTCTAGTACACCATGCACTAGCACAAGTCTTCCCTCGGTGTCACTTTCTTGTTTTATTAGCTGGAACGGTACTCCTGGTGCAATCCATATTAGCGCTCCCCTTGCATAGTTCGAATACGTGGTGCTATAAACTTGTCCTCCCCATTTCTTGCTCATTTTGGCTTGTTTTTCTGATGTCAAGTGCGTCTCCTGGAGCATTGCTATTTTGACTTTCAGTCTGTTTAACCAGGCGTACACTCTGAGCCTTTTTAACATACGCATTGAGGCCTCGCACATTCCAGGTTGCTATTGTTATCTCGTCAGGGTCCATGTGTGCTGCGCTTGTTTCGGTTCTGTCGTCCCATAGCCTTCGTTTTGTGCACTGCTCTGCTTATCTTTCTTCCTTCTAGATCTCGGGGTCTTCCTCTCCTCTCCAGGGCCACCCCGCCTTTGCATCCGAGGTAACTTCCCTTGATTTGTTGCTGTGTGTCTTCTTGTTCCCCACCCTCTCGGGCCATTCTGTGGTCTCTGAAATTGTCTCTCCGATCGGTAGTGCCATGTGCCAGTCGGCCATACTTACTGCTAACCAATACATAAACCATAACCTTTAAACTAACGCCCAGCCACCCTACCCCTGCTCGGGCTTCGCCGCTTCTCTCGCTCTGTCCACCGAGGTGGGGCTGGCTTGCCGCAGCGTGATGCTTCCAAACTAGCATTCTAACTTGTTGAACTTTCTTCTTCAGGGGGGTGGTTTCTTGTGCGATTCTGCTGGAATGGGGCAAGTCGCTCCTCCGTTTTATGCATCTGGCACGGTCATGTTTCTATATGTTGACGTCTTATTCTTTGGGCTAACGCTTCTTTTGTTTTCAGCGAGGCTGATTCTCGTTGTTATTTCGGTTCCTTCGACTTTGCTGGGGGAAGCCCTGATGATCCATCCATGTGTGGACCTCTTCGGTCGAGTTGAAGAAACGTGATTTCCCTTGGTGTATTACTTTAAGTTTGGTTGGGTATAGGAGCATGTATCTTACTCCAGCTGTCCTGACACGCTCTTTAGTTGGGACAAATTTTGCCCTTTGCTTTTGAACCATCGCTGTATAGTCTGGGTAGATTGTGATCTTGGAGGAGCCCTTCTCAATCACTCCCCCCCTCTTGAGAATGATAATATTTTTTCTCTGTCCTTGAAATTCATAATCCTGGCAATCATCGCTCTTGGAGGGGCACCGGGTTGCAGTCTTTTGGTCAATACCCTGTTTGCCCTCTCCACCGTGAAGCCCTAGGGCAGTTTTATGGAACCAATCTCTTGGAGTAGCATAGTCTCAACATATTCTGTGGGATCTCTACCCTCTTAGCCCTCCGGAAGTCCGAGTATACGGATATTATTCCTGCGTGCCCTTCCTTCCGCTTCTTCTGCCCTTTGTTCGAGGATCTTGATCTTCTGTATCACCTCCGACATTTGCGTTTGTGCGACTGCAACGTCCGTGGTGTTTTGTCGCACTTGCTGTTCTGTTGTCGTTACCCTATCCGTCAGATTTCTGGTGTCCTGGCGGAGAAGGCCTACATCTACCATGACGGTGTCGAGTTTGTTTTCTAAGGACGCCTTGAGGGCGCCTATTGCTGTGTCCATTTTGGCCTCGAGGGATGTTTGAAGGGCCGCTATGGCTTCTAGGATCGGTCTATCATTTGTGTCTCCCAGCCGTTGTATTGTGCTTGAGGAGGCCATTGCTGTGTCGAGCTGAACAGATTGCGTGTTCCCGGGTGTTTTGGTGAAGGTTTCTATGCTGGCTTGCTTTGATTTACTTTCCGTTTTCCGGTTAGACATTTTCTTTGGGGTCCAATTGAATGCTGCGTAGTGGTCAATGGATCCAGGTCCGGTCCGCTGTTAGTTGATAGGTGTCCCGGGCTTGTTTCCCAGGTCTCCGGCCGTGGGCTTTGTCGTTCGTGTGTCCCAATGTACTTTCCTCCTTCTCCAAGTTAACGCCTCACCTTATGATCCGTGCGCGCCTCCTATTTGTAGCGGGTCTCCGAGCTATGGGGTCCTTGTTTATTCTGCTGTTGTATTCGTCCCGACTCGTGTGGCTCTTGTTGTGGTTTCAGAGAGGCGGTCGCGGCCGATGCGCTGCGCTCCCGTGTCGGGTCGGGGCTCAGGTGGCCTTTCTCCCCACTGGGCTTCCTCGGCCTCGTCTTCCCGCGATGTCCTTGTCCTCGCTCCTTGTTCTGCCTCCTGGGTCGTCCTGGTTCGGCTCCACCGCCTCTCCGGAGGGCCCCCACTGTTATGGGCGTCGTTTCCCTCCCCGGTCGGTCGTGCAGCACCTGTGGACTTTTTCCTTTCGGGTTGCGGAGCTCCGACGTTTTTTTCTCGGCTGCTCAGGACCTCGCGCCCGCCATTTTGTTTTTCGCAGGTGGCGCCTACTTTTGCTTTTTTCTCTGCGATCCTTACTCCTTTTTTTCCTCGGGAGAATCAGCGAGTGTTCTGCTACTGTTCCAACGTCCGTATCTGTTAGTCTGGGCTCTTTACCAGTCGTTTTGTGCCCGTGTGGTTAGAATCTCTGCAGGATCTCGGCGCGGAGCTCTGCGATCGTGCCTCCTACAGCATGGCCGCCTAGCCACGCCCCCCTCCAATCCAATTCTTATGTATATTCTGGACCATGCATGGATGGTCTTTGTGGCGGGGACTGAAAATAATGGATCTGAGGTCGGTTGGGGAAGCAGCATATCTCTCTATAGGGATGTGTGTGGCAGCATCGTCCGGATCGTACCAGTATTTTGCAAATTGAGCTTGAGCTGTTAAGTAATAGAGTTTGAAGTCTGGCGCAGAAATACTGCTGCTCGAATATAGCTCCACCAGTTAGTCCCATTTCATTCTTGCAGCCGCCTCGCCGCCACACAAATGATGTGGCTAGAGATTGTAATTTCGTGAAAAATGCTCTTCCTGGCCAGAGGTGGATATTTCCAAAATAGTACAGTAGTTTGGGAAGAATACCCATTTTAAGGAGCGACACCCGAAGAAGATGGGGAGCTTAGCCCATAACTGGAGTTTGACTTTCAGAACCTGTAGGAATGCTTCATGGTTATCCGTGTATAGTGTATGTTTCTCTCTAGACACAATTGTGCCTAGATAACGGACACGCACTAGAGTCCATTTAAATCCGCTGATGTCAGAGGGGCATTTAGTGCAAGAGTAAGTGGAAATAATTCAGACTTGGTGGTGTTAATTTTATACCCAGAGTAGCATGCAAAGTCATGTATGTCCTTCATGACGGGTAGCAGGTTAATCTTGGGGCCCCGGATATAAAGGAGTGTCATCTGCGTAGAGAGATTTTGCTGGGGGCCGGTCATTCTGATGCCCTTATGCGCATGTTTCTTCCAAACAAACTCAGCCATTGGTTCAATTCTGAGGGCAAACAATGTGGGGGAGGGGGCAGCCCTGTCTGGTACCTCGGCCCAGGGGAAAGAGCGCAGATAGAGTATGATTGGTGAGAACTCACTGGCACCAGGGATAAAGTACGCCCCCATGCCAAAGCATTTCAGTGCAGAGAACAGGTATACCCAAGAGACCGAATCTCATTCCTTCTCGGCGTCTAGTGCAGCTACTGCTGCGTTTGCATTTGGGCAAATCTGTGCCATCATCCCAAATAGCCTGCAAAGATTGAGGGCCGTGGACCGCATTGGGATAAAGCCTGACTGGTCCGGATGCACCAGGCTGGGCATGTTAGGGAGGAGTCTAGTCGAGAGGATTTTAGCAAAATGTTGGCGTCAGTGTTGATTAGGGAAAGGGGTCTGTATGAAGACCTGTCGTGGGAGGGACGCAAGGCTTTAGCAGTACGGTTATTTCCCCTAGATATTTTTTTAAATAATGGGTTGAAATCATTCATATCACAGCAAAAATGGCAGTAAAAATTGGGTAACAATATAGGAAATGTAGACTCTGCTCTACACGGTGTACATGAAACACTCCCATAGATGCCAAGTCACAAACGACACACAGGAACGTTTTGTATTGCGTCTTTATGCTGGCTGTCCCCAAAGAAAAAAGAAAAGCATCTCTCAACATATTCCCGCACTGTCCCACTTTCAAGCAGGGTCTGTCCGCTTTCGTGCTTTTTGTGCCCAAAGAAAGTAATGACGCTGGTCCCAACAACACATGCTAGCATTTCCCATACATAACGCATTTTCATGGTGCTGGTGCAACAAGAAATGGTCTAATCAGTATCTGCATTCTTTCTCAATCTATGCCAGCGCTCACCCCAGTTCTGCATCGTGTTTCTCTGTGTCACAAACTCAGCCTTTGCCCCAGACACCTACAGCATACCCATATGTACCCATGAAAGCATTCACACAAACCTTTTCTTTATTAAGCCACAATTGGTTAATTATTTCATACCTGACATTGGAAAACATTATTTGATATTTCCTTTAACTGTCCAATATGTCTTCATTAGTTCAAGACAGTTAGTAAATCCACCTGCTTGTAGTCATCATTTGACAAAGGCATGCATCATGCACACAACACTTGTACATTAATCAATTATCTGCAACATTTAAGGGCTACCTGAGTTTTAAGCAGAAAGGGCTACCTGATTTTTAAGTTGAAAGGGCTACCTTTGCGTTCTACCACAACTTCTTCTGACAGGGATGAAACTATACCGAAATGTGGGGTTGGGGGTTAGACCAACACTTCAAATGCTGGTTTTGTCAGTCACTAGTTCGTCCATCTGCATTTTACCATACTCCAATGTCGGATTGAGTGACACTACAGGTGAAGTATCTTTCAGATGTCAGTGGACCGTCCGAAGGGAGGCCCGGGCAACTGAATACAAACTGTGGGCCCTGAATGTGTGCCATAGCATAGTGCGACCTGACGTAGTATCACTTTAGCCTAACATTTTATAATGAGGGATAATAAGGCAGAACGGCTTTAGAAAGTATGTTTTGCATGGATATAAACAAATCAAATGTGAACAACTGTGTGTGATCTGTCCAAAGTGAAAAAGGTTGTCTGCGTTTATTGAATGGTTTGGTGGGCAAGACATGGTAACAATTACCATCTCAAAATTATTCTATCTCCCACCCTAACAGACAACGCATCTCTTCACACATCTCCTGTACCGAAACTACACAGACCACAGAATGGAATGTGCATCACCTGAAGACATGTGCTGATACTAAACGTTCCCATACACCATATAGACCAGGCACATGGTTCGAAATTACTGGGGGCTATTTAGCTCCTGCTTGTAGTTTAGGCGGGCCTGATATCGTATGGCATTTATAACGCGCCTATACACAAGTGTTTCAAAGCGCGATGAGGCATGGGAGGAGAACTGAAGGAAGACTGAGACAACGATCTTACTAGGCCTGGTGACATTGAGATGGTGCAAGTGCAGGGGAGGGGTTAAGGGACAGTGCAGCGGGGAGTGGTAGGGGGCAGTGCAACACACTTTGGTTAGCCAAAAGCTACTTTTGACTCTCGAGGCCAACTGGTACAATACAAACAAACATATGTGATATTAACTCTGTTTCGTAATCTGAATAAAGTTGATTAAAGGACACATGTAAAGCAGAATGGAACATATATCATGGCCAAAAATGAAGTGTTTGCATCTCATGCAAACTTTAGATTTGTGACGCGTTGTGCACTAGCTCCTGGTTCTGCAGAGGTAGCTCCTGCATACTTGGTGACGACCAATACTCATACATGCTTTTAGCTCCTGCTAATCGTATCTCAATTTCGATCCCTGACAACGCCACACTTCGTAAACACTCTTCTGACAGGCACCCACACAAGCAATTTACATTAGCAACCTGGATCGTATGTTACTATTTTGTCAGACAACTAAAACATATTTAAAACTTGCACAACTAAGAGAGCTCTATCTTTTCATACATGCACATATCAACAAATAAGTCTTTTCCTGCCCACCACATCAGAGTTTGTCCCCTGTTCCACGATTTGCAGCTCATGAAGCTCCAAGGGTGTGTGATGCAATACTAAAATAACATAATGGGGCATATCAAAGAGCTTCACTGATTGAGCCATCCAGCGTACTGCCCCAATGGCCAATCAACTTCTGTGAGGGCAGCAACAGGGCAGGAATTTCACATTTGTGTTTCTGCAGTCGGTCTGCTAGATGAGAATCTCTGGTGAGAGTATGTGTCTGCATGTCAAATCAAGCGATTTGTGATGGAATGAAAGCCAGTGTAACAATAATGCATTTGTAGTTGACGTTCTCGGAGGCCACTAATGGAGGCGCTTGACCATTTTGATCCCTAACCTCATCAAATTTGCCCCATTACAAGTGAGTTTTTTTCCTCCATTGGGTAGGTTGAACTTAATCTCTTCTAAAAAATCCAATGTTTGAAGTTAGTTGCAGGAATTTTCCTTCATTTCCCACTGGATCGTGCACTTTGGCTAAACAGTTAAGCCAGGATTGTTACCTACTCTGTAATTAAATTACTTGGTCACATACATTCAAGTTTTTCTTGCTGCAAATATTGGCTTTCAAGGACTAAAACATTGTCTTATAGTGATCACTTGCAAAATGTGTAGTAAAGCAAACTGACAGTATGTAAATTCTTATAGAACAATGTTAAGCCAAAAGACTGTAAATGTGGTTTTATTTACACATCCTGAATGTGAAAACTACGGTCTCCGAACGCACAATAACGCATGTCTAAAAATGTCCTATTTTACACATGTGCCATTTTAGCACAATGTTGCACCCTAAAATACATTTTTTAGTAAGCCCACCTGGATAATGGAGATCGTTTGTCACAAACCTCCAGCTTGCTGTTATGCATGATGTTAAGAGTGTTGAACTAGCCCATAAAAGCAAATCCATTTTTTATGTCAAGCTAGTAGACGACATGGATATAGATTCATCTTTAAAAGGAGCTTTGTTGTTTTGGTAGCGAACATATATCTGCTAGGTAAAGGCAGGGGGAAAACATTCAAGTTGTAAAGTGCTAGCCAGCCAACAAAAAGTAACTTGCCACCTCAATTCAATTGTATACATGGGTAGAACACACCTTTTTGTTGTTGTTGTTGTTGTTGTTGTATGTATTTATTTATTTTACACTCGCCAAATATCAACTTTTAGTAGCCAATGGCAAGTGAACATTTTGCACCCTGTTGAGAGTGTGGTAGGTTTTTCAAATGTCCCATCCTTGTGCCAATTGACTGAACACTACCTAGCAAAGGTGCCACTAACAGAAATGTTTCAAAACAGTAGTTCAGAGGCAGTGTGCCTCTTGCCACCTCCATTTTGTTCCTGGTCTTGACAGCTGTTGCAGTAAGCAGGTCCCTTATGCAACAGCCCAAAAAGGGAAGGTGATGGCTACAGCCATTAAATTAAACTGCTGCTCATTAGCAGGGCATTGCTAGAAACAAAGACCAGCGTGAAAACCTTGCTGCCCAGAACTCCAGAGAATGGACACCCAAGACACATTTTTCAGCCTTCGAGCCCCCCTCACGAGGCCCCTTTTTTCTGCACTGTGGATCCCAGTGGTTGAGTCGGGATTCGAGGGTAGGGTAAGCTGCCCACTCCTCCCCCTGCGGGTGGTCTGTATGCTACTGCTTGTCTAGCAAGAGTACGACCTCGGTCATTGGAAGGAAAATGGGAAAGGGTGGGAACAAAATGGAGGTATGACAAAAGCAGTGCAGAGATTAAGATCTGTTGTTATAGCATACATTTGCCATAAGTGCTGCCTTGTGGCTTGGTTTGCTTATTTGCAGGGTGTAGATTGTAGCCTGCGAGCAGTGGCGTCGCCAGGAATTAAATTTAGGAGGGGCACAGAGGGGGCCAAAGACAAAAGTAGGGGGGGGCACAGACAAAAGTAAGGGAAGAACATGGTCACTGCCCCCCTTAGGTAGGGGGGGGCGCAAAGGCGTGGCACAGGGTTTCACAGGGGGGGGCCCGGCCCCCCCAGACTCTCCTCTAGCGGGGAGGGGTGTGTGTGTGTGTGTGTGTCTCATATGGAGTTCTTGCCACACTACATATTGCACGCCAGACCGGTTGTGATTGTTTTTAGGTCCATTATAGAACGTTATTGCATCAGTTTAGTCAGTGATGCCTTGGGGCAAAATAGATGCTTCCAATTTGTGGTTGGTGGGTCAAGTGCATGATGGCTCAGTGATGTGCTCCGATTGTGATGCTGTGAGCTTGTCCCTGTGGCTATGCATTTAAGAATCCGTTCTCCTATGAGAGAGAATCGGAGGGACGAGCCTGCCCTACCAAGAACGAGGAGGGCAAAGTATGTGCTCGTACCACGTACCAGCATGTTACACTTTAGGCCATTAGAACCCTTTGTTATGCCTTGAAAAGGATTTCAAATGATCATCTTGCCATTGTCATATTGTTTGGGTCATCTGATATTTTTGTATTATATAATACTGCCGATTTGGTGGCTCCCTCTAAGGCACCCGGCTGAAGATATGTCCATCGGCACCATGGTTTACAGAGGAGCTCAAAGCAGCTCGCCTGAGAGTAAGTAGTGACTGTTTTATAGCCACAAAGCAAAGTTGTCCTATCGTCAATTTACTCGCGAATATCATGCATTGATCCAGACTGCCAAACAGTCTTATTCAACATCAAAAGTGGATTCTTTACTTAACCAATCCAAAGATCGATCTCAGTGGTTGGTTTATATATATTTTTTTCCTCTGCTCGCTTCACACCCACTTTGGAGCCCACTCATCAGCTCTGTGATTCTGATCTGAGTTTTTTGTAACAAAGATTACAGACATCCTTAACTTTATTGGATCCTGTGCCCCGATTTCTGTCAATATTACTGTAGCTGATGTTGCCACCTCTAATTTTTCAACATGGTCTCGTTTCCCTGCGTTCTCCATGGAAGACGTTTCTAGGGTAGAAAGAACTGAATATGGCAGCCCCTTCTGATCCGGTGCGTTTGAAGGTACTTAAGGATATTATGCTCTCTCATTCCTTGGGTAACCACAGCAGTTAACCTTTCTTGTAAATTGGGCATCATTCCTAATCTTAAGCAGGCAATGGTTATCCCCCTGCTCAAAAAACGTCACTGGATGCTTCTGTTCTTGCTAACTACCGTCCTGTCTCACGTCTGCCATTTCTTATGAAACTGCTGGAATCTCTGGTCTCCTTACTGCTTTCTTCTTTTCTCAAGTCTTCTCCCTTTAGTTAGGCCTTCGACGTGGAACAGTGTCCTTGTGTCATTTGTTGAGGACCTTGCCATGCTGGTTGACCAGAGTGGAGTGGGAGCTCTGATATTATTAGATCTGTCGTCCAGTCCTGGCTTGGTTTTCATCCTTTCTGTCTGGTAGGGGCGAATTCCTTTCTCTACCACCCCACCAACCCACCGCTACATTCTGCTCTTCTTCCTGCGCTCTCCCCTGTGGCTCAACCACTTGGCCTGATTCATCAGCTGCAGCACCTTAACATCTCGCAGCTTGGGTGGCCGCCTCTACCCCATATAGGTCCCAGATCAGTCGTGTGCTTTCTACCCTTCATTGGCTGCCTGTAGCAAAAAGGATTGATTTTAAGTCTGTGTTCGGTGCACAAAGCATTCTACCACCATGGTGCGCAATATCTACAAGATGGCTCTATGTACCTGGTCGGGCACTCTGCTCTGCAAACGCACATTTGGTGGCTATCCCCAAATTCCGTTGTTTAAGGACGGGGGGCGGGGAACTAAAGCTTTCTCAGTCTCGACGGCCAAATTGTGGAGCAGTCTTCCTATCGCTATTGGGCAGGTCGAGAACCACCTACACTTTTATCACCTCTAAGAAAAAAACACTCGGCTCTTCTAGGCAACTGCACAGCTTTTGCCTACTGTGTTCCTTCACGCGCCATGGTGCCCTTGGGTGTCCGTGCGCGTTTTAAATTCTGATAACATAACAAATAATGTTGGCAGTGATATAAAAATCTAAGGATTATGTTGTAGCTTTTGAGTATTTTGATGACTGCGTTAGAGAGAACTACTCTGGAGTGCAAAAAAGAGCACTCCTCTAAATGATTCTCTGCCTTGGCAGTGGATTGCTGTCTCAATTGTAGCTGGATCTTTTCCCAGTGTTGTGCATGTCTAACAGTCAGCAAAATGCTCTAAAATGGTAAGGTCTGGTAAGATTAGTGCATCACTTACGCTGGACCATCCTCAGTGTGGTGATAGTGATTTGTGCATGGAAACCTAATAGCCTTCTGCTCCAGCGAAAAAGAAACAAACTATTTAAGGCTAGACTTTCATGCTGATTGCTGTTATTTGTAAACCTTTTGTACTGTAAGCAAACCTTTAGTCTGCTTCTAGTTAGTGTGTTTCATGTCCAATAGGTATTACTACTTTTTATTTTTGTCTTCCTCAATGCGTGTTTCCCTTCCACAAGTTTAACTGTTTCAGGAGAATATATATTTCTGTAAACCTGATTTGTAACATTCATAGGATCCTCCAAAAAACTGAAAGGCACATTTTCAAATAGTGGCTAGCATTCCAATAACTTCCTATCAAGAGAGGAGCACATCGCTATTACTTGAACAAGCTCCCATTTTTGAGACCCAAATGAATGTTACCACGATTACGGGCAACTTTCATGCATAGAGTAAATATATATCCTCTCGACGAAGTTGCAGATGTGGCAGTGAAATGCCTGTTGAGGAACGCACAGAAACAATAATAAATACTTCAGTGTCCCCAAGAAGGAAACTGCTGGTTTATTTGCAACACGAAAATTATTTATTATGAATAATGACCAGCGCGGATGTCAGTCCCTAACAAATACTTTTGTCCGCTCTATCACCTTGTTTGTGGCAACGTGGAGGAATTTTCATGTGCGGACCATCGGGTACTTTTGATGTGTGGAAATCGGTTTTTCATCGGGTTGACTGACCCTCATTCAGTTGTCCATTTTATGAGCATTTTTCAAGTAATTTGAGTTTTATCCAGTGTATCGACAATCTGTGGTATATTGGGAATTGCATAATCTTTGTTACTAAATGTCTTTTAAGTCGGTTGTTATCCCAATAAGCGGGCCTCTTCTCTGTGTTCTGTAGGCATTCGGGTGAATGTAGTAGGGGATCTAGTCAATGGTGCTATTTAGTAAATTACTTTCAAAGAATTGGTCTCCTCTACGGCCTGCCTAGTCCCAAGACAGAAGACGTCTGACCGCATTACTTTACCATTAGACCACCTATAAAATGAACTTCTCAGGCTATCCCTCCAAGAACGTAGCGCCTTCAAGACAGCCTGCATTGCGTAAAAATCACTGATGACCAAGGCACAGTCATAACTGACTGAAAAATTGCGCACCATGTACGTTTTGTGCATTTTCTGCACAAAACTGGAGGCCAGTGCGTTTATTCTGCATCTCCATCTCCTAGACGATCTCCACCTGCATTGCTTTTCATGCAGGTTAAGAGGCTAGAATCTGCATGGAATGCCACCTGGTTTTAGCACAAGGAAAAACCGCCGAGTTTCCTTTTGGTATTTATGTAAATGCGATCCTCATTGCATGGATGTCGATGGCAATTTGTTTTGGGATTGGTGTAGTTTGTGCAAATAAACGAAGGAGCACCTGGATTTCCAACCCCAAACTCTGACCAGTCCATTAAAAAAAAATAAAAATCCAAAATTGTAAATCCTTTCTGAGCAATATACTATTTGTATATAATCTATTTTAATCTGTAATTCCCTGGCACTACTTAAAATGGATCGTTTCGTGTTCCCCATAAGAATTATTTCTTATTAAAGGCATAAACAAGTTTTTATGAATCTCATCTGGTTGCTTTTACCATTTATCGTGTCCAATGATTTCTTGCCTCTGGGTGACAAATGCTCTTGAGCAAATGCCTAGATGATTGTCACATCATTACAAGGCATAAAGCAGTGTCGCATAGCAATTCTGTAGGTTTGCAAATTAAATTGGCACTTATGTATCGAAGCTAGCTATTTAAGTTACTCTGTTAAATGAATGCACGGCTTGCCCTGCATTCCTCTTTTCTCCAAGGCTCTCCCACCCTCTTTTGTCCACTGCAAGTTTAAAGGGCCTAATGGGGAGAGAGAGTGCAGGAGTAATCCTCTCCTGGACTCTTAAGTGCCAAAGGCCTGCGTCGGAGTACCAGGCAAAAATATGATTTGTCTTTTTCAAATAATTGCAAACCTCAAGTAATCGGGATGATACTTTTATTAAGCTAACCATATCCTGTCTGGCAGAGATCAAGATGGGATAACCTTGTATTAAAAAAAAAAAAAAAATTAAAATCATTTAATTCCATTTCTAAACATTTAAGGTGTTACATATTGTATCGCTACTGTAAACATTGCATTGTCTCCATGCTTTACAGTACAGTTTTGGTTAGTGTCTAAATCTCAATGTCCACTATATTTCATTTTGCTGAGGAAGATGCAATATTGACGAGTGAACACTTTTGGAAATGTAACCTGCTGGTTGTATACCTCTGTGCAAGTTGGGCCCAACCCATGAGCTGGTCCCATACTCTGTGGAATTCTACCATACTACCCTGTGCTTTTTACCAGATAGCCTGAAAGTGAGATGGCCGAAAAGTATAATATTCCACCCAGTTTGCCCTGTTCTCTGCCTGGTACGCCATGCACCCTCCTTAGGGTCTTATTTATTTCCTCTTGCATGATGAATACGGAAAGCTAACTAAATGTTTACATAAATAGTGATCAATAGTTCCATCCAGTCTTAACATCCACAGATCTACTGAACTACCATACACTGTAATTAGCCCGCAGAGCTAGCTTTGTTCTACGTATAGGCCCCTGCGGGAAAGAGCTGGCCACTGTTTTCAGAGATTTTTTTATCTAATCACCTTTTACGTTTTAAAGACACTCATCCAGCGCTTGCAGGGGATTTTTGAAACTTTTATTTAACATTTATTTCGTTTGCAGTAAATGTTGAATTAAGGTTTTCACTGTGCATGGCTGGTCTCTGGATCTAATCATAAAGTGGGTTTGTGGTGACATGCACCATTTTACAGAAAGCACATTTACATTTGTTGTCATCTGTTGCGATGAGTCTAGTGCATTTCTCTTAGGTCGAGTGTGTAAACTAAGTTACTCGACCTATGGGTCTAGTGGAATTTGAAAGAATTTGCAAGGCCAAACTCGTATCACTAATGTCTTAGTTCAGCGGTACATAAGTGCTGTATTGTTGCTCATTTTATGCTTTTCGTGCAAATAATTTCTGGTGACATTAAAAGTGTTAGGACAAAATTGCAAATCAAATGGGGTTGTTTGCTAATCAAAAAGAATATAATGAGCAAACTCGGCTAATCAATTATTTAAAATTAATGTATGCCTTGCAGCCGTTTATCAGTTATAGATGACTGTCCATTTTTTTTATGGAGACACAGGTCTGCTTTGAATCATGAGACGTCAGTGTTTATTCTGCTCTTTATGTAGTGTTCCTTAGACGCTGAATACTCAGTGGGGTGGTTCCAAACATTCAAATGCATCTAGAAGCAACCCATTTCTCTCTGATATTTGGCAGTTTTTCAAAGCTGTTGCTTTTACAAGGCACCATCAAAGGGGAAGCTCTTTCATACCTGCTAAGATCATTTGTGCTCCGATATTCATTATGCAAATTGGTACCTTGTGGGGCACCTAGGTGGTAACTGACAAATCTGGAAGCCTGCAATAGCATAACAATCTTTCGCTGCATAATATCTTTTGATATGAAAACTGATGCACTACTGGAAGCCTAGGATCTCTCAAGAGATTGTTTTACCGGGGAAGTGTACCCTGGAAGGTAGGAATGCATTTGATTTACTCAGTTTTGTTGATTTATACGTTAGTCGTAACTGGGAAAATATATTGCTGTACAAGTAGAGAGGGTTTTCAAAAAGGTGTTAGAGAGGGGTAGGGATGGTCACATTGTTGTCTTTATCCAGACATAGGTTACTGTAGTTCCTTGAAGAGCAGGGACTTCTCTTTATTCTAGATAGAGCCAACCTGATGTTAATGGCTACATTACATAGTGAGGGGCGTGGTAGTAGAACGCTTGCTCTCAAGGCTTCATCTTCTTGCGGTTATTGGGTTCTGGCATGGAGACGTCTTTGATCCTGGTGTTGCGCTGGCCTCCTGTTGCGAGTTCTCTGCCCAGTATGATGGTGCCTTGGTCATGAGTGATTTTTACACGATTCTGTCCGTCTTGTAGATTGTTTTCTGGGAAGTTCGGGTGAGGGGGTTGTTAAACCGCTTGTATCTTGGGATGAGGCAGGCTGTGGTGTGCCGGATCGATTTTAATGGGTCCAGAATTGTTAGTGGTCTGCTTGTCAAACAGAGGGTTCTTTGCTCTTGTCCATATTGTGGTCCGTTGGTGTCGCAGAAATGGGAGAATGGTCCTCTCAATCGGGCATAACCATTAACAGAAACTACAACAAAAAACATTTCACTAGCTAGCTGGAACACGAGGGGGCACTCTCACTTGCAGTGGGGCACAAATCATTTCATAAACCAATTTGACATAGTAGTTCTCCAAGAGACGTGGTTGTGTGTGGCTCCGGTGTGTGATGATCATGAGCTTATACTGACACCGGCTATGTCTGCCCAAAAAGGGAGACCCACCTCGGGTCTCATGGTGGCGGTCACATCCAGTAGAGGACTGAGGATTCACAAGTGGGCTTCCCCAAACAATTTTATTCAAATGGTCAAGATCTAAAAATTTACTGAATCTGTGGCGGTGATTAATCTCTATCGCAATCCCATAGGCATTTCGGATAACAATTTTTACAAAGATCTATCCGCTGTTGTAGAATCAGCATCACAAACACCAAACATCATGGGTATTATTTTAGCAGGTGACATCAACTTGGATTGTCTGGGAGTGTGCAAATCCTCTCGTACCCAAGACAAAGAGAGATGGATTAACCTTGTTGCTGATCATAACCTTCATATGACGAATGGTGCCCTCATGGGAGATATCCCAGCACATCACACTTGGCAAAGGGGCAAGTATAAATCTCACATAGATTGTATCTATCTGTCTAGTTTTCTATTCCAACAAGCAACACAGTTAGAAATCATTCCTCAGTCTACAAGTGATCATCATCCACTTTTGCTACATTGGCAATGGGATCAGGAGCCTTTGGGCACTACACAACAATGGCACAATCAAACGTTAACAATAAACAATGCCAAGACTCGCTTTAGATGGTCTAACCACTCACTTTGGGCGCTAACTAGGGCCATTCTAAACAATCAGCAAGAACGTCAACAGGATTCGTATGTAGATGCTTTATGCTCTGTTAATGCTCTTTCAAAAACATCTACATTGACAAATCCACTTCTCGGTCAAATCATACTCATGAGTTTGATTTGCTTACACAACAGGCGAAAGTTGCACAAAGGAAAGAATTAAGAGATAATCTGAAATGACCTTTACCTCAACGAACACAGATCCGCAAAACAATCAAGTGTAAATAACGGAACTGGATTCGTGCTAGGAAGGCCCTTCTGTTACAGCTTGACAGTGAGGCTTTCATGAGTGCTATCCAGAATAAAAACTCTGCGCAGATGTGGACCTTGTTAGGGAGATCGTCACATCAACCGTAAACTACCTTGCAACTGAACGGGGTTTCAGAAGCGCGATGGTTGTCTCACTTTGCCCAGCTGTATGCGGATGCTAGCTTTATTGACTATAAATATGAAACACAATCCACTACAGCCTGGCACGTAGAGTGTTCTGAAGAGTTAATTGAGGACTACATATGCAAATCTTCATCCTCTCGTGCGCCCGGTCCTGATGGCCTGTCCAATTTTATGTTTAAGGCAAATCCACAAAAATGGGCTTGTATTCTCAATACCATATTCCAACAGATTTTACTCTCTAGAAAGCTACCTGACTCATGGCGCTCCTCTGTGATTGTGCCAATTTTGGAAAAAGGCGACCGTGGAGCACCGGCTAGCTGTCGCCCGATCGCACTACTTGATGCGCCTGGTAAAATCATTTCAAGACTGGTCTTGAGAGATTTTGGCCTGTGGACTCAAACCTGTGCGCAACACGATCCCTGTCAGACAGGCTTTGTTGCCAACCTTGGAACGGCAGTCAATCTGCTAACTTTGAATGCCCTCAAAGACCACACACAGACAACGAAACAACCGCTGTATTTTGCCTTTGTAGACCTGCATTCGGCCTTCGACTCAGTCTCAAGAGGCAAACTAATGTCAATTATTGAATGCCAAGTGCCCTGCCACCCTGTGCGATATCCTCTATGCTTTGCATTCAAACTCTACGATAAAGGTCAGGCTGTCACTGCAGGTCTACTGTCTGCGGCCATAGCAACTTAGAGGGCTGACGCAGGGTTGCATCCTTGCTTCCGCCCTCTTTAACTTCTTCATCCACGATGTGAAGTCTGCCTTTTCTCACTTATGTTCAGACCTGCCCAAATTGAAGGGCCTTGTAGTCAGGGCCCTATAGTACGCTGATGATCTTGTTCTGGTCTCAAAAACTCCTAGTGGTTTGCAGATTCTTTTAAGCTCTAAGTGCATACTTAGATGAGAATGGATTGATTATTCATCTAAAAAAAACACAAGTTGTTATCTATGCGCCAAAACTAAATCCTAGATTGAGAATGGACTGGAAAGTCATCAATGTTAATGTTGAAATTGTTCCCACCTACCTATACTTGGGACTCTTATTTGATGGCCTTCCGCATGTTGATTCGCATTTACAAATGCTTGTCGGCAAGCTTGACTCAGCCATTTCACAGACGCGGCTCTTTTTATCTAAATATGGCAAATTTTCTATAGGCCCAGCAGTCATATACTGGCGCCAAAAAGCGATGCCAACTATCTTACATGGATTAGAGTCTAAAAATATCATCTCAGCAGTGTTTCTGAATACATTAGAGGCTACATTTTGGAGGTGTGTTCTGCGCCTTCCAGCATGCATACCTGGACCGTGGCTACGACATGAGATGGGCCTGACCTCACTGTTGTCTGTCTGAGTGGCACCTGTGTGCTCTATTCTGAAAATGTTTAGTACACACTAGTAATGATACCATCTTAGCATGCCTATCTGATTATATGCTATCATCTGCCCATTCTTTTGTGCAAAAGTGGACAGCATGTATCTTCAAAATATTAGCAAAGGTGGATGTAACAATTGACATTTTGGTGAACAATCCGGACCGTGCAAGCGACATAATTTACAGAGCAGATTGAATAGAGACTAGGACCAAATGTCTTTAAATATAAAGATTTTAAGTCCTATGGATTTGAACAAAAAGGTCTTAATGTACTGGAAGCATACCTGAGCAGGGCTCCTTCTCCATCTTTGAGATCAGTAATTCTTAGCTTTAATCTATATCTTACACGAGAGATCCTGGTAAGAAGGACATTTATTGACCCAAAAGAGATCTATTGTAGATACTGTGGGGACCTTAAGAAACGTTGAAACATATTATTTTAGATTGCCCGGCGCACACTGACTTGAGACTAAGATCTTTCAGTCAACATTTAACCTATTTTGGACCAATGCCCCCTGAAAATCGATGGCCAGCAATTCTAGAGACCAATGTAATGAGTATAAGAATAGCCACTTTTTCTGAATGCACTGGAATTGGGTTTGACCAATGATAATGAGGCAAACTAATCTTAAAAAGACACATCTTGTTACATGATGTTGCATCACATGCAAAGCAGTTGATGTAATTAGATGGGTGTGTTGTGCCGACGATTGATTGACCTTAGTTCAACACCACTACCCAATGCTGTTGTTTTATTATACATTATCGTGTGAATCGTTTCACTGGCTCAAATTATTGCTATTGTTTTGTGATGCTTTTTATTCTTGTTTTATTTTTGTTTTACTCCTGTTGTATGTTTGCCTGTTCTTTTATTACCTCATGCTTATTGTTAAATAAGTATTTTTTTCTTGTTTTAACCTATATGTATCATTGACCCGGTTTTTCACTGCTTTCGTTATCGTTTTTGTCATTGTCTATGGATGTAATGTAGAGTTTACTCCGCTAACTTAAAAAAAAATGAAAGAAAAAAAACAGATGGTTCTCACAAACTAGCATGAAGATGAAACATCCTATGCTAGTACTATAGAAACCTCTTCAGACCTGTCCCGACCTCTGTCCTTGAGTAGAGTGCTATTATCCACAAGTTCTGCCTTTTCTGTGCTCTCTTACAAGGGTGGGGGTTGTTTGTGTTTTTCTAGATGGGTATTTGCATTTTTTATTGTCTACATTCTGTGTGTGTGTATACATATGACTTTTAAAGGACCTTGATTTTTATTTTGATATTTGAGATTCTAATCGCTTCACGCCACACCCCTCTTAAAAGTATAGCCTGCCCTGGGCCTACGTTACCACAAAATGCAAAGGAGGTACCCCTGTCACATTGTGCCTGTTTTCTCTTTGGAATCAATGCTGGTTTAGTACTAGCGTGGGGCTGAGTAGGCCGTTCAGCTGCTATCCATTCTGTACTCCTCCATAGCAGTATTCCTTTAATCACAACCCCATTCCCTGTTTTGAAGCCCAGTCACTGTTGGGAAGACTCTTCTGGTTTCCTTAAAGTCCATGCATTGATCTGTCGGCTTTATACCTCAGTTCGTGACAACTTGGTATTGCTTTGCGTTTGCCAGCACTGTTTTAGTATTTTCCAACTGTAATGTTTCCTTCCTGCAATCTTTAACATTGCAGCAATCTGCCATGCCTTTGTAGTTTCCTCCCTGTGTAGAATCTTCAGTGGCTCCAGCTTCAAACTGCAATTTAAGACGAGGACCAATTTATTTCGCCAAGTGAAAGCTTGAAATGTATGGCAGCTGAAAACGACACTGACAGCCGATTCTGAAGTGGGCTTAAATATGGCTGAGGGGTTTTAAATGCACCTGAAGCATCGAGCCACTCGGGACGTTTTCATTGTTCCTGAACTCGCACGGTGGCATGAACTTCGGCGCATGATGTGATGCAAATGGTGCAAGAATGTTCGTGTTGTGCATTATGGGTGTAATTGATGCTTATCAGCACAGTTTCTGTTATTTACTTTAGACTCGGATTGTGCCGATTCTTCAGCTTTTCAAAACTATTAGAAAAATGGTAATAATGATGATGCGTACCCTACAATCGGTGCAAAGCCTTTATCCTATGCTAAAACACCTCCATTATATAATGTTCAATATGTACTGCAACTCAGTGGTGTAAAACAAAATGTAGCCCCCAGCAAGCTCCTCAACAAAGCATGTGCCACATTAGACTGTTGGGCCGGCCTGGACAACGATGAAGGCGCAATGTGTATGCTGATCCTGCTGCTTCACTGCACTGGGTGAAACACGCAGGTAGGTTTATGTAATCACACTTTAAATCTTTCAACTAGTGTAGAAACAAGGGGCAGTGCTGACCCCTGGCATCAAATGTAACATCCACCTCTGTGCGTGGCCCGTAATATTATGTGCAGTAATGATGCCATAGGAAAGCATGTTCATGCTGGCTCTGCCAATATATGCTAGTATCTCCAGTTAATAGCGCATTCCTGTTG
Source organism: Ambystoma mexicanum (assembly GCF_040938575.1). NCBI lineage: Eukaryota > Metazoa > Chordata > Amphibia > Caudata > Ambystomatidae > Ambystoma > Ambystoma mexicanum. Next base: position 971,458,021 of record NC_090941.1, on the reverse strand, counting down.
GCTTTCCCCTTAATGCCGGTAAAAGTCTCACGCCACAGGAAGAACATCTGGTATTGCTGGCTGCACAAATGCTTTCTCCACCCGATCCCACAATGTTAGAACGCTCATGTTGACTTTGCCATTTGTAAGTGACTTTGGAGCAAAACATAATTTGCCTAAAGCAAACAGAGAATGGAAAGTGTTTATGTAGAGCGAGGGAGGCATTGTTCAAAGAGTTATTGTTGGATTTAACCTCTTTCTCCAGTATGGGGTCTGGCATGGATTCACATGCTCATGAATATTCCCCGTCGTCAGGCTGGGAATCCTCGGTAAAGAAAAAATCGGTATCAGTTTCGTTTCTGATCTGTCTTTCTTAGTAGTAACCAATCACTGGTCTCTGGGTCATACTGCCCCCAGCCAATGACTGCCCTCTCCCTAAGCCCCGCTCCTGGCAGCCATCCTCAGATTTTTACTGCACGCTCAAGTGTTGGGTGTCCTTGTGCTATAGCTCTTGAGCTTTTACTGTGTTTTGCGCTTTTTCAAAGATATTTATCTCATTTCTCGGTTTAATCGAGCCTCAAGCTCCACCGTTTCTACTTCTGATTAATGGGGACCCGTTTCGGATTTATCTACGCCCCTCAAGGGTGAAGTTTTCGTCGCGTTCCGCTTCTTGGAGGATTCCAGAGGTTTCTGAGGCCTACCTCATGGACGAGAAGAACATGGCCCAGGAGAAGGGAAGCTCGACTCCCGGCAAACTGTTCAGGATCAGCCCTGGATACAACCTACAAAATGTGTTCAAGGAGGACGAGAATTCGAAATGCCTTTACTGCCTCCACGAGGACAAAACGCACGTGGAGAAGTACTGTGCGTTTTGCATGAACATGTCAGATCGGACTATGAGGGATCGCCGGACCCGCCTCTCCAACTGGCTGGAAGGCAAGAGCCCAGCAGGTAAGAAGAAGTCAGAGTGGTCTTCTAAGTCCTGTGAGGCCGCCCCGGCGACAGGGGCCCAACAGAAGGCAAAGCACTGCGAGTCCGCGGGCACCGGTAGCACCGAACGGTCAGGCTCCTCGGCTGCCAGGCAGGGCGCACCTTCACCGACGCCACCAACCGCGAGCCAACGCACTGGCTCGGGGAAGAGAAAATCAGAGAACCCGGCTAAGCTTCTGGAGAGGCCCCGGTTGATCTCGAAGGAACCGGCCGAGGGGGGAGCGAGGCGGTGACCCTCCCCCTAAGGTGAAGGCCTCAAGAGCGCCCAATGCGGCGAAGGCCTTGATCCACCCGGCTAAGGCCTCTATCGAGGGAGTTGCTGTGGCACTGGCAAAGCCTCTGGAGGCTATCCCAGTGGAGGCGACCTCGGGGCCCAGAGTTTCCCTTCCTCCACTGAGGGAATCCTCTTTTAAGCCCTTCGAGAAGACCCCCGTGAAGACCCCGGTGGAAAAAGGGGGGGGGCGGTGACCGCTACAGACACGGTGTCATGATGCCTACCTCCAAGGAGCCAGGCCGGGCCCAGCAACCCCAGAGGCAGACATCATTTTCCCCAGGGAAGTCTCAGCGGGCCCAAGTCGGGGCCCTTTGGACTCAGTCCTGGCGCCTTAGGCGCCAGGCTCATAGAAGAGGATATGTGTTTAAGTGCTTGGGTGCACACTTACCTGATGCAGACCTTGCTGCTTCATCCAGGCCCTCTTGAGGCCTGAATGGGACTACTTTACCTGCAGGACTACTTCACCACCCGGGTGTGGTCGGGGACGGATACATACCTGATTGGTGGAAGGATACATACCAGGAACTTCTTCCAAGGCTATTTAAACCCCACCCGAACAGCCACACGTGCTTCGCGTTGTTCTGCACCTAGCAGCTGGACGCTCACCGTGTCAGCTCCTGCATCCTGACTTCAGCCACGCCTGCCAGCACCCTGGAACACCTGCAAGGGGAGAAAGGAAGAGAATAGGAGAAGAAAAGCCCTTACCTGCTAAATCTGCATCCCGGAGTCATTTCTCCAACGGCCCTGAAAAGGAAGACATCATTTTAAAGGCATTTTGTTTCGATCGCTGCAGCGCTGCATTTTACTCACCTTTGCAAGGCACTTCCATCTTCAGCAGCGATCTTCCGGATTCAGCTACGCCCCGGCGCCTAGAGGAAAAAAGACGAGAACAAAGGTGAGAGGGAGAAAAGGAATAAGGAAAGCTCAGTTTCCTTTTAAGTCTTACCTGTTGGATTATTCCCACTGCATTTCGGGTCCTGCCGCTTCCTGGCATCTCCGGACCCCGGCCCCTATGGGGAAAAAAGACAAAGACATTGAATGAGCGAATGCAAAGACATTACCTGAGCGCTCATCCAGAACTGTTTCACTTCGGGTCGGCGCCATATCTCCGGCACTCCGAACCCCCGCCCCTAAGGGGAAAAAGACATAAGCATTAGCGCTTGCTGCAATTAGACAACGAACATTATTATTAAGCTTGAACTTTTGAACAGAACTTTTACAGCGCCTTACCTGAACAGTCAAGCTTACCTGAACTCCCATCAATCCTCAATCCAGTGAAGTAACTGGGTTTCAACGCGCCCCTGAATCAGAAGCAGGATGGAGAGCTCATCCTTCCAAACCCTAAGGTGAGGCTTCACGGGGAATCGTGGAGGAGGTATCGTGGAGGGTTGGAAGGGAGTGGGAGGCTTGAGCATTGTTCCACAGTTGGTAATACTCCCTTTTCACGCACAGGAGGGTATCCAACGAGCCAGGGAAGCCAGAATAGAGGGGCCCTTCCTGTCCATCTTCCGAGTTCTGCGCCTTCGACGCCGCGCCTCCGTGGGAACCAGGTGAGCGTTACACACAGACACAACCTCCGAGGAGGAACTGGCTGAGAATTTGGAAGAGGCCCAGCCCCACGGGAGGAATCCCGAGGAGGGGGGACGACGAGAGCGAGGGTGGCAACGACGACGAGGTTCCCGTGGAGGAACAACCGGCATGCCCGTCGTAACCTGAGCCTCAGGACAACTCGGCGGCCATTTTGACGGCAATCCAAGCTTATGCACGGAGATAAGGACGAGACTGCTCCTACCCCCAAAGGATGACCCAGCTGTACCGGGTCCGTCGCGAAGCCCTCCAAACAAGAGGAGGAAAATTCATCCAGTGCCCTTTCAGCCCTCGCGGCCTTCTCAGCCTTTGTCGCCTTCCCTGATCCCGAGGGACGACACGGGAATGGACACGGCCACGACGGGGACAGATGATGACGGCGGTGACGACGGGACTGCCCTCCCGTCTCCGATTCCTCGGGCGTCCCCGCCCGACGAGATTGGCTCGTTCCACGCCATGATTGCCAGGGCATTCGAGCTTTTTCAGCTCTGCCCTGAGGAGAAGGAAGGCTTCCTCTACCAACGGCGCAAGGCCAAGAGGAAGACGGTCCTCGCAGTGCCGTTGCTGGATGACATCTGGGACCAGGGACTTGCCCTCCTCAAGAACCCGTCCACGACACCTGCCAAGAGAGACCGGTAGAAATACTGGGTCCCTAACGCCGCCCCGTTGTGCCTTAGGGCGCAGCCGACCCCAGATTCGGTCGTCTCAGCAGTGGCCAAGAAAAAAGCGGGGAGGGGGGCATCGGCTTCATCCTCAACTTCCCCACCGAACGGTGAGGGAAAGAAGCTAGATGCCGTGGGACGACGAGTCATCTCGTCGGCGGCGGCGACGATTAAGGCGGCCAACGCCCTAGCGATTGTGGCCCGCTACGACAGGGAATTGTGGTACTAGATCGCCCCCCTGTTGGACTTCCTCCCGGATGACAAGAGGGCAAAGGCCCTGGCGATCCTACAGGAGGGTGAGGTGGCATCGGACCACGCCATAACTGTGGCCACAGACATTGCCGACACCGGTTTCCTCCAGTTGGGCAACAGCGTTTGCCTTCGACGGCGGGGGTGGCTCAAGGTGACGAATTTCCGCCAGGATGTGCAAGCCAAGGTTTTGGACATGCCCTTCGACGGGAACAATCTGTTTGGAAAGACTGTGGATGAGTCGCTGCAGGCCATCAAGACCTACACGGAGACGGCTCAGGCCTTGGGATATCTGGAGCAACAGTGGCCGCCCTTTCGGAACTCCGGAGGCAAGCAAGGTGCCTCCAAAGGATTTGATGGCGGCTCCTTGACCTACCGTCGGGCGGCCCGCTCCTCATCGCAAGAAGCCTACAGGGGACGAGGCAAGTCTGGTGGATCTCGCCGTCGTCGCCAGGGAGGCCAAGGCGGCAAGGCTGCTCCCAAGCAAGACTGAACCGGCCGTTGCGTTGGGCTCCCACTGAAGCACCCCAGTGGGAGGCCGTCTGACAAAGTTCATCAGCGTGTGGGAGTCCATCTCCACTGACCGTTGGGTGCTCGGTGCCCTGGCCCACAGGCACACTCTGGAATTTATAAAGAAGTGCCCCCGAATTCCACCCGTGGCCAGGAAGGAAAACCACGTCCCTCAACTGCTGTTAGACGTAAGGGCGATGCTCAAGAAAGGAGCCATAAAGCTCGTCCCAAAGAGGCTCCGGGGCTCCGGAGTATACTCAAGATACTTCCTCGTCAGAAAGAAGACCGGAGGTTGGCGTGCCATCCTGGACTTGCATCGGCTAAACAAATACATCAAGGCATAGAAGTTCCGGATGGTCACCCTCCAGCACATGTTGGGCCAGCTGGAGGAAGGCGACTTCCTATCATCGGATCTGGAGGATGCGTACTTTCACATCCCCATCCTAAAAGGACACCGAAAGTTTCTCAGTTTCGTAGTCCATGGGCGGGACTACCTGTTCAAGGCCCTCCCATTGGTCATCGCCCAGGGTGTTCACCAAGTGCCTAGCACCAGTGGCGGCGCGGCTGCGCCTTCAGGGGATCCACGTCTACCCCTACCTGAACGACTGGCTCATCCGAGCAGGGACAAGGGAACTCGCCGTCTAACACACAGCAAAGACTGTCCGGCTGCTCACGGACCTGGGATTCTCCATCGACTTCCCCAAATCCCACCTGGTTCCGTCACAGGTCACGCTGTTTCTGGAAGCCAAGCTCGATACAGTAGCGCAGTTGGCCTCCCCGTCGGAGGAAAGAACACAGGCCATCCTGGGCAAGTGTATTGCTCTCCCCAGAGTGCACAGAAACTCATAAATCACCAATGCAATTATAGAGCCAATACTTTGAATGCAGAAAGACGCAATAACTCGCAATCACACACTCTTATAAGATAATCAGCACACTTATACGGCTATTTATTCAAAGTTTAGAAACAACCAGTAATAACATAGAAATAACTCATAGAAGTAACATAGACATAAATCACAGAAGAAGCAAAGAATTCAAAAGGAAATACATCACCGTGAGCGTAACTGGATTCCTCATCTCGCCCAGAAGCGGCTGGAAGACCCCGGGAACAGCCAGGCCGAGAGCACCACAGCTCACAGGCATGCCCGACGTAAGCGTCGTCCTCCGGCTGAAGTCTCACTTGACCACCCCCGGGGCCCCACATATATGCACACTCCGAAAAGGGGTGGCGATTCTAGAACCTTCTGGAAATAGCACTTGCGCATTGATGAGCAGCCGCTGGTTGCCAGCTGGGTCAATCGACAGCCACCCTCAAGGAGCAGAGTGCCTCCCTCCTCTAGAAAACACGCTCATAACAAACCATAACAAAGTTAGCTTTCCCAGCAGAAATGTCCTTGACCGCATACCAGGTTTGGAAAGCATGTTTTCCTCAGCACCGTGAATCTAACACTCAGCAAAATGTGTGCAGCTTTTCACTGTGGCATGAAGTAAATATCCATCATGGCTCCGAGCGCTCCCAGAATGCACTGCCCACCAGCGCCATTTTAGTTCAAGCATAACAATTCCACCCTTGGATATTTACCTTCCATAGCCCAGTGGCAGAGGAGCTGGTCTCTGAAACCTACGAAACATTAAAACTAAATTGGGAATACATTGAATACAACAACAAACTATTATGATAGCTAATATAATGAAAATGCAAGCAAAAGCGTAACGTAGTGTAACCCCAATATCAGGTATCCATGAGAATAACCAATCCCACCAATTCCCAGGACGATCTTGAGACACTTGAGAAATGAGATCCCTCAAACCTCGAATATGACTTTCAATGGATCGTGAATGGTCACTTAGATTAAAACACATACCTTCAATTGCATTACACACTAAATTATGCTTTAGCAATAGATAATCAACAGCAGCTCTGTTCTGCAAAGTTGCTTTTCTAATAACTTGACTATCAAGGAGTAACTCTTCTAATGCCTAAGAAGTATGATTAAGGCTTTTGGCTACTAAACATGCTAATTTCATCAAAGATTTGTAACCCCCAGCAGCTAAACCCCAAACTCCCACTAATTGAAGGGTTAATGCTGGAACCTCAGCTTCTGATAACATGTGTACATGTGAATCACAATCAGGAGATAGACCCACAGATTCGAAAGTTGACCTTTTATCTCGAGTTATCGCTGGGTGTAAAGGAAATATCATTAGTCCTAATCGAGTTAAAGCGCATGGACCTCCGGAAACGTTAGCTGGAATATAAGTGTATGTGATGTTGCCACATGAAAAGAGCCATCCTGTTGGAAGTTTCACATGATTCAAATGACTGGCAGCTATCACTGTCTGATTACAAGACATAGTATTATTTACACTGGTGCATGTGCGTAGCGCTCGCGAACACAGTCGCTGCTCAAACCTTGTATGATTGTGCTGTTTGGTTAAATGGATCTGTTGGCATTTGCCAATTTCTTGTGCATTGCAGGTCATAAAATAGCATACATCACCTTGGGTTATATTAGAAGTAATAACACGTGTCAAATTTCTCCATTTGCGATCGGTTTCTTGGCAAAACCTACAGTACTCGTAAACGGAAAAAGATTGCCTAAAATCAGAATCTTGAACTAAAGAATCATTGTGTGTGACGCCGAAGATATGCTTTAAAACTGGAACAGGCGTCGGCACCGCTACTAAGCACGTAGTCAGTAAAGTTTCAGCATTGGGCACATCAGTAAGACAGAAGTGATATGTTGAGCACCTGCTGTGCCAGATATATCCACATATTCTCTGTCTGGGTGATCATAGGAGAATGTTTTCGCCGTCCTGAAAATGCTTCTCGCATGACTGGCATCAAGGTTGTTTTCACTTGCTCCTGACGTGTGTGCCGCATTTCACGAATCCATGTCTTCGGTCTGGCTGGCTTTTCGGCATGGGGCTGCTTTGGGACAACACTATTCATCACTATCAGTATCCCCTTGATCACTGGCACAGATGTGACATTTTTCGTTGGTAGCAGCAGGCTGTTTAACTCTCCCAAATGGAGTCCATTTAGTACCACAATTACACCAGCCAGACGCAGGATCTACAAGGCAAACCCAGAAAAGAGATATCAGTGTTGTACATCACTCTCTCAGGTAACATTTGTCTGCGGTCACATATTGCCATTTCTTTCTACCAGGCTCCATGACTAAAACTACTTGATCTTTGCCTGATGCAATGACATCTGCGGGCACTGGTGGGCCACTTGGCTTTTCCACCCACACCTTTGCACCCGGTACCATACTGTCTGAAGAGCCAAAACCGCGATCCCCACGGGTAGTTAACACTGTAGGTTGGACAACTTAACGGGAATAATAATCAATTGGGACACTCAATCACCCTTGTGGATCGATAACAATTGGTCCCCACTATTCATTAGGATGACTTTAATCTTGCCTTGGTAATCGGCATCAATTACCCCTCCCAACACTTGAACTCCCTTCAATGCTAGGCCAGATCTAGGGGCAATCCGTCCCATATGCTCTGGGGAAATTTGTACTCCAATCCCTGTTTCAATTACAACCATCCCTCTCGGGTCTAATCTGATTTCTTCATGGGAATGCAAGTCTACCCCTGCTGACTCTGGAGTTGCTCGATAGGGAGCTGAAGAACCTGGAGTAATTTCCCAGGACAATAGTGTTTCTCTGACTGAATTGGGTTGAACCTGTGAAGTAGGAGTCATTAATCGCATTAAAGGAGTTTCATGCTCATTCACAGGTCTATTGTTTAATACTTGCACCGCATCAAACACACGATCACGCCAGCCTGCCAGATTGCCGTCTCCAAATTTGCGCAGCTATTCTTTCAATAACCCATTCATTCGTTCAATTAACCCTGAAGCAGCTGGATAATAAGGTATGTGATACAACCACTCAATGCTCTTTTCCTGACAGTACTCCTGAATTAATTTGCCTTTGAAATGCGACCCATTGTCACCTTGAATCTGCAAAGGCACTCCATAATGTAGTATGATCTGATCTAACAACCTGATGGTGTTCAGTTGTGTTGCACGCTTGCACGGCAAAACCATCAAATATCCTGAGTATGTATCCACAATAGTGCATGCATACTGACAACCTTTACTGATTGGCATGGGACCGATATAATCAATCTGCCAAATTTGACCTGGTAATTTTCCTCTTCGCAATGTACCTCGAACAATCTGAGGGATAGGTCTATGCAGTTGGTGTTGGCACACTGGACATTGCAATATGATCGTTTTCACTACTTCTAAAGGAAGACTGATTTCTCGAGCTTGTGCCCACCTGACAGTAGCCTTTTCTCCAAGGTGCCCACATTTCTGATGAGCCCATTTGGCCAAACCCTCAAATCGTCTTCCTGAGCCTCTGCATCCACAGATGAAATCTTGGTGTGTTCGTCTGCAACAGAATTAAACCAACGTTCAAATGAGTCTGTGGCACAATGCGCGTCCACATGATAGACAGTGACTTCACCTTGTGATAACATTTCTGCAATATCTTGCCACAGTTCTTTTCCCCAGAGCTCTTTTGAATGAATCTTCCACCCATTCTTTTGCCAGGTTGGCAACCACACTGCCAATCCATTCGCCACTGACCATGAATCTGTGTACACATAACATTGACCAGGGGTCTCTTGTTTCAATGCTTGGTAAACTGCGTAAAGCTCTGCAAACTGACTGCTTTTCCCTTTCCCTGACGTTGTCCACATCTTTTTTTGTCTTGGGATTATACGACACTGCTTTCCAGTACCGCTCAGTTCCCACAGATCGAGCTGAACCATCCGTGAACCAAGCATGCTCTGTTTGCTCCACGGTCAAATCGCTGTAAAGTACTCCCCATTTCACGGGAGACTCACGTTTTTCAGGCACTTCCGGTGGTATGTAATCTGAGGGCGGTATGTTGGCTACTTGCTCATGTAATTTTGCAACTCCACCCTTCCCTGATTTGGTTATGTCTTGAATATACCATTTCCACTTAATTATGCTGGCTTCTTGAGCATGTCCTATTCTATGCGTTTTAGGAGAGCTCAGTACCCATTGCATGATTGGTATTTCTGGTCTCATTAATACATCATGACCCACCGTCATTTGCTTGGTATCAACAAGGGCCCAATAACACGCCAGCAATTGCTTCTCAAACGGAGTGTATGAGTTACCAGCATCGGGCAACTTACGACTCCAACTCCAATGGCACACGTTTCCTGTCTTGTTTCTGCCACACACTGCAGTTAGCATAATTGTCTTGTACAGACGCATTTAATTCCACTTCGCCTTCCTTCAATAGCCATAAATCAAGCACCTGCTGCACGGTGTCTTTCGCCAGCTCAAAGGCTTTCTGCTGCTCTTCCCCCCCCCCCCCACTGAAACTCATATTTCTTTCGTGTCACCTTGTAGAGGGGGGCCAAAATCTGCCCTAAATGGGGAATGTGCTGTCTCCAAAACCCAAACAGCCCTATAAACTGCTGAGCTTGCTTTTTGTTCATTGGAGTGGTGAATTCAAGTATTTTCTGTCGGGCATTTGGCACCATTTCTCGATGCCCATGATGCCACTGAATCCCTAGGAATATCACTGTTTCAGCTGGACCTTGAATTTTACTCGGGTTAATCTCCCACCCTTCCTTCTTCAATCCTTCCATAATGACATCTAACTGGCTTTGCACACTCTGCTCATCCTTGCCCTGAATCAAAATATCATCAATGTAATGAGAGATTTGTATGTCAGGTTTACACGGTATCTTGTCTAAGTGCTCTGCCACCAGCCGGTGACAGATAGTCGGGCTATGTATGTACCCCATAGGTAGCCTCGTGAAAGTGTACTGACGTCCACTCCACGAAAATGCAAACTGCTCTTGACACTCTTCAGCAATTGGCACAGAGAAAAATGCATTGGCTAAATCGATCACTGCATACCAAGTCCCCTCAAACTTTTGGACATTCTCAAGGTAATGTCATCCGGGACTGCAGGCACTAAGGGAGGAGTGTTTATTCAAATCCCGGTAATCCAACGTCATCCTCCACGACCCATCTCCCTTTTTAATAGGCCAGAGAGGATTGTTCCATGCGTTGGTAATAGGGCGTAATACACCCGCCTCCACGCACTCTTTGATGGTGTCTGAAATTTCCTTGTGCCCCCCAGGAATGCGGTATTGTTTCATTGCTACCCGCTTGGTTGCCACCGGCACTTGCACTGGGGGCATCTTCAATTTGCCTACGGTAATGGGTGTACAGATCAATGCACGCACCCCAAACTGGTACGTTTTACTGCCAAGTCCCAAGGTTAACCCTTCCAAAATGTCAAAGCCAATTATATATTCAGGTATCGGGACAATCAACACTTAGGCAATTTGAATAGGCAGAAATACTATTTTCATCTCCACTTTCGCTTGTACTGCGGGGGTCTCCTTTCCCCCTAGACCTGTAATAGTAAACTGTTTGCCTTTAAATCGTGTTGGATTGCCATGAATCAAAGAGGCCTCCGCCCCGGTGTCTATCAATGCTCGCACCCCTTGTGTGTTTCCTGGCCCCCAAAAAATCTTAACATCAACATGAGGCCGCCTATCAACTTTTATGTGGGCAGACGCTGCCGGAGCTTGGCCGAAGCCCTAGTCAAACTTCGAATGAGTGTGACTCGACTCCGCCTCTAACCTCGCACTCACCACCTTTCTCAAATCAGCGTATGTTGGCTGGTACGGGGAAGGTGTCCACATAGACCCTTCATTTTGTTCTTCCGCAGGGGGAGCAGAAGGTGAGGCATCCCCCTGTGGCGTGGTGACTACCTGTTTCTTAACCTGTTTATAGCGCTCTTTGGCTGCAAGTACTCCTTTTTTTGTATAATTCATACATTACTCTGGTTTCAATGCCATCAATTTCTTCGTGTGGCACCCCATCTTTTAACAAAGCCAAAAACATGTCTTTTCGGGACACTCGGGAGTCTCTGCTATCTTGCCGCCTGCCTTCGGTTCTTCTATCACTACGCCCCTCTCTCTCCCGTGGCTTATCGCTCTTATCCCACACCCCTAAATCTGCAAGTTGCCGAATGGCATCCGCTACCTCATCAGTAGCTTTGCCCGTCATACCTACGAGCAAAGTCATAATGACACTTTTGTATGTGGGTGGCGTGGTTCTAATCGCCATGTTTCGAGTTGAAACTGAGCGCGGCACGGCTCCCATGTGATCAGGAGAATCTATGTGAATAGCCTCTTTCATAGCATGCTCTCTGACTTTTTGAATTGCCTCTCTCAACGTAAACCACTTTGTTTCTTCGCTAGGCCAATCTGTGGTAATGGGGTATTTACGGTTACATGCTTGGGCTATCAGGTGCAACAAAGACACCTGTGTATCTTGACCATTTCCGTCAGGGGGTGGTCCTGCCCATAAGACCTCCTGTACATTGGTGTCAATTGACGGGGGTAAAAAACGCTGTGAATCCGTAGAATCTACCAACAACCCTGCAGCACCCCCATCTAGCAATCTCACCATCCATGTCAATAAAGCTTCCCCTAATTTTTGCCTAAAACCGGTAATCATTTCCCCAACCTCCTGCTGTGTGTAATCCTCCAGCGTGGTTAAATCCACCATTCCGCCAGCAGGATTCTGCGGGTGGGGTCCGGCTCGCCGTCTTCCAACGGGCTTAGCCGCCACGGTTTCTTCTGTTTCACTTCCATTTTGGGGTCAGACTTATTTGCGGAACTACTTTCTAGACTGGTTGAATCAGAAATATCACCATCCCACTTATCCGGATCCCAGTCCACACCAGCGGTAGTGATTACAGCTGCCACCTTTATTTTGTTGACCCCTCCCCGTCTTTTCCTATACTTATACCGGGCTACTCTGACTGCTGCCCTCTCGGCCACAGCCTGATGTGTGTCAGCCTTATCTTTAAACAGTTTCATTTGAATCTGCTGCATTAACGCAGTCTGCCTTTCTGCAGCCAGCTCTCTTTCTAATCGCAAAACCTCATTTTTCATTTCCACCTTCATTTGATGTATTTTCCTATAAGCATGCAAAAAAAATCAACCTCGCCTACCTAATGCCGCACATTCTCTGCCACGTTCCACTGGAACTTGTTGCAAGCATGCCATTACATCAGACGGATCGGCATCTCCCAATCCTTGATCCCATGTTTCACTTAGACCTGCACCACATGCCCACGCCTGGGCCAACTTATCATATGGACTCTTAGTCCAGCTTGGAATAACAACATCAGAACAGTCACCGCCAGCGGTAACGCTCTTCTTCCTCAACAAACTACTCATCATCACAAACAAAACAAAACCTCTTTATATCTATATATTTTTTTCTCTCCACACTGCAATCACTCCCACAGGCACGCACACACCGGCAAAGGAAAAAAAAACAACTTCACTACCCACTTACTTTCACTTGCAAGATAACCAAATCCTATCTACGTTCAAACAGATTCTTGAATACTCGGAACAACTCATCACAAGTATCCTGTTTGTGACGCCAAAAATGTATTGCTCTCCCCAGAGGGCACGGAAACTCATAAATCACCAATGCAATTATAGAGCCAATACTTTGAAAGCAGAAAGACGCAATAACTCGCAACCACACACTCTTATAAGATAATCAGCACTTATAAGGCTATTTATTCAAAGTTTAGAAACAACCAGTAATAACATTGAAATAACTCATAGAAGTAACATAGACATAAATCACAGAAGAAGCAAAGAATTCAAAAGGAAATACATCACCGTGAGCGTAACTGTATTCCTCATCTCGCCCAGAAGCGGCTGGAAGACCCTGGGAACAGCGAGGCCGAGAGCACCACAGCTCACAGGAATGCCGGACGCAAGCGTCCTCCTCCGGCTGAAGTCTCACCTGACCACCCTCGGGGACCCGCATATATGCACACTCTGAAAAGGGGTGGCGATTCTCGAACCTTCTGAAAATGGTACTTGCACATTGATGAGCAGCCGTTGGTTGCCAGCTGGGTCAATCGACAGCCACCCTCCTCTAAAAAACACGCTCATAACAAACCATAACAAAGTTAGCTTTCCCAGCAGAAATGTTCTTGACCGCATACCAGGTTTGGAAAGCATGTTTTCCTCAGCACCGTGAATCTAACACTCAGCAAAATGTGTGCAGCTTTTCACTTCGGCATGAAGTAAATATCCATCATGGCTCCGAGCGCTCCCAGAATGCACTGCGCACCAGCGCCATTTTAGTTCAAGCATAACCGCAAGGTACAGCGTCTGCTGGCCACAGACGTGGCCAGAGTGAGGTCCATCAAGTCCCTTCTCGGCATGATGTCCTCTTGCATCTATCTATTGCGCCTCTGCAGGCTTTGGATGCGTCCTCTGCAGGAGTTCCTCGATGCCCGTTCGACGCAAGCGACGGACAGCTTCGAGGACAAGATCTCGCTCAACAAAGTATTCCGCCATGCAATTCGATGGTGGGGCATCTCGCTGCAGGCACGGACTTTCAGACCCCAGCATACCAGGTGACGGTGACGACGGATGCCTCCCTGGAGGGGTGGGGAGCGCACACCGGAGATCTTCACGCGAGAGCCCTGTGGCTCCCAGAGGAGAGGCCGCACCACATCAACATACTGGAGCTCCGAGCAGTGTTCTGGGCCCTCAAGTCATTCCTCCCGTCCCTCAGGGGCAAGGTGGTGAGGATCTTCACTGACAACGCCACCACAATGTTCTACATCCGGAAGCAGGGAGGAACCAGATCCCCAGCCCTGTCCAAGGAAGCCCAGGATCTGTGCCTTTCACCCAATGTAAAACCTCCTGGTGTATGATGAAAAGTGTGCAAGTTATAATACATCTAAAAAGAATTCTCTAAATATACATCACGCAGGGACATGGTGGCATCTTGAATTGTTCTTCCTGACATATAGATTAAAATTATCTTTATCCTTTTTTTAAACTCTCACATTAGTTTCTAAAGTTACATTATATCAAAGAAAGGTCTCTGCATAAGAATGGGAGTGGTTTCCTCCTCTAATCCAAGCCATGAGACCGGTGGATAACAATACATTTTAGTCACAAGATGTGGAGTTTTGTATCTTTTATATATTTTAGTATTGGTTCATGCAGATGTGACATAACAACCTCATGCTGAAAATAGTGATTTGAGTGGGCACCGCTTCTTTATTCGTTGTCTTTGGAATCCTTGTGACTTGAAACCAGTAATTATTTACTCATTCGTGGGGTGCAGCCCACAAATTTGTGCCACTGTGTTGGGCACCATAAACGAACATGAAAAAAGACCTAGGCTAGTAAGCCATCGGTGTGGGCCGCACACCCCCCTTACCCACTCAGGGTTATTTCTATTTTTTCAATGTTTTTTTGATAATTTGTAGAAAGCAATAACATTCTTCTTTTTCGTGATTCTCTAAAGTGATATCTCGAGGGATATTTCTTGCTCTTTTCCGTTGTCATTAACAATCTTCTTAGGGTACCCGCTAGATCTCCCCTGCACCACATTTATTGTAGAACTCGTACACTCATTCTATAAATGGTGGGTGTCATGGGGGGAAATGAAGACTGTATTTTGATGTATTTAAAAAGCAACTGTATGCCTCATGATGAAATCCTGTGGTGAACTTGAGGATTTTGAGAGATTAGTAAAAAGAGTGTATTTGGATTGCGCAGTATCTTGTGGAGTGTTTGTGGGACACATGGAGGGATTCATGCTGGCAGGTAGAATTTTTAGTTTTAATGACCAATTGTTTTTGTGCCTATAACATTGCGATGATATCCTTGCTATAAAGCTGAAGACGACTTTTGTTTGGATTTGACTTAAATTGTTTTAAATAAATTCAAGTTTTTTTAATCTGTTGTCTTACCCAGAATTTTGGGTAAGTCCTGCCATCCTAATGGGAGTTTATAATTTAAATGTAAAACATACACATCTTGACACCTTTTAAAGCCAGTTAAATATTCAATGCCACAGTAAGGAACAATTTACTTGCTCGCTGCACAAATGCCTGCACTCCCCCACCATGTAAGAGCACACTTTTGCACTTGCCCTAAACATGACTAAAGTGCCATGATCGGCTAAGAAAATATCCAGGCTGCCTGACCTATTATACTATAGGGATGTAATGGTATTACGGTATACCGTTAAAGATACCGTGAACCACTTAATTGAACAATAATAACCGTCACATTGTTTATACCGGTATACCGTTCATACCGTTAAGTGGGCTTTTCAATCTGATTTGGAAAGGCTGCAGTAAGCAAGTGCTGCACAGTCTTGGTCTTGCACTGTTGGATGTGCCGTCTGCTAAGTAGTTTCAGTTTGAGCAGTTTTTAATGCCATTCCATAAACCACACGTACCTGACGCAAAAGCAATATGTTAGCAATAGGAAGAATAAATACAGTGGCAAGAAGGAAGAGGGTTTTTTTTAAAGCGCTCATACAGCCTGCGGGCATCGAGGCGCTGTTAAAGAAATTGGTTTTGTTTATTTAGTTGCGTAATTGTTTTTGTCTTCGTTGCGGATTTATAACGCACTTAAGCACCCAGAGGTTTCTAAGCGCGGACCCAGGGATCGAACCTGTGTTGCTTCGTGTCGTCTTGCTTCCAAGGCACGCACGTTGCCGCTGAGCTATCCTCCCGGGACTTTGGGTTGGTGGCTTTGGGGTTTATATATTTATAATGGATAATGTTTTCTAAAAATATGACAATGGGGAATTTGCCTGGTTCTTCCATTGAATTTACATATAATAAGTCACACTGCAAAATGTAATCATCTCTGTGGATATTCCCTGCTGCCATACCAAAGGGTAACATGTCTGTGATTACTGAACACCTTTTGGCCCGGAAGTAAACTAAAGGCTGTAACATAAAGAGAGAGTGTGTGTGCGTGTGTGTGTATGCGCACAATTGTATACTACCATCAGACTCCATTGATCTGTGGCATGCAGATTATCAAGATGGCAACATGTTCATCTTCACCAGTAGCCAGTGGGGGGAGCTAAAAGCCTAAAGGACCATTTAAGAAAAGCTATTCAGTTTGCTTTGCCAGTTGCAGCAGGCCCCCCCCTTTCCACATGTGTTTGTGTTTGGTGGAAGCAAGGGGTGGCATTTCAGTGGAAAGTATGTTGAAAAGCCCAATTCTGGCCCTGGGTGCCTGGTTTTGTTTGTGATGATAAACCTGACAATTTATGACCTTTTAGAAAATATTTGTTAAGATTAGTTAACTCCACCTGCTATACCGCGATAACCATCATATACCGTCATTTGGCAAGAAGGTTATTGTACCGTCATAAAACTAATACCGTGACACCCCTATTATACTATTGGCCCCCCCACCCACAAACTCTCCACGTTATAACACTCTAGCTGGCTTTGCCCGTACATATACAACGCTCCATGTCACTGTAAAAAAATAAATAAAAATAAAAATAAATGCCCATGCTCTAATTCCTCTGCAGTCTTGCATACCGTCGCTCCTCTCTACAGCTTCACCATCATTAATGCGCACACCCAGAACATTCACACTGCATTCTCATTCATACGCACTCATACATAAACATTTACACTGCACTGTCATTCATGCACGCACATGCATGCCCTCACATGCACACACTTATACATATGTACAAACATCTGACACGCTTGCAAGCACAAACGCACAAAAAATTATCCCCCCCTCAAACCCCACCTTACCTGTTTCCTGACCAGCACTGGATTCAATTCTTCAGAAAGTTGAAGGACAGCATAACAAATATAAGGATGGAAGACTAAAGATTCCTACATTAGGAATACACTGGAAGGAGGAACGCTATGGTGAAGATATAAACAGGATTACGTTCTGAGAGAGAGGACATTTAATCTGGCAGAAACAATGTTTTTCTTAAAAATACTGTGAACGGATTGAATAAGGCTGAAGAATTGAACTACTTTTTATAACCTTGCCTGATTTTTAGATTAAGCCCCTCAATTGGATAGTAATGTTGAGGTGTCCTATTGTTCAATAAGGTATGGTTTTATAATTCATTGGAGGTAAATCAAGACTTTATGGTTTAGCTGTTGCTTCTACTAATGTTTGAACAAAGGAAACACCTGGGCACCATTGAACGTAGTACACACAATAGAAGTAGTCCATTCATAATTACAAGATTTCATTTATATATAAAATGAAGCAACCAGCTAGCGGACTATAAATTAAAGACACATATGAGAATATGATATGACCAAAGCACCATATTGACATACTGTGTACTAACTAAAACATTGCTTAAAGGAATGGTTCGGTCAAAAATGTGTATTGTCCCTACGGGTCGGCCATGTGTTTTTAAGCCTAAATCGCTCGATTTTAGAAATATTTCCTATGGACCTTACCCGAGTTTTCGTCCATAAACGCATGCAAAAATGGGCACCAGGGCGCTGCCATTTTGTGATAATCCTATCACTTGCCGCATCACCCTGGCTGGCCTGCTTCTGCGGCACTAAATCATATCCCCCGCCCCTGAGCCTGACATTATCAAAATATTCATATTCCCCGACTCTCTGTGACGTTACTGTGCTGCGTAGGCAAACGCGCTCAGTCGTCTTCTAAGCGACTTTACACAGAACCCGGAAACCAACACAGATTAACTCACAACGCGCCACAATTCGGAATATGAAACTGTACTTTAAAATCAAACAGCAATACGGTACATTTGGTAAAGTACATTTATTTGACATTAAATGTTTGGAGAATATTCAGCAATTGGCATGCTAAATCGGAATTGAATTTGTTTTCTTTTCTCTCGATCCGCAAATCCAGAAATGTTTATCGTGAGTCACGCACTGTTCCTTTATGGTACACAAGGTGTTGGTTTTCCTTAAAAGAAGCACTTTGGACGCACAGTGAACCGCAAGGCTGTTCCATCAACTAGGCATTAGGCCACCTTAAAGGTCGATATGTTGCTTCTAGCCGCTAGTACCGCGTAAGGGCATATGGCTCCTTGGCGATCGTCCCATAAGATGGTCAATGTAGTGCTGTTTACAAGAAGCTGCAGACGGCGGTTGAAAAATCTGTCTGCCGGGGTCTGGAATAGGTGGCAGTGGCAATAAGGTAGGATGTACCTGTTTAGAAAACATAAAAATTGAAATGAGTCTCACCAGCCGATCTTTATTAATATTATTCATTTTATTTATTACGGGCGACCTGAAACTATTTACTTGCAAGGATAGTGTAATAGAGTATTTTCGGCTCTAAAAGCAATGCGAAAACTAACAAAATAAATCGAGGGAAACACACAAACTAATGATTATTTTTACCGGTGAACCACTGAGAAACGACTGTCTACATGCGTGTCGAATGGGCCCACAAATATTGTACTTGCTATTCATTCATTCCGGTATAAAAGCGTCTAAAGAGTTACTTATATTATATTTGCCATTTCCATTGTATCTCTGCGTAATGCAGTCCGTAAATCCCGCTGTGTTTGTGCCAACGATTTTTCATATACTGAACTAAAATGAAACTCGGTCTAGTTTCAGAATTTTCAGCCTTATCGTCTCTTACGTTATTGCCCCCCTCCTTCAAATGAAGTCCTTTCGTCATGGTCCCTGTCTCTCAAGGTCAAAAAACAATAGAACCTTATACTGCCAGTGCGATACGCGGGCCTCTTCAGCCCGCGAGCAAAAAATCAAAGCCGCTGACCTTCACTCTGCATGAGCGTACATTCTTACTTTGCAACATCCCCTCTAGCCATCTGTGAGAACTTGAATTTTCAACTCCATGTTTGTACTAGGCCTCAATGTGCAAATGCAAACTGGCTTCTCTCCCATCTGTAACGCCTCGCTTGGCGCGTTCTAAGGCCCCCAATTTTGTCCTCGTTGTCCGCGAACTTTGCAGCCCTAGAGAACCATAACTATGGAGACATTGACTTTTTGGGGGAAGGTCAGAGAACGTATAAAGTACCCGAGGAGTTGAGTTGAAAGTGAGATTTATTGTTTATTTGTTTTATTATTTGCAATACGCAAGCCTCCCCTTGGTTAACAGTGCGCAGGTCAGCGATATGAGGTGAATGGAGAGAGAAGTCAAAGATGACACCCATGTTGTTTACCACCCAGGATGGTGAAGGAAGGGGTTAGGGTTAGCATACTTTGTATGCACACTGTACAATAACATTATTTTCAAAAAGACAATCAGATTACAATGATTTATTTAAACCGGGATTTGAACTTCTCAACGAGCTCTGCTTTGGGTGGACATGGCACAGTGGCAATGTTTGGTGGCAATGCATCAGTGCTCTGCACAGAAATGCTCAAAATTCCATATCTGTGCTTCTCTAGTTCACTAACAATAAGGCCTTTAACAAGGTCGAACTCCATTTCCTCATATACTGGTTTTACCCCCATTTCTTAGTTATTTTTCCAAAGGTCGTAGTGTAGCGAGGCATCCCTACATTTTCCGTAGTCCTAGACTGTTCACGGCCCACATTATCGTTGTGGGCCAAGACCGCTAGTAGAGTCCTATGTTTCATGCCCTGTAAACTGAAAAACAATCCTAGTTCCTGCCTACTTGGAGATGCCGATACCCAGGAGCTGCTTTTAGCTCCTGCTCACCGAATATTAATTTCCTTGCAAATGTATGTTTTTCTTGCCACTAAAAGCTGGAATTATATTTTGTCAAGTGTCTAAATTGCAGACTGGTCCCAAATCATGTCTTTTTATCTCATTGTCTTATCTGGCCAAATCGCAATTCTCTAGAAGTGAATATGTTCACACTTTGTTATTCAAATTAAGCCTAACTCATGATTTTGCACCATGTATAATAACCATCATTAAAGAGTGCAAAGATTAGAGTTGCAAGATACTAGCCAGCCATGTCGTCACTTGCCACCTCAATTCCATACATTCACACAGCTTACCATTTCTTAATTACCAAGACTCAAATATCGCTATCCAATGACTAGTGGCAAGTGCACATTTTGCACCCTGTATATCTGTGTTGGTAACTTGTTCCAGAGATAACCCACATAGCAGGAAAAGGCTGATTTCCTGTTTTTTATTTTCAAGCTTGCAGTTTTGTTTCCGGTCTGAACATATAGCTTTTGATGAGGCTGGCCTCCCAAGATCGTTTCTCGGCCAACAAGGGGCATATATTATGGATTAAAAAATAGTGTCCACCTCCTGTGGAAGTTTGGCTTTGAGGCATGCAATGTACTAGCTCTTCGTTCCCCATAAGCCGCTTCTGCTTATTGGTTGACTGAGGATTCCCAGACCCTACGTTTAGTGCCTGCTTATCAAATAGTTATTTTGATCTGCATCATCCATTTTGATACCCGACCTTACTTTTTCCCATCATTTCTGATACGTCTTATCCCATCCAATCACAGCCGTTGCTCCTAGGTATTCTACTACACACTCCGCCCCTTCCTCCGGTTTCTTCAAAGCCAACATTTTTTAATGAAACACAAACCAGGCCGTGTCAGAATTCAAACATCCAATTGCAGGTTATACACAGACCATGAGCTATCTCTGTAGATCTATATGTGCGTACCTGGTCCTATGTATTTAATGGATCTGCGTGATTTTTCCTTCACGGAAAAGTCAGCGACGGAAATGTTTGCATGAGAAATGTATGAACCACAAAAGTTTCATAATTTCCCACCCGAAAATACATTTAAAAACCCCTACAAACCCACACACCCACAACACCCCCCCCAACATACCTCCACCCTACTTACATTTGAAGACACGCCGTGTCCCTGCGGCGCCAGTTCCCTTTCACTTCCGTGATCGGGAACCGGCGCCGCAGGGTCCCCTTTTTTCTTCCCTCTGGCAGCTGCAGGGCTGTCCCCCGCAACAGCCCGCTCACTATACTGTAAAGCATGGTGAGCTCGGTATTGCGGGGGACACCCCTGCAGCCCCCGGCCTTTTTTTTTTTCTCATTTTTTTCACTGTAGTGAGCGGGGTGTTGCGGGGGACACCTCCCACCCCCCCCGATCCCCAAATCCAACCAAACCTAAACACATACCATGAAAGGTTCGTACTTTTGTTAGTTAGAACTTTTCGTGGTATGTGTTTTAGGTCTTTTGGTGGGGTCAGACTTTTATATTCAGTGATTTCGTACAGTACCATGTTTAACCGATTTTTGCACCACCGTATGGCCAAAATCAATGTTATGCAGAAAAATAGGAGAGCAAAAGGGGAATGGAATAAAGATTTTCCAGAATAACTTATAAGAAAGTCTTGATTCTATTAAAGACACTGAGGCGAGCATTATGCTTCTTTCTTTTATTTAAAATCCATAAACCTGCAGTATTGCAAGTGCCTCCTTCTCTATGTGGGCATAGTTTTGTTCGGTCAGTAAAAGCGAGTGGGGATACAGTGCCTTCTTGGTCGATTTGTGTCAGTACTGACCCGAGTCCTACATGGCTTGTATCAACAAGCAGTTATGGGGCACAGTTTGTGTTGAAGAATGCCATATTGGTGGTGCTTGACAGAGAGCCCTTGATTTTTTATTTTTCTTTAAAGGTGTTTTGGTGTTCTGACCATTCCCATAATGTTTCTTTTTTGGTCAGCCTTCTGAAGTGGGCTGCAATGGGGGATAGGTCAGGGATGAATCTGGAACAGTACGTGGCCATCCCCATGAAGCTTCTGATCTGATGCAGATGGCGGGGGCTTTGGCTACTTGGCTACTTTGATATCCTCCACCTTGGCAGAATCTGTTGATATGCCTTCTGCATTAAAGACATAACCGAAGAAACTGAGTTTGCTTTTGCCGAATTCACACTTTTCTGCATGTAGTGTGAGGCTGGACTCTTCAAGGTGTTGTAGGACTGCTGCTAGCCGGGCATGGTGTTCTTTCATTGTTGCTCTGTACACCAGGATAGTGCTGCTGATGTTGGTGGTGCCCGCAAGGCCATTCAGGACTCTCCAAATCATGTTCTGAAAAACCTCAGCCGCTTAGGATATTGTGGGGTACATTTGCCAGCCCAACGGAAATCCCCTGCATCACAAAACTGCATTTTAGCAGTTACAGAAATAATGGCTGCGCTGTGTCTGCTGATCACAGACCCCCCGAGAATGGCTGCATTTTATTTTCTTCACGTGAATCCAAAGGGAAGAATTCAAAGGCTGAATGGCTCAGCACTGCTGTGCGGTCATCTCAAAAGCTTAAAACTGCACAAGAGAATGTCCTATGTTTAAAACAACATTGCACTGGTGCTACTTTCATCTTTAAACATCACACAGTTTTGTTCTGGTAAACCACAGCCATATCCATCTATTTCAGGTTGAACACCATCAAATGTTGCCATTCCTCCCTGAGCGGCATAGTGTTGTCAAATAAAGTCTGTGAAAAGCAGGGAATTTCATTTCAGTCCACACGGCTAGCATTCGTTTTGGAAACAAATGAACACACTCAAATCACTTCAAAAGAATCGCTCTCGTTTTTGCAAAGCAGTGAAATGACACTTTGAAAGCTAAATGTGAAACCATCGCAAATACTTGCACGGAAACAGTACTTATGTGTGCGACTGGGGTGGTTTAAATGTATATATTTATTTACAAAAAGAAATGGGTTCTGTGGAAGAAAGAGAAACATGTTTGACGGCAGCAGGACCAGTTTGGCAAGGCAGGCACTTTAAAGGTACCCAGCCCCCTTGGGAAACGAAGTCCCTTTACAACTGTAAAAGGACCATGGTGTGGGAATTTGCAACCTCGTCAGACTAACCAGCATTTTTACTGCAAGGAACAAAGGACCAAGGGGAACTAGCACTGTCCCACAAGTGTGAATTCCTTTGACACCTCTCCTCAGCTTCAACTGCCCAGGATCAAAGGGCGCCATCGTAACCCTGTTGGTCAGAACTGACACAGAGGGGGCAGGCTGGCAGTGGAGATTTGAAGCACCACCCTACAGTGACAGATTTGCATTCGATTTAAAATACTGTTTACTTTAAGATATTTATTTCAGTAATCTAAAGAAGCAGTCATGTGAAATCGGGACCGTTTTCATGTAGTTTATGCACCAGTAAAATGAGACCATGGGAGCTTTCCTGACATGTGATGGACGTGAACGGCAGTTAAAAGTAATGTCTCGGGGCAGCGTAAATGACTCGGATATGAAACTTGATGGAAATTTGCCAGACCCTGTTGGGCTTATGTGTAGCCATTTGTAGAATTTAGGTAAAATGTTTCACATGAAAAACTGCGAAATGGTGCCCGAAGAGCAAAGCAGCATCGCACAGACTTGGCATTTGAAATGTCATGTTCCTTGTAAAATATGTGATCTGCCTATCTGATTTTCTATGATAACAATTGTAAATATAACGGTTTTGTTTCAGAACACATTTTGGCAAAAGTAACTGTGGTGAAACAAAGCGCATCATAAAACACACACACTAAAACTGTCACTTCCTTCAGTCCAATCATCTCGGAGGGAGGTGGTGACATCCACAATGTGACCTATCCCATCCAAGAGGTATGTCTGGGTTACTTCCGGCCACATAGTAAAATTCTCTGTCATCCTGCTTATTCAAGGAGGAGGCATAGGGAGAGTCGGGACATTAAAAATCCAGCATTCAGACAGAGATTCCACATTCAAAATTCACCCTGCAAGACTCCAGAGCCAGGCCAGAGGTAGCTGATCCAGATCCAGGCAGAACCACCTATCCAGAACTAAACCCTACAAAAATCCCAATAGTTGAGGGAGAAAGGAGGAAAGGCTGCTGATCCCTTTGGGGAAGATCTAGTGCCAAGACCCGTCTTTGCCCAGCTGATGCATCCTGCTGTCCATAGTAACCAGACCCGGGTTGCCCCGCTGTTCCCTTAAAGGAGAGCCCAGCCACTGCCCAGTTGACCAGATCCTTGTCCCGCTGTCCAGCGACCCGGCTGGCTGTCCTAAATACCCAACTCAAGTGCATTTTGTAAGTATCACCCTCCCCAGTACAAAAACTGCATACCCTATAAAAATCCTATAAGTACCCTAGTAACTTCCTAAATTGTCAGCATCCTTTGTGTATCCTGTCCCAAGAATAATCTGTGTTAGTCTCCATGTGTTAACGTAATTCTTTTCAAATCAGTTCTGTCCTTTGTGAATGGTCTGTAGTACTATTTTGAATCAATTAATTAATTTCCCTATAAGGATGAACGCGGCCTGAATTGGTTAACGTTGCAAATTAACCACCTTGCGTGCAGTGTCTTTCTTTAATAATTTAGCCACTAAAATACAGTTGCAGTAGAACAATCATTTTGCTAACAAAACAGAGTTTGCCCGTGAAATTGTTTCCCTTCTAAAATCTGATTTTTCCTTTCCTAAAAATAATCCCATATTGTCACCCAACAAGAAGTCATCCTTTCACTTCAGTGTCATCCCTGTTATGTGCCTTTTGTACCTCATCAGAAAAACCGATTTCCAATTTTGACTGTTTAGCTCATTTTCTAAGCTGTTTGCTTGTTTTAAACCCATGAAAAATAAGAAATTGCAATTCTGCCAAGTGTGATTTTGCTGCACTGCTTTCCTTCCCAAAGTCTATTTTCTCACCTGTATGCATGTTGTTTAGAACCTTGCTTTGTAGCTTGTAAGCTTCCTTGCCTCTTTAGCCCAGCCACACAAATTCCTGTCCTGTTCATTCTACCGCACATTAAACTGACCTCTAACTATTCAGTGAATTCCGAGTGCCATTTTGCTCATTTTTCAAGGGTTTTTCATTTTTGTTTTGGCCTCTCATTCTGGGGTGGTAGGTCAGATATCCAATGTGATTTTTGCCTCTTATATCTAAATCCTTGCTACTCTTTTCCACCCACACAAAACTTGGTTAACAGGGGTTTGGGAGAGTTTTGCAGGGGAATGCATGACCGTGGTGCTATCTAAAAGTATGACCAAAAAGTGATCTTGCTTCCATTCATATTTGCATTGATTTATTTGATGTCAGAAAGTTAATTGAGTGTATCATCATTTTGCTGTGTAATTATCACCACATTGGTGATTGCTGCCCTATATTGAATCTGTTTGATTTTTATTTTGAATTTAAAAATAAATATTTCATTATTAAACACAGGCCTGGTTCATGGTCCATTGCGACCTGGGGTGTTCATCAAGGGGGGGTGTGAGATGGGTTGGCTGCCTTCTCAAAGCAGAATCTGAAATTAATAAAATTGAATACATATTTCATGCGCGCCACATCCCTGGCCAATGGAAAGATTCCTGGTCTGGAGTGTGCTGTGTATTTAAATCCGTGACACTATCCCGAAATTTAGCTTCCGGTATCTCCTGAGGCTTAGGTGGGGGACGAGAACATTGTGATCTAGCGTGATTCTAGGCTTGGCGTATCTGATGGTAGCCCGAGCGCAAGTCTGCTTTACTGAATATTTTTGCTCCTGTTAGATCCATAATTAGCTTGTCGATCGTTGGGCTCAGGTGTCGTTTTGCCCTATGGCCACATTGGGTAGCCGCATGTCAATGCAGATTCTGACGGCGTTTGTTTGCAAGGGTTTTTGGGCTACGACCATGGGAGACGCCCAGATGCCTCAGGGCTGGCCGTGTTTTGCAAATTATTATTTTTTTTTAAAACCATGGTGTCGCTCCTGAGGTCTTTTCGATGAGCCCTTTGGTTTCCAGCTGCTCTACCTCTGTCTCTATTGCTTTGTGCAGGTGGAAGGGGACACAGCGGTGTCTCAGTCTTGTGTTTGATCGTTGGGTCAATGTGTAATTTGACTGTTCTCCCTCTGAGGCACCCTATGCCTTGAATTACCTTTTTGTGTATTGCCAAATGTCGGTTGTGTTTGAGGCTGAACGCAAACTGTACCAGCCTCAGCTTTTCAGCTGTACGGCAGCTTAGAAGGGTTTCCAAACCTGCGTCCACTACGTATATCTGGGCTCGGCCCGTTGTCCCGTTGTGTGTTAGGTCTGATTGGAAAGATCCAGTGACTGGTAGCGGCTTTTTGCATCTGTACACAAATAATTGTGCTAGTTTGTCTTGGAGTCGGGCACCGGTTTGATTTTCTTGAACCTAGTCAAAGGCATGACATTTACTGTTGCCCCAGTGTCTATCACAACCTTGGTGGGGGTCCCGTCTGCCAGGATAATGCAGTCCAAATTCTCTTCCTTTGAGTTTGTTCTTCCTCGGCTTGATGGCAGAGATCACAGCAGCCAAAATATTATTAAAGGCTATGCAAAACTTAATTAAGGCTAGAGTACTTGCAGGTACATTATTACCGGAAAAAGATAGTGCCAAACAGGCTGGGATTGATACATTCAATTTTACCATGATCTCCGAATCAGAAATGATAGAAGTATTAAAACACATGAAACCCACCTCATGTGCGGAAAATACTTTACCTTCCAAAATTATTCTCGAAAACAAAGAACTGTTCACCCCAATTTTTGTGAAAATAGTTAAAGGAAAGTTCTGGGCTTTTTTTTTTATTGTTCCTATGGTTCGGCCATGTGTTTTTAAGCATAAATCGGTAGATCGTAGAAAACTTTCCTATGGACCTTACCCGACTTTTCGTCCATTAACGCACTCGAAATCAGCCGCCATTTTCTGATAATCCTATCCTTTCCCCCCATCGCCCTGGCTCACCTGCTTTTGCGGCACTAAATCATATCCCCCGCCTCTGAGCCTGTCATAAGCAGACGCGTACCGCCCATTTCCCAACGCCAAAGCACGTCTCGTGTCAACAATCGCTGCGCCTCAGCTAATGAAGTGTCGCCATGGAAATGGCAGGACGCCTCTTTCCTCTATAAGTATAAACACACCGTTTCACAACACACAGCAGCAGATTTTCGATTCCATTCCTCTCTCTGTGTTACTTTGAGTATTCTGTGACACGTTTCTGTGCTCTGGTCAGCTACCTTCGCCGCTTCTAGGCCTTGTGAACACCTGTACCATCTCTGTAAATTATTTTACTTTCTTTACCACACAATGGCTACAATAATGCCGTATATGTACGAGCCCGAGTACACCGAGGAGGAACTACTGGAAAGGCAAGCACGCGAAAACGATGGGGATTCGGACGGCAGTTGGGAGGACCAGTCAACGGGTGAAGAGCCTGGACCATGTCGCATGGACGGCGTCTCCACCTGGTGCACGTGCAATCGGTGCGAGCTAATGCCAACTGAGGCGGAGAACTGCTGCTGCCGTGAAAATTCCGGGTGCTTGGCCTACATTTCGGAAGGCGAGCCAAGTCCGCAATGCATCACCGAGCTGCCAGAGTTCAGGGAAGCCTGCCTCTCACGGACCGTGTTGAGGATGATGATGGTGCTTATGCACGAACTTCGCGGCACTGTTCGTCCGCGTAATCCGAGTAACGAGTAAGTATACTCTGGTTGTGATGTCAGTGATGCCACTACTATGTCATGGTCGTCTCCCACATATAAAATTACATCTACATATCATTCGAATGCATGTGAATTGGTTCCATATTGTGCATTTTCTAGATAGAATTATTTTCAAAGCAGAATGACATTTTTTACCTGAATCGACAGTGATAAGAAAGTTTTGTCATTTTAATACAGTTTGCATCTTTCATTTTGACAGGTGGTACAGGCTGGTGGCCTATCGTTGCTTCACTTGGTGGCTTCACGGGAGGCTCGGACACCGCGTTCGGAGAGTAATACCTGCCTGTGCGGTACTTGCCATTAGACAACATTTCCCCAGCGACAGTGGACAATACCGCGGATTTTCCCTGGATGTGCTGCAACCGGAACTTTATAATGTGTAATGTTTATTATTTATGTTCAATTGAAATTAAGATCTAAAATAAAACCCAACATATATTTTAACAATGGTTGTTTTGATTTTTTAAATGAATCTGGTGTGTCTCCATTGAATAGTCTTCCTGTGCCTTGTCTTGTCACACCACATGTCTCCGGCCAGCATCCTCCCTCACGCTGGCCGCCCACCTTCAATCCACACATAACCGTCGAACCCATATGCAGCAGACATACATATGTTATTTTGCGGGTTGGCATCAAGCCTCCCGGCCTTGCCTCCTCCCCAAAAATACTTACCACACCACTTTGTTCAAGCGTTGCCCCCTGCCTTCCATGTACTACATCCTTCAGCCTGCCTCTTACATGCAGTTAGATGGCCTCTCCTTGGTGAGGCCCTGCGGCAAACGAGTCTTGTCTGCACGACCACCGCCCCAATCCACCCCCCCGCCCTATCAAAGGCAGTTCGCACCGGGGTACTTGCGCTGGCAAGTGGAGCTGTCAGGGAGCGATAAAGGCCAAGAGGTGCCAAAGACCATGTACACTTCAAAGTGGTCTACAGAGCATGGGCTGTTGTTCCCATGTCTACCTCCAGACCCCGTGTCTCCTGCCAAGCATCCCCCTCACGCTGGACGGCCCCCTGCAATCCACATAAGTGAGTCTCCATTCACGAGTCTTCCTGTGTCTTGTCTGCACGACCACCGCCCCAATCCACCCCCCCCCGCCCTATCAAAGGCAGTTCGCACCGGGGTACTTGCGCTGGCAAGTGGAGCTGTCAGGGAGCGATAAAGGCCAAGAGGTGCCAAAGACCATGTACACTTCAAAGTGGTCTACAGAGCATGGGCTGTTGTTCCCATGTCTACCTCCAGACCCCGTGTCTCCTGCCAAGCATCCCCCTCACGCTGGACGGCCCCCTGCAATCCACATAAGTGAGTCTCCATTCACGAGTCTTCCTGTGTCTTGTCTGCACGACCACCGCCCCAATCCACCCCCCCGCCCTATCAAAGGCAGTTCGCACCGGGGTACTTGCGCTGGCAAGTGGAGCTGTCAGGGAGCGATAAAGGCCAAGAGGTGCCAAAGACCATGTACACTTCAAAGTGGTCTACAGAGCATGGGCTGTTGTTCCCATGTCTACCTCCAGACCCCGTGTCTCCTGCCAAGCATCCCCCTCACGCTGGACGGCCCCCTGCAATCCGCAGAATGCCACGACATATACACGTCATTCATTCACAAACACACCCCTGTTTCCAATCCTTTATAACCCACTTCATATTTCTAATGAGAACTTCTTTGCGCTTTGCTAGTCAACCCGTGAAGGTGCTGGTTATCTGCTCTTCGTCTCTGTGAACTTCCGTGACCACTTCGAGGAAACTCCTCAGTTTGCAACCTGTGAACTGCTCCCTGTTCTACGACAAGAAACTACTCTGATCCCTGCATCTAACTGTTTGTTCGTCAAGGTAAGGCCATGTACCATAATCATTTTGCGTTCAATTTCTTTTCGTTCAACACAGTACATGCAAGTAACTAGTCATGTTCTGAGTCTAGTCAAATTATCTTTCTATTTTTTTAAAGTTATTCAAATACTTATCCGCATGTGAATAACGTGTATAGTTCCAAGAACCAAAACGAACCTTGCATTGAACCTTTTATGTGTCATTTAATTTTTTAACACATTGGTATTCATAGAGAATTGTTGATCTTTACTTTTCAGAACTTTCCACAATGCCTGCCTGTTCCATTGGCGGTTGCCCTTCGAAGACCCATAATAAATCTGAAGGTACTATAATGCATGTTTTCCCTAAGACAATAGATCAGATAAGAGAATGGGTCCGATATTGCGGATATCCACCGTCTGAGCTTGAAAGTAGAGTCCTAGAAGTCTTTGCGGACAAGAGGGGTGATCGATACCGCATCTGCAGCAGGCACTTTTGCTCAGACATGTACTCCACATCATTGCTAATAAAGAAGAACACACCGCGAGCGAGGCGAAAATTGCTCTCAACCGCTATTCCCACTCTATTCGTCCACATCCCTCCACTGGTGAGTCAAGTTTACGTATTTATCTCTCGGCCTTGCGGTAGTGTGTAGCATTATCTAACAATAATTTCCCCATTTATGTATCCACTCAATATGAAGGCTGAAGATTCTCCATCCGTGTCGTTATTGCAGTCATCAGCCACTTCAAGCGCCTATCGGGTAATCTTACTTGGCTATTCTGCCACTGACTTCTTTTAGGCATGTAAATCAATAGTTTTAATTTATCGTGTAATTATTTTACCTAATGGTACACCCTTGTACTCGTCCTCTAGTCTTTGTTTTCAGTTATAATTATTGTTATCCAAAATAATGCAAGTACTGTCTTTCAGGGAGATGCTGAGGAGTCCAACGTATTGACGACTACCGTTGATGTCACTCAGATGCTCGAGGTACGTTTCCGGACAGTTCCATCGATGGAGATCATCAGATCTTGCATTCTTGTAGCGTGATTGTTACACACAATGTTTCTTTTGTTTTTAGCCATTGATATGTCCTTCTGTCGTCGCCCTCCTATGTGTCTTCTTTTTTCAATATTGTGTTCATTACTAATGAAAGCCCTATGTTTCAGGGAGTCGATGGAGCATTAGTCCAAGAAGAAGGGGGAGCATGCAGTTACGGTTCGGCGCAACAGCTTGCAGAAGTGTGCACCGCAGTTACATCGTCCCTTGATGTTCTTATGCATTTCGAGGTATGGATACTGACAGTTCGATCAAGCGAAATCATATGACGTGATTACATCCGCTATACTTCCTTCTTTATTAACGCAAGTACTATGTTTCAGGGAGATGACGGACCTTCTTCTACAAGAACATCACCCCTAGTAGTTGATGCAGATCTCTGGGTGGTGACACTTCCAACGATCGAGCAAATCGAATCATATTTACATATCCATTATTTATTTTAGACAACTGATCATTTGTGCAGGTCTATTTAGATGAGCCGTTGACGCCTGCACAAAGTTTCTGTTCTTTTTATCAAAATAGAAAACCATACTAATGCAATTACTGTGTTTCAGGGAGTCACTGAAGCATCATCTTCAATAATATCATCAATGGAAGTCTATGAGGAGCCCGAGGTATGGATCTTGACAGTTCCATCTAACTAGATCAACTATGCGTGAATAATTGCCGTTTGAATGTTCTACACAAAGCGTTCATTCGTGTTTTGCTATTGAGATGTACGTGGGTATTGGTCCCCAAGTACATTTTGTGTTTTCGATATTATTATACATACTAATGAAAGTTCTATGTTTCAGGGAGTCGATGGAGCGTCAGTGCGTGATGGATGTGCTTTATTAGAAGTGGAGACATGCACACACGAGTCGGAGCAACAGCGTCCTGATGTTGAAGTTCGAGGCAAGAAAGTTTCAAAGAAAAGAAAGCAAAAGAAGGTTAGTGTCCTGGTCACTATATTATGTTGTTTTTCACTGTTCATAGTTCAATACTGTAAGTTGTGTTTAAACTGAACATCCCTTTTCCAATCTGTCCTCTAGTTGCGAGTGGGTGTACGAACTAGATCTACACAGACAGTGAAGCGAACGAGAGATGTTGCTTGTCAAACCTTTTGGCAGGGACTTGAGACTGGAGATGCATTGTGCCAATGGGAAGAATATGAAGTGATTGACAACGGAGCTATACCAGCACCAGCCATTGATAGTGAATGTCCTCCTGGTAGTTCGGATGCAGTCGGAGATCAATTCACAGAATCCACACCCGCAAAAACTAAGACCGCGAGAAAGTTGAAGAAATTGTCTTATTCACCCATCGCCGGAGAAGGAACAGATGTTGCAATGGAAGAGAATGAAGTGGACTACAATGAAACACCATCAATATCACTGAACATAGCGGAAGACGATATCGGAGATTCTACCTTTCATGTGAGTGACATGTCCTCAACGTTACAGGCCGAACCAGCTGGGATGCAGAGTGACAGTATAAGGAAAGAGGCCAAATTCATTGTATTCGATAGTTGTTTGATTGATATTATTATTCGGTTGAAATGTGGGCATTCGGTAGGTGGGGAAGTATGTGGGGAGCCATTGATTAATGTGACTCGTGCAATTCGAGGCACTAACCTTAAAATACATGCCACCTGTACAAAATATCATCCTTTCTCATGGTCTGCACAACCCTTGCTGGGACAACTGCCAGCAGGCAATCTACTTTGTGCAGCGGCTGCACTTTTTAGTGGTTCAAGTTTTAAAAAGTTAGTCTTTCTTTCAGTTTGTGGGAATCCATTTCATTGCGAAAACTCAGTTCTACAAATACCAAACCGATTATCTATTTCCAGCCATTAGCGAAGCTTGGAGAATGGAAAAAATGTCTATTGATAGTACATTCGCGGGCAAACGGTTCAGGCTAGCCGGTGATGGACAGTGCGACAGCCCAGGATTTTCAGCCAAGTACTGCACCTACCACTTTCAGGACATGGAAAGTAAGAAAATTGTGAGTTCGGTGGTCGTGCAGGTGTCACAAAGTACATCCTCAGTGGCCATGGAGAAAGTTGGCTTTGTAGCATCATTGCAAGAACTACAATCGCGGGGAATGGTGATCGACCTGATAGCCACGGACAGACACGTTTCAATTGCCAAGACAATGAGAGAAGAGTACAAAAATATAAATCACCAATTTGACGTTTGGCATCTTGCAAAAACAATCAATAAAAAAATGTCGGCTGCAGGTAAAAAAAAAGAAATGCAAGGTATTTCACAGTGGTCCAAGTCAATCAGCAACCATCTTTGGTGGAGCTCAAAAAGATGTGGAGGGTCGTTGGAAATTCTACTGGAAAAATGGCGGTCAGTAATGCTTCACTGTACAAACGTTCACCATTGGAACACAAACCAACATTTTCACAATTGTGAACATGGCCATTTGTCCACAGAGGAGGCACGGAAGAAGAAGTGGTTGATTCCTTCATCACCCACTCACAAAGCCATTGAAAAGATTGTATTTGATAAAAGTATAACAAGAGATTTGAGGGGACTCACGGAATTCTGCCACACAGGAGATTTGGAGGTGTTCGACAATATGTGCCTAAAGTACAGGCCAAAACGATTGCATTTTGGCATGGAGGGCATGATAAATCGGACTCTTCTAGCGGTCTTGGCACATAACAATAATGTTGGCCGTCAACAAAGTAGGACGACCGGAACTTTAGGGACGCTTCGCTACAATAAGGCCTTCACTAAAAGAAGTAAACAATGGGTGATCAAACCAGTGTTTGAGGATATGCAATATGAGTTTATTGAGAGACTTATTGTTGATGTCCTAGATAGGCACATACATGGAGTTGTGAACGAACCTGTGCAGGGGACAACTGCATTGCCACCCAACATCGCCTCTGTTCCATGTCCACCTAAAGAAGAGCTCATTGAGAAATACACATCACGGTTTAAATGATTGTAATTTGATTGTCTGTTCTCTCGAGTCTCCTCATGTCGCTGGCCCATTGAATATGTGTATCTATGTAATGTGTAAATAAAAGTGATTGCTCAGTGTACATGCAATGTGTCTATCCAACCAAACAGTAATATAAAACATTTTTCAAAAAATATAGAATGTCTCCCTATTTATGGTTCTCTGGGGCTGCAAAGATGGAAATGCAAAGATGGAGTGTAAATTTCAAGTCCGTTGAATGTAGCTAACTAGGAATGTGTGCTCGTTCAAAGTGAAGGTCAGCTGCTTTGATTTTTTGCTCGGGTGCCGGAATGGCCCACGACTCAGTATAAGGTTCTATTGTTATTTGACCTTGACAGGCCGGGACCATCCCGAAAGACTTCTTTTTGGGGGTGTGGGTCAATAACGTAAGACACGATAATGAAAATAATTTCAGAAACGAAAGCCATTTCATGTTCGTTCATTAGAAGAAATAACGTCGGCATAGAAGGAGTGGTATTTCGGGGCTGCCCTACGCACAGACACAATGGAAAATGCAAATATAATGTAAGTAACTCTTTAGATGAGTTTATACCGCAATTTAATTACTATACAGTAGCTTTAAAGACGGGTTAAATTGTACTTGTTCGTTCTATGTGGCATATTGTTTTGTACCGCGCACTATCTTGAGGAGAACCATCTCCTTTTACGGAAGCACCTCAAAACCTTCCTCTTTGCTTCTGCTTTCTCTCTCCCTCTCCACTGCTACAACTGGTCCACTGTCTGCGACCTCGGTCCTGGGTCCTTCCACTCTCCACCTGCACTGCCTCCCTGTCAACCCCTGCACTGGGGGACTGTCTCAGTATCCTACGCCCCCCCCTGATGTATAATACCCAGTTTCACTGTCCTAGCTATGAAATAATTTCCCGACCTAATATATAAAATGAATAATTTTAATAAAGATCTGATGGTGAGACTAATTTCATTTTTTATGTTTTTCAAACAGGTACATCATGCATTACTGCATGTGTCACGAGTACCAGACACCGGCGGATGGCTTTTTTAGGCGCCAATTGCTTCTCCGCGTGAACAATGTTACCACCCTGATCATTTTATGGGACGATCGCCAAGTACAAGTATGCCCTTACGCGGTACTAACGGCTCGATGCAACATACATACCAGTGCGACCGCTCAATATTCAAATCGCTGAATATTCTCAAAACGTTTGATGTCAAATAAATGTACTTTGCCAAATGTACAATCTTGCCGTTTGCTTTTAAACCACAGTTTCATATTCCGAATTGTGGCGCTGTATTGTGAGATGATCTAAGACCCCAGCAAAGGAACATCGTGTGCCTCGAAACAAACTTTTTGGAACGTGAGCAAATAAAAATGCTAATCGCTGAATATTCTCAAAACATTTGATGTCAAATAAATGTACTTTACCAAATTTACAATCTTGCGGTTTAATTTAAAAGTACAGTTTCATATTCCCAATTGTGGCGCGCTGTGTTGTGTGAGCTCATCTGTGTTGATTTCCTGGTTCTGTGTGGAGTCGCGTAGAAGACGCCTGGGCGCGTTTGCCTACGCAGCTCAGTCACGTCATGGATAGAGGCGGGGAATATGAATGTTTTGATCAAGTCTGTTTCAGCGGCGGGGGATTTGATTTAGTGCCGCAAAAGCAGGTGAGCCAGGGCGATGCGGCAAGTGAGAGGATTATCATAAAATGGCGGATGTTTTCGAGTGCGTTAATGGACGAAAAGTCGGGTAAGGTCCATAGGAAAGTTTTCTACGATCTACCGATTTATGCTTAAAAACACATGGCCGAACCATAGGAACAATAAAAAAAAAGTCCCGGAACACTCCTTTAATGCCTCGTTTAGAGAAGGTTCAGTACCGAAAGAATTTTAAAAAGTTACTTTCATGCCCTTAGTTAAAAAGGCTGGCCTTGACCCTAAGGATCCTGGCAATCTTCACCCCATTACGAACTCCATGTTTATTCTTAAAATATTGGATGAAATTGCAACATGCCAATTACAAAAACATATAGAGAAACAAAATTCCCTACACAAACAACAATCTGGCTTTCGGGCTGTTCATAGCACAGAAACTGCAATGTTGGACCTTCAAAGGCACATGTTGGAATTAATTGATAAGGGTAAAGCAGGTACGCTAATACTGCTGGATCTCAGTGCAGCCTTTGATTTGGTAGATCACCAAATATTGGTAAACGCACTGTAACGCACAGCAGGATGCTCTACGGCAGCACTGCATTGGCTTGTATCGTTTTTAACAGAGCGCCAAACAAGAGTGCACTGGGGGGACCTGTTCTCCGAGGCGATCGCAATCATGTTTGGAGTTCCCCGGGGAGCAAGCCTCTCTCCACTGTTATTTAATATATATATGAGAAGCTTATGTGATGTGCTAGATGAGATCGGCGTTTTTTTTACAAACTATGCCGATGACACGCAGCTAATCATTGAAATAGAGGGTAACTACATCAGGGGCAGTGAGAAGATAGCAAAAGTGTACAGTAAAATAGAGTCATGGATGCAGCAGAATTGGATGTGTCTCAGTGACTCCAAAAACAGAACTCTTGATTTTTGGAACGAATCAGACAAACGCCAAGCTAGGAGAAAGAGTGTAGGACATTCTCTATAAATGAAGCAAAAATCCAAGTATCAAATCGGTTAAGACCCTAGGGGTGATGGTCAATGACTCAGTCGGCTCAGAGGCGCAAGTAAACTACCTGCACAAAAATACGGCATACTATCTACGCCTCATGAGGGCTGTTCGACCTTATCTGAATGAGGCAAACACAGCCACAGTCGCTAGGGCAATGGTTTTATCCAGATTGGATTATGGAAATGCTCTGCTGTTAGGAGCCACCAAAAAAGATATGGCTAGGTGGCAAGTTATAGAAAATGACGCAGTGCGGATTGTGAAGGGATTAAAGAGCAAAAACCATGTGACCATGGCAAGAAGAGCTCCGCACTGGCTCAAGGTGGAGGAGAGGGTGAACTATAAAGCTATGACCATAGTTCATAGGTGTTTGTTTGGCTACTCCCCCCAATACCTAAAAGACCAATTTGTGCCTTATACTCCACAGAGATACTTACGCTCAGCAGGAAAAGGTCTGCTCACAGTGCCTAAACGGAAATTAAAGGCAGGCTTAGGCAGATCTTTTGCTGTTTTGGCTCCGCAGTGGAACAGTCTCCCAATTAAGCTGAGACTAGAAGAAAATATTCTTCATTTTAGGAAACGTTTGAAGACCCACCTCTTTAGGTGAAATCGCAGGAAATGGTAACCGGTTTTCATTCGTGCCAGCACAGGGATTAGTGATAGCCGTTAAGTTATAGGTTGTATTGTTTTATGTTAAGCGCCCTGATGCCTGCGGGCTGCCGGCGCTATATAAGATTACATACATACATACATACAGACACGTTCTCCTTTCTTTTTCAGTAGGTTCCAGTGTCTTTCAGGAGATTCCTCCCCAGAGGTATCATCTGTGCCTCTCTCACAGGCGACGGGTGACAACTAGTGCCGGGCAGGGTACTCCTCTAGGTCAGGGTCCTCCACACCACTTGCACGAGTCTTGCCGCTTGGATGTCTGTCTTTACGTGGTATTGGTGGATCGTCTTACTTTGATTGCTGCAATCTCTTCCTCTTTCTTGATGATGAGCGTGAGCCGATGCATGGCGGCCTCTGTGACTTCTACTTGTTCATCGGTATGTTCTCTGAATCTACCCATGGCCATAATACAGTCTAGGGGAATGTTCTTTACGGAGAGTACAGCTCTGTATGGTTTATCTGAGGAGATCCGATTAATAATTTGTTGGTGGATAGCAAGTTCTTCATCTGGGAATTCACAACCAGGCGCCATTTCTCTGAGGCGTGAATGTAAATCATTGATGTCCCCCCCCCCCCCATCCCTGCCCTTTGTCGGGTCAAACTCTGGTTTGATATTTGCTGTTAAGGCTGATTATGCTGCATCATAGTCATCTGCTGTGCTCCTGTTTGGCAATGTGTTGAACAGTCGAAGTGCTAGTGCCAAGGTTAAGCAAAAGAAGGGTGCACAACTTTATTTTTCTTGTTATTTCTTTGGCCTGCACATTTAGTTCAAATTGTTGGAGGCATATGTCCCAGCATAGGGACCCTCCGGTTGGCATGATCCTCAAAAGCCTCATAAATGCCCCATACGTGGCATCTAGTCCTGGTATCGGCCCCTCCAGTCTCGTTGAATTTCTCCCATAGTCTCTGATACTGCTCTCTCCAGTTAAGCTGATTTGTGGGCTTGCCATGTTTTGCAGGCAGGCGTGTGTGTGGGCTGTGTACGGCTCACTGCTCTACAGGCTGTTTTACTCAGGAGTTCTGTGTCCTTGTTATATTAGTGAGCACCACATGTTCTCACCTTTTGCAGGGCGGCGTGTGCGGTCATGTTCTGGGGTTATGCCGCCTTGGTCTGCGCAGTATGCCGGGCGAGGTCTGCAGCGCATTTCACCAGCTCCTGTAATATCAAGTGTGGCCTCTGGAGCTTGACGGCGATGCTCACTGCCCCCCAGAATGGTGGCCGGGCCTTGGTGTGCCGGCAGTCAGAGCGCAGCACCACCGGTTGCATGTGGCTGGTTTGAGCACACGTGGTGTCAGTCGATCCTCCTCGCCAGTGTTATAATGGTCTCCCAACCACTGGATCGCTGTGGGGAGATCGGAGGTACAGTGAGTAAGCGGCGCGCACATATGGAGTGCAATAAACCATAGCTCTCAACTCGCACGCTTTTGGCGGGTGTCACCCGCATTGTAAACAGCGGACTCACCCGCCAAGCCTCCTGCACGCCCATTCATTTGAATGGGCCTCTCACCCGCCAAAAATAAAATCGGGTGTTTTCACCCGCCTTTGCGACACAAATGGTTGAGAGCTATGAATAAACACACAACCACATGTTCGTTAGTCTCACTTGGCTCTGCCCTTTTCCGGTCATCGCCTTTCCTTTTTGTCCCGATTTCCCCTCCTTTGTCCCCTGCGTCATGTGAGGCGGTTTCCCCCTCGCACACGTGACCCAGGATAGATGCAGGCACCACACACAGTACTGGTGAGACGGAGTAGGAAGAACTGGGCTTGGGGCATCTTTTGACGTTGGCAAACATTTTTGGAGGATTAGGGGGGGGGGGCGGGCATCTAGTTCCCCATAATCGGTGCCAGGGGTGTTGCTAGGTCTGAAAAAGACCCGGGGCTACGCTAATGTCAGAACTGTCAGCACTGGGGGCTACCTAGCCTTTTGGTTGTAGCTCCTGAGATTCTATCCGGGGCTACAACCAAAAGACCAGGTGCTAGACCCCCCTAGCAACGCCTCTGGTCGCTGCCATCTCTGCCCAGAGGCTTTATGTAAGCTTAGTTGGCGTAATCTGCTGCTCATGAGTACACACGTGATGCAGTGAGCGGACACAACGGTGTAATCAGATTGTGAAAAGGGTTTGGGCAGGAAGATGCGGAAGCGTAGGCTAGAAACGACATAATGAGAGGAAGGAAGCGCCATGTGGATTTCCTTCCAACTCTGTTGTTTTAGCTCTGAGGGTTTGTTTATTCGTTTACACCGAACGCGATGGCTTC
Source organism: Ambystoma mexicanum (assembly GCF_040938575.1). Lineage (NCBI taxonomy): Eukaryota > Metazoa > Chordata > Amphibia > Caudata > Ambystomatidae > Ambystoma > Ambystoma mexicanum. The sequence continues at coordinate 971,419,104 of NC_090941.1, read as the reverse complement.
GGTAAACACTTTTTTTTTTCTTCTTCCAACAACCCTAACTGGTTGGATGGTTTAATTTCCAAAATGTAAAGCAATCCATGGCTTGGGGTTAACTGGTATTCGCAAATAAAGACCGTAACAACATATGTTTTGGCGGTGAAGGAGTAAAAAAATGTACTTTAATAGTGGGTGAAGTAAATGGACACACTTGAGTTCAAATCTGGTTTATTTTGTAGTAGATAACGTCTTCATGAATTAAACATTTTAATTGCAAGCTTGGTTGAAATTGGCTTTAACATAAGAATGAATTGGGCGTCCTGTAAAAGTAAAGTTTCTTCCGTAGGAAAGTGAAAGCGCAAGCGCTTTCTCTTTCAGGTGTTATACATGACGTTGCAGCACAAAAGGTGGTCCTAGACTAAGTGACTTGTTGAAAGCAACCCAACCTGGAAATTGCATTGTTTCCCGTTTAATTTTGCAGTTGGTGTTCAGAATGCAGTCAATACCAGTAGTTATTGACTTCACTCTGACCATTCTAATTGGCTGAGAGGAAGTCAATAACCACCTCCATGTGCTAATACTCCCTTTTCAGCATGGGGGAACTATCGAATCCAGCCACTTTCTTTCTCTGGTTGTTCTCTTCCTGGGGCTAAACTTGGAGCCTGCGACCATGAACATCTGCACTGCACATCCCCTGAAGTGCGTTCCGAAATCCTTTATCACAGAGAGGACCTGGTTATGAAGGATTTAACTTTGTTCAGACGGTGACATTGATTTCCTTTTGTTCGTTTTTGTTCATTAGTCATTATTTCGTACATCACAAGTCTTTAAGCAGATCTAAAACTGGCAGAACTAAAGTGAGGCACAAGCTTGAAAGTTGAACGTGGATCTCCTGGTTGAAAAAGGCACAATGTGTGTTGTTTTGCCCACAGGCAGGCTCTGCATCAATGCTGTCTTGATGGGTTGGACATGGAGGAGATAAAGGTGTGGACCATGGGATAGAATGTAGTGCGTAAACGGACATTTGCATGCAGAGCTGGCAACTGCTCAGCGAGTCCTGCGAGCAGGTCGATCACCTGGAAGAAAAGGCCCATACGTGTTCTGATGACGAGCAACACAATAGTGATTGGTGCTCAACCAGCATGGAAAACATGAACGCTAACCCTTCACAAAATTTGACTGCTGTGCCCCTCCATAGTACCACCGTACTGTGCAGTCAAGGGCGGCGGTCTCCAGCGCCAGAAATTTCTGGCCGTTTAAGGATCCCACTATCACTAAAAATACTATTGGGACAAAGAGGCCCCTGCTGCTGCTGCTGCTGCTGCTGCTGCTGCTGCTGCTCTTCCCGCCTGTAACCTGCATTCGAGGGCTGCGCTTACCTACACCGCCTACCAGCGCAGCAACTGTATGAAGTACAGTGCATTGATTTCTTTGCACTGCCCCCCTTCATGTCATAGGCTCTGCCTAAGCTTCCTAGTCCATATGTATCCTCGTTTTAACCATCTAATTCTTTGTAAAGCATCCAGAAACGGGAATGCTCTGCCTTCTGTTGTGACTCGTTCACTGATGGAAGCAGTTCTCGCAAATAATTATAAATGAAATAATAACTATGTGGAAATTATGGAATTATATACACGTATTAAAATTAAAGCTGCATTACATAAGGTAAATGACAAAAATCAATAACAATGCCTTAACTTTAACCAACAGTCATTGAAATGCCGAAATAATAACTCGACACCCGACCAAGAAGTCATTATAATAGTCATTTAAAATCCATAATTTCTAACTGGGAAAGAAGGAAGAAGCTATAAAAATGTCCAATCCTCCGAACACTATGCTAAATACAAAACTGCAGGTCCTTGGATTCCAAGAATGTACGAGCACCATGAAAGCCAACCCAAAGTTGCCAGACCTATCCTATAACAGAGAGTGAAGGATCCTGAACCTGCGCTAGATTGCAGACAAAACTGTTTTTTCTTCACCAGGTTTTAATTGGTTGGAGTTGTCGGGGTCGGGACTCTCTGTCCACTGCGCACCTCCTATTAGTGGTTTAAGGTTCAGCCTGCAGCCTAGATCATGATTTGTCTGGTGACCAACTCCAGGGTTCCCAATTGGTTGAATGTTTTTTTGGGATGACAAACCTTTGAATGATTGTGGGCGCTGGCTGGATTCGATAGTCCAAGAACTTGCAGTTTTGCCTTTTGTTTTAAGTCCTGGTCGAGTCAAGGGGTTATTGGTGCATGTGGTTGTTTATTTATGTTGGTTTACCCAAACCAAAGATCATCAGTGTGGCAATTACTGCCAGTTGGTCAACATTGATGAGTGCAAACTGCCAACGCGCGTTTCATTTTCAAGGCCAAGTGAGTAGGGTGGTTGGCTCTAATTAGAGCTGGTATCTGGCCCTCCCAAGTCCGGGTGCCAGTGGGGCTGGGTAGCCTGGTCTGATGCCGGGATCGGCGTAAAATGCCGTTGTTCTACACTTTTTTCTTCACCAGACCTGATTGAGCTTTCAATGGAAACGGTGGAGGAAAAAAGGTTTCACTCACTATGTGACTACGAAGTACTGCCCAACGTGCAGCGTGGAGCTAAAAAATGGTCCGCTTACAAGCTTCCTAGACCATAAAGGCTAAAGAATATTTGATGGTCTTCCAGAACTTGAAAGAATAACTCTGAAGAGAGACCTTTAGTGATTTTCAGTTAGCTTTACCTCAAACTTGGTTTGTATTATGAGATAAAAAGTATGATGTTGGAACATAATGTACAGTAGCACCTGGAGCGTTCAAAGTGCCGAATGGGATTACCAAAATGAATGATCTCGGGCCCAAATAACCGGACAGACTCAAGTAATGTGGCAAAATGGTACTTTATTATCAGTTCGATGAAGTAGGGAAACCTGGCGAACACACAGATTGTAGCTCACACACACACACACACTCCATGCATTTCAGTTGCGCAAAAGGATTTCTAACTTAACATGCGTCAGCTATGAATTCATCCTACATGGCAAACTGTAAAAACCTACCGAGTGGAGGGATTGGTTAAGGGAACATATATACCAATAGTTTGAGTGTTAGTATCATTGGATGCCCCTTATCTGGTAGGCAGGCCTTGGACAACCCCTAACTATGTACAATGCTGAAAATAGCATAGCAACAGCAGTGGATTGGCTTCTGCAACAACGTATGGTCCACCATTGCATAGGCCCTTGTGATTGCTTGACACTCTCATCCAACCTTGGACATTCGGCTCGTTGGCAGCACATAAGCAACAAAAACCAGGTGCAAGGGAACATCATACAACTGCCTTTCTTGGCTAATTAGCCTACCATCTCTCATTAGTTAAGCCCTAAGCCAAGACTACTTCTTCGTAGGTAGTTGACCTTGCTGACTGTTCTCTTCCTCAGATCGTTAAAGGGAGTGAAGATACATTGCTATCTTTTGTCTTGAGCTTTATGAATAGGCCTTGTCTTCTGGTCTTGTACCACATGTGAGGAGACTATGGGGTTGTCTGTTTATTTAGTGCTATTTGGTTTAATTATATTGGGTTTTATTACTCTCCTTGGCCTCTGGAGACTTGGTTGCTCCATCCTGCATGTGCCTTCTGCATCTTTGATTGTTACATCTTTATTCTCTATATATTCATACATAGAGTTCAGTACGTCCTCCTATCTTTTCTTCTTCATGCCGTCGGTCTACATCTTTCAGATTTTACTTATAGTTCTTCTATATCCAGTGTTGTCTGCAAGCTTCTGTCTACCGCATCAGTTTGGGATACATTTGATAAAGTTGTTTGAGTGCATAATGTCTTTTATATCTCCTATGTGGTATTGAGATTATACCAGGTGTCATGTACAGTGTCTTTCTGCTGTTCTTGCAATAAGACTGAGTTGAGGGGGTGGGCTCTATAAATGACATGTACATCTGCCTTTCTACAATTATATTTTCAGCACCAGAGGCTCATGAACCGCATGGACGAATACATGACCGGGTTCAGGCATTTAGCTTTGACATGCAAATGTGGCGACAAACTAGATGAGCACATTGGAGACAAATTCAACGTAATGTGCATCAACAGTAAAATAATGGTGGCAATGAACTACATCAATGAATGACCCCAAGCTAGAAGTGGGTGCGAAAAAGGTAGACCACAGATGTCTCTGCAAAAAAAAGGTTGATGCCAAGAAAAGGAAAAATAGGGGAGTGTAAAACAGTAGACTTGGCAGCTTCCTAGCGAGGCGGGCTAGACAGACTGATCAACCTCCTTCTTAGCACAGGGAGAAGCAGCAGCGCTCCAACCCCAGAACGTTTTTCTAGGGGCCTTCTTCCCTCCCTCTCCTAAGAACCTAAACCTAACCATTGATTGGCCTGTTGGGCCTCATTTAATTCCAGTGGAAGGGGGAATTTCCTTACCTCTGGTGGAATTGAGGATCATTTCCTGGACCAGTGGGTCCTTTGGAAGGGATTTCTCCTTCCTCTCCTTCATGTTTTCCCCTGCAATAGATCAGGACACTCTTTAGCTTCCAAGAACCTGAAGCTCCAGGACATCAAATCAGTGGAGGATTCCACCATGCGCTTGGAGAAAGGTTATTTATTTTTAGGCTGTTTATTGTTCTGAAGAACAACCTGGTGGGTTTGCGCACCATCATGGACTGTTCTTTCTTAGACACCTTCCTATACTTGGAATGGATCAAAGTGATCACAGTGGAGCTTTGGTCTGACCTCTGTCAGGGAGTTTGGACCTGTGCAGTGGTTTCTGAAGGGTGCTTACCGTCACATGGCCATTTGGGAACTGCACAGGAGATTGTTTTTGCTTCTCTTGTGAGGTGACAATTTTAATGCAGGGTCCTGTCCTTTGGTCTCAATATGCTTGAAACTCCACTCCTTTCCCCAGGTTTTACCAAAATGTCAGCAGTGGCAGTCTCTTGTCCTCAGTGATGACGTCCACTAGGTCCTGCTCTGCCTGTTGATGTCCTGGTTAACTGGGTTCGCAGCCATCAACTGCTATATATTAGTTTGTTTCACTAAGACAGCACCCTGATATAATGCCCCCTGACATACATTGCCAACCCACAATTTTGGGAATAATAAAGAGGAATTAACATTTGGTTTTATTATTGTAAAATAAGTACAAAGGTGGTCTTGCCGCCTGCAGGAAAGAGCAAAAAAACTCCAACTGGAAGGATTCACTCACATAGAGGGACTTAACCCAGGATGCACAACCCTCCATGACCATGCCCCCTGGAGATTCTCTGCACTGGCACAGAATAAGCCATAAACCCTTCAACAGCCACATCGTCCAAAGCCCAGGACTTCTGTATTAGAATAATATTGGACCCTTCAAAAAGTAAGACTTGGGGGTAATCTAATCTAGATTTAATACCCGCCACATTCCAGGACACTCACACCAACAATTACCCAGGCTTCAGAAAAGGAGGACCATTGACCACAAAGCACTCACTAGGGCTGTTCTGGGCCCCCCTTTTGCGTTCACACCCCTTGAGCCCTACACCTGCTTCATGGGAGGGGCCTGCTGTGAGACTTCAGGTGCTGACGAAATCTGCTTCAGCCTCTGTAACCAGATCTAGTTAAGTTGATAGGGCGATTGGGATCAATAAAAGGCTCAGAATTGCTACCAGGCCCAGGAATCCGGGAACCCATAAAAGGATACCTTACTCCCCCCAGCTCCTGCCAATGATGCCAAGAATCATGGATGAGACCGAGCTGATGGAGAGCTATTTCCATTTCAATGGCACTTTCTATAAACAAATACAGGGCACGGCCATGGGTGCCACTTTGGCACCGAGCATTGCAAACCTCTACATGGAGGCCTTTGAAAAGCACTGCATCTATAGCGATACCAATCCATATAAAAAGAACATACTACGATGGAAACGGTATATAGATGATGTTCTGATCATTTGGAGAGGAGAGGAAAACATCACAACCTTGTTCTTCGATTGGATTAATCAACAAAATCAACATCTAAAATTCACAGAGAACTCAAGTAAGGTAGAGATTAACTATCTCGATGTCACCATCAAAGTGGACCCACAGAAGGGAGAACTCTATGTAAAACCATATAAGAAACCTACTGACCGTAATGCCCTGTTACATTATACAAGTTTCCACCCGACCCGCACATGCGATAACTTACCCTTTGGTCAGTTTCTACGGTTAAAAAAGAACAGTACCAATAGGGCAGATTATAAAGGAGCCTAGAAACTGAGAACCAATTTACACAAAAGGGGATATCCATCAAAGCTGACCAAAAAGGCCATGAAGAGAGCAGATAATAACCGAGAAGCGATTGTAGAACAAATCCCTAGAGAGAGAAACAAAGACAATCTAGTGTTTGTTAACACATACAGTAATCTCTCTAACAGAATTTAAAAAATTGTTCATCGTAATTGGGGAATTCTTGAGAAAGGAAAGTGCCGCTACAGAGACCTTTCATGGCATTTCGAGGGAGCATATCAATTAAAGACCAGATCATGCGAAATGATATTACCAAACAGATTCAACCACAACCGATCCTAACAGAAACATGGGGCATGCGGGCACCAGAGGGGCATTACCCATGTGGATCCTGTGTCTGCTGCCAACAAACTAAAAAAACAACAGAAATAGACTAAGTCTAAGAAGTCCATGGAAGCAAAAAGTTCTTACGAACTGCAACTCTTGTTTTTTAGTTTGTGATCTGGTGTCCCTGTAAGAAGGTTTATATAGGGAAGACAGAGAGAAATCCGTATCACAGAACATAAAAGTTGCATAAAAGATAGAGTGCACTCTGCCCCTTTAGTTGGACACTTTATAAAGATGCTACACAAAGTTGAAGATCTCAGATGGTCGATTGTCTATCTGGTGAGGCCCACGAATGATATAAACTTTGATGGAAGGAAGTTAGCTCAGAAAGAAAATGAATTTATTTTCCTAACTAAAAGTATAGAATTGGGTCTGAACGAGAAAATAGAATGACAACGGATATTCCATCCACTCAGACATACGATACTGAAACAGGATTTCTAGGCTAGAATGAGACAATAGGAAGATCAAGTCCATCTCGCTCACACAGCCACAAGATACAAAAATAGGGCACCCGCTAATAAGCATAGAGGATACGTGTAAGAATGGCATATGAGACTAACCTACACACATTAAGGATTATTTTCCTAAAATGTGAACATCGGGTACTTTGGTATCTAACTACCCAAAGGTGACTTAAAGTTGAAGAGAGGACCAAGGCCCGGTAAGAATTGATATATTTTTCCTTTTGATGGCCGCAGCCAATAATTCAAACTGTTTGTACTATGGACACAGTGATCTGGATTCTTTCTAATAAAATGTAGGTACAATAGCCCATATCTTGGGTTTACTAATAGGTCTCATAGCCCAACATACACATTGTAGTAACATCTACTAATTAGGATGGTGCGAATAGCCCGTACAAATGGAGATAATAAGTCATTGTTAACAGTCTACAAAAGTACATGCAAATTTGTAAATACCCAGGAGGGTTGATGGAACGGATTGTCTAACTTTTGAGTAAATCCCACCATTTTGTACATCCCCCCCCCCCTCCACCCCTCGAAATTAAGTATGAACCATTAGATCTTACGAGGTGGGTAGTGGGGGTGGGGGGCGGCGAGGGCTCCAGCGGGCGCGAGTGTTTTCGCGTGTCTGGTGCATGTTGCTGTGCCGCTTTGATGTGGTGGGCTGCTGGAACCCTGGGGAGGTGTTAATGGGGGGCCGAAGGCAGGAGACGGCAAGACAAGCCTAAATAAGAGCGAGTAACCCAGGACACGCCTCCCGATCATGTGACAAGAAGGTCACATGACCGGGCAATACGAATAAAATGCGATGCCGGACACGATAAGGGAAAGCAGGTGAACAGCGAAAACAGAAGAAAACTCAGCTGCCAGAAAAGACGGTGGACGACCCAGATAGGAGCGGAGCAAGTCACAATCCGAACCCGAGAAAGAGCAGGGATACAAAAGGAACCCTAGGTAAGAATGGCGTGACCAATAGAGTAACTAGAATGTCATAGTAATATGACAATTAATGACAATATGCCAGCCGAATGCCCAAACGCCCAAAAGATTGACCTAGCCTTCTCCTTTTTTGTTTTCTGCTGTGTTTTTCTTTATTAGAAATATACGTAGATGGTATCTCTCGTAACTGATCATAGAAGATCCGACCCTACAAACTAAAGACACAAAGGACTGCCAAGACTTACCTGAGATAAAAAAGATCATTAGGTCAGTAAGTAATGTATTAAACAATTCGACCCGTAACAATGAAAGCAAACAAGATGAAAAGAAAAAAAACTTACGGCATACACTTTGTCTCCATAATAGGGGCACACCCTAGTGGTCTATTATGTGGCGGTGAGCCGTTTGTGTTACCATAACAATCTGGAAATGTGAACACAGGAATAGACGGGCCGCACCTAGAAGTAACAGAAACGAGGTGATTGTTACAAAGGTAATATGTCAAGATAACCTTAGAGATCCATTAATGCATGATGTAATCATGGTGTGCTTTATAGGAGTATGACTCACATAATTAAGGGTGATAAAAAATCAACCATGAAAGAACCAATCATGTTAAGCCTGTATCAAGCTAGATAGAGTCATGGTGTCACAACAGATATATAGAAGGAGCTAGCTAAATTAAGGATACCCTTCTGCTGTAATTTAATACAGCAAGTTGTATATAATAAAAATTACAACCGGGATGTTATTCGACACTAAAATTCGACTATCCCACACTTGCATCCCACAGCTATCCATTTGATGGTTGGACCGGACGAAAGGATTAACAGGATTTTCATTTGAAGCCAATTCCCAGAAAAAATCCAAAAGACAAACGCAATTGTACATTGTAAATAAATGTAGTACAACAAAACCCCTGAAGAATTTTCTTGCTATTAGTATGAAAGTGTGAAAGGAATGAAACGTGTCGGGTATGGTATGAATGTGGTATGAAAGTAAGCATGGGTGATATGAACACAGAGTTAAATGTTGTATGGACTGGGATGTATTTCTCAGAGGAGAACAAACCGATCCTTATTGAGATATTATTCTTATAAATTGTCAATTGATGGAGTACTACAGGATATTGAATGTGCACAGCTAAATTGAATATTATTGTGAAATGTCTGTTTTTTATAAAATGTCTTTTATAGACTGTTTAAAAACTCTTTAACATTGTAGATGTGAAACGTTTTAGGATATGTTATGAATCATTTATTTTTGATATAGATTTGAGTAGTGTATGAGAATTTGAGTATTAATCATATGCAGAAGGGAAAACCCCGAATGGACTAGGGGAAGAAAGTGACCCTGTGAACACATTGTATTGTTAAACAAGTGTTTTTGTAGAGGGATGTTCACAAGAGGTCATTGACAACATTACCTCTGGTCTCTTAAAGTGAGTTGCGAGACAGAGCTCAGCCATCCTATCCTCAAAAATCTTAGTGCCCTGGGAATGCAAAAACCTCTCGACAATTCGAGATACATGTGCGGAAGCTGCCATTAACAAAAGACAAACAAACATTTCACCCCTAAAAGAACAATCGGACAGAATTTGCAACGGGCAACATTTTGAGAGCAAGATCATTCACCCCTTGCACTTCTGAGAGGCCCCTTGCTAATAGTCTTTTATAGGCATTTTTTGCCATGAGTGAGGTCCTTAAAACAGATGAGATTTAAGTCGCACCAGCCCCCAAGGGGATTTTCCTTTATGGTTCCTTGTCCCATAACATCGCAAAGGGCATCCTTGGGAGTTTGGGGGGGGGCGCACAGAGGTTGATGTATCTGTTTCACAAAGACCTAGCAAAATTCTGTTGGGTCTGACCAGAACCCCAAAGTCAGATTTAACAGTCAGACCTGGGCCCAAGGAGCAGGGGGGCCCATTATGAGACTCCACCAAGCCATCAATCTGTGTCGAGATAGACCTCCTCTGGGCTACAGATGGAATAACCACCCCAGCACATACCATGCAGTCCTTCCCAGCCTTTATACAGGGGCACGTCGAGCCAGGCCCTGCAGCTGTCCAAGGCGCCTTGCAAGTAGTAACCTGATCAAAACATGCTTTTGAGCATTCAAAGCTTCAGGAGCTCTAGGCACTGTTGCCCCAAGTCAGACAAGCATTTCGCCAGCATATTGATCACCCCCAAGCAGGAGTCCAATCTCCCTACATCTCTTTCCCACTGATCAGTAAGACGTCTAAACACCTCCCTCTATTCCATAAAGGCTGTAGCAAGTCTGAATGTTGAGCAGAAAATTAAATGGGATCAGCACTTGGGTCCAACAGGGTCTCCGCTGCCAAAGCTTCACCCGCCGACAGCCCAGAGGCCCCAAGATTCAAAGGAATGGAGGACAAAGCCTATAACCAGCCTATGAGCATTCAAATCAAGAGCTGCATTGTTCCCTTATAACCAATGGAATACACGAAAGTTCGCTAAACCGGCTGCTCCCCTGGATACCAGCATGGCCAATACTGTTAGTCATAGTTATATCACCATCGTTCTGACAATTCTTAGGAATGGTGGTCCCTTTGTCATATTATTCCATGGGCCCTACACGGTTCTCCGTTAGGCAGTGAGCACCAGCTCCGATCACTGTTGAGGAGTCGCAGTCCTCCTTCATTCATGCAACTTTCCCCAGCTACCTCGGCTCCACCAGACGCATTTCATCAGGCGTAATGTTATCTAACGCCAGGTGTCAGTCTTCACCGCAGGCTCCTCTATCGAGGCCCTCTCAGTGGAGCTCATAAGCTCATGTTCTTTCCCCTGTGGGAGCCATATTGGAATTCTCTTTTGACACCTTTTGCCGATTTGCAGATCTTCTCCATTCCTTTTTTGATGATCTTCACTCCACTGTTGTCTCCTCCTGCCTTCTAGCCATCCAATCTTTGATTTCCTACCACGTTTTCCTCCTGCCTTTTTGTTCATTGCCTCTTCTCGTAATCTGTATCCTATTTGACTCCTCCTTCCTTTTTCAACTCTAATTTCCAACGGTGCCCGCATCCGTCGCTTCCATCTTTACAATCTGTCTTGTAACCTTTCATGCTACCAAACTTCTCTTCTCTTCTAGAATATTCTTGTTAGTTCATTACTGTTCTTCACTTCTAGCTGGCCTTTACTTTTCATCTTGCTCCTCTCTGCCAAACATACATCTCTATTTACCTTCTCTTCCTTCATCCTCCACGGCCCTTTATTTCTTCCTCTCTTCCGCTTGCATCTCTTTTTGTTTAGTCTTCAAATATCGCCATGGTTGTGCCGTGTCCTACCCATCTTCTCTAGTCTCACTCTATCCCCCTCACTCTGCCTTCTCAATCTCTCCCCATTCTGTCCCTTAAACTCTGTGTGCTCCCTCCCTTCAAAAAACATTGGAACTCTCTCTCCCCTTTATTACCCACTCTTCGTGGGTACCGAATTTTCCTTTATTACCATACACATACTTATCATTATTTTACCTTTGTGCGATTGCTAATTCACTTTCTGTTAAGCGCTTTGGCGAAAACTCTCTATACATTTCAAATAAATACAAAAGAATGTTTGGAAAAGGGCAGTTTTGGCCACCTTCTTAATATTCCACCTGCTTAGTGCAGATATACTACTTGCAGGTAATTTGCGTGGCACTGCTGACATTTTTTGGTAACTATCAGGTTAAGTGTGAAGAATTTGATGATACAAACCTGGTAGAATTAGATTATAGCTAGCCATGTGTTGAGGCGTCTCTGATTTTAAGTAGCATGTCTTGGTCCATCTCGAATTGCATTCAGCGTTTTTGCCTGTTGAAATTCTTAGTGTAGTCTCACCGCATTGGGCAGCAGTTATAATTCCGTACACTGCTCAGAAGTGGAGTGGGTCTAGGGACAGTAGATATCTGAGCGTCTCCTCCATCTTGCGTAGGATGACCAGACGCCCCGGTTTTGCTGGGACTGTCCTGGAATAGGGCACACTGTAGCCCCCCTCACCCCACCCCCCCACCCCTGTCCCGAGTTTTTAAAATTTAAAACCCCTCTCCCAGTTTTGGGCAAAGGGCGGGTGACCACAATTATAATTGTAATTATTTTCACAACACTTTAAGAATTTCGAAGTTGGAGGATTGGCTCGTACCCCCAACCTTTAAAGGTGAGAGCCACAACACTTACTGACTGTGCCATAGAGAATGGCTTGGAAATTAACGCACAGCAAGTCAAGTAATATCAATTAGAGCAAAAGCTTGTTTTTAGTTAACATGCCAAGATTCACAGACAAAACTGCACAATTTAGATCATATATAATTAATAAAAAAGTGCTGGAAATTGTGTTGGGTGGTGGTTTGGGGCGTGTTGGGGGAGGTGCGGTAATGGGTGGGCTGGAAATCTGGTCACCCTAATTCTTGCCGCTGGTATCGATAGACGAACGGAGTTCTGCATCCACTTCAGTGTCCTGTAAAAACAAATGCATTATTTAACACCGATTTGCAAACGTCGTCTTACTTTTTATTTGGTTTATCTTCCCTTCCCCCCTACCCTATGTTGCGGCTTTTCACGTCCTGTTCCTCCGCAGAGAGCATTTTTGAACAATGTTGTCTATGCCAAGCCGAGAAGTTGGATATAATTAGGCACTAAGCCTTCGTGTGCCTGGGAAATGAGTTAATGCATAGAAGTGAGCACAATATTTGCGCAACTTGCAGTACACAGCCTCGGGCCACGTCATGTGGTGCACGCTGTCTCCTTAAATTGATTTTATGGGATGTACACAGTCCCATGACACGCCGGAATGGCTGCTCCAGTGGGGACGGGTTCGTTGGTGGGTGGCATCTGTATGTGAATACTTCTTGCAAAGCCTGATCCTATTTCACCAAGTAGATTACATTTTCCACCAAAATAATAGTGCTTTCCTTGTTTGTGTTCAAAGCGGCTTTGTCCGTCGTCGAAGCTTTATAAAATATGGCATGAATTGTGTACTTTTCAAGCCATCTTTTATAAACGCATAAATATGGCACTGGCCCAGGTTCGTTGAGGGTCAAAGATCAAAGATGCCTTGGTGACCTGGGGCGGGGGGTGGGGGGTGGGGCTAAAGACAGTAACTTCCTCCGGTAACCCCCCTCCCTCTCGCGTTGGGGAGTGGGAGGGGGTCACCAGAGAAATTTACAGTGCCAGCCAGTCAGTGTTGCTGTGGCTGGCTGGCTGGCACTTCTGATAGCTTGCCTGACTCAATGGCGGGCGCATCTCAGCCACAACGAGATGATGCATCCCGGCAATGTTGTGGTGGGACCGCGGGGCCCCGGCCCACTGGTATCCCTACAAAAGTTGCATACCATTACTGCGAGGAGGCAACCCTTTGGGTTCCGGTATTTATTAAAATGCAGAGGTTGCGGGGCACTTAAAAAAAGAAAAGAACGTTTTACATTTGAGGTTTTCGACCTCGCAGTAAAACATTTTGTTTTAATATAGACCCAGTGCATATCCAGTCAGTAGTTAACATTTGGCTGAAACCAGTGCTTGTTGGCCCCCCTTTACCAATGCTCTGCACTGTCCTTGCACCATGTTAATTAGGGGTGACTGTTCTTTGTTATAGGGATCCAGCAACAATCTGTTTTTCCACTGGTGAGAGCCGACACATTGGGCCAAGTGCATGGAAATACTATCAAGGGATTCACATAGATCCCAACAGGAAGACAAGACCTAGGAACACAAGTATGCAGCACCAGCGAGAAGCACAGGTTGACTGTTCCTGCAACAGTGTCTGGTACTTGGAGGCCCTCCCAATCTCCTACCTGTCCGGGTCTGTTGAGCCGATATGTGAGCACATTGGAGATTTTAGATCAATGCCTTCTGTAAGGCAGATAGCCTATATGCCCGCATCATTTTCACCAGCTCTCTGGATTTGTTGAGGTGTTGTATGAGCATTTGAGTTTCCTGACTTTTGCTATCAGGGGACCATGCCGACACATTTGCTGGTGTGTGGTGTGTCATCATCATAATGATGATGATGATGATGATGGTGGTGGCAGCAGGTCAGATGTTCAGTCATGGCAGGAGCTTGGCCCTCCTCCTGCGTCTACCTGTCCTTCGTCTGTGAAGGTGATGTATGGAGCCTCTGCAATTCATCATCATTGCTCTGGATCATCATGGCTCTGCAACAGTTTGTTCTGTATTGACCTATCTAAGGCCTGAAAAAGTCCATGTATTGAGTAAAGTAGGATGTGTAGTCATGGAAAGTCAGTTGGGTACCTATGCCCTCTCCCCACATGCAGGCCTGTGAGTCTAGTTTGGATCAGTGGATGCTGTTGCTCTAACTTGTGGGAGGTCTTTTATGGTCTCGTTCTCAGATGCTAGAGAAGCCTGCAGTCCTTTCAGAGGGATCTGGTGTTTTTTCTTTCATGTGTGTGTGACCTTTTGATCAGTTTGACAGTTAACAATGCTTGGCTTGTGACTTATTTAGTTTGCCCGTGTAGTCCTGTGATCCTGAAGGAGAACACAAGGCACTCTTTCCTGAAATATATTCGACCTTCTTGTGTCTGGTGGATGATGAGAAGGAAGCCAGTGACTGACCAGCTTTCAAATGCAGGGCTCGAAATTGTGGGGAGCTAGGAGCTATTTAACTCCTGCTTGTAGCATAGAAGAGCCTGGTTAGCTTGGCACTGACGGCCTCCAGGAGCTACCTTTTGGATCCCAAGGCCAACTGATGCCAAACACTCTATATGAATTTAACTCTGCATTTGGGACACTCTACAAATAAACTATGGGACACATTTATACGATATTTAAATATTTAAAGCATAATTGGTCATAAATAATGGACAAATTGATATATTTCCATCATATGTGGAAGTTAGATTTTCAGAACGCTATGTACTCGCTCCTTAGTCCACAGTGCTATCTCTGGTCCCTGGTTAATGCTGCATACCCGGGAACTGCTTTTAGCTCCTGCTTATTCAATCTTAATTTCGAGCCCTGAAACGTGTGCAGTAATTCTCAATGTCTCAAAGGAAGTTGATGCAGTTATGGGTGTCATTGATTTGCTTTCCTATGAAGGGCAGGCTTTTCAACCGTCTGCAACTAGTTAATGTCAAGCGTTAATGATTCTTGTTCTCTCGGTTTGCCTGGTTTTTAAACTCTTCTGTGATATTTGATCTTGGACTGAGGTGAGGAAATGGAGGTTAATGATGGTGAAGATGGTGGTCATTTTGCATCAGACTGATTGTGACAGCTCAGACACTGACCCAAAGCTGGTTTTGGTTATGTGGAAGTCGGAAGTATTTGTGTGAAGTTGCTTCTCTTTTTTAGTAGTTATTTTCTGTCTTGTGTTAATGTGAAGGCATAGTTTTCAGACTAGTGTGTTGTCTCAGTGTAGTGGTGCTTGCATGGTCCCAATTAGTTGTATATGTGTTCTGCAAGTTCCATTAATGATAATGAATACATATAGAATTTGACTACGTTAGAAAAAGGCTACCATCTACAAGTGTCTGGTCACACAATGTTCGTGAATGAGGTTGTTTTGTTGGCTATCAGAAAGTGATGGTCTTGGCAGATCCTGTGAACAGTTGTTTGGGGGGCAGGTAGCTTCTTGAAGAGCTCTGGGGTAGTGGTGGTGTCTGGGAGGACAGTGAAGCCTATTTAAAACCAGTATTGGCAAAGCCAACAGTTTTGACTTGTGTAGGCTGGGGATGTTAATTTGCCAGGCTTTGCCATAATGGTACTACCTGGCCATAAGACAGCTGGCCAATGGTGTAATTACCTAGGCATATGATAGCAGTGCCTGTAGAAATGCCGAAAGAATACAAGTGCACAAGCCGCAAATGTTTGTTTTTAACATAACTTCAGTGCAACGAACTGAAATAAGTCAAGTGGCTGAAGGCAAGCTTGGGGTAAGGCACTTCTTTTGCGTCACTAAAGCATTACAGTTTCAATTAAGCTATTCACTCTCAGAAAACGAACTACTTCTAAATAATACTGGCAGGTTGAAGTTTGATGTTTTGATAGAGCCATCTCATAATTCCCAGGGGTGTGTGTTTTTGGCAGGAAGTGGGTGGTAATGGCCATAGGGACTGGCAGGGCCTTGGTCGGTCAATAGGAAGGGGGATTACCAAAAACCCACACGCTGTGTTTCCTTCCTCACAAGTCCCCTCCCTCCTAGCTGCACTTTAATGTATATGGTTTGGTTTATAGGTAACGCTGAAGCACACCCAATTTTCTGCGAATTTTGTATTTTTTGTTGTTGTGTGTGTAATTTTATCTTTTTTTTTTTCAGAAGACCAATGGGAATTGCCTAATTGATACGTCAATTACCGTAGGTATTTGAGCCTTTATTCTGACTGGCAGCTAAAAAAGTCGTTTATTACACTACCCCTCATATGAGGCTTTCCCTACACCTGGATGCTGAGCAGGTATCGGCAGTGTTTTGATGACGATCTAGCTTATCAGTGGCTGGTTTTGCAGTTGTGGTAAAATGTCTGCTAAGTCTGAATATAGGATCTTTTCCAACTCCCACGAATTAAGAGTTTCGGTAGTGAAACTCTTCTCTTCTGAAACCTTGTGTGGGGATCATAATCCTGTGGCATAAATACCGGATGACCCGAATGGATTCCTAAATTTGGAGTAACAGAACGGCCTGCAAGACTCCGAATTATGTGGACCTTACCTTTACCGAATGGTATAATGGTATTACTACAGGCAGCCCCGTTTCTTGTCTCCGGTGGAGCGGGTGACGACCCAGGGCACAGAGCTAAATAGCTCAGGGTGGGGGGGGGGCACAGTTAAGGGGCCCAACCCGGCCCACCCAGAAAGCTGACTCTGATTTTGCCGGACTAAAGATTAAGCAGCCTCTGGTGGGTACTCCTCTGAGATGTTCGGGTGGCTGCTCTCTGCCGACTTGTGGATGACTGCAATGTGTTTGGAATATGCAAACAAAGGAATGCATATTCAAAACACAGCCTGTTGTCACGCACCCTGTGCCCCTCATTCTTTTTGTTGACAGCCTTTCAAGTGGGGGAATTTATAAGTGATGGCTCAATAAACCAGCCTTAGTTTTTGCACAGTATCTGCTTAACATTTCAGTGTTAAGAACTGAAGATGGGGCATTATTCACCAAGCCAGTACATGTATCAGTTAGCTGACAAAACCTATGCATTCTTCAAAGAGATTTAAAATGCCACACAGAAAAAGTTGTAAAGTATTTTTTATTTTCAAGTCTTATTTGACGCACCAAAACGTTTTTTTTCTTTTTTTTTATATTACTTTTTAGTTACATATGGCACATCCCTGGGAAGGTTAACTGTCGTTTTCTTGCTTAGGTATTCTAGTGGCGGCTTTGGGACATGAACTAAACACATCCGCTCAGCATCAAATGTCTTATTGTCTGTCTGAAGTCAGCCACTGATTAGGAAAGTAGCATTCATTGTGTGTCATGCAGACAGTAGTCCATGGCAAATCAATGCAGTGATGTGCGCAGCAATGTTTTTTGTACTGCACAAGCCACCACCCTGTTGGTTAATGGCATTTATGTGACGCTCCCGTATTTAATAGCAAATATGCCTGTTTTTTCTGTGTCCAATGTCCATACAATGGCATACTGGAACGTTTTGTGTATGTGGCTCCGACGAGCATGCCATAATGTGCCCACACTTAAACGCATAAAGCAATCAAAGAATTTGCGTCAAATTGTGCATCCACTAGACCTAACACAATTTTCTATACTGCCACACCCTGATTTCACTAGCTGCAAGCCAGCTGTAATAAGAGATGCTAATGCCAGCTCTGTTAGATAAAGCATGGGCCTCCTCTTTTTTGCCGAAATAACCCCCGAGGCCTGCGTAATAGAGGTAGGGGCTGAGGAACTGTGGACTCTTTACCATGCATTGGAAGCCGGTTCTGTTTAAAACGCTTTATCAGTTTATTACTGGTCAGGCTAACGTTTTTAAGAGGTACAATCCTTTCTGTGTAGCATTTCTGTGCATTGTTTATTGGGTCTCTCTTCTACGATATCTTGTCCTGTCTATAGATATAATTCCCAAAATATGTTTCTGCATTGGGGACTGGGTATGCTCACAATGACACTCCTCCATTCCTCATCTAAAAATCTTCAGAAACCAGAAGCAAAAGAGCTATTGTAGCCCCATTTGAGTGGCTGAGGTTGCAGCCAATTTATACTCTCGTCCAAAAATGTAAACTGTCCAAATGTGTATGTATGGTTCATGGTTACAAACATTTTAATGTTGGGGTGAGTGTTGCGAACAGTGATGTGAGCCATTCTGAATTTAGAGATTCACGCATACTATCCTTTTTATCACAGACTTGTTTATCAATATAGAGATCTCTGATCACCTGTGTAGTCTTGAAATGCTCCGATTTAATGCAACACATACAGGAACACTCACTTGTGCTATTTGTCCCCTTTCCCATTCTCATAGTTATTTTGAATGAGTACAATAAGAGTGTACTGGACTGTCCATCTTGGAATGATGACCTTCCATCAGAAAATAATTGGTATGGTTAGTCTAGTATTGCCCTTTGCGAAATACAAGTGAGGTGGTACTAACAGAACACCTGCAACACAGGGCCAGTGGACTCTCAGACCCCGGTAGGCTGGTCACACCGTAGTGTTCCGATATGAACAGGCATGGCCTTCCCTAAGACCAGGTGACAGAAAAACCATTTACTCCGGCAGCAACAACTGTGTTTTCACATGAGAATTCTTCAGTAAAGTACTTGCATTGCACTGTAATGAAACCAGATTAATTTTTATGTAGCAATTATTTATTTATATTGTGGAGGGGTTTTGTCGCACTACAGCGGTGTAGTTTGGGAGTGCCGTCTGCCAGTCAGGTGGGGTGAGGGGGTCAAGGGTGTGCATTCTGGTGTTTTGCCCTGGGTGCCAATTTTTCATGAAAGTAGGACATTTCACTGTTTGAAAAAGCTTGTTGGGAGAGTGGTAAATGGTAAATCCAGGACCTTTTGTCTCCCCAATAGCAAGTCTAAATCTCAGGCTTGTACTGTAAACTGGTGGAGGGCTCTGAAGTGGGTAAAACATTTTTTGGGGGTGGGGGGTTTGAAGTGCACTTTCACTTCAAAGATTGCAGGGATGGGGTGAAGGGAGTGATTGTCTTAATTTCATTCCAGACTGTGAAGGAGGGTGACGTTGGGAAGAGGGTGACGGGGAACTGAAGGTTCTGAGGACGTTCAGTGCCAACCCTGGGGGCTGCATTACAGGTCCTTTCTAAGTATGAGAGTGGATACAGGAATGTGAGGGCAGGAAGGAGGTGGAGGAAATGGTCTATGTGGTGATGCAGTGACGCTGTTCTTGTTCCCACTTGTTTGAAGTGTGGGTCAGTTTTATTTTTACATTTGCACCAGGGTTTCCAAAACCTTTCATTTTGACGACACCATTTTACTTTATTATAGTGTTGTGCCCATGTTTCCCCCCCCACTTAATCAAGAAGGTAATTATCATAGAGCTACCTTAACTGAATGTGAAACACTTTATTGAAGCTGTGATATTTTCAGATTTTATTTTTGAAATAAGTTCACTTTAGGTTTGGAAAGTTCCTGATTGGTCCACTCGGTTAAAAAAAATGATTCTAATGCTGTCACATTGATAGGAGTTCTTGATGACTTAGAAATAGGTTGCCCTGTCTTCAAATCATTGTTTACTAAGATTGAAAGTAATGGCCTTCTGCTTCGTAGCACACTGTCCAGAATGTGGCATGGGACAGAATATGAGGTGGCTTGTTGGGATGGGTGATGGCATGCGTTTGGAGGCATATGGGAAGGTGCGCCCCCACCTACTGCAGGATGATTGTGTTGAGGATGTGGGAGGAATGTTAGGAGTTTGCATGGACAACCTCCACCTAACACTTATGGCGAATCCCAGTTGTATGTTCCACCACATTACAACTTCTTTGGCACAAAGGTCATAGAATTTGTTATCGTTTGTTTTATTTACTTTAGTTTTATCCAGGGATGTTTCGTGAAGGGAGGGGAATGGGATATCCCTGCAATCTGGTAGGTTGATTGCATTTCGGATAACAAGGCCTCCATACTGTCAATGGATAATGCTTGGAATGCCCAGCGTTGTTTGGAAGGGGTAGGGTTAACATGGATCACATGGGGCTCCAGTGTACCCACGTATCTGTAATTATTATGTTTTTTTAATGTTTTTTTTATTTACTTGATTAAATTGATTTACAATTTTTACAAGATAAGATTAAACAAAGCAGCTGAAGTTTTGTCAGTCTTCAAAACAAGTCGTAAACAAGAGGATCGAGAGAGAAAACGAGAAAAGAACAAAAAAAGAAAACAATGGTCGTGGCTTGGCAAGTTAAGAACTTTAAATCCCTTGTTCATTTTCCTGTCCACAATGAGTGGGTCTCCTATTTGATTTCTCGAATTCTCCTCTTTACCGTCTGAATATAAAAGTCCTTCACTCACGTTCGGGGGAAAAAAACGTTCTGAAAAAAACTTGCCACCCTAATGTTAGTGAGGTTTTTCTCTTCACTCATCCGTCGATTCCAAAATGCCTCTTCATCGTATATTCGCAGGTCCAAGAATAGATGACCCAAATAGGTGGTTCTTTTTCCACTAAGTTCCGTGCATGATAATAAGATATGCCTTAAAGTTTCTACTTGTTCCTGTTTCTCACAGTATCGACATGTGTTTGTGGTTGATTTACCTCTAATTGCCAACAACTCGTTTGTAGGATGTAAATTTAAACATGCCCTCAAAAAGGTTGCTCTGTGGGATCTACTTAGAAATCATTGCATATAGCCCGGCAGTTGGTTTAATTTTTTGGGGATTATTGGCCAATGTTTGTGATTTATATGCACACGCAATGTCATTGGTAGTGAGCCAGTCACTCTCTTCCAGCTTTTTCCGATCTTAGTTGTATTTCATAGAAGGCCCTCCTCACAGCAACCGATCTGTTCAAGTATCCCCTTATTTTTGTTGCCCATTTATCGAGTAGTCTATTGCTTCCGCTTATAAGTTCTGCATTGATTATATTGAACATTTCTGATCTGCCTGGTAGAAAGTTTTTTCTGTAGAGTGTTACGTGCGATCACTGACTGCATTGAGCGCAAGCTCAATTCTCTTCGAATCAAAGGTAGAGGGGTCGATTGAGGAAGACCCAAAACTCGCCGTAAAAAGTATCCCCCCCCAATTTTGCCCAAACCTTATCGGGCATGAGTGGTAGAGCTTCCGTGCCATAGGTACGCGAGGGAATAACTTTGGCCTTGTAGAAATTTACAACTGGAATAGTGGATACATGTCTGAATTTTTTTAATCATTTGCACTTGTCTGCGTTGCCAGTTTTTTTACCTTTTGAAATAGTGGCTTTCATGGGTGCTTCCACTGTGCTGCTTAGTGTGACACCTAGATATTTTAAATACTTCACATGTTCTATTTGTGAGCCTTCTAGATTCCATCGCAGGTTCTCCGATTTCTTTGTGCCTTTTTCACTGGACATGATTTTAGTTTTCTCCTTATTAATTTTCAGGTTTTTACTTTTAATGTATTTTGTTCAGCTGTCAAGTTGTGGTTGCAGGCAAAATGCCGTCTGATCCACCATCTGCGTACAGGAGTCTCCTTATTTTTGCTCCTCCTATTGTTGGCGGGAATGAGCACAGATTGTTCTCATATGTTGGACGTCCGCTAGGTAAGCTTTGAAAAGGGCCCGGGGCAAGTGGACACCCCTGCTTCACCCCTGTGTAATTATGCATTTCTTTAATCGGTCAACATGAAACTACTTACACAATGCGATCCGGCACTGAGTTCCAGAAAAATCAATGCTTTTTTTTATGGCCCCTCAAGTTATACTAATATCCAAAACTAATATTCAGCAATTGCCATCGAATTGCTCACCACATAAAAGAACTTTATAAATCCAAACGACAACCCAATTTCTACAGCACAGTATCCACCCTCGCCCCCAATGTTTATATAAATGAAGAATAACTATTGATAATCCGAATTAAGGATCACTGTAATATAGGGTGATCTAGGTTGCTATTATACATCATTAAAGGCGGATCAGTGTGCAAGGAACCGATTCCATAAAATGATTCAATACAGTTGTCAATTCCTTCATTCATTTGGGCTGGCTGAGTTAGAAGACACCCTATTTCGCTCCTGAAAAGACTCTCCTTAATATATATGTTTTAATTGTCTACCAGAAATTCAGATGGCAGTCCGTTTTCTGTGTTTTTGGACATATGCCAGGCGTTCCAGAATTTATCCTCACTCGTTCAGTTTAAAATCTTGGGCAGGTCTGGTGACCTACTGTCACTGGCCTGTGGCACTTTGGTGTGGGTTGCTTCAAGTTGTTTTTAGTTTTTGAGACCAGGATCACACAGTAATATTAGGTGGCTGCCGAGGGTGCTACAAATTTTGGGCCAAAAACATATAAGTTGGACCCCCTCTAAGGCATGGGGCGGGCACAAAAGGGTCACTTTGCATGGATTCCATAAAATCTTGCTCCTGTCCGAGTTAGCATATTCTAAATGGTAGCAAGTCGGGAAAGCATCTAACTTGGCCTGCACCAACCTGCCTTTTGTATGAGTTGCGCGATAAGAGTGACATCCCACACGAAAGCCACAAGAAGCTCCTCTGGCAACACCAATCTGGAAGAAATTGCCTCTTCCAAGCAACAGCAGGGACAATATCAGAGACCAACCACTGAAGGACCAGGCGATCAGGCGACAAGAGCGTGTTGCATCCCTTCTGAGGTGAAGGGCGGAACAGTGAAGTGTCAAGACCAGCCCTTGACCATCCTCTTTGGCTATTACCCTTTGCTTTTGCATTTCTCCCTGTTGCACCTGCGAGTACCCAAAGCTTCCTGATTACTATACTCTCTCCACACTGCACTACTAATCTATATGTATTTACTCCTGCTCCTTCTGATCTGATGCTCCTCCTACTCCTCTCCCTACCCTTTCTCCAATCGCTTCCTCTTTTCCTCATCAACTGAACATTGCACTCTGGAATGCTCAGTCTGTATGCAACAAAACAAACTTCCTTTATCACTGACTACTTTCTCTCCAGCTCGTCTCCCATAGACCTATTTGCTATCACTGAAACCTGGATTTCACCCTCTGACACTGCCACTCTGGCAGCCCTACATGCCTCCATTCTTCGTTCACTCGGCACAACTGACTGGCAGAGGTGGAGGCGTCTGACACCTGCTCTCTTCCCGCCTCAATGCCTCACATCTTCAATGCTGTGTCCTCTCCTACTTCTTTTGAATATGCCAACTCTACTATTGCTCTACATCACTCGGTTCACACCATCTCCATCTTTTGCCCTCCTGGTCCCACTGGACCATTGTTTGATCTTGAGCAACTCCTTGATTCTCTTTCCCCTAAAAAATCACCTCTTTCTCTTAGGGGTCTTTAACCTTCCCTCTCCAACCACTTCTCAGAAATCTGAACTTCAATCTCTTCTAACTGACCGCGCTATACATAACCTACCTACCTACACAGGGGGGTAACTCTTTGGATCACATATTCATCTCCACCTCTCTCAGCAACTAATACTACTGTCAAACTATCCATATCTGATCACTCACTTGTTTCAACCACCATCTCCTTTCCACCCCCTGACCTTTCCTCACCCCATGCTTCACCTATTACTAAAAGGAAATGTAAATGTTCTGCCATTTCTCTCTGACCTACAGTTCTAAATCTCCTCCTTCATACCCGATCCCTCTTCCACCAACAGTCTTCTCCAGCTTCCAATCCCTAATATGACTCCTTCTCTTCTCACTTTCACCCCTAAGTGTCCGCATCCTCAACCATGGGTCACCCCATTCATACGCTCTCTGTACAGAGATGCGTCAGCTGCTGTGCAAATGGAGATGTTCCCACTCGCATGAGGACCTGCAACTCTACCTCTCTGCCCTGAGCTCTCTCAAGCCCACTCTTGTTAGAGCTAAAAGGGAAATCTACCTAACCTTTTGTTGACTCTCACTCAACCATCCTCACTGGATACAGGGCACCCTAAACTCACTCCTCTTAGGTCGATCACCATCAAGTCGACTCTCGCAGCTAATGACCTAGCTGAATACTTTGCTGCAAACTTTTCCAGGAGACTCTTCTGACCTTCCTCGCACTCCCTCCTCCTACATTGTATACTCTGCCTACTCTGCCATCTTCTGCCTCCATCTCCCAATTTAGTCACACTAATACAGACTGCGATCTCTACTGATGAAGGCTGACTCCTCTTGTTCCCCATCAGACCCTCTTGGTCATCAGCTAGTCAAGCTCATCGCCCCTATAGTGGGCTCTCAACTTGCTAAACTCTTCAACCTGTCCTTCAACTCCGCTTTCTTTCCCGCTGTTTTCAAAACCGCCATGGCCATCGCTCTCTTAAATTTTCTTTTTTTCTTTTTTAAAAAGCAATGGGCAGTCCCAAACCTACCGGCTAACTTTTGCCATATGTCTCTCCTTCCCCACTACTCTAAAGTGTTTGAAAGGATTGTGTTCAACCATCATACCACTTTCTAGACATCCACATCCTTCAGGACCCTCTACAAGCAGGTTTATGCTATTGCCACTCCATGGAAACTGCTCTCATTAATGTGTCCAACTTGGTTGCCTCTGCTCAGCACTCAAACCTATCCTCTATCCGATCCTTTTTCTTCTTAACCTGTCTGCTGCCTTTGGCACGGTTGATGACTCTGATCTCCTTAATACTCTTTCTTCTTGGGGTTCGCGATCAAGGCCTTGCCCGGATTTAATCGTACCTTGCACTTCGCCAATTACCCATCTCCTGGAGCAAGAACACCTCTCAGATCACACTATTCCACAAGGCTCTTTCTTGGGTCCACTCCTCTTGACGCTCTAAACCTCTGCTGTTAGGGCACTTATCTCCTCCTTTGCAGCCTCGTACCAACTCTTTGCGGATGACACCTAAATCTTCCCTTTTTCTGAACTCTTATGATCTCCCTATCATAATTTCCAACTGTGTCTCTTCTGTTAAATATGGGATGGCTGCGCACTCTGATGTTAAACTCTACCAAAACAGAGGTACTTTTCTTCCCTGCCAGAAGCTCTCATCTCTTTGTCTGCCTACCACGTTCCCAGCAGACACTCTCCCCTACTCTTCTTCAGCTAGAAACCTCAGCGCCATCTATGACCCATCTCTCACTGTTTCTACTTTCATCTCCTGAACTGTAACAGCAGCTTGCCTCAACCTCCTAAATATTAGGAAAATCAGGTCGCTCTTCCTTTCAACAACGCCAAGCATGTCTTAACCACTCTTGTTTTCTCTAAACTGGACCACTCGGCCAGCATCCTCTTTGGTCTCCCCAACTATTATTTTTGCCCTCTCAACAAGAGCATGTACTTTGCTACCAGGGCTCTTTGAACTCCCTCACTTAACACCCACTTCCTTGTACAATTACCAGGCTGGATGGCTGATGTAAAAGAGGGCCAGATTTAAAAGCATTCTCCTGGTTCGCAAATCTATCCATGGTAAGGCACCACTGTATCTATCCTCCTCTATGAGCCTTCTCGTGATCTCTGCTCTGCCTCCTCGTCTACCTTTGTGGGTCCTTGCACTTCCTGTACTTCCTCTGGCTTCCGCTCTTTCTCTCTTCTTGCTCCACTTGCTTGGAATCCTCT
This sequence comes from Ambystoma mexicanum, assembly GCF_040938575.1. Taxonomy (NCBI): domain Eukaryota; kingdom Metazoa; phylum Chordata; class Amphibia; order Caudata; family Ambystomatidae; genus Ambystoma; species Ambystoma mexicanum. Next base: position 971,393,516 of record NC_090941.1, on the reverse strand, counting down.
TCCACGGATATCCGAGTAACAGTCCATACGTATTTGTTCAAAACCAAACTAAAAGCCTGCTACTAGCCTCTGAGTTACCCTCTTAACCTACCTCTCATGTGCCTACTAGCTAACATGTTTCACTCGCCTCGAACATGCCTCTGTCTCTCACTTCCTCTAGCTGCACTTAACCATGTCCAATGTTGGTTGTTATTAATCAAAAGGACTAAAGCAAGGATGCCCTCTCGCGGCAACCTTCTACAACCTTTTCACAGCAGACATAGAAGAACACATGCTCAGCAACCTAACAATTCCACCAAAGATAAACTCCTTCCCAGTTCCCCTCATGGCTTATGCAGATGACATAATTCTCCTTGATGGAACCTGCTCTGGATTGCAAGTGGCCTTGACAGCACTAAGCAGATACATGACAATCAACGAGCTGGCTATTAACATCACAAAAACCAAGACAATGACACTAGCCAAAATCCCATCCAAAAAAAAGGAACAACCCAACTTCATCCTTGATGGGAAACAACTGGAATCTGTTACCACATTTAAATATCTTGGGGTTCCAATAAACCAATCGAAAAAGAAGAAAAATGGTTAGATAAACTCGAACAAAAATCACAAGCACTCGCACGTCAAGGATGCTTACTTCACCGTAAATACAGGAAATTTTCCTTTAAACCAATTACTGCTTTTTACCCACAAATTCATTCCCATCATTACATATGGTACGTAAGCAATGCTAAATGCAGGATCAATAAACTGGATGAAGTATGAAGCAATTTTTTGACGCAAAATTCGTCACCTGCCACCATCCTACCTGATGCCAAGAATAAGATTCGAAATGGCAACACAGTTAATGGCATTCATCGTACTATGGAAGAGACTGGATATATTCCGGAAAATCTTGACCGATCAAAAAACATCGGCCATACAAATCCTGAGAAACCACCCCAAACACCTTCAACAACACGGTCCTCAACAAATGGAAACTGACTCTACTTGAAGAAATGATCAAAGAGGACATATCAGAAGAACTTCTAACTCTCCGGCCGCAACATGCAAAAATCAAACTTAAATGTAATGATTGGATAAAAACCATTCATATCAAAAATTCCTATCAACAGAATCTCCACTGCGCCATAGACTCTCGAACAATCCACGATTTACCTCCATACCTCCAATTGTTTCCAGACCCGACCATCAAAGCGACGTTCGTAAGGATACGCCTGAATGTGCTACCTACCAACTTAAACCTTGCAGTAACCAGGCAGATCCCCATCACAAATAACTACTGCCGTTTTTGCTAGGTAAAAACCACGCCTGAAACCCTATTCCACCTCTTGATGGAATGCCAGTTGCTCTCAACTCAACGTAAACAATTTGGCGCTTTCTTTGAGCTCTCGGCACAACAAATGACCACAGAGGAAAGATGGGTCGCACCACTCGGTGGCAAAAATAACAAATACATGTACACAATCACCTTATTTCTTCAATCTGTCCTGGAACTAAACAAAAGAACTATCTGAGATACACTTTCATTATAGAAATTTGAAAATTGAAATGCATTCCCTGTAAAAAGAAAAAGTTTATTTATAAACTAAATCTTTTTTTAAAAAAAGAAAGAAAAATAAATTGTCCCCGGTGACTATTCAGTTTACTCCCCTACACAACATGGTCAGAATGTCCCTCAAACTCACCCCGTTGTAAGTAGCTACCTGCTTCCTGTCAAATCTAATTTCTTATCTATTGTATGTTCTTTTGTGATCAAGAGCATTGTTCTCCTGTATATAAATACAATGAACATTCCTCAAGGGAGCACAGTTGTTAATTGGATTGCACGACTGCTTAAATGTAACACCTAAAGAAGCATCTTAAATGGACGAATGTGCGCAGTTCTGTGGAAACTTCCCTCCAGCCCCCCTCCATTTTAAATAATAGTCTCATGGAAGGATCACTATGGGCAAGTGGGAGAATCTGTAATCTGCTGTGAGATGGGCTGACCGTAGAGACTGGCACCATGATGCACATGTTGTACTTAATACTTTTTTTCATATTTTTTTTCAGTTCATAAATGACCTGCATGCAATCGTGGAAACCAATATGTCACTTGAAATCCTTAAAGTGTATTTGACGATTACAGGCCTCGCTTTTATTTGCAAGAAATGCAGTTACCAAGTCCCTTAATAGACCCGCCTCTAGCGTGCCATAGCAACTTTTCTTCCTCTGCAATCCTGCCTGTGGAATGTGATTAAGCTCTTAGTTGCTTGGCGCAGAATTTGATTAGTAAAAGTTGCTGTTGTAGCCAAACCAGTTTGCCTTTGTTGCGCCCTCGCAATTTTCAGGTTATTTCAGAGAAAATGGTTCGTGTCCACAGAAAGAAGATTGCGGTATTTGAGGTTTTGTTTATTTGTTTATATAATTATGGTGCAGATTTTATGCACGTTTTTTTTCAGTCCATGAAGACCTAACATGCTTACACCTGAAATTCATTGGCCAAAGGGTTGCCCCTTAAAAGGCCAAAATGTGGCACTTTCAGCAATGGAAGTGGTGGCCAGAAAGGGAGCAAGGAAGGACTGCACCCGTAGAGAGAATCAGAACCTCCAAATTAGCACAGAAAGTGAAACAAAAAACCTATAAAGAACTAGGAGGTGGTAGGCCCAATCGGGCAAACCCTCATCCTCTTATCTCCATTAGTTGTGCGGGCAGGGGGCACCGACAAGCGTGCAGACATGGGGCTTTTATGGGTCTGGTGAGGGACTTGGGCCAGGTCATCACAGCGTTGGTAGACCAGGAAAATACATGTTCTGGGAGGTGGTCGTTGACGGGAAAACTATTTTGCGAGAATATTAATACCCTCATGGCAAATGTTCCCAGGGTAAATTAACAAGGGGGGTCCTGGGAGTCCCTCTGCCAGACATTAGTCCTGTTTGCGAGAGACTTACCCAGAGTCTTTAGCTCACTATCTTTCACAGAGAAGAAATATCCCAAACATAACAGTCTTTGTCCTGCCCTGGGGCAGTCCAGCACCGAAATGCTAGGCAATTCTCCTCTGAACAAGAGTACCAACAGCATCCCCAGGCACGTGTTTCAGTCTGGTTGGACCTCATCAGTAGGGAGGAGCTGTGCCTCTCTAAGAATAGTGAGCAAGGGGTCCACGTCTGGGACCTGCGCTTGAGAATTGTAGGACGGCATAATGGGCACCAGCGTGTGAGCCTGGCTGATGGAATGAAGGACATCAGAATGTGGAAGGATTTTTTATTTATTTATTTTTGTGGTGGGGGGGTGTTAATTTTAATGAGTCCCTAATATGGCAGGAAACCTGGGTGGATAGGGACAGCCTGAAATGGTTCATTGGCGTCTGGGTGAAAGTGTTTCGAAGTAGCTGTGTGCATGACCCTGGTGGGCACGAAGGTCTCCAGCAAACACAATGCTTTAGGATTTATTTTACATTGTCTGTGCATTTCTCTTGTAGAGTGAGAAGCTAGAAAAAAAGTACCATTCCTTTGGACTTCAGAGATTCAAATTAAGATATGTGCAGGAGCTAAAACTATCTCCTGGGTTTTGGGCATCATCTAGTAGGCAGAAGCTAACACTAGAAATCCAGGCCCTAGTATGTAGCATACTGCAAATCAAATGTTTGTGAGATCCAACCTTGAACATTTTGTCCATTCTATAAAATACATGATCCTTTAAATGTCGTTTGTTTCTTTTATAGACATTCGCCAAATACAGAACGTTAATGTAACGTGTAGGTATGGTTGCATGGCTCCAAATGGTCTCATGAGCCAAAAGTAGCTCCAGGTAGCTGTTGGTGTCCTGCTAAAAAGCTTCCAGCAATTTCGGACCCTGGTCTTTCAATCAGCTAATAGCTTATTCAAAAAAGGGGCTTCCTCCTCCACGAGGGTGCTGTCCCTGCTCAGGGGACTAACTGCCATATTTCTTAAAACCCGCCCTGACGGCTGAGTTAGGCATATCTCTGGGGCTAAGGAACTGCTTCTCATTTTCAGTGTCTGTGACAACCCGTCTATTGAATGAAACAAAGGAAAGTGAGCACAAATGAAATAGCACAGTGAAATGTAGCACTGGCTTGTCACCGGCAGGGCTCGGGATCGAATCCCCAGCACAGGACAATAAAAAAAGTAAACTGACAACTTTTCTTTTTTTTTATTGTCCCATGATGGGGACACTTTAGGCGAGGCACATCATTTAGAACACACTGCCTTCTTGCAGCAACCACTTGATTTCTCCCCCGACTTAAAGCACTGAGTAAGGGTATGATGAAAGCGCCCTCCGCCACGTCACCCCCCCCCCACCCAATGCCGGCCACTCTGTGGATCTGGGACGGCCCAAGAGGGAGACGATAACTGCACTCCTTTCAGTATGAGCCAGGGGTCATATGCGCAGCTGCAGAGAGACTCTGCGATTTGTATTTAGGGAGGTGTAGCCTGGGGAAAGAAAGTAATACGAAGTGAGTGGCAGTGTAGTGGGAGCGGGGAAAGCCCACCCCGTATCTTGGTTGCTGGAGTTGAAATGTTAATGGAGTAAACCTTCCTTTACAATGCTGTTAAATAAAACACGTGCTCTTTTCGCTAAAGAATAAGTCTATTTGTCTCCTTTGTAAAAGTGAGAAATGGGCATTCGAAGTGTATGCCCACCCCCACCGAGGTGGCTCAGTGCCAATAGTCGAACAGATTACACACCTTGGATTTAGAACAAGATTTTCTTCAGTGCATTTTTAAGCTTGAAGAAATGTAGATCTGCCACGGGATACATTCCTGAATACCAAGGCTTTGTTTAAGCAGGAACAGCGACTGAACAGGGTGCTTGCGAAATACGCAACAGCTGTGAGCCCAAGGCAGCAAAGTACGCAATGGGGTCGATTTAGTGAATGTTTAAGTCCCGAAAACTAGCTGTGAATTATTAGCATGTGTTGTCTTTCTGCATCGATATCCTGTATTCATATAGTTTGGGTGAAAAGTATGGTTCAAAGGAATGTATGGTTATGTTTAAACATTCAATGGAAACCTATTTTGTTTAAATCTACGTTAAACAAAAGCCCACCCACCCCTCCAAAAAGTAATTTCCTAAAGCAACAATTACTCTCCCATCGCCATGAATTGCTCTTGACTACTCATATGCCAATACAAATTCCAGTGGCGACTCCTTCCTCAGAACGGTGGGGGCGCTGACCCCTCGCTTTCAGGGGGAGATCTAAATCTCAATGGCACTGTGACTCGGTCCAAAGCAGAAGCATAGCGCCAGGCAGGCAGCACAGTCCACCTCGGTGCTTTTATTTGTGTAAGCACATGAGTGTATGAATGTCATTGGAAATGTGTATTCATCCCTAAATGCGTGGTTGAATGAGTGTCTGTTTGTGGAGGGCGCGCATGCCTCACATTTTTTCGGCAGACTTTCAGTTTTGAATGGGCATGAAGGATAAATAATACAAGTTACTTTATATGGCTAGACTGGCCCACGTTCAGGGTGCAGCCAGTCTGGCCATGCTTTGTAATTGTGGTATACTATTTTGTTTTTCATTGTCATCAGGATATGTTCTTAAAAGGTAGTGTAAACTCCGCATTTCCTGTGGGTTTTCTGTGAGTATGGAATATGTGTCACATTACTATGACTGTCATGTTTGTTTACATTCTTGTATCATTTTTTCATACATGTGGGGGGGGTTCGTTTTGGCGCGCATGAAAGGCTTGAAAAGGTGGATGGTAGGCTCCACCAGCAGGGGAGTGGGGTTGTCTGTGAGGTGATTTCACCTCGGGACTGTTGCGGGCCCCCCTGCTGGCAGACAGAGTTGGAGAGTCCCGGCGAGGGTAAGTGGCTGGAGGGGATCTGTACGGGGAGTTCAAGGAGAGGTGAAGGAAGAGAGGACCTCGAGCCTGCTACTGACGGCATCCTGGCCCTCTGGAGTCCTGTGACGGTCCCTTTGGCTAGGCTGTCTGCCTAGCATAAGCCAGTCTCTCTCCCACACCCAGGGTCGAGGGAGTGTGCGGGGTCTGTGTCGTGTGTGTGTGTGTGTGAGAGAGAGAGAAAAAACGTGGGCTGTGGAATGCCCTAAATAACGGATGGTACATTTCTCCTCTTGGGTTCCATTTGGAACACTTAGAGGGATGTACACAAAACACCAACTCCATACACATTTACATGTGACCATTTCCATTAGAAGTAGTGGAAAAGCACTGGATAACTCAAACCAATTGTACTCCTTTTTTGGTTTAGTGAAAAATCTGGATGGCGGATGCTTTTACATTTGTTTTTTTTTTTGTATAGCAACCACACCAACATATTTCTTCTGTTTTAGTCTTTTGAGTTATTAAGAACTAAATTAAAATTGAAACCCTGTTATGATTGTTCTATGCTAAGCTCAAATGTTGAGGTTTGTGGTCATCTTTGGTCTGCACACAGCCCTTTAGGAAACTAAATTGGGCATTTTGGCTGAATGGTTTGCGACTATGCCTTCAATGTTGGTGACGGAAGCTGCCGCTGGAGGTCCACAGACCCACAGTGAGACTGGGTGACCGGTACACCTTTTGGCAAGTAACAGGCACTGTGCACACAGGGCATGGGCACTCAGTTACTTATTTGGCAACAATACCTTAGGAGTGCCAAATGCCCCCTGGCTCCTCTGGGCACTGTCCATCACACTGCAGCACACCTCATGACTGGGCTAAGGAAAATCGCACACCTTGCCTCAAGGAGCTGCACTGGCTACCCCCTCAAGCATACATTATGTTCAAGGCAGCCGGCATCACCTAGAAAACACACAACCAAAATATGACCTCTCTGAAAGCCGGTGCACCACCAGAATCCATTACATCACAAGACTGGAAACAAAGGGGTGCAAGAGTTGCGATAACAGGAAATGTCTTTTCCTGTTACACACCCTGTCTGTGGAAGTTACTATTTCAGATAAGTGGACCCGTCCATCCTATAATTCAGGAAGGACCTGAAGACCCTGCTCTTCAAAGAATATCTCGCCAAGCACTGATCTCTGCTCCCAACCCTACTTCTTCCCCTCCTCTGGCTCACCCACCTACACTATACCATCTGCTGTCCCCTTACTTTTCATCAGTTCTTTCCACTATGTACAGTGCTCTGTTGCTTCATATCTTGGTGCACAATTTATAAATCTCATACATAAAATGGTTGTTTAACATTTTAAACCTTCTGTGATGAGGTACCCTTCCTGACCGTGGTCGTTGGTGTCACCGAGCTGGGGGTGTGCTGCCAAAATGAAAACGTGATGCTGCGGTGGTGTGTATGTGGGTCCTCTTGGCTGCCACCACTATGCCATGAACGGGAGGAAGATGCTTGCCACACGAATAACCCTTTCCTGTGTGTCTCTTTTAAGGGACACAAAGGTATGCTCATTTGAAAATATGGTCATACCTTCCTAGAGAATATTGTTCTCAAATTCTGGCGGCCTTTGTGTTTCCCCAAACATACATGCCATTGCGCAAGTAGATCCACGCAGTTATTGACAGACACAAAAGATGTAGATGGGGAAATAACCATTAAAATCATCCCTCTGCTCTCGTTAACACCACAGCTTTGCATTGGGAAGTGATGTCCTGCGAGACTGCAGAGAGGTGGCTTGTGTGAAGGCAAATCCAAAATGCACAGGCAAAATGCTGCTGGGCCAATTCCATCAGCCCCATCTACCATAATTTGCACATCTGAAACCTGTAGAGATGAAGCAGCAGGGCAGCATGGGTGTATGCAAGCGTATTTAGGGAGGTTTGCAGTTGAGAGCTGACGGAGCAACAGCAGGAGTCCAGTAGCATCTTGAGTGGATTGGAGGGAAGGGCATCAGCTGTTGGCGATAGGAGGAGAGGAAAAACACCAGGAGTCGGTTGGAAGGAGGAGGAGGAATAATAATATTAATAATAATAATAATCCATGAGTCGCCCTCTATAGGCTCTTTTTGCTGGAACCATTTTCCTGGGTCTGACGCTCTGGTGAAACACTTAGCTGGTGTTCCCTGCCCCTTCTCTGATGCAGGGGACACCCTCCTCAATCCCAGGATACCTGCCGGCACTCCTCACTCTCCACCCTATACCTCATTTCCTTACCCTAATCATTTGGGAGTCAAGTGCATTAAAAGGCCACTGCTTCCCTGTGCTCCTTTCTTTCATGGCTCCCTCCTGCGCTTGCAGTCTCTTGACTAAAATCTATGGGCAATTGGGGAGCCCTGGTAGTGCTAAAGCTCAAGGGTAGTTTAGAGACACCGTTATGCTAGCACTGTCCAACTTAAAGCCCTGCCTGAACCCCACATCTGGTGGAAACTAGCCTCTGGTTGAAGCCGGACCCAAGCTTGATAAATAAGCTTCACCTAATTTATGAGGCCCAACAAGACTGAAGCACAGATCAGTGGGTGTGGGGGGGTCCAAGCATTTCAGTGCTGGACTAGTCATGAGGGTGGGACCAGAATGATAAGCAAATTGATATTGCTCCTTTGTGAAAGGTGCAGTGAGCCAAAATTTGGTTGTAGACCCTCGTGAGAGGGAGCCTAACAATGGAACAGGTTATTTGGTTGTGTTCGTCCTTAGAAGAGGGGATCCCATACCTTTCCTAATCTGATAAATAATTGGACTTTTCTTTTCTGATGCACCAGACTACCCTGAGCCTAACCCTGGGGACGATTGATTTACGTCAAGTATTCAAGAGTCCTAAGGAAGATTCATCTTTTTGCTGTAAATGTGCTTACATTCTAGAGTTTAGTTTGTTTAACCAAAATTCTATCGAGTGAATTTACAAATACAACTTAAAATTATGCACAGCCCATGTACATGCCAATGCCCTCCCGTTCTGATGCAGTATTTCTATTCAGAATGGCGTATGGTATTAGGCACAAAAGCTACTCTGTGCTCTTTACCATCTAAAACCTACCTTAAGACTGAATAAAGCCCATTTGCACTGGCATCGACCATCACAACATATGGCATGCCCTTACAAGACAACTTCAGGACAGGGGCTCCTGGTATGGCTTTCTTGATGCTTTGGATGCCCTTCTCTTGCCTCCTTCGTTTCATGCTCTACACCTTTACGTAACGACTCCCTCAAAGGTTCAGTCGGAATTGCATATCCATGCACACATTTACCATAATTATCTCTCAACCCCAAAAATGACAAGAATTGCTCCCTGTCCTGGGGTGTAGGTGCTTGTTCGATGGCAGTCCCCGGGGATCTGTCATCCAGGTGGCCAGGTGGAACCAGTGTGGGAGGATCACCTGGATGAGCGGTCCTTGAGGAGTGGAAGTGGGACACTGGAGTGTGAGACACAGTATTCCCTTCTCAATAACACCCTTTCCCCCATCCTACCAGGTAGGATAACTAAGAATTCAACTCCCCCGCCCCCTTTTCTGACAAACATTTTCTCATGGACAGTTCACCGTGAGCGACAATGGACGAACACCAGAGCCATATACCTGTCATGTACCAACACCATGGACAGGCAATTATGGATTACTACACACACCTGACTTCCATCCTAGTTCCCCCCCCCCCTGCACACTTCCCTTGCTCCAGCCTTGGCGGAATTCTGCAATCGCTCCTTTGCCACTGGAAATTCACCTACCCCTTAAGCACTCTCTTGTGCACCCCCTTCTAAAGAATCCCTCGGTCGATCCTTCCTCTCCGGCTAATTATCGCCTGATCTCCCTCACTCCTTTCCTGGGCAAACTCTTGGAAAAGTTGGCCATCTTCCAGCTTAATCTACATACAGAGCTGCCAGAAGCACGGAAACTGCTCTCCTGAACACCCGCGAAGACTTGCTCTCCAATCTTGACTCTATTCTCCCTTCTGTTCTCATTCTTCTTGATCTATCCTCTGCTTTTGACATGGGCAACCATGCCATCCTGCTCAATAGTCTCCGGGACCTCCTTGGTATCACTGATCAGGCCCTGGACTGGTTGACCGCCTTTCTCACAGACCGACCCTCTCTGGTCCAACTGGGGTCTATCCTCTCTTCTATCTCTCTACTTGTGGTGTTCCCCAGGGGTCTAACCTCTCTTCAACCACTACCTGGCACCTCTTGCCCACTGCACCACTACTTTCTGCTCCAATTTACAATATTATGCGGATGACACTCTGCTCTCTTTCAGGATCCCCTCAGCCACCTCTGCTTCTTCTCTCATTTCAGACTGTCTGGCTGCAATTCAGGAATGGTGTGCTGCCAATGATCTCTGCTTTAATGCCAGCAGGACTGAGATCCTCCTCATTGGGACACCAGCTCTCTCCTTTCCTCTCTCTCCGGCCGCCCACTCTGGGACCTCTTCCTGCTCCTTCCTGTGAGGCTAAGAACCTTGTTGTCCTCTTCGACCCCACACTCACCTCCTCCTCTCACATCTGATGTCTCTAAGAAGTCAAACTACTAACTGCACCTCCTCGGAGGTATTTTTCCTTTTCTCACTTTCCCCCAGAAGCTCACTGGCCCCAGAGCTTTGGTCCTCTCTAGGCTGGAATATTGCAACAGCCTTTCTAAATCTTCTTGCCTCTACTATTCGACCATTACAACCTATCCACAACAGGACTGCAAGACTTGTCCTTGGCCTCAACCAGTTGATTTCCTAAGTTGATTTCCTTTATTTTGACATATATTCTGCCCTCTGCAAATCGCCCCTTAAACTCCAAGCCTCTGTGGAAATACCCAACCAGACAGATTCGCCCTGGGCTGACCTGTTCCTTGTGACAGTTTGATACGTTCAAATGCGTGTAGGCATCATGTGATATTCTGCTTTATTGTATCCCCCAAATCTGCCACAAAGTCTACGCCCTTGCTGCAACCCTTTACACAACATTTTAGCATTTTTCTCCTGGCCTGCTCAACTAATGATCTCACCATGAGAACCATGTTCTCATACTCCTCTCTTCTTCCAGATGATTCTCTACAATGGAGCTCACTCGGTTTCTCCTGATCATCCTGTATGTCTTGGCAAAATGTCCACTTGTTTGCATATATTGCACTCTTTTCTTTGAGCCGAGAAACATTACTGAAGGCTGTGCCCCACACCATCGCAATGGAAACCTGCCCTTGGATCTCAAGATGTCGTTTTCTTGACCCTACTCTTCCCCCCCCCCCAGGAGCTTGCATGTTACTTGGTCGCTAATGTATGGATGAGATGGCCCCTTGCCACAATGTTTGTCCAGCATCTTCACACCACTTACCAGTGCCTCCATGCGCTGGTCTTTGTGTGTAGATTGTTCCATTGTTTAATCCCTGCAACTCTATAGCCCCTAGTGCATTGTCTTGCTATTGCAGTGCATTGCATTCTGATCCTTAATGTGTTGCTCAACAAGCTGCCCGGACTCGGTCTGCAGCCAGAATTCCCAACGTGGCTACATATTATGCAATCTCCCCTCTGTGTTTTGTTGGCGAACATAAAACTAGAGCCTTTCAATGTTCGTTTGGGCAGCATAATGGCCCGCCCGCCTCCTTTTCATCAAGTTTACATTTGACACAACTGCCTTGGGTATGTGATGAAAAACGATTTGTCTTTACAACCCCAGAGCATAAATCAATTCAAGTGTTTTTTTTTTCTTTTTCTTCGGATGTATCACCATTTCTGGCTACCAAATACGTCTCGAAAACGTTCATCCACTGCCACTTCACTGGGGTGTGATAGTATGACCAGGAATAGTGGTGGTGGCTGGGCTTGCTCATAGGTTGCCAATGAAGTTCACTTTTCTTGTCGAGGGCTCCCTCTGGTTTCCAATGCTCATATGTGCACTATTGTCCTCTCTACAGCTCGCCTTCTGCTGCACTTCCACTAATGTGTCACAGTGGAATTGCAGGGAAAGCTGGAAATGTCGAGGCATGCTCCCACACCCCTGCCAGCGAGAACTTTAGGCTCCCTGCTGTAGCAACCCGTCCCTGGCTGGACGCTGCGCATGCAGCCACCTTCACTTCCGCTGTCACGGGCCAGCTGGATGTGAATCCTATCATCACCATATGATCATGGCCAGCCTTGGGCGTGGGCGACCTGGGTGGTTGCCCGGGGCGTCAATCTAATATTTACATAGGGCACCAAACCCTCTGCCATGCCAGCATGGTGGAGCCTTTAAAAAGCTCCTTTGTGCTGGCACAGCAGTGGCCATAGCGCCCTATGTAAAATAAGACACTCCCATACTGGCACGGCAGTGGCACCCTTCATAGGTGGGTGAGCAGCTTTTCTATTATGAAGGGTGCCACTGCCACACCAGTTTGGTAGCGCCTTTCAAGGAGTGAGCAATAGAAGTTGGGACTCTGCTGCTTTCATTGATCACAATGCTCACACTAACAAACACAGTCTGTAAATTGCAAGACGTATATAGCAATTTAGGCATCTTTTGAACAGGTTGTGGCACTGTTTCTGCGTTTAGTCTCGTGCCAAGTCTTCTGAAGTAGATCTGGGAGATTCCTGGGTCAGCCCTGGTCCTCGGGAAGGTCGAGCTTCCTGTGCCGGGAGCTTTTCTTATACACAGGGAGCCAGACAGCACAAGGGAGCCTTGAAGAGCTCCCCTGATCTGGCGTGTGGTGAAGCCAGCCTCAAATTCTTTTGGGCTGGGTGAGGGGTGTCTGACCCCTCGTCATTTGGGCAGGCTTTTGACTTTGCCACTGTATGTTTGCTGCTGCCACGTTAATGAATGTTAAAAGTAAAATAGTCTGCTCTCCGAGGTGAGAAATCTGACAAGATCTTGCTAGCACCCCTTTGCCATCGGAGCCCAGGGCTTAGCACTGGGACATCTGCCATCGTCTTGCAACTTCAAAGTGGGAGGCTTGAGCCCTCCCAAGCCAGGCTGTCTGTCTTCTTCTTACTGATAGATTTTATCCATCAGCAGTGATTTCTGGATACCTAGGCTTGAGCCTCATTATCTTCTAGGGTTGAGTATGGGGTTTAGTATGTAGTCTTGGGTTAGGATTCTTCTTGGTGTCTGTGCACTTGTCACAGTCGGGCTGGTTTCACAGGGTCTTTGCCATGATGGGCCGCAGGTATCGGTGGAAAGGGTATGCAGTGGTGGCAGTGAGTCTTCTGATCAGAGGGTTTGGGTTCTAATCCAGCCCTTGGCAGAATTTCTTGCCCCTTTATTTAAGGGGAAAGCTCGCAGCTCCTGTGCTGTGGCCAGCGGTGCGATCACGTGGCTGCGGGGGTGTCAAATTAGTTTCACCTGGGACGCTGCCAGAGCTAAGGCCGGCCCTACATATGGTGCTGGGATGAAAGACCCTGTCGACTTCCAGACAATTAATATTAATAAAGGCCCGTCACAGGGGGAAAATGGCATCTGCTTCTTCCCTCGTGTGCCCCATGGCGCGCAGCTTGGTTGCGTGCCACTCTACATAGAGCCCATGTCCCACATGTTTGCGCCTTGAAACACTTGTGTATAGGCGCGTTATACATGTTTTATCATATATCATATCACTATGACTTTGGGTAGGGTCTTGTGTGCACGTGCGATGCTACTCTAAGGGACACTGCAATATCCGAGTGTCAAAACAATCACTCTGAACTTTATTAGGTGTTCCCTTTAAACAGCTCATGTTCCAAAACCTTCCCCATTCTCAAAAAATAAATGGCCAAAGGGTGAATCGTAGCCAATTTTCTGGTGAGGTTTGCATGTACATATTACAGTTCTTAGCCCTTACAGCACTCATTTTACACAGGAAGAAGGTAACCTGATGACTGATTCCGATGTCCCATTTTTCACTTTAGGTTTTTTTTTTGCCTGTAGTTCTTTCCGTCATTAAAGCCACCATACACCACCGATCGCATGTGTACCTTTTCAATTACCTTGCAAAGGGGTGTTGTAGTAGAGGACGCAATAGAAAAAATACGTTGCTTTGTTTCGGTTCTAATCCGTCACTTCTCCTATCAAAAGCAATGGCCGTTATGGCAGCCGTTAGACCATTCTCAATAACTGCTGGTTACAGTATCATTGGCGCCATGAATGTTTACAAGCAAAAACTCTCCTCATCCGTTCTCTATGCCCTAGGAACAACTTGTAATGATCACACTGTATGGGCGAATGGAGGGTGTTCTATGGAGGAAGGTTTTGGGTCTATCAAACTCCACGCAATTGAGGCAGTAATATTGGAACTTCCTGATCTCTCAGCCTGGATTACAATGAATAGGGGTAGTTTGTATATAAAGATAATATGTGCATAAGAAGGTTCCCTGTCGGGCGTGGTTAAGACGGCTCTAATGGTACTTGGAAGTATTGTATTGCAAGGTTTTTAAAAGCGAAATTAGGATTTCCCCCTCCAGATAGATGGGAATATGGTTTAGGTCCTCTGTTAACACTATTAAGAGTCAGTGCTGAAAAGTGGGATTGGGTGAATAGTCGAGACAAGCTAGCTGGAATGAGTTCCCTATTCACATTTACACAGATGTTCCTTACATTTAAAAACCCCAGTAATATATTAATATTGCGCCTTCCCTTATGTATGTCACTTAGATTCAATCGGCTGGAAGTTCTGAGCAATAGAGGCCCACGGCTCAGCATCCCTAAAGATGCACGCACTTGCCGGTTGTGCTCCGATAGTCTAGGTAGTCTAGGGGAGTCCTTTCAAAGATCTGCCTCGCATATTATAGCAAACATGTGGATAACATCTGTACAATTCGAAACCTAGCTTCTGGCTGAGGCGTGCGCCAGGCTATAGTAGGGGTCTAATGAGTGCCATAATGCAGGGTTGGAAAGTTGTGGCTGTTAGGCTGGCTGAACGGGATTTGAATACATTGGTCTTGTAGGCAGCTATGAGCATATTCTTGAATTTAGGTTGGAAGTGGAATTTTAATTAACTATGCAGAGGATGTATGTTGCAAATGTATTCGTATAAGTGATACGCGATTTATAAACGTATTAGATGTATATGTTTGTAATGTGTGTAAATATGAGTTGGCTTATTGTAAGCGAATGAGTTTTTTATCTAGCTGTAAATGAATGTTCTTTTTAATTGCTGTATTGTGTTAAATGTTTAAAGTTTTTTTTTAAATAACTATATACACAATTTCAAAAAAATAAAGACAAGAGTACATTTGGAAAGAATTGCACGAGTGCACTGGCTTATCAGTTTGAGGAAGTTTTAGTGTAATTGATAATCGAGGCCGTTGGTGCTGGTTGAAATGAACTATTGTGAAGTCTCTAAATGATATGGCAGTGACTGGTGCCATCTAGTGGCTATTCGACAGACTATCATTAAGATCGCATGGTTTATACTTAAAAAAAAAAAAAAAAAAAATATTCGCCTGAGTTGTGAGCACTCGAATCAGTCATCCCCTGGATTGGTTTCTCAAAACTCCTCCTAATTGTGGGCGCTCACATCCACTGCTTGGAATAGCTTACTTTTTAGGCATTGATTTTCAGGCATAGAGTGTATGCCACAGATTTCTCAAATTTCAATCCATGACATTTCATGTGATTTCATAACATTGATACGCTTGTTATAAAAGTCTTGTCATATATATTCTGTTAATGTGCATTAGCGTAGGTATTTTTCAGTGTATAAGATGGTGACCTATCTCGACTTGGATGCTTTAGTATATGCATATTTCACGCACGTCTCAATATTAGCCAATTGGCTCCTCTGAGGTAAAATAAACTCCGGTTTGGTGCGAGTACCCCTCACGCCACACCCCACCCACTGTAGATGACGTCACGAAGTTTAGAAAACGGGAGTTTCTACTCAGCCCAACCTTCCTCCCTCTACATTTGCTAATTAGCTTTGACAGTCCACAAAATATACTGGGATTTAGGTGTTTGGAAACCTAATTTGATGTAAATACTATAGCCACTTGCTTTTCTATCTAGTGCCACCAGGTTTAACCTCAACACTTGGGATTAAATCCCAGGTCTTGAAACCACAATTGTGAATACAATTGATGTTTATTTGCCAACAGTATGCCATCAAGCTGCTTTCTTTTTTTTATATAATGCGATTTGCCATTTCTAATGGATTGTGTCCTCCGACGTATTCCTCATCTTTGATATACGATATACAGTTTAGGCTGATTCGGCAAATATTTTTGGCAGAGGGTGCTGTGTGTCGATGCAGTCGACTCGATGTCCCTCGAGGGCCCCCGTCTCGAGGCTGATGTAATCGAAGGTATATAGCATGCGCAGCGCCATTGGCTTCAGCTCCGTTTTTCTAAGTACGCTTATACTTCGAGAAACTATGGGAGCTTCTTTAGTTCTAATGGCAAATATTTCTTCTTCCTCGACACTACCCGATCCAGATCGAGGAGTGGTCTCACCACTTCTCATCGAGGTAATCGAAGAAAAGATGCACCAGAGGTTGCCTTCTTCGACTTTGTCGTCAGACTCCTCCCCAGAGAGGGTATCTTGTCCCACAAAGGCCCCCACACCGGCCGAATGGGAATAATTTATGTCAGAAATGCTGAAAATATTTGAAAGGCAAAAACCCTCAGCAAGCCATGCTCCTACCGCACCTTCCAAAGAAGCCGGAAAGGAAAGGGCTTGAGCCAAATCCTGCATGCCCTCGAGCCTGAGATGAAGGCCAGATCCTCATTGAGAGCCTCAACGAGATGAGAAATCATCTAAGGATCCTTCGAGCCATAGGTTGAAGCATAAGTCTAGGTCGTCGATGCCAGCCGTGCCTTCTACACCTATGGCACCTTCGCCATTGAAGCCGTCTAAGTTGACTTCAATAAAATATCGATGACCCTTAGAGGGTCGAGTTCTAAATTTCTGAAACTGGTAATGCCCATAATGTATAAGACATGTATTCTTTTGCCAAGGAAAAAATTCTTCGAGGAACTAACCTCAATTTATGAGGAAAAATGAGCCATCGGATACTGATGTGCCTTTTGGCCTTCAATATGGTACACCTAATGTGCCTGAGAGTTTTCTCAGAATAATCCAGATTAAAAGATCTTTGACAACCTGCAAACAGCCAGTGGGGTGGACACTTCACCAGAGCTTGAATTTGGTAGACCTGATGCTGGTGAGCATGCAGATGCTTCATACAGACAGTTGATGTCTAAAGTTGTAGACAACTTGGGGTGGAGTAGGACCCTCCCTCCATTTCAAGTAGGATGATCTGACGGACATCCTTGATAAGGGTCCACAAATGGATCCCATTTTACCATATCACATTGCACTCCAAAAAAGTGTGCCGGCAAATTGAGAAACGCCAGAAGCTAATCGGGCAGTAAACAAAAACCTGACTAGAAAGTACCGCCGATCTAGTAGTGACCCTGACTACCTATCAAAACACCCCACTCCAGAAAGTCTGGTGGTGAGGGCAGCTGCGGCAACTTCAAAACAGGCTGCTTATCATACCATCCCCCCAGGTAGGGATGAGAAGAGAGTAGATGCATGGGCAAGGATGGTATTTTCTGTAGGGAGCATGGCTCTTAAATTGGCCAACTGTGCCTTAGCAAAATTCTCATTCACTCTATGGGACTGTATTTCCATGGTGACGGAGCACATCCCCGAGCGGAAAGAAAGATTCTTGGCTGTTAGAGATGGCAAAGAAGCTATGTGCGAGTCTCTTCAGTCGGGTCTGGATTCTGCTGACCGCATCAGCAGAGCCATGGCAACCAGCACCGCAATATGCAGGTTTGCGTGGTTTAGGAAGTCTGGATTTGGCCTGGATGTGCAGGCCAGGCTCCTTAACATGCCCTTTGACGGGTCTCACCTTTTTGGCAACAAGGGTAACGAAAGCCTTGAAGTTGCAGACCTCGAAGGCGGCAGTCAAATCCTTAGGTGCTGCTATTAGGCAGCCTACACACTTTCGCCCCAGTGGACAGCCTTGGAGGGGTAGATCTTTTCGCTACTACTCCTCAGTTGGAAGAGCGAGATGAATGGCTGGTCGAAGAGGCCAAAGAAGATTCTCTCGTGGTGGATGAGGGAGCGGCGCTAAGCTGATTTCACCAAACTGATGGCAGTGGTGACAGCGAGTGTCAGGAGAGGGGGGATTCACATCTACCTCTACCTGGACGATTGGCTGATCAGGGCGCTTTCTCCCGAACCAGTCCTAGATCATCTCAACGTCACCTGCCACTCTACTTCACAGACTGGGCTTCTCCCTCAATTACAAGAAGTCCCATATGACACCCTCTTAAAAGCTCCAGTTCATAGGGGCTGTACTGGATACATCCTTGGGAAAGAGGACACCACCCGAGGTGAGGGCTCAAGGTTTCAGAGTGCCCAGAGTCTCCCGGCCTTAGATTTCCTTTTTTATATTTTTTTCATTTTTTAAGGTTGTTCGGCCTCATGCCATCTTGTATTTATCTGGTGCCAGAGGCTCGCCTGAGATTGAGATCCCTTCAATGGGCTCTCAGAAAACAATTCTCTAAATTCTCTGGCAACATGTCGGACCTACTTCAGGTTCCAAGCAGGGTCGCACAGGATCTCCTGTGGTGGGAATGCGAGGACAAGATTCTGAAGGGAGAACCTTTTTGGCAACCATGGCCGGAGATCACAGTAGTCACAGACGCCTCACTTATGGGGTGGGGAGCCCACGCCAACAATTCAACAGTTAGCTGTCTTTGCTCTCCATGGGAGTCCGAACTATACATCTTTTGGAGCTGAGGGCAATCAGACTAGCCCGGATGGGCTTTCTGCCCTCTTTACGGGGAAAGAATGTCCTGATAATGACGGACAACACAGTGGCCATGTACTTTCTTAACGAGAGAGGTGGTGTAGGGTCACTACCACTGTGCAGAGAGGCAATGCAACTCTGGTGTTGGGCAATTCAAGAAGGAATCGCTCAATCAGCAGTTTACCTAGCCGGAGACGAGAACACGGTGGCGGACGCCTTGAGCAGGCAGAGCAGTCTCCCACTAGTTCAGGAAGTCCTTCAAGAGATCTTCACCCTTTTGGGGAACCCCTCAAGTGGATCTGTTCGCGACGAAGTGCGAACTGTACTGCTCCAGGGAATTTGCTCTAGGAGACTCATTTGTGGTGGACTGGGAATTTCCCACTTCTGTACACGTTTTCCCCAAGTCCCCATCATTCCTCACGTGATCAGGAGGTTGAGAAAGTTTGGGAAACCCATGATCCTAATTGCCCCGGATTAGGCCAGGAGGACATGGTACCTAGACCTTCTGGACGTGTCCATCTGCCCTCAATACGTCGTCTTCTAAGAGAGGACCTTCTTTTGCGTGAGGAGGGTCGAGGTTGACCATCCAGAGGTCAAGAGAAACAGCCTTCACACATGGTTTCTGAGAATCTGAGATACATGTATAGGGACCTCCCAGGTGACTTAATGGAGATTTTGCTTTCGGCCAGAAGGCCAGCAACTAAGTCCTTTTGCCGTTGGACGAAATTCTGCAGCTGGTGCAAGGACAAAAATGTAGACCCTTTACTATAAAACACCAGAAGTGTTCTCTTGTCTACTATAGCTAGCCAATCTGAGGCTCCAGGTTGGAACAAGTAAGGGCTATTTGGGGTGTTATCCATCTTTAACCGCTCGTCAGAGGAATCTTCATATTTCTAGATCCCACTGGTGACACAATTTCTAAAGGGGCTTGCCAATGTTTTTCCGCCATCTCTTTTCCAGGTTCCAGTTTGGGATCTTAATTTGGTATTAACATTTCTTATGTGTGCACCCTTTGAACCTCTACACTCATGTGCGTTAAGGTTGCTAACATTTAAAACCATTCTCTTGGTAGCATTAACTTCAGCCCGTACAGTGAGTGAATTGCAGGCTCTATCATCCAAGCCACCCTTTAGTAGTTTCCACAAGGATAAGGTGGTCCTGAGGGATAAGCCTTCATTTTAACCTAAAATAATTTCCGATTTTCATGTAGGACACAAAATTGTATTCCTCACTTTTTACCATCCACCTCATCCTGGCAAAGAGGAGAGTTTTCATACATTGGTTCCACGTAGAGCTCTAAGCTTCTACGTATCTGCATTATCCAATCAGCTCTTTATAGGCTATACAGGTCATAAACTGGGTCAGACTGTGACTTAACAGTCCTTATCCAGATGGATCAGTCTGGCAATTTCAGAATGCTACAGGCTGGCGGGCAAGTGTCCTCCAGAAGGCTTAAGGGCCTATTCCACCAGGGGCATTGCTACGTCTACGGCTCTGCAAAGGGGTGTTCCGATCAAAAACATCTGTGAGGCAGCTACGTGGTCTACTACACACGTTCACAATGCAAAACTGCCTCGAGTCTTCCCTCGGTCAGGATGGAAGCTTTGGAAAAGCTGTCCTCCATTCGGTTTATGGAAACCATTAATAGCAAAATTCTTACTCCCGCCACCAAAAACAAATACTGCTTTGAGAGTCTATCAAAGATGAGGAATAGGTGGGAGGACACAATCCATTCGAAGAATAAGTTACTTATCCCTGGTAATGTTATTTTGAATGGATGTTCCTCCCGCATATTCCTCCTCGCCCTCCCAGTCTTCCCCACAGTAGAATTTCCAACGCTATTACAGCTTTCGCTCCTTAAAAGTTAAGTACGGTCAAACCCGTGCGTATGCGGGTAGTTTCTACTGTATGAAAAACAGAGCTGAAGCCAACAGGTCCTGCGCATGCTATATATAACTTCAATGACATCCTCGAGACGGAGGGCCTCAAGGGACATTGCGTGGACTGCATCGACTCACAGCACCCTCTGCCGATTCTTTTCCGAAGCAGCTGAAGCTGGATATTGTATATCTATCAAAGGTGAGGAATACGTGGGAGGAACATTCAGTTGAAAGCAAGCTACCAGGGGTAAGTAACTTATTCTTCTGAGCCCCTTTGCACTAGGTTCTGTGAAAGAGGGAGGAAAGATAGGTAATGGGATGAGGCTAAATGTGAAACCTGAGGTATAGATGCGTGCAGCTCAAAAGCACCCATTCCCTGTGGACTGATGTGCTTTTGGTTTGGTGGTTCTGTGGTGGGATGTTTAACAAGGTACCTGTTGGGGGCTGTGCTATTGAAGGTGTGGAGATGATGTTCAACAGACCAGGTCACTGGTGTGTGCCTATGTGTGTATGTAAGTGCATGTTAGTATGCATTGTAGGGTATAAAGATGGAGGATGAAGGGGGGTCTGGTTATTGGGCCATGTATGTGGGTGTTTTCCTCTTGTGTCTATTTTGAATAGGCAGTTCTTGTTCGTTTTTTTTGTGGATAATCTGGGATAGTTTTCGTGGAGGCATTATTTGTTAACCGTAATTTTAAGCTATGCCTTTATCAATTATCAGAGCCATTCCCTTGCTTGTATGTAAATATGAGAGTTCTAATATTTTCTGAATACGGATACCGGAAGGCTGTGTGCTTATTTCATCTGGATTTAAGATCCTTTTATTAAGGTTGGTTGCCTATGGTGGGACTGCATACCGGGTGTGTGACTTATTGCTATCCGTGTTGAGGGATGTTTTTCTGAACACGTGGTCATGTTTATTGCTGCTGGAACAACTACATGAGCAGTAACTAAATGCTTTAATTCTTAGTGCTGTTGTTTGATTTCCTGGTAATTTAAGCCAGTTTTCCTTATGTACGCCGTCGTCAACCAGTTGTGTGTCCTTTTGATGAAGCACCAGAATGAGGATTTTATCCTGGGAAGGTGGTGATGTCTGCTGTCAGTCGATTTTTAAGGTTGTAGATGTGCCTGATCCGACCCTTTCTTGGCCTGGTGTTTAGAGTCTGCGTTGGCATAATTTTCCTTGTTTTGATCTAGTAAGCAGCCATGCTGTCTCGTATCGTGTCATCCGCTACAAATAGGATAAACTTCAAGGTTACTTCTGGGCCCCTTCCGTGGAAGGCTCAGTGGGCACTCATAGAACTTTGAATTGGTTACTTCATCGTGCTGGAAGCCAGTGCTGGGATAATGTTCCCATCATTTCGTGAACTGGCTTAACTGTGGGTAGTCTCCCAATATGGTGAAGTGTGTTGTGGTTTTGCTCATGCTGAGTTTTTTAAAAAAATGTGTTATTGGTCATTCAGAAGTATTTTGTAGGCTTTGAGTGTGTTCTGCACAGATGTAGTGGACAAGTCTGATAGCTGACACCGACAGTAAGATGGGCTGTTTGAGGCAAGGTATAGTATGCAGCATAGTACTGCTAGCGCAAGTGCAAAAAAGGTAGCAGGTGCCCGTCTCTCGAAAGAACATGGCATGATCACCTGTTCAGTGGTTTTTATCCACTGTGAGAATCCACAGCCATCGCTTTTAGCTCGCTGTACTTTTCACAAAGGAGGAAT
This sequence comes from Ambystoma mexicanum, assembly GCF_040938575.1. NCBI lineage: Eukaryota > Metazoa > Chordata > Amphibia > Caudata > Ambystomatidae > Ambystoma > Ambystoma mexicanum. Next base: position 971,371,377 of record NC_090941.1, on the reverse strand, counting down.
ATCCATTTGCATATCAGCATTTGTCCCGAAATGCAAGGCAACCCTCCTTTGAACAAAGTACCAACAGCAACCCCATGTTCCTTACTAAAATGCAAAAAAGGTAGCGGGCACCCCTCTCTCGAAAGAACATGGCATGATAACCTGTTCAGTGTATGAGGTTGCTGTTGTTACTCTTGTTCAGAAGAGAATTGCCATGCATTTCAGTGCTGGACTGCCCATGTGGACAAAGACTGAAATGCAAATGGATATTTCCCTTCTGTGAAAGGTACAGTGAGCTAAAGTGTGGCTGCGAACTCTTGAGTGGGTACCATCCCAAAGAACAGGTCATTTAGCCGTGTTCGTTCTCAAAAAGGGGTGCCTATGGACAATTTCTTTGGTACTGCTAGTCAAGTTGTGCGATAGGTCATTTTTTTACTGACTAATTGTATCAACATCCACTGACGTGTCCCAAAGGATGAGGATGCTTGGGATTTCTGTATCCATATTGTTCTTAAGATTGTGCCAGATAGCCGTATGTGTAGATTCGGTTCTGCTGTATGGCCTCAGTTATAATGGGTGTTGCAGGCTATTAGATTCCACACGCATTAATAGGAGCTTTTCTGAGTTCGTAATATGGCAATTTAGCATTAGCTGACTGGTACCTGGCAATAGCTGTCAGTGTTTTCAAGGGAGGCTTGATGACTCCCTGGTGGTTGTGATTCCTTGTTCTGTGGTGTCATTAATTAAGGTCCCATAGAGAAATGCATCCTTCTGCAGGTTGGTTCTAATCTAAAATTCCTTTGTCCCATGGATTCCTCATCCATATCGTTATCCTAGCGCAACTGCTATTCTGAAAAATGTTTGTCACCAGTGGGCACAGCATTGCTCTGCTCCATGCCTATATGCTCCGCCAGATAGGATGTCGGGACAGGAAATATATTGAGGCGTGGTGCCCCATGGTCTTAGTTCATTTGTTCCGCACACTGGACACTTCAGGAGCACTGCTTCGCAGAACCTTGCCATTTTGCACCAGGCCAGATCCAAAGACCTCTGCGTTTAAGAATTGCATCGACTGCAGATGTCAAATGTCTGTTTCTGCTCCCCCACAGGAGTTGCTTACACTGTTTGAGGGTAGGACATGACACACAGGGCTGCAGGCCGTGTCAATCGATGCATCCCAAGTTGCTTCAGGAGAGGGCTGCAAAGTCTTTCTTGATTTCCACAACCAAAAAGACTTTAGACTGACCTTGTTCAAGGTCGCCAAGGAGTCCCTCCAAAAGTTGGTTATCAAAGGCGACTGCCAAGTGCTTAGGGTCTCGTGGTTCAGCAGCAACCGCCTGATGGCCCCACAAGTAGAGCTGGGGGATTTTGACCCTACCCCCTACTACGCCCACAGGGGCATGGGACTGGTTGCCTGCGGCAAACGGGAATTTCAGCGCTGCCCAGCCAGTGGCAGGGGCTAAGGTGCTCCTAGAGGTGGCTTGTCAGCCCAGACTGTGACCTCAGTGGCCCCAGATGCGAAGCCCCTGTGAAACTGACTTCCACCATGCACTCCCTACAGGCGCAGAATTTCCCTGTTTGTCAAGGAATGAATGGTATCCCATGTCTGATGCCTGGGCCTCACAGCTCGTTCACAAGGGTTATTTCCTCGCTCCTGTTCAGTGCCTTCCAGACCATCCTCCTTCCAGCCACAGCTAGTCTCCGGACCCTCTTCTGTTGGAGGAGGTTTGTCGGCTTCCAACAAAGGGTGCCATAGAACAGGTGTTCTGATCAGAATGAGGCATGGGCTGGTGCTCAGTCTATTTTCTGGTTCCAAAAAAAGCCTCCGGCTTGCATTCTATTCTAGACCTGAGGTTCTTGAATCTGTACCTATGTAAGGATAAGTTCAAGATGGTTTGAGTGGCCCAGATACTCCAAGCTCTCGACCTACAGGAATGGCTGGTATCACGTTATCTCCAAGATTCCTGCTTCCTTGTGCTAATCCATCCAAAGCCAGTTAGTACCCTGGATTCATAGTGGGCCATTGCCATTACCAGTTTATTCCTGGCATTCAGTCTTTCTTTGACACCCAGGAAGTTCACCAAGCTGCTGGCAGTGGTGGTGGCTCACCTCAGGAGGGAAGGCTTTTACATATTTCCATAACTGAATTAATGGCTCGTCTGAGCTCGCTCCCCAGACCATGCACTGGCGCATCTGTTCCGCAAGTGCAGCCCGTTGCACGGATTGGGTTTCTCCCTGAATCTAGGGGTTTCTCTGTCACAGTCCCTCCGATTTAATGGTGGACTCCTCGACACTCTGCTGGGCAAGGCCTTCCTGTCAGAGGATGGAGTTGTGAATATCTCCCAGATGATTTATGTCCAGCCTTAGTCTTACCGCGCTTACTGGGTCTCATGGCCTCAGGCCTAGTTGTGAATGAGGTTACTCCAATGGATTCTAAGCTGTCAGTGGCCTCACCTTTTAAGGGGCACACATCAGACTTTATTTGCGTCTCTAAAAAATTATCCCAGGATTTAGCTTGGTGGTCTCTGTGAGAGAATCTGCTGAAAAGTGTTGCTTCGGCTACCCTGGCCCCAACTGACCGAGGTCAGGCCAGCTTTTTGTGGGTTCTGCTGGTGAATATGCTGTGCAGTGCTGTGACCAAGTGGTTCCTGTAAAGTTGGGGCACCCTCTGCATTTTAGAAGGCTATGATCTGGCTGGTCGGCATGTGCCTGAAGGTTTCGGAGCTCCATTCGAACAGAGGTCTTGGTGCTACCTCTGTCTGAATAGGAATCCCTGTCCTTAACGTATGCCCAGTGACTGCGTTGCCCTCTCTGCACATGTTCACCAAACGTTACTACTTGGATTCCCAGTCAGGGCAGTGTGCTAGATTTGGTAGAGCAGCCCATCAGAGCCTATTGGTATAGGTGGTGGTCTTGCTTTCCTTCCTCCTCCTAGATCCACGTACTGCTATGGGAATTTATTATAAATGAGTCTGTGGGGGAAAGGAATCCATAAGAAGAACAAATTACTTGTCTCTGCATAATGTTCTTTCTAATTGATGTTCCGCCTGCAGATTCCTTGTCCCTTGCTTTCCCCTCCTGCCCCTCTTGGCAACTAGCTAGTACACATTTGATTCTGCAGTTTCTCAGCCTCTGCGTGCTAGAGAAAAAGGGTGTAACTAAGTCTCTGGGTGCAGTGCCTCAATGTATACTGGCCCAACGTCTAATCTGATGCGTAGTTGTGTCGAGCAGAGCCACGCAGCACCCCCCTGGTGACGGAAACAAATGCAGCTGCTCTGCATGAAGTATCTGCGGGAGGAACATCCATCAGAAAGAACATTACTTGAGATCCTGCTTGAGAACATTGTCTGGAGATCCTACTTGATTGCTTCCTTTGACCAGTGTTGAGAATTCCTGTTCTTTGAATGAAACCAAGTTAAAGTGGGAGGATGTGTTGAGAGTGGGGTTGTCTGCTTTATGTTTGTGACTTTATTCATGAATTGTAAAGAAATGGCGCCTCAGATGTTGTGAAGGTAGGCATCGAAATGTAAACTAATCGCGTTGTGCGATTAGGGAGAAGGAATTTTAAGGCCATGTGGAATGTCTGCTGACAAAGCTCTTGGCTGTTGCCTCTCAATGAACATTAAGCAGGCTGTTATCACATTGCGTAGTGTCGCAGAGTCTTCCTGGTAGGGCGGAGTAACAAGAAAATTAAACGTGAAGCCCTGAAGCTTACTTTGATAATAGCAAAAACAGTGTTTTGGCATGTGCCCCTTCAAAGTGACTACTGTCCAATCTTACATAAAAAGTACTGAGACAAAAGAGGTGATATTTGAAGAGCTGAGGGGGGGGGGTTGGTGTGAGTCGGGGGGAAGCAGAATGGAAGAAAAACGTCAGGGAAAACGATAGACTTGTCCTTTGTTACAAATTTGGACGACTCCTGATTTTAGCCAGCTCTTAGCCTATTAAAAGGGATCAGATATTTATTTTGTTCAATTTCAGTGAGTAAACTGTACACCTGCCCTTCAACGCCTCCACCCCCCAATACCCTACCTGCCACACCTTATCCACCCTGACTATCATGGTGTGAAATGGAACATGAAATAACACAAAACCTTAAATCGGAAAATGCACCTACAGGTGCATTTTAAAGCGCACAGCCACATTTCAGACATCATTTTCAAAAGTTATCTGTTCCGCCATGTTTGTGCCTATTCCTCATCAAAGAGAAAATCTGCACCTAAACGTTTTCCAGAATATAACATTCGTGGTAAAAATGTCAGGTTATAAGGTACTATTGACATACACACAGCACACCATTTCGTACTTGTTGAAAACCCCTTTCCTAAACACACAAGGTTAGTGGGTAGTGTATGCACATTTTGAGGTCTGAAAACTTTCTGAATGTGTATCTCCAGCATTCAAAACTTGTATTGTGAAACCCTTATAATTTAGAAAATCTGTTAAACTTTACATCTCTGAATGTACTGTCTTTTTGTCCGTTTCATTCTAATAGCACACCATGGCACAGCACAGTGCATTATTGCTCTTTTTTAGGTTTCTCAGCAGTGCTTAAAGTGTGATTCTAATAAAAAGAAAGTGTGCGCATACTGGGTGGACCCTACAGCACGGCCTTATTGTTAGTTCAATATATCCCAGCACTGCAAGCTTCTAGGAGGTGGTGCCAATGTTAGGAACTTGTGGAATAAGGGCACAGTGAGATGACTTGCCTAGTACCACATAATTGGGTTAAGCGGGGGCCTGGAATGTCCTTATCAGCATTAAACCTTGTGCATAACACATTGTCTCAAATTGATCCTCATCACTTTTTCATGCACTCACTGTTTTGCCACATAAGTAGTACTAACACAAGAGATGGAGGTCATAAAAGACCAGAGGTGGGAGGACTGGATTAGAATTAATTCCCCCCCTCTGGTTCCAAATTCTACTGCTCCTCCATCAGCTTAAACAAAAATACTTTGCTACATCCAGAACAAACAAACGGGTACCTGCTCTACCACTTGTATATTGTGCATTGCAAAAGAAGGCCTGGGAGTCCCTCTACCGGCACAAACGCAGCCCATTGACCCGTTCTTGGGTTGATGGCCCCCGGGAGAGTCTCAAACACGCTTTAGCTCACTGCGCTTTTCACAGAGGAGACATTTCCATATGCATATCAGTCTTTGTCCCACCCAAAGGCAGGTCCATCACTGAAATGCTAGACAAATAAATCTCCTCTGAACAAGAGTACCAACAACAACCTCAGACACGTGTTTTGGCCAGCTGGCCCTCGGTGGAGCTGTGCCTCTCCGAGCACAATGAGCAAGGGGTCCACGTCTGGATTACTCTGGTAACTTAGGGTGAGACCCCCAAGTACCTAAAATATGCAAAAGAAGGTCTGCAAGTCCCTCTATCGGCACAAACACAGCCCATTGACCTGTTCCTGGGTGATGGCCCTTGGGAGAGTCTCAACCACGCTTTAGCATACTGTGCTTTTCACAGAGGAGACATTTCCACATGCAAATCCGTCTTTGTCCCACCCAAAGGCAGTCCAGCACTGAAATGCTAGACAAATAAATCTCCTCTGAACAAGAGTACCAACAGCAACCTCAGATACGTGCTTTGGCCAGTCGGCCCTCGGTGGAGCTGTGCCTCTCCGAGCACAATGAGCAAGGGGTCCATATCTGGATTACTCTGGTAACTTAGGGTGAGACCCCAAGTACCTAAAATATGCAAAAGAAGGTCTGCAAGTCCCTCTACCGGCACAAACACAGCTCATTGACCTGTTCCTGGGTGATGGCCCTTGGGAGAGTCTCAACCACACTTTAGCATACTGTGCTTTTCACAGAGGAGACATTTCCATATGCAAATCCGTCTTTGTCCCACCCAAAGGCAGTCCAGCACTGAAATGCTAGGCAAATAAATCTCCTCTGAACAAGAGTACCAACAGAAACCCTAGACACGTGTTTTGGCCTACTCATGCCTCATCAGTGAGGTAGAGCTGTGCCTCTCTGAGCACAGTGAGCAAGGGGTCCACGTCTGGATTGGCCTAGTGACTTGGGGCGAAACCCCAAGAAGAAATACCATTTGGCCAAAGTTACTTTATTCTAAAATGCATCCTTCTCTTCTGTTCTTGATTGCAATTGACAGATGCAACAGAACAACCTTGTATTCCCTTATCAAATTAAAGATTGTATATTTTTAAGTGTCTGTAGGTTTTACAATTTCTAAACCTGTAAAGAAATAAAAACAGCTGAATGCCTGTTCTGATTCTTTTTTTTTCTGTCATTTTATTTGCTGTGCTTTTCATCTCATATTGGACTTGTTTTTCAATTTAATATAGGTTGCTGTATTACTTCTGGTAACTGGTAGGACTTATTTTGTGGATTTATCAGTGGCTTTGTATTACAAGAAAAACTCCTGGCAGGAAACGTACATTCTCAATAATTCACTCATTATTCAACTCTTCACCAATTTAACACGGCAGTCTCACTCAAAGAAAACCACCATTTTATTGTTTAAGGTGCATAAAGTACACATGATCCATTAATATTTCAATCTACACAGATTCGTCATGTATCGGTTGTGGCTCAATATTGTGTGCAAAATCCTTTATTTTTTCCATCCAATATATGTAGTTGACCTCTGGTCTAATATGAGAACAGACTAAAACATTGGTACAGCTTGATCTAAAAAAACCGAAAGTGCCTTCTAATGACACAACCATGATGTACATTGTTTTAAACAAGTTCAATACGTGATATTCTTCATAATACGAAAACCCACTATTACTCTAGCACACCAGTATAAGGATTAATTAATAGAATAACATTTATTTCTGGCGCACTATTGAGAACTGATACCATGTGTTCTCCGTTATTGTACATTTCTTCCCACTGTTATTCCTTGTAACCTGAGTCTACATTCTATTGATTGCATGCCTACGCCCTCACTCATTGCCAATATACTGCAGAGGTACTTCTGGAAATCCTGAGCTGCAGATAAACAGAACTGCATATTCCTGAGGCATTTCGGCGGGTGAACTGTTCAAAAACACTTTCTCCGGGACTTTTAAATAACCCTGAAAAAAATATGTACAAATTCAATGAGTAACTAAATTCTATGTGTAAAAAGTAAACCAATAAGCATGCTTTTACTGTCTAATATGGTAGCCTCTAAAACTAACCTTATCAGGTCCTCCAGACTACTTATTCACAAGAACGCTGGAAAAACCGCACGTGACTGTAATTGTAATGTATGTTTCGTCAACGTCACTCAGTATGATCTAGAAAGCCAACATGGCAAATTTTCAGAATTGTCACTTATTCCATTAACAACATGGCCATCATTTCCTTTTTATCCTGTAAATCGAGTCAGCCTTACTGTGCCTTCAAGGCAGACACACAAGGTGTTCACATGTGAACTGATAGTGAAATACCAGGCTGTTATCATGTCACCCTGCAAAAAGAGTTCAGAAAGAGTGCAGACTGTATCTTCAATACACGGGTATCTAACCCCTGTCCCTACTTGGTGTTGATTATTAAAATGTACACGACTTTGTTCCAGAGGTTTGCCTCATGCTTATTTGATTTACTACAACGCGGTACGACCAACTGTCAAGCGTATCTATAAAGCAAATCAAGAGTCACAAGTTGGTGTGCTTGACGTCGCTAAACTCATGGATCCGAAAGATATGTCATAATTATTCAAGAACCCGTGTATCCATTCAAGATACACATGTCCCCAAACCACCATTTTTGCTGTGCCGCAGTTGTTTCCCATATAGTAACAGCGTATAATGTGAGCGTGCCACACTGAAGGCCGGTGCAGTAATGTTACCCGGCCCTCTGTTCCGCATGGTGCCTATTCTGAGCACGTCTACTGTCGGGGGGGAAATTCTGCCGGGGTCGGCCGGGCCGTCCGCAGACCTCCGGGCAGGGAGGCCCCAACTCCTCCCGTATATCCCAAAAGAGATAGAGTATGAGACACACACAAGAAGCAAGGTGACTCTGCTGTTTATTAAACACAAATGGCAGGGATGGGTCAAGGATCATACGCGTCTGACCTGACACACACACAATCGTGGGGCTCGCAGGCCCTTTTTACCTTAGTATGACGCGCTACTTGCGTCACTCTAGAAAGTTAACAAAAAACCTATCGCCACTCTTAATTGGTTGCTCGAGTGGTAGGGTTAGTATAGCATACGTATAGAGAATAATATGAGTGGAGGAGGGTTAGTCAGGTGATCTATCTGGGTTGTCCCTACAATTAGATACATGAGAATTGTTACATGAAGACTCCTAATGATTGGTTAATGTTACTGTCGTCAGTGATAAGAGCCCCATGTTCTGATTGGTGCGCCCGTGAGCTTCCCAGCCTGGGACCATCGCTGTTCCCAGCTCTCGGTGTACCTGCAATTTGCAACAATGTTTCACTATGGGTACATGCAGACAATGTGAAGACTTATTCATGAGCTGGATGGCCGAATACTCCCACCGTCGCAGATGTCCATTGATCCTTTCAAGTGTATCTGCCTGTGTCTCGTAACGAGGGATCCAGACGCCTCTTTCCTCCTGGGCTTGGCATCTCGTCAGGTTCGGCTTGGTCACGTGAGGTGGGACCGTGTTTGAGGCAGAATTCTGCACAATTAATATTGTTTTTCCACTGTGTGCCTGATTTAATTGCAGGTGCAACTTTGATGTTGGTGCACGGCGTGCGAGATTGCAACATCGTGCCCTTGATGGTCTGCTTTTGGAATGTGGATTTGCAACATTACGACCTTGGCTGTCTGCTTTCGCCAGGCTCATTCTGCAGGATCAGCGACCTGACTCTTGTTCTATTAACGTCCACGGGAGCTCTTGCTTGCGGCCTACTTAGGCCTGGTGTATAGGTGGAACCGTTTGGTGCACAGGCGCTTTAGGTTATAGTCTCATACTGTCTTATGACCAGTATCGTGTCTTCGTTATAATTCTCATTATGGCACCTAGGTTTAGAGGAAGCGTAAGCAAGCTCTTTAGATGAGTTCATGATGCGTCTTGCGTTTCTGCATTTTGAGAGCCTATGTGGAAAATAATAAAGATGCACGTCCGTGAGTATGTCTGTCGCCTACGTCATAGCACTGAGTATATTCTTCATGTAGATTGGTGCGGGAGTGTCCAGTGTGTATGTTGGCACAGGTGTGCTATCCGTTGGCTAGGTCGTCATGGCATCTCTAACGACGTATAGTTTTAGTCCAGTTGATCCATGCCGCAGGCATCGGCATGGGCAGGGCGGGCTGCTGGGCAGGCAGTTGGACACATCCTTATGTTCCTGTACCAGGGTATCTGGTCGTCTGGTAGATGGGCAAACTCTTCTCGTGGCGGGTGCTTGGGCCGTGAACCTTTAGGCCAGGCGCGAGAGGGGGAAGACGGGAGGCTGTTTTTCCATTTTCCCACTTCAGTCCCCCCTCTGGTCGACTTGTCGACCACAAACATATCCTTTTCGTTATCTCCTCTTACTCTCCACACTTTAGTTATTCCTCCTAAATGTCCATAATGGTTAACATGATCTTCAAATGACTAATACATATATTCACAGGTTCCTCCAGGAGTACAGTATACCCATTTCCCTATGTAACTCCTGTGGTTTCTTGGGTTCTCGACCTTCACCGATGGTGGGTCCAGGTGGTTGGTGATGATCTGGTTGCGCAATTTCTCTCTCTTGTATTATTATGCCTGTGTGTTGGCCGTCGTCTGCTGGCATCAGTGGGTGCATACCGACCATTTCGAGCAACTCGTCAGTGGTGCGTGCCTTCCGGGCTTTCCAAAATCTTATTATGATCAGTGTAGCTCCAGCCAAAATAATACAACCAACTATAATTTTCAGTCCGTCTGACAGCCAAGATGGCATCCATGACCATAATGGCGAAAACCAGCTCTCATCCTTTTTCACACCTTTACTTTCATCCACCATTTTGGAGTGTAACTGGGCCAATTGTGAAACTGCTTCTCTCAGTGTACCGTTGCCAGCATCGTTGGCAGGAATGAATGTGCAGCATGATTGTCCTATCTTTGCGCAAACTCCTCCTTCCATGGCAGTGAGGAGGTCCAATACATATCTGTTCTGCAGTGCTACCATCCTTATTGCTCGCAGCTCCTCTTTTATCGCGTTGAATCCGTTTACTGTAGAATTGATGGTCATCATAAGTTCCCATCTAGTTATCTGGAGCCATTTTGCGTTTGCGTAAGCCTGTAGTCCCGGATGGATTATTGAGGAGAAGAACATTGCTGCTCTGCTGAATAGTCTGTGTTCTGGCGGGATTGAAGTCAGTGCCGTTTCCGACCTTCCCCATAGGTAATTTCCTGTCAGAGGTTCTCCTTGTCTTTTCCGTCTATTTAGGACAGTATCATTGCCGCTGGTCCTGTTCCCTGGCTCCTCCTGAGGTGGTGCAGATCTCTTATTTCTCTTGTCCCCTTCATCCATCTTGGGAAAGTTCGCCACATTCACATGCTTCTGGGGTACCACTAGTGATGGTACATTGACATGCACCATCGTACATACACCATTCCACAGAGGGGGCAGTGTGTGATATGCCTTTTCTCCACAGGCCCAGTAATGGTCCATTATCACTGCTCTTCCTGCTCCCCCCTCAGGTAACTTGATCACGCTTCCACAATTGGTGTTGTATCCTACTTCCACCTCTCCTTTATGTTGATAGCATACTTTAGGCGCAGTCAGCGGCAGTATTGTTATCGGGTCTTCATCCGTTTCTATCCATGTGAGCATAGGCACGTATTTGATCCAAGTCGTCCAACATCTGTGATTGTGTGCATCGATAGTTGAAATAGTTTCTTTTGTTACCATGTTGCTGCCAACCACTCCTATCTCCCATTTGTTGTCCAGGTATACTTTCCCCGTTATCGTCACCAGTGGCCTCTCCCAGCATCCTAGTTTACCAGGAACTTCAGTGGCGTACCAATCACATGATAAATACTGCAGTGTTACTTTCTTTGTTTCTCCTTTTGCAGGACCACTTGTTATGTATCTGAATGCTTCAGCATGTAAACTGTTCTTGTGGTAACTCAAATAAGTCTTGAGGAAGTTGTTTTCGTATGGGTATGAGTCTCGTGTTTTCCACGTCATATGCACCACTGTCCCTTGAAATCTTCCTTTCGTTTGGAACAGTGCCAAGTATATTATGCATCGTGCTGTTTTTTCGTCTATTTCTGTGGCAACAAATGTTCGAGAAGCGCTCATGGCGTATGGTATTAATGAGCAAACGTAGCAGCTGTCTTCTGTTGTCTGCTTACGAATGCGGGTCATGTGTTGATACCATATGTTTGAGACGTGTGCTGAATCTTGTATATAATTGTCAATACCTTTATTATCTGAGTATGTGCTGCGTTGGACTCTATTTTGCTTGTGCGCAATTTTACTAATATCACCTGACGTAACACCTGTTGCAGCTGGGGTTGGGGGTGTGTTAGGTTTGGGTACAGCAACAATATTGATAGCACAGCTGTACTGCCATACAGAGGCAGCTACGAACCCGGTGATTACCAAAATCCCTATTACTTTTATTACATATGCTAATTTCACCGGCATTTTGCTCTTACCTTGCTGCAGTCCGGCAGCGTATTCTTGCGACGTTATAGTTGCCCGCCTGAAAATTCTCAATATGCTGGTTATTAAATGTTAGTTGTTATTTATTTATTTATTTTTTTAAGCTCTCCCTATCAAATAGTCATTCAGTGCCCAGGCGAAGAGCTGTTCCCACGCTACTCTAAGCGATCTATCTCTTAGGGCAGGCAAGTATGGGTGGAGGTGGGGCATCGAATATGCTATGGCCAAAAGGAACGCTGTGTAGTAGACACGTACCCTTTTCCTTTTCAGGGACGTTGGCCTTTTTATTTCATATACAAATTGGTGTGACAATTCTTCTGGGTAATTATCGTCTGAGGGTACCATCTACTCCTGGGCAGTGAATTTGTTAGTTATCTACTTTCTTAGCAATACAATAATACGCGGTTCCTGCATGTGCGAGAGAAAAGAAAAGAGAGCATTCACGTGTTTACATGTGTAGTTGTGCAAGACAATGTCCTTCAGTTCAGTTACTACTGTAATGGGGACAGGGGTCAGTGGATGGTGGGCAGGGGGTTTTTGGGTTCAACTGGTGGGCGTGGCTTTTACTCTTGAGCGTGTGATCATGGGGTGGGCTGTATGGGGGATCACCCCTTTCTTCTTCAGTTATTGTCTCTGGGGAGTCTGGGGAGTGACAAGGTATGGGAATACTTGGGCCGCTGGCTGTGGTAGAACTTTCTTCTTCCGTTGTCGATGTTGTTGCTGTTCTCTCAATGGACCTGTCGATGGCGCTGGGGCGGGTCTGTTGTCTGTAGATCTTTACGTCGTGTAGGTGGTTCCAGGCACGCTTGTCCTGTAACTTTACTGCTCTTGTTGATACCTCCTCTACCAGATGGGGACCAGTAAAGCGTGGGTTATTCCATTTCCTATTGAAGTTGCGAAGTAGTACGTGGTCACCTTTAGCAACCTTACACAGTCCTTCCTTTTCCAGTTCTTTATCCGCGTCTTCTTGTTGGCTTCTATTAGACCCGCCCCGTGTGCGCTCGAGCTGTTGGGACACAAACACTACACTAGTAATCAAAGAAGGCACATATTGGTACATTTCATCACCCAGAACACTTGCAGTGCTTTTGTGGTCGGTAAATGCTCTTGACGTTGGCGTTAGGGGAAGGCGCATTTGACGTCCGGTAACCACCTCATGGGGAGTGAGGTGGTGGTCGGACCCTGGCCTATTCCTTAGCTCAAATAAGGCTAATGGAAGACAATATAACCAACTCCTTTTTGTTGTTTGCTGTATCTTTGCAATTGCCTCCTTTAATAGGCCATTCAGGCGTTCACATACACCGTTGGCCTGTGGGTGGTATGCACATGCAAATTTATGTTGAATGTTCAGCAGTGATATAATGTGCTGAAACATTTCATTTGCGAAATGTGGGCCGTTGTCTGACCTTAACACCTCGCACACTCCCCACCTAGGGAAGACCTCCCTCACTAGGAACTTGGCTGCTCTAAATGCATCTGGGTGTGAACAGGGCCCTGCCTCAATCCACCTAGAGAATGGGCATACTACTACAATCATATACCTATTTCCTTGACATATATTGATCATATCAACATAGTCAATATGGAGATGCCGGAAAGGTCCCTCTGGCCGGGGTATAGTACCTCTTATCACCTTCAGAGTGTGGCCGGCCGTAAACTGTTGACATGTGAGACAATTACTGATAAAATTCGACACATGCGAATTTAACTCGGGGCAGAACCAGTCTTCCCTAATTCGTGCTGCAATTACTTCCTTGCCTGTGTGGGCTGGATAATGTAGTTGGTTCAGGGCGGTGTTCAAAAGTGCCAATGGTATTACAACCTTTCCAGTGCCACCCTGGCGCCATAGTGCGTCGGTTGGTGACATTGTACACCCTCTTTTTACCCATATTTCTTTTTCGGCCATTGGTGCAGCCGCTTGTAACTCCATAATCTCTGTGGCTGGGAGATGGGTGTACCCTTCTCTTATCAACATCTCCTTAGCCATTCCCCTCCCTCTCCCTCTCTGTGACTCTGGGGGGTTCCATATCTCACCAAAGTATGCAGCATACTTCGCATGTGCGTCCGCTGCTGCGTTTCCCTTCGAGACGTGGTCCTCACCATTGGTGTGTGCGGTGCATTTCACTAAAGCTAATTCTTGGGGGTCATTAATTACTTCAATTAGTTCAGCCAATAAGAGGGCATGTTGCACTGGAGTGCCATCAGCTCTCCTAAACCCTCTTCTTCTCCATTTCGACAACCCTGAGTGGACAGTTGATGTAACATATGCGCTGTCGGAATATATGGTCACCCGTTTGTCAAAGCTTTCCTTCAACGCCAAGATCAGTGCGACCAGTTCAGCTGCTTGAGCGGAGTAATGCTGTGGTAATTGTACACATTTCACTGCCACACACACCGGTACCTCCATCATTTTCACCACTGCTGCCCCAGTCCTCCTCACACCATCCCTCTGATCGATAGTTGATGACCCATTAATAAATAAGAGCTCACCCCCCCTCTAGTGCGTTTTCCTCAACTTTTCTAGTACATGAGTACATTTCAGTTATTTGTGTACAGTCATGGGCATAGTCTCCCTCCTCAATTACTTCTGCTAGGAACCTTGCAGGGTTGACCGTGCTACATCTAACAATTGATAGTTCGGCTCTGGATAGAATGATCTCATAACCTGATGCTCTTTGCGTGGTTAGGGTGGATTTAGGTTTATTTAATATCGCAAAAAGTGCATGTTCCACAAATAGTGTAGTCGGGCACCCCATGGTGATTGCTGATGCTTATTCCACCGCAAAAGCAGCTGCGGCGAGACCTTGTTCGCAGGGGGAAGTGGCCTAACATTACAGGATCTAAGTGGCCACTGTAAAATGCTACGGGTTTGTAGCCCATGCTTGTTTTTTGAGCCAACACTGCTTTCATTACTGCTGAGTCGCAATGTTAAAAAGTATAAAAAATTGCCGCTCATAGTCTGGGGATGCCAGTACCGGAGCAGTTGATATCGCATCTTTTAAGTCATCAAAAGCTTCTTTCATTTCCATCGTCCACCCCAGTTTTTTCTCCCCTTTATTAGCTTCCCGTAACGCCTCAAGCAGGGGTCCTATGTATGAACTGTAATCAAATACCCAAGCTCTACAGTAGTTGCAGAGCCCCAGGAACTGCTGCAGTTCCCTTACAGTTTGTGGCATTGGAGTGGTCGAAATAGCTTGTGCTCTTTGTGGTGCGATCTTTCTTCCATGTTGGGATATAAGCTGACCAATGTAAAGTACCTGTTCTTGACAATACTGTATCTTTTCCATGTCTACCTTGTAACCTTTGTCAGCCAATATTGTCAACATTTTTAAGGAGTCCTCTCTGCATGTTTTTTCGTTTTTACTGCAAATTATTATGTCATCCACATACTGCAACACCGTGCTTTCTACTTCAATGTTACCCAAATCCATCTGTATCACTCTGTTGAAAATTGAAGGTGATTCACTATACCCTTGTGGTAACCTGGTGTGCTTCCACTTAGCGTTTCTGTAAGTGAAGCTCGTCAGATCTTGTGAGTCTGGGTGTAATGGTATTGAGAAAAAAGCATTTTTAAGGTCGATCACTGTAAATCGTGATGCTTCTGCTGGAATGCCACACAATATTGTGGCCGGGTTTGCAGCTACGGGATATTCCGCTTCTACTATGTTGTTCAAGGGCCTGAGATCCTGTATAAAGCGCCAAGACCCCCCTTTAGCCTTGCGCACTGGGTACACAGCCGTATTACATGGTGATTCTGAGGGGACCAATATACCATTATTTATAAGGGCCGTAATGGTTTCATATATGCCCTCATCTGCCTCTTTTGATAGTGGGTACTGTTTTACTCTGGGGAGTATTGCGCCTTTTTTCAATTTTATTTTTACTCCCCCTATACTTTTTATGCAGCCCACGTCATAGGGGCCAGTAGTCCACAATGATTTGGGTACCTTTGACATATCGTCCTTAAAGAAAGGGACCGGGGTGCATGCGGGTGCCTCAAGTGCTATTGCAATTTTCTGTGCTACTTGTTTGTAGGCCACTCTTAGCCATATTTCCACACTCATCATAAACACCATTTCACCTTCCTCCTTTTCATCTGAAAACAGCTCCTCATCTGACACCTGGGTGAGCCTACATCCTTCTGCTAATGCTATCACTGCCCTCCATGCTCTTCCTTCTCTGTCTTGGGCATGTACAGCAATATAATCAGCTGTTGCAATAATGCTCTCAATATCCATTGAAACCACCTTCCCTTCTGGTTCATTAACAGGTGTTTCTGGTCTGAACAGATAGGCTGCTGGCCTTCTCCATATTTTCCCTTCTATCCCTGGCATCCATGCAATTGCCATGTTCGTTCCATACTGGAAGAGTTCACCATCTACTGGCTCCGCCCTAATCGCTGTCTGTCCACAGTATGCCTGCATAATTTGTCGTGCTGTAAGCCTGTTAATCCCTGGAGTAGAGCAAATTATGCCGTCAGTAAAGGAGATCGTCATATTCAACCTGTTCATTATATCTCTCCCCAGTATATTTACTGGTGAAGCACTATAATATAAAAGTGGAACTGACAGATCGTAATCTCCAATAGATAAGGGAATGTTATCAGTAAAGGGAACCAACCCTCTAGCCCCAGAGAATCGTTGGGTGTTCATGGTCTCACCTGACATCTTAAATTTACCTTCCCTTATGCAAGACCGGGTCGCCCCGGTGTCAACAAGGAATGATAATTTTTTGTCACCTATCGTTACCTCTATGCGTGGTTCCTCCGCACTATTAGGTGTTACTGACAGGATGGGACACACCAAGGCCGTCTGTGGGCTGTCCTATTGGGGGTACAACGACTGGCCATTCCCGGTATAAGGGTTGTGTCCCAAAACCGTCACCCTACCCAGTTGTGTTTGTGGTATTTGTGGTTGTTGTGTCATCGCTACCTGTTGTTGTGGCAGTGTTTGGGGCTGTTGTTGTGTTAATTGTTGTTGTTGTTCATTTCCTTGTGGCAACATTTGCTGTTGTGGTATGCCCTGCTGTACCTGTGCGGGCCGTGGTTGTCCCTGATCACTCCATGATGGTGTTCCTGGTCTAACTCTACACGTGCGTGACATGTGCCCCAATAGTCCACAGCTCCAACACACCGGTGGTTCCCTATTCTGCCATGGAAAGCTCCCTGTGTTGTCCTGGTATACTGGTTGCCCTGTGGGGTAGGAATTTCTAAATCCTCCCACCTGCGGTTGGGTACCATACCCGTACCCTCTCATAATTCCTCCTCTCCCCCTGTTATAATTGTAATATCCAGCTCCTTGCATTTGGTATCCTCCTCCCATGTTGGGCGTGTATGGTTGGAGTGGCGGCACCTGTTGTGTTGTAGTCTGTGAAGGTGGTATTTGGGAGGAATCGTGTGCAGCCACTACTTGTGTGGGGCTTTGGGTCATTGTTGTAGTTGTAGTTATTAGTGCCCCTTCCATTGTGTATTTAGTAAGCTTTTTCTGTACTAATTTAGCCTCTTCCGTTTTCCTGTCCTCTTCCTTTTGTTTCATTTTTCCTTGCCATGTCCTACAATGATGCACTATAGTCAGTTGTATTTCGGGCCATGGTTTTGCTTCCATTCCCACTACTTTCTTTAGTTGTTTCTGAACTCCTTCTGGGAGCCCTTGTACCAGTATATGGTAAAATATTGCTGGTGTTTTATCCCATTGTTCTCTAGTTTCCATGCGCCACTTCTCTTGGATTTCCTGGATATAATCAACAGGATCTTCGTTCTCATGCATCTTGCGGGATGTAATTGCTCCTATATCTGATGTGTCTGGGTACTGTACCCTCAATGCCTGCCATAGTGCATGTCTGCAGTTTGCGAACGGTGCCCCATCGTGCGATGTATTTGTTATTGTTACCCCATGAAATCCCGCTCTTTTCCATATGTCATCCGCTCTATCCCCTAATATTGATATTAAAAGGCCCTTTACATCTCCTACTGCTAGCTTCTGTCCTGCGGTGTGTTTTTCCATTTCATATATCCATTTACCCGCACCACCACTTAATGATGGGAGCCTACATTTTATATTTTCTTTATCGGTATGCTTCCAAGGAACATACTGTGGTCTAACCCCACCTCTCTCCAAAAGTGGCATTAAATTATGTCTTGTTTCACCCTCTGTGTTCCATAATATTAAATCCTCACACCCTTCCTCCTCTTCCCTTTCTTCCACATTTTCACTTTCGTTTGTATTTCCCCTGCTGATACCTCCTTCTTCTCCATCTTTTCCCCTTCTTCCATCATTCTCTGTATTTAATGTGGGCATGTGTATACCTCTTCCCTGCCTGCGACTCGGGAGGACTCTAAGCCGCCATGTATAGGGTGTCCGTTCGTCGGTGAAGGGCGCTAGTTTTATTTTGCGTAACGAACGTGAGGTGGTTGAGCATGTAGGGTGCGAAAGGGGAGGGCGTGATGGGGATGATGGGGATGGGGATGGGGATGTTGCGTCCTCATATGCTTGTCTTTTCTCTATTCCTTTCTTTCCCTCCTCGCTTCTCTCCATCTCATCCTTTCTCCTACTGATCCATGGTATGTCTATGTTGGTCCGGGTGATGTATAGTTTATCTAAGCTTTCCCTTTCACTGTTTCTCCCTTCACTTTCCACTCTCTCTTCCTCACTACAAAAGCTATTCATAAACGGCACCCCCCACTCGGTCTTTTTCCCCTTGATCGTTACTGTTTGTAAATCTATTGGGTCCAGTTCTCCTCTTTCTCCTTTATCAACCGCTCCCCTTTGTGCTGATGTTGTTGCTACTTCTGTGTCATTATATACATCCCCCCATATTCCACTCTCCCTTCCCCTATCCCCTCTTTCTCCTTCATACCTTTCCTCCATCTCCTTACTATTTTCCTCCCTTTTCCTTTTCAATTCCTCCATCACTTCACTTCTCATCTGTTCTAATATTCTTTCATCCTCTTTCTTCCTTTCCCATTTCGCCCTTTCTTTTTCTACTATACTCTCCATCACCCTCCCTTCTTCGTATTTCTTAGTTGATTCTGATAGTAACCTCCTCCTCCATATTGCCATTTCTTTTTCTTTTTCTTCTTCTTCCCTTTTCTTTTCCTGCAGTATTACCCTTGATACCCTTTCTGCTGCTGCTTTTACCCTGTCAGCTTCTCTCCTTTGCTCCTCAGTTCGTTCCCTTATTTTTTCCAATTCGTTCTTACCTTCTTTCCTTTTCCTCGCTCTCTCTCTCTCCTCCCTCTCAAGCTGCTTGATCAATTCATTCTGTTCATCCCTTAATTTTGCTAATCGTTCCTCTAAAATCTCTTCTTTTTGTCTTAACAGCTCTTCCCCCCTCAATTCACTCTCCCTGGCATTATCCTCGTCTGTTTTCTTTACTACCTCCTTCTCTTCTCCTGTTAATGAACCTCGTAATTTTAATATCTGTGCAGCTACCCATTCATCATTTCCTATTTCCACAGTCTGGTCTTCTCCAGTCCTCCCCTCCCCTGCTGGCATTTTCCTATGAGCCACATATGGTGGAGGGCTGTATGCCGGGTTCGAGTATCCCTCAGCCGCCCTTAACTGTCCTCTTTCTATTTCTCCCAATTCTCTTAAAGGGTACAACCCCCCTCCCTCTGTTTTTACTCCCGTTACTAGGGGTATATCATTGCTCGGTTCCTTTTTTATTTCATCTGCTTTATTATTCTTTTCTCCTCCCTCACCTCTGTTTCCCGTGGTCTTTGGGTCCTCATACCCCTGTTTCCCATCCTCTCCTTCCTCCTTAATCTCTGTTTCTTCTGGTATTTCCCCCATAGTGAATATTCCATTTGGTCCTGGTCGGGACCCCTGGAACATCCTCCATAAGTTAAACACCTCCACGTGGTTTGCCAACTTCTTCCCTTTATATATATTGTGCAGATGATTTAATAGTGAATGTTGGGCATATGGATCGAAGCTACCGTTAGGTGGCCACGGTGTTAGCATTTTGTTATCCGTCCCCTGGGTCCATTCTATGCTATACTTAGTCAGTTTCTCCCTATGGGGTGGCAGTGTTGTGCATATGTATTGTAGTGGCGTGGTGAGGGTGTTCCCCCCACCCTCCCGATCCTGTTCCGTATGACATAGTAGCGCTCCACTCGCTACCCTCCCTTAATCTGGTATCAGTTTATCCCACTAGTAGTTTACAATATACAGCCTTATATCGTTACCTGGCCCCGTAAGTTTGGGGACTTACGATAGTCCGCTTAAGGAAAATTATAAAAATATAGTATGTTACATTTGTAGATTTTCCTCTACCTTTCTTCCTTTATACAACACCCTTACGGCCCCCTGCGGCCGAGGCGTACGCAGCCCCCTGCGGCTGCGTACCCCTTATTACGTTCTTATACAGTCGTCCTGTTTTCACGTGCTCCTCCCCCTTCTACACCTGCCGTGGCCGGCGTTCTCCGTGCGCAGCCACGTTCCCCGTTTCGCCTTTCCTCGATCAACTCGTTTACCGTTTATCTCCGTTTCCACTCCCTTACCGCAGTTCTCTTCCTCAACACTCTCAAAACGAGGATGCCTCGTGTTTGCGATATCCTATGAAAACCCTATTGGTGACGTCACCGATCACGTAGAGCTACTGGTAAGTTCTTCATATACTCTTTAAATCCAAAATACACCTGCAATCTACCCCCGTTAACCCCACAGCTGTCTTCCTGTCACTCCTGGAACAAGGTAATCAAATCAACAATATAATCGGACTGCGCACGCTGCGTCGCCTCGCGTGTGATACGCCCCTCGACAGGAGGGCTTAACCAGCCAATTATCTTCCGTATTGGGCAACTAACTAGCTACCGCCTACAGGGAAACGTCATCTACCTATCGAGTGTCTTGCTCGAACAATAGGGATCCTCATCTACTCATTGATCAATAAATGCCAAATCGTAGGAAACCACACACACACACACACACACACCCACCCTTACACGTAGTCGCGGCCTAGGCCAATCAGTGTCTACGAGCGGCCGCACGTGATGTTTTCGTGCTCCGCCCCCTTCTCTCGCGTTACGTGGCCAACTGCTCTCGCGCTTGTTCAACTATCATTCATTCTATTTCTAACACTAAACTGTCAAACCTTCGCCGTTCACCTGTGCAACACCTCCCGCCTCCCGTATTTAATTCCTCCCCCCTCCCTCACAGTTTCGCTTTGTTTGTTGTGCGTGGCATGCTCACCAAGTTCTCTTGATGCGGGGCCGCTCGACTGCGTGCACCCCTCCAAGCGGCTCGCCACCTCCCCTCGTCTGGACCACGTCTGGACACTCGCCAACCGCGGGCGGGATACTTCTCAACCGGCTCCCGAGGGCCAATATCCGGATTGCGCTGTCCGGTCTTCTCGCAGTTCCGCGACGGTCCTGTAGTCCTCAGAAGGGGGCGACGGCAGAGGGGGCCGCGCCGCCGGGCCTCCTCACAACTGGAGTGCCTGGAAAAAGTAAAAAATAAAAATGCCTATCTTAAACAGATCTCAGCAGTGCCTCCAACCTGTCGGGGGGGAAATTCTGCCGGGGTCGGCCGGGCCGTCCGCAGACCTCCGGGCAGGGAGGCCCCAACTCCTCCCGTATATCCCAAAAGAGATAGAGTATGAGACACACACAAGAAGCAAGGTGACTCTGCTGTTTATTAAACACAAATGGCAGGGATGGGTCAAGGATCATACGCGTCTGACCTGACACACACACAATCGTGGGGCTCGCAGGCCCTTTTTACCTTAGTATGACGCGCTACTTGCGTCACTCTAGAAAGTTAACAAAAAACCTATCGCCACTCTTAATTGGTTGCTCGAGTGGTAGGGTTAGTATAGCATACGTATAGAGAATAATATGAGTGGAGGAGGGTTAGTCAGGTGATCTATCTGGGTTGTCCCTACAATTAGATACATGAGAATTGTTACATGAAGACTCCTAATGATTGGTTAATGTTACTGTCGTCAGTGATAAGAGCCCCATGTTCTGATTGGTGCGCCCGTGAGCTTCCCAGCCTGGGACCATCGCTGTTCCCAGCTCTCGGTGTACCTGCAATTTGCAACAATGTTTCACTATGGGTACATGCAGACAATGTGAAGACTTATTCATGAGCTGGATGGCCGAATACTCCCACCGTCGCAGATGTCCATTGATCCTTTCAAGTGTATCTGCCTGTGTCTCGTAACGAGGGATCCAGATGCCTCTTTCCTCCTGGGCTTGGCATCTCGTCAGGTTCGGCTTGGTCACGTGAGGTGGGACCGTGTTTGAGGCAGAATTCTGCACAATTAATATTGTTTTTCCACTGTGTGCCTGATTTAATTGCAGGTGCAACTTTGATGTTGGTGCACGGCGTGCGAGATTGCAACATCGTGCCCTTGATGGTCTGCTTTTGGAATGTGGGTTTGCAACATTACGACCTTGGCTGTCTGCTTTCGCCAGGCTCATTCTGCAGGATCAGCAACCTGACTCTTGTTCTATTAACGTCCACGGGAGCTCTTGCTTGCGGCCTACTTAGGCCTGGTGTATAGGTGGAACCGTTTGGTGCACAGGCGCTTTAGGTTATAGTCTCATACTGTCTTATGACCAGTATCGTGTCTTCGTTATAATTCTCATTATGGCACCTAGGTTTAGAGGAAGCGTAAGCAAGCTCTTTAGATGAGTTCATGATGCGTCTTGCGTTTCTGCATTTTGAGAGCCTATATGGAAAATAATAAAGATGCACGTCCGTGAGTATGTCTGTCGCCTACGTCATAGCACTGAGTATATTCTTCATGTAGATTGGTGCGGGAGTGTCCAGTGTGTATGTTGGCACAGGTGTGCTATCCGTTGGCTAGGTCGTCATGGCATCTCTAACGACGTATAGTTTTAGTCCAGTTGATCCATGCCGCAGGCATCGGCATGGGCAGGGCGGGCTGCTGGGCAGGCAGATGGACACATCCTTATGTTCCTGTACCAGGGTATCTGGTCGTCTGGTAGATGGGCAAACTCTTCTCGTGGCGGGTGCTTGGGCCGTGAACCTTTAGGCCAGGCGCGAGAGGGGGAAGATGGGAGCGTGTTTTTCCATTTTCCCACTTCACTACGAAGGGCAGGGGAGCCCTGGGCCATACAGATATTCCGATCTTGCAGCAATGGCATGGAAAACTATCCTAATCCACAATGGTCTTTGTCCTCAGAATATATGACAGATGGAACCCTAGATGATGGATCAGGTAATCACTAGAGAATCAATGAATTGCAGAGAAACTCACATAAGCACAAGTACCTCATTAAGCCCGACAATGTGTCTGTAATTTTATAAATCCACCTTCGCTCTTTATGGTTTAAGGTATTGACAATTTTAGTGGAGGGGCCAGCTTTGTCTAGAACCCACCACAGAATCTCATCCAGTGAGTGCCTGAATTCGACACAATGCACCACCAAAGGGGATCCATTCTCTTTCAGCGTATTCTTGATCTTGTTTACTGGGCTATGAGTATGCCCGACATATCTTTTTCCACACAGACACTGAATGCAATCCATTACGTTGGAGGTTTTACAATTGGAGAACTGTCTGCAATGTCCATTGTTCTACATTTTCTGGTAAATCGACAAGCAGTGCAGGTCCCAGTTGGGTTGTGTCCTGTTACTGAGTCCAAAGGCTGTTTTTCATTGGTCTTTTAAGAAACTGTGAATGCACCAAGTATTCAGAAACTTTTTGACTTCTTAACAGCCATACGTGGAAAGGGTTGAGGTGGAAGGACCAATCTCACTAATGGCCAAACATTTTTGATCGTAGTTTATGTAGTTTGACAATAGGTGGTAACAGGTCATCCACTTCTCGTCATTTCGTATTCTTGGACACTATAGGGTTTCTCGGGAAGTGAGACTGTTACTAATTTCTTCATGTACCCCCTAGCTCGAAGGCTGGCATCTAGTCTCTCTGCATGAGCATACACATCTTCCAGCTTGTAGCAGTTGCACCTTACCAAAAGGTATTGGCCGTAAGGTAGATTTTGTTTAAGCAGTAGAGGATGACAGCTATCAAAATGCAGCAAAGTGTTCTATGGGTCCTCTTTCTGAAAAGCCTTCCTCATGTCTGATAGAGATCTAAAAACTGAATCTCATCTGAAATTGCAGTCACAGTGAACTGGATGTGTATATTTCTTGCGTTAATCCATGACAGAAATTCTGTCAGATTGTCTTGGGTTCCTGTCCAGATAAAAATCACATCTATATATCTTCTCAATTTCCATATGTTATTAGAAAACCATACCTCTGGAGTAAAATATATACACAGTAGTTCAAACCATGCTATATATATGATGGCCAGACCCGGCACGAAAGCTGCGCCCAAGGCTGTTCCGCATATTTGTTGATGGAACCCATTATCAAAAATGAAATGGTTTTGTAGTGAGTGCAATGGACATAAAGTCTAAAATGAATTCCACAGGGACCCTTTGTTGTAAATCATAGTGGATAAGGCAGTTTCTTGCAGGTGAAATGGCATGGTGTTGGGGTAGATTTGTATACAATGCCTTGATATCCGTTGTAATGAGATACTCATCAGAAGGATTGAAGCCTTCTTCATCAAAGCATTGTATAGCAGCCAAAGTATCTTTTAGATAGGATTCACATAGACTGCTCACCGGTTTTTAAAAAGTGAACGAACTTGCTGATTCAATCGGTCTTCCCGGTGGTAGATTTTGATCTTTATGAATCTTTGGTAATGCCTAAAGGCTTGGTCTTCTCCTTTGGGATTCATTGAGAAAATCAAACTCTTTCTGGGAGATCCAATCTCTCTCTAAACCAAAAGTCGTAGTTTCGAGGACCTCTTGTTTTATAGCTGATGTTGGATCTCAATCTAATCCAACCCCATCCGCTGATACTGCTCCTGATGCTGAATAACTATTCCTCCGCCTTTATTGGCATGCTTGATGACAATTCTGTATTGATCAGTGGCTTTGGACATACTCTTGTAGAGGGACTGCAAACGTCCAAAAGTGCTGTAGCCGATATTGCTTTGAAGTACAGCTAACGAGAAATGACATATGAGGAGGGACACAACGCTTGTAGGTGTTTTGGTTATTTAACCACCCATTGACTGCCCATTGCCATGCTAATCCCTATGGCCATTGCCATCCAGTTCCTGCCCCTCCTAAAACACATCCTCCTGGGATCTCGTTGAGTTAACTTTGTCACGCCTTGACATCAAACATTGTGCTCAAAGTACCTGCCAGTGTTTTTTCAAAGTAGTCTTCTTAGAATTAATGACTTCATTTGAGCTGTAAATATGCTACTGGTGTACATTAAAAATGTGTGTGTCCTTCACTGAAGTCCTGTTAAAAAAAACAACCATTGGTAAATCCAACAGTTTTGGTTTGTTTTAAGCATTTGCCAGGCTTACATGCCCAGTACTCAGAGCATTTTGCAGCTGCTACCATCGATGACCAGTTAATACCACTACGGCAGTGCCTGGCAAATGCCTTCCCCATGCCTACACAACTTGTTGGCATTGCCAATGTTTGTTTTTCAGATGCTGTGTGCAGGCAACAGCTCACAAGTTTGTTCTTAAAACTTTCTTCTGTGCATCCTTTTCTTCACTTAGCTTTCCCTACACCTACCTTCTTAAATGGAGGTGCATGACGTTGGTGGTGTTAGCTTATAAGGTGAAATTATGCACCCTGGTGAACCTATTGGTTAGTTGCTGCCAGCCAATATTTCTGAATCTTGACAAGTATGAATGCTTACTTTTGTGGGCAATTTGCTCATTCTATTCTGCCACTGTAGTCTGCTTGCTTGACTTTCAAGGGTTTGCCCCTATAGATAAGAATTTCCTCGGTAGCTTTGTTTCCTTTTCCTCCTCATATCTGTGATAGATGGGGTGAATTGAGTGGGAAGGGGCCCAGTGTCTAGATGGGCAAGTATGCAAGCTCTGTTGGCTCAGCTTGGAGTTTGCAGTCGGGTGGTCATGGTAATGTGATGGAGAAGGAAGGTAGAGCCCAGTTGTTAGTAGTTCTTCGATCTGGAGGCAAGATGTGACACCCACATGTGCCATCGCCGGTGATGGAAACCGTGGCAAGCAATTGGGCTAACAGCCCACCATGAACGTTTCTTATATCTCTGTGGGCGTTGGAGCGGTTAGCTTGGTGTGGACTCCGTATTCCATGAGGTAGAAAACGAGTCCAGTAATTCTGAGGCCGTAAGGAGAGAGCAAATAACATTTGCGTAAACGGGAGAAATATGAAGCATTCAATATGTATAGAATTTAGTAAGCAGAGTATGCACATTCTACAACTAAAGCCACTTTCGTGTTCGGTCAAGAACATATTCCTGAAGCTGCACAAGGAGGCTGGCAAGGATCTGAAATCTTGGGAGCAGGTGTGGTAGGATAGAATCAAGACACCTTGCACATGGGTTCTGTTGGGAGCAAATCGAAGTGGTGTAGATCTCAAGGGTGTAGGCAAGGATCAAATATCACAATGCAATCTGGAAAAAATATTGCATGGGTGCAATCTGGAGCAGTTTTTGAGTTGGATCAAGAATCTGTTTTTCATTAGTAGGCACAAGAAGTGATATTTGATCCAGTCCATAGGGTGCACTCAAATCATGAATATCAAAAGTATGAACACTGTTGTAGTTTCCCTTTTCTGTTGAAGCTAACCAAAGATCATGTCTTTTTCATGATTCTATGTCAAGACAGGAGGCGAGCATTATGCTTATTCTTTCTTTATTGCTGCAACATCAGCACTTTTAAAACATTGAACATTTAAACTGGGCATTTTACTCCAGCACTCTGAGGAAAAAAATAAACCCAAGGTTTAAAGTTTAAGAAAATCTTTCCATAGGCACTACAAGCCCCATGATCCTCAACTCTCGTGGTCCTGGGCTCCTCCCTTCCACTTATCAGGAACCTGTGTGAGGTATAAGAGCCCTTAGCCCTAGGTCCCTTCCTCTTTCTTTTTGCTGCCTCAGATATGTGACTTCTTAATTACTTGACAATTGATCTATGTACTTAGATAATATTTGTACTGCACACCATTAAGGAGATTACATACAGGGGATTAGTTACCTGTAGGGTTGAGTTTCTGTACTGAAACGTTATAAAGAGTGTAGCTTTTGACAGGATAATACGCGGCAAGCGCTTCAGGAATCGGGCTTCACATGAGGAAGCTTTGCACATGCGCGCGCTAGCCAATTCATTTGTCAAACATCTTTGGAAAGTGGAATTCGTTTGTCAAACATCTTTGTATGTCTTAAAAGGAGTCGGAGCCACGAGCGAACACGCTCGTATTAGTCACCCGTCCCCGCTCCTCCTGTTTCCACGCATAACGCGCCGGCGAAAGCAGCGAGCAATAGGACCTGGAGGAGCAGGAGGCTTCAAAGTTTCCCGACATCCCCCGGGCCTCTCCCAACGTTCGCGCAGTTCCAAAACACAGTGGATTAGCACGCAGCACGGAGAGGAAGACCTAATCAGATTTACATAGGAAAAAGAAAAGAAAAGAAAAACACGTTTTATACCGCTCGAACAGCACGGAAGGCAGAGTGTTGCCAACGAGCATTTACTCTACTAAAGAGCTGCATCTTGACAGCCGACTGTCCAGAAGTTGGCCCTGCCAACCGGAGGTATTAAGGGCTCGTTATGAGGCTTCTAGAGGGGTCCCAGTTGACAACCCTAGAGTGGAGTGAGGAGGAATGGGAGGAAGAGCCCATGCAGCAAGAGACTGAGTTGTCCCTCAGTTTTAAAAAAGTGCTGGGAGACTCCCTATCACAGGCAGTCTCTCAAGGGGTGCAATCCATAGCCCATAGCCCAGATATGCTAGAAGCATTAATGGTAGGACAGAGAGAGCAGCTAGCCTCCAGAAAAAGGCAGGCAGACAGCCCTGAGGAAGGGACGTCAGCTGAACACCCCCAAGGAGGGGTTGAGCAGAAGGGGTGTAAAGTGGCTCTGAAGAGAAAAGACTTTGACGCCCTCCCCCACCCCGAGCAAGGTAGGAAGGGTAAACACGGTTCCCCAAGGAGAAGACGACACTGTCGCCAGACTAAAGAAAGCCTTCCTTGCACAAATGGCAGAACGCCATGACAGACCACCTACCCCAGTGGTGAATAATTTAGGGGACAATGATGAGTGCTATTCGCCTGATGATTAAGGTGGAGAAGAGGAAGACAACCTCAAAGAGCCCATCAAGGAGAGCGCCACCCCTGGAGAAGACCATACAGGGGACATGTTCGATCCTGAAGCCATTAGACACCCCAAATCATCTGAATGGGTGCCATCGCCTAGGGTCGCGCTGTATATGGCGCAGCACATTAGAAAGCCCCTGGACCGGGAGGTGCACTCTCGGATGAGGTCAGAATGTCCATGGCCAGAGTTGCCTGGCAAGTTGGTGGAAACACCGGACCTTGCCCCAAAGATGGTTACCTTCGTGACCAAGGCGGCGAGGGACATCAGGAAAGGTGTGGACCGAGCCTGTCGGGGGTGCCAGGAAAAGGCCTTGGACCTAGCCGGGCCGTTGGCAAAAATAATGGATTTGGCTGAAAAGGCCAAAGAAACACCACTGGATGCCTAAGCGCTGGGTATCTGGGCTTAGCGTGCAGTATGCCTCCTAGGCAAAGCCAACTGTGCCCTCTCCTCGGAGAGGAGTGTTGCTGAATATAGATGGGGAAACTCAGCAAACTGGCCTCCTACTAGGCAGAAGAAGGCGCTAAAGGACTTATATTTAGAGAAGCATTTGCAAAAGTGATGTCACAGTTTGTCGGGTCTTACTCAGCATTGGAAAAGGCACAGGAATCCATTAGAAAGATTGTTTTCCAGGGCGAGTTTTTGCAGGAACTGGACGTCACCGGGGTCTGTCGTCCAGCCGCTACAACTTCCAGCGCAGACCCCAAGGGCTGCGAGTCGTGTATTGGGAGGGAAGACAACAGGACACCACCTTCTCGGCCAGATCAATATTCACAAGAGGTCGTAGAGGGAGAGTTTCCTACCGGCAGCCGAGTGCCACTGGCGGTGAGTACAGCATGCGAGCAGGTAGGAGGGAGAACCCTCCACTTTTTGAGCGAATGCAGAGCTTTATCGAGCAAAGCATGGGTGCTTTAAGCCATGACGGGCCTACAGTATATATGCCGCAAGAAGTAGCACTACTGCAAAGCGAATTGCTGAAGCCTCTAGACAAGAATGCGATGGAGTGCGATACGCAAGGGGAGCGGGATTCCTCAGCAAAATGTTCCTGGTATACAGGGGGGAGAAATTAAGACCAGTCATAACATTTGAAGAGTTTAAACGAATTGCTCGCATACAACCATTTCAAGATGGAGGGTATTCACCTGCTCCGATTCCTCCTACATAAAAGAGATTGGCTAGCACTGCTGGATCTCAGACGCATACCTCACAATTCACGATACCGATAGCAACAGCGCATCAGAGATATCTTCCCTTCCGGTGGAATGTAGCAATATGGTGCTTCACGTGTCTCAATTCGGCCTAGCATCTGTGGCTTTGGCCTTTACAAAGCTAATGAGACCCGTAGCCGCGGCCATAAGGGAGAGAGAGGAATTCGAATTATCATTTACTTAGACAATGTTCTATTGTTGGGCCCAGACAAAGTAACACTCAGCAAGAATGTACGTTGGGTTTTCAGCCTATTATCCTCGCTGGTCTTTATAGTCGACCTAGACAAATCTCGGCTTCAACCAGTTCAG
Organism: Ambystoma mexicanum; assembly: GCF_040938575.1. NCBI lineage: Eukaryota > Metazoa > Chordata > Amphibia > Caudata > Ambystomatidae > Ambystoma > Ambystoma mexicanum. Next base: position 971,342,165 of record NC_090941.1, on the reverse strand, counting down.
AGGATAGAGTTCTTGGGGTTCACGATAGATACCGCAAAAGCGACTCTCGAACTCCCAGGGCACAAGGTGAGAGCGATCAAGAAAGCACTCAGAGCTGTCATAAAGAAGATTTCGCTTTGCAGTCTAGCCAGGATAAGCAATATTTCCTGGGCCGCTCCATTACCGAGCACTCCAGAGACTCAAGATCAGACACTTGCAAGGAGAGGCAAGTTACCATCAACTAGTGACCTTCGATTACAAAGCGCTCACAGAGCTGCATTGGTGGCTGCAGAATATGGAAGCCTGGAACGGCTGAGTGATTTTCGGCGACGTTCCAGACGTAGTGATAGTCCGACGCAAGCAGATCAGGCTGGGGAGCCAGATACGACCAAGCAGAGACAGGAGGGAAATGGGCAGAAGAAGAAGAATTGAAATTAAATATAAACTGTCTCGAACTCCTAGCAGGTTCATTCGCAGTACACACTTTCACCAAAGACAAAGTCATATGTTGTATCTTGCTCAAGATGGGCAACATTTCAGCCGTATGCTACACAAAGAAGCTAGGAGGGACCAAATCCAGGATGTTAGCAGAGCTAGCAAAAGACTTCTGGCACTATTGCCTTCATCACCAAATTGCAGTAGCAGCAGAGTACCTACCAGGGACACAGAACAGGGTGGCAGACTGGAATTCACGGTATCTTGTAGACTCCAGCGATTTGAAGCTACATCCTCAAATATTCAGGCAGTTGTAGGAAGTGTGGGGTCCCCTGGACACCGATATATTTGCATCCAGACTGAACGCGCAGACGCACATGTACTTCATATGGAGGATAGACCCGGGAGCAGTGGGAACAGATGCTTTTCTACACCTGTGGAACGGTGCAGTGCACTGTGCCTTTCCTCCGTTCATCATGCTCACGAGAGCCCTAGCAAAAACCTGCAAATAAGAAGCGGAGCTTGTGATGATTGTCATGATGCCTACCCCCGGAGCACCAGGCCAGGCCCAGCACCCCCGGAAGCAGGCATCATGCCCTCGGGTAAAAGCCCAGCGGCCCCTTATAGGGGCTCTTTGGACTCAGTCCTGGCGCCATAGGCGCCAGGCTCATGTTGGACATCAGTCCTGGTGCCATAGGCGCCAGGCTCATGTTGGACATCAGTCCTGGCGCCATAGGCGCCAGGCTCATAAAGGGAGGTGTTTTGTGCACTTACCTGATGCAGACCATGCTGCATGCTTCAGGCCTCCCTGAGACCTGAAAGGGACTATTTTTTCATAGGGACTATTTTTTAACTCGGGCGTGGCCAGGGAAGGATACATACCTAGTTGGGGAAGGATACATACCTGGGACTTCTTTGGAGGCTATTTAAGCCACGCCCAGACAGCAGCTCATGCTTCGCGTTGTTCTGCTTCCTGCAGCTTAACGCTCACCGTGTCTGCTCCTGGACTCCAGCCACGCCCGCCTCGAACCTGGAAGACCTGCAAGGAAGGAAGAGAAGAGAAAGGTGAAAACCAAGGACTATTTCAAACTTCTTACCTGCATCCGGAATCTTCTCGCCAGCATCCCTGAAGTTCTCCCGGCTCCATCGCAGCTGTCGGCATCGGACGCCACATCTCTGCACCTAGGGGAGAGAGGAAGAAACAAAAGGTGAGCAGAAGGAACACAGAAGGAAAGCCTGATTAACAGCCATAATACTTACCGGCTTTTCTTCCACATTTCGGGTCGGCGCCGCCCCGTTGGCAGGTACCGTACCCCGGCCCCTATGGGGAAAGGACAAGAGACATTTCTGGGGAATGATAAGGACATTTAGAGGGATCGCCCTCATCACTACTCACCTCGGCAGTTTAACCCCTCGACGCATCGCCTTCATTCTGCACCTGAAATAAAGGACAGATCACAGGTTAGAAAGACAACATAAAGGGGGCCTCACTTGAACTTTGAACTTTCATACGGCGCATCGCTCAGGAAAGTCAAGTGGATTTTGCCAGCGCCATTCTGAAAACCAGTGAAGCAACTGGACGAACACGCGCCCCTGCACCAGAAGCAGGATGGAGAGTTCATCCTTCCAAACCATAAGGTGAGCTTAAACCGGGGTTTGGAGGAAGTTAGAGAGGAACAAAGGGGGAAGGGGGGAGCTAGCACACTATTCTGCAGACTGTTAATCCCCTTTCTCATCTGCAGAAGGATATTCCTACGGGCCAGGTAAGCACGATTTGGAGGTCGTGTCCAATCGGTGTTCCGGGTCCTGCGCATCACGCTAGAAGAGGCCACAGCAATCCAGACTAGACCAGCGCCCCCGTGGGAACCAGGTGAGCGTTACAATGATACTACCGTTTTGTAAGTCCCAGGCCTCGTTTCCAGTAGCGATGGAACTTTCTTCGGATTTCCTGAGGATAGTTCCTCATCGGCAGGACCTTTTTCTTGGCCCGGCCGGCCTCACACGTTGATGGAAGCGGGCATGCTGCACTTGATTGCCTGCAGGGTTTCAGGAGGAGATGGGATTTGCCAGGCATTTTGCAACTCGCTGCAGACTGTATCAGAGACTCCTGGGCGCCTTAAACCATTAGGAGCTATGGCGCTGCATCGGACCGTTGGACCCAATGGTGCGCAGAACATGGTTTGGATCCCGTTTCAGCCCCTCTAGTTCATCTTCTCAACTTTCTAGCAAATAGGTTTCAAGACGGCTGCGCCTATAGAACACTAGGAGTCTACAGATCGGCAGTGTCAGCAGGACACGACAAGGTGGAAGGGGGGACCAGTGGGGAAACACCCCGCTTCTCAAAGGGATAAACCCACTGAGACTGCCAGAACCTAAATATGCAGTGTTATGGGACGTCGGGAACGTATTTCGCCTCTTCCTCAGATGGCCAGAGAATGATCCTTTCTCGCTCACAGCTTTCAGGGACGCTAGTGATGCTGTTCTGTTTAGCAGCATGTCGAAGGGTGTCAGACGTCAAGGCGCTAGAGATAGACGGGAAGATATTTTATCTGGAAGGTGTAGCTTTTAGGATAGCCAAGAGAATGAAGAGCGATCAAGAATCATTTCCTACCCTTACTTTGTGGAGAAGAAAATATGCGTGGCTCAATGCATGAAGGATTATGAGGAGGCGATAGCTCATCTTAGACCACAAGGTGTAACGCAACTGCTTAAAGCGCATAGAAAGCCCCATTATGCCGTAGCCACAGCGACTAGGTGGGTTAGAGAGGTGATGCAATGGACTGGGATAGACTTGTCCTTGTTTGGTGGTATTCTGGGTGGGGGGAGCGATGGCTTTTAGAGCTTTCACTGCAGGGGTCTCATTAAGACATAATGAAATAAGCAGATTGGTCTTCTGAGTCAACTTTTAAGACATTTTATTTCAAACCTGTATCAGAAATAATTAATAGGGTGGTAGCAAGCTTTGAGCAAGCACAATGCTCGCCTCCTGTCTTGACATAGAATGAAGATTGCCCAGGCTTACAGCGCAGGGTTGTCTTGATTCTTTTAATGACAGAGGCGAGCATTATATGCCCACCACCCCCGAATGGGAAAAGTCTTGATGTAACATGTAAAGGTATACTGTGTAAGAGCTTTTAGCGCATTCCCGCCCTCATGGTTTTTCTCCATTCCTCACTGGAGACGACCAGAAGACAGCCTGAGGAAGCTTGAAGGATTGAAGGGTCGAAACATGTGGTTCCACGTTGTCCCGTTGCACCAGACACACCTTGGCATAAGGGGACCAGTTAAGAGTTCTGCTCGTTGGAATGGTTCGCTTAGAGCAAGTTTGGCGTTCATTGAATAGCAAAGAAAGAGGAAGGGACCTAGGGCTAAGGACTCTTATACCTCACACAGGCTCCTGATAGGTGGATGGGAGGAGCCCAGGACTACCAGACCCTAGAGGATCATGGGGCTCGTAGTGACTATGGGAAGCTTTTCTTGGACTTTAAACCTTGGATTTTCTTTTTCCCCAAGATTGCTGGAGTAAACCTATAAAATGCCCAGTTTACATGTTTCTTTTGAAGTGCTGATGTTGCAGTAATAAAGAAAGAATAAGCATAATGCTCGCCTCTGTGTCTTTAATAGAATCAAGACTACCATGCACTATAAGCCTGGGCAATCTCCATTGTTTCTGCGTAAACATGCGCACAATTTCAGATTTGTTACAACAAACTTAACGCAGATGCCTCAAATATTTAAACGTTCTAAAGAGACTGGATGCACCCAGTCTCTTTAGAATGTTTGCATATTTGAGGCATCTGCGTTAAGTTTGTTGTAAAAAAATCTGAAATGTGATGACCCATTTTGTCTCAGACGGTAAGCATTTTTTCATGTAATTTGAGTGGATTTTGCTTAATACTCTTGGAGAAGCAGGAGTGTGGCTTCTCATTAAACAAAAGTGTTGATTATTAGTATATTGACTGACACGTGGATTGGTACTGAATTCTAGATTCTATAAAATATTCAGGAAGGATGTTGAAAGTCTCCTCTAATCTTTGGAAGACCTTCCTTCTACATGCTTGTTGGCAGAAAGGGAGGTAGCCGGAGTCTAGCTTTTAGTCATGGTGTCTTCAATTGTGGCACTGCTCAAGAGGGTTATGTCCGGGTGCTGTGCCCTTGAATTGGAGTTGACAAAACCTGAAGAATGCATGCTCTTTTAAAAGGAGTGCAACCTTTACAGCTAGGGTGTGTGCCTGGTACTTTCAAAGTGGGGGAAACTGTAGCAGTTTAGCAGAAGAAAAGGGAAGTGTCATGGTGGGTCATCATTCACCAGGATATTGCATTTTAGAAAGTCAGGCAAGGTTTGATTAGAGTGCAGCATCATCTCTTCTGAGTTTTTGATGTCTGCTTCTTAACCATTATTAGTTATGTTTATCAACTGAGTGATGGCAATGGTGGCTTATATAATGATTCGATCCTTGTGCATCAATCCCTGTCTGGGTGAATGGTCATACAGGCCTTCATCCTGTGACATGTGTGATTCTCCCACCAGCAGCATACTGAGATTATTAGAAAGTGTTTGTGCCAACCAGGGGAATCTCTTTTGGCGTATCCTGCACATTGGGACAGACCTGTACAAAGGGTAAATAAGAGTGTTCCCCCAAAGATTGATCACAATAGGGTCAATTTCATGGAAACAGATCTGTTGGAGCTATAGATGTTTGGGTATTGTTGCACACTGGCATACGTCTAGTCCACCCCCCACCAGCGCACACCAGTACCAGTTTTCATCATGTAGCCAGCATACCGTCTTACTTGCCAAGAGCAAAGTATCACGAGCGAAGTTTTGAGGCCTGTATATTGCCAGAAGCTTTAGTTGCATTTGAAACTTCTCCATGACGATCCTCCCTTGCAGTTGCCAGATCGATGAGCACATGACTGCAAGTTAAAAAAAAATAAATGCTCAGGCTTGATCCTCTTTGCTGGTATTGTACATTGAATGTTTCTAGGTAATGGTGAGAACTAATGTGACAACTGACCTCAACCACACTTCCCAAGAGAATTCCACGGTCTTCTGATGAGCACGAGAAGCAAGTAACCTGACTTACTCCCAAAAGTTATTTGCTCTAATGAAGTATAATATTCCAGTAGTTGGTGCTGGTAACCACATAGCTACAACAGGAATTCCTGCATTAAGGTGTGCCCAGAATAAATACCGATTGCTGCAGATTTTTGCATCACATCCTTAGCTTTATAGCAGGTAGTGATGTGCAGTGACCACAAATCTGAATGTTTTGCTAGTGTGTTGGGTCACTTGCTTGATCTACCCATGCCCTCACAAACCGAGTGGGAGCAACAGTGTCTATCGAGTCATCAGCAGTCCAACTACAGAAGGGCACTTAAAACATTTTCTGTGTGGGGCAAGGCCAAAATAAGCAGTGTCGCATAGCAACTTGCTATGTAATTCTGTAGGGTTGCTCATTAAATTGACACTTGTGTAGCAAAGCTAGCTATTCAAGTTACCCTGCTCAATGAAAACACAGCTCATCCTACATTCCACTTTTTCCCCTCATGGCTCTTGCCACCCTCTTTTCTCTGTTCACTGCAAGTTCAAAGGAGGTAATGCAGAGAAAGTGCAGCTGTAACCGTTTCCTCCACTCTCTTGCCAAAGGCCTGTGTCGGAGTGTTAGACGAGATTTATTTTTTCTTCAAATAATTGCAAACCAGAAGAAATTGGGATGGTACTTTTTATTAAGGTAACCTTACCCTGTCTGGTCAAGATGAATATGTATTAACTTAATTTATTTTAAAAGACAGTCCTGCAATGCAGTTCCATTCCTAAACATATAAGTTATTACATAATGCATAATTACAGTATTGCTACTGTAAAACACTGCATTGTCTCCGTGCTTCACAGCAAGGTTTATGTTAGTTTATCGAAATCTGTCATTTTATATTTTTATTTTGTTGGTGAAGATGCATCATATTGACGACTGAGCACTTTTAATGTACATAACCACACAGCCAAATGCTTTTGATGGCAAACCTAGTTCTGTGACCTGGATGCATTTGTCTGTGCGACTGGTGCTTCACCCACGAGCTGCTCTCATACTCCTTGACATTATATTTTTTTTGTTCACCCTGTTTCTTTATACCAGCTACCTTGAAAGTGAGATGGTCACAAATTGCACTATTACGCCTAATTTGCCCAGTTCTCTTCCTGCTACACTATCCATTCTGATTGGTCTTATTTTCTTCCTCTTACATAATTAATACTTAAAGCTAAGTAGATGTTTACGCAAAGTAGTGATCAATAGTTCCATTCATTCTGTACATCTACAGATCTAACGCACTACCATACACCGTAGTTGGCCTCCATAGCTCACTTTGCTTTATGATTGCATAATGTATTATCACCTGCGGGAGCGAGCCGGCCAAACTGTTTTCAGTGCCTTTTTATCATATCTATTTATTTGTGTCCATTCAACCTTTTAACATTTTACAGACATTCTTACAGGGCTCACAAAGTCGTCTTACCTACTTGCATAGTCGAGTAATTGTATGAAGTGGGAGTACCATTTGCAGTGGATGTTTGAAATTTTAACATTTACTTTGTTTGCAGTAAAGGTCAAGTAAAAATTTAACTGTGCATGGCTAGTAGCAGTGTAGCAAACATAGTGGGGTTGTGGTGACATGCACCGTTTTACAAGGATTGCGTTTACATTTCCATCCGTTGCCATGGGTCGAGTGCATTTCTCTTTCTCTTAGGTTGAGTATGTAAACTAAGTTGCTCAACCTGCAGGTCCAGCATAATTTTAAAGAATTTGCAAGGCCTGACTCTTTTCACTAATGTCTTACTTCAGCGATACACAAAAATGCTGTATTGTTGCTCATTCTATCTCTTTAGTACAAATAACTTCTGGTGACATTAAAAAAAAAAAAAAAAGCCATACAACATTGCTAATCAAATGGGTTGGTTTTCTAATCAAGGAAAATGTAAGTGGCAAACTCTGCTACTCAGTTGTTGAAAACTAATTTATGCCTGGAGGAGAATCACATTGATCACTGGCGCTTTCCAAAAAGAAACCCCCTAAAAACACTAACCTCTCCATTGTAATAATGGAGGGGTTCCAAGTACCGAAAAGAACGTGCTTATTCATACGAGCAAGTAATATGGACACAATTATAAAATGATTTAAAAACCAAATCACTTGGGGGTTTGATGGTTTTACCCAAGGAACTTTGGTTGTCACATGTGCGAACTGTTGCCCTTCAAAGCACAGTCATTAATATTAGTTCTTATGTATTATTTCCTCCCTCATCTAAGATATCGCAGTTGTTCTCAGAGTAGTTTTCACCACTAGGGGGTGCACTGTGGCTCTTCCACTGCTCCGCTTGCCGCCTTTACACGCCTGTGACTTTCGGGTCAGTATATATAGCAGCGCAGTGACCGCCGTTCCTTTTTTCCACGCACTTTGTACGCTGATCGGAAGACGTCCATTGAGCTTACCTATTTGTTTTCATACACCATTCCTACTCCGTCCAAGGCCTCCCAGCTTTAAGCTGTGTGTGGACTGTGGCTGGCAGATGTTGGTGTCGTATCGCCCCTGGATTTGTTTACATTACTTTGGCAAGTAACATGACATCAGTCCATGCACCCGAAGGTCCTCCATAATAAGGTGGTTGAAGATCTTCACATTCATCCACAAGGTGAAGGGTGAGGCTCTGTGGTGTTCGTCTCGGTCGCACAGAGCGGACTGAAGAGCAAGCAGGCTCTCCCAAAGGAAAAGAGTCCTGAGTGAGTCCTCACACCAACATTAGTCTTCCTCTTCGAAAAAGAATAGTCCCTGTTCCAGGGAGTACCCTGTACGTCGGAGCAGGTATCTTTTTCATCCCAATCCTCCACTGTGGTGGAATGGGAAAACTTCAACCTGAAGATGTTGGATATCTTCATGGAGCCAGTGGATCCAGCCTTGGGCCCTTGGCTTCAGCTACGATGCTGTCTGGTTCTGCTAAAGTGCTGCAGGGTCACACTATGGGCCTCATTATGGCCGTGGTGCTCCCGTAGTGAAGGGTGCCGGTGCGGGACCTGCACCCTTAATTACGGGACGCCCTATTACGAGATTCCCTTGCGGGACCCGGTAAGGACGCCTGGGGACCAGGGAGCTAATAACAGGCCTGTTATTAGCTCCCCTCCCCATTCCCATTGAGCCCTATGGGGGCTCAAATGGGAATGGGGATGGGTTTTTCCAGTGAGGATTTACCGGGTCCTCCATGGTTGGAATAGCCCGGTAAGACCTCATTGGAGGAACCCGGTACTGGAGCCCCGTATGGAGGCATCCATGCCCTTAATAAGGGGCATGGCTGCCTCCATACTCGTAATGAGGCCCCATGTCTGTTGCGACTGGCAGGATACCCTCAGGGGCCTTCGGGAGCAGCGGCCTCGACACCGACCGGCGGCATCATGGACACTGGCATCTGCAGGAATACGTTCTGCTCCGTAGGGGCGCCTTCATGTCAAAGATGTAAGTCATATGAGTGCAATCTGGTGCCCTATTGGCTGTAACCTATGCCCTCTAGGGAGGTGAGGGACATCCCAGAAGAATTCTAGGTGTAAGGTGAGGATGTGCTGGGTCTGGCGGAGGGCCTGCTGGTCATATGTTTCCTAGATGCCTCCCCATAGATGAACATTTTGCCAGCTCCCACCTCAGGAAAGCCTCAAGCTGCCTTCCAGCACTTGATGGCTAAGGTGGCCAGTATTCTGGGGCTATCTGCTCCGTCCAGGCTCAAGGATCAGTATGAACTTTGTGATATTCTGGACGGTGCCCCCAAAAAAAGTCTCTCCTACCCTTCAGTGTGGCAGTGGAGGCCCACGTACTGGAGGTGTTGGAGAAACCGGCATCTGTTTTGGCAGTGGACAGGGAGCTTGCGAGGACGCACCGCCTTGCTCCATCGGGCCTGGTTTTTCTTTCCTCCCATTCTTCGCCTGAACAGCTTGTTGGTTCAGGCTGTGACGGCTAGCCTGAAGACTTCTTCCTTCCATCGGACAGGGAGAATAAGAGGTTCAATGCATGGGGCAAGACAGTGTTTGCTTCGGGCAGTTTTGCACTGTGGGGCTGTGAATGCCTCTTGTGCCATGGCAAAGTGGTGGTAGCCAATGCAGCTGTGTACGCCCCAGAAGGAGAGATGGACAGTTTTCGGTCCTTGGTCTTTGATGACAAGTAAGCGGCACGCCACGCCAGATGCAGTCAGGACTGGACAGGGTTTGTGGCCGACGTCCAGACCAGGTTGTTGGACATGCCTTTCGACAGGCAGAACCTTTTTGGATCGAAGGCTGACAGCAGTCTTGTTAGATCACTGGACCTTCTGGAGGGCGTTCAGTCTTTGAGGCTAGCGGTACTGAAACTTCCTGCACAGCTGTCCTCCCAGGGCAGGGGTTATTGCCCCTTTCTGCCTTTACCCCAAGGGGCTGTGGTCAGTCTGCCTCTGGAAGAGGGCAAGGCAGGTGCTTCCCAAAGGGGCACCCGGCAGTGGAGGGGCGCTTTACTGTAGCTGCTGTCCACATCCAACGCTTGGGGCTTACAGGCCATCTGTCAGGGATATTAACTCTCATTCCTTCAGCGCCCCCTGGACCATGGCCCTCTGGCCACATCTTTGTCTCCAGACCCCATCCTCCTGGATCCCCCTCTCCCACGGAGGAGGTCAGTCAGCTTCTATCAAGCTAGTTCTGAGTTACGAATGAGGGAAAGGGTGGTGTCTGGCGTAAACCTTCTGCGCCCCCACCCTTGCGGTAGAAAAGCTTCTGGAGAACCGCTGTCTGGGATAGGAATATCGTAGGTGAGGAATCCGTGGGAGAAACGTCCATCCCAAAGAACATTACCGAGAGGGAAGCAATTTGTTCTATTAATGGAGAAGGATACTTTTCCCATTTCTTCAGAGCATCGTGATCGGGTCGTACATTTTGGCAAAGGTATTGTTGCACTTTCTTTTTCAGACATGTCGTCTTTCTCCAGCAGTAGGCAAGATGTTTTTTTCGATTAACGGGTACATTGTACACATTTGCAGTTTCCATACTAAATGCTTTTTTAACCTATTGATCTTCCTGAAATGAACTTTTTCACTGCCAACTAAGTTTGAAGGGATCAAGATTGCTCAGAGCCGCAAACCATTTATCTTCTGCTTCTGGGCTAAATGAGCCTGGTTAGCTTTTCACCAATTGCTGTTTTTAAATCACCATGCCAACTGGTGCCATGTGAACATTAACTCTGTGTGTATGGGGAATGTCTAAAAATGCATTAGTACCTGGCGTGGTTGTGTCCACTAGATACACGTAACGTAATTGGCTCGTTTCCGAGCCATACCACGGTGTAATCCCGTGGATGCACCTACGTGCCTGTGTTTGTTCCCGGCAGTGGGGGTATTGGAGGGGGGTGGCAGCCTTAGCAAATTAAGAGGCTCGAAACGGAGCAATCCCCGCTCCGAGCCTCCCCAAGGCTGGAGGTTGCCTTCGTCCCCTACACCCCCCCTCCCCTCCATATCCCCTTCCCACCCTCCCAACACCACTTACCTTCTTTTTCTTCTTTTCTCGGGAACGGACGCGCTGGGAATAATTATGTTCCCAGCGTGTCCGTCCGCTCCCGATGGCCGCCATGGAAAGGGAAAATGGACTACGTTTCCTCTTTCCCAGCGGCCATTTTATTTGACTTTTTTTTTGTGTTTTTTTGTCTAACGGGCCGTGGTACTAATGGCTATAAGCCCTTCGACGGCAGGCCAATACCGCCCACGGGGGCATTACCTGGGGCGGTATTGGCCCGCTGTCTCTGTCAAATAAAATGCCCGCCGGGAAAAGAAAACTTAGTCCGTTTTCCCTTTCCATGGTGCCCATCGGGAGCGGACGCGCTGGGAAAAGAAGTGTTCCCAATGCGTCCGTTCCCAAGAAAAGAAGAAAAAAGAATTTAAGTGGGGTTGGGAAGGTGACGAGGGAATACTTTGGAGGGGAGGGGGGGTTGAGGAAAAGAAACGTACCCGAGTCCCTGGCGGGGGACGGAAGGCAGCCTCCAGCCTTGGGGAGGCTCAGAGCGGGGATGGCCTCGTTTTGAGCCTCTTCATTGGCTAAGGCTGCCACGCACCCCCGCCGGGAATAAACGCAGGCACTTGGGTGCGTCCACGGGATTACACGGTGGTATGTCTCGGAAACGAGCCAATCACGTCACGTGTGTCCTGTGGGGACACCCACACCGGATACTAATGATTTGTATTGATGAAAGTTTGTCTTCTCTTCGATTGTTTGGGATTTTGTTTATTCTCTTAAAAATCCAACTGTTCAAAAATAGGTTTCACTACAGTAAAGCAGTTGTAGCGGCATGTGTCTGTGTTATGGGGGAAATGGGGTGAGACACTGGAATTAGAGTATGATGACGATAGAACAGCTCAGTCACCTCACCAAAAGAGGCCCCTGCAGCAAGGGTGCCAGCCTACCAGCACCCGATAGCCAGAGCTGCATGCTTCCTGGAATATATTCCTGGTATGTTGGTGATGCTGGAAAGAACCCCTCTGTAAATGGGGCTGTAGTTGAGCGATGTCTTGTCTATGGTAGAAGAGCCAGTTATCCCTTTACAATCTTGGCATTGTATCATGGCTACTATGGAGGCTAAATGAGAAAAGGTGTTTGAAATGAGGGCACAGAAGTTAGAATCCCTATGATTGATATTAACTTAATGTGACTGGGGAAGAGCGAGAACCAAAACACTGGTCCATCCTTAAAAGTTCCTTGCAATCGTGTTGTTGACTGCCAGAGTAGAATGAAGTGGCCCAACGGCAAACAGTGGCTCAGCGCAGGCTTTGCAAAAAAAAAAACCTTTTGTGTAATTGATCCAATGATTTGCTCTCATTCAGAGAGCTGGGAGCACAATAGATGACTGTGAACGCCTAGAAAATGCAGCAGAAGGGGGCTGGTTGTTGACAAGAGGGAGCCCCACAGCCATATTGTTTATTCCCTCCTGACAAAATTTATGCAGACTAGATGCTGGAAGGGTATTCCTGTCCTCTTTTAGATGAGAACAGTTTCTGGTGTTAGTCATTCTTGACTTGTGAGACTAAGAAAATGAAGTACATCTCTGACTCGCCTGTTTTTTGTCAGTCAGCCATAGGTGATGTTGCTGATTGTTTAGTGAGGCCGACAATAAGAAACCGGGTCTGTCATTTGGAGAAATGAAAGTCAGTGTGATCTACTGGATTCCTTCATTAAATGTAACGCTTATTAATTAAGAAAGACAGGCTATCACCTATTTTGAAACCAGCATTCGATCTGGTGATGGTGAATTGCCCAGTGAGAACAGATTTGTATTTGCCTTCTAGCTGATCAGACATAGTAAGAGATTGTTGAATTATATCCTTTTATCTCTTGACTACTACAGCGGCGCTTGCGCCACCTGCGGAATATTGCAGCTCGAAACATTGGCAACAGGAATGGTCATCGCCTCCTCGACACTTACTTCACGCTTCATTTGTGTGAAAATTCGAAGATCTACCGAGGTAAGTCACTTGGCAAGCAATTTAAATCCTTCTATTTTACTGCACAGGATTTTCCTCCACCTGTGCGTTTTTCTCAATTTGCTGACTTTACTTTTAACTGATGGTCTAAAATAATTAAAATATTGTTGGTGATGGTAAGACAAACATGTCCTCTGGCGTAAAAAGAATCGCTAAAGGACAATGACAAACTATTTGCTAAGTGTATGAAAATCTGGCTCTCCAAACACAATATGTTTTTATACTATAACTACTGTGGCTCATAATAATAGTTAATGGTCAAATTAATTTGTCTTTGTAGCATTGTTGCAAGAATTTGCTTCTGCTCTGGTGCTGTTCTTTACTTTGCTACTTAAATAAAAAGTACTCCTAATTCTATTTTTCACATTATGGCCTCCTACATCAGATTTATCACATGGACTACACTCCAGCTAATGAAACTTAAAAACCCAATCTGAATAATATATTCAAAATCTGCATTTAAATTTGAAGTTCTGTTTCTGGTCTCACAGCCCTCGGTTGAGTTTAGCAATCACACCTTCCTGCCCCGAGACAAGAAAGAAGCTGGTTTGCAATAACTAGTTCTTTTATTAAATAAAATGGCATGATAATGTGAGGAGTGAGTCACCACTTAAAATTTAAAGGGACTGACCAGAACCTCAATTTAGACCAGTTTAACTGTTCACTTTATTATATGTTGTATGAACACAAATTGTAATCAGTAAAATATGCTTACTTTGAAGCCACATTTACCCTGAAATCAAAAGGTTAAACTGTGCTCAGAATGTGGTTTAAAATAAAACTTTACTCAATCGAAAATGTTAGCCCTAATGTATAACACAGTTTCTAGCTTTGGAATAGACATTACTTGATTGCAACATATCTGACTTCATAGAAGATGCAAACATTTGCAAAGGCTTGGGTTTCTCAGGATTACTGTTGCTTTTAAAATGTTAGGAGAGTGAGGCCTAACTCACTGTTTTCAAGGAATGTGGTTTTCCTTCACAACACACAGTTCAATGTCTTAATTACCGAATGGATTTCAATTGCTTTATCGACTATGGCAGACACCAGTCATAGGACTTGTTTCATGTTCAATTTGAGATGTCCAATGCTTCTAGAGATTCCAAATGACAAAGGAAAGTCCCAATACAATGATGCTACTTATGGTTCTAGTTTTAACTATAAATTACAAAGCACATGCACCTTGTGCTATGTTCCCTTTTCCTGTGATCTAACATTTACGAGAGGATCTCAAAACACACTTAAATGCTATCTGGGGTTTAATATAATCTCACGAATAGGTCTACATAATCTCCGACTACAGGTGCTCACATTTTCTGTCTTTTTAAAGGTCCATTACTGGTAAGCAAACCAACTGGCCTCGGCCAGCTTTGTCATGTAAGCTCTCCCTTCAGACTTTGCATCTGTTCCAAAATCCCTCTCTGTTAATCTGGTTCTTCGTTGAGAAAGCCTTCATTCTGCCCAATCTGGATAAGCCTCTTTTATGGGGTTATGGATCTTTAAATAGTCAGAAAAACACATTTTCAAATCGTGAAACTTTAAATTTAGTTTTGGTTCCATTAATATAATTCTTGCCCTCAGGTGATTGTTTCAACCCATTGCAGCCTCACTCTTTGCTTTTTGGTTCAATTCTTCTTTAGACTCTTTGTTCATATTTTTTATAGTATCAGTGTATATTCATGTATTATTTTTGCCAACTTAGTGATGTTTATTTGGAAGATTAAGTTGATTTTTGTTTTGTGGGTTGGTTGTTTTATATGGAATATTACCTAGGTTCAGTTGAAAAGCATGGTATATACCTTTAAGGAATTTGCTTATTAATCCCTTATGGGCATATAATGGAAAATGACCAACCAGAATTCAAATACCACCGCTTTAAACAGTATATGGTCCTGATGAAGGCATTCCTCTTTATTGATAAATGGTGAGACGCTGATGTCGGCCTTTATGGATCTAGTCCCTTGATTTTCATTGTGAGTTATTGATTATATTGTGAGGTCAATATCCAAGAATTAGGACTATGGATTCGAAGGCTCATTGATTATCCATTTGGTCAAAACCATTTTTCACATAAATCTGAGCAGCATGTTGAGAAATTGATCTTGATTGTATGGTAGATTTTAACATTTTTGTTATCTTTATTTTCTCTTTGTCAAGCATGTATGCATGTTTCACCATTTATTTTTTCTAGTGGGGCATGTATATGATCAGATGAACTGTTTTATTATCTATCTGTTTTGCGTATTTGCATTTATTTGAAGAACAGGGATGTCAATTTCGATCAGAAATAACTTTCAATAACACATTACAGATAGCAGAAGCATTTCCACGAAGGATGCCTGTAAAATAGCTTAAAGACGAGAACCAGTAGTTAGCTTTTTGAGTATGTAAACATTTAGGACCTGTAGCACGGACAAAACCAAAACAAAATGTATATAAGAAAACAGTAAAAAATTAACATTAACGTGAGGGGGCCAGTGCCTCAAACAAAGAGTACTAATTAAATATACAAAATTACATTCTGTTGCTGGTGGCAGTGGCTGGGTCAGGTAGGGAGGCTGGGGGAGTGGGCAGGGGGAGCTGCCTCTTTTGCAAGTAAGTGAAATTTAAGCCAAGCTTTGAAGAGATCCACAGTTGGGCTGGCTTTGATTGTTATGGGCAGCAGGGCTCCAGTGGAGGGTATTACTACAAAATATCACTGTGAAGCGGAAAATACCATTTAAAAAGAAAATATATTTGTGCAGCGCCCCTTTACACTTCATGTACTTGTGGGGGATGAGTTGAGTTAATAAAAAATACGGTAAAATAAATCAAAATTTTTCAACTTCACAACAATGGATTTAATATTTTGACATAGGTCTGCACTGGAGTGAGGCGAGTAGGGAGAAAGAGCGGAAACGAGAGGTGGCACAAGGAACGTATGAGACGCTAAGGTTAAGTGCAGAGTAGGATCAGAAGGGATGAGATGGTGAGTAAACTGATTCAATCAAATGGGTACTGAGAAGCAAGAAAATTGATAGCTTTGTAGAAGGAACTTGAAAAGAGTGGTTGTGCATGGAAAGCCAACCCGCATGATGTCGGCAGATAGAAGTGGGGGAAATCTGGGTAAGTTGTAGAGGGTGCGAGTAGCAAAGTTGAAGACTTTCTCTTGGGGGAGGAAGAAGTAGAGAAGAAGGCCAAGGAGTAGTGTGAGCAGTAGTCCAGTTTGCTGAGAACATGAGTGTTTATAGTGGTTAGTAAGAAAAAGACACATTTTACAGATGTTGAGGTTAATAGGAACAGCAGAGGTTGTGGTAGTGATGAATTGTTGTAGTTTGATATCAAAGGGGATCCCAATATTGTGAGCTTTGGGTGAGGGAGCAATGAGGTAATGCGGGAAGGATATAGGAGAGGGACTGGGAAGGATGCCATTTGAAGCTGGGAGACCGATGAAGTCTGATTTTGAAGAGTCTGTCACTTCATACTGAATTGCGGTGAGACAGTGAGTCTGTTTCGAGATGGCTGGGGTGTGGATGGAGAAACATATTTCGGTGTCATTAGCAAAAAATGGTGCTGGTGAAACCTGAAGGATGAGCCATGAGGGCAGAGGGTCCAAGGATTGATCCCTTTCGGGGGTAGGTTCCAAGGCACAGAGGTGGGAGTCAGAGGCTTGCGAGGATCAAGAGATTTGAATGGGTTGACCTTGCAGGTAGACAGCAATCCAGGCAAGAGCAGATTTTCAAAACCCAATGTCCTGGAGAGTGAAGAGAAGTGGTAAATGGTGTCAAAAGCAGCAGAAAGTTCCAAAAGAATGAGTATAAAAGAGGAGATGAAGTGGTTGGCATTAGGGAGAAAGTTGGAGACATGCAGGAGTATAGCCTCCGTGGAATGTTTACTATGGAAGTCGGATTGTGTGGATCTTCAAGGCACTTTTACGGTCTATCATTCCTTTACTCACGTGCTGTACACAGGATATGCCAGTGGTAGTGAACCATGTCTTAATGCTTTTTCCAGTACGCTACTGTCCACTGTTCTTTTTATCGCAAGAATTACTTTTTGCATACCACATACACAAATTGTGAGTACATGGGGCAAGAATTGTACCATTAGGAGAACTCTTGTGTTTTGGCAGGCGTCCTTCCCACCCAAGCCCGGAACCTCCAAATAAGACCATGCACTTTTGCAGGGTGCAGACTTGACTCTGGAAAGTTCTTTGGGAGAATGGTATTGGCTGGAACTGGTCTGTGGGCTCCTCTGCTCCATTTCAACGTTCCAGCCAAGTTGTGTCTGTTGCTGGACAGATACTTCCCATTGGTGGCCTGGGCAGCCTCTAACCCAGATTTACGATTAGAGGAGAGTGTCTCTACAGCCATTCTGCATGTCATCCCCTGGAACCAAGAGTCTGAAGTCCCTGCTAAGGAGAGACTAAGGACAGCTGCTAAGAAATCAGCATTCCCAAATCCACTCGCCGGTGAACTTCTGAGCCACCTTTTGCAACAATGGGCAGTGGGGGAGAGGGGAGAGAGTCTCCATACTTTGGCGTCTTCCTCCCTTAGAGTGGTGGGACAAACCAGTCATGTTCAGCTGTCCTGTCATATGTGTAGTAGTTTGGAATCATTGCTTGAGCATCCCCGGGGCAATCTGTCCACAAATTGGACACCAATGCTTGCTTGGAGCGGTCTTACCTGGAGAAACGACTCTTTGCATATATCTCCTATCGTGGAACAGAAACCTGGTCGCCTTCAGCTGCTGTTCTCCACTGAGAGGAAGAGCCTGCCTCACCAAGGTCATCCTGCCAACTCTTTGTACCTACAATAGGCTTTGGGTCGACAATTGTTATGGGATTCACAATAGTCCACTTCAACATCCATAACATCCATCCCATCCATCTGCTGGATTCCTTGAACTGTGCCTTTTTATGGCGATCCGAACTGCAGTTTGCCATACTAGATAAAGTCCAATACCTTTAACTACCATTATCCGAGTATGGATGGTGGGGTTTTGTGTTGAATTACTTAAATCCCACAACACGGAGCCGACCTAGCTGCCTCTCGGTGCATTCTTTTTAGCTATCTCTATCTCTCCATCTTCTGGTGCTTGTGGATCTGCTTAGATCACACGCTCTGCATAGTCTGACATCTAGTGGAAGTAGCTGAGTATTAAAAAATGTGTTTTAGAACCTCAAACGGACGTCGACAGGGCGTGTTTAGTAATACAATCCCTAGTGTTACTTGAACTGTACCCATGGTCCTTCGTGCATCGAGGTCCCTCATGTAGTTTTTATCCGTCTTCGAAGTCGGTCGCAAATGCAGAGTTCTCTTCAAGGCTGATGCCTTTTGATTAGCCGAAAGTTGTAATTATAGACTTTCTTTCCTTTACTGTACGCTTTGCTGCACGACCACCTGGCGGCTTGACGGCTCTCGAAAAACAACCTCATCATCCACGACTGACGGCCAGACGCGGCCTTCACAGGCCTTGGCCCATTACAGTAGGGAGAGAGGGTGGAGGTTCTTCATACTGACCTCTTTAGAGAATGCTTATTCGATTATCCCCTTTATTCTTTTCTCGCCAATCTGCCCTTTCAAAATATAATGGACAAAAATCCCTTTAAATGTTGCCCCTCCTGCCACCGAAAAGTCCCGTGGAAGGACACGCACTGAGTGTGCAATCACTGTCTCCCGAGGGATCACTCAGAAAAAGCTTGTAAATCCTGTAAACATTTTAGGCCAAAGACCTTAAAGGATCGGCGGGCCAAATGCTGGGCAGCTCACGACATGCAGGCTGAGGCCTCCATCATCGTGACGGAAGACTCCAGCGAGGGCAGTATCTGGGTCATGAGTGAGGCCGAAGGCAGGCAGGGTCCGACTGAACCCCATGTGTGGGCCCCCGACTGAACCCCATGTGTGGGCCCCTGACTCCAAGAAGCAGCCGGCGGCTCTGTGATAAAGACACCTGGTGGCCAGGGCACACACGAGCACAAAGACCCTAAAAACATACCCCACAGCCGTCTTTCGACGTTACCGTTGAACGATGAGGCCCATGCGGTTTCCAGGGACAACGCCTCAGGTTCTTCACTGTCCTCTGGGCCATCACGTATGCCTTGGCCTCACAACAGTTCCCCAAAACCGAAAACTAAAGTTGGTTCGGACACCGCACATAAAAAACCCTCCTTTTGCGTGCTGAAAGGCGGCGAAAGGGGTTTCGCCGTACCCCGCAGAAAATGCAGGAGCTAATTAAGAAACTAGTCAGTGCTTCACTGCTCTATCAAATAGCTCCAGAATGCACCTAAATGGAATCCTCAACTTTACATATTCTTTGGTGATCACTTTCTAGAAATTAATTTCAACAGTTAAAGTAGAGAATGGCGTATGTTGTACAGGAGCCTTAAAATGGAGAATAAAATCCCTAAATGGTCTGACGGATCCCTGCAAACATTAACACAAGACTTAAATCGTTGAAGGAGATTAATTCCTTTTTT
This sequence comes from Ambystoma mexicanum, assembly GCF_040938575.1. Classification (NCBI taxonomy): domain Eukaryota; kingdom Metazoa; phylum Chordata; class Amphibia; order Caudata; family Ambystomatidae; genus Ambystoma; species Ambystoma mexicanum. Next base: position 971,322,760 of record NC_090941.1, on the reverse strand, counting down.
AATGTATGGCCCGCCCTATAGGTTGGGGACTGTAACCCGAGGTGTGTGCCCCAAATCTAGTGACCTATTTGAAATTTGATCCATTTGTGTCTGTTCGGACCAGAAGTTCATGTCACCTATAGGATGTAACGGTATTAACGGTATACCGTTAAAGATACCGTGAACCACTCAATTGAACAATAATAACCGTCACATTGTTTATACCGATATAGCGTTTATACCGTTAAGTGTGCTTTTCAATCTGATTTGGAAAGCTGCAGTAAGCAAGTGTTGCGCAGTCTTGGTCTTGCACTGTTGGATGTGCCATCTGTCGAGTAGTTTCAGTTGGAGCAGTTTTTAATGCCATTCCATAAACCACACGTGCCTGACACAAAATCAATATGTTAGCAATAGGAAGAATGAATACAGTGCCAAGAAGGAAAAGGGTTTACTTTGGGTTGGCGGCTTTTGGGTTTATATATTTATAATGTATAATGTGTGCTAAACATATGACAATGGGAGATTTCCCTGGTTCTATCATTGAATTAACATATAATAAGTCACACTGCGAAATTCAATCATATCTGTGAGTATTCCCTGCTGTCATACCAAAGGGTAATGTCCGTGATTACTGAACACCTTTTGGCCCACAAGTAAACTAAAGGCTGTAACGTAAAGAGTGTGCGAGTATGCGCACAAGCTTATTCTACCATCAGCCTCCATTGATCTGTGGCATGCAGGTTATAAATATGGCAACATGTTCATCTTCACCAGTAGCCAGTGGGGGAGCTAAAAGCCTAAATGACCACTTAAGAAAAGCTATTCAGTTTGCTTTGCCAGTCGCAGCAGGGCTCAACCCCCCCCCCCCCTCCTCCTCTCCACACATGTGTTTGTGTTTGGTGGAAGCAAGGGGTGGCATTTCAGTGGAAAGTATGTTGAAAAGCCCAATTCTGGCCCTGGGTGCCTGGTTTTGTTTGTGATGATAAATCGGACAATTTATGACCTTTTAGAAAATATTTGTTAAGATTGGTTAACTCCACCTGCTATACCGCGATAACCATGATATACCGTCATTTGGCAAAAAGGTTATCGTACCGTCATAAAACTAATACCGTGACACCCCTAGTCACCTAGAAGTACTAGTTTTGAGTTTGACTTTAAGATTTCAGCTGCATACATCAGGAATTAGTTTCTTGACATTGAATAACCTTGAGCCGCGCAAAAGTAAAATGGCAAATCTCAGTATTGATTACCAATCAACAAGTCAAATGGATGGATCAATGATCTTTCTAGCCAATATATGCTGCCATTTTGGAAAAGGTACGACTCCAAATCTAACATATCTAAAGCCACACATCTAACTCAGACTGCCTTTTTTTATTCAGAGTAGAGCCTACCATACTCAAACGTATTTCTAGATTAGATTCCAACTTGACAACCATATGCTGATCTTGTAAAGAATGTGCGGCTGATTTAAAACTGTTTCATTTTTTTTTTTTGAATACACTAAATTTATTTTTTCATTCATTACTCAACAAAAATCTTTTCATTTTACAGCACAACTTTTAATCTTGACAATCTAATTGTCGGATCACATGGTTACTCTGATTTGACTAATATTTCCTCTCCCAGGTTATTTCACCTACTTGTCTTCATTGATTTTGATCTAATATTTCCTAACTGGAAATGTTCGATCACTTATTTTATGCCACTTGCTGGAATTATATATGCTACATTCACAGAATCGAAAAGGGTTGTTCCACTTCTCAAATTGACATACATAAATATAATCAAAAGTGGAGTCCCGGGGGCGTGGCCAGCAGACGCTGGATGAGGATGTGATTCCCCACTGCTCCCAGGCCGCTGGCTTAATCCTGCCAATATCCTGATCAAATATTTACCCGAAACCCAAGAAAACGACTCGAGCTGGCTGCGGAAACCCTCAGCAACAAATCACGCCAACATAAACGAAAATCTGAGAATATTTTAAAAGTTATGCGCGAGAAAGGAGCAGCGGACTAGGCATCCTGAGCAAGATGGCTGCCCGGACACAAACTACGGCCTGAACGGAAGAAACGCAGCACAGCAGCGGATCCATCAACCCGGACAGCGCTGTGTGCGCAGTGCACCTTCACCGACTCCGGCGTCAGAAAGCACCGTGACCGGGTGGTGGGTGTGGGCCCAGAACAAACGAAGGAACATCGGCACCCCCGGCTCCACTCCACACTTGCCTGGGGCAGAGCGGCTGGCGTCGCGGGAGCGGCCTGCCGCGCAGGATCCCTGGCTGTTCCGGCCGCTGTGGAGGCCTGTGCCCCCCACCTCCTGAAGGGAAATGCACATGGTGCGAAAAGGCAGAGCGCAACCGCATGCCTGAGCGTCCGGAAAGAGGTTCAAACAGGAGGCCGTGACTGCAGGCAGCAGACATCTGGGTGCAGCGTGACCAGGAAACAGAGGACTCCCCCTGCGTGTGATTCATAGACCGGGAACTCCACACACCTGAAACTGCTCCACCCGACAGGAGCGGTACGGAGGAGCAGCGCTCCCGAGCTCCAGCCACCCACACCAATGCCCGGTAAGCGATTCACAGCCTACACTCCATACACAAATGTAACAGAAGCTGGGACACCCATATTGGCCCAATGACTACAACACAATAAACAAACACATTAGGTAAACGGCTCAGCGGTGCCACAGACAGGAGCCTTGGGAATGAGGCGAAACCCAGGCAACAACCAACCAACCAACCCACCTACCACAACAAGCAAAAACAGATGCTACCTACATGCCTCCTATCTTTGGGAGAACAAGAATTGTCAATACAATCAGCTCCCTGCTGAGAGACGATCCCTAGCAAACAAGACAATATCAGCTCCAACCACACTCCGGGTCGCAATTGAACGTGCATGTTGCACTGACTCACTGAACTCTGAGGCTGGGGGGCTACAGTCCTGCAACGTATAGTCTTGGAACTCGCAACTGAACGAGGTTCAGGTAAAAAGCCCCTCCTGGATACAGTGTGAACTAAGACCCAGTAAAATACGCTGACAAGGAATGATGACAGTGGAGCGATCTCTGTAACCTGTAGGAAACAAGCGACTCTGAAAGAACAGTAGAGAAGATAGACTGCAACTGCACCTCCCTGGTGTGGCAGAAGCTGAGATTGGCAACATACCATCTTTCATAGAACCACAACTGGGCACTTATGGCCAGCTCCGACAGACATTAAACGACGACTAAAACCCCTGTAAAAGCGAAACGAGACCTCCCAGACTCTGCCAGATCAACTCACAAGAGCTCTTGAACAAAACCGCAGCCACTGGAGGGCACCTAACCAAACAGTAGTAATCAGAGTCGACAACTACTGACCGGCACAGCGACGTAACCGCAGACCAAGAGGGACAGAGGTAACAAACAATCTCGAACCTTGAGCGCTATGGGGAAAGACAGAGCAAAGAATGCGACAACGCAGAGTAAAATAGAGCCTTATACAACCCCGGCCCAAGCTCCCCAACAGGAGCAAACCAAACCCAGCGACGCACAAGGAACAGAGCAAGAAGGTATGTTTGTTTGTTTGTTTATTAATTTGTATAGCGCACCTGACCCAAGGGTATATGGGCGCTTAAGCTTCGAGTTACAGGCAGGGTAGGGCACAGTTGTACAGTGATGAAGCAAAAGTATACTTGACAAGATAGCAATTAGTGCATAGACAATAATATTCTGACATAGTGCAAAATACATTCTTGCAGAGGGTATGCATTCAATCATGGTAGGTTAATTGTTGAGTAACCAGGTGATGACCTTAGTTCTGAAAGGCTGGAAGGTGGGTGTAGATTTGATATCCAGTGGAATGGTATTCCAAAGTTGTGAAGCCAGAGCTGGGAAGCTGGAACCACCAGCTCTTTTGAGGGAGAATTTGGGCACAGTCAGTTGTAGTGTATTAGAGGATCTAGTGGTTCTAGTGTTCTGTCTTAGTGTAAATTTGTCAGTGAGATAGGGAGGGGCAAGGCCGTTGAGTGCTTTATAGGTGAGGCAGATGGTTTTTAGATCTATTTTTTGTTGGATGGAGAGCCATTTGCATGCAATTCTGGTGGCCGAAATATGTTCTCTTCTGGGAATATTCAGGGCGGCACGGAGTGCATTATTTTGTAGAACTTGCAATTTATTAATTACCGTTTTGTTGGCACCTACATAGAGACTATTGCAGTAATCTAGTTTAGATTGTATAAGTGCTCTGGCTAAGGTGAGACAGTTGTTAGTGGAAATCAACGGTCTACAGGCCCTGATTAGTTTGCCCGTGTAGGCCGTGGCTGAGGCAGTCATATTAATTTGTTTGGCTAGATTAGTATTCGTGTCGAGGTAAAAACCAAGGGTTTTTACACTCTTGGCGATAGGGATGGTGTTGCCGTCAATGGTAAAGCTAGTGTAGCTGGGACTAAGTTTCCGAATGGTGTTGGGTGAGCCGACAAGGAGCAGTTCAGTCTTGTCATCATTCAGGCAGAGGCCATGTGTGGCCATCCATGCCTGAATGATGGAGAAGACTTCATTGATCCAAATGGCGTCCGAATTATAGTTGCCGGATAAGGTGAGGAGTATCTGGGTGTCATCTGCGTAGTTGGTGTAGGTGACACCCAGATGGTCCAGCTTGTCGAATAGGGGCTTTGTAAAAATGTTATACAAAGTAGGTGACACACAAGATCCTTGTGGGACACCACAAGTAATAGGGATAGGGTCGGCAGCTGCTAGGGGTGAGAAAACCCGCATGGTCCTATTGTCCAGGAAGGATTGGATCCATGAAATTGCGGAGTGGGAGAAGTGTACTGCCGATGACAGATGGTTGCACAGGATTTTGTGATCAACCAGATCAAAGGCAGCGGATAGGTCAAGAAGAAGAAGGATGCCAGCTTTACCTTTATCTTTGAGGTCGTCTATCTGGCACTTGAGATCAACCAGGGCCGTTTCTGTCCCGTGTAGTGGACGAAAGCCGGACTGGCGAATTCCTAGTAAATGGTTAGTCTCGAGGTAATCCTGGATTTGTAGATGGGCCACTCTATCAAGAATTTTTAGTAAGAATGGGACAGTGGTGATGGGTCTGTAATTCGTAGGTATATCTGGGTCGAGGGTAGTTTTTTTTTTTAGTAGCGGTAGGACCCAGGATTGTTTCAGATTGCTGGGTACCAAGTTATCAGAGAATGACAGGTTTATTAATTTTGTAATGAACGGGGAGAGATCCCTTGCAGCATCTTTTATGATCTGTGCGGGACAGCTGTCCCCTTTGCAGTTCGAGGGTTTCAATGATGCTATAGTTTTTTGTACTTCGGGTATGGATACCTTTTTGAAGGTAAACCCTGGGCTGGTGGCTTTATCTCTTAAAGATGTCATGAACGCCATTGCCAACTCAAGGACCTCGATGGAGAAACAAAATGGACGGCATAAGCAAAGTGGCATCCCTACTGCGTCATGACCTGCAGAAGCTGACAGCCCGCACAGGTGAAGCTGAGGGTCGCATATCAGAAACGGAAGAGGGTCTGAGAAGCATAAATCGCCAAATGACTGGAACGCTGGCACGACTCAAAGCACTGGAAGAACGAGTGGAAGAAGGGCAAGGGAGAGCGAGAAGAAATAACATCCAGATTCTCGGACTGCCTGAAAAATCTGAGGGTCCAAGCATGGAGCTGTTCCTAGAACAATGGCTTGAAGATCTATTCGCTCCGAAGTCCATATCAAAATTCTTTTCAGTAGAACGTGCGCACCGCATGCCAACAGGCAGAAATAGCCCCGGAGCCCCCCCCCCATGCACAGTGATAGCAAAGCTCCTAAACTATAGAGATCGATACGCCATACTGCAGATGGCCAGAACCAAAGGAACCATAACCTACAATGGCTCTAAAATCGCCTTTTTCCCGGCCTTCACTAGGGAGGTTCAGAAAGCGAGGCAGTCCTTCAACCCACTTAAACGTCTACAGACTCTCAATATAAATACGGACTCTTGTTCCCTGCACAACTAAAAATACTCTAACGACACGACGGTGCATTTTACGGACCCCAGAGAAGCATGGAACTGGGCAGAAATAACCCTAGAAGGCGACCGGGGGTCAGGCCGGAGGCAGAACAGACCACGACCTGAGAGAGTAGCACCCGACCGCCCGCAGCGTGAGATGGAACCACCACCAAATGGAGCCAAAGACTAATGTGGGAGGGACTGCGCTTACACAAGCAGAAATGCACATTGGCATGGAACAAAGCAACGCCACTTGACCACGCCATCAGCGCTAGTACACGACTCGGGTATAGAACAGCTGGCGGCCAGGACTGCACAAACCCCCCAACACAGTCACTCCGTAAATATGATAAGTAACACCTCTGGAGACTCAGTGCACAGAGGTATTTGAAGGCATGACTGTCTGGAATGTAGAGTACTAAACTGTTCAATTTTTCTGCTCCGTGATGTTAAGTTAATGCACAAGTATTGAAGTTTAGCAGTTTTTAAGTTTGTAATGGGGCGACGGATGCTTCAGTTGGGGATGGAGTATAGGGAGGAGAGAGTTGGGAACGAGTTTCTAATTCAATGTTTTGTGTGCGAAGGCACTGTGATCACACGAAACACAAATGACACGACAATACAAATGCTGGCACTTGCAGAACAGACATCTCCCATAGGGCATGAGCATGCACCACAAAGCCCACAAACCCAATGGCACTGCCTACCGCAATAACTAACAAGCGTTTTACAATATGACATGGAACGTAAACGGGCTAGAGTTGTACTGTTGGTAGCCACAACACAGTTAACACTGTTCGCTGGGCTTGGGGTGTTTTCTGGTCAGTGGACATCGTGTGCTGTTCAAGTCTTCGTGAGGTTTGTTTTGTTGTTGCAGTGTAGTGAAGTTTGTGCGGTTTATTCTGGTATAGGGTTGTGGTTGTTTCTCGTTAGAGTTTGAGAGGTGTAGGCGGAGGGGTGAAATTGTTAGTGGATAGGTTATAGGCATTGCTGTCTATAAGCAATGTGCTGAATTTCCACGGTTTGTAGGCGTGGCACGCGAGCATCACTGCATGTCAATCTAGCTCTGGCATCAGCCGATATTAGTTATCCCTTCCATGAATGACGCTCGCCAATATTCACAACTGTGTCCAAATTCGCCCCCTGCCCACCATTAGACCGGTCTATGTGTGGGGCTAGCTGGTATTCGCGATTCCATCGTAATATGGTCTCGGTGGCATTCCTGATGCAGTCCAGACGTGGCTTCGCTCAACAACCGCTACTCTATCCAGATGTGGCAATGTTCGGCAATCCCAATCCTACGCAGCTGCTCACAGAGGCGACCGCTCACAACCCTGTCATCCAAGCGAGGTACATGCCAACACTCGTAGCTATGTCTAGGCGCGGCATCTGCCATCATTCACAACTCCGTCTGGGTTTTAAGTCCATACCTCTGTCCAAATGTGGCAGCTGCTAACATTCCTAATAGGAACTTGGTGACGTTCATGGAGTGGGTGTGGTTGTAGGATGGAATTGGGCAGGTGTGTTCATTTTGTCCTCATGCTTGTGTCCTATTCAACCTAGCGTTGTCTCTCGTTATTGTTGGACATTCCCTTAGCCATTTCTGTGCGTTGTCTGTGTCATCCTAGTTTCTGTCGACCTGTTCTGTGTTTCCTGTTTGATTGTTTCAATTTGTTCCTGCGGTGTTGAAGAGCCAGGTTTTTAGTAGTTTTCTGAATTGTAGGTGGTTTTAGGTGTTGCTTATTTCTTTTGGGATGTTTCAGGTTTTTGCGGCCAAGTGGGAGAAGGAGCCTCCTAGTTTTTTCTTGACGTATGGTTTAGCTCCAGGCGGATTTCATTGCTTGATCTGAGTAGTCTCATTGGCCTGTAGATTATTTTCTTTTGTAGGAATTCAGCTCCCTGTCCGCTGATTGACCTGTGTGCTTTGAAGGTAATGCGATGTTTGACTGGGAGCCAATGTAGTATTTTTAGCGCTGGAGGTCTCTTCTGCATAGTTTGAGGAGGAGTCTGGCAGCTGCATTTTGGATGCGTTGTAGTTTCTTCTGGAGGTATTCTGGCATCCCGAGGTAGAGTTTGTTTGCGTAATCGATTCTTGACATGATGAGGGCAACAATTGTTTTTGTTTGTTCACTTTTTATGCGCACCAGACCCTGGGGTAACAGGGCGCAGCAGTAAGAAAATGCAAGGCTTACAAAGTTACAGCAATATACAGGTTGCAGTCAGATTCATTGAATCACAAAATAGAATAAATTACACATAGTTTACAGAAAATGACACGAAATTCAAATGGGAATATTGGGCGAGTAGGAATATACTAATCGAAAAGGGGAGATAGTCTAGTTAGTGGATGGAGTCTAGGGTCAGAAGAGATGAGATGTTTGATGGCATTTTATCTGAAGTGTAGGTAAGGTTGGTCTACTCTTAGATTTTGTGGCAGTAGGTTCCAAATTTTAGCAGCCTTCACTGTGAAACTATTGCCACCAATTGTGGTAAGTCTGTATCTCGGTACAGCCAGGCAGTTGGCATTACCAGTTCTAGTTGGTCTGAGGGAAGTCCTTCTATGAAGTTTATCTGTGAGGTAACAAGGGGCCATGTTGTTTAAGGCTTTGTGGGTCAGTGATATCATTTTTAATTCTATTTTGTTGTTGGTAGAAAGCCATTTGTGTTGGCGTCTAATGGAGGAAATATGGTTTCTTTTGTTTATGCTGAGGGCTGCTCTCAGGGTGTTATTTTGTAGTCTTTGTAGCCTCCGGATGGTGACTTTATTGGCACCACTGTATAGGGCATTACGATAGTCAGTTCTGGATAGTATTAAGACTCTGGCCAGGATCATGCATCTGTCGTTAGAGAGGAATGGCTTGCCAGCTCTTATCAACTTGCAAGTGTATGTACTACTGTTAATTATGTATCTGCAACCAAGAGACCTCACGGTCATATGTAACCTTTCCGACTGAAAAATGTTTATACACCTCATGTAACGAGCGCCACGATGCCTCTGAGCTGCAGGTGCGCTATACAAATGCAGATAAATAAATAAGTGTAGGTGTTGGTGGAGGCCAAGGATTTTACCTGTTTGTCAAAGGACATGGTGGAATCAAGGTAGAAACCAAGGGTTTTTACTTCCTTGGAAACTTTAATGATATTCCCGTCAATATTGAATGAGAATTCCTGGCCTAGAATTTTTATTATTGGCGTGTGTACCCATGATTATCATCTCAGTCTTATCGTTCAGGCAGAGGCCATGAGTAGCCATCCAAGCCTGGATGATAAGATATACCCTGTTCACCAACTCTGTGTCTTTACTGTGATCCCCAGAAAGCGGGAAGAGAATCTGTGTATCATCTGCAAAGTTAGTGTAGGTGAGACCCAGATGGTCCAGATAATCAAACAAGGGCTTGGTGAAAATGTTATATAGAGTTGGCGAGACACGTGAGCCTTGAGGAACACCGCATAAAATAGGTGTAGGGTCTGCGGCTGCCAAAGGCGAGAATACTCATCGTTCTCTCGCTCAGGAAGGACTCGATCCATCTGATTGCCTCAGAGGAAAATGGGCGGCAGAATCCAGATGTCTACAGAGGACCTTGTGGTCCACCAGATGAAATGCCGCTGAGAGATCCAGTAGGAGCAGAAGTGTTTTCCCTTTGTCTCTCAACTCGTCGATTTGGGTTTTTAGATCAATTAAAGCAGTTTCTGTCCCGTGTAGTGGGCGGAAGCCAGATTGTCTAGTTCCTAGGAGTTTATTCAGTTCGAAATGTTTTTGAATCTGGATGTAAGCAGCTTTATCCAGGATTTTAAGAAGGAAAAGTACTGTGGTAATGGGACTGTAGTTGGTGGGGATGAGGGGGTCTAATGTCCGTTTCTTGTGGGAGCACCCAAGAATGTTTTAGGTTGGCAGGGATGGTAGTCTCTGGCAGCTTTTATTCTTTTTAGGTGCGCTAGGCAGATGTCCCCTTTGCAGCTGGAGGGTTTAAGCGAAAGGATAATTTTTTCTACTTCCAGGGTGGACATTTTAGTGAAGTGAAATTTATTGTTGTGTGCCGAGGGTGGGTCAATGGGCGGCAGGATATTAGGCAGGTGCTGTAGATTCAGCGTTTCTTTATTTTGCTGTATTTTATTTTGGAGCATGTTTATTTTGTTAGATAGTGCCTGTTGGATGTTTGCGCACCAGGACTTATCCTTAGTGCAAACATCAGGTGTGGCTATTGGTGACTCTAGTTCTTTTAAAATGGAAAAGAGTTCCTTCATACTAGAGTTAGATTTGGCAATGCGTTCATCATAAGGAAGTTAACTTGGCTTTGTTGTCGTTGGAGGGGCATAATCTCCAATTTGTTTCGCTTTTTCTTTTCAGGAGACATAGGTTAAGTCTAAACCATTTATTTAAGTGGGCTTTGGGTTTGCTAGATCTAAGTTTGATGGGGGGGGGGGGATTTTGTCCATAGTGGTGAGCATGATATTGTTGAATTCATGGACTAGAGTGCTAGGGTCTAGATTTTCTGGCAATGTGTGTAGAGTGGGTAGGATAGCAGGGATAACTTTATCTGCTATGATACCTTTTTTTGTTTCTTGTTAAGCATGGAGGCACTAGTAGAGGGGCCGTGGGAGTAGGTCTGGTAGTGGACAAGTTAAAGGACACCAGTGAATGGTCGGTCCAGGGTAGAGGCATGATAGATAAAATAGTGGCTGTGAAATTATAGTCCGCTATCCAATCCAGGGTCCTTCCTTTCAAGTGGGTGGGTTTGTTTTTCTTTTTGTGACAGGCCTAGTGCATTGATGGTGTTAGCTATATCCGTAGCTGAAAGGGGCCCCTAGGGGTCCCTCGTGCTATGGAAACAAGGCAATGACCATACACGAAAAGATGCGCCAGACACGAGGTTTCAAATTCCCAATGCTAGGGTTTATTGCAAGCAAAAGATAGTATCAATTGGCCAATTCTGATCTCACGCCCCGCAACGTGAGTTTCCTAGACCTCGAGGGACACAAGAGAGCGAATTACGTACATCAGTTACATATATACAAAATGCATATCATACAATCAGCAAAGTCATGTTCAACACCCCTCTGTATTAAGTTCCTTTGAACTCGGGATGATGATGGACATATCCGACGAGTATGACGATCATAATGCTTTCGATGTCTATTCTAGTAACAATGTGCAATTTATAAAGTGCGGAGGGATGTTTTAGAACATGGTGGCTCTGTTCTCGGAAGCAATCTGTACACGGGGGAAGAGCCACATTCCGAGCTTTGCTATCTATGAGGTACTATTCGTGTCCTGGGAGCCGACACGTTCTAAGGGGTTTTGCGAAGGGGGGCCGTAAGAGAAGCATAATTCAAGCCTTTAACTCTATTATTCTAACATATTCTACCATCGTACAAGACTGGCTGGCAGCTGTGAAGTGATTAAATGCCCTGCAGCTTCCTCCCAAGGCTACAGAGCGGGAGTGTGGGCATTCTTTTCTGGGCTACTCATGAGAAGTTCAGCAAACTCTTCAGTCCCCCGACCTTGTCCTTTCATATTCAGACAACAGTGTTAACAGTTGAGTAAAGTAAGCAGAATCCGCAAGAATTGCAAGCTGCAAAGCAGTTTTTAGACAAAGCAATGAGCAATGGTTAACAAGCAAAATGGCGGTTCTGCTACGTTTAAAATGGCCGCTTGTTGGTCAAGCATAACAGTCTATATTTCTATAATTCGGTGCATAAAACGGTTGGCCCACGGCCATCAAGTTACGTCTATCATTCAAATGAAGGGTATTCATTTTTCCAGATTGACAAACCCTCCTTTTGGCCATGTGCCAAACGTCTTATTTATTCATTGTTTCCTCCTCTGGGGTATCTGCATCTGAATCATCTCTATCATTAATGTCTATCGCCATGAATTGTTTTACTATTTTTGTTTCCTCAGTGTCTCTGTTATTCCGGCCATGCGTTTGTTTTCCTCTCAACACCATGTGTATACATCCCTTAGTACATCATCCGTTATTTCAGTGCATATTATTGGTAAGCATTGTATGCAACAACAGCATGTTATGAATATCCCAAGTACCATCATTAGTATTGAAATTAAACTTCCATCCCGGAGACCGCAATAATCCCCATAACCGGGATTCTATCCCCCAACCCGCTGCTTCAGTAGAGAGTGTGGAACTTATGACATGTAATTTCCGGATCGCTTTAAATATCGTAGGGGAGTAATCATCGATATACACACAGCATGCAGTTTTTACGAGCTTGCAAACTCCCCCACGATCAACTAATATTATATCGAGAGCCATCCTGTTTTGAAGTGCCATCAGTCTTATTCCTTTTTCTTCTAACGTCATATTCAATAAAATATCTGTTGTGGAATCTATTGTTTTTTGTAATATTCCAGACAGTTTTCTTAAATTGTAAGAGTTTTCTATTTGGGACAAGAACGGTATAAATGATTTGGCTATATCCATTGCTATCATTCCATCCTCGCTACTCCTTTGAGTTCTACCTTTTGTTCGTCTGGCTACTTCTGCTGTCTCCAAGAGGAACACTCCTGGAAGCAGTAGGCCTAGGTAGCATGTACCTCCCCAGTTCCTAGGTAACCATGGATATGCTTTTTCTCCACATATAAAATAAACAGGGTCTCCCACGTACACGGGTTCTATTTCATGTTTTAAAACCACTGTGTTCAGGCAGTTACTAAACGTTCCTACTTTATAGGAACCCTTTTTCTGTAGACATAGGGGAGCAGTTTTGGGGCTGTGATCCACTGCATAGGCAGGGGGCACAGCATCTTTGTTCCATTCATCCCTTATCCGAAATGTCATTACTGATGCTCTTTCTGCTGGCAGGGGTAGGTCTATTCTGCCTATGTAATCTATCTAGTCTTGTTATTTTTCGTGTATTCTTTCTCACGGGTTCTAGTGCAAATACGCGAGTTTTTTGGAGTATGGAACAACCCACAGGTCTCATGATTACTTCCTCAAATTCATTCATATTGGTCTCATCTAGCTGACCCATATTACTCTTGTTCCATTTCCCAAAGAACATTGCACTTAACGTTACTTCACAGGAATAAATCAATGGCAATGGTTGTGCATACCATCCTATCCCTTTCCCACCGTGCTGTGGTAAATGGGCGCAAACCCAGCAATCTTTTTTTCTTTAACACTGCATGGGTCATGTTCATGATGAGCAACAATGTATTGTTGTCGTAACCTTCTCTGTCTTTCTTACATTGGGGACAAAGTACCAGTGATTACATGAACCAGGCTTTCAGTAGCTGTTTTTGGCAAAAGTGTTTCTAATGGGTGTACGTACTCCAGGAACCATAATGTAATAGCTGTTATTGTTGGTACCATCATACTTAAGAAACATAGGACCAATGTCCAAATAAGTACCTTATTCTTCTCATCATGCTTTTTCCCTAAATTTACAGTCTCTAAATCTATTATCTTTTCAACAGGGGTGCAGGAGGAGGCTGAAACCAGTCTTGACTTGTTCTTCATCGTCCTTCTTCTTGCTGGCGAAGTTCGTCGTGAATGTCTCTCGTTCTTCATGCCAGAAAAGTTCAACAAAAAATGTCACAGTTCAATTCTCCCAGCCTTTTCACAGCCTGGATCATTTATCCACTCCCGAGCAAGATTAGTTGTTCTTTCTCCCACTGCTCAGACGATTTCTGAACAGTTCTTTATTGATAGAGTACCATGTGCATCCAGCTTGTCCCGCTCTGGCTTAGGACACAGGTACTCTATAAGCGCACTGAGGAGCTGTTAGTTTTGAATTGTCCGACTTGCACAATTCTCACACTTCTCTCCTCTACGCCCCTGGTTCCTATTCCATCCGTGAGTAGAACTAAAGGCCAAAAAGAAAAGCACCAAAGATCTGTGGATCACTTTGCCTGTCGAGGCCGCAGGTTATATCGATTCACTCCTGCTATTGTATGATCCGTGAATAGTGCCCTTGCATTTCCAGTGTCAGGCTCAGTGTCAGCCTGTGGCACAATGATGGGCGTCGTGGCAATGATGTAGTTTCTTTCTCTGGCTTTGGTGCATTCGCGAGTACTGATGGGCGCCAAAGGGGTACATGCGTTGTTTCTGCTCGTTTTTGCAATGCAGGGTTTGTGTCGCTCGGCAGTGATGTTTCCGCTGAGCAACGTTGGGGCACTCTTCGGCCTTCCCCCTTACTGGCAGCCTCCTCAAACTCTGATTCGAGTTTCACTTCTCGTTTGCGCTTTGTTTCAACTTTCACTTCTCGCTCAGGCTGATGCTGTGGCACTGGACTGGCAATAGTTTCTTTAGTTTCCGAGACCGTTGTCTTTTTCTCGTCGTCTGGATCAGGCAAAGTTTTCAGTGACGCTGGGAACCTTTTGGCATGGGTAGCATGGATCCATGCCTTACGTCCGTCCACTCGGATGGCCGTCTGTGTTGCCAAAAGTACTTGATAGGGGCCACGCCACCTGGGTGCTAGTGCTGTCTTCCGTTCAAAGTTCTTGATTAGCACCCAGCTCCCAGGCTCCAGTGAGTGTCCTGGTCCTGTATATCGCATTGGCAACGCCTCCTGCACCTGCTGATGAATCAAACGCAACTTTTGTATTAAAAGTCCACAGTAAGTGCTTAACATAGGATGCTCGACCTCACATAATTTTCTAGGCTGCGGTGCGCACCATACATTTTCTGGTCTCCCCATTATAATCTCATAAGGGGAGAGCCCAGTCTTAGCCTGCACAGACGTGCGCATACACAACAGCGCTGGGGGTAATGCATCCACCCAACTCAACTTGCTCCCAGCGCAAATATTCGCTATCATTGACTTCAGGATTCCGTTGTCTCTCCACAAGCCCAGCAGAACTGGGATGCCTGGAACTGTGGAATCGCTTGTATATTAGCATACCTGGACAGATCTGTAGCACTACTGCGCCCACAAAGTGGGGGCCGTTGTCTGACCACAAGACACAAGGCAACTCAAACAGGGAAAAATACTCCTTCGGCATTACTTTTGCTGTGGACATGGCAGTACAGTCTTTTAAAGGATATGCCTCCACCCACTTACTGAATGCACAGATTACCACTAACACTTACTTGTAGTTCTGGTACCTTTCCATTTCTATGAAATCAAAATGGACCACCTCAAACAGCATAG
Source organism: Ambystoma mexicanum (assembly GCF_040938575.1). Taxonomy (NCBI): domain Eukaryota; kingdom Metazoa; phylum Chordata; class Amphibia; order Caudata; family Ambystomatidae; genus Ambystoma; species Ambystoma mexicanum. The sequence goes on along the minus strand of NC_090941.1, from coordinate 971,307,672 downwards.
AGGGTGGGCCGAAACTACCTGCTGGAGTCACGGTTCCCTTTCCTACATTGTGTTGCAGGCACTTGATACAATTCTGCACTAGCCTTTCTGCATTCTTTATGTGCTCATTCTTCCATACTGTGGATAAATGCTGTACCATTTTCTTTGCGCAAATGTAGGTAGGTCTATGCGCCATTATAACCATTGCGGTTACGTAAAAATTTGGCAACATCCAGTTCTTTGTTTCCTTGTCCACCCAACATCCTTCCAAATCTAACTCAGCAGAGCCCTTAGCCCACCCCTGAATCTCTTCGGTCGTGGCCTCAGCCTGCATTTCTTTGACTGTGGCAACTCCATTCTCTATCATACAAGGTACTTCCTCAGTCTGTACTGTCATCATTTTATTCCCCAAATCTGTGGCTGTTTGCTTCGCAATCCTGTCTGCAAACGCGTTTCCCTCTCCCACTCTGCATGTTACTTTCTTATGCGCCTCGCACTTTACTATAGCTAGGCGTTTTGGAAACGTGAGCGCAGACAACAATCGCACAATCAAAGGGCCATGCTGAATCCTGGCTCCATGTGATGTCAAGAAACCCCTCTCAGCCCAAAGTCGACCAAAATTGTGAACCACACCAAAGGCGTACTGGCTGTCAGTATAAATATTTACGTTCAGATTCTCAGAGTTCACAGGCTCAGGTCAGTGCTATTATTTCTGCAGCTTGTGCCGAATTGTAGGGGATCCTTCTGCTCTCTACAACTCTCTTTAGGGTAGTAATTGCATATGCAGCCGTTGATGTGCCATCAGGTAATTTAAAACAAGAGCCATTGCAAAATAACTCACCATCTGGCTCTTTTTGCGGGATATCGCTCAAATCAGTCCTTCCCTTTGTTTCTTCTTCAGTGATCATTAAACAATCATGGGGTGGTGATTTGTTGTCACCAATTTCTGCTATGGGCAATGGCATTAATTCTGCAGGATTCAATACGCTACACCTCATAATTTGGATGTGGGGTGCAAACAAGATGAGCTCATATCTTGTCAGTCTAGCTGAGGTGAGGTGTTGCGTCTGCGTCCTATTTAATAGAATGTCTATAGCATGTGGCACCATCAGAATTAAAGTGTGCCCCAATACCATTCCTTCCGTTTGTTTCACTGACGCAGCAGCCGCTGCGACGGATCGCAAACATCGTGGTAGTGCGCGCGCTACAGGGTCCAGCGTGCAAGAAAAATAGCCGCACCGCCTATTTCTTCCACCATGTTCCTGTGTCAAAACCGCCAATGCACATCCTTCACTCTCACTCAAAAATAGTCTGAACATCTTTTTATAGTTAGGAGTGCCTAAAACTGGCCCAGCACACAATGCAGTTTTCAATTGCTCAAACGCTTTCTGACATTCCTCATCCCACTGTAAAGGCATCTCTGCATCCTTCTTAGTCAACTTTATCATCGGCTTCAGAATCAACGCAAAATTACTGATCCACTGCCGACAGTAAGAGGCCATACCTATTACAGCTCTCACTCCTTTTTGAGTTTTTGGAATAGGCATACTAGAAATACTTTCTATGCGTTCTGGTGTTAATCTTCTCATTTCTTTCGAAAGTAGGTATCCCAATTAAGACACCTCCTTTTGATTATACTGGAATTTCTTCAAACTTGCCTTATGACCATGGGTCGCTAAATGTGTCAAGAGTAATACAGTACTTTCTTTGCAGATCTCTTTCGTGTCAGCAGCTAATAACAAGTCATCTATGTACTGCAAGAGTATGCAACCTTCGGGTAGTTCTAGCATGTCTAGCTGCTCTTTTAGTGCTCTGCTGTAAATGCTCAGGCTTTCTGTATATCCTTGTGGAATGCGTGTGAATGTGAATGATCGACCTCCTAAAGTGAACACGAACAGATATCTACTGCTTTTATCCACTGGAATGCTAAAGAATGCGTTCTTCAAATCAATTACACTAAAGTATTCTGCAGTGGCCGGAATCATTGTCAGTATCGTTGTGACATCTGGGACCAAAGGGAATTGTGGGTCTACCACTTTGTTTAATGCGCACAGATCAATTATGAAACGATAGGCTACTTCATTGCCTCCTTTCTTGTAAACTGGAAGAATCGGGCTGTTGCACATGCTTCCTGCAATTTCCTCAACCACCTCCAATCTCACCAGGTCAGTAACAATGCTTTTCAATCCCTTCTCACCTTCAACAGAAATCTTATACTGGGGAATTCGTGGTAGTGTTGCACCTTCTTTCAAAGTTATTTTTGCTGGCTCTATTTTCAAGCATCCTATATCATTATCATGCATTGCCCACAGACAGATTGGTACTCTACTTAGCTCTTCTGGCAACTCTTTTGACATAAATTCCGTCACCGGTGCATCGTGAGGCCACATCGTGAGGAACACCCCGTCTGCCGTACAATGTATGACTGCCCCCAATTTTCTCAACAAATTTAATCCTAGCAAGTTCTCTCCACAATTCTCTGTCAAAAAAAATGGACACTGTTCCGTAAATGGTCCTATTGTAATTGGGACAGTTTCGGACATGGGGTTAATTACTGGTGTACCTGCGAACCCTACAGAAACATTCTTCTGCCCCGACAGTGGTATCGCCGGAACCAAGTGGTGGTCTATCGAGCACTTCTGTGCCCCTGTATCTACAAGGAAACAGTGCTCCTTATTCCCGACTCTCATTTCTACGTAGGGTCCTCTCTGATTCACGGGAATAGACACTGGTTCTGACCCCTGTCGTGGGCTGTCCTATCGCGAAAATAACACATCGTCCGATGTGTAGTCACCGCTACTGATATAATACGTGTTTGGTTGTGTATCAAAAATATTCCCATTTCCCCCTCGATGTCCTCCACTCTGATCATTTCTCTGTTGGCCCTACCCGCCCTGATTTTGGTTCGAAACACTTTGGTTCAATGTCTGGTTCTGTTGTGCTTGGTTTTGGCCATATGATTGGCTTTGAGTACCTCCATTGGTATATCCCTGCTGCTGCTGCATGTTACTTCTGCTTGGGCCATTCGACCCCTGATGTCCTCTGAGGCCTTCTCTGACCAAACCCACCTCTATTCTGTAGGTGCGGGCATTGCGCTCGCCAGTGTCCTTCCTCCTTACAGTACGCACATTGATTTAATCTCAATGACACCCCATGCATATTATTCAAATTTCCCCGGCCTTGTGCATTACCTCTACCTCTATTGTATCCAATGACCTGCTGCAGCAACACCCTTACTATTGTTTGCATCGCTTCCTTCCTCATCTCCAATGGGTACCCATTACATATCTCACTTACGTCTTTTACTGACGTTCTTTTGTTCGACATCCATCGCATCGTTTCCCCTACCCATACCTGCAATCTTTGTTTATCGCCTATCTGTCCCGGTATCGGCAAATGCTTTGTACTACCTGGAAAAACTCTCGGCTATGATTTTTTCATACTCAACCTTGACGCCTCCTTCCTACCTTTCTTAATAAACTCTCTACTATACTCAGGTATAGCAAACATTTCAGCATATCTGTCTTCCATTTCATTCTTTACTTCAATCAGTTTGTGAACATGTTCTCTTACATCCTCATCTCTTTGCTCACTGCGTGCTAACTTATGCATATCTAACAACCGCTGTGGCGGTAAATTCCCAAGTATCTTTTTCCATTCTCCCACCAGAATTTCCCCCATGCATTCCAACACTACCTGTCTCTCGTCTCTTCTTCGGTACCCATACAATGAGGCCAATGCTGCCGTCTCATCATTTCCTTCTATGTACATTTCTGCCTCTTGCCGTAATTCAATCTTTCACTCTTTGCTGATTGCGCTTCGAGTTACCTGTCCAAATCCTGTTCCTTCAGCCCCGCCTCTCGCCTCCCCAGTCTCAATCTCGACTTCGGGAGGGGCGGATGGTGCTGAATCTGTCTCTAGAGCAGGAGGTGCGGATGGGACAAGTGACACAGGTGGCAACTGTGAAGGGCCTTGCTGGGTGCTGGGAAATTGTGTGTCCGCGGTCTACGCTTGTGGGAGTGCTCGTACTGTGGGCGGGGCTTGGGTTAACGCTTGCGTGAGGGGAAGTGCTCAGGCTGCAGGAGGGGGTATTAGAGCTATTGGTTGGGCCCGCGCAGTCACTACTGGCGTGTTTGATTTCGATTCTGGTTTTGGGCCCCGACCCGTGTAAGTTAACAAATGTTCCATTAATTCATCTGCTATGTGTAGTTCCCGCTGCGGGTATATTCTGTCTATGTTCATCTGGTCCCGTCTCCCTTCCCGTCTTAGACTCTCAGTCCACTCCTCCTCTTCCTTCTCTTCTGCTATCTCAAGCTTCGTTTTATGCCTACGCGCATGCTTCTCTCTACTCCTTAATCGGAGCATCGCTTCCCTCCTCCAATCTTTGACGGTCTCAAAAGCTGCAGGCCGCGCTTTATTTCTAATCAACACCCTCTCTAGGTTATCTATCCTCCCCATCTGAAAACTACCATTAATCGGCCACTGATGGTCAGGTTGCTTTCTAGTTTGCCTATGCCAAATTTCACAAAATATTATCGCACCCACACCATATTTCGCATACATATCATAAGCCGGTGTTCCCCCAGGCGGTGCACTTTGGCCATATTCCAAGGACTGTCTTCCGCAGCTGAAAAGCCCAGCTAAAGTGGACAGTACTCCAGGCATGTTTCTTTAACCTTCCCCTTTGGTTAGCCAACTTTACCTGGACGTTTGAGTTTGCAAAAATCAACACTCTACCAAAAATCAGGGTTCTCTTTGAATCGGGGAATGACTCACCTGATAAAACAAGTCGCCTGTTCTAACGCAACCTCTCCCCACGTCGTGTCTGCGCTTCTCTGGCTTCTGCCTCGTCTCGGGACCCTCGCCTCCTTTGCCCTATGGCCCGGTACGTCGATCAGGGTTCAGATGTGTGCAGATCTGCGGAAGGAATCTCTCCTCTCTTCTACAGGGCGCCCCGTACACTTCTTGATCCCGGCTCGACCGTCCCGTCCTCGCCATTCTTCCGCCTTTACTCCGTTACAACGTATACGATGGGGCAAGTGGGGGAGGGTCCCTATTCGGGCGCCATCTTGAAAGGGGCCCCTAGGGGGTCCCTCGTTCTATGGAAACAAGGCAATGACCATACACGAAAAGATGCGCCAGACACGAGGTTTCAAATTCCCAATGCTAGGGTTTATTGCAAGCAAAAGATAGTATCAATTGGCCAATTCTGATCTCACGCCCCGCGACGTGAGTTTCCTAGACCTCGAGGGACGCAAGAGAGCGAATTACGTACATCAGTTACATATATACAAAATGCATATCATACAATCAGCAAAGTCATGTTCAACACCCCTCTGTATTGAGTTCCTTTTGAACTCGGGATGACGATGGACATATCTGATGAGTACGATCATAATGATTTCGATGTCTATTCTAGTAACAATGTGCTATTTAGAAAGTGCGGAACACGGTGGCTCTGTTCTCGGAAGCAATTTGTACACGGGGGAAGAGCCACATTCCGAGCTTTGCTATCTATGAGGTACTATTCGTGTCCTGGGAGCCGACACGTTCTAAGGGGTTTTGTGAAGGGGGGCCGTAAGAGAAGCATAATTCAAGCCTTTAACTGTTATTCTAGCATATTCTACCATCGTACAAGACTGGTTGGCAGCTGTGAAGTGATTAAATGCCCTGCAGCTTCCCCCCCAAGGCTACAGAGAGGGAGCGTGGGCATTCCTTTCTGGGCTACTCATGAGAAGTTGAGCAAACTCTTCAGTCCCCCGACCTTGTCCTTTCATATTCAGACAACAATGTTAACAGTTGAGCAGAGTAAGCAGAATCCGCAAGAATTGCAAGCTCCAAAGCAGTTTTTAGACAGAAAGCAATGAGCAATGGTTAACAAGCAAAATGGCGATTCTGCTACGTTTAAAATGGCCGCTTGTTGGTCAAGCATAACAGTCTATATTTCTATAATTCTGTGCATAAGACGGTTGGCCCACGGCCATCAAGTTACGTCTATCATTCAAATGAAGGGTATTCATTTTTCCAGATTGACATAGCGTTTTTGTCCATGAGATCATTAAAGCCTAATTTAAGGTCTCCTAGTAGGAGTAGTTGAGAGGATGGTTTAAGGTTGTTGGTGAGTATATTATGCAGATCCTCCTCGAAGGTACCAAGAGAACCAGGAGGTCTGTATATTAAGTGAATAGTAAGCGATTGTGAGTTATTTATCTGGAATTTAGCAGATAGAAATTCACAGGATTGTGATAGTTGGGTGGGGGCTAGTCTGAGGGAGAGACTTATTTTAGAGATAATGGCGATGCCACCTCCTTGTGCGCCATCTCGGTCTTGTCTCGATATAGTGTAACCGTCTGAGATAGCTAACATAAGTGAAGGTCCTGCCGCATTATGTAGCCATGTCTCAGTTATCGCAAGAAAGTCCAGGTTGCATTCTAAGATTAGGTCAGCTATGTCGAGGGCGCGGGTGACAAGCGATCTCGCGTTGAGAAGTGCTCCTTTAAGGGCAGGGACCTCAGTTACAGCTTTGGCATGGGTAGGCCTGGCTATGTTGGTAACAGTTGACTTGGATTTGGGACTATTAGGTTGGAAGGCATTTATAATAGAAGTATAGTGTGGCGAGGGTATATTGGTAAGACTAGATTTCATAATATGCTGGTAGTTCTCAGATTGGTAGGAGGTAGAGATCTTCTCAGTGGTTCATGTAATTTGGTAAATCTGGCCTAAAATTTGTATCAGCCATGGCGCATGGGAGGAAGGCATAGGTTGCTACCCCTGGGACATTCTAGTGTTCAGATTGGCAGGTAGTGACATTATTCATAGCTATGTTGGTCAGGGTGGGTGGGCTGGGAGCAGAGATATGTGCGGAAGGAGTTCAGTAAGGTGTACTCTGTTTCTGGTAACAGAGTGTAGAGTGACAGCCATTATGCAGAGCAGAGTTGGCAGGCTTGGCATATTGCACAATTGCATAACAAACATAACAAAAATAGGCGCTGCAAGTAGAAGCACCTAGCCCTGGTCGCAGTTAGGCTGCAGAGATGGGGCACTGCGTGTAAGGGGCGTGGGTCCGAACACAGTTAATCAGCAAGGATAAGGCAATGCATGGGAGGCACCTGGGCCCTTGTGAGTTTTGTGGTTGAAGGACAGGAAAGGTAGGATTCTTCTTGTTGTGTGAAGGAGGAAGAACCATTTCTTGATTATTGCGTTTATTTGTGGTTCTAAGGTTAGGGTGTTGTTCATCAGGCCTCTAGATTTTTTACTACCTTAGATGGTGTTGGCGCGGTTCCCATTTCCGTTGGCCAGGGAATGTAGGTATTGGTCTCTTGGATATAATCATGATTTCTGTCTTTCGTGGGTTGATTTTTAAGTTGTTGGCGTTCATCCAGTTAAAGACTTGTTTTAGACACTCAATTAGGGTACAGTGATCGGTTTGAGTGTCTTTGATTTTGTAGATGATTTGAGTGTCGTTTGCGTAGTTGTAGCATATGATTTTGTATTGTTTGAAGATTCTGATTACTGGAGTCTGGTAGATGTTGAAGTATAGTAGCGATAGTGAGGATCCTCGTGGCACTCCCCAGTCGTTAACTCATCGAGTAGATTTGAAGGGTTTTATCCATACGGTTTCTGTCCTGTCTGCTAGGATTGATTTGATACAGAGCAGTGCCATGTCTGTTATACCTTTTTGTCTTCCAATCGTTTGGTTAGGGTGTCATGGCTAACTATATCAAAGGCTGCAGAGAAGTCGAGCAGAATCAGAGCTGAGGTGTTGGAGTCTGCGTTTGTTTTTAGGTCGTCCCAGATGGATAGTAGTGCCGATTATGTTCCTCTTGCGGGTCTGAAACCGACTTGTACTTGGTCTAGCAGTTGTTTTTATTTTCTACATGTTCTTGGGTTAATTTGTATATGTAAGTTTATAGGAGTTTTTCCAGGTATGGAATGTTGCAACTCGGCTTGTAGTTGGAGTGGTCTTCCACGTCGCCACTTGTGTTTTTTCAAAGTCGTTGCATATATGCTGATTTGAAGGATTTTGGTACAGTTCCTGTTGTGAGGGAGAGATTTAGGAGGTTTCTGTAGTATTCTGATGGCGTTCCTTGTGTGAGGATTGATTTGTAGATGTCCGGGGGGGGGGGCAGGGATCCATGGGTGATCCTGCTTTCTTGCTGGGTTTTACCAGTTTGGCGAATTCCCCCTGCTCATATTTCAGGACATTTTGGGAGTTTGTGGTGTGGCTCTTTCTTAGGTCCGGTTGGTTGAATGTTATTGTTGGTTGGTCTGTGTTGTATGATTTGTCGGATGTTGATTTTGTTCTTGAAATGGTCTGCCAGTTCGTTGCAAAGTTTCTCTGAGGGGGTTGAAGTGTTGTCGCAACCAGGTGGGTTTCTCATTTCTTTAATGATGTTGAACATTTTCTTTTTGTGTTGGTGGCATTGGTGATTCTGCCATCATAATGCCTTCTCTTCGCCTTTTGTATTTCCTTCTTGTAAGCACGGATTTGTTTTTGGAACAGTAATTTATTGTCTTGGTTGTATTCTTTCCTCCATTCCAGTTCCATCTTTTTGTTGTCCTTTTTCATGGTCATAAGTATCGGTGTGAACCACTTTGCCATTGCTCTTTTTTTTTTTGTTGAGGGGATAAACGTTTTTTCCGGGGCGATGTTTTCAATTGCATCAGCAATCCATTTGTGGAGAAGCTCTGCTTTCCATCTAGGTCAGCCAGCTCTAGTTCTGTAGTTGAGGGTTTGGTCATCTCCAGTTGCTTCATTAGGTTGCTTGCTTTCACGGTTTTCCAGTTTCTTTTGGTGATGGTTGTGAGCTTGGGGGGGCCTGGATGTTGACTTGAGTTGGTAGTGTGATCACGAATGGGATGATGTGGTCTCTCTAAAGTATTTGTATCGGTGGTGTCGTTTTTTCTTGGCGAAGATTGCATCAAGGGTGTGTCTTGCCGAGTGTGTTGCCCCTTTGACCAGCTGCTGTAGTTTCATGGTTGTTAGCTGGACAATTAGTGAGTTTTGGAAGTTGGCGTGTTTTTCTTCTAACCAGATGTTGAAGTCCCCCAGAATTATTAGATGTTCGTGCTTGATGGCATGTTGGTGATGGTTTCTCTGAAGTTGTTGACAAAGGTTACATCGTATGTCGTGATCTGTAAACCAGAATCAATGTGATGTTAGTTTTTGGATTTGCTGATAGGTGTATGATCATGCTTTCGCAGTTGATGATGTTGAGGGGTTCGTCTGTTTTTATTTTCAGGTGTTCTTTGAATGCTATTGAAAGGCCTCCTCCTTTTTTATTTTTCCTGTTTACATGAAGGCATTTGAAGTTGGTCGGGAGACAGCTTTGGAGTGTGATTTTATAGTTGTCGCCCAGCCATGTTTCTGTGATGAATAGGATGTCAAAGCCGTTGTCGCAGAGAAGGTCAAAGATCTCTGAGTGTTTTGACATGGATCTTGCATTTATTGGGTTGCAGTGGATTTTAAAGGTGTGGTGTGGTTTGTGTTTTATTGTCGGCCTTGTTTCCCGAGTGGTGTTGCGATTTACTTCCAGGTCGGTCTCTTGTTGAGGTGTTGGTACAGTCCTGTCTGTGTCATCGAATAGTTCTTCAAGGTTCAATCTGAGGTTTTTGTTTTCATCAGGTTCTTCAAAGTTTTGTGGCTGTGGAGTGGAGGTTCTACTTGTTTTGGTGATGTAAGATGTTAGTGTGTCAATTCTGTTCTTGTTATTTCTAGCGTTGTCCGTTCTTCTGTGCGATTGTGTTCGGATGTCTGCTGTTGTTGATTCGTACGTTGGTTTGGCCCGTTATGGTGATTTGTTATTTGCGAGTTATGGAATTAGGTAGAGTGATTTCTCTCTTCTCCCGGTGTTGGTTCTGTTGTCGTTCCTGTCGGTGGGAGTTTGTTCAGCAGTTGAGTCTTCGGTGGTGTTCAGTTGTTTGTTCTTTTTTCTCTCTTTCATTTGGTCCAGTTCGTTTGCTCAGCATTTTGTTTGAGCGTTTTTTTTTTGTGGATCTTGTATTTGTTTGACGCCGAGTAGGTTATGATTTGGTCCTGCGGTCTTGTGTTGTACTGGGTGTAGGGGGATTGTCCGGTACAAGTTTGGGCTCTGTCTGTTGGTGGTCTTGTCAGTTGATATTGTTGGCTTGTTCAGTCGTTGTCTCGAGTAAGGTAGGGGAGGTTTGTTAGGGTTATAATGTGGGGCTCCCATGAAAGGTTTACTGCAGTAAACAAATGAAGTTGTGTGAAGAAGGGTGTAGATGGTAACTACAGAATTGTCCTAATAAGCGTAGCTGACAATCACTGTATCATCTCATGGTGTGCAACCCAATAATCACATTATCACTCCGCAGCAATCCGCCAATAAAAAATGTATCCCGGGAGAGAGGCCTATAACAAACAATGTAACTTGAAATAGGGCAGAGCTAGATTTGAGTCCTGTATCGGGAGTGTCCTACAGCCAATAATACAATTTGACTTCCAGACAATGCAGTTAGAACTAAGGCTCAGCTAGACTCGAGATAGTTGTATAGTGGGGGAGAGGCCCACGTTCGACAGATCAAATGGGTGCACTACTAAACACAGCTAGATTTGAGACACAGCTGAAGAAATGACTACAATGCTAAACGCAGCCTGACTTGTGAGCCCTGCACAGTGGGAGAGTGGCCCACAAGATCAAATGGGTGCAGTACTAAATGCAGCTAGTTTTGAGACACAGTAACACAGCTAGATTTGAGACACGGGTGAGGAAATGACTACAATACTAAGCACACCTAGATTTAACAGTGTGGGGTCGAGGGAGGCAGTGGAAATATTTAGTGTTTAGATAGGTTTGATAAGTGGCTAGGCCTCATGGGTAGAGTAATTGCTCTACTCCCTAGCTAGACCACTCCTACCCTACTGGTCCTGGTCATTGCTGGTTGACGGCTGGCCACTGGCTTCCCCTGCGACACCTGCAGACACACCTTGGAGTCCCCAATGTAGGAGCTGCCCTGTGCCTTGGGGTCCTTGGCCGCAGGGGCTGCCAGGCAGAGGGCTGCCCTGGGAACGTGGCTTAAGAGTACTGAATGAGCCAATCTGGGTGAGGGGGTGGGCAGGGAGGGACGGGAACCAGAGGCAAGGTGGCTGGTTACAGTCTCGGATCATCCAATCAGGCGGAGGGGGTGGGCTCCGAGGCGGGAGGACAACAGGATGTGTATAGGGGGCAGACTGGGGAGGGGGATGGTGGTTGGAGGGGAGAGGGAAGCTGCACTGCGCTTTGGGCCTGAGGGGCCTCAAAGTATGAAAAATACAGAAACAAGGCCCGGGACGGTCCTTGCACTAACGTAGTATTAATAGCACTATAACACTAATAGCGTAGTATTAATAGCACTATGTAATTAATAATAATCCACCATAGCATATAATTAATGGCACCATACCTATTGGGTAAATGCCACTCTAGGCACTAGTGTACCATACAAACAAATCTATGTGATCACTGTGCCGCACATAGCTGCGCAGACGAAAATGTTGATCCCAATTACGGCATGGCGCAGTGATCAAATAGATCATTTTACCCACCTGCATACCCCTACCCGACCCCCACCGCACTTATATTCATGGCGGCACACTTCTGTGTGCGCCGCCGACTACCCGTATTGGTTCATCCCACTTGCGCGGGTCGGGGCTGACACCGCAGGTGTTTTTTAAAATTATTTATTTTACTTTCTTGTCCCCCCCCTTAAACCAATGGTAAGGGAGGGACACCCCTACAGCCCCTGCTCTGCTTGGGGGAAGTAATGGGAGTCAGTATTTTGAGCGTCTCCAAAGTGGCAGTGACTGCGGGGGCACACAAATGAGGGTGACATTTCGGTACGTTTCAATACAAACCAATACAAATGCAGAATGTTAATATGAATGTAAGCAATAGAATTCAGTAGACCTGAATTCAACCTGTGGAGAATGGAGGGCCCAGACTCAACCGGTAGACTGGTATAAAGCGAACAAAATACCAAATGGAAGGAAATGGGAAATATTGACAGAGTGGGGGCGGCCTTTATATGCTAAATGGAACTTGGAGGTGATCTACAGAGATCACATATCTGGTCAAATGGGCACACTGCATCATGTATTGATTATACAAGGAATACATTAGTGTTCACAAAATAGATCAGCAGAGTTTGCTAATTAAAATGTTTTTGATTAGCAAACACACTCCTTTTGATTAGCAACTTGGTACATATTTTTCCTGTCACCAGAAGATATTTGTACCCTCGACATGAAATGAGCAGCTATCCAGCATTTCTGTGTACATCTGAAGTAGGAGATTAGAGAGGCAAGTGTCCGCAAAATGTAACGGTTAGCTGCATGACTAGACAAAAATAAATGGATATAATAAAAAAGCTCTGAACAGTTTTCAGTTTTAGGCTCTGCGCAGCTGGGTGCAGCCGGTGTTGCACAGGGCAGTGTCCCGTATACTGTATACTTGCCTCATCACTTTCTGTGGAGAAATTCTGAATTTTCATAAATCAAAAGGTTCACAGTGCCATAGCTGAAGTACAAGTGCGTAGTATTGTATTGTATTGCTGCATACTGGGTAATTGTCAACTTCAGGTGTACAAGATGGACCTTGTAGGTCAGTGATATCAACTGTTTTCAATATTTAGTGTTAAATATTACATTTGGGGGAGGGCAGAGCTAGTAACCGCCCCCAAGCTCAAGCCAAGTAGGCCCAATTGCAGCATTCCAGCTCTGCGGGCTGCCAAAAGTAGTATTTATTGCCATTAACGCTCAGTACCGCCATCTGTGGTGCTGACACTTTTTTTCAGGTTGTTTTTAAGGGAACCAGAAATTTGCACAATTAATGCTTCCCTTAAAAAGAAATAACACATGTCCCTGACTGGAAATAACTATTTGCAGGACCTGAAGGTGGGCCAAGAGGTTTGGCAGGGGTCACTGGTGGGGCAGGGAGGTTCAAGGCGAGGCACTCGGGCACCACCTCCAAGGACAAGGTGAAGTCTGGCCAGAGGCGCAGCGGGCTGCCATAAAATGCGGGCAGCTACTTGTGGATTCCACTTGTGTTCTCAGCATCCTCATTGGCCAGAACTCTCTCCAGATGCTGATTATAAAATACAATCATACTCCTAGAGCAAAGCGAGCTCTGGAGGCTACCTACAATGTATGGTATTGCAGTAGTTCTGTAGATGTACAGATTGGATGGAACTATTGATAACTACTTTGCGTAAACGTCTAGTTAGCTTTGTCTATTCATTATGTAAGAGGAAAGAAAGTAAGCAACTACGCATAGTGGATGGTGTAGCAGGCAGAGGGCTTCACAAACTAGGTTGACTATTGTAGTTTGCGGCCATCTCCCTTTCAGCAACATGGTAATAAGTTAGAATGTCAAGAAGTTTCATATCCGGTCATGGGTGGAGCATCAGATGCACAGATGTATGCAACCAGCAGGTTTTCCATCAAAAGCATGCAGTGTGTGATCCTGCACATTTTCAAAAGTGTTCACTTGTCAATATGTTGCAATTTCCCCAACAAAATGAAATATAGTGGACACTGAGATTTATCTAAACTTTACTGAATAGCATTATGACAATGCAGTGTTTTACAGTAAAAATACTGTAATTATGTATTATGTTACAACTTACATTTTTAGGGATGGAATTGCTGGACTATCTTTAAAAATAAATAAAAATAATAATAAGGTTAATACATACAGGTCTTTGCCACACAGAAAATAGTTGCCTTAATAAAAGTATAGCCCCGATATACTTTTGGTTTGCAAATATTTGAAAAAGAACAGTTTTTTCTATTTTTTTTTTTATTTGGTTATTACAAACCTTTAAAAAACAACCAAAAAGTTATAACGTATACAAACTTAAAACATTCTTATGTCATAAGTGCATATTAAATTGACTCTGTTAAGCAAATCCTATGCTAACGTATTGTCCCGCACATCTTAATATATCAAGACACATTATGTAATCAATGCCCTGTTTCATTTACAATTCTCATAATTTTCCTCATGACTTTCGAGACGAACATCCATTGCTTCGAGGAAGAATGTTAAGGGTAAAGTAAATGTTCTATCAGTTTCATCAAACATTATCTGCCACCAATCTTCTGCACATAATGTTGCTCTCTTCGTCAAAAAGTTTCCAAGATGAACCGTTCTCTCCTGACGGAGAGCTGGACAAAATAGCGTAAGATGTTTCAAGGTTTCTTCGGAAGAATTATACAGTCTGCATAACTCGATAGTTTTATTGCCCTCTGACCAAATACTTTCTTTCCTTCATCTTGAACAAATTCAAATACAACTTCATGTACAGTCTTCTCCGATTCGAAATTTTCCCAACAACTGTGAATTTCATTTGTGCCTCTTTTTTTCACAAGGAGCATTTTTCATGATAGTATGGGCAGCTCTTTGATCACCAGTCACACACCAGTCTCGTCTCCATAACATTTTTTTCGCATGATTAGGGTTGTTGTGTAGGCTATTGATGCTAATGTCGAATTCCATTAATGTCCATTCACCCACAAAGACAGCACGGATTCCTTACTAACTGTACCACGGTTTTGCATAATCTTGAACTGCGTTAAGATGTCTTTTATGGTCATTTTTCGATACAAAGACAGCGTGTTCCAACATACCCTTGCGTTGATGGAGATTAATCTGAGTTAATATTGAATGCATGCTGTCGGGGTTCCTCTAGGTAAGCCTAGGTAGGACTCTGGTCCAGAAATGTTCAAGTGTGTTCCATAAATCATGATGACATCCTAAGGCACATTCTGCTCCAAAAGTTAATGCTGGTACGACTTTTTGTTTAAAAAAAGTCCAGGACAGGAAGCAATGAATATTTCCCATATTTTTTGTTGAATACTGCAGCCTGAATGGCCAATTGCTGGCATTTTAATTTGATCCCTTCGACCCAGGGTGCATCATTTGGAGTTGGTCTGCATCCCCAGGTACCAAGTCTTTAATGTGGTTTTTAGTGAAATTCTATGTATATGCCAGCGGAAGTTCGTCTGGTGGTGACGCTTAGCTCCTCGCAAGTCTTCAAGCACTAATATTTCTGATTTAGATGTGTTAATACAGACTATTCACATTAACATGTCTCCAGAGCGTTTAGTTTTCTCTGTAAGCCAATAGGGGTTAAGTCCAACAAAATTAAGTCGTCGGCATAGAGCAGGCGACTTATGTGTTCTCTGTTGATTTTGGTTGAGAACGATACTGCACTGTCGATGGTCTGGTCAGTGTCAGATAGTAACAGATTAAAGATAATGGATGCAAGTGGACATTCTTGCTTTACGCCACACTGTGTTCGTATAGGAGCCGAGAGCCTACCTGAACGATCTAATCTAATTCGGATTTCAGTATTAGTGTGGAGCTCTTTTATAGCCAAGAAGAGACTTAATGGACAGTTCCACATGATCAGTTTAGACCAAAGCAGCTCCCGGTCAATACTATTGAACGCGTGTGACAGATCAATTATTGCAAGGTAGATCTTACTCCTTGTTTTTATGGCTTCCATTTTTAAGATGTTAACAATCATAAGGTTCAGACTGCAGCCTACACCCTTAAGAAATCCCGTCTGTCTTTTGTCAATGCAATTGATGGACTTGGTCCAAGCTACCAGCTTGTGTTGAAGTAATGTTGTATACACTTTACTGAAGACATCCAGTAGTCAATAGTGCGATAGTCTTTTGGATTTGCCCTGTTGCCCTTCTTGGAGGCAGGTACAATAATTGCACTTTTCCAGGATGCCGACGTTGCACAATCGAATGAGATTTTCTTAAACAGGGAATAGCAAAAGTCTGCCCATACTTGTGGGTTTTCTTTAATTGTAAAATTGGTTAAGCCATCAGGGCCTGGTGCCCGTGAGGTGATTATTCTGTTAATATTTCCAAGATGTCACTTCTTTCAAATGTCAGGTCCCAATGATCTACCAAAGAAACTGGCGGATCCAGAGCAGTGCCTTTCTTCTCATATAACTGGTTGTAATGAACCAGCCAATCGGTCTCCGTAACCATGTTTGTTTGAAGTGCAGCCTGTGGGCCAAGTTGTTTGTTGATGAGAACATTTCTTGGTTAGCGCTCCCAGACAGACCGTTGTCTCTTAGCAGTGGAGTAGATGATTACTGCTGCACACACTCTCTCTCTCCTTTTGTCGCTTAGAACGTGTAGTGAACAGGGAATAGAGGGTAGCGAGAGCTCAGAGTAAGAGAGGAATACAGGGTGACCTGTGTAGTCCGTGAACAGGGTAATTTAAATGGCAATTGTGCGACACATGTGTCAATTTAATTGGCAAACCTACAGAATTACATAGCAAAATTGCTATGTAACGGTGCTTATTTTATGCCTTTATATGTTTGTGTTAAGAAATCGGTTTATGTAGTGCTATTCCGTTAACGTTAATGAGACAGACCTACGTGACCAGAGTATGTTGGTGGCGAGCTTGGGTATTAGGATCTGCATTCTGATGGTTCAAAAAAATAACCATCTTGGAGTGAATAATAGCAAAAATGCTATTCGTTTGAATATAGAGCATTTTAATAGTTGGTTAAAATACTTTTGCCATCAAACAACTTCGGTAGATGGGTGCAGTAAGTTATAGGTGGAAACATTCACCTCTTTCAATAAGTGCGCTCCCAATTCGACACAAGTATTTGTGCATCATAGACTTATTCATGATTCCGTGGTGGCAAGCGGGAAAATCGAACTAAAACTCACCCTAAGGCAAACATCCATCGAATCTATCTCGCTAGAAGAAACGTGTATTAGGAAGTGCAAGATGAAACAAACATGCAATAACTGGTTGAAAACCCGCAGATACGCCTTACTACAGCAAGATAGTGCAAACATTTAAATTTACTTAAGAAGAATTCCTGTCATTTTTGTGAATTAATTGGGAATATGCATGATTCGCAATGCCTAATGCAGGAAAATCCCATTCCTGCATGTACCTCGGAATCCTAATATACTGATATATACAAAGTTCCTAATAATAGTTCAGATATCGTGCTGGCAAGGACCAATGGCCAATACAATTTGACATTGACACTATAAGGCAGCTTATAAATGAGGCATCAGCATCTAGAGCTACGGGTCTGAATGGCTTGAGCAATATAGTGTTTAAACATGCTCCGGATACATGGGCTACTATTCTATAAATTAGTTTTAGGAGATTATTGCCAAGTGGAAAACACCAGAATCCTGGAAAAGTTCTTCTATAATACCTCTGTATAAGAAAGCGGAGGAGGCGAGCCCGATTAACTACCGGCCCTTGTGTTGGAGGAAACTGGACACAAAAGGGGGCACAGTATCATCTTAAATGGAATTTTAATTCATGCCTTGGCATATTCAACTACCCTGAATAATGGTATTTAATTATTCAGATTTGTAGAGCGCACGTCATCCCGGGGGCATTGTGGCGTTTGTTACAGACATATCTTAGTTACATAGGTTACATTATTTACATAAAAGACATTATTTACAGTGGCAAATATGACATTTGTACAAATTTGCAATGCAGTATATTTACATAGATTCGCGATCGTCACATATTATTGTGCAAGGAAAGAGGTCTTCAGTTTCCTGCGAAAAATCAGGAGTGAGTTCTCTGCTCTGTCTGCAGGAAGAGCGTTCCAGGTCTTGGCGGCAATGTAGGGGAAGCTTAGGCCACCGGCTTTGGCTGTTTTGATGCGTGGGATGTAGAGTAAGGTGGTGTATTGCGTCCTGGTGGGACGGGAGGTGGAGGGTTTGGAGATGGTCTCTGATAGGACGGGGCTGAGAGAGAGGCATTTGTGTGTGAGGGTCAGGATTTTGAGTGTGATCGCTCTTTGACCGGGAGCCACTGGGCTGAGTGTCTGGCATGGGAGAAATGCTCTCTTCTTGGGATGCTAAGAGCAGCCCGGAGAGCATTGTTCTGCTTGACTTGAAGTCTGTTTAGGTTTTTTGCTGAAGTGCCTGCTAGGAGCGCATTGCAGTAGCCCAGTTTGGCTCCAATGGTTGCTCTAGCTATGGAGAGGCAGTTGGGTTTAGAGAGGTAGGGCTTGATGGCGTTTATGAGTTTGGTGGTATGCGCAGAAGAGGAGGTGATTGCGCTGACTTGTCTGGTCATAGAGAGTGAGGAGTCTAGGTATACTCCCAGTGTCTTTACATCTGTGGATACGGGGATGATGGAGTTGTCAATGGAGAAGTTAGCGTACAGTTTGTCCAGTTTGTCTAGGGTGCTCTGTTGACCTAATATCATGATTTCAGTCTTGCCTCCATTGAGGCAGAGGCCATTAACTGCCATCCAGGCCTGGATGATAGAGTAGATTGTGTGGAGTGCCTTGGGGTCTTCGTGGTATGATCGTGAGAGGGGTAAAAGTCCTTTTGTGTCGTCCGCGTAGTTCGTGTACGTGATATCGTATGAGTCGAGTTTGTCAAAGAGGCTTAGTGAACAAGTTGTAAAGTGTGGGTGCAGTGCAGGATCCTTGAGGGACCCCGCAATGGATTGTCGTGGGAGTGGCGTTAGCAATGTCTGAGAAGACTTTCATGGCTCTTCCCTCTAGGAAGGAGGTGACCCAGAGAGCTGATTCTTTAGAAAAGTTGGCTGAGTGTGTGAGGTGTGAGGTGAGGGTCTTGTGGTCAACCAGATCGAAAGAGGCTGAGAGATCTAGAAGGAGCAGAAGAGCTGGCTTGCCTTTGTCCATGATTTGGGTGATCTGACTCTTCAGATCCACCAGGACTGTTTCTTTGCCGTGTCCTTTCCGGAAGCCTGATTGCCTCTTCCCGAGGATGGAGTGGGTTTCCAGAAAGTGTTGGATTTGGCAATATGCGGCTTTGTCCAGTAATTTCAGGAGGAATGGCACTGTGGTTATTGGTCTGTAGTTGTTGGGTTGTAGGGGGTTGAGGGTAGTTTTTTTCGGGGGGGCCGGACCCAGGCCTCTTTCAGGCTAGCTGGGATGATGCCTGTTTTAAAAGACACATTCATGAAAGCCGTAAAGAGCGGCGCAAAGCAGTCTGCGCAGTCTTTGATGAGTTTTGGTAGGCAAATATCGCCTTTACAGGGGGAGGGTTTGAGATTTTTTAGTAAGTTGATGACTTCTAGTTCAGTGACGTCCCTGAAGGAGAAGTCGGGTATGGTGGGCTTGGACGAGGTGGGTGGGGCGTTGGTAGGCTTGGTTCCTGTCTGTTGAGGTAATGCTTTGCAATGGTCTTTGATTTTCTTTTGGAGAAGGTCAATTTTGTGTAGCATGGCAGCTTGAATGCTGGCACACCAAGGTAAGCCCCTTTACGTCGCGAGTGTGGATCTGTCCATAACCTTTGACACAGTGAATTATCGAATATTGTGGCAGAAGTTGAAAGTGTGGGGCTTGCCAGATGGCCTCTTGAATATCTTAATTTACTTACTCTGGTGTGAGAGTGTATCTCGCCCCCAAGTCCTCAGGGACTTGTCATCCAGGTGGCCAGGACACAGCCATCACTTTTTGATCCACTTCCTGGTTGTGAACCAGTGCGGGAGGATCACCTGGGCGAGGGGTCTTCGGGGAGAGGGGGGGTGAGATAGCCGATGGCGAGACACGGTATTAACCCTTATTTTGTTTATCAAACCCATCCTATGTTTTAGGATGCTCTGAGATCCCAACTCCCCTCTGGCCCCCGTTTTACAAACACTCTGGGTGAGGAAGAGGATGACTGAGAATAACACTGACTTGTATACATCATACTGGCCATGTCCCGCTCATTGGGTCAGGCACTTAATCCTTAGTGCATACACCTGATACCAATTGGCTCTCCTTACACAAACAAAAGGCAGAAACCAAAGAGACACTCTAAGCAAGGCGGAACACGAGAACAAGCAGAACCTCTGGGACAAAGGCACACCTACTGGAGCAGAGGAACGGACCAAAGGACGAGAGCAGCAGACTGAAAACCCTGAGGCTTCCCTATTGGAGATTGTTGCCTCCGACAGGCCACAAAAGACGCATGGAGAAGGCCAGATCCCACAAGTGAAGTGTGCATTGTGTTTCAAGGATGCCAGCGACCCTGCCGGGTGAATGGCAGAGTTGGCAAGGCGAGGTCAAGCCTGTGGTACTAACCTTGACTCGAAAATAGGAAAAACGCCAAACAGGAAAGAAGTGCACACAGCGGGTTGTTGGCAAGCGACCTGCGGAGGGGGGTGGAGGGGTGTGTGTGTGTGTGTGTGGTGTAGCAACGTCATATTACAAGTTAAGGCTCCATGCGTGTGGAGTAGACACGAAGAAAGGCAGACCTGTGAATGAACTTTAATGTAAAGAACGGCTTGGAAATCAGCGATACGAAGTAACGGAGTGGTCCGAAAAAAGGAAGTAACCTGTTACAATGTCTCTGTGAAAGGTACTTAGTTTAAAATGAGAAAGGGAATGAACAGTAAAAGGAAGAAGATTGATTGCTAGAGATGGGAAGAGTGAAAGTAACACAGTGAACTTAGTCGAAGTGTTCCTGCAGTGGTCTAACAAATGAGCCTCGCACATTCGAAAGTCTTCGACATCTGAAAGGGGTCTGAACCCGATAGAGGGGGACCCGAAGTGAAATAAGTTTTGGCAAGGGAGCACTCCTTGCAACGTGTTGAACTTTATCTGAGCCCGAGAGAGGGAGATCTAAACAAACTGTGTAGTGAAAAATCTGAGCCCGGTAGAGGGGCTTTTGGGAATGCTTTGGATAAGATATTTTGGAAGAAAGAGAGGGTCTCGAGTGTGGAAGGCCAGGCGGGCCTCGATTGATGGCTTTTTGATATATATATATACTGAGGCTTGTGGAATCTGCTTGGATCACATGCTGCGCATAGGCCGACATCTAGTGGAAGCTGCAGAGTATTACCGTTTGTTTTTCGAAACTCGAAAGGGGCGTCGAGCTAGGGCGTGCCAGTAATACTATCCCTAGTGTGACGTCCACTGTACCCATGATCCCTCACGCGTGTAGGACCCTCAGATTGTTTTTTTCCGCCATACTTGTCGGAAGCATAATCACGGAGTTCCCTGGCTTTTAGCCATTTGTCATATAATTATCAAAAAATCCCCGTTCTCCAACCCTACGTCGAAGATCGACGTCGGTACTTGAATCGAGGAAGAACAGCCGTCGTACTACACGGTGGACTTTGGGCCTTGGAAGGCCTCTGGCCTCGGCCCTGCCAAGTAGGGAGAGTGGGGGGGATGGATACACACGCACTTGTTTCTTACATATACCCGCCCGCTGCCAGATATTGACATATGGAGGGTACTCCATTTAAAATTTGCCCAAAGTGCAACCATAAGTTCCCCTGGGTAGACAAACATAATACCTTTAACCTGTGTCTTCCTAGGGACCACCCGCGGCAAATTGTAGAGCTTGTAAGCTCTTCAAAGCCAAGACACTTAAGGACCGCTCGACCAAGCGTTGGGCCCACTACACCAGGCAATTCGAGGCCATGGACGCAGTGGGTTCCTTCCGCGATGGCAGCAGCGCCGCCGTTTCGGAAGGCAAGGGCCCAGGGGTGTCGTCAGCCACCCATGCGCAAGCCCCCGGCCTCGGAGGACTGACCGGCGGGTCAGTTATGGGGACAACACCCAGCGACAAGAGCGCTACCCACACCTCTTCCACCAAACACACTAACCCCACCCGAGAGTCAACACGGTTGTCGAGTGATCAGCATAATAAGGCGCAAATGGAGCGGACTGCCGAATCGGTGTCCTCTGGGCGTTCCAGGTCACGGTCACCCCATGACGCACAGCAAACATCAGCGATTGCTAAGAGTGCCTCATTACCTAAAGTCATGGAGATATGGTCGTCGGAAGACGAATCCGACCTCAGCCCCCAAGCAGCACGTTCGAAGGCTACTCTGGTAGCTCCTTCAATGTCTGCTCCCAAGATTCAATGTCCTTCTTCCAAGACCCCCAAATCTTGTGATTTCCCCCACCTCCGAATCTCGACGCCAAGCGTCGAAAGATTCGGAAAAGTCCAAGTGGTCAGGAAAACATTCCTCCTGGAAAGAGGGAAAAAACAGAAGAAAGCCTCTGAACACCAGGTTCTGAAGGACAAACAGGCCAAATCTTTAGAAAAGTCCAAGGCCCCTGACCCTGTCAGTACACAAAAATTGTCCCTCCCACTCCTCGATATGGGCATGGATGAGGAACCACTGCAGGAAAAGATTCTTCCCAGTTCCCAGAAATTGAACTCTGATGATATTGACAGAGTAATGAGGAGACTGTCTTTTTTTTTGTTGTAGATTTTACGAAAAAGACCCAAATTACTTCCACAGCTATCAGAGGACTCCTGCTACCTCTGCCCCTTCGGGATCCAAAGGTCCTCAACCTCCTACTAAGAACCTCTGTACTGAGACTCCAGTTCAGGGGCTGATTTCAGACCCTTTCAGTGTTGAACCTTACCAGCAGTATGGTGAGGATTCTGAAGTACAAATGATAGACGACCAGACTGGGGTCGATTTACTATGGAGATGATGACCAGGAAGAGGAGGAGGAAGATGAGGCGGAGGCCTATAGTCTCGACTCCCCTACCCCCAAGGACCCCCCTGTGAATGACTCACCTGTTGAAAATCAGCCTTTGCTTAATGAAGTTTTAGCCAAGGCGGCAGACCTTTTCCAAATTGACACTCAGGGTGCCCAAGAAGAGAGATTTTGCAGAGCAAATTCTAGGGGATAAAAGATCCATTGCACAAGCTATCCCCATTCTAAAATCTATTCAACGCAGAATCGATCCTTCTCTGGTGACCCCCAATCTTACTCGGGCAGTCAACCCACGAGTAGAAAAATTATTCAGGGCCGCACCCTCCAACCCACTGTTCATAAGGGGTCATCTAAAACCTGACTCATTAGTGGTTACAACCACTAGTAAGAGAGCGGGAATACCACTAGCATCTTCGGAAGCTCCCCCGGACAAAGAGAGCAAGAGAATATATGCTCTAGGTAGGAAGGTGGCATCCACATCGGCATACCAAGCACGCATTGCCAATACCACAACTCTGCTAGTAAGCTACAACTGCCACCAATGGGAACAGGTAGCTGCCCTCATTGCCTCCGCACCAGAACCTCTAAAGAGCCAGTTGCGCCGGATTGCGTCGGAAAGAAGATCAGTGTCTGGATGCATTCTCAAGGCTAACTTCGATGTAGCAGACAAAGCTGGGAGGCTAATAGCAGAAAACACAGTAATTAAACAACATGATTGGCTAAGGCAGTTGGGGTTTAAACCCGAGACCCAAGCCACCCTCCTAGACATGCCGGTAGAACCTAATGTCCTGTTTGGGAAAGCAGTGGAGGAAGCGCTCAAGACGGCTAAGGACGGATATGACACCTTGGAAGTCCCTTGGCCGGCTAACAAATAAGCCCACAAACCAGCAGGTAAATAACAATTTTCGTCGTTTTCACGGGCAAAACTCCCAAAGAGGCTCTAATTACTATCAGAACCAAGGAACCTCGTGGGGCGGCAACCAACAAGCTTCCCAAGGTTTTACCAGAAGGCAAAAGGGGGAGCCGCGGTAGAGGGAGAAGCAGCCCAGGTAGAGGCGCTACGCCTCCCAATAAACAGCAGTGACGTTCCGCTCCGGGTCCCTTCCCATGCATCCCCAGTAGGGGGGGGGGGGCATTTCCATCTTCACCCACGCATGGGAAGGGATCACTTCGGACAGATGGGTGCTGTCCACAGTGTCCGCGGGATACAATATAGAACTACTGCAACGCCCCCACAAACACCCTCCAAGACATAAGAAACACTCCTTGGAGCACCAAAGAATCCTCCTCGAGGAGATTGCCGTTCTTCTTGCAAAGGACGCAATAGAACTCGTCCCGGGCAACCAGGTAAACAAGGGTATTTATTCAACTCGCTTCCTTGTGCCAAAAAAAGATCCAACAATGCGCCCAGTATTAGACTTACGCCCTGCAAACAAGTATTCCAAGCCACACAAATTTTGCATGACTACACTTCAGGAAGTAATCCCCCTACTAAAAAGAGGAGATTACATGGCAACATTGGATTTGAAAGATGCTTATTTTCATATTTACATGCTCCCAGCGCACAGAAGATTGTTGCGCTTCAAAATAGAAAGCCAGCACTACCAGTTCAAGGTGCTGCCCTTCGGAATAGCCTCAGCTCCAAGGGTATTCCCCAAGGTATTGGTGGTGGTGGTGGCGGCGCACCTACGCAGGGAGGCAATCCCAGTGTACCCTTACCTGGACGACGGGCTCATCACAGGGGAAACCCCCGTAATTTGCAAATCCAACATTCAAAGAACGATCGACCTCCTCTTCCAATTGAGCTTCTCAATCAACGAGAAAAAATCAAGCCTGGTGCCAAGCCCCTCCAAACAGTTCCTAGGAGCTGTCCTAGACACCCAAGAGGGGGGGTTGGCCTTTCCATCAGAGGGAAGAATTCGGAATCTGTTGCTGCAAATTCCTCAATATCAGTCCGGTCGCCAGATAAGGGTGCGCAAAGCGATGTTTGCTAGGCATGATGGCGTCATGCATTTGCCTGGTTCCCCACGCTTGCCCGCGCATGCGACCCATGCAGGAGTGGTTGGCGAAACAGTGGTCTCAGGCACGTGGTCAGTGGGACGATCTAGTGGTCGTTTCCCCAACACTAGTACAGAGTTAGTCTTCACTGGTGGACAAGAGAGAATCTTTCAAAGGGGAAGCCCTTTTACGATCCAGAAGTACAGGTAGTTCTCACAACAGATGCATCCCTGTCAGGGTGGGGCGCTCACCTCCTTCACTAAACAGCTCAGGGTATCTGGTCTCACACAGTGGCTCAGAATCACACCAACCTGCTAGAACTCCTGGCAGTCTTCAGAGCGCTTCGGGCGTTCGAACCCCACCTATCCAACCTGTCAGTGCAGATCCTAACAGACAGCACGACAGCAATGTTTTACATAAACAAACAAGGGGGCATTCTTTCGCAAAATCTGTCCAGGCCTGCCCTGAAAATGTGGATATGGGCACTCAGACGGAACATTTACCTGTGATTTTTAACTTTGTTAAAGGGACGTTATGGTTCCAAGTAAAACCGAAAAACCCTTGAAATTCGCCAGTTATGGTAAGCAAAGCAACCATAACTCGCGCCACCACCGTGCACTAAGACTAACACCCACGACATCAAAGATGACATCACTGATGACATCACATATGTATGTACTTTTCATGAAATATGTGTTCAAGGGATTCTTATTATAATGTTGCGAAAAAAGTGTCAAGGATCATTGCAATAAATATCCTACCCTAATTAGTGCATTGAACGATGCATTGATGTAAATAGCATTCTATTATGGGGTTCTTTCTAGTATACTAAGCTACTCATGCAGAAATATAGCATTGTGTGCAGCGTACAAGATGAAGGTATAATATTTGTAATGTTAATATGTTGATTAATTCTTTTCTTAATAGATTTTTGTGTACTGTGAAATATGTAATAAGTAGCTTATAAAACCCATGTATTACATAATTGCATTACTATAGATAAAACACAGAGACAAGAGCACATACCAATATGGGTATATACAGGGAAAGTGAAGTTAGCAAAAAAACACAAGTAGTAGCAGAAACAATTCATTACCTTACTGATTATTTTCATGCAAAAAAATTATTGCTCTGTTTCAAAGCTGCTATTTACCCTATGTATATGTATCACTTGATGTGATTGGACCCTAAGGAAAGTAGTGTGAGTACAATGTATACAAATATGACCATATACAGGGAAAGTACAGCCATAAAAAAACAGAACTATCAGAAAGTGCTGATAAGTCTATTGATTATCTTTATGCACAGAAAGGAGTGCTGTCTTTCAAGCTTGTGTCTTCCCCTATGTATGTTTCATATGATGTGACTGAACTCTAAGGGAATTAATGTAAGAAGCTACTTGAAGGATACGTCTACAAATAAAATAACATTTTTAGTCTCTGACTGTTACTGAAGAAAACATGTATATGTCAGCAAAAGAAAAGAGTGAGCCAGACATGTGATGTCATCAGTGATGTCATCAATGACGTCATCAATGACATTTGTGATGTCATCTTTGATGTTGTGAGTGTTAATCTTAGCAGTGCACGGTGGTGGCGTGAGTTATGGTTGCTTCGCTTGCCATAACTGGCGAATTTCAAGGGTTTTTCGGTCTTACTTGGAACCATAACGTCCCTTTAACAAAGTTTTTTCATTGAATTTCATAGGTTTTTAGTAGTGCAACTTAACCATAACATCCTTTTCAATAGATGAAGACCACTAGCATCTTAGGTCCTCAAAGTGGGAACCCCGGGTGGTAAAAAAAAGATGGCCACCATGAAAAGAGAAGGCGGGGTGTATAAAGAGAACACAACAGGGCATCAGCGGGGGGTGGGGGATAAGAGTAGGGAGACACAGGGCATGAGCAGGGGGTGGGGGGGAACAGGGCACACACGGGGCATGAGCAGGGGGTGGGGGGAACAGGGGAGACAAGGGGCATGAACGGGGGGTGGGGGGAAAAGGAGGGAGACTGGGCATGAGCAGGGGTTGGGGGGAACAAGAGACACTGGCCATGAGCGGGGGGTGCGGGGAACAGTAGGGAGACACAGGGCATGAGTGGGGGTGGAGGGGAACAGAGGAGACACGTGGGCATGAGCGGGGGGTGGGGGGGGGAACAGGGGAGACACGTGGGCATGAGCAGGGGGTTGGGGGGCAACAGGAGACACACGGGGCATGAGCTGGGGGTGGCGGGGTGGGGGGGGAAACAGGGCAGATACTGGGCATGAGCAGGGGGTGGGGGGTACAGGAGGGAGACACGGGGCATGAGCGGGGGGTGGGGGGAACAGGAGGGAGACACGGGGCATGAGCGGGGGCTTGGGGAGAAACGCGAGGGAGACACGGCGCATGAGCGGGGGGTGGGAGTACACGAGGAAGACACGGGGTATGAGCAGGGGGTGGGGGGGCAACTGGAGACACACAGGGCATGAGCGGGGGGTGGGGGGAACAGGGGAGATACGTGGGCATGAGCGGGGGGTTGGGGGCAACAGGAGACACACGGGGCATGATCTGGGGTGGCGGGGTGGGGGGGAACAGGGGAGATACGTGGGCATGAGCGGGGGGTTGGGGGCAACAGGAGACACACGGGGCATGATCTGGGGTGGCGGGGTGGGGGGAACAGGGCAGATACTGGGCATGAGCGGGGGGTGGGGGGGTACAGAGGGAGACACGGCGCATGAGCGGGGGGTGGGAGTACACGAGGAAGACACGGGGCATGAGCAGGGGGTGGGGGGGCAACTGGAGACACACGGGGCATGAGCGGGGGGTAGGGAGGGAGACACGAGGCATGAGCGGGGGGGAACAGGGGAGACACGGGGCATGACGGGGGGGTGGGGGAACGGGAGAGAGACACGGGGCATGAGCGGGGGTGGGGGAAACGGGAGAGAGGCACGGAGCTTACTGTGAAATGCTCCATGAACCGATGAACAAAGATGGCGGGCGTCTCTCACAATAGACGCACTGCACGCTTCATGGCAGCCAATCGGAGCGCATGTCAGATGTCCGCGGACTTCACGCAAGCGCTTGCCCAATCCCTGTCCAGTCCGCGGAAGCGGACACAGATATCACAAATTTTTTGCACTTACATTTTTGTCATTTTTAAAAAAAACTACTGGACGGATTTACACCAAATAAAAAAAAAAAGCACGCTTTCAGGACCAAGCTGCCGCTCCCGCCGCAAATTTGGTGTAAATCCGTCCAGCGGTTTGGGCTGTAGGCGTGGGAAAAAAAGAAGTTTTGGGACCCCCCCATACCTTTGCCCCCCCTGGACCAAACCTCACCAAACTTTGCAAATTCAGAGTGGGCCATAGACTTTTTTTGCAAAGTTTGGTGAGGATTCGTCCAGGGGGAGCGAAGTTATAAGCCGCTCAAAAAGTGCTCTTCCTATGATATATATTTCTTTCAGGGGGGGGGGGTCTGGGAAACTCTCTACCAGCACGAATACAGCCCATTGACTTGTTCTTGTGTGGATGGCCCTTGGGAGAGTCTCAACCAAGTCTTTAGCTCACTGTTCTTTTCACAGAGAAGAAATTTCCCCGCATATCAGTCTTTGTCCTGCCCAGGGGCAGTCCAACACCGAAATGCTAAGCAATTCTCCTCTGAACAAGGGTACCACAGCAACCCCATACACGTGTTTCAACCTTGTTGGGCATCATCAGTGAGGTGAAGCTGTGTCTCTCTGGGAGCAGTGACCAAGGGGTCCACGTTTGGAGTCCCCTGGTAACTTGTATATGATTTTTCATCCTGCCTACAAGGATCGCCTTACTCTGTGAGGCCTAATGTGGGGGGAGGAGCGCTGGTTTCAACCACATTATCATTTGAACACTTGATTTATTTCCTTTTCATGCTTTTTGTACAAGAGATGGGGCAGGCATTAGGTTTTTATTAGCATAGGCCAGTTTGATTTGACAGAGTCCACTAGGACGGTGTTATTTTTTTATTTGATGGTCGAGATTACTCCCATCTTAAAAATAGAGCAGAATAGGAGTTTTTCTAATCCCAACCATTTAAATAAAGGTTTTATAAATTATACCCACTGTGCCAGTCTCCGTTTGGGATAACATGTCTCCCCTACTCTGGGAATAAATTGAAAATCAGGGCGAGCATGCTGGGGGACACCAGTAACGAAATACTCTTGTAATGGTTTCCGGCAGGTTTGTGTTCAAACTGTATGTATCGGCTATGGATGTGGTTCTTGGCAAGGTAGCATTAGCACCACTGTCAGTTGGTACATCCAAAGTGAGCTGGCTAGTGTACACAGATGATGTTTTATTGCTCGATTATGCCACGATTGGGTAACAGCAATTGTTAAATCCTTTTGCTACGTACACAGCCTGAAATGAACAAAAAACAAAATTATACAGTTTAGTAAAAATAGGTGGCAAAGCTGGTTTTCAAATTGAGTGCTGGAAACAAGGTCAGAGAGGTTACTGACAAGTTGATTTATCTGGGCTTCTATTTTCTTTCTCATCCGCAAAAGGATGCCGTTATAGCCGAGTTGATTACAGAAATGAATACTCCTACGTCCCATCCCCTCTCCTCCATACTTTAGGGACATTCTGTCCATCGGGACGGGACCAGAGCATTTTTGAAGCATCAAATAACTTTTTGTCCTTTTATTTTTACGCTGGGCCACTGCACATGACTGTAGCCCTGCCTTCCTGAGCTCTGCCCCGCGCATCACCCTTCAGACCTTTTCTCCGCTCTGCCTGGGTCGGACGCAGTTGCATCGTACGGAAATGTTTCTTTTTTGTTCCCTTGTCCTTCATCTTCCTGCTCCGGTTCTGCAGTGTTCTTTACTCCACATATGCCGGTCTGTGATTTGTGTCCTGTTCTTCGTACGAACGCCATTTCACAAGGGCAGATCCCCATTCTCTGTCTGGAGTGCTTGGGCCCGGAACATCGGTGGGACTCTTGCTTCTACTGCGACTCCCTCTCCGTCCGTGCACTCCAGCGTCGGCTTGTCAGATTGGTGGAGGTGTTCCAAACGATTCCTCCTCCACATTTACAGCAGTTCATCGACGAACAAAGGATGCGTCCGGTTCCTTGCTTTTTCGGGCACCCCGGCCAGGGGACTCCTTCTTGGGGCCTTCTGGTTCCGGGAGGGGCCCAAGTGTCTCTGGTACCAGGGTTCTCCCTGAGATGTCCTGAAAGGGATCTAACCTGGGTTCCGGAGTTTGCTCCGAGGCTGTGTCAAGACTGGATATTTGTCAGAGGTTCCCCATCTGGGGGCTAAGGTTAAGCCCAACATTTCTGGGGCTGTTTTGACCAGGGTTATTTGTGAGGTTTCAAAGTCTGGAACTAAACGTACCTTTCCTGTACAATGACTAAAGGTACCAGGGTTACCCCTGAGGATCCCCAACGAGGGGCTATATTTAGAACTGGGAAGATCAAGGGGCCTCCTCCGCGGGCTCTGGCTACGGATGGTGACCCTAAGCCTTCCCAGTTTGTGGTTAAACCGATCCTGCTGAGGGGACAAAGAAAGGGGGTGGGGGCCCTAAGTCTTCAAGTACCGGCCCTGCCAAGTTTCCTCACTGAGGGCTTATTCTTCTGCAGAATCCGAAGGAGCTAAAAAGCGTTCTAGATCTGCCAGTACCGGCTCTGCCAAGTTTCCCTGTCACCAGGCTAAAATGGATAAAAAAGGCCCTGAAACCCCTGTGGTGACAATGTCCTCACTGACACCTGGTACGTAGTTCACCTCAGGCAGTGAAAAAAAAATGTGGTTCAACCCACTCGGTCTGAGGTGGCCATTTTGACTAGCTTTCACACCAACATTCTCAACGGCTGGTGCACAGAGGCCTATATTTGGGGGCGAGCAGCATTTTCCAAGGAATGTGGACAATACTTATCCTTTCTGCCCTCTAGTGGATTGGCGTGCTTTGTTTCCGCTGCCCCACACAATTTTGCTCCCTCCTGCGTCCGCTCCCTTAGTCTATGTGGATCCAGTTTGTGGAGGGCCACCCTGGCAACCAGCGTCTTTACAATCCTGGGGGGTATGCCCCTCCAGAGCGGCCTCCACCCACTCATGTGCCTAGATCTTCCTCCGAGGACGCGTTTATTGGCAAATTCCAGGCCCTTATGCACTCTGACCCAATGAAGGCATACTGTAAGGATCTATTCAAAGAAATGTATTCTAAGCCTTTCGAGCCGCAGCCTGCACCTACAACCCCTCAGCAGGTTTCTGTATAGTGTCCCCCCTCCTTTTCCGGTGGGTCTCCCTCCTACACTGTCACCACTGTCTCCACTTTCACCTATGCTTGAGACGCCCATTGTGCAGTTAAGTATACCCACGGGGTCTGAGGTACCACGGCTAAGCTTCACAGTGCTTGCACCCCAACTCTGGAACTCCCTACCGCTTAACATCAAAACTGTCGAATCCTTCCAGATCTTTAGGAAGCAGGTCATCAGCTGGCTTCTAAACAAAGAATAACGCCATTAACACCAGACCCGTGCGGTAACTGGCTTAGACACTGTATTTATATTGAAAATTGTATATTGTACGTACTGCATATGCTCTGTTTATTGATCACTGTATATATATGTATATATTATAAACGTGTACGAAGTATGCAACACAAAGCTACTCCTCAATGCTGTAACCAAATTCTTAAGCGCCCTCCTACCTCTGGGTTTGGAGCGCCATATAAATAAATAAATAAAACAAACAAACGTGCTGCGGATCAGTTTTCTGTTCCCGCCACAGATGACGAAGACCAAGCAGACCAGGATAGCGATGACCCGTCCCACTCTGTCAGAGGCTTTCATGAGTGGGCTGTGCATTTGATGACATTGCTGGATATTAGCCTCTGACTCCACAAGAAGGTGTACTTCCAGGAGCCTTAACTCTTATGACACAGAACGCACAGGCCTTTTCAAAAGCACATGCTTTTGAAGCAAGCCTGCCAGGTCTGGGGAAAAACCTAATTCGGGGCAGCACATAAATAGGAAAATTGCTGCTGGCTACAAGTTCTCAAAGGAAGTTCAGGACAAAGTACTTGATCTTCCCTTCAAAGGTAAAGAGCTGTTCCACTCTTCCACAGATGAGGAACTCAATAAAACAAAGGCAAGCGCGCAGACGGCTAAATCTGTCGGTCCTTGCCATACCCCCAGCTAAAGTGGCCTATACGCAGAGGCCGGTGACCCAGACAAGGTCC
The DNA here is from genome assembly GCF_040938575.1 of Ambystoma mexicanum. Taxonomy (NCBI): domain Eukaryota; kingdom Metazoa; phylum Chordata; class Amphibia; order Caudata; family Ambystomatidae; genus Ambystoma; species Ambystoma mexicanum. Next base: position 971,276,065 of record NC_090941.1, on the reverse strand, counting down.
TTCGCAGGTTTCAGAGGGTCCCAGGAGTGTCGAGCATGCTGGTCAGAAGGCTCCTCTGGTGCACCTCGGCACAAGCAGCAAAGTGGCTGGTTTTTCTCTCCATCATCAGCCTTCTCTTCAGCAACAGGTCCCCCAAATTGTTTTCCATCGGTCACACGAGACTCCGGCCGCAGGCCGTACATAGTCTCTTTTGGAGACATGACCGACCATCACAGAAGATAAAATGGGACCACAAAGACCGAATTTTCCTCTGAGGTTCCCCATCTGGGGGCTAAAACTAAGCCCAACGCTTCTGGGGCTGCTTCAACTGCGGTGATTCCTGAGGTTTCTCAGTCTGGGACTAAACGTACCAGCCTAGTCTCGAGGTTTCCTGTCCGGTGACTAAAAGTACCGGGGTAAAACCCTGAGGATCCCCAATCGGCGGGGCTTTTTCAAAGACTAGTGGAATCGAGGAGCTGCATGTAGAAGCTTTGGCAACCGGGCGTGACCCTAAGCTTTACCACAAACAATCTTGTGGTCATACCGGTCCTGCTGAGGGGGCCAAGAAAGGGGGCATAGGCCCCAAGTCTTCCATGCACCGGCCCTGCCGTGCTTTCCTTACTGAGGGCTAATTCTTCTGCAGGCTCAAAAATGCTCTAGGTCTGCTAGTATCATCTCTGCCGAGGTTCCCTTTCAGAGGGCTAAAACCGATCCACAAACCCCTACAATCTCTGTAGAGGCACTTGCCTCACTAAAACCTGTGACGCAGATCACTTCAAGCAGTGACAAAATGGCATTTCAACCCGCGCGGTCTGAAGCAGCCATTTTGACAAGCTCTTCTTCACCAACATTCTCAATGGCTGGTACAGAGGGGCCTACCTTTTGGGGTCAATGCCACAGTTTTTCTAGTAATATGTGTGATTTGTCCGCTGGTAAATTACCTGCGACGGAAATGTTCGCATGGGAAATGTACGCAATACAAAATGTTTGTACATTTCCCATGCAAACATTTCCATTACAAATGACACAGATTCAAACACAAACCTTCACACACCCTCACTCACACCCCCAGAGCTGCTGGTCCCAAGCTTTGAACCCAGACTCCAAAAGGATTCCGATACTATCCTTCGTAACCGTGGATTTTCAATGGTGGTCAACCTCCAGCAACCTTTCAGTAGGAACCTCCTTCCAGGAGCCCTTCCTACTGATTACAGTTCCAAAAGACTCCTTCCTCCTAGGATGGGGAGCAACATTGGATAACCTTGAAGTGTACGATCTGTAAATCCCACCCCCCGCCCCCCAAGAGAGAATGTCTCATCAACTACCTATAACTCCTGGCAGTTTATCTGGCATTGAAATATTTCCAGCCTTCTATCAACGGAGTGGTGCGAATTTGCATGGACAATTCTGTAGCTTTGTTCTACTTCAACAAACGGGGGCACCAGGGCACCCCCTCTGGTGTATCTAGCTATCCAGATTTGGAATTGGCCAGTCCAACACAAAGTCTGGGGCTGCTTAAAACTGGGTTATTCTTGTGGTTTCAGAGTCTGGGCCTAAATGTACTGAGCCTAGTCTCGAGTTTTCCTGTAAAGTGATTAAAGGTAACGGGGCTAATCCTGAGGATCCCCAAACAGGGGCTATAATCAAAACCAGCAGGATCGTAGGGCCACCTTTAGGGGTTCAGGTTCACGGATGTGACCCTAAGCTTTCCCACAAACAATCTTGTGATATGATATGGCATTTATAACGTGCATATACACAAGTGTTTCAAGGCGCGACAAGGCAAGGGAGGGGAACAAAGGGAGGACGGACAAAGATGCTACTAGGCCAGGTGTCATTCAGATCACGCAAGTGCATGGGAGGGGCAGGGACAGTGCAGCTGTGGTTGTAACGGGTCCTGCTGAGGGGGCAAAGGAGGGCAAGGGCCCTCAAGTCTTCAAGCACTGGCCCCACCGAGTTTCCCTTACTATTTCTTCTGCAGAAACGAAAGGGTCTGAAAAGCGCCCCAGGCCTGCTAGTACCAGCTCTACCGAGGTTCACTGTCAGATGGCTAAACTTGATTACAAAGCCCCGACAATCCCTCTACTAATAAGGCTAAGACTGTCATTTCTTGTTTTTCTGCAAGAAGTATTCTGGTATGAGGAACAAATACCTAAAAACACTTTGTAATAACCATGGCATACGTAGAACAAAGGATGCTCTATCATTATTTCGACACTCCCTGAATATCTAGTTGTATATTTTGTGGCGTCCTTCCTTTCCGAGGCATGGCGTGTGAGGTCAAAGATCATTACCAGTGCTGGACCCAAGTAATGAACTTGTGACAAGCGCAGGGATGGTTGTCCTAGTTGTGTATATACTACGAGTCGACTGGAAAAACCCACCCGTAAACCCTTTTGTACATTGGTGGTAATACTTTGACCCGACCTATAGAGCGCTCCAGATGCCCCACCAAAATGCACACAAGCACTTTATGCTGATTTGGACTGAATTTCCCTATACAAATTGTATTGTACCAAGGTCTGTGCATAAGCTAAAATATACAATATCCGTTAAGAAAAAAGGCTTTCATACTGTTGAATGTACTGCTCTGCTTTTAAATATGTACTGAATTTCAATGAGTTTCCTGACAGATCACTTTTAAGTAAGAAGTCTTAAATTCACACTGTTTTTTAACAAATGTTCTGCATGACCACGTATGGATTGTCTATGTACCATGTGTATTATTGTGGTTTGTGGCTAAGAATAAAAGCCCTATGATGTTGGAATGGAGTATGATTATTCAACAACTGAAAGTCCACAAATCTAAAAGATAATACAAATGCATTCCCTAACACTAATATTGGTACTATTTCAATGTTGCAAACTACTTTTAATGAACCCAAAAAAAATAGATCTTGGCACTACTACTTCCAAAAACAAAACTTGTTAGAAATATACATAATGTCCCAATAACCAATCCTATAACATCAGCAAAACAAACACTTAAAACCTTGTTCACGTTTAAGAAGTATTATTTTAAAAAGTTAAACTATTGTGGCACATCACAAAAACATAATTTACCTTTTACTACTCCCTTAACTTCTACATCACAAACTTCAACAACTGAACAAATATCACAAGTAAATATTTGTAGTACTGACAGTAGTCAAAGCATTTAAAGTGCTACTATTCGTAAAAACAAAAGGCAACATCCCAAAAAGATAACTACCTCTGGAACAATCCCATTTGGCAAATTAAAATCTTGGATTGGGGAAAGTAATTTGCACCATCTGCAAATCAAAATTACCTTATAAAATATAATTTTGTAAATTCAGCAATGCTAGCATGTAGGCAAAATATACATGAGCACATATATTTTAGAAATGTTTATAAAAATCAAACTACCGTACAATCTTTAATGCAAGAAAAAACAGTGCCATTTAGTTAGTACAACTGAAAAACAAAATACTAAAAGAAAACCTATACTAACTAGAAAAAGTAAGTGAATCTCGACCTTCTAAAGTTCTTAAAACATGTCATTTTGGTGATTGTGTGTCACCTCCAAATGTATTAGTATGAGATCCAGAGATTGCTTATTCTTTTTCAGGCTGCTTAAAGTGTGGATCAATAATTGCAGTAGGACAAGCAAATGCAGCTATTCTCCAAAAATAAAAAATCTCAATAAAGAAATGCTTTAAAAAAGTGAATAATTATTAAAATCAAACCTTTTTTGACAAAATACTATAGATTTTAAACCAATTTCAAATATAAAAAATGTACACAATGCATAATAGTTTTCAATTTACTTCATGCTGCACAAAGCGCATACCGGTACAGTTTCTACTAATTAAAAACATTTAAAAGTAGCAACATAAATAAAACAAGTCAAATAGATATTTTTGTAATAACATGCAAGTTTACAAACTTCTCCAGCATGGGGTCTGGCATGGATTCACATGCTCATGAATATTCCCCGTTGTCAGACTGGGAATCCTCTGTAAAAGCAAAAAAACAGTTTCACTTTCACACTGTATTTCTCCTCTAAACAAATCACTGTCCTCCGGGTGATACTGCCCCCATCCAATGACAGTCCTCTCCCTAAGCCACGCCTGCGGCAGCCATCTTCAAATTTGGTAAGAACGTAAAGGGGCAGTATGACCAAGGAGAGCTGAAGAGGGGTCGAAGGGAGGGTTTGCATGTGAATCCATCCCAAACCCATGTTGGAGAACAATAGTTATAGGTAAGTTTACTTTCTTTCATTGGATTTATACGGCGCAACCACTGACCCGGAGGCTTAAGTAACTTAAACCTTCTCCAGCATGGGGTCTGGCATGGATTCACATGCTTGTGAATAACAAATACACAGCAGTAACACATTACACAACCACTAGAGGTGGCAAGGCTCAACGGGAACAATTAACCATGACCCCTGGAACAGACTCACCTCAAGTGAACAGGTTGCATAGCACTGTCTGGCCGACTCTGGACTCCTCCCTGGAATCACTGTTGACGCAGTAGAACTTTGTGAAGGTATGCATGGACCTCCACGTTGCAACCCTGAAGATGTCAAGCATGGGCACACCAGAAAGGAACGCCGTTTTCGCAGCAATCGCTCTGGTGGAAAGGGCTTTCGGAATGCCCGGCAGAAGCGAGTTCGCAAGCAAATGACAGTGCATGATGCAGCTGGAGAGCCACCTTGGCTAAGGCCTTCCCATGGTTCACAGATCCAAAGTTCACAAACAATTGAAAAGTCTTGTGAAAACTCTTTGCGCGTGTTATGTAGAACTTAAAGGCACAAGCAACATCCAGCAAATGCAAGGCCCTCTCTGCCGTCAACTAAGGTTTAGAGAAGAAAACAGCAAAACACCAAGGGCTCGTTGAGGTGGAATTCCAATGGAACCTTTGGCATGAAAGAAGGGTGTGTATGCAGTACCACCCTCGATTTGTGGAAAGTCCGATATGGTTGCTTGCAGGATAGGGCCTGGATCTCACCCACATGTCTGGCAGAGGTGATGGCCACAAGGAAAGCCGTTAAGAAACTTGAGTGGGGCTTGATGCATAGGTTCAGAAGGTGCCCCCATGAGCCTTTTCCGGACCAAGTTGAGTTCCCATCCCGGGGCAGGAGCCTTCACTAGTGGGAAAGATCTGAGGAAAAAATGTGGTATTTTCAGTTGAACCCTTTTTCCAAGATTTTTATTGAAATTGGAGTTAAGGGACAGCTTTAAGGGGTGATGCGATGCCATTGCAAAAATAAAATTAACATTTTTTACGAATATAAATAATTTCAATTTTGTAGACCTACATCAAAACGCACAATTACAACAAATATATTCCAATGAAATACATTTTAACTCCATTTCAGAAATATCATATAGCTATTAAATTAGAAAAAAGGACAAATGACACACATGCTGCCGAAATGTAGTATTTATTCAGGAAATGGTTCGAGAGGTTGGAGTATAAAGTACAAGGTGCTTCCCTACAGGTGTTTTCCTGGCTGTGACTTTTTTATTTGGTTGTGGGAGGTAATAAGAAGTGGGTGGGGTGGGGGTAGTTTTTAAGTGGATGAAATGCAGGTGATTTTTTTGTTTTTTCTGTTTTTGTTTCAGGTATAAAAATTTAGGGCCAATGTAGTGAGCAATTAGTTACAAAACAATAATGAAGACCAATATTTCATAACATTCAGCATATGGGTATTGGTAGTATTTAAGTGTTTTACTTACTTTAGTATGTATGCTTTCATTATTTTCAGCATTCTTGCCCAACAGAAAACGTTCATTTTGTTTTTAGCAGGGGCCACGTTATGCAGGGTTGCACAGCAGGCAGATTAAAAGGTTGCTGGCATGCGTTGTGTAAGATGAGAGGTGTAATGTGCTATGATCACTTTTTATGTTGCCGTATGTATCTGGCGCATAAGGTTGTTCCGAAGCGCAAAGTTGCATTATTACCGAAGCACGACACAAAACTAACATTTATTTTTCTTCCTGGTGGGGGCGGGGCTATGTCAGGCATGCTCCCAGGTCAACACGGAACATCAACAATATTAGTTCCGGACTGGGACGTGGTTGCGAGCGAATTAGAACTCTGCAATTAACTTGGAGGCAGCGTGTTTTCCAAGCTGTAATGGGCGGCGGCGCTGGCGACCGGGAATTATGTGTCCCTCAACTAAGTTCAGGCTATATTCAATCTGATGGCTATAACAGTCTGTATAGCCCGCAGATTCACCAATCACAATTAAGGAATGGTGTTCTAATAACACTTAAATATTTTGCATACAAATTCACAACATATTTTATTAATAACCTGTAAATCTAAGTTTACATACTTTTTAAATTCTGGCAATTTTTCGTAATGATATCTAGAAAGAATTTGAACAAGGTCATAAAAGTATTCTTATTAAAAGCACAAGAATGTCAATTGTTTTTTTTCTGAAAGCTATTATACATAAACTGTAATTGGAATGTTTAAATTTGGCATTTCCATTTGGACTCCTCTTTTTATAGGGTGTTTTTTAAAATTGGAGGCAAGGGTCGGCTATAAGGGGTGATGTCCAGGCAGTCGTAAAGATATTTCCAATTGAAAATATATGAATATTTTCAATTTTATACAGCTAAATTAAAGTAGCACAACTCCAACAAACATTCATATATTTCAATAAAATACAATTAAATATTTTACAAACCATTACACCATGTTAAAACACAGTACATTATTTGGACATTTTTAACAAGCGTTGAGGTTAAACCAACAAAATCTTAGTCTACAAACAAAAGAAATCATAACGGTAATGTGACATTTAAATATATTATCAATACATTTAAAATGATATATTTAAATCCAATATCATGGGTAACCTTACCTCGCCCATAAACATTACAAATTCAAATATTATAATATGTCTACAAACAGGACCTCTATTTTTATAAGTATTAACTTGGTTAAATGTACACATCTACTACATAAAACTAACATATTGTTATAATACAAAAATACACCATAATTAAAAAAATATATACATTTCAATAGCACATACTTTACATGAAAAACTAACCTATACGTACACAATATATATTTGTATTTTGTAATTTACATTAACTAAAAGAACCAAATGAAATTGAAAAATTATAAATATATAATTTAATAACAAACATAACATGCAACATACAGTACCCATAAAGAGAAAATACACTAAACAAAACACATTGCAATATAATCACTATTTAGAAAAATGTATCAACAAAGAACAAATATATACACACACAACCTTTACAATTTACAAACTTCATAACATTTAAATTCTAATCGTACTTTACACAAATATCCATTTTCTGCTAAAAAATGAATAAATGCAAAATGTATGACGTTGGAGAAGCCAAATGTCATACACATTAAAGACATAAAGCAATACAAATGTTTTCACATTTTTATGAAACTAAAATATTTATTAAAAAATTACATCACCTTCACTGTCAAAATCTTTACAACCCAAGCTAAATATTACAAAACAAAAATGGGGTGAGTTAAGGTTGCCACTCAACGATCTATCTTGTATGATACCAGAGACATGCTGGTATTATAGAGGTTGGGACTACATTGGTTAAATGATCTGCTTTTAGTCCTCTGATACTACATAAGCATGTTCCACATTAGAACACTCAACGTTTGACTTTTTAAGTGGTTACATATGAAGTATTCATTGCTTAGAAAAGGAAAATAACTTGTTTTTACTTTGTTTTGTCTGTTAAAGGATACTTGATTCGTGCTAATTGTTAGTTTTGGTTTGTGATTCTTATGGATGCATTGCATTGAGGAAATTTAACTTGCGCTTCATCAATTTTGTTTGAGGCACAGTGTAATTTATTTGACATGGCTATTATGACCGGTCTCCAGCATGGGGTCTGGCATGAATTCACAAGCTCATGAATATTCCCTGTCGTCGGGCTGGGAATCCTCGGTAAAAGAAAAAAGTTTCACTTACAAACTATATTTCTCCTTTAAACCAATCACTGTCCTCTGGTCATACTGCTCCCATCCAATGACAGTCGTCTGCCTAAGCCCCTCCTCTGGCAGCCATCTTCAGATTTTTACAGTGCGCTTCAGTGTTGGAATTCCTCAAGTTTGCTGTCTTTGTAGGTTTTTTCATGTTTTCGACAGAAAAAAGTTCTATTTTCGTTTCTAAGAAGCCTGTGTGCTCTCTTCATCTGCCGACACCGGGGATCCATTGTTTGTGAATTTCAGCGCCCCTCAAGGGCAAAGCTCATTGAAGATTCTAGAAGGCCACCAGGCCTACTTCGGGCCCTCCGACCATGACGGAAGGGAAGGTCCCTCTTCAAGCCCTGCGCCAAATGCAGGCTACGGAACATGTTTGTGGATGACCAGCACCTGCAGTGCCTCGATTGCCTGCACCCGGACCACGAGGAGGTGGAATGCAGAATTTGCCTTGGTCCCTCTCCAAAAAGTTGAAGAGGGACCGGCAGTAGCAGTGTGGCTCAAATCTAAGGCCTCTGCCCCTTGCGACTAGCAGAGTCATGTCTCATTCAGGACCTGCCGGTCCGAGGAGCTCTTCTTCTAAGTCTTGTGAGGCCACCTCATCTCTGGGGACCTCAAGATAAGACCAAGAATCGCAAGACGAGTCCGAGTTCACCGCGGAAGCGAGTCCCAAGTTGGATAGGGCACCATCGACTTCACCATCTGCCTCCATTGCCAGCCGGTAGTTGAGCTCCTCCTCGAAAAGGAAGTAATCTACCACAGCTAAACTTTGTAAGAAATCTGAGAAGCCACTGACGGAGGATAAGAAGGCGGAGCAGCCCAAGCAGGCCCCATCGGCTCAGGCTAAGGCCTCGTCGACGATGGAATTGGAGACTTCTGCAGCTAAGGGTGCTAACACTGCGACGGTAGCCCCCGCAGCTCAGGTGTCCCTACCCCCGAGGCCCGACACCGCCGCAGTGACTTTGGCAAAGTTTGTTGGCCTGCCAGAATGGAGAAACCGGTCCTGGCCCTCTTCAAGACACTCGGAGGGGGGGGGGGGGTAAGAGGAGGACGATAATGACGGCGCAGGGCCTAGTTTTCCCGTTCTGACATCTCAACCAAGGGACATTTCCCTGGATATTCTGTCGACTCCTACACACTTTGGTGTCAGACATCCAGTTGAGGATGCCTCAGCCTCAAGTACCTGTGGTTTCCCCAGGTCCCAGATCAGCCTCCAATGAAAAAGAGAAAGCATCATTCGACCCCTGCCCCCCATTCCAACCTCCGCCTCCATGTCGGGTTCCTTCTCACCCAGCAGATCCACACACTGGTACAGGGACGGATACGGCCAACATGACAGAGGCTAAAGACAAGGAAATTGTTGCTGCGGACGGCACATCCCCGCATTTAGATGCCTCACATAGGGTGTCTCCGCCGGATGAAGTGGGATTGTTCCACTCCATGATCTCAAGAGCCTCCGAGCTATTCCAATTAAGGCCAGAGGAAACTAAGGAGGGCTTCTTGTACCATAGGCGTGCGGTCAAGAGGTAGATGGGCATGGCGGTACCCCTTCTGGACAACGTTTGGGAAGAGGGCCTGGCCCTCATGAAGAGCACTTGCATGGCTCCAGTCAAAAAGGATAGGCTGGAAAAGGAGTATCGGGTACTGGACTCCACACCCAAGTGCCTGAGGTCACGCCATCGCCAGATTCGATGGTATCGGCGGCTGAGAGGGAATGGTTACCCAACCCATTATTGTCTTGGGTCCTTCCAGACAGCGAGGGGAAGAGGATGGACCCCATGGGAAGGACAGTGATTTACCCTGCAGCATCCACTATAAAGGCGGCCAGTGCACTGGCAATCCTAGCCAGGTACGACATGGAGCTGTGGTACAAGCTGGGGATGATTTTAGATTTCCTCCCCCGACCATAAGAATATGGATGCAATCGCTATTTTCCAGGAATGGGAGGTAGCGTCTGATCACGCCATCACAGTGGCATTGGGCGTCGCCGACACAGGGTTCTGGCACGGTGTATGCCTTTGTCGCCAAGGCTGGATGAAGGCCATGAATTTCCACCAGCAGGTCCAAGCGAAGGTACTGGACATGCCCTTCGACAGAGAACCTATTTGGGGAAGGTCGTCGAGTCCCTCCAGACCATCAAGGCAGAGACGGCCCGTTCCCTGGGAACGCTCCAGCAGCACCGCTCTTCTTCTCACTCCTCCAGGGGAATGCCGAGCAGGTCTTCCAAAGGTTTCTCCTCATCGTCGGCCTTCCTGATCCACGACTGAAGAAGCCCACGGAGGCAGTTTGCAGGCCTACGGTAGCGAGGACAGCGTTGCCGTCGGCCACAGGGCAGGACGCTGGCGCCAAAGCAAGCCTGAACAGACCAGGACGTCGGGCTCCCACACGTGCACATCGGTGGGTGTCTGCAGATCCATCCGGTGGCCCGTCATGAGCAGCACATCCCTCAGCTCCTGGAAGAGGTACGGGCCATGCTGTGAAAAGGGGCAATAGAGCTAGTTCCCCAACGACTCCAAGGCTCCGGAGTCTAAGAAGACTGAGGGCTGGAGGCCCATTCTTGACCTACGACGTCCGAATAAATACCTCAAGTTCCAAAAATCCAGGATGGTCACATTGCAACATGTGCTCGGTCAACTGGAAAAAAGACTTGTTGACGTCGCTGGACCTGGAGGACACTTGCCTCCACGTCCCCATTCACAAGAAACCTCAAACAGTTCTATGTTTCGTAGTGCAGAGACAGAAGTACCAGCACCGGCCCCTACCTGGTTACAGTGTCTGGAAGTTTTGCTGACCAATATTTCGCACAATGAGTTCCAAGGTACGGGTTTCCAGAACCCACCATTCCAGGGTATGGTCACCACGTACGCATCCTTAGAGGTATGGGGAGCGCACACCGGACGTCTGCACGCCAGAGACCTGTGGTTGCCAGAGGAGAAGGATCTTCGTATCAACATCCTGGAGCTACGCGCTGTGTTCTGTGCCTTGAAGTTGTTCTTCCCGTCTCTGAAAGGAAAGGTGGTGAGGATCATCACGGACAACACCACCACCATGTTTTACATCAGGAAGCAAGGGGGCACTCAATCCCAGGCGCTCTCCAAGGAGGTGCAGGACTTGTGGCAATCGGCTGTTGGAGAGGGGGATGTTCCTCGTCCCTCTTCACCTGTTGGGAGTCGAACACCTCAGCAGGGAACTGCGCTACTGCTATGAGTGGGAGCTTCATCAGGTTCAGGTGAACCTCCTGTTCGCTGATTTGGGCAGGCCCCAGATGGATCTGTTTGCGACAGCGATGAGCCCCAAGTGCAGGAAGTTTGCCAGCAGGTTCCACCAGCCGAGGAACATGAGGGACGTGTTCTCCTTTCCATGGGAATTGCTGTTCCTGTACGCGCTCCCTCCGTCCCCTCTCTCGCTACAAGTCATCAACACACTGACGGTGTACGTGCAAGATGATGCTCATTGCCCCGGCTTGGCCAAGGCAGATTTGGTATCCAGTCTTTCCCAGTCTGTCGGCGTCCCCTCCGGTTAAGCTGCCAGTAGTTCCAGAGCTCACAGAGAATGAGGTGCGATCCTGCATCACAACCCAGGATCTCTGAACCTGTTGGCTTTGCTCCTGCAGCCCTAGAGTTTGATGGATACGAGTTGCCTCCGGACTGCAGAGAGGTCCTTGCCAAGGCCAGGGTGGTGTTGACTTTGAATTGCTAAGGTCACAAGTGGAAGCGTTTCGCTACATGGTGCTGGTTGCAGAAAATTACCCGGCTGAGGGTCATGGTCCCGCAAATTCTTCCATACTTGCTTTCTTTGGCCAAGGCTGGCCTGGCACACTCTTCTATCAAGGTGCATCTCTCGGCTATTTCCCGCTACACCTGTTCACCAGGAAGATCTTCACTGTGGTCTCACTGACTCGTCAAGGAGTTCCTCAAAGGACTTTTTTTATCTTTCCCAACGGTGAAGGCGCCTGCCCTGGCGTGGGGACTCAATGTGGTTCTGACGAGACTCATGGCGTCCCCCTTCAAGCCTATGCATCAGGCCCCTCTCAAGTTCCTCCTTGTGGCCATCACCTCTACCAGGAGGGTAGGTGAGATCTAGGTCTTATTCTGCATCAGCCATACCTGACTTTCCATGAATTGAGGGTGGTGCTGCGGCCGCACTGCTCTTTCATACCAAAGGTTCAGTTGGAATTCCACCTCAACAAGCCTTTGAAAACAGATAAACTGTTCTTTTTCCCAAAAGTCTTTGTCACCGGCTGAAAGGTCCTTGAACTCGCTGGATGTGACTTGTGCCCTGAAGTTCTACGTGGCACACAAGTTTTCGGAAGTCTTCACAGCTGTTCGTGAACTTTGGTCCTGTAAACCATGGGAAGGCCTTGTCCAAGGCTTCCATGTCAGGGTGTCTCTCCGACTACATCATACACTTTCATCGGTTGGCAAACCGGCCGTCCGAGAGCCCACTCCTCCAGAGTGATCGCTGCAACAATGGCGTTCCTGGCTGGTGTGCCCCTGCTAGACATCTGCAGGGCTGCTACGTGGAGATCCACGCACACCTTCAAAAAGTTCTACTTTGTCGATGGCGATTCCAGTGAGGAGTCCAGGGTCGGCCAGGCAGTGCTACACAACCTGTTCGCTGAGTCTGTTCCAGAGGTAAGAGTTATTGATTCTGTTGAGCCTTGCCACCTCCCGTGGTTGTGTAATGTTGTACTGCTATGTATTTTTTATTCATGAGCATGTGAATCCTTGCCAGGCCCCATGCTGTAGAAGTTACAAGTTACTTACCTGTAACTATTGTTCTCCAGCATGGGTCTGGCATGGATTTGCATGCAAACCGTCCCTCCAACCCCTCTGCGGCTCTTCTTGGTCATACTGCCACTTTACATGCTTACCAAATCTGAGGCTGGCTGTCAGAGGAGGGGTTTAGGGAGACGACTGTCATTGGATGGGGGCAGTATGACCCAGAGGACAGTAATTGGTTTAAAGGCAAAATACAGTTTGTAGTTGAAAGTGAAACTGTTCATTCTTTTACAGCAGATTTCAAGCCTGACTGGGAATATTTGTGAGCATGTGAATCCATGCCAGACCCCTGCTGTAGAACAATAGTTACAGGTAAGTAACGTTCCTTACACCTCATCTCCTGTGTGCAAATGAATCCTTGGGAATTTGTTTGTCTTGGACTGTTTACTACTCCAGGCTTATTAAAAAGTGAACCGACTTATATCCCCATAATATATGATGGAAAAGTGAAAGTTGAAACTAAATAACAGTTCACCATTCAGTTTATCCTTTTTTTTTTCTTTTTGTTTTGCAGAGTTTTACAGAAGTGAAGTGGTCAAAGATTCCTTGGTAGGTTCCAGCATAATTGTAATGTGTCTAGTTGTGTGGTGGTTTTGTGCCTAGAAACACTTGTGTACAGGTGCGTTATAAATTCCATGTCATATTTATATATAGAACATGGAGAATGTTTTCTGATCAGTCTTGCTAAAAATGTGCATGGATAAGCCCTCATTACGTTGACGGTGGCCAGAAGCCTAACATGGTTAGTCAATGTATCCGGGATCTGCAAGCTTTGGCTCTTCCAATGGTTTGGAGAGCAATGCTGTTTTATGGTAATAGTGCTTTATCCCCACCCTCTCGTATTTCCCATTACCTTGCAAACCAAAGAAGCATAGGGTAGAATATTCTAGCCTCACCAAAAAGGATTCCAATTGGGTCAGTTGAAGGTCTCTGTTGAGGGTGGGTCATGCTGCTCCTCTTGGAGCCCCATTTGAACCTTGTAACATGTTAATGTTCAAAACTTGTCAGTCAATAGGTATGAATGTATTTGTATTTATTGATTTATAAAGTTCCTTACATCAAAGCGCTGTACAATGGAACAACATAATACATAAACAATATAACGGTTGTAGCAAATACATTATGAATCAATCAACAAAACAGTGAAAAGAACAATTAACTGAAGGTGATGGGTAGAGAAGGGGAGTGGGAGTGGATAGGGGGAGTGGTGGAGAAGGGTAGGAGGAGGAAAGGTGGAACGGTGAGAGCGGGAGGCAGGAGAGGAGGGGCGATAGTCAGGGGGAAGAATAAGGAGGGGGGAAGAAGGGGGAAGGAGTTTCAGGGCAGAGAATGGAGGAGGAGAGATTTAAGGGAAGTGTGGAATGAGGTGAAGGTGGGGATAGAACGGATTGCAAGAGGAAGGGAGTTCCAGTGTAGAGGTGCTAGGAGTTGGAAGGAGCGGAAACGGGAGGAGGCACAAGGGGACGGAGGTACAGTGAGAAGGAAATGGTCAGCGGACCAAAGGGAAAGGGAGGGAGAGTGGAAGGAGAGAAGGGAGGAGAGGTGAGGGGGAGCGAGACCATGGAGAGATTTGAGGACAAGGCAGAGAAATTGAAATTTAAGTTTGGAGTGAAAAGGAAGCCAGCCAAGGTAAGAGAGAGAGGTAGAGATGGAGTCACAGGAGGTAAGGAGACAGAGGGTACAAACAGCATAGTGGTAGATGGATTTAAGAGGTATTTAAGAATGTATGTAGTTTCCAGGCGTATAGCTTGCCTTGGATTGTTGAGCTATTAAATCACAGGTGTATATATATTTCTGATGCTTGTGAATCTACTTCGAATCACATGCTGTGTATATAGTCCGACATCTAGTGGTAATCACAGAGTATTGTATCTTTCTTTCAAAGATCGAAAAGGGACGTCGACCTGGAAGGCATAGCTGTAAAACTATTGCTAACGGGACGTGTATTGTACTCAAAATCTGTTGCACGTTGAGATCCCACCAGATTTGCGGTTTCCGAGTATATATTGCTATTAGATATTTGCTTGGTGCGTTACAGCCAGGCATCTTCAGCTGCCTCGACGACTGCTCGACATCCTCTCAACGGCTGATCTTGCTTCGCTTACTCCACATCACTGATGACTCCAATGGCTGCTTCTTCTCGGCCTTGGCCCTCATGCCTGGCCACATAGTAGGGACAATGGAGACATGTTTCTATTGACTTTCTCTTGAGAATGCCTCTTCTTTGCCCCTCCTTCCTTTTCCTTCCAATTGGCTGTGTTTTCTCACTTGAATTTTGCCCATCATGTGACTCCTAATTCCCTTGGAAGGACACTCGAAGTGCATTGGTGCCTACCACGAAGAGCGGCGTTGCAAGTCTTGTTAACCTTTTCATCCCAAAACCCTAAAAGACTGGTGCATCAAGCGGTGGATGGCCTACGCCATGCAGGCCGAGAGTCAGTCTCCCACTGGCCCCGTCACCTCAGATGAGGAGTCTATTGGCAGCCACGGGTCCAATTCGGATGCCGTAGACACACTTGTGTAGTCGCTTTATGCCTGTGTGTACATCCCCAGCCCTATAAGCATGCCGCTGGCATTTCGATTGGGACTATCCACCCCGGCGACAAGGACATGCACCACACCTCTACACCTAAGCGCACAACCCCCACTCGACAGACTCGTTGAGGAAGCCATAGACGGCCTTAGGGCCATCGAACACTTTGAGGCCTACCGAACCCTGTGGTTCAGAGTCCGCTGCGCTCCCACCTGCGCAAGGCCTCAAGACTTCTACCTTACCGGGTGCTTCAGACGTGCCCAGACTAGCAACCCCTTCCAAAACACTTCCCAAACTTCTGGAAAAGCTTTCTAAGTGCCCATTGTAAGGAAGGCGTGGTATCAACAGTAAGACAGACACAAGTGATTACAGTTCAGGGGTGTTTATTGAACTTCAATTGTGTTAGAAAAATGCCTATCTAATACTAAATCTAAAGATTTGAGCAAGCTACGACCATCAAATAACACAGTCCTAGTAGAGTCTGTTAAAATAAAAAGCCTATACAAATAAACCTATTGCCAATCCTTACTTCTAAATACAAATAGTGTGGGAAACAATGTTATGTAAAAGAAAAGTGTTCAGGAAATTATATGTCGGGATATTCAAGCCGTTGGCTTCTCTTCCCCACGTTTTCAGCCCCGGGCAAGGCGGCACACTCTGGCTTCTCTAGCACAAGGATGCAGTTCAAGATATGAACATCAGGGCCTTCTGTGCTAAAGTCTCTTTGCCATTCAAAGTCTCTTATTTCAGAGGGCCTGATGCAACATGACAAAACATTACATTTCCTTTCTTCTCAGGATTTCTCTGGTGATTTACTGTTCACCCCGGGTGCCCCTCTGCAGGGCTCAGACCCACTTTAACACAAAACCTTCAATTGGACTCCCTCTGGTGGGCTCGGAACAAAAGTGTATACTTTTTGTTACTTTTCAGCTGGATACCTTACAGAGACCTTTGAGCACCCAGGCAGTGTCGGACCACTCTGTCAAAAGTACTGTAGCTTGCTTTAAAGTTCAATCACAAATCAGCAGTTCAACTTCACTTGCGTCTCTTATCACATGCATTTTAAAAAGGTTAGTTCTAGCGATCTTCATACAATTTTGCTGCTTGCAACCTTGTCTTGAACACAGACTGGTTTTGTATCAGTCTCCCCAACTCACCGGCTGTGTTGGTTATACTGAAGCTGCCTTGTTCTTGGAGCCATGGACAGTACCACGGCGGCCTGGGATTCTCCCCACCTTGATTATTGATGCAGGAGGGTCCTGGGTTTCTCCACCACACAATGCCGGATTCTTCATCCTGGTTTCCTGGCATATGCTTTCTATTCTCAAGGTCTCTGGAAAGTTACAGTTCCTTGGGGAAAAGGTCAAGGGAACTTCCCTCCTTGTGATACCCTACTGTTTTGCTGGCTTTCCTCTCTCGCTCAGCTGCTGTCTTGAAACTGCTGCTTCCTCATGTGCTTTGCCTCGATCAGTGTTCTCTCGTGCTCTGCCTTTTATCTGTGTGGGGAAGTGTAATGGAAGCCAGGTGTGTATGATGGTCAGTAATTGCCTGACTTCGCCTGACCATTGTATTGGGACACATGGGGTATACTGCTCGGGTGTTAGTCTAACAGCGTGCAATCGCGTAGGGTCCTCTATGGCTCTTGGAGTGCGGAGTTCGGAGCGCAGAGTTTTGAGCTCTTTGCTGCCGGTTTCTGTAGGCCCATTTCATTTTGTCAGGGACTGTGGTTGGGCACCCACGAGTGAAAGAGTGCCCAGCTTCCTTCAGCCTCCCCTCTCTGTAGGGCGAGATAGGATGATGCTGGGTGGGGGACGGTTCGATCGAGATTCCCATTGAGAGTTGCTCCCTCCCTTTTCGAGCTGAGATGCGAGTATTGAGTGGGCCCGGCTATCCCTGCTGCCTTGGCTAGCTGCTCAATTCTGTTTTACTGGTGGGCTACATAGTTCTGAATCGACAAACCCATAGCGAAGCTTGGCGGGTGAGGAGCAACAACTGTAGTGCCTGCCAGCTTCAGTGAATGCTCGATACCACCTGTGTACCGGGAGCACAAATTAGTCTCCAGGTAAGAAGGGGGGGGGCTATGAATAAAAGCGAGCCGGCTGTACTCGACCTCTGAGAAGGAATCCCCGTCAGAAAACCCTGAACTCGTACTCCTCTATGAAAGGTGCGAGGGATACAAAGCGACTGAGGAGTGGGACCAGCGCCTGAAGAGGAGAGAGTGCATAGCCTGGTGGTGGAATCTCAAATTGGGGGGGGGAGCGCAAGCTGCTAAGGCGCGTACACCCAGGGATTAGCCACTGAATAACACTTCATCGGCAGGAGTGGTTAAAGCAGGGACTGTAAACGTGTCTATACCGTTAAACCCTCGAGGAGGTCAAGGAGGCATGATGAGTGATACATGATGAGTGATACAGAATTATTGTTGGATCCTGTGTTATTAGTATCTAAACCTGAGCGAAATATGAAATTACTAATATCCTTGTGATGGACCAGGGTGCTGGCCAAAGTGGCCGGGAGTGGGCCCAAAACCAGTCTAAAAAATGCCATCAGGTGGCTGGGTTACAGTCGCAGGACCTCAATAATATGAAGGAAAAAAAGGAGGAGAGGGAGCCCTCCCCAGTGAGGGGTTGAAAGGCCGGTCTGGCAGTTCATCTGACCAGAGAATTAACAGAGCTGAGGATCCAAATAGCTCAGCAGAAACAGTCTGTCCTGTGTGAACGACCGACTGCTTGCATTGGACCAGTCCTTAAGATCATCGGATAAAAGTGTTGAAGCACAAGTGCTAGAAAAAGGATTAAGAGCCCGTCCCTCTAGAAAAAAGGAGAGCCCTGTTGAGGGCAAATCTGTTTATCAGTAAATTGATGATTGGGAGCTGGAACCTCCGAGGGGAACAAATGCGGGAGGGAGAGTCCACTGTACAAAAAAGGCCATGTATAAAAGGGGAAGAAAGAAATCACTTGGAAAAATGTGATTGCAACGACATATTTTTGACAAAGGAGTCCTGTCAGGAGGTGGAGGATAAGAATAATGACTCCTCGACTTTGACATCAGTCTCATTAGCGTCCCTTCAGGACTCTGAGTGCAAGCAGAAATAAATGGAAGTACGAGGAATCCCGATGAATTAAAAAGCGACTACAATTTCAACAGACAGTAAAGGCATCGCTTTCAGCCTCATTATTAATACCATTTACAAAGTTGTATGAGGCCTTATGTAATAATCTTCAGGATCAAACTACCATTATTGCGACAATGTCAAACAAGATGATGGGGTTGGAAAGCCTGGAATGACTCACGAATGGATAGAGAAGCGGAAAACAGCATAAATTGATAAAATCGCCTCTGCAACCTTCCAAGGAGGGAATCGGCGGATAAATCCTTGCTGGTGGATGCTCTTTTAGCCAACTGTAAGTGGAAGCGAGCTCAACATATAAATCCAAAGATTGGGAAAAGAGCCCCCTTGAGTAAGCGACTGCATGAAAAAGAGCAAATTGCACAAAGTGAGGTGATTTTAATTTCGCCCGAACCCATCGGGTTCCTGAAACCGATTGATGAGGAAAACATCTTCTCAATGTGTAAATCAACGAAGCCCACCAGAACTAAAAAAGAAACAGCAAATGGCTATAAGAAAAACCTGCAACAGATGAAAAAAATCAAAAAATGTCGTCGAAGTCAAAGAGAAACTCAAATGATTCAAGAGCCTTTTAAAGGGATTTGCATACCCTTCCACCGACGGAAGATAGACCATCGCCTAAACGTTCAAGGAAGGAACTTAAACTCCATTTAGTTGAAACGGAGGAAGAACGGCTGCAAACACGAATTTGAAATTAGGGAAAAAGCTTCCTATCTATCAGAGACGGGTCTAAGTGAGCTAAGTGAAGAAATTGAGAAGGTAGAGGAGGATGAGGCTTGGAAGGAGATGACCAAATAAGAATGGCCAGAAATTGAGACTCAACTGGCCATTGCGACCCAACCTTCAAATCTACCTAGGCAAAAACCCACCATTAAACCAACGAAGGTGTAAGCCGCGAAGGAGCCACTAATATTCAGAACTTTGGAAGAAAACCGAATGAAAGATATGAAAGTGAAAAAGTCCCACTAATTCTTTAGGAGACAGGGGATTCATCCTAAAGATAAATGGGGGCTTCCAGGACATTTGCAAAGTATGACAAACAGTATTAATACCCCGAAGTTGTATCTTGAATGAATTATCGTGGGACCCAATGCCCCGATCTTAAATAGGAGGAATGTGCTGAGATTGCTAAATTGTATTTTTCCAGCTAGACGGATATGCACAGCGGATATAAAAGTTGTGGAATTTGTATTGGTGAAAAGGCTTGACTGGCTCATTCTCCACTTAAATTCACAGAGTAAAAAAGACCTTTTGGTAGCACAAAATGAGAAACTCCTTCCATTAGGATATGAAATAAGTGACAATCAGAAGAAGAGTAGAGAATGTTGCAAAGAGGTGACGGATTCTATGGAAAAATTAAAGAGGAGAATGTGCCAAAGTTTTAAAAAAAGGGGGTGAAAATGGTAAAGAAACCAATACGTGAGAAAGATTCAAAACCCGAGCTGTTCATAAAAATGATCCGATGCCACTAAAATTCACAGTGGAGAATATAAACAGGAAGGGAGCCGTGCAGGTGGACACAAGAAACAAGGAAAACTCATGGGACTGGCTAGATGGTGCCCTGGATCGGTCTAGCAAGAAATAGATCAAAGGTTACCCCTCTACCACCCTGGCAAGGGAGTCCTTGCATCTTGTCTCATGGAACACGAGGATTTCGGTCTGTGTTCATGGAATGGACCCCTTTGCTGGAGTAATTTGAACTATTGTGTTTCCAAGAGACATGTCTCGGTACATCACCCTTATGTGAAGGCTTTGCAGCCTATTTAAATCCTGCTCTGAAAGGAATCACTGGGCGCCCTTTTTCAGGCCTGTTGACGCTGATCAAATTGGAGTCGGGCTTGAATGTTACTTGCGTTGAAACTCCTAGCACCTATGTTTCTCACAAGGTCGTCTGATGTTAAATGTACGCCTTAACTCTTAATAACATCTATTGGCGAGTGAATATGGGTAAAGAAATAAAGTTCCTAGACTCAATAATGAGGTCGGTGGACGAGGCGATGAAAGACTAGAATGATGTTAGGATTATCATATGTGGGGACTTTAATATTAAACTTCTAAATAAAGAAAGATTGGGGATGGGAAGAGAGCGTTCAAGTGAATGACAAATATGAGAGGGAGGAATATGCATATGCTCAATGCACAAACCAAGGGTGATATTCTGGGGGATGTACTCGGAAGTGTGGGGTACTAAGATCTTGTATTGACTATTGTTTTGTGTTAGAAAATCTGTGACAGAAGGTCGATCGCTTTGAGATATTACATCAGAAATACGGCGATCCCGACCTACTGGCAATTTCAATCTCCCTGTTGGAACCAGTGCAGTGTTTCGGAAAGAAAATGGGGAAGGTCGATTTGGAATGGGGCATGAATTGTTTAAGGCTGAGAGGTGAAGATGTGTCCCGAATATATTGTCAATACAAGGTATTTAGCCAAGAAAACCGCTGTGGAGTAGATTACTTGAGTATTTCAAAGGAATTCTCCCAAAGGGGGTGTAAAAAGGGTAACAGAAATGAGGTGCGGAAGCATGTATACGATCACGAATTGGTGTTGGTAAGACATTAGATGCAAGCCTCTATTCGTCAGATTCAGAGGGATGGGGGTGTGCACATGAAAGAAAGAATTCAGAAAGCCAGGCAAAAATCTTTCAACTGGCGAATTAGTACTAAAATAGAGAGCCCAGAAGGACGCTGAACACATGCTAAAGGTGGTATGTTCTAAGAACTCAAGGAATGTGTGGGAGCTAATAACAATATGGGGGCGCGTTTAGAGCGGCCAAAATGATTAGCATGGTGGCAGGAGAAGCCTGGGTTTCGCATTACACTGCCCTATTTGCCCGCAATGGGGGGGGGGGTGGTCCTAAGAAAGTTGATTCCCAAACCCTGAATTGGAAATTCTAATTTGACGAGGAGGATGCCCAGCAAATGATTGGTAAGCTAAGCTCATCTAGAGTGCTGGGCTTGATGTGCCTTCCAATCAAGAAACAACGAGAAATAAAGAGCAATGGCTGCTTGTGGTTATGTTTACACCGATTATGCAGAAAAAGGAGATGCCATCTACCTGGAGAGAGGCAAATATTGTCCTGAAAAAAAAAGCTATAGGGCGGATCCAAAGAACTACCGCCCTATCGCTCTTCTTGATTCTGTTGGGAAACTGTTTGCAACCTTATTGAGAGATCTAAGGGCATGGGCAGTTAGGAGTGAAATCATAGACCCAAGACAAACTGGGTTTGTCAGGGGAGTTGGGACAACCCTCAACCTCTTAACATTCTTAAAGAGAGGGCACTGACAACAAAAACCTGCCTATGCCTAGCATTCATGGACCTCCAACAGGCCTTCGATGGTGTACTCGGAGAAAAACTTTGGGCCA
Source organism: Ambystoma mexicanum (assembly GCF_040938575.1). Lineage (NCBI taxonomy): Eukaryota > Metazoa > Chordata > Amphibia > Caudata > Ambystomatidae > Ambystoma > Ambystoma mexicanum. The sequence continues at coordinate 971,254,305 of NC_090941.1, read as the reverse complement.
AGTTGAGAGCCTGGCAGTGCCCAGTGGACCTGGTCGAGGCGATGGAGGCATTATACTCAAACACCTCTGTCAGGATCCAACTGCTGGAGAAAGGTCATTTAACAACACAGATCCTTACCTATTGAGGCTTAAAACAGGCGTGTGCCTTGGCCCCCCTGTTAGTTTGTCTCTACATTGCTGATCTAGCCCAATGACCGAAAGAGGTGGCAGCCTTCCCGCCAAAGAGAAATCTATCCAAAGTCCCCTGGACTCTATTTGCGGACGATTTGGTCTTTCTAGACCAAACACCCTTTGGCCGTCAGAGGAGAATTGAGGCATTTAACAACTTTTTAATAGAAAATGGGATGAAGGACTATGTGGCAAAATCAAAAATGTTGACGACGAGATCTGCTCGCAAGAAAAAAGGTAATGGATTCCCGTGGAGAGTGGGTGATGAAATAGTGAAATCCATGGTGTACCTTAATGTAGTTGTAAATAGGAATGCGGACGATAAGGGCCAATATATCCATCTAAGGGCCAACTATCCATTTTAACAAATCAGGGAATTGCCCTGCATGGACGATATGGGAGATTTTCAATAATACCAATCATTTCCTTCTACAAACGGAAGGTGGCTCAGACTCTGACCTATGGGTCAGAGGCCGTTCTACAACTACCCTGGCAAATCTGAGAGAGGCTAGAGGGTTGGTTTTGGAGGAAAATCTTAAGAATTCCTAATTCACTCTCCATGAGTTCAATTAGACACGAATTGTGGCTGCAATCCCTTTCATTGGTCTTCTGGAAGTACGCAACTCTCTATAGGAGAAGTCCATATGAGCCGGCAGTTATTCCGTTTGCTATCTTCGATCCAGGCGAAGTCCAAGATGGCTTCTTGATTCAGTGGAGAAGGAAGATCGAAGCCATTTTAGAAAGAGATGGGATAGACCTGTGTGATTTGGTGGGAAACCCGATCCAAGTAAAAAAGAAATTCCAAGCTGTAGACTGGACAACAGTCGAGAGATGGGAGTAGGATAAGTTGAGACAACCTCTTGGTTTAGAGCGAAAAGGTTTAAATTGTCTCCCGATATATCTTCAAAGATTTCGTACGGCGATATACCGTGATCTCCTTCTAAGATGTCGATTGAATGTCCTTTCCACTAAAGAGGTGCAATGGACGAGAAGAATTCCTGGACTAAGAAATGCCCAGTGTAGATTCTGTTACGAAGTAGGTCGGGTTGAAACACTGCTTCCTTTGGTTAAATCACTAAGGGAAGTCAGAAGCCACTTCCTAGATGGGAAGTGGTTTGGATGCGAGACACCGGGACATTCAGAATGGTGGGAATTAGTTCTGTTGGGGGAATGAACCAGTTTTGATTGCTGTGATGAAGATGATGGAATTTATCTTAACTAATACTGGAGAAATTGAGGGGTTGTCAATAGGAAACGATGTAAAATGAATGGAAAATAAATTGAGACTCCTCGCCTCCCTTCCTCTGTTCCTAAAATCCCTCTCTGTCCCCCTTCAGTCTCTCTCCCACCTCAAATTGTACTCTATGGTTGAATTGAAATGAACTTCAGGGAAGCTCTAATTGACTTTATTAGAGGACTGTATATATATTTTTTAAACTAGTATACTGAATATGAGGAAGAAAATGTGGTGATTTGATAATAGAATATTGGTATGTTAAAGGTTTAATTTATATGCTGTTTTTAAACCAATAAAACAGAAGAAGAAAAAAGTTAGTCTGTTTTCTGTCATAATGGGCTGTCCGTGAGAAAGTGTTCATGTTGTAAAGAGGGTGGGGTGGGTGGTTAGAGTTCCTAAATATAATTTATAAAATATAAATAATTCTGGTAATACCTTTACCCCATCCTACCTGGTAGCATGGGGTAAAGGTATTACCAGAAAGGGGGATACTGTGTCTCACCATCCGGTGTCCCACTCGTGAAGATCCCTCACCCAGGTGATCCTCCTGCATCTGGTCCACCCCCAGGTAGTGGATCCATAAGCAATGGCCGTGTACAGATCCCCGGGGACTAGTGGGTGAGACACCCTCTGGTTTCTCACACCATTCTCACAGTTCTGGGTCTTAAAAGGCCTCCTGTTTGCCAGAAGGGGGCAGTGTGTGTTTGTGTGTGTGTGTGAGAGAGTGATAGGGAGATATTTGAGGCCTGTATGGATAGATGTCTGAATTTATTCATTTTTCAGACACATTTGATGACCTGATTAAGAGACCTAAGCCTATGGAAACTTGCCCTATACCTCCCAAGTCACAACTTTCCAGGTGCACAGCTTGCAGCCCCGTCTGAACGTCTACACAAACCTCCTGTGGATCATCTATTCCAGGAGCATCTGGATGAACCTGATGTCTATTATGTCCCAGACTAGGATCACGTCTCACAGTAGCCCCATTTCTCAAGACCGAGATAACTGGTCCCTGCTGATGACCAAGGTACTGATGACCAAGGTACTTTGCCCACTACCCAGGCCCATTAACCTGATCGGACAAGGTTTTCTTGGATACTCCTCCCCAGCCCTGCAGATTAGGGGTGTATCGGCCACTTTTACTCTCTAATAATAGGCAAATACTCCCCAAAAATTTAAACGGGGAGTAAAATACTCCCAACAAAAATAGGAAAAGACATGTTCCTTGCTTTCATCCACACAGCTCTGTGAATGTTTTGGACCAGTAGAAAACATAGTACCACTTGAAGAAACTCTTCAGTTAGAACTGCCTGACCCATAAGAGGTAAAAAGATATCTTTTTAATGTGCAGGAACACTGTGTGCAAAGAAATATTCATTGCAAAACATTATTATTTTACAGTTGGAATCAATTTTACTTGCTATTAAAATACTCTGGGAATGAGACTTACCATTTTATTCCCTAAATATTCATTTTACTCCCAACTTTAAAAAATAGGGAGTAACATACTCTCACTTCAAAATCTTATCTGGAGCACTGATGATCAGATGTTGTTTAACAACCTCCTCAAGAAGGCTGCTGACCATTTGAAGATCGTAACCCAGGAGGCCATTCCCGACATGGATTTCATTGAGGATATCCCCAAGGAAAAAGTCCCCGTCGGTAAGGCAGTTCCTCTTCTGAACTCAATGCCTTACTCACTCCTTACTTACACCCTCAGTCGACCCTAGAGTTGAGAAGATGTTCTGTCCAGCACCCTCTGATCCTTTGTATATTGGAGGCGATGCTGTTCCGATCTCCCTGGTTGTAACAACAACCAGAAAACGGGTAGTGGTACAACTGTCCTAGTCACCTCCGGACAAGGATTGTAAAAAGCTTTATGCTCTTGGTGAACGGATATCCATCTTGGCTGCTTTCAGCACACTGATCGCTAATATTACTGCGCTCCTGGCAAGCTATAGCTATGTCCAATGGGTCTTGTGCAAGAAGGCCAACAAAACGTCCCAGAGCCTACTCGTTCACAACTGTTAGCAGTGGTGGCTGAAGGGCATCAAGTGTTGTATACCATCCTCAAGAATACCCTGGATTCAGCTGAGACGGCAGGACATGTTCTCGCACAAGAAACCCTGTTAAAGCGCCATGCATGGCTCAAAAACCTGGGCTTTAAACCAGAGACCAAGGCTTCTCGCATAACAAACCTGTAGACGACTGCCCCCTTTGGTAAAAAAAAGAGCACGAGACACTGAAGTCGTTGAACCAGATCTCAGCCAAGCCCTTTGTTCAAAGGGGTGCCTTTAACACCCGGGCAGTCCATTTGCTGGCAATCTTTTTCCTGCTCCTCCCGAGGGAACTACTGAACTGCAGGGGGACTCCTTGATATTCCGGTCAGGGGGGGGGCGATTTTTACATTTCTTTAACCCATGCATGGGAGGGCATCACCTCAGATCAGTGGATACTCAATACCGCCAGCGGCGGTTATTGTATAGAATTCTTGCAACCACCCTGATACCATCCACCCAAGAGCAGAAAAATGTCGCCGGAATATCTACAAATCCTGCTAGAAGTCGTCCAGATCCTGCTGCAGAAGGGAGGGACCAATGTCGTCCTACATCTTCAGGTGAACCAGGGTTTTTATTCAATATACTTATTTGTACCCAAAAAGGATCTAACCATGCATCCTGTTTTAGATCTGCGTCCTGCAAACAAGTATGTCAAACCTCAAAAGTTCAGGGTGACAACTCTACAGGAGGTAATCCCACTGCTACAACAGGGTGATTACATGGGCAACTTGGATATGAAAGATGCATACTTTCAAATTTCAATGTTGCCAGCGCACAGAAAGTACCTCAGTGGTGGTCAAAGGAAAATCCTTTTGAAGCTGAAATCCTTCACCACCCCCGCAGTAGAAGCCACTCTCACCACGGACGCATCTGTCAAGGTGGGGAGTACACACCTACAACGGACAGAGCACAGCATGTCACTTCATGCCAAAGGTTCAGTTGGAATTCCACCTCAACGAGCCTTTGGCCTGTGTTTTTTTTTCAGAAACCTTTGTCGCCGGTGTAAAGGACTTTGCACTCGCTGGATGTGGCTTATGCTCTGAAGTTCTACGTGGCACGCACCAAGAGTTTCCTGAAGACGTCTCAACTATTCGTGAACTTTGGTCCTGTGAACCATGGGGGGAAGGCCTTGTCCAAGGCTTCCGTCTCGAGGTGGCTCTCCGGCTGTATCACACACTGTCACCAATTGGCAAAGCAACCCCTGCCCGGCCGTTCCAGAGCCCATTCCACCAGAGCAATCGCTGGGACGACTGCGTTCCTGTCTGGTGTGACCCTGATGGTCATCTGCAGGGCTGCTACGTGGAGGTCCACACACCTTCACAGGATTCTACTGGGTCGACAGGGATTCCAGAGAGGAGTCCAGGGTCGGCCAACCAGTGCTACGCAACCTGTTCGCTTGAAGGCCTGTTCGGAGGTAAGAGTAATTGCTTCTGTTGAGCTTTGCCACCTCCTGTGGTTGTGTAATGTTGTACTGCTATGTATTCTTTATTCATGAGCATGTGAATCCATGCCAGACCCCATGCTGGAGAAGGAACAAGTTACTAACCTGGAACTATTGTTCTCCACATGGGTCTGCCATGGAGTCGCAAACGCTCCCTCCTGCCTATCTGCGGCTCTTCTTGGTCATACTGCCCCTGTACGCGCTACCAGATCTGAAGATGGGTGCCAGAGGAGGGGTTTAGGGAGAGGGCAGTCATTGGCTGGGGGGGGGGCAGTATGACCCACAGTTCAGTGATTGGTTTAGAGGATAAATACAGTTTGAAAGTGAAACTGTTTCGTCTTTTACCGGCCTGACAACAGGGAATATTCATGAGCATGTGAATCCATCCCAGACCCATGCTGGAGAACAATAGTTAAGTAATTTGTTCCATATTAAAATCTAGAAAAATGAATTCTGCAGGTATAGTATGAGGTCATCTCAACAGCCTTCTCAATTTGCTCTGCCCTCATTTAGCAAGAAGGGTAATTATCTTAAGAGCCAAGACTTCGAATCCCTATTGATTTACACCAAGAATCTTAGCTATGTACAATCTAGCAAGCACTCCAACTAAGTACCCTCCACCTATGTGAGAAAAGGATCTAGTTTCAATGCACTCCTCAAAAAGCCTCCCATCGTCCTCTCTTGTGCCCCTGAGAAGTGTACTACATGCGGCTGCACGCTTCAAGGGTCTACGCAGATACGACCACATCACCCTGGCCCTCCTCGACCATCATTGGTTTCCACTGCACGCACAAATCACCTTCGAGCATCATTTATAAGGCAGTCTGCCTCAAGTCAACCAGCTACCTTGCAGAGAAACTCTGCATCTCTGGCAAACAGCACTCCACCAGAAGCCAGGACACCTGCAGACTTGAAATCTACCGCTGCAAAAAAGGCAAGGACCAGAAAGCAAGCCTTCTCTGCCTACATCCCAAGACTATGGAACCTCCTCCCTGTCGACATCAGACTCGCTCCTACAATTCAGAAAAGAACACAAGACCCAACTCTTAAAGGAATCTCTCCGCCTCAACACCTAGGCCCTCACATCGCCCCTTGTGCCACCTTACTTGCTAGATGCCGCCCTCCCCTCTGCCCCTGTACGGCTGTGCCCCTCTGTATCCCACCCCCTGCTGTATATCTGTTCTGTCACCTCTGTCTGTTATGTTACTTATGTGCAACACTCCCATTGGTCTCATTGCGCTACATAAAAACATGCAACACATGACATGAAAAATAAAGTATATGACTAGCTACACAAACGACCTCAAAACAAATTAGAATTAATAAGCAAAAATCACCACTTCCTACAGATCTAACAGAAATAAAAAGATTTCCTGAGCACACTTGGCAGAAATGTAGTCCAAAAAACGTATCAGTCCAATATAATTCTCACGTTGGTGTTAGTTGACATATTGTTCAGTTCATTATATAAACTCAAAAACAGTGGTGGGTTACTCTGTCCGGAATCCTTTCACAATACAATCTGTATTGCTCACTGTGCACCAGTTATCAATGTGCACCCTATGGAGAACTCGCAAGTCCTGTATTCTAATACAGCTTCGGGCCTTGATATAACCAGCCTAGAACTTTATTCCTGAGCATCTCTCTCCGCTCAGGCTTCCCAGGCTTCTCAGGCTTCTCCACATTGGTTATTATATTACTCTAATCCATAGTAAACCCCTGTAGATTCATATCTGTAATCTGTGGCATTTGGGATTTTCTAATACGAATGCCCCTCGGTACTGAAGAGTTGGGTGTTCTATGTGAAGTGGGCACAGTTACAGCAGGCTTTAAAGATGTTCAAATAGCACCACAAAAAGATTCGACTACAGGACCAGAATCTTGATGCGCTGGCTCTAACTGATGATCAACAATTTCTTTACTATAATCACCCATAACGCTGGTTTCATTTAGGTTAGTTTGACAGTATCGGTCAACCCTATCATAATTCTGATCAGCTTGGCACAGTTTATCAGCCTTGTCGGGATGAGCCTGTAGTACCCTCATATCCAATGAGTCCATCCATGAGCAAAGGTGTGCAACATTTGTACACAGATCAAGATTGCGTATAATATGCTCCTTAATACACTGCCAACTCACTGAATTGCTTAATTCAACATCCACCTCTGTTTTGTCCAATGGGGACTGCACAAGAATTTCCAAAATAACTTCATCCTTTTCGTTGGGGACTGCATTGCCATAATCGGAAGATAATGAACAGTCAGTACGACCAACTTGATTCCCCTGTGACGCTTCCCCAGATACACACAGATGATCGCCATTCCCTCCTTCTCTGACTCCAATCCTTGAAGTGCCAGGATTGGCCCTAGTGGTGGTGGTGGTGGTGGTGGTGCTGCTGCTGCTGCTGCTTCACCATCACCATCACCATCTCGCACAGTCGTTTCACACTGGATACCAGGGACTTGGCTGAAGTTCCATGCTCCAAAAGTGTCCTCCTTGTAAGGGCCCATTTCATACCCCCTAAACTAGGGGAATTAGGCTGGGAGGGTAGCTTGACTAAGAGTTTAGACACTGTTTTGATAGCATGAGCTCTAGTGACAAGCATTCTAATAGTTACCGGATCCACTTGGGTCCAGTATTGCACCCCCACTAGTACCCACTTGTGGTGCGGAGCCTGGCAGCCTAGCCACTTTCACTATGTGACATCGGACCTGCCAAAGGGTAACCACCAGAAACGGCCCTCCTTCCGGCCAGAACATTAGCTGTCGAGTTAGTTTGGCTTAGTTTATTAGCTACTCTCAAATTATTCTCAATTACTGTCAGTTGCTGCCTAATGAACAGTTGTCATAGCCTGTAACAGCATATGTCCTATGTTGAGAGCTGGCCTTCCCCTCTTTATGTGCAACCCCTCACAGCCCCCCACGTCTGAAAACCACCGGCTAAGGGCTATGGGCTATGCGCTGTGGGCTGACGTGGTTTGCACAATCAGCACCTTCATGTTACCTGTCGGGCACCTAAGATCACTGTCAATCGGAAGCAGATGATGCAGGCACGAAGGCACTGAGTGGCTCGCCGGTATCTGGTGCCTGCCACCCGCAGACTCTCCTGACGTCTGTTCTCTAAGGCCCCACATGCGGTATATGTATCTGTATTGTTGTATACCTCCATAAAAGAGCTCAGATGCTTGTCGAAGCTAGGTCCGCGCTCAATAAATACCATAATGATAGCACAAGCTACCTGCGTTTTTTCGCTGCAGCTGCTCTATGTGCAACTCGCTAGCTAGTTTAGGATCAAGTATCATTCCTAGATATAGGAATTCACTACTTCAATGCCTTCTGAATTCCACGTCCAATTAGGTGTCTTCTTATGTTTCAGACAAAACACCATTATTTTAGTTTTGTTAATATTAATCTTAAGTGAGTTGAGTAAGGCATAGGTGTGCATAAAATTTCATGAGTGCTGCAGTCCCTTCGCCGTAAGATCTAGCAAAGCTTAGGCCAGCCAGCCACTGAAGACTAGGGTTGCCCACTTTAGGAGGTATTGAGTCTGAATTATTCAGCAACACGGTTTGCCATTACAAGTATAAGACCCCATATGAGCTGTGTTCTGAGCCATTAAAAGTATAACAGCCACTACAGGTATATAAGTACTCATGGGACGTTCTTGCTCTGAGCCATTACAAGTCTAGCAGCCCAAATGAGATGTCAGTTCTGATCATCACAGGCCCAATGAAGTTTGTTCTGGGGCATTACATGCATAGCGGCCCTGAAGAGTTGTGTGCTGAGCCGTTACAATCACTGAACATTTAGTAGTCCTTTTGATAAGTCGAAAGTTAAGTCAACTTTCACAATTGAATGTTACCTGCATCTTAAATGCATATCTCTGATGCAGACTCATTACCTCGCCTATGAACAGGATTTGAACTAACAGGTTACACAATCTGTGCAGCAGGGTTATTGACCCACTGAGATGCCTTTCCCATCAGGCTGTTTGAAACTTAAAGCATATAGGGTTAGGGCACTGGCAATTCCATGTGAGGCTTGACTGACACAAATAGCTTGTCAAAAGCGCTATGCCTGTTTGGACTATCATACATTAGCCTTGAGATTCATAATGAGGCTTTGAAATGTGATATATTTTTGGCAGTGGCACTCAGTAATCGGACATGGCGAGAAGCAGAGGTTTTGAAAAGCGCAAGACTGAGTAGAAGGGATTGAAGTATATGACAGCCATGCCATCGTCTCACACTGTCGGAGGTTGGTGGGAAGAGCTCAGACACTGTTCTTGCTCAGTACTTTAGCTCGCTTCAGAAAATGCCAACACATGTTCATCCTTTCTTAACAGCAGCTCCGTTAAGAAATGCAGGTACTGTCCCAAAACATAGCAGTCCTGCTAAGAAACGTGGGTATGATGCAATCAGCCCTGCTGTGAATATTTGGCCTTGTGTCATGACATGCATACAGCAGTTTCGTTGATAAATAAGGCTACTTTGCCTGACTATATAGCAGTCCTGTTGAGAGGTACCAGTACAATCTGTGCCACTGAAAATATATACAGCACTGCTTCTACCTGTATCCATTATACCTGCTTGCAGTGGGTGGTCAGAAAGGGAGTTAACGTTCAGACCACATGCCTAGCTATTTATTGCTCTCTAAGAAAACCTTCTATGTATAGTGCCCTTTTATGTACACAAACACATACAATCTTAAGAAAAAGAAAGCATCTTCATATAGAACACCACAAACTGTTTTCCTTCTCACAAAAGCCAAACAAGTGCTTGTTGGGAGGTTCTCCTAAAAACCTCAAGAGATCAAGAACCGCAAGCCATTGAATGCAATTGATGTGCTTCTGTGATGAAAAGAAAACAAAGTATGAAATGCCCATTCTGCTGCAACTGCACTGCCTCTATTAAACAGACCCTCCAGGATATTGCGCATGAAATGGCAAATTATGCCGCATGAAATGGCAAATTATGCAGCACAAAACTTTATTTCCGCATTTTTGTGGCATATTTTCTTATTGACTGGGGGGTGTAATATTGGCACCTTGAAGGAAACAGGTAGTGTGCAAGGCTATAAGAGAACCAGGGTGTCATTATGTGTACCTTTTTGTGTCAATTTAATATGAAGAGTCACAGATATCTATGGCTTGGCAGAACAGTGTTTGTTTTAGCTATGTTTTTGGTTTAATGTGCATGCCTATTTAATATTATTGACAGTATTGGTCATTATCAGTTGTAATACTGGACATATTCCCCTTCTATGATCTCCAATCCCCAAATATCCACATACCTCTCTCGCCAACACACCTCACACTTCTCACCAATTTCCCATAACAATTTGCATTACCGAACATTTCATTCTGTCATACACATACTCACGTGCTCTGTCACATTCCGAAGTCACACTTTGCACTCCCCAAACTCTACCACACTTCAAATCATACTCCCAATTCACACCTTGGGCTCCCCAATTCCTCCTGCAGTATACAGCCCTTCATTATTGTGTGCTACTTCTGCATCTTGCATCCTTTCTCCCATTCTATCAGAATCTCTTCCCTCCTCCTTTATCCCAATCTGCAGCTTGCTGCCTCTTTCCGGTTAACCACTCCACCTATCTGCTTTTTGGCCCCCTGAGCCCATGCTCCCTCTACTTTATGTACTCCTCTCCCTCTCTGACGTCTGGCCAGCCGCTCCCTCTGATGTCTGGACGACTGCTTCCTCTCTGCTCTTGCCCAACGCTTCCCCCTTCTCACCCACTGCTCTCCCTCCACTTTCTTGCCTACCACTCCACATCTCACCCATCACCCCCCCCCCTCTCTCTCTCTCTCTCTCTCCTGTCCCTCTCATAATGTGACAATTTTTACATTTTTTAAAATTGTAGATTTAGGCCCAGTTCCTCAAATGGGCTATCTAAAAATAGTGGAGGATATGCTATTTCTAGATAACTGATTTTTGGAATTGAGCATTTCACTTTATTCTCAAAGGTGACCTGCGCATTTCCACAGGGCTGGGCTGTAGCGCAAATGATGCGCTGGCCAGCCGCCTTGAATAAGTTTGTGTTGGATGCACACCACTGAAAATGTTCTAAAGGCTCCCAGCACATTTCTCCATGTCGGACCTATAGGGGGCCTGCCACTCTAAAAAGCGACCCAAACGCATTTCTATCCCATTTGAGAAACAGAAATGCAAGTCAGACAACAGCGGTTCATAACTCTGCTGTCACACTAAAGAACTGAATGACCAGATCAGGAATGACCCTGTTGTGCAGTGGCACCCACTGTGTGCCTATTCGAATGCAGGCACATAGAATTCCCACAATTTCTGCACATTTAAAAGCACATATATTTTGTACATTTGGGATGCACTTTTAAATGTGCAGAAACACCCCCTGATTTGCGCAAAGGGGTGAAAAAGGCCATCTGAATGGGCGCATGTAAGATGCTACCCTTCAGATGCCACAGTGGAGTAAGCCATAGCCAGATGTGGAGTAGATGCCATAGCCAGATGTGGAGAAAGTCATCCTCCCTCTCAAGCCATCAAACTGCCAGGGCGACCCCTGCCCTGCCCAGCTTATAAAAGACGCTGCCAGGGATCTTTCCCCATTTATTTCAAAACTTGTCAACGCCTCAATCGCGTCCGGCTCTGTGCCGACCAATCTGAAACAATCTTGGGTACTACATCTGCTCAAAAAGCAAACCCTAGACCCACTTATGACCACAAACTACCCTCCGATCACAACAGTACCTTTTTTGCTTAAAATCTTGGACACGATTGCCTATAACCAAATCCAAAAGTTTCTGGAACAACATAAGCGCTTAGGAGAAGGTCAATCAGGATTCCGCACCCAACACGGCACAGAGACTTCCCTCATTGATTTGAAGGCACAAATAGATGAATTACGAGATAAAGGAAAAATGGCTCTTCTCTTGTTGCTGGATCTCTCTGCTGCAATTGACCTTGTGGACCACAGGGTTCTTTGCAGCCACCTAGACTCAGCTGCACACTTTTCTGAAGAGGCCATAATGTGGATCGAGTCTTTCCTCAGTGACAGGACTATGAGGGTGTTCTCCCCATTGGCAGCGGCTGACCCGATTCCCATCCTGTGCGTAGTTCCGCAGGGCTCTTGCGTCTCCCCTACCCTATACAACATATTTACAAAGCCCCTTTTTGATGATTTGGACCTTCTTGGTATCACCTACTCTGGATGACACCCAGATTCTCCTCCCACTTTCTGGGGATTATAACAAGGATTTGGCCTTGGTAAATAGGGTGTATATCATCATCCAGGCATGGATGACAACCCATGGCCTATGCCTGAATGATGATAAAACAGAGCTCATCATCCTAGGCACTCATTCTAAACTCAAAAAGCTAAGCCAAGACTACACCTAATTTGAGATTGATGGTAATATTATCAAGGTGTCCAAGGAGGTGAAGACACTTAGCTTTTATCTGGATTCCACCCTCTCCTTCGACAAACAGGTGAAGTCTGTGGCATCTGCCACAGCTTACACTTGTAAGCTCATTAGAGAAGGTAAACACTTTCTCTCAGATAACAGCTGCATTATTTTAGCTAGAGCCCTGATTCTATCTAGGGTCGACTATTGGAATGCCCTCTACATTGGTGCTAATAAATCCATCATCCAAAGAATTAGAAACATACAAAATAACGCCTTGCGAGCAGCGCTTGGTGTGTCCAAACGATCGCACATATCCAAGATCGGGCGCCAAAACATCTGGCTGTCCAACAAAATCCATTTAAAAGTGGCATTTCTTGTTCACAAAGCTCTGAACAATGCCGCAACGAGCTATCTCGGACAAATTCCTAAAGAGTAGCTCCACCCGGCCAGCAAGAACCTCTAATGCCAATAGCATCATCATACCAAGATTCAGGCTAACTGAGGCCGGGGGAAGTAGCTTCCAGGTCCGAGCAGCCCAATTATGGAATTCTCTGCCTCACCCTCTAAGTGAGGAGCAGCCTTTTCTGACATTCAGATCCAACTACATCAACCTGCTGAAGTCTGCCAAAGACTAGCCCAGTTACGCAACTCCTAAGACCTCCTAGTGTAGATATTTTATAGACCCGCCTACTGGTTGCCCATGTGTTCATTTTCATTTCCCCCCTCTGGCCAGTGACTCAACGTCCTGCTAGTCCCTGTATATATGCTGTCCTTCTTGTAATCTGTATATATTTTGCCTGCATGTAATCCTTAACCTTGTAATCTAAGCCTTGCATATTCTGTACTGCTGCGCCCAGCTACCTTCGGGTTTGGTGTCCATTATAAGTGAATAAAAACAAACAAACCTAGTGGATTGGGCTGCTCTTTTTTTGGCGCAAGTGATGAGATGTGCTTGCACATTCCATTTCTTGCGTCCACATTTTTTTTTTGAGAATATTGCCCCTTGTGTCCTTTTTTAGATTCTTTTTTTTTTTTTCCAGTAGTTTTTGCAAAAACAGCCGTTTTTTTCGCAGCATTTTGCAGGATCGCAAAATCACTATAAGCTGGAGGGTCTGATTAACGCAGATTAAGAACGAGGAAAATGAAGCAGAAATGCAGCCCTTAAGACCATTTTCATTTTACACAATACTATCTGCGTCGCATCCTAAATTAAAGTGAAAAGCATGTTCATGATTCAAGATGCTTTAATACTGTAACCTACAAAATGCAGGCAGTTGAACAAAACACAAATTCCCTTTTACATTACTCAAAGTATCTTGATAGAATCGTTAACAGAGGAGAGTGTTAACAAAATTAAACAGTCCAGGACGCTTCCCAGTTGCTTCTTTCAAGGAACTGTCTGTTTTCTTTAGAGTGGATTTGCAAGTTGCTGCTGTGAGCTCCATGATTAATGGGGTGCTGCCATAAATAGCCTGTGTAAGTGGTACGCAAGGAAGAATTAAATGGGCCATATTGACAAGATATCTGTGCATAAAACGGCCTAATGCGCACCTTAGCTGAAGGGCTTGTTACTTCCCAGCTCTTCTGGCTTGTTTATCTTTCAACAATTACATAAAGTTCAGTTCCTTGATTTCAGTTCACACAAGTTTTCTGTTATTCAATCACAAGCTTGTAAGTGACTTGAGTGGCTTTTCCTTAGATGGGTGCACTCAGTCTAGGCGCAGTTGTCAGACCACACGTTCCACCCATTACAGGTCACGCAACCGACACACCTTACTTGTCTGTTTCATAGGCACCTTGCCACGGTTTCAGAAGTTCAGTTCCTTCTCCAGCATGGGGTCTGGCATGGATTCACATGCTCGTGAATATTCTGCATCGTCAGGCTGGGAATCCTCAGTAAAAGAAAAAAGTTTTGTTTCTAAACTCTTTCTCCTATAAACCAATCACTGAGCTCTGGGTCGTACTGCCCCTTGCCAATGACTGCCCTCTACCTAAGCCCCTCCTCTAGCAGCCATCTTCAGATTTTTACTGCACGTTCAAGTGTTGGTAGTCCTTGTGTTTTGCTCTTTGAGCTTTTTTCTGCATTTTTCACTCTTTGATAGTTAAACTCTATTTTTCTGTTAATTGAGCCCGTGTGCTCAATCGATTATCCTTCCGACTAACAGGGACCCGTTTTTCATATTTATTTTTTCTCAGCGCCTCTCACTGGCCGTTGTCGTCGAGTGTTCTTCTTGGAGGCTTCCAGTCGAATCTGCAGGCCTACACCATGTGGATCATGTCGTACGAGAAGGACATCGCTTCCCTCTTCCAGCTTTGCTCCGACTGCGGTTTGCGGAATGTGTACATGGACACAGTCTGTACTGCCTGCACTCGACACATAAGGATGAAGATTGTGTGATGTGGCGTGGCTTCATGAAGCGCATGATGAAGGATCGACACCAACGGTTGGAGTCGTGGCTTCAGGCCAAGGCATCTGCCCCGGGTGGTAACCGGGGGCATGCCTCTCCCGGATCCGGCAAACCTGAACGGGCTTTTAAGTCGTTGAAGGGTACCACATCTGTGGGGGCCCAAAACAAGGCCAAGCACCACAAGTCCGCTTCCGCCTGGGTCGCCGCTGCTGAGGATCCCGTGATGGTCAGGGTGCGATTGCCATCCCCATCTGCATCGATCTCCAGTCACGACTCTGGCTCTTCTTTCAAGAGGAAGTCACCTACCGACGGGGAAGCGGATGGAGAATCCGGTGAAGGCCAAACAGGAGAAGGCCAAGCAGGGTGCGGTGGCCGACCCACCCGCGACGGAGAAGGCCAAGCAGGACAAGGTGTCCGACGAAGGCCAAACCAGACGAGGCCCAGGTGCACCACACCAGGCGACATCGTCGCCGTCCATCGAGGTGTTGGTGGCATCACTCTAGAAGGCCGTTGGGGCAGACCCGGGCTCAGGGTACCCCGACGACGGCCAGGGTGTCTCTTCCTCCCAGGAGGGAGGTTTCGAGCAAGCCAGTTGAGAAGACCATGGAGAAGAGGATGCTGGACCTCAGCCCGAGACGACCCCTCAGGACCCAAAGGAAGGAGGGGGGTGGTGAAGGCCTCCAGGGAAGAGACATTTCTTCAGCTGATGAGGATGAGACAATTTCCTTCCACACCGTCCAGGATGGTGATGACAACTAGGGGAACGCCGGGGAATCACCCCACGATGCGGGCGACGACTACTGGGTTACCATCTATGGAGGCGACGACAAGGGGCCCCAAGACGACGAGGGCGCTAGACGTAGCGCTCCTACACCCCAGATACCGCCTAACGACCTTTCATTGGACATCCTTTCGACCCGCCACACGCTGGTGTCGGAGATAGAGAGGAGGATGCCGACGACCCCTCTACCCACTCCACCAGTTCCGGCCACCCCGTTGACACCAGGGGAACTGCTGGCCAAGAAGAGGAGGAGGCACCGTACGCCTCCATGCCGCCTCCCCTCTCCACCAAGGGAGACTGAGTCCGACACTGCGACAACAGACACGGATGACAACGGCAGGATGGGGGACCTCCCGTCACCTCTGCCCAGAGCCTCTCCGCCGGATGAAGTAGGATCTTTACATGCAATGATCGCCCCAGCATTGGAGCTTTTCCAGCTCACGCCAGAGGAAAAGGAAGGCTTCTTGTATCCGCACCGGGAGGCGAAGAGGATGACCATTCTTTCGGTCCCGCTCCTGGACAATGTGTGGGATGAAGGGCTGGCTCTCCTGAAGAACCCCTCGACAGCACCAGCGAAGAGAGACCGGCTAGAGAAAACCTACAGGGTGCCAGAGTCTGCACCCAAGTGCTTTCCCTCTCAACCATCGCTGGACTCTGTGGTTTCGGCGGCCGCCAGGAAGAAATCGTCGATCTCGGCGTCCTCTTCTTCTTCCACCCCTCCCGACAACGAAGGGAAGAAATTGGATTATATGGGTAGAAAGGTTATCTACTCGGCGGAGTTGACGGTCAAGGCTGCCAACGCCCTCGCGATTGTGCCAGATATGACCAGGAGCTGTGGTCTAAGTTGGGTCCGCTGCTAGACTTTCTCCCCGATGACAAGCAGGTAGAGGCTTTGGAGATCCTTCAAGAAGGCGAGATGGCGTCGGACCACGCCATCACAGTGGCTCTGGACATCGCAGACACAGGTTTCCGCCAGATGGGAAATGGAGTCTGTCTTCGCCATCGGGGCTGGCGTAAGGCCACCAACTTAAGACAGGAGGTCCAGACAAGGGTTTTGGACATGCCCTTTCATGGAGACAACCTGTTTGGGAAGGCTGTGGATGAATCCCTCCAGGCCATGAAGATGGACACGGAGACGGCACGTGCCCTGGGCACTCTACAGCAACGACGACCGGCCTTTCGTTCCACAGGAGGGAAGTCTATCCGGTCTTCGAAGGGTTTCGGCGGGGGCTTGTCCTCTTGCCACCAGCCCTCCCGCTCCTCGAAGCCAACAGGGGTCTCTCCAAGGCCTTCGGGGCAGACGCCATCATCATCGGGGACCGCAAGGCAGCCTGTCGACCTCCAAGCAAGATTGAACTGGCCAGGACATTGGGCTCCCACCCGTGCATTCTGGTGGGAGGCCGGCTAGCAAACTTCGTTGGCGTGTGGGAGACCATCTCCACCAACAGATGGGTGCTGGAAGCTCTTGCCCACAGACACACCTTGGAGTTTCATTGAAAGTGTCTGCGAATACCACCAGTGGCCGAACAGGAAAAGCACATCCCTGAGCTGCTGCTGGAGATTCGGGCCATGTTATGAAAAGGGGCGATAGCTGGTTCTACGGTGGCGCTGGGGCTCTTGAGTATACTCAAGGCCCATTCTCGACCTATGACAGTTCAACAAGTAAATAAAGTCCCAGAAGTTCAGGAGGGTCATGCTGCAGCACATGCTCGGCCAGCTGGAGGAAGGCAACTTTCTGTCGTCGTTGGATCTGGAGGATGCGCACTTCTATGTCCCCATACACAAAGGACACCGCCAGTTTCTGTGCATCGTCGTTCAGGGGAAGCATTATCAGTTCAAGGCACTTCCTTTTGGACTGAAGTCAGCGCCCAGAGTCTTCACCAAGTGCTTGGTGCTGGTGGCGGCCAATCTATGACTGCAAGGAATCTCGGGAGGATAGCTCACGTGCAACGCGCTCGCCTTGGAAGCAAAACGAGGTGGAGCCACACAGGTTCGTTCCCCGGTTCCGCGCTTGGAAAACTTTGGGTATTAAGCGTGTTACAAATAACCAATCATATCATCCACGTTTACCCCTACCTGGACAACTGGCTCATCCAGGCCAGGTCAAGGGACATCGCGGTCTACCACACAACACGGACCGTCCGCCTGCTGACGGAGCTGGGGTTCTTGGTGAATTATGCCAACTCCTCCTTAACTCCATCGCAGGAGGCTCTGTTCCTGGGATCCAGGCTCAACACTGTGTCATGCCTGGTGTTGTAGTTGGAGGTAAGGATATCGGCCATCTTGGGCAAGGTGCAATGACTGTTGGCACTTAAGATTGCCACGGTAAGGACCATCAAGTCTCTACTCTGCATAATGTCGTCGTGCATATACCTGATTCAGCTTTACAGGTTGCGGATGTGGCCGTTGCAGGAGTTCCTCGACGCCCGTTGGGTCCAGGTGTCCGGAAGCTTCCAGGACAGGATCACGCTCAACGAGGAGTTCCGCCGAGCGAGAAGATGGTGGGGCGTGTGCTCCAATATCGCCAGAGGCACGGATTTCCAGAGCTCCCCTGACCAGGCGAAGGTCATGACAGATTCTCCTTTGGCAGGATGGGTAGCCCACACCGGACGTCTTCACGCCAGAGGCCTGTGGCTGCCGGAGGAGAGGGTGCTGCACATCAACCTTCTGGAGCTACAGGCAGTGTTTTGGGCCCTCCAGTCGTTTCTCCCTGCCCCTCAAGGGCAATGTGATGAGGGTCTTCACGGACAATACCACCACAATGTTTTACATCCGGAAGCAGGCCAGATCCCAGCACTCTTCAAAGAGCACTGGGCCGTCGCCCAGGGGATGTTCCTCATTCCGTTTCACCTGGCAGGAGTAAAGAACACCGAAGCTGACTCTCAGTAGGGAGCTGCGCTCTTGCCACGAGTGGGAGCTTCGGTAGGATCAAGTGGACAACTTTTTCCTCAAATGGGCCAGTCCCCAGATCGATCTCTTTGCGACGGCGACAAACACAGAGCCGGAGGTTCTCCATCAGGTTTCCCCAGCTGGGGAGCATGGGGGACGCATTCTCATTCCCTTGGGATGGCCTGTTTCTGTATGCGTTCCCGCCATTGCTTCTTCGAGCCATCGCTCAACTCGGGCAGATCTGGTACCCGGACCTTCTCAGCATGTCCACGTCCCCTCCAGTCAAGCTGGCAGTGGTCTCGGATCTACTAGCCAGGGAAGGAGGTGTAATTCTGTACCACAACCCGGGGTCTCTTGTAAGCGATTTCAATCCGGCACTCACCTAAGTCAACGCCTAGCGTGTAATGCACAATTGAAATCTTTATTTATTTGTGTCTAAAAGTTTTTATTCTGAATGATGTACCACTCATATCACGCCCCTCTCCTGGCAACCCCCCGGTCACACTGAACCAGGAATCGGGCTGGTTTGCAAAGTTAAAATATTTATTTATGTAGTTACAATTCAATCACACTGTTTTGATGGGTACACAATGATCACCAATGGGGTGATGTAACACTAAATAATCTCTTTAATACACAAGGAGTAATAGTGAGAAAAACAATTCAGCACAGAAATAATACTTTTGTGTGTGTTCAGATCAAATAGCAGTGTGGTTATTATTTCCCCCTGCACACCCCTCAACCCCCCCAACAGGCAATGTAAAGAGATGGGAGGAGAGACAGCAGGTATTCAGGGATGGCAGAATTCAAACAAAATATCAATCCCCACTTTCACCCCAGCAACACAAGAGAAAATAATTGATTGGCAAGCGGTCAGAATGGTTTTAAATTTATCTTGAGAATGGATTGGGTAAAAAACACTAAATATGGTTGAAATTGTTTAAATTCTTATGGGAGCCACTTTGGATAGTTGCACACAAACACTAGCAATGATTTGGTACTAAGAAACAATGTGAAATCTAAAAATGAAGGTTGGAAGCAATCAAAAACTTTTACACGTGTCAGAATTTCCCTAAAACAAAATTTGCGGCAAACTTCAGTGCGCGATAATCGCAATTACGGGAGAACCGTATGGATTTTATATATGAATTAAAGCTGTGGATGTTAGCTACAAGTAGACGTTGAAATTGTGTTTCTAGCACAAACATTGAGGTAGTTATGGATGTTTTAGTGGAGGTCGTTTTTCGAGACAGGTGCGAGACTGGGAAGCAGGAATGCACTTTTTTTTTCCAACATTCTTTTTATTTGATTTTGTCCATAAACATACTGTTTCAAGTGTGTTAATTCACATATTGCATAGTTCATATGGAATGAGCATATTTAACCACAACATAAACAGAACATAAGTAGGTGGGGGCATGTTGCATAGTTCATTTGAAATGAGCATATAAAGCCACCATGTAAACATAAACCGAACATGATTAGGTGGGGGTATGGGGACAAAAAAGGGGGCAGCC
Organism: Ambystoma mexicanum; assembly: GCF_040938575.1. Taxonomy (NCBI): domain Eukaryota; kingdom Metazoa; phylum Chordata; class Amphibia; order Caudata; family Ambystomatidae; genus Ambystoma; species Ambystoma mexicanum. Next base: position 971,234,403 of record NC_090941.1, on the reverse strand, counting down.
CCGGGGGACCATCTATCGGGGGAGCTGTAGTCCTTGGGGGGAATTGGTTTATTTAGTTAATTGTCTTTTGCGGGGAGGTGATGGTTGGAACTAGGTTGGGGCCGAGTGTCTCCGAGTTCCTTTTGCCCTCTGCTGTTCTTGATATGGGTTGGTGGCATTCAGGGAGGCTGTTTCCTTGCGGGCCGCAGGGCTTGACTATAGATTATTTTAGTCGTATTTGTCCATCCAGCGGAGGGGCGGCGGTTTTCTTACCATTCCTGGGAACTGGTCTGCATAGTCTAGGAAGGGGGCCCAGGTGTTGAGGAACTAGTTTCTATTCCCCAAGAGGATGGCGGTTATTTTTTCCCCGGCTGTGATGTCCCAGCATTTAGCCCACCACAGGCTCACGGCGGGGCCCTATGGATGTTTCCATAGTCTTGCTATTGCTATTTTCGCTGCCGTGAGAAGTTGTGTGCACAGGCTCGCTAGGTTGCCGGTGAGTGGGAATTGGCCCTCCCCTGTGCTGCCCAGTAGGACTATTCCTGGGTCCCATGGGATCGTTAGTCCTGTGATCTGCTTGATTAAGTCCAGGATTTCCTTCCAGTATTTGACTGTTCTTGGGCATGACCAGAGTAAGTGGATTAGCGTGCCTGTGTCTGTACAACCTCTCCAGCATAGCAGGGAGATAGCTCTTGTTCACAATCTCTGGGGTTAAGTACCTTCTGTAGCAGGTTTTGATCGCCCCTTCCTTGTTGGTGACGCACTTCGAGCTCTTGTGTGTTCTGGTCCAGATGTGTCCCCATTCTTCCATTTCAATTGTTCTGCCAATGTCCTTTTCCCACTTTTCCATATATGCCTCTTTTTTTGTCGGGATCGGTTCTGTCTAATAGTCCATATAGGGCCGATATTTTCCCTCTGGGAGGAGTCGTTGTGAACGTTTGTTCCAGTGCCGTTAGCTCTCTGCAGCCCTGAGTTCTCATGGGCTCGTGAGAGAGCCAGTGTCGGATCCGAGTGTAGTGAAATCTTTCTGTTTCCGGCACCCCAAATTTTGCTGTGCATTCTTCGAAGGTTAGTGGGTCACCCTCCTCGTAAAAGTCTCCCATGTGCTTTAGCCCTCCGGTTTTCCAGTGATTAAAGTTATTTGGTGTTATGCCGGGAGTGAAGTCTGGGTTGTCCCAGATCAGGGATAGAGGGCCAATTGTGCTTCTGTGGTTCCACCGCCTGGCCGCCCTCCTCCAGCTCTCAACTGTATTCTTGGTTGCGGTTTGGGGCCCCTCCCTGGGGGCGGAGGGTCAATGGGTCTGATGATATATGGAAGCACTTCCAGGGGGCTATGGCACCAGTCCTCCGATAGTTTCTGGTGCGAGCTGGGCAACGAGGCAGTTGAAATGCTCACCTTATTCCCACGGAGGCGCTGACCCAAACTGGACTGCTACAGTTGCTTCAATGACTATGATGAGGCGTAGAACTCGAAAGACGCTCTGGGCAGGACCTCCGAATATTGACTGTCTGGCTTGTAAGGTGAGTTTTCTGCAGGTGGAAGAAAAAGGGGTAATTACGAGCTGGTTGGATAAGTTCTCTCACCAATCTTCTGCTTTTCCCACTTCTTAGTTCTCGACTGGTCTCCACGAACTCACCTTTGGTTTAGTAAAGCCGAGCTCTCCATCCTGCGTCTGGTGCAGGGGCGCGTGGAATCCAGTTACGTCACTGGATGATTTCAGTGTTTAGGCTCAGTGTTCTTTTGTGGCTTGTAATAGTCCTTCAGGTGCCGAGGAGCTGTTGGCGACACCACCACTGCTGTGCAAGAAGAGGCTCGTGAGTATAGCAGATCTGAGGCCGCTTCTGAAGGAGCACCCTTTTATAATGTCCTTTTCTGTCTTTCAGGTGCCGAGATGCTGTGGGCGATGCCGCCGCTGTTGCACGTGCGGTGGCACGTAAGTATTACTGAATTGTGGCCACTTCAAAATGGACACCTCTAATAATGTCTTTTCCTTTCCTTTAGATGCCGAAATGCTGAGGGCGATGCTGCCGCTGATGCGCGTGAAGAAGCGCGTAAGTATAACTGAGTTGCGAACCCTTCGGCTCGGACACCACTAACAATGTCTTTTGTCTTCCAGGTGCTGGGATGCTGCCGAAGCGAAGGCCGCGGTGAACTCCGCTGTGATCACGGATGGATAAGGTAAGCGAGCGCAGCTGCGAGCGTGTTGCCCGTTTTCTAACCTTATGTCTTTATTTGCAGGTTGTCGGAGACTGGACTCTTGTGGCTGAATTCTGGTGAGTAGATGTTCCTGTGCCTTTTCTTCATCCACAGGTTGCTGCTCGAGAAGCTGAGGGTGTGTCTGGACCTGGAATGCAGGAGCCGACTCGGTGAGCGTCCTGCTGCTGTTGCAGAATAACGCGAAGCACGTGAATTCTATCGGGCGTGGTTTAAATAGTGGAGAAGTGCTTTGGTGCGTAGTCTTCCTCCAGCCTCATCCAGGTAAGAAAAGAGTTCCTGTAACAGAGGAGAGTTCCTGTAACAGAGGACTTCACCCAGCTTGGATTGTTCTAGGTGAGTATGCAGCATGGTCTGCCACAGGTAAGTCCACCCAATCACTACTGCACACTTTAAGAATATGAGCCCGGCGCCCATGGCGCCGGGACTGTGGTTCCTTATGAGCCTGGCGCCAGAGGCGCCAGGACATGGTCCAAAGGGCCCCTGTAGGGGTCTGCTGGAACCGGGGGTGTGGATGATGAGCCTGCTTCCGGGGACGCTGGGCCAGTCTTGGCTCCTCGGGAGTAGCGCTCATGACAGCAGTACCTCTCTATTTCCGGGGCTCCCAGACAACCCGCTCCCTTGCTCCTTGTCACCACCCTTCTTGCTATTCGCGGCTTCTTGCTCTCCCAGATGAATTTCATGATATTTGTTTGGAGCTTCAGCAGGTCCTTCCTTGGTATGGAGATTGGGAGGGCCTGGCAATGATAGAGCAATCTCGGTACCAGATTCATTTTTACTGCTGTTATTCTTCCCAGCCATGACACTTCTTGTTTTTGCCATCTTATTAAGTCCGCCTGGAGCTCCTTGAATAGCGGGGGGAAATTCAACTTATACGCTTCTTCTATTCTCTGTGGCATCTTTAACCCCAGGTAGGTGAAGTATGAGTTGGTCCATTGGATGGGGTGATCGGTAGCTAGAGTTTTTATCGTGCCTCCCGGTATGTTGAATCCCAGGGCCGTGGATTTTTCGAGATTAATTGAAAATCCTGATGCCGCTCCGAAGTTGGCCAGTTCGTTTCAAAGCGCTTCCAGGGATGACCTCGGCCTGGTCAGGGATAACAGAACATCGTCTGCGTATAGTGCTATTTTGTATACCTCTCCTCTGACCGATAGCCCGCTTATTGAGAGATTTTTGCGTACTCAGTTGGCGAATGGTTCCATGGACAGTGCAAAGATGAGCAGGGATAGCGGGCAGCCCTGCCTTGTGCCTCTGGTGATATGAATTCTAAGAGATTTGTTGCCGTTTACCCTTAGTGCTGTAGATGGGTGTTGGTAGTTGGCCGGGGTCCATGTCTGGAACTTTGGGCCGATGCCCAAAAGCTTTAGGGTCTCCTATGTATCCCCAGTCTAACATGTCGAATACTTTATTTGCGTCTAGTGACAGGACTGCCATTTGCTCGCCCGTCCTCCCTGCCGATTCGATGATATTTAGGGTGCGCCTGGTGTTATCAAAGGTGCCTCGCCCTGGGATGAATCCTGTCTGGTCTAGATGGATCAGCCCTGGGAGGTGTTTTGCCAGTCTGCCTGCCAGAATTTTCGAGAAGATTTTTGCGTCGTTATTCAGTAATGTGATAGGTCTGCATGAGGAGCAGAGCTCTGTGTTTCTTCCTGGTTTTGGTAGAAGCACTGTTAGTGACTCCTCCATGGAGGGGGTGATGGAGCCTGATTCCAGAAGAGTTGTATAGCGAGGGGAGGCCTGTAGCTCGGAGCTTGATGCAATGTCTGCTAGGATGTAATCTTGGAGTTTCCAGGTTCTTCAAGGGGTGGTGGAGGCCCTCCACTTGCAGCTTGGCTATGACTGGGGCGTGATCGGATATTGCTAGCAGAAGGTCTATCCTTGAATAGCCTCTGTGGACGTGGGAATAGAATGTATAGTCTTGCTCTCCCTGGTGAGCCAGTCTCCAGGTGTTGACGGTACCCGTGGTCCTCAGAAATTCTGCCATCCCCAGTGCCCGGCCGAAGTCCTCCCTAGAGGGCGGAAGTGTCTTGTCTGTATTGGGGTCTGGGGTGAGATTGAAGTCTCCTCCGATTAGAAGGCGCCCTTCTGTGAAGGAGGTGATCGTGGGGAGAAGACTGCAGAGAAAGCTTTCCTGCCAGGAGTTTGGGGCGTATATTGCTGCTATTGTGATCGGAAGATCTATCAGAAGACCCTTGAACAGTATGCATCTCCCTGCTGGGTCGCGTTTAATTGAGATTTGGGTGAGCTGCACTGCTCGGCTGAGGAGGATGGCTTCTCCCCTTTTTTTATGGCCCGAGGAGGCAAAGAACTTCGTGGAGTATTGGCGGAAATTTGCTCTTTTCGTCTGTTTGCAATAGGTGTGTTTCCTGGAGACACGCAATGTCAGCTTCTAGGTGGTTCAATCTCTGTTCCACTGATTTCCGTTTTCTAGGGGAGTTCAGCCCCTGTATGTTCCATGTTATCATGGTTAGTTCCTTAGTGGTCTCCATCTTTTGTGGTGATGTTGCTTCTGTGTTCATAGGGCTGTTCTTGTTGCGATCCCTTCGGTGTGTTAGTTCCCCTGTGTATTGCTGGGTTTTTGGTTCCTGCTCCCCGGTTCTGAGTCCCCCTCCCCCCAAACAATTCAACAATCCGAGTCTTTAAGGCCTTGGTCAAGGTAGGGTCGGCCTCCCTTGTTCGAGGCGTTCGCGCTGGTGTATCTTGGGCTTTCATGTCTTCTGGGTCCGGGTTTAGAAGCCTCTCTCCCTCCTGCAGGGTGTGGATCTGACAGGGTTTTCCATCCCACGACAACGCTAGGGCCGTGGGGAACGCCCAGTGGTAAGGGGTTTTCTTCTCCCTGAGACAGATTGTGATGGGCCGTAAGGCTTTCTTTTTGCTAGTGTTATGGCTGCTAGATCCTGGTAGAGGAGATAGAAGCGTCTCTGAAATCCAATTGCAAATGGGATTTCTTACACTAGATTATGACTACAGAAAAAGAGAATGCCACACATGACTCTCCACAGTTCCTGGCCGGGGAACCCTTTACGTGGTGGATACCCAATTTCTTTCGGGGATTCACTTTAGTTACTCACAACACTAATGATTTATGATTTTAGAATACAAATGAGAGAAACTCAGCGCAAGAAAAGTTCTGACAATTCAAAAACACTCCTAACAATATCATGTTCTGAAAACAAAGAGGATGGGTTTAAGATAGGGATTGGCTATGGACAGTACATATGCTAGTGATACAGTTCTATCTATAGATACTCACTAGATATGTTTTTACACAGAACCATCAGGATTCTGGTCAGGGATTCTGGTCAGGACAGACTGCTGGGCACCTTGGATTGGATTGGGTCTGTTCACAGCACAGCACTGGACTGGATCGGATCTGCAATGGTTCTGGTCACAGCCATACACAGGACTGGATTGGATCTTTTGGTTCTGATGATAATTATTTTCAGCAGGCAAGCAGTACAGCACAGCCCGGCTGTCTTTTGGTTCCCCTTAGGTTTCTAGGGTTGGTTCTGGTTCTGGAAATTTAAGGCCTAGCTGAAAATGGTTCAGCTATGCAATGGGCCTTTCTGCTTTGCCAAGTTTCTGGAGTCTGGAGCAAGTAAAATGGATAGCTCTGCAACAGGGTTCTCCGCCAACATTCGGGTAGTGGGTAAATCTGTCTTTTGAGTGCTGAGCTGTCTCTATTTATGCTTATGATAAAGGGGTGTGTGTGCTGGTTTAGCCTAAGCTCGCCCCTTTGACAGGGATTGGTCAAGGTCTCCCCTCTTCCTTGATAGGAGGAGAAAAACAGGATGTCACCTTTGTGGTGTGGGTTTATGAGGCCTAGAGTTCACCCCTAGCCTCTTGAACACAAAATCTATTTTTGGTATAATACATATTTCCACATGTGCAACCTCTATAACAATCATATATACAGATTACATATTTTGTGTAGCAGATACTCCTCCAAGCCCCGTCGCTGTAGGATCTTGTCTGCTTTTGGCAGAATTTTACCCTTTTCATCCGGAACACAATGTCCAATTTAGGAGCAAATTTCTACAAATGTGCACTTTGAACATGAGCATACGTGTATAAAGTTTCATATTTCTATCAGAAATACATTTTGTGTAATATCACTTTTTCCGCCGTTTCATCCCAGAACATGTCAGAGTTCTGGCGCCTTTTCACCTGTGCATCCAAAAATTACATTAACAATGCTGTTATTTTATATATTTCGCACAATTTTACATAGGAAGTTATCAGTCTTTTTAAACTGTGTTTTGTCCTTGTTAAGCAACAAATGGTTGTTTAGCTCCACCCCTTTGTCCTTTCCCTGGGACCCAGGAGCATCTCCTCCCTGTTTCTTCTCGGCAGAGGCATCTTTATGGCTCTTCACACTTCGCATTTCCTTTAGCTGGAGGATGTCCATTGTCTTCTTCCCTGGCAGACCAAATTCTCCTCCCACCCTATAATCATTCACATAGGTGTGATTTTCTGCAGGAGGGAAGCTGGAAAGAGAGGCTTTGTCTCTGAGAGGAAAGCTCTTATTCCAGTTTTGGTGGCTTTTAGCCAGCCTTAAATTTAAATGTTATTTCTGTTGCTTTTTCCTTGTTTAAAACAAACTTATGATTTCAAACTAGCAGCTAGAACACTTATTCCAGATTCTAAACCATTGGCTCAAACAATTACAACATAGATTACTCTCAGTAACAGGCCACTTAGATTTCAAATATTAGATTTCAGTTTATATATATGTTTTAAAGTTTATCATGCCGGCTTCTGACAGCTGTCATTCAGGCGGCCGAGGGTACTGCGCCCAGATTTTGACAGATTCCACAGGCAGGCAACTTTTGCTGTGGGTGTTTCTTTGATACTTTCAGCTTTTCCAGACATTTTGAGTTCACAATGATTTCTTGCACTAAGTGAATTGTAGCACCCAGCAAGAATTTTGGATGTTTAAGGATGTTTTGTGCGGCATTCTGCAGTTTCAGCAACAAAGAAAAAGGTTCAAAGCGAGATTTTTAGATTTCCTTTAGCAGAGCACTGCTTTTTTTCCTCTGTACTCCATTTTCACTTGTTGTGGAGCCCAGTGACCTATTTCAGGAGTGAGATCTCTGTTCCACCACTGAAAACATGCGTGGTAGATTGGGCAGCCATCTTTTTGTGCTTTGCAGAGCGCGATTTTCATTGGTTTTGGCGCGCACAAGGGTTTTGCGGCCATTTTGATGTTTCTGGCACCATCAGAACACAGTGATGCCGCATGGCAGAGCAAAAATGGGTTGAAACATCCCACACTCTGAACCTGAAGGCCTGGCTCCTGCAGCATTAGAGTTCAGGGGCTATGATCTTCCAGCAGACTGCTAGGAGGTACTTGCCAAGGCCAGGGCATCATCCAATTTAAAATGCTACGGACACAAATGGAAGCAATGTCGTTCGCAGCAGATCAACCCTCTGAAGGTCACGGCCCCTCATGTACTTCCTTATTTGTTGTCTTTGACTAAATCGTGGGCTGGCTTACGCCTCCATCAAGGTTCATCTGGCGTCTATCTCCCTCTACACCAGATCTTCGGGATGGTCTTCATTGTGGTTGCACTGTCTAGTTACGGAATTCATCAAGGGACTGTTCGATTGTTCACACCGGTGAAGGCTCTGACCCCGGCGTGGGAACTCATGTGGTGCTGACTAGGCTCATGGGAGCTCCGTTGAAGCCTATGCATTCAGCTCCGCTCAGGTTTCTGTCGTGGAAGGCAGCCTTCCTTGTGGCCATCACCTCTGCACGACGAGTGGGTGAGATCCAGGCCTTATCCTGTAAACCACCTTACTTGACTTTCCACGAGACAAGGGTGGTGTGGCAGACGCACCCTTCCTTCATGCCCAAGGTGCCGTAGGACTTTCATCTTAACAAGCCCTTGGTGATACCTGTGTTTCCCCCCCCCCCCCGACGCCTTCGTTGACGGCTGAAAGGACTTTGCACTCGCTGGATGTGGCTAGAGTGCTGAAGTTTTATGTGGCCCCCACAAACCGTTTCCAGAAAACATCTCAGGTTTTTATGAACATTGGTCCTGTGATCCATGTCAAGGCACTGTCCAAGGCTTCCATTTCCAGGTGGCTCTCCGGGTGTATCACTCACTGTCACCGGTTGGCAAACCGACCGCTGCCTGGCCATACAAGAGTCCATTCTACCAGAGCGATCGCTGCTACTATGGCGTTCCAGTCCGGTGTGCCCCTGCTGGACATTTGCAGGGCTGCTACGTTGAGGTTGACGCACAACTTCACAAAGTTCTACTGCATCGACAGGGATTCCAGGGAGGAGTACAGAGTCGGCAAAGCAGTGCGGCGCAACCTGTTCTCTTGAAGGTGAGCCTGGTGAGGAGGTAAGATTGCTTCTGTTGAGCCTTGCCACCTCCCCTGGTTGTGCATGTGTGCACTGCTATGTATTCTTTATTCATGAGCATGTGAACCCATGCCAGACCCCATGCTGGAGAAGGAACAAGTTACTTACCTGTAGCTGTTGTTCTCCAGCATGGGTCTGGCATGGATTCACATGCAAACCCTCCCGCCTACCCCTCTTCGGCTCTTCTCTTGGTCCTACTGCCACGTTACCTGCTACCAAATCTGAAGATGGCTGCTAGAGGAAGGGCTTAGGTAGAGGGCAGTCATTGGCTAGGGGCAGTATGACCCAGAGCTCAGCGATTGGTTTATAGGAGAAAGACTGTTTAGAAACGAAACTGAAACTGTTTTTTTCTTTTGTGGGTAGTAGATAGCCTTGTGGATGATAGTGTGGTCACCAGCCCCAGATAACCTATATACTCCTCTCTATATGCAACTCTCTTACTAAATATTCTCCCTCTAGACCTCTGCATTCCTCTGGCACCAACTCTTTGTGTGTAAAGCATTTTGCTAAACAGAGGGCAGGAGGTTGATCGCTTTCCTCAGCTGGCCCTTCTATGGAACAGCACCCCCCTCCCTCTGTGTCTTGAGCAGAATTTTCTTAAATTCTGGAAGCACCTCAAGCCTTTCCTCTTTACCTCCTCCTCCCCCTTCTCTCTTCTGCTAATTTCACAGTTGCTTTGATTGGTGTCCATGGCCTTTATTCATCCGAATCGCCCCAGTTTCTGTCTAACCTCAGCACACCCCCGTCCTGGAGGCTCGCACTTACCATACTTTGCACTTCATATGTTGCTCACCCACCAGCATGGGCACCCCAGCACTTACCCCCACTGCCTCCTTCCTCCCTTCCGCACTTGCAAGTTTGTAATACTCACAAGGCGTAGTAGGTTTTTCCTTTTTTCCTCCCTCCACTGTATTTAATATCGCGATCTATTCAATGTGTCTCATTCCCATGTCCCCTCCCTGTTTCCCTGTGGGCGCTTGGAAACATAATTTACTTGCTGTATAAGCGTCTAACAAGCGAACAATGAATAAGTAAATCAAATTAAGACCTTTCTTTGTTTCTGGTGCATATTGCGCAAAAGTGCACATTTCGTTTACAATGGGTGTCTTGGAGAACAATTTGTTGACGCATTCAAGTGTTATGTAATAGTATAGCATCTCACTTGTGTGTGTTAATTCCCGTTTTATTTCACAATACAATATGTGTTTCAAAGTTAGAGACAACCTAAATATGGGGCATTGGCCTGTCCTGGGAAACCCCTTGCTATGCATGCTGTTTCACATTGTCTTCTCTACCATACACTTGTCTTCAAACCAATGTAGTGTATATATAATTCCTTCCCCACAAATCCACAGTAGATAACCTTTCTGAGTTTGAGTTTGGACAGGTAATGTCATCTCTGTAAATGGGGAAAGCTCAGAAAACACCATAATCAGTTTTGAAGAACCCAATTTTCAGTCAATAAAACAAATGCACCACCCTCAAGGTGACCGTTTTTCTAGTAGTTGTTACTTGTCCATTTATCTTGCTACCTTTTTTGTATTTTTAGGCATATGCTCCAAGATTCATTTTATGTATGTCATAAATGACCATTATTTCTGTTAATTTGTTCTGTAAATAAACAGAATCCAACATGGAGAAGTCTCGATTTTGGGATTATGCCTGACCGACTAGATACATCGGTATCCAGTTTCGTGGTGAGGATCTGGGGAGGAAAGAATGAAGTGTTTCGACTCCTGATTGAGTGGGAAGTGAATCTAGATGGATTGAAATATTTGGGCCAGCAGGTAAACTTATAATAAAGTAAAATGAGATGCATGTAAAAATAAATCTAGGGTTGTCTCACTAGCCTCCTTAAAGCTCTAATTCTGCTGAATATAGAATTGCACCACAAGTGCAAAAGTATATAAGCTGATCCTCTGGATGTGCTTCTTGTTATGATTTCGATTGGTTGTACCACTCCTCCCTGAACAATGCATCTGTACTACACAAACAAACCTGAGCTGTATGTATCTTCATAGGAAAGTAGGAATTGGAGTGTGGGCGAGTCGTCTCCCTACAAGTGAAACCGTGATTATATCAAAATGCAGCCACTATGCGTGAGCGCAAAGAGACCTTGTAAATGTCAGTGGTGGTGGCTTAAAAGCCCAGTCACATCATGTGTGTATACACCAATGTACAGGAGTGAAGGAAGAATGTAACGTCTTAGATTTTTACAAATTGTAGCCTCCCATTTTTTTTTTTAATTGTAATGTAAAAATCAGAATATGATGCCCCTTTGTCTCCAGTGCCCCTCATTACCCCCCCCCCACTCTACAGCGTGTGCATCCCAACCCCTTCAATGTGGGACATTTGCACTTTAGGTGGGAATGAGGAGAAGCAGTGGCTGGTTGGCTCCTCCTTCTGTGGAGACCTCACAGAATGAGGAGAAGCAGCACCTCTGTCGGACATTTTTCCGAGTAACCTGAACGTGGGACAGGTAAGGTGAACATCAGACACAGTTTGTGGCCCATGTCGCCCTGTCCCCCTCCCCGGGCCCATCACGGATTGCAGCTACGTGGGTCAGTTATTGTGGTTGTAGACTGCTTTTCCTTAGTTACCTGGGCGTGCAACAAGTAATGTGATCATTCCACATAGTTTGGGTCCCAAGGTTTTTCCCTGGCCCAAAGCAGATTGCACCTGCCCAGGTCAGTTATTTTGATTTTGGACCGATGAGAAAGCCAGTGATGGTGTTTTATTTTTGTTAGGCAGAGAAGTGGGCTTCTGCCATATAATTGTGTGGTTTATCGAATTGGATAGTTTATTTGTGGATCCAGCTTGCCCAGTGTAAATGCTAGACTTTGTTCCTTCATGGGACGATGTTACAGAAAATGTGCATTGGTGCAAGTGCAATTTTGTACAGTATTAGTACAATGGCGCTAAGTGCCTTATTTCCAAAAATATGCTAGTAATGTATTTTTGTACCAGGGCAAAGTTTGCTCTAGTGTGAATACCATTACGTCTTTTCCCTAAGGCACATTTGGATTTGGTGTAAAAAATGCTTTGAAAGAATAGTGAGATGCGAAATGGCACTAGCCCCTGTGAAAAGATTCTGTAATCTGATTAGATTTGTATTTGTAGATAGCCAGGTTGCGTGTAGGAGCAAGGTAGAATTTAGAATCAACCGTTAACTAGGAGCACTTGTGCAGAAGAAGCACTTGGCATTGGGATTTTTTTTAAAATATATTCCTCGAAGGAGCATATATTTCTTGCAGGTTGTTTATATATGCACATATTAAACTTTGCTTTTAAAGAGTTTTAGTTAAGTCTAACCAGTGACCTAACCAGTTAACTCCTATTGTGCATTGCCTTTCTTGCAAGCAGAAAAAAATGAGCCCTGCTTTTTCTAGATCATAAATTTCATGTCTTTTTCTCTTGTAGATTCGTGCTCGAAACCCAAATGAGATTATATTTGGACTAAATGATGGCTACTATGGAGCTTTGTTTGATGTGAAGGTAAAACATGTAGTTCTACAACGAGATTTCTTTTTTTTGGGCGGGGGGGTTAATATGTACATTATATTTTGGAGTAGTGACAGTCTTTCTAAATTTAGCCATTTGGCTTTTCTACTCATGAGATGCAGCCATAATCTCTCGTTGGTTCCACCTGTATGTTCATGTTGGCTGTACTAGGTATTTCTTTCACTGCTAATCTTTTATCTTCCCTTTAATTTAAATGTAAAAAAGTAGTGAAAAAATAAGATCGGTTCAGTACAGTTTCAAAAGGCACAGGATTTCAGAAAACCTATACAGCAAATGACTTTACCTTTTTCCGCCCTAAGGGACCCAGCACCATTCAGAGGAACAACATTCTTCAGGTGGACCAGAACTCTGTTAAAAAGTCCTATGATGTCAAAGATTTGCTTAGGTGAGAACTCCGCATTTTTCTGTGTATTGAAAAAAGGAGAGTGATTCAATCACAGAGAGGATCGCTGTGAGCAGAGCAATCTCTTTGCAGGTCGCTTTACAATAGGTCATGGTGATTAGGGCGTAGGATGTGTAACATGTGGGCTGGGGAGGGCAATATAAGTAAGAACATGTACCAGGCCCATTTCATGCATATTAGTAAGACCATGAAGTACTCCAAAAGGAGAGAAGCTCCTTGGCAACTTTGGCAAGAAAATAGTACTGCTTCACTGTGCACATCATGGTACACCGCAAATACCACAAAAGTGAACTAGTAAATGACTGGTTGTGTGCTCATGCACCTACTATACAGTTTTATTAATTTCACAGTGATTTTACATTGTGCTTGTATAATCATAAACTGCTCTTCGTAAAGTGTATATACTGTACTATTGTCATAGAACAGTTAAAACACATCCATATATTGGTTATGACCTCCATAAATTAATCAATGCAGCTTGCCGACACGTGTTTCAACTGTTCTTTTTCAAGGCAATAGTGTTAACCACAAAGCAATTATATGTATAAAGCAAAAACATACCAGTCATACATCCATGGCGGTACATCAAGGTAAATGTTCCATTATACAAATTCAAAATAATTCAACATAAAACATATAAAAATCATGAGTTGTCGCCAATTATACATGACGGTCCAGGAAAAACAGGAAGGGAGAGAGCGAATAGAAAAGTCTAATGTGTACTTTTAAATAATTATAAGGATTATCATGATATAGTGTATTCTTGGAAAAGTTTCTGCTCACAGTATTATAAAATCTGTAAATGAAAATATAAATTCAGTTTCATGTGCAGACTCTTAATAATTCTTTGAGGGCTGGTAAATTCCAAATACAGTCCAAGCCAAAGTGACTCACCCATTGATATTTTCTTCCTAATGGATATAGTCGGACTCTTGTGTTCATATCAGATAAGATGTTGAAATTCCTGAAGAAAGAAATCTAATCGATATGCTCTAATAATTCCTCAACTATGCTGGCTTAAACGTTTTCTCTCAATTATATGTTACTCACAAAAAGTATATCTAAGGTAAGCAGTAACGTACTAGCAACCCTAAACGTTAAGTCCAGGTCTAATTGCTTACCTTAAAATTGTGTATGTTCTATATCCTGGAAATTATTCTGCAAAAGTAATGTTGTAGCGCATTCTTTGCAGCTGCAATTTTGTGTATTTAAACTAAACTCGATGAAGTAAATGTGTGACATCAATCGAGGCGAAGTTGTTGCCAACAGAAACTTAAGTCTGTGCAGTCACTGTAATTTACTTCAATCATGTAATGTAATGTAATTATGTAGAGATGTATGAAAGAAAGGGTAAAGGTGCATTCTGCTGATGTAACCAGACTGGGGTATGCCCTGTCAAAACAATAGATTGTAAAATTAAAAAATGAACTTGTAATTCAAACTTACAATCCTATGTATTACATTTTATTGTCCAAATAATATCTAGAATAGTCCAGCTCGTACAGTCTGTGTCCATCATTTTGTATACACATGTTGGTGGTTTCATTAACTACGTACTTTGCTCTAAAAGTAATGATTATTACCCTCAAAGGGGTCTCATCAGCTCAATCTGGCATGATAAACAAAATGTATATTCTCATCCTTCCAGTATAATATCCTATATTAAGTATCTGCTGATGCAAACAATGAGTGTTCTACCTAAACATATGATCGAGCAATGCCCATGATGAATCAAATAGTCAGGTTGGCAAAACCTTCTGTTCCTAAATCTTATTGCATACGTGCATGGTTTTATTTGCTCTACACAAGGATAATATAGATATTTCTCTGAAAAGGATCCTAGAGCATGCTGGAAATAGTCAACAATACAATTATTACTGTTCATCTTTCTCCACAGAAAGTTCATCACATATGCAATCTTCTTGTATAATTATAAGAAAACAAAGTTCATAGTCTCTATGGGGTCTGATTAGAGTACTTCTGAATTTACAAATGTCTTGTGTTTCTTCTCGCCTGAGTTTATGTTCCTGTTCTTCACCTCTTGGGTCGGTCTTGATATGTACCAGTCCCAGAATTGTCAAGTCTTCTTTATGACCATCTTGATGTTCTTTATTCCAGTGAGCAGCTAGTGCCTCTTGGGGATCCTGACTTCCAATAATTCCTATGTGTTGTCTCACATGGTACCTCAGTTGCAATATATTTCGTTCTACCGTTGATCAAAATGTAATCACGGGTCCTCCGATTCCACCCTATAAAACTATAAAACTCTGGGTGAGCACATATCAAACCGAACAGTGGAGTGGAACTGATTGATGAGAGCGGACATCTGCGCATACAGTGAACGTTGGTTTTATACTACGAATACAATGGTCAAGGCATTCAACAGTTACTGCTTGAATCTTCATACTTTCTACCGTTTCCAAGTAACTAATTGGCTAAGCTACGTCCTATACTTAGAGCTAGCGTATGTTAGTAGAACGTGATTGGAGCCGACAGATCGCCCGTATACCAACTCATCACCTCTCCATGTGGCGCCACATCGATTCTCACCTCGCCCAGGAATAGTTTGCAATTAGTAGAATAACATTTGTGCTGACTGCCAGAACTTTATTATACTGCAATTAATCAGCACCATTGCGGAAGGAACACAAGACAGCCTGCTTCTGGTGGGAAGGGAGACATTCACACAATACCTGCTAGATATCGGCCTTCGCAGACCTTGTTTTGGATACTCCTAAGGCTGGCCACTTCCCAAAGACATTGCAACTTACCATTTGATTGGTCCTCTCAGTAATACCAATCTATGCAGTTTCCCCTTCCCATAGTCAATTGCAGATAGGCATTTGTGGCCATTTGAACGGGTCTCTGGCTCAAGTTCATTTCCCCTGGAGTGCTCGCAGGATTGGCTCCCGCCCTATTACATGACCCAGTGTTGACATAGCTGCTTCAGTCTTGACTGTGAAGCGCAGCTTGAGCTCTGTCTCCCTCCTCCCTGGCCGGTGGGGTATTGATCCAGTGTTCATAGCAGGGTTTTCCCATGCAGGGCCCATCCTGGGGGCATCCCTGCTGAATGCGCTTACCTGGGATATGATTTCCCTATCTTGCGCTAATCCTTGGTCCCTTAGGCCTATGGTATGCACAATGCATCCCTTCCCCTGCATTTCCCTGGGCGGCCGGTTTTCATGGTGTGACTGCAGTTTGTGTACCGTGTCCCTCCCCATCCAGAAGGTACCCCGTCTCCTTGCTTACCTTTGAAGGTGGTAGGTGCGCCCCTTATCTGCTGCTGAATTGGCACCTTAATACATGCCCCCCTTTGATAGATCTTTCGATCGACATCTCCTTCCTGCTAATTTCTTCACTGTTTTCCATGCTCACCCACGCTAGCATTACCCTATTCATATCCTCTTCTTCGTTCCCTCTTAAGTATTTTCCAAATACTAATCTTTGTCCCATCGGGTGAGCACTCGTCCCAAAAGATTTCGTAGTTTTCAAAGTCTTGTGAGGGTGCTTTATAAATTACCTCTACATCATCCTTGCTCTTATTCATGCTTGAAGGTTCCTCACCTAACCCGTTACCAAGCTTAGTTTTATTTCCTGACATTATTAAACATGTTTCCTTTGGTATTATTTGAACCAGCCGATGACCCACCGGCTGATGCGGATGGTGACGAGCATCATGACAAGCAAAGGAGCAGTTATTTTTAACAATGCTGCCAGCCAATCCGGAACGAGTATCATCCTGCAGTGGCACTGTCTGAGTATGTTGATCGGAAGTAGTAGGAGCCGAAACGAAGGAAACACGTACAGGAACAGTCCCACCCACGGCAATGAGAACACGCCCCCCGCCCCATGCTCTTGGGCTGCGGGAACCGGCTGGCCAAACCTCTGGCACTTGGTGTTCTCTGCTGTCGCAAAGGGAGAAATCTGGGGCCGTCCCCAATTGTCGAACAGCAGATCCACCTGATCCTGGCGAAGCTCCTACTCGTGGCAAAACGCAGTTCCCTGGTGAGTGAGTCCGCAATGGTGTTTTTGACTCCCGCCAGGTGAAACGGAACGAGGAACATGTCTTGAATTGCCCACCGCCACAAATCCTAGGCCTATTTGGAGAGTGCCAATGACCGGGTCATCCCCCCTGGTTCCGGATGTAGAACATGATTGTGGTGTGGTGTGTGAAGATCCTCGCCACCTTGTCCTTCGGTGACGACAGAAAAGACTTGAGGCCCAGAATACGGCACATAATTCCAGGACGTTGATGTGAAGGTCCCTTTCTTCTGGTTGCCAGAGGCCTCTGCCGTGCAACTGTCCGGTGTGGGCTCCCCATCCCTCTAGAAAGGCATCTGTGGTGACAGTCTCCTGGTAAGGAGGAACCTGAAACTGAGCTCCCTCGGCGAGATGCTGCCAAACACCCACCACCGTATCGCCCGATCGAACTATTCATTGAGGGTGATCTTGTACATAAAGCTCACCGACACTTGCATCCACCTCGCATCCAGGAGAGGTGTAGTCTGCAGAGATGAACAAGGTTGATGCAGGTGGACAACATCCCCAAAAGTGACTTAATGGACTGCACCGTCGCTGCCTGGGCCGACGACAAGCGCTGCGCCTTGCCTTGAATGGCTTTCACCCTCTCCTCTGAGGGAGCCGCCAAGCATGTCACGTGTGGAGTCGCACACATAGGAATAGTGTCCTCACATGGCTTCAAGCAAGACATTGCATTGTTTACGGAGAACCCGAGCTCCGTCAGCAGACATACGGTTTTGGCAGTGTGCTCACTTGCCAGAGGGAACACACCAGCCAGTCGTCCATGTCAGGGTATTCATGGATGCCTTGTAGACTAAGATGAGCCACCACTGGAGTCAGGCACTTTGTAAAGACCCTCGGGTCGACTTCAGGCCGAAAGGCAGAGCCTTGAACTGGTAGTGCAGACCATGAAATACGAATTGCAAGAACTGTCGGCACTTTTTGTGACTGGGGATTTGGAAGTAGGCATCCTCCAGGTCCTTCAGCTGGCTGAGCATGTGCTGCAATGTGACCATCTGGTACTTGTTGAGACGACGTAGATTCAAAATCAGCCTTCAACCCCCTGTCTTCTTTTGAACTAGAAAGTATCTGGAATATGCACCGGAGCCACTGGGGACGGGCTCTATTGCCCCTTTCCGTAACATGGTCCGCACCTCCTGCAGAAGCTGTGGACTTTGTAGTTCCTCCCGATGAATTGGAGGGATACGAGGACACCTGCGTTGGGACTCCAAGGTGCACCGCTTTGCGAGAGCGTCCAGCACCCATCTGTCTGTGGTGATTCTTTTCTCACATGCTGACTGTAAAGAATGGACGGGGGTATCTGCACTCCTGCCCTCTGTATGGTAGAGTAGAAGCGCAGAGCACTCCAGCCAAGTTTCTGTATATGGTAGAATGGACGAGCAACTAAGGCTCAAGCTCTAAGAAGGTGATGCAGGGTGGTTCTTAAGTAAAGTGTAGTCCCCAAGCCCCCCACAAAGGAATGTCCATACACTGTTATGTGCTAACAGTTCTTTATAAAAATAAATAAGGTTCAAGCTGTATACATCAATTAATAACACACTTTGAACTTTGGCAAATCTAATATGCCAAATATATATAATGTCTATGTGGTACCACACTGACTCCTTTAAAATGAACTAACTGCTGACAGTTCTAATGGCATACAAATCAAACAGTAATGTGTATCAGCATAGGAAGGAAGACCGGTTAGGTTAAACAATGGCAGAATGGTTCTCTTGCTACTAAGACACCTCTGCGTGAGGATCCCCCCTACCTGGGCAACCTGTAATAAAAGGTATTAACAAGCCCAGACCATTTACGTTTAAATAGTCTTGTTTCTGGTTAAAAATGTTCCCCTACCCCAATGTAACTGAGTTAGCAGAGTTTCTTCGACAGTTCATCGACGGATACCTCGAGGGTGGACTCCCTTTAAAGCAGGAGCCATAGGGCGTCGAGATTCCTCAAAGAAATGTGAACACTGGCATCGAGACTGCAGCTTCAATCATTGCGGTGCTCGTCTACGATCGTTCTGGGAAGATGAGGCCTGCGGTGCACCTCGATGCAAAGAGTTTGGTGCTCCAAAGGGGAATTGATGAAGAACGTAGGCCTGGCAGCGGGGCGTCGGAGTATCTGTGTCACTGATGGGGACTCGACCTTGGATGGATTTCGATCTTCACTTGTCGGTGTCTTTGTGGAATTTGGGTGGAAACCCACTGGTGGATTCTCCTCGGTCGTTGAAGACCTTGACTTTCTTTGGCGGGACAAAGCGAACGACTGCGATTGCAAATGTGCCAGTTGTTCAAAATGTTCTTAGGCAAAGGGTGGAGCGTAGCAGCTCCAGTCTCTGAGCAGCACAGTGTCAAGCTGTCCCTGCTTCTGGGCATCACAACTCGACTGGCTTCCAGCAGTTTCGGAAATCCTCGGAACCCCGGTTGACGGCAATGGACTTCAACTGCCTCAATGTCTTGGTGCTTTACTTCAAGACTTCTCGGCGGACCCTGTCTCCATTCGAAAGTCTTTCAGGACTGGCTTCCAGGGTGCCTAGATGAAGATCTACTTCTGCACGATGTTCCCTCGTAGCTCGGGGAGACGTCTCCTAGCCAGGTCCTCTCTCGGATCAGTCCTGGACAGACTCAACAACTTTCGGATTTCATCGAAGGAAAGCAGCAGCAATTCCTCTTCTTCCAGCTGGGCTTCAAGGATAAGCAGCTTCAAGTTTCCACTTCAGCTTCTGACCAATTTGGTAAGTGAGAAGTCCCCAGATATACACATCTGTCCCTTATTCACACTGCTGAGCCAAGCTCAGTCAGCCAATCAGTCAGAAGGGCATTCATGCAGGCAGGCAGCCAATCAGGCTCACAGTGCATTCAGGCCATTCACTTCCACCCAGACACCCATAACAAAGGATGTGGATTGGGGCAAGCACCCACCCTTTCAGCACACCACACTGCATTCATGTCAGTTTCAGGCAGGCTGTCTCATTCTTTGTGTCACAAATGCAGATACCAGATACCCATAACATGGAATGCATATTGGTCACACCCCAAGGGTACCCACAACATAGTCGCAGGGAAGGCACCAGCCAGTCTTGCCTGCACTTCCCCCCCACAATACCATATATGGTTCTTCCACCCAACAGCCAGTCAGTGGAAGGGACAGAGTCCGGGCTTCCCATGACTTTGGGAAAACAAGGTAATCGAAAGCAAGAGGCCACAGGGGCCATCTTGTCTCTTATCAGGAATTCACTGATTCCTATGGCAAAATGGAGGATACTCTGAGCACCTGTCAAATTCAGCATGGAGCTGCCACCAGCCAATAACCAGCTCTGTGGGCCACACATGGGTGCCCAAAAACAAGCACTAGGAGTACAGGGCTGTACACCCATCAATGTGTGCCATAACGGTATCCCAAGGGTCTCTGTTCACCACAACCAAAAAAAGGAATAGCTGCACTATCAGGACCACATGGATTTCTGTGCAGAAAACACAGAACACAGACAAGGCAGTACCGGACAAGGGCATGAATGCCCTGTTCCTCCAATGCATTTCCAGCATCACACTGACAAACTTTGCAGCTGGCCTCCCACTGGGGTGCGTAAGTGGAGGCCCGGGACCACGGCCGTTTCAGGCCTGCTTGGAGGAGGGGGGAATGTTCCGCCTTGTGGACAGCGCTGCCACTGACTTCCGCTGCCTTGAGAGCACACCCTGTATGCTTCTTTAGTGGAAGAGCGTGAAGGCTGCCTGTAAGGGATACTGTAACCCTTTGAAGATCTTCCTGGCTTTCCTCTGGAGGAGCGAAAGAACCAGGATTATCGCTGTTGCAAAGTTCTGAGGGAACGTGCCTTCTCCGTGTCAGTCTTTATTGCCTGCAAAGACTCGTCAACCACCTTTCCGAAGAGGTTTTCCCTGTCAGACAGCATATCCAGCACTTAGATTGAACGTCTAGGTGTGGAGGTTTGTAGCCTTCAACCAACCTTGACAGCGAGTAGACACTCTGTTGCCCATCTGACGAAAACCCAATGTCTGTGATATCTACCGCCACAGTGATGATGTTATCTGAGGCCACTTCTCCTCCCTGAAAGAGTTCCAGTGCCTCCACCTTCTAGTCTTTGGGCAGGAAGTCCAGGATTAGGGCACAGCTTGTACCAGAGTTCCCGGTCATAAAAGGACAAAAAGACTAGGGCGTTTGCTGCCTTGAGGGTAGAAGCTGCCATATAAATTATACTCTTGCCCATTGCATCCAGCTTCTTCCCCTCCTGGACCGGCGGTACCATGGCTGCCGATGACTGGTACGCTGAGTGTTAACTAGCTGTGGCCGAAACCACCGACTGGCAAGTGCTGAAACCTAGTATCCTGGGAGCCGAATCGGGCACCCTGTACTTCTTGGTAGCACAGCGACGACAGCATTTCCCGCTGATGTGCCCCTGCTCGATATCTGCAGGGCAACTACGTGGATGTCCACCTTCACGAGGTTCTACTGCGTCGACAGGGATTCCAGGGAGGAGTCCAGAGTCGGCCAAGCGTTGCTACGCAACTTGTTGCTTGAGATGAGTCTGTTCCAGAGATGTTATTGCTTCTGTTGATCCTTGCCACCCCCTGTGGTTGTGTATATGTACTGCTGTGTAATAGTTATTCCTGAGCATGTGACTCCATACCAGACCCCATGCTGGAGAAGGTTTAAGTTACTTAACTGTAACTATTGTTCTCCAGCATGGTTCTGGCATGGATTCACATGTGACCCCTCCCTCCTTCCCCTCTGTGGCTCTTGGTGGTTTATACTGCCACTTTACGTGCTTACCAAATCTGAAGATGCCACCAGGGGTGGAGTTTATGGAGAGGACTGTCCTTGAATGGGAGTAGTATGACCCAGACTACAATGATTGGCTTAGAGGAGAAATACAGTTTTAAAGTAAAGGTGTTTTTTCTTTTACCGAGGATTCCCAACCTGACTGGGAATATTCATGAGCATGTGAATCCATGCCAGACCCATGCTGGAGAACAATAGTTACAGGCAAGTAACTTAAACCATACTCCCCCCCCCCTCCCCTACCTTGGAAACACTTCCATCCCAAGCCGTCGTGAGAATCTCCAAACGACCGTGATCTTGTACCTATAAGAGGCACATGTGTCTTGCATGTCAACATAGTCGATACGCAAGTGCCAGAAGGGCTCTTCCGGCCGATGTGTTGTTCCCCAGATTGTTTTCAAAGTATGACCAGACAGAAATTGTTGCCAAGTTTCTCCAGCATGGGGTCTGGCATGGATTCACATGCTCATGAATATTCCCCGTCGTCAGGCTGGGAATCCTCGGTAAAGAAAAAATCAGTATCAGTTTCGTTTCTGATCTGTCTTTCGTAGTAGTAACCAATCACTGATCTCTGTGTCATACTGACCACAGCCAATGACTGCCCTCTACCTAAGCCCCGCCTCTGGCAGCCATCTTCAGATTTTTACTGCACGTTCAAGTGTTGGGATCCTCGTGCTATTGCTCTCGAGCGTTAGTGCTTTTTTTCACGTTTTTTCTCAGAAAAATTTCCCTTTTTTCGGTCAAAGTGCCTCAAGCTCCACCGTCTCTTCATCCGATTAACGGGGACCCGTGTCGGATTCGTCTACGCCCCTCAAGGGTGAAGACTTCGTCGAGCCACGCTTTTGGAGGATTCCAGAAGTTTCTCAGGCCCATCTCGGACATGGCCCAGGAGAAGGGAAGCTCGACGCCCGGAAAGCTGTTCAGGGTCTGCCCTGGATGCCAGCTTCAGAATGTCTTTAAGGAGGACGAACACTCACTTTGCCTTTACTGCCTACATGAGGACAACGTCGCACCTGGAGAAGGACTGTGCGTTTTGCGGCAATATGTCGGAGCGGACCATGAAGGACCGCCATCAATGTCTCGCCAACTGGCTGGAAGGAAAGAGCCCGTCAGGTGAGAAGAAGAAGAAGAAATCCGAGCGGTCTTCTAAGACCTTTGAGGGCGCCCCGGCGACGGGGGTCCAACAGAAGGCCAAGCACCGTGAGTCCGCTGGCACCGGGAGCGCCGAACGGTCGGGCTCTAGGGGCGCCAGGCAGGGCGCATCCTCCCCGGCGCAATCAACCACGAGCCAACGTAAGAGGAAGCCCGAGCACCCGGCGAAGCTCCTGGAGAGACCCCGGTCGAGCTCGAAGGCCCCATCGGAGGGGGAG
The DNA here is from genome assembly GCF_040938575.1 of Ambystoma mexicanum. Taxonomy (NCBI): domain Eukaryota; kingdom Metazoa; phylum Chordata; class Amphibia; order Caudata; family Ambystomatidae; genus Ambystoma; species Ambystoma mexicanum. The sequence goes on along the minus strand of NC_090941.1, from coordinate 971,211,715 downwards.
CGAGGCGGTGACCCTCCCCCCCCCCCCCCCCCAAGGAGAAGGCAGTGAGCGCACCTAAGGTGGTGAAAGCCTTAATCCACCCGGCCAAGGCCTCTATCGAGACAGTCGCGGCAGCCCTGGCTCAGCCTGTGGAGGCTACACCAGTGGTGGCGACCTCGGGGCCCTAGAGTCTCCCTGCCACCGCGGAGGGAGTCCTCTTTCTTGCCCATCGACAGGACCCCCGTGAAACCTCCGACGGAGAAGAAAAAGGGGGGCAGGTGGTCGTCGTGGATTTGGCCTCAACCTCTGAGGAGGAGCTGATCGAAGTCTTAAGCCACGGCGTTGGCGTGGAAGAAGACCAGCCCGTCGGGAGGGACCCCGACGTAGGAGACGACGAGAACGTCGAGGGTGCCGACGGGGCTCCTGACCGCCCGTCGGACTCCCCTCAACCAGTGCCGCAAGACAACTCGGCGACCATTTTGTTGGCTATACAGTCCTTATGCTCAGAGATAAGGACGAGACTGCCGTTGCCAACGACGGAGGAACCGCTCCCGACGGGGGACCCGGAACCAGGCCCTTCTGAGAGCCCTCCCCCAAAGAGAAGAAGGATTCATCCTCCACCTCTTTTTCAGCCATCGCGCCCTGTTCAGCCCTCCTCCCCGTCCACGACACGTGGGGATGATACGGGGACTGACAGGGCCACGACGGGTACGGACGACGAGGTTTACGACGAGGATCTCCCGTCGTCACCTCCCACCCGGGCTTCCCCGCCCGACGAGATTGGATCGTTTCACTCCATGATCGCCAGGGCATCCGAGCTTTTCCAGCTCTGCCCGGAAGAGAAGGAAGGTTTCCTTTATCAACGTCGCGAGGCCAAGAGGAAGACGGTCCTCGCTATACCTCTACTGGACGATATTTGGGATGAGGGCCTCCCCCTCCTCAAGAACCCATCCATGACACCAGCTAGAAGGGATCGGTACGAGAAGAAGTACCGGGTCCCGGACGCGGCCCCCTTGTGCCTTCGGGCACAGCCGACCCCGGACTCGGTCGTCTCTGCGGCGGCCAGGAAGAAAGCGGGGGTAGCGCGGCCTCTACGTCGACCACCCCGCCGGACGGCGAGGATAAGAAATTGGACACAATGGGACGCAGAGTCATCTCGTCGGCAGCGACGACGATTAAGGCGGCCAACGCCTTGGCTATCATAGCCCGCTACGACAGGGAGTTGTGGTACAAACTGGCCCCCCTGCTGGACTTCCTACCAGACGACAAGAGGGCGGAAGCCCTAGAGATCTTGCAGGAAGGAGAGGTGGCGTCGGACCACGCCATTACGATTGCGACGGACATCGCTGACACTGGATTCCGCCAGTTGGGCAATGGCGTGTGCCTTAGGCGGCGTGGATGGCTCAAGGCTACTGACTTCCGTCAGGACGTGCAGACCAGAGTCTTGGACATGCCGTTCGACGGAAACAACCTGTTTGGAAAACAGGGGACGATTCCCTTCAAGCCATCAAGGCAGACACGGAGACAGCCCGGGCTCTTGGGGTTCTCCAGCAACGGTTGCCGCCCTTTCGGAGCGGCAGAGGCAAACAGGGTGCCTCCAAAGGTTCCAGCGGCGGATTTTCCACCTACCGTCATGCGGCCCGTTCGTCGTCACAGGAAGCTTACAGGGGACGAGGCAGGTCAGGCGGACCCCGCCGTCGTCGCCAGGGAGGACAAGGCGGCAAAGCCTCGTCGAAGCAGGACTGAACCGGCCGCGGGGTCAGGCCCCCACCGAAGCACCCCAGTGGGAGGCCAGCTGGCGAGCTTCGTCAGCGTGTGGGAGTCCATCTCCACCGACCGTTGGGTGCTGGACGCCCTAGCTCAGGGTCACGCGCTCGAGTTTCTAAAGAGGTGCCCGCGCGTTCCCCCTGTGGCCAGGAAAGAACATCACGTCCCTCAACTTCTCTTAAAGGCGATGCTCAGGAAGGGCGCCATCAAGCTCGTCCCAAAGAGGCTTCTGGGCTCCGGAGTTTACACAAGATACTTCCTCATGAAGAAGAAGACGGGAGGATGGCGTCCCACCCTGGACCTACGACGACTGAACAAATTCATCAAGGCGCAGAAGTTCCGGATGGTCACCCTCCAACACATCCTGGGTCAGCTGGAGGAGGGCGCTTTCCTGTCGTCGTTGGATTTGGAGGATGCCTACTTCCATATCCCCATCCTAAAGGGGCACCGAAAGTTTCTCAGGTTCGTGGTCCCCAAGGGCGTCACTACCAGTTCAAAGCCCTTCCCTTCGGTTTGAGGTCGGCAACCAGGGTGTTCACCAAGTGCCTCGCACCGGTGGCGGCACAGCTGCGCCGAGAGGGGATCCACGTCTACCCCTACCTGGACGACTGGCTCATCCGTGCAAAGACGAAGGAGCTCGCCGTGGAGCACACGGCAAGGACCGTCCAACTACTCACGGACCTGGGATTCTCCATAAACTACGCCAAGTCCTACCTGGTGCCCTCGCAAGACGTACTGTTTCTGGGAGCGAAGCTTGACACAGTGTCGCTTCTGGCCTCTCCGTCGGAGGAGAGGACGAGAGCCATCTTGGGCAAGGTGCAGCGGATGCTGGTTGCGGACGCGGCCAGGGTGAGGTCCATCAAATCCCTCCTCGGAATGATGTCTTCTTGCATTTATCTCATCCGCCTGTGCAGGCTTCGGATGCGCCCGTTACAGGAATTCATGGACGCGCGTTGGATCCAGACGACGGGCAGCTTCGAGGAGAGGATCACACTCGACGAAAGTTTCCGACGAGCGATCCGGTGGTGGGGCACCAGCGCGCTTCTGACGGCGGGCATGGACTTCCAGACCCCCGGCCACCAGGAGACGGTGACCACGGATGCCTCCCTGGAAGGGTGGGGAGCGCTCACCGAAAATCTGCACGCGAGAGGCCTTTGGCTCCCGATGGAGAAGTCCCTCCATATCAACGTCCTGGAGCTCCGTGCAGTGTTTTGGGCCCTCAGGTCCTTCCTTCCGTCCCTCAAGGGCAAGGTGGTGAGGATCTTCACCGACAACACTACCACCATGTTCTACATCAGGAAGCAGGGCGGTACCAGATCCCCAGCCCTGTCCAGGGAGGCGCAAGATCTGTGGCATTGGGCCGTCGCCCAAGGGATGTTTCTGGTGCCGTTTCATCTGGCAGGAATAAAAAACACCACCGCCGACTCGCTCAGCAGAGAGCTGCGCTCGTGCCACGAGTGGGAACTACGACAGGATCTAGTGGGCCGCCTCTTCCGACGGTGGGGCACTCCCCAGATCAATCTGTTCGCGACGGCGACGAACTCCAAGTGCCGGAGGTTCGCCAGCAGGTTTCCCCAGCCGAGGAGCATGGGCGATGCTTTCTCGTTCCCCTGGAAGGGCCTGTTTCTATACGCGTTCCCTCCATTGCCATTGCTGATCCGGCTCATCAACCAGCTCAAAAGGTCACGGTGCAGGATGATCCTCGTTGCACCTGCGTGGCCGAGGCAGATATGGTTCCCGGACCTTCTGGACTTGTCAGCGTCCCCGTCAATCAAGCTGCCAGTGGACGCGGATCTTCTCTCCAGGGAAGGAGGTGCCATCCTCCATCACGACCCGAAGTCGCTGAACTTGCAGGCCTGGCTCCTGCAGCGTTAGAGTTTGGAGGATACGACATACCGGCCGACTGCAGAGAGGTTCTTGCAAAGGCCAGGGCGTCCTCAACTCTTAAATGCTATGGACACAAATGGAAGAGGTTCTCTGTCTGGTGCCACGCACAGAAGATTAACCCTCTACGGATTACGGCCCCCCAAGTACTGCCGTACCTTCTGACGCTGGCCAAGGCTGGACTGGCTCACGCGTCCATCAAGATTCATCTTGCTGCGATCTCCCAATACACCAGAACCACGGGGCGGACGTCTTTGTGGTCTCATCGTCTGGTGAAGGAATTCATGAAGGGACTGTTCAGATCGTTCCTGCCGGTGAAGGCTCCGGCCCCGGCGTGGGAGCTAAACGTGGTGCTGACCAAGCTCATGGGACCTCCGTTCGAGCCTTTGCACTCGGCTCCGTTGAAGTTCTTGTCGTGGAAAACAGCGTTCCTTGTGGCCATCACCTCCGCACGACGAGTGGGAGAGATCCAGGTCCTTTCCTGCAAGCCGTACTTGACTTCTCACGACACGAGGGTGGTGCTCAGGACGCACCCCTCCTTCATGCCCAAGGTGCCGTCGGACTTCCACCTCAACGAACCCTTGGTGTTGCCTGTTTTCTTCCCGTCGCCTTCGTCGCCGGCCGAAAGGACTTTGCACTCGCTGGATGTGGCTAGAGCGCTGAAGTTCTACGTGGACCGCACAAAGGGTTTTTGGAAGACGTCACAACTTTTTGTGAACTTTGGACCTGTCAATCAGGGGAAGGCTCTCTCAAAGACCTCCATTTCCAGATGGCTCTCCGGCTGTATCATGTACTGTCATCGGTTGGCAAACCGACCGCTGCCTGGCCGTCCGAGAGCCCATTCCACCAGAGCGATTGCAGCTACCACGGCGTTCCCATCTGGTGTGCCCTTGCTGGACATCTGCAGGGCTGCTACGTGGAGGTCGACGCACACCTTCACGAAATTCTACTGCGTCGATCGGGATTCCAGGGAGGAGTCCAGGGTCGGCCAAGCAGTGCTGCGCAACCTGTTCGCCTAAGGTGAGCCTGGTGAGGAGGTAAGAATTGCTTAATGTTGAGTTTGATGTAATGCTTAATGTTGAGCCTTTGCCACCTCCCGTGGTTGTGCATGTGTGTACTGCTATGTATTCTTTATTCATGGGCATGTGAATCCATGCCAGACCCCATGCTGGAGAAGGAACAAGTTACTTACCTGTAACTGTTGTTCTCCAGCATGGGTCTGGCATGGATTCACATGCGAACCCTCCCGCCTACCCCTCTGCGGCTCTTCACTTGGTCATACTGCCACTTCACGTGCTACCAAATCTGAAGATGGCTGCCAGAGGCGGGGCTTAGGTAGAGGGCAGTCATTGGCTGTGGTCAGTACGACGCAGAGATCAGTGATTGGTTACTACTACGAAAGACAGATCAGAAACGAAACTGATACTGATTTTTTTCTTTACCGAGGATTCCCAGCCTGACGACGGGGAATATTCATGAGCATGTGAATCCATGCCAGACCCATGCTGAAGAACAACAGTTACAGGTAAGTAACTTGTTCCTTCCCACAATTTTCCATGTACTCTTGTACTCTCTCATGCAAATTTGCACACCCCATCCTTCTTTCATTTCTGCCACTATACTTTCTTTTGATGCATGGGTGGGGAAGTGCAGCTGTTCTAGTGCTAGCACGTTTCTGGGCATTACATGCTTCCCTGTGCTAGTCTGTTGCCAGATGAAGCCAGTGGGTGGGAGTGAGCGCCCACGCTGTACCCATAAGTCTTTTTTCTCTCTTGGTGTTTCTTCTGAAGCTCTAAAGTGTTGTATTGTGTTGAAACGCTCCTCTTTTCTCTTCGTCCCCACATAACTTCCTTTCAGCTGCCATAAATTGGGTTCTTTCTTTTGCTCCTGGGTATCGTCTTATATTTCCTTCAGGTAAGTATACCGCTTCCTTCGCTGCTCTGTCAGCCATTTCCTTTCCCAATGATATTCTGTCTTGTTTACCTTTTTGGGCGGCAAATTATTGCTGCTTCTAATGGTACTTTTAGGGCCTCAGTTAACTGCTTAAGCAGCTCTGCATGATGCACAGGAGACCAGTCACTTCTTCTGAACCCTCTCCTTTCCCACCTCGCTAACCCTGAATGTATTGTTGATGTAACCTAGGCAGAATCAGAATTTGTTTTAGCTGCATGCCCTTCCATCATGTTTAACGGGATGTATACGATCTGCCAGCAAATGTATTGTTCGTGGGCACGCTGCTCGCAGTGAAACTGCTCGGCCCCCCGTTTTGACGGTTCAATGAAAATGGGGGCCCGAGAAATTTCTGTCCTCCACCTCCATGTTAAGGATGCAGAGGTCACCCCCGCAATCTCTGCTCCTCATGTTCAGGTAAGTAGGTCAAAGGAGAAGAAGGTAAAAATGTACACCTATAATTAGGTCAAAAAGACCTAATGAACAAAAGTGAACATACAAATTGGGTAATTCCGTTTAATGCACTTATCGCCACCAACTCTGCTGTGTGCGCTGAATAGTGTGATAGTAGTTGCTGTTGGGATGATATCACATATTCCCTATTTATGCTGCACACTACCACCGTTCCAGTATTTCTCCTTCCCGTCTCCAGGTCTATATTCGATGACCTGTCAATATTAACCATGTCTGCCCCCTGCTGTTTCTTCTTCCTTAACCTGTATGGTCCCGTCCTGTCTGTGCGCTGCACAATCCTGTATGTAGTACCCTTCCTCTATAGGTTCTGCTATGTAGGTAGCTGGGTTGACCACACACCTCACCGCCTCAATTGCTGGGTATGTCAGGATTTCTTCGTAACCTAATGCCCACTGTGGTGTTAGTGTGCTTTTTGCTTTTTCGAGGATGGCAAATTGCGAGTGTTCCACATACATTACTATGGGATACTGCATGGTGATTGTCGCTGTCATCTCAGAGGTCAATTTGATTTATTGTGCTTTTGGAAGGCGCTTATACAGCAATACATTGTATTTCAAAGGGTCCTCAGGGCAGAGGGAGGGAACATGGGACAAAGGCAATAGAATACTATAATGAACAGGATAGAGGTGATCCTACTATGCCTTGTGAGCATTTGGATCATGCAAGCGCAGAGAGTGGGGGAATTAGGGGGTAAGCGTTAAGGAGATACTGCAGGGGGAACGGGGGGAGTACCAGGGAGTAGGCACAGGACGCATAGAAATAAATGTTCAACTGCAGATAAAAAGTGCAGTCCTGTGAGGGAACATGGGTCAATGGCTGCTGTGAGAAACCTGAAGGTATCGTCCTAGCTAGTCCCCGGGGGAGCTGTCATCCAGGTGGGCAGGACACGGCCATCGCTATTGGATCCAGTTCCTGGGGGTGGACCAGTGAGGGAGGATCACCTCGATCGGGGGTGGGTGGGGGTCCTTGGGGAGTGGGACACCGACGGGCGAGACGTAGAATCCCCATTCTTCTTTTAACTCCTTTTCCCTATCCTACCATGTAGGACATTCCAAAACACTGCCCTTCCCCCTTTTTCCACACCAACACTTCGGACAACGGACTAACACCAGGGCTGTTTACCTGATGAGTCCCAATACCAGGGTCAGGCAATAGACCAGAATTGCACACACCTGACTGCCCTTCCCCTTCCCCACAGGGATAAAAGGTGGAGCAAGAGCACGATACAAGCAAGGCAGTCTGCACAACATAAAAGCTTACTCAGCACAGCAATTCAAGAAGAGGAGACCAACGGCTCAGACCCAGGGGGAGGCAAGGAGAGAAATGACCTTGCCTTTTCCAAGCCAGGTTCGTGAAACCTCTGCAAACGGAAACCTAAGCGTGTGTTGCAGCAGATGTCTATGGTACGTGAGTCACTACTCTGCTAATAACCAAGCCAGGGAAGGACGTTGGTCTTGGAGGTACCAACCTTGACCCCAAGGATAAAGAAAGGCAAGCGGTTCATCACAGCTTGTGAGTTGTGGAAAGGATCGAAAAGAGACTGAACTTAGTTGAACGAAAAGTAGCCAACAGCTAGTTTTGAACTTTGAGAAGCGCAAGAGGGTGAAACCAGCAACAGAGGAGGCCAGCACCACGTGGGTGCTCAGGCAGGAAACTCTGGGCGATTACCTGATGGTAGGACTACCATAACCAGAAGCCCTTGGAAAAAGCAAAGAGAGGTCAAGTGGTCATACGGGGGTCTTGTAAAATCCTCTGTACTGTCGAAAGTCTTCGACCCGCAGATTATTGCGAAAGCTAAGGGAAGTGAATCCTGCATGGAGAAAAGTTAATACTCCAACTGTATATCAGAAAAGGTAAGAAAAGCCATAGTGAACCCGGAAGATGGAGGCTGACATTTGCAAGACAAGGGGGAAGGAAAGCGCCTCCCCCGCACACCCCATTGTCATTTGGGATCCGAGCCTGGCCGTGGGAGATCCATGGGTGGAAAACGATCACCCACAAAGTTAATTTAGAAGGGAACTGTTTTGAGATTTTGTTGAATACAAGTACTGAGGGGTTTGCGCCCAGAAGAGGGGGACCAAGGGGTGAAGCCATCACCTAAAGTATACATGAGGCAGAACTTTGTGTTTGTTTGTTGGATACATCATGCCTCGAAGGCAAGAGACTTTTTATTGCAAAGAGACTTTACCCTTGAAAAACCTGATAGCTGGAACGGAGCAGTCGGCTCGTGCCGAGAAAGCTAGAGTGTGCTATGCTCCAAGGTCCCACCTTGTCCCGTACTAAAAACATTGGGAAGGGAGACCTCAAGGCAATCACGTCCTGACTTATTATTTGAACGTGGTTTCCTTTATTTTGTACCCTATCCCACATTCTTTCTGTAATTAGTTGTAAGAAATTGGCAATAGGTTTTTCTTAGTATAGGTCCTTTTATTTTGACACAATGACACTAGGACTGCCTTTTTTTTTTATTTGATGGTTGACGCTTGCTCCCATTTTAGATTTAGGTTTAGGATAGGCGTTTTTTCACCCTGCATTTATAGTTCAACAAACGCCCTTGTACAGTGATCACTTGTCTGTCTTTCCTGTTGCCACCATGAGTTCCTTACAGTGCCCAAGGGCAAGTGCTGGGAGCGGGAGGGACTGCAGGCGATTGGGAAGATGGCAATGACCCAGGAGGACACAAGGGCCAACGCCACCAATCTTAGCGACTGAGCACCGGAGGCAGAAGGAGGTTCCCTTCTTCATTTTGTCCCTCCTTTAGACCCTGCAGTAAGGGTTTTGTGAATGTGGAGTAATCAAATACCCTTGCCCTGCAATAGTTGCAAATTCCCAGGATCTGAATTTCCTTCACTGTACATGGGCGAGCTGTGGAGTGGACGGCCTGTACCCTCTCTGGTGTTATCCCGGACCCCTCAATTGATATTCTTTGTCCTAGATACACAACCTATTTCTGGCAATTGCAATTTTGCTTTGTCCACCTTGTATCCTTTTTCCTGCTTGAAATGTCAGAAGGTGTACAGAGTCTGCTCTACACTCTTCCTCAGTCTCACTGAATATCAACAAATCGTCAATATACGGAATCACTGTGCTTGGCATTTGTAGATTGCACTGGTTCATCTGGATTACCCTGTTAAAAATGCTGGGTGACTCGCAGTACCCTTGAGGCATACGAGTGTGCTCGAACCTGGTTCCACAATAAGTGCACTCGGTCAAGTATCTTGAATCTGGGTGCAAGGGAATAGGTAAGAAGGCGATCTTCAAGTCAATGACTCTGAAGTACTTCGCCTTTCAGTATTTTGCACAATATTGTGGCGGGGTTCTCGGGACAAAGGGAAATTCTGCTTCAACCACATTGCTTATGGGACGCAGATCCTGGATGAAGCGCAATGAACCCACCCTTTGATTTATTTATTGGGTATAGTGCTGTGTTGCATGGCGATGAGGTTTGGATGATGCCGTGTTGCCATAGTGCGTGTAGAGTAGATTCCCTCGTCTGCTTTTCTGGACAATGAATATTGTTTTGCATGGGTCAATCGTGCCACTTTTTAGTTTTATCTTTCTTGCTCCCACTCCTTTCACTACTCCTTTATCGTGGGATCCCTTGTTCAATAATTTCTTTGGCGGTTTTTTGAGATCGCCTTTGGTATGTTTGTTCTCTTTATTCACTAACTGTGTTAGTATTGGTAGCAGTTTTTCCATTACTTGAACTGGACAGGGCACCTGTATCTGTAACACCATCTCTCCCTCATTGATGAACAATTGTTCATCCGATACTCCTGTCATTGTCAGTGTAGGGTTTATGCATAGCACAGTGCGCCATTCCATGTTGTCATTCTGTCCCACACAGGATCACTATGTCATCACTACCTCCTCTAGTTGTAACAAAACTGTTGTGCCCTTCATGTAATCCTTCTGGCATTGTCGCCTGAGCAGGACTTCTTGGGACAATCAGTGCACTTTCCCTTGTATCGCATGGACCCAACCTTGCAGGATCTCAACCCTGTACAGGGAATGCTTGGGCTACAGGTATTCGGGAATGCGGCCTTGATCCCCCTGGAAGAAAAGCAAGAGTCATGCCCATGTCAAGAACCCCGACCAAGGGAAGGCAAAAGACAAAACCTGCGAGTCCTCAGGCCTGGGTGTCCAGGAGAAAGCTGGATATGGAGATATCAAAAGACTAGGAATACGTGGGAGGAACAGCCAATCGAAAGAATGTTACCACAGGTAAGTAACTTGTTCTTCTGTAGTAATGGCATCAATGGTCTCTTTGGACCTATCCCTCCTCCTTTGGTGGCCCGAGTCAATCCTATTTTCACCTTCCCTACCCTGCTGCTGAGGGTGACCAGTCCCTGTCACTTGGGTCACTTTCCTGTTGCTTTCGCTCTTTCCTCGCCCTTTATCGGGCGTCCATTCGTCACTGCCACCATCGCCTCATCCATCCCCTTGCAGTCTTTTGTCTGAGGCTGCATCGTCCGCGTCCCCCATTTCCGCTTCTTTCTTCTTCCCCTCTTCCTCCTCTGTCTAATTTGACTTTTATTCTCCGATAGCCATTACTCCTGGTCTCACTTACTTTTCCTCCACACCTCCTCCTCTAGCACTCGTTCAGCCTCACTGAATAATGCATCCACTTGTTGGCACATGTTCTTTTCTATGTCCGCTAGGTATTTCCTCGCTCCCCTTGTGTGTATTTCCTCCCTTTGTGCTACCTGTCCTTCTCCCGTGTCGTTTTTTCTTGGTCCCCTCCTCGGGTTTCACACTTGGTGTTGGTCTACCGAGCTGCAGGTCGTAATGTTGGGTAGACCCCATAGGGCGTGGCAGAGAGCTCGGTCTGCACCCTCTCAAGTCTCCTCTTCCTAATTTTTCACTCTTTCCAGTTTTGTCTCATTTCACTTCCAGAGCCCAATATGTTTTGTCTGCTTTTCAACTTGGAGCCCTTGTATTTTGTTAACGGATATGAGAATGTATTTTCTATTATTTTTATGTAAAAATTCCTTCCCCAGGCCATGCATGGAAGCACTGACCTGCAGTCTCCTGGGCCCATTGTAAATTGTACTTTAATAGTTTATCCCGGTCCCGGGGCAATTATAGGCACTTATAATCCAGGCGGCTATCTTAATAGGCCATTATTCCCTTTTTCCCCTGTCATTTCTTTATCCCAGCTACCCTGTATTTCCTTTCCCCTTCTCTCCCGTTACACACACGCTCAATCCCAATATTTGCTAGCACAACATTCACTCTGGGCCTCGCCACAGGCCCGACCTTTCACTCTGTTGGTATCCAACCGCCCTCTCCACTGGCTCACCCTTCCCTGTGTTGGAACAAATGGGGATGTGCCGTTTCCTCGCTGACTGGAAACAACCACTGCCACTATGCCACGCGCACTATTTTACATGATACCTTCTGGTGTTGACTCTTCTACCACAAGTCCACACCATAAGACAACACTAACTACCACACGCATGCTCCTCTCTATACCCCCAACAATGGAAAGAAAAACCTCTAAACGCAACTCTTACCCCAATGACGCAATTATTTAATCGTCGTAGTATGCGCAACTCCTGTCTGACGGGGTTTGCCACACACTGCGCACCTCTCCTGCTCCAATGCAGGCGTGCCCACACTTGCGACCAGTTTTTATTGGGTGGCATTCAATAATATCTAACACTAATTCTACGGTCGATTGCACTCACACGCCCCCCACACCCTCCTTGAGGATGCATCATAGACACTATGCAAATCCATCCCTCCCCTTGTGCAACCACTGTACCGCACGTTCTTGCATGGTTATACTCGCGTCCTAGAGACCCTCGAGTCCCCTCAGCATCGAGCCTCCAGCACAAGGTCGCACCTCCCACTGAGTACGGGCAGCGCTTGGGACCAAGCAGACAGACCTTTGTGAACTCGGCATCTGCAGGGCCTCCTCTGTGATGTGCGGTCACCAGACCTGAGCCTCCAGGGACGGCGGCTTGGATAACCTGAGCTAACCGGGAAAACTGCGGATATTGCCGGGGCCTCCAAAAATGTACTATGGGTTCCTTCGATCCCACCCTATAAAACTCGTACTCCAAAAGAGGAGCACACACTGGGCAAGAAGCAATGCTGTTTAGTACAGCTTGGTGAGCACAAATCAAACATAACAGTGGACTGAAACTGATTGAGCACTGACATCTGGGCATACAGTTCATGTTAGTTTTATACTACAACCACCATGGCGAAGGCATAAGACAGTTAAAGCTTGAATCTTCTTACTTCTACCGTTCCCAAGAAACTGATTGGGCAAGCTACGTCATATTCTTAGACCCAACGTATGTTATTATAACGGGATTGGAGCTAACGGCTCAACAGTATCCCAACTCGTTCATCGCCTCCCCATTTGGCGCCACATCGATTCTTACCTCTCCTAGGAATAGTTTGCAATTAGTAAAATTACATAAGTGCTGACCGACGGAACTTTATTATACTTCTATTGATAAGCACCATTGCGAAAGGAACACGAGACACCCTGCTTCTGGTGGGAAGGGAGACATTCACACAGTCCCTACTAGGTATCAGCTTTCGCAAACCTTGTAGTGGATACTGCGAGGGCTGGTAACCTCCCAAAGACATTGAAACTTACCATTTGATTGGTCCTCCCAGGAACGCCACTCCTTCCCATAGCCGCCTGCCGATAGGCACTTGTGGCCATGTGAATGGGTTTCTGGCTCAGGTCCACATCCCCTCTGCCCCAGGGTGCTCACAGGATTGGCTTGCTGCCCTGTCATTACATCACCCAGTGTTGTCTTAGCTGCTTCAGTCTTGCCTGTGACATGCAGCTTGAGATGATTTTCCCTCCTCTCTGGCCCGCAGGGTATTGATCATGTGTTCAGAGCAGCGTTTTCCCATGCAGGGCTCATCCTGGGGGCATCCCTGCTGAATGGGTTTACCTGGGATAGTTTTTCCCTATCTTGTGCTAATCATAAAAAGGTCCCTTGGGCCGATGTTACACACAATGTATCCCTACCCCTGCATTTGCCTGCAAGGTCTGTTTTCATGGTGTCACTGCAGTTTGTTTGTGTACTCGTGTTTTTGCCCCCACCCCCGAATGTGCCGCATCCCCCTTGCTTACTTTCCATTTGGAAATGTTTTGAGTAATCCGTCTGATTCTACTTACAATTGATCTCATTTCTGGTAGTCCTGTTTGTATACATTTGGAAGGAAATAAATGGTGGGAATAGTTGGATGATCATTTGTTAAAGGTTTTGTCACCTGTCAGGATGCCTTTCCTATGCCATTTGGTAATACATCTTCTGCTCTGTCAGTATTACTGGAGTGGGGTTGGCATTTAGTTTGCTTGTGAAATGTAATACTCTTGCAGTATTGCCGCCTTTGGCAGCTTCCGTTAATTATTATTCTGTCCTGCAGGAGTTCTGTAAGAGCTCTTCTTTACTTGAGGTTTAAATTGAATCTATATTGTGTCTATTTGTGTCAATCTGTTTATGGATACCACTTATATTGTCAATGTTGTTTTCTTTCGGAAACATCAGAAAAAATGTCGATGTTTTCTTTAATCTGTTAACTTAAATATCGATTCTGGGTCCTTTTAGTTATCTAACAGTCTTTTGTCAATTTATTACTTCAGTTCATCGAGTGATAGCAAAAGATGAGTATCCTTAAGTTTTCGTATCATAAGATCGCCTATAGTGGACCTTTCAGTTCAATGCACCTCATATGGAGCCTTATGTTTAAAGTATTTTTAAGTTTTATTTTTTATATGACTTTGAAATTATCGATTTATATAGTTTCTAGTGCTTGGTGCAAAGGATATCTATACTTGTGAGTTCTCTATCTGATAAATTAACCACAAGGTTCAAGTCCGTACCACCCCTCTTTCCTCTTTTGTTTGGATAGTTTCCTATATCGTTTTGGAATCTCCCTTGTTTGGTACGGTTTTTCTGTTGCTCTGATTGCATCTTTGATCTAAACAATTATTCTTGTATTATGTTGGTGTATTTTTACTATTTGTGCTGTATGGGTCTAGCTACACTTGCCTCTTGACTCGGAATCACCATCTACCGCAGAATTATACATATGATCGTGAATTTAAATGACATGTTAATTTTCTTGTCAACAATCTATAATTTTGACGGGGCATACCCCATTTAGGTTACACCAGCGAGCTCCATCTTTCCCCTACCTACATAATTACGTTGCACTACACGATTGAGCTAAATTACAGTGATGGCACAGACTTGATTTCTGATGAAAATATCACCTTGTGATGACTTTCCACGTTGATGTCATAGTTTAGTTTAAATACACAAAATGGCGGCTGCAGAGAATGTAGTACGCCATGAATTCTGCTGAACAGCCAAGGTTATAACATCGACAATATTAAGATGAGAGATTAGACCTGGATTTGACAACTTATTTAGTATGTTTCTTCTTGCCTTAGATGTACCTTTAGTGAGTAATGTATATAATCGAGAGCCCACTTTCAGCCAGAATAGAGGAGGAATGAGAACATATCCATTATATTTAATTCTTCAGGAATTTCGACATCTTTATATGAAATTAACATAAGAGCCTGACTGTATCCATTAGGAAGAAAATATCAAAGGGTGGGTCCCTTTGGCTTAGATTATATTTGGAATTTACCAGCCCTCAATGAATTACTAAGAGTCCGCGCATGATACTGAATTTGTTTTCACTTACAGATTTTAGAAAACTGTTTGAGCAAAAAAATATTTTTCAAGACTACCCTTTGTCACGATAATTGTGATTCTGCAGTAGTTTAAGACACTGTGGGATTAACCTTACAATTATTTAAGATTACACATTCAACAACAAACCCATCATTAATCTTGTCTATTCTCTCCTTATTGATCGTGGGCTCTTCTGTATAATTGTGTGTTAATGATTTTTATATGTTTTATGTTGGGTTATTTTGAATTCATGTAATGGATGTTTTACCTTGATGTATGTTAGATATGTTTTTCTAAAGTCCAACAGGTCTTCGGAGGTCCCACACCAATCTCTTGGTATTAGGGAACCAACTTGTAATATATAGGCCTGTACTACACAAGTTGGTAGAGTGGCTGAGCATCTAGGCTCATTTTAGGAGCGGCAATGTGAGCTGAGGACAACAGTCCTGGGGGACAATGGGGAAGAAGGTAACTCCACGGGGGTGTTGGGGTTAGGAAGCAAGCACGGGCAAGACACATGGGGAACTTCAGGGATGGAGCAATTGGGTAAGATGACAAGAAACCTAGGAAATGGGCACTAGGTAAGAAATCAAGTCCCCTAAGTAACGGGGAAGTGTGTGAAAGGTCCACAGACCGGGTGCGTGAGTAAGTGGTCAACACACCAGGAGATAGGAGTAAGAGGTAAGAGCTCAAGACACCTGGGCAACAGGGAATTGTGTATGGGTCAAGAGACCTGAGAAATGATGAACCGTGTAAGAGGTCAAAGTGACTGGGCAATGTGAGTTTAGCAACCGGCTGATTGCAGGAACAGATCTGGAGAAAGTTACAAAAGTGTAAGGGTGCCAGCTCATAGCAGAACCCTGACACAGTGCTGCCGAAAGCGGAACACCTGTATGTTACCTCCTGCCTAATAAAGCAGCTGTGTCCTTATCCAGCCACAATGTGTCTGCTTGATATTATTATGGGGGGCATGGGACATTGTGGTCGGTGGCCAATTCTGTGAGATCAGGGGCAAGCAAGTAAGCCAGTACCCACAGGGTTGTTGCGGCTATGCAGGGATGAACAGCCTGCTGGAGCTGCTGCTGGTCATCATGAAGGTGCTCTGGGCCTTTGTGCAGGCAGCGGGCCACTGGTTTATACAACCCCGGGTGGAAAGTGTGGCAGGTCAGCTGTGCCTGGTCACTGGTGCTAGCGGGAGCCAGGGCCGCATATTCGCGTTTGAGCTGGCCCAGTGCCGCGCATGCTGGTGCTCTGGGATATCAATAGCCAGGGCAACGAGGAGACGAGCAAGCTGGTGGGGGTTGTGTACTGGGAATTTCAGGCAAACGACGCCCAGCGGCAAGGTAAGTGGCTTCTGTCTGCAATATTATACCCACAGGACACACCGTTTTCCTGTGGGAGAACTGCAACCCGCAGACAACACAATCTACATGGCAAACCACCTCACAGAAGACTCTCCTGGTGTATCTACAGGGCACTCTTGATAGCACTAACACATTTGCATGTCACAAAACAAACCTGGCATTTTGCTAGCCACATGTCACCTTGCACATCTAGATACCCAGCCTCTTGCATGCCCTCTCCGATTACATAGGACAAATGCAATTCTCCTACCATTCTGGACCTGCAGGGTACATGATCTACAAAGTGGCTCTCTTCTGTATTATAGTATTCTGCTATCCACAGGGGACACTGAACACGCTCTGCTGTCCTGCTTAGTCAATCTGCCACCCATATGCTGCACACTTGTCATGTCGCATGCCCTATGGTTCCTATTCCCTAGAATTCTGCTTGCCGCAGTGCACGTTTCTTGTGGTACCAACAAACTACAATACGTTGCGATGGTCCGTGCAGTGGTACTCAAAACACTCTACTGATCTCAATGCATACATGCCAGACAGGGCACTCTGCTTTCTAGAGAGAACGTGCTGTCTGCAACAGAGTATAGTAATAGTCACAATGACCAGTTTCACTCGGTAAGACATGCCACACACTGCCTCACTGCAGGCATGCCGCTCACGAGTCTCGCTGTGCCCTCTCATTCTCCAATATAAATGCTTGCCATAGTGCCACCACCTTACGCTTTAGCACAGTGCTATTGATATGCTATATAATGGAATCAGCAAGACATGCATTGAAGTGCATGCATGAAGTGGAAGCACTTGGGAATACTAGCAATGCACATTTCTATACAAGAAGTGCAGTGAAATACATAATGCGTGGCAATACGTGTCTCTAGCTTATTCAGTCGGACGCTGTCAACCTCTTTGAATTAATATTCATTCAAACCCCCTCAGTCGAAAAAACTAAATGTCTTATACTCTTGCGTCCCGTTCCTCCATACTGTATGGGCTTCCTTCCAAGAGACTGTAGACGGAAACTTTTTCATCAGAAAAAACCTTCTTCCCCTTTAAATTTAGAGGCGCGTGGGGACGCGGCCAGGGAGCATGCGCTGCCCTGACTCAGCCCTCCGGCGCTACACCTCAGTTCCCTTTTCTGTGTCGACTGGACCGGGACGAATTCACCATCGCTCCTGGGTTTGGCTTCGAACATGTAATTCTTCTTCTTTGTTTTTCTTTTGTCTTTTCTATCATTCAGGACTCTGTCCTCAGGTGTCACGCTCCTTCCGAGCGCATGTCGACTTCTACAGGGTTCAGCAGGTGTCCATCCTGCAACAGGCTCTTCCCAACTTCAGACCCTCACGCCCTCTGCCTACGTTGCCTTGGCCCAGATCACGGTTGGCAATCGTGTTCGGCGTGTGACTCGCTATCCTCGAAGGCGCTGAAGAACAGACTAGCTAGGTGGAGGGAGCTCTTCCAGAAGTCTCCTCCAGAGGATCTCAAGATCTTCGTGAAGCATCGTCCCAGGTCAAGGTAGGGCCGATATTTTCCAGCACACCCCGCAAGGGAGACTCCTTCCTACGGACTCTCCTGCGCAGGAGGGACCGGCCAGGTCCTTCCACTGGCACGTGCACCGAGGCTGCTACAGCTACCGGCCTTCGGGTCGAGGGGTCCTCTGATCCTCCCAGATGCAGTGTCGAGGGACCGGAAAGTTCTTGTACCGGGCCTACACCCGAGGGGCTATGCCCTTTTACCAGCGCAATGGCCGAGGGGCTACACCCTAACACCGGCAATACGTCCGAGGGGGCGCCTAAACGCAGCTCTACCGACCCCGGGTCGAGGGTGTCACACCTACCGGGCCAAGAGCCAAGGAGCAGGGTAGTTCTCGTGATCCACACGCAAGAGTCTTGAACAAGGCCGGACCCAGCAGGCTGGGCAACACGTCGTAGGCACGTGGCAGGCAGCTTGACAAAATGGCCGCCGCGCCAGATGGGAGCACCCGTCCGACGCCATTCCACGAATTCAGCGAAGAACGAGTGTCAAGGTGGGACTGGTCGCAACCAGGTACGTGGCCTACAATCTACCCTTCATATGCACTGTGCAACTTTACCATGCGTCCATACGGACTGGGTACTCAGCGGCTCCAGCAGTCCCCCGCTACCCTGTTGGTACCCCCGATCTCCTCTTCGGGCAGTGAGGAGGTGCTCTTCGACAAATTCCTCTGGCTCATGACGTCTCCTCAGATGGGGTTATCAATGACCCAGTCAGGGAAGTCCTCCCCGCCATGCTTGCGGCACCACAGACTCCTCCATCAGGCTCCCTGACCCCGGTGCAGCGGCCTCTTCCGGCTCCAAAGCCAACTCCTCAGTCTCCGGCTGCGGTCTCTGTACCGCAGCCTCTGGCGCCAACTACCACCCCTCCTCCTCCTCCTCTTCCACAAGATCCTCCAGATCCGCATGACACGGACGAGAAGGGGGATCCGGACACGCCATACTCAGCCGCAACCTTCAATGAACATCTTGCTGGCCTGGCGGAGTACCTAGGCCTCCCTCAGCACGAGGTCGAATAGCCGGCAGAGGGGGTTCTGGCTGAAGTCCTCACAAGACGCCCCTCTGCCAACACAGGGATTCCTCTGCAAACTGATGTCTCCGTGGCCAAGAAGGGTTGGCTCAAGCCCCACTCATCCATACGGTCAACCGACGCCTGGACGCCAAGTACAGGCAGATAGAGGGGGGACACACTCTTGCTCTCTACCCATCCTCAGCCACACTCCTTGGTGATCGCTGCATCATCACTTTACTCCAAGCCTCAGTTGTCCTCAGCCTCCTCCTCTGTGGCGCTGCTAGGCAAGGAGGAGGAAATCTTGGAGGCTTACGGCAAGAAGATCTACTTCAACGCCTCCTTGCACCTAAGTCAGGCCAACGCACCAGCCATGCTGGCTGCCGCCAACCAACGGTTATGGCGACAAATTGCAGACTTCCTCCCGGAACTCCCCTCTCAATGCCAATCACACTTTAAGGCGGGGCTAGCGGAGGCTAAGCTTGTGGCCCATTACCTTATGGAATCCACAGTCGCACATATCGATACCTCGGGCTGTGTCATCTGCATTGCCACGGACATGAGGCGCACAGCTTGGCTCCGGGTGACGAAATTCAACCCGGACGTCCAGGAGCTCATTCTAGATCTACCGTTATAGGTGGGGTGGGCTGGGCCTGTTCCCCTCCTCTATGGATGAAGAGCTGGACAAAAAGAACAGCTCACAAACGGCAAAGTCCTTGTCCATTCTCACAAAGACCACGCCCAAATCTGCAGCTTCCAGGAACGCAGATCCAGGCACCCGGACCGCTCGCTGTCTCAGAACCAGCGCAAACAGAATGGGGGCGGGGGTGGGGAGAGTAAATGCTTTTTCCAGTCCCCCTCAGCATCAGCCACCGAGGGAAAGAAGGTATGACACGCCCTTTCGTGTCCCCATGTCTCCGGTGGGGGGCAGGCTTGCTCTCCATGCACATTTCTGGTGCCAGAATTTCCCGGACCCCTGGATCCTCTCCGTAGGATCCACGGGGTCCCGCCTACCCATCCCAGTCTATTCTCCCCTCCACCCCCACAGGTTGGGACATCAACTCTTTTGGCGGAGATCCGGTTGCTTGTACAGAGCCAGGCAGTGGAGGAAGTTCCAGCCTCCCAGCGAGGCTTTGGCTCCTACTCCAGGATTTTAGCCATTCAGAAGAACCAGGCGGGCCTGCTGGACCTTTCCACCCTCAACCTCTCCTTACCCCTGCAAAAATTCAAGATGGTTATGCCAGCTTTTACGGCCGAGACCTTGGACAAGGGAGACTGGATGTGCTCCCTAGACCTGAAGGATGCATACCTACACCTCCTGATTTGGCAGCCCCATCGTTCTTTCCTATGGTTCAGGATCATGGGCCACTATTTCCAATACAAGGTCCTCCCGTTTGGCCTGAACTCGGCCCCGCGGGTCTTTACCAGACTCATGAAAGCGGTAGCGGCCCTTCTCAGAGAGCAGGGCCTCCACATCTATCCATACCTCGATGACTGGCTCGTCAGGGCTACATCTCTGCAGGCGGTTCACCACTCCTCCAATGCCTTTATGAACACACTGCATGACCTGGGCTTCTCGCTCAACCTCAAGAAATCACAGCTGCTCCCTACCCAGACTCGGACGTTCCTGGGACTTAGTTGGGACACGTGCTCCGAGAAGGTCTTCGGTCGGAAGACAAGATCTCGGCCATCAAGAGGGCCACCGGCTTGGTGGTATCAACATCTCCTGGGTCTTCTAGCGGCGGTTCTGCTATCCGTCCCGCACACGACTAAGGATGAGAAGGATTTAGCTGCACTTCGCAGCCTCATGGAATCAGGAATCTGGAGCGGGGCTCTCCACTCGGACCTAACTTGGTGGTCCAGGGACTGCAACCTACGGATGGGAAAGTGCTTCCGCCGCCTTCTCCGCAGTCCACCATCACCACAGACTCCTCGCTCGAGGGCTGGAGAGCCACCCTGGCTGATCTCTCGGTCCACGGCACCTGGACTCGACAGGAGCAGGAATACCACATCAATTGGTTGGAGCTGAACGCCATCTGGCTAGCGCTCAAGAGCATTCCTACCACTTCTCAGGGGCAAGGTTGTCCTCATCCAGACAGACAACTCGACCAGCATGTACTAGGTCAACAAGAAGGGAGGCACCAGATCCCCTTCTCTGTGCAGACTGGCGATCAGCATGTGGGAATGGGCCTTGGAAAACAAAATTTACCTCTCGGCAGTCCACCTCCCGGGGGAATCCAACCTGGAGGGAGACAGGCTCAGCAGGCTGGGAGCAGACAATTATGAGTGGGAGCTAAATTAGCTTGTTATTCAGGAGATCTTCAACAGGTGGGGGTCCCCCCAAGTGGATCTCTTTGCCACCTGGCACAAGAAGTGCCCCCAGTTCGCATCCTGGCAAGATCAGGGCTCCGGCTCTGGGTGACTCATTTCACCTCCAGTGGACCGACATGAAGGCCTATGCCTTTTCGCCCACTACCCTGACCCACAGGGTTCTTTGCAAGATCAAGGAGTCGCACCGGCTCTGCATCATTCTGATTGCTCCATGGTGGCTGGCCAGACCATGGTTTTCGGAGCTCCTCAGCCTCTCGGAGGTGCCGCCCAATACACCTCCCGACGGGCCCAGCGCATCTTGTGGCGCAACAGGGGGGCAGGATCATCCACCCCGTGCCAGGAAAACTAGCCCTCACAGCGTGGTACCTGAGCAGGTAACGCTTCGGCACCTTAGCCTCTCACAGGCCAATCTGGAGATCATTCAGGGCACCAGGAGCAAAGCCACCAGGGACCAGTACAAGGGCAAATGGACCAGGTTCTGCCTCTGGGGATACTCAAAGGAAATTGACCCTCTGGCCTGCAATCTGGGCGACATGCTCTTTTTTCGGCGCACCTCACTCATTCAGGCATACAGGTAGACACCTGCCGTACATACCTTGCAGCCATTGGGGCTTACAGGAACTCGGAGGAAGGCATTTTTTCCTCCTCCAACCCGATCGTCAATAAACACCTGACCAGTCTCTCAAGGCTTTACCCGCCCGCCAAGAGACTGCACCCAGTGTGGGACCTGAATATAGTCTTGGGCGCCATGGCGCACAAACCATTCGAGCCAGTGGCATCCATCGACATTTAAGCTGGTCACCATCAAGACGGCCTTACTAGTGGGCCTTACCTCGGCTGGTCGCCTCAGAACCATATACCACCTTTCACAGGGACAAGGTAGTCATGCGGACGCACCCGGCATTTCTGCCCAAGGTTCCATCTGCATTTCACTTGAACAAGGAAATAATCCTTCCGATGTTCTTTCCCGATCCCAAGGACGAAGCACAGAGAGTGCTGCACTGCCTGGATGTCAGGCGTGCCCTGAAATTCTACTTGGACAGAACCATGGGCTTCCGCAAGTCGGACGCCCTGTTCGTCACTTTCGGTGGCTCGAGGCCAGGCTATCAGGCCTCAGCGGCCTCTATATCCCGCTGGATAGTCTCTGCCATCAAAGAAGCATACGAGGGCCAGCACAAACTGCTCCCGGCCAGCATGCATGCCCATGCAGTCAGGGCCAAGGCAACAGCCATCTTATTCCAGCAGCAAGTCATGAGCAGGGCGGCCACTTGGGCCTCTCCCTCTGCTTTTTGCAAGCATTACTGTTTGGATGCCGGCTCTAGATCTGATGCAGCTTTTGGACAGCCGGTTCTCAGGTACCTATTTGCTTAAGGAGGGTCTCTTCTCCACCCTGGGGTTACAATCAGTTGTAATCACCCATACAGTATGGAGGAAAGGGGACGGGATGTAAGAGTAATTATAAGTTCCTCACCGTAGTGACTAATGTACTCTTAGTCCATAGTCCCCTTTCCTCCATACGTCCCACCAACCTCCCCCCCCTAATAATACTAGTGTCATTAGGCAATGTTAAATCTATTGTGTGGTGCCGGAGGGCGGAGACAGGGCTGCGCAAGCTCCATGGGCCGCACCCCCGCGCGCCTCAATTTACAGGGGAAGGTTTTTTTCTGGTGAAAGTTTCTGTCTCGTGTCCCTTGGAAGGGACGCCCATACAGTATGGAGGAAAGGGGACTATGGACTAAGAGTGCGTTAGTCACTATGGTGAGTAACTTAGAATTTCTTTCGGCAATATATATTTTTGTAGTGTTTTGGAACGAAAGGACACATGCAGTTATATTTTCATTAATGCTTGCAGTTTGATGTAATATCTACTCTGGAGTGTCTGAAAGATTTTGCAGCTTGTCTGATCCTTTTTTAAAATAAAATGCTACTTTCATGCTGTGAACGCCTTTACAATTCTTTGTTGCTTTGTTCAAATTTCTTTCCCTTTTTTAACCCTTTAAATTTCTTTCTTTCGCTAGCATGGGGTCTGTCATGGATTCACATGCTCATAAATCTTCCCCGTCAGGCCGGGAATACTCGGTAAAAGAAAAAACTGTTTCACGTTCACTTACAAACTGTATTTCTCCTCTAAACTAATCACTGTAGTGTGTGTCATACTGCCCACAGCTAATGACGGTCCTCTCCCTAAGCCCCTCCTCTGGCAGCCATCTTCAGATTTTTACTACATGTACAAGTGTTGAGTCCTTGAGTTTTGCTCCTTGAGCTTATTCTACAGTTTTTCATTTTTTGACGAAAAAGCATTCTATTGTTGTCAAAAAAGAGCCTGTGTGCTGTTCTCTCCATCTCACCGACAAACGGATTCCTGCTGTCGGCAATTTCAGCACCACTCAAGGGCAAGGATCGTCAAAGTTTCTTCAAAGTTTCCTGAAGGGCATTGGTCCTACTCGACACCTCCGGCCATGACGGAGAAGGAAGGAAAATCCCTTGTCAAGCTCTGCACCAGATGCAGACTACAGAACGTGTTAGTGGAAAACCAAGACCGTCGGTGCCTCTGTCTTCATCCAGACCACAAAGGAGAGTGCGAGATCTCCAAGAAAACGATGGAGGACCGCCACAGTAGACTGGCGGCATGGCTAAACGCCAAGGCCTCTGCCCCGTGCCCCAAGCGGGGTCATGCTACACCCAGGACCGGCCG
Source organism: Ambystoma mexicanum (assembly GCF_040938575.1). Taxonomy (NCBI): domain Eukaryota; kingdom Metazoa; phylum Chordata; class Amphibia; order Caudata; family Ambystomatidae; genus Ambystoma; species Ambystoma mexicanum. The sequence goes on along the minus strand of NC_090941.1, from coordinate 971,188,055 downwards.
GTCCGAGGAGCGGGCTTCGAAGTCCTTTGAGGGCGCTTCATCCGTGGGAGCCCAAGACAAATCCGAGCACCGCAAGTCCGGTTCCATCGGGTCCCGCAATGGACAGGGCGCGATCAACGTCACCATCCTCCTCCATTGCCAGCCAGTGATCGAGCTCCTCCTCAAAAACGAAATCGTCCCGCTAAGCTGCGGGAGAAACCCGACAAGCCCAGGATGGAGGAAAAGGCAGCCGACCTGCCCAAGAAGGCCTCGGCGGCAAAGGAGACATCTTCGTCACCAATTGAGCTAGTGGCGGCTTCTATCTTGAAGGCCAGAGGGGGCTGACCCATGTGAAGGTAACCCCTACTGCACCCCGGGTGTCCCTGCCTCTGAGGCAGGAGGCCTCAGTGGGGGTGGTGGCAAAATCTGCTGGTATGCTGGATGCCGTCTGAGCCCGGCTCGACCCTTTAGGGTGCCAAAAGGATGGGGTACAATGCTGTCTCAGGACAGCTACAGGATGTGCCCCAGGCCATGGAAGCTTTGTCCACGGACAACGAGGACCTGGATTCCCTGCACACGGTCCACGAGGACGTGAAGGACGATGGCGGCAACGCCGATGACGGCGCGGGTCCTAGTGTTCCGACAACATCAGCTGAGAGATGTGTCCCTGGACATCCTATAGACTGACCCGTTTGTGCCAGAAATCCAGAAAAGGATGCCGCAGGCCCCAGTCCCTGCGGCCCCCAATAAGCCGCCAGCTAAGTAGAGGACTCGCCATCTGACACCCCCATATCAACCTCCACATCCGCATCAGTTGCCCTCCCTCCATGTAGACACAGGGATGGACACGACGTACGACATTGTCACAGCGGGCGGATCTCCGCAGCCAAGGCCGTCCCCACCGATGAGGTGGTTATTTTCATTCCATGGTCGCCAAAGCGTCCAAGCTTTACCAGCTTACATCCGAGGAAACCAAGAAGGAGGGTTTCCTGTACCAGAGGCGCAAAGCCAGGAGGAAGACCATCATGGAAGTTCCCCCTCATGGACGACATGTGGGAGGAGGGCCTGGCCCTCTTGAAGACTCCTTGCACGTCCCCGGCCAAGCGGGATAGGCTGGAGAAAAAGTACTGGGTGCTGGAGTCCGCACCCAAGTGTCTACGGTCACAACCATCACCGGACTCGGTGGTTTCGGGAACCGCAAGTAAAAGGTTGTCGAACCCTTCCTCATCCTCAGTCCCTCCGGACAACAAGGGGAAGAAGTTGGACGCCATGGGGAGGAAGGTTATTTACACTGCGGCGTCGACCATCAAGGCCCCCAACGCACTGGCGATCCTGGCCAGATACGACAGTGAACTGTGGTACAAGCTGGGCCCAATTTTGGATTTCCTTATTGACCAAAAAGGATCGAGGCGATCGCCCTCTTCCAGGAGGGAGAGGTGGCTTCAGACCATTCCATCACAGTAGTGCTGGACATCGCCAGTATAGGGTTCTGTCAGATTGGGAACAGTCTGTCTCCGTCGTCAAGGCTGTCTGAAGGCCACACATTTCTGGCAGGATGTCCAGGCGAGGGTACTGGACATGCCCTTCGATAGTGATAACCTCTTTGGGACACTTTCCAGCAACACTGCTCTTCTTTTTCATGCCTCCAGAGGAAAGTCAGGCAGGTCAATTAAAGGCTTATCCCCGTCGTACCGCCAGCCCTCCTGGTCCACGACCCCGGAGGCCTACAGAGGCAGTTTCCAAAGCCTACAGTGGAGGCGGTCAGCGCCGTCTTCTCGCTCAAGGTGGGACGCTGACCCTGATGCCGGACTGGACCTACAAAGACGTACCCACCCATGCACCCCGGTGGGAGGCCGGCAGATGGGATTCGTCGGTGAGTGGGAGAAGATCTCCGACAGATGGGTGCTGGACGCTCTCGCCCATGGACATACGCTGCAGTTCCAACACCAGTGTCCGTGGATCCCTCCGGTGGCCAGGCAGCAGCAGCACATCCCTCAACTCTTGGAGGAGGTACGGCCCATGCTACAAAAAGAGGCGATAGAGCTAGTTCCAAGACTACTCCGGGTCTCGAGTCTATTCCAGATACTTTTTAGTAAAAATGAAAACTCTGGGCTTGTGGCTCATTCTAGACCTGCGGTGTCTGCAGTACCTCAAGTCCCAAAAATTCAGGATGGTCACATTGCAGCACATGCTCAGCCAACTGGAGAAAGGAGACTTCTTAACGTCGCTGGACCTAGAGGATGCCTACATCCACGTCCCCATTCACAGGAAGCACCTAAATATCCTACGCTTCATGGTGTAGGGACGGCACTACCAGTGCAAGGCCTTCCCCTTCAGCCTGAGCTCTGCCCCCAGGATGTTCACGAAGTGCCTGGTACTGGTGGCGGCCCATCTGCATCTACAGGGGATACACGTATATCCAGAGCATCCAGCTGCTAACAGATCTGGGATTCTCCATCAATTATCCAAAGACCTTCTTGACGCCATCACAGAACGCGCTGTTTCTAGGATCCAGACTTAATACAGTCTCCTGCTTAGCGCCGCCCTCAGAGCCGATGGTAGCGGTCATTCTGGAGAAAGAGCGACGACTGTTGTCACTGAAGACCGCCATGGTGCGGACCATCAAGTCGCTTCTCTGCATTATGTCTTGCATCTACCATAACCTCTGCAGGTTAAGGATATATAACCTCTTCAGGACTTCCTGGATGCTTGCTGGGTTCAGGTGTCCGGTAGCTTTGTGGAAAAGATCCCACTCGATGAGGAGTTTCATCGAGCGATACGGTGGTGGGGCGTTCACTCGGTCGCACGGTGCACAGGGTTCTAAAGCCCCTCCGTACCAGGAGACGGTCACCACGTATGCTTCCCTGGAAGGCTGGGGAGCCCACACCGGACGTCTGCTTCCTTGGCAGGCAGAGGAGAAGGATCTTCCCATCAATATCCTGGAGCTGCAGGCAGTGGTCTGTTCCCTCGGGTCATTCCTTCTGTCTATGAAGGGCAAAGTGTTGAGGATCTTCATGGACAACACCACCACAATGTTCTACATCAGGAAGCAGGGGGCACCCTATCCCCCTGCTCTCCAAAGAGGCGCAGGATTTGTGGCACTGGGCAGTTGCGCAAGACATGTTCCTCGTCCCTTTTCACCTGGCGGGAGTCAAGAACCCCATCGCTGACTCCCTCAGCAGGGAGGTGCGCTACTGCCATGAGTGGGAACTTCGGCAGGAACAGGTGGACCTCATCTTCATCAAGTGGTGCCGGCCACAGATAGATCTGTTTGCGACGGCAACAAACTCCAAATGCCAGAGATTTGCCAGCAGGTTCCACCAACCGGGACCATGGGAGACTCGTTCTCCTTCCCGTGGGAAGGCCTGTTTCTGTACACGTTCCCTCCGTTGCCTCATCTACTGCGAGTCATCAATCAACTCACAGTGCTGATGCAGCATGATACTCGTGGCCCCGGCATGGCCGGGGCAGATCTGGTACCCGGACCTTCTCAGCCTGTCAGCGTTGACTCTGGGCAAGCTGCCGGTGGTCGCAAATCTACTCACCAGAGAAGGAGCAATTCTGCATCACGACCCAGAATCGCTGAACATGAGGGCTTGGCTCCTGCAGCCTTAGAATTTGGAGGATACGAGTTGCCGGTGGACTGCAGAGAGGACCTTGCAAAGGCCAGAGCGTCATCGACTCGAAGTGCCACGGTCACAAGTGGAAGTTTTTTGCTACATGGTGCTGGTTGCAGAATATCACCCCTATGTGGGTCACAGCCCTCAAATTCTTCCATACTTGTTGTCCTTGGCCAGGGCGGGATCTTCTATTTGTTCCCACCGTCTTGTCAAGGAGTTTCTCGAAGGACTGTTTTGATCTTTCTCGCCGGTGAAGGCCCCTACCCCGGCGTGGGAACTCAACGTGGTGCTGACGAGGCTCATGGGGGGACCCGTTGGAGTCTATGCATCAGTCCCTTCTCGTTCCTCTCATGGAAGACTGGTTTCCTTGTGGCCATCACATCTGCCAGGAGGGTAGATGAGATCCATGCCCTATCCTGTAGATCGCCTTACCTGACTTTCCACGAGTCGAGGGTGGCGTTGTGGATGCACCCCTCTTTTATGCCGAAAGGTTCCATCTGAATTCCATCTCAACAAACCTTTAGCGTTTCCATCGTTTTTTCCAAAGCCTTTGTCATCGGCTGAAAGGGCCTTGCATTCGCTGAACAACTTGCTGGACGTTACTCGTGCCCTGAAGTTCTATGTGGCACGCACAAAGTTTCCGGAAGACGTCTCAACTGTTTGTGAACTTTGGTCCTGCGAACCATGGCAAGGCCTTGTCTAAAGGCTTCCATCTCTAGGTGGCTCTCCGTCTGCATCATGCACTGTCATTGTTTGGCAAACCGTCTGCTGACCCGTCGTCCGGGAGCCCACTCCGGCAGAGCGATCACTGCGACAACAGCGTTCCTGTCTGGTGTGCGCCTGCAGGACATCTGCAGGGCTGCTACGTGGAGGTCCACACACACCTTCACGAGATTCTACTGTGTCGACAGGGATTCCAGGGAGGAGTCCAGAGTCAGCCAAGCAGTGCTACACAACTTGTTCACTTGAGGTGAGCCTGTTCCAGAGGTAAGGGTGATTTCTTCTGTTGAGCCTTGCCACCTCCCGTGGATGTGTAATGTTGTACTGCTATGTATTCTTTATTCACGAGCATGTGAATCCATGCCAGACCCCATGCTGGAAAAGGAATTAGTTACTTACCTGTAACTATTCTCCAGCATGGGTCTGGCATGGATTCACATGTGAACCCTCTCTCCTGCCCCTCTGCAGCTCTTCTTGATCATACTGCCACTTCACATGCTTTCCAAATCTGAAGATGGCTGCCAGAGGAGGGGCTTAGGGAGAGGACTGTCATTGGCTAGGGGTAGTATGATCCAAAGTACAGTGATTGGTTTAGAGAAGAAATACAGTGAAGTGTGTTAAACTTTGTAAATGAAATCATGTAATGAAAAGTTTTTCTATGCATTAAACTGAGATTACAAAAAAAAAATATAGTTTGTAAGTGAAAATGAAACAGTTTTTTCTTTTACCGAGGATTCCCGGCCTGACACATGTGAATCCATGCTGAAGAACAATAGAAGTGGAAGTGGCAGAAGTGGCCTGTCGTGGGGTATGGAGCTGCAAGTCTTGTTTCCCTGTCCAATGCTGCTAGAGGTAGTTTCTTAGAGGAAATATACAAGACATTACAAAATGCGTGTGGTGCAGAAGTGGTCTTTCGTGGACCGTCGCGGGCGGATTGAAGCTGAAAAACCACGGATAGAAAGGTACTTTGTGCGAGAAACATTTGAATAATACGACCCCTCACCACGACAGAAAAGCATACTTACTGCACGGTGACTGTGGTGATAACTCCCTTTGAGCCGTGCTATTTTCTGCTTGCTGTGTTGCTTCTGAAACTTGCCCATCCCACCAACAGACAAGTAGTTTTACTGCACAGTGACTGCAAGGATGTTGCCCTTTAAACCGTGAATATGCCTTTCTTCTACTAAAATATATTTCAAACAATATGGTCGCAAGGCGTGGCCTGCTAAGCCAATCAGCAGGAGAATATACAAATTTGGAAACAGAAGAGCAGCAACGTACTCTAGCAACAAGGGAAGACCACATGGTGGCAGATCTAATGTCTAATTTGCGAGTGGATCCCAAACATCCTTTTCACCCCCAAGAAGAGAACAACCTTATAACCATAGAATAGCAAGAAGGGAGCATGGCTAAGTAGCCATGTTGTAGGACGTGCTTCTGAGAGTTCCTGCAGATCCAAAATGATCCTACGCATAAACGGTGACTACAGAGTGCGTTTGTGCACTGTAACTAGCTGACCAGCACATTGAGAGGTTGTGCATATATGCGTGCAAGCTGTTGATATATCAGTGGAGAAATAACTGTAAGCAAGCCGATGGGAGCTGGTGGCCCAACAAGAAGAGGAGGCGGCAAGTTGGCAGCCACCTGGAAGCAGAGGACTGGTCATAGTTAGTCACTGCAGAGGAAGCCGGCGCTTACCGCTGGGGGAAAGGGTGGGTATGAGGGAGACAGGCGCGCAGCAATGCTGAACTAGGCGCGTTCCAGGTCAGCCCCCACCAACACAGACCCTGATGACTAGGGGTGTAGAAGACTGAGGCGCCGCAGGTAATCCAGAAAGGTGAAGCAATTGAAGCTGTGGACAACCAAATACGAAAGGGGTCACCAGTGGACATGGCATATTAACGCTGTACGCCTATATTGTAGTGGACATTCCAGAAACAGAATTGAAGGTAATTCAATACATGCCGGTGTGTGATAAAACACTGGGCATGCGAGGTACAGAACCAGGGGCCTGCCCATACTGACCCCCCCCCCCCCCTGACCCCCCAGCACCCCCCTCCCATTGCAGCCTAAACCGCATAATTGGGAGACAGGATATGTGAGGAATCCCTCCCAACCGCGATTGGCAAGTAGCAGGCCACCCATGCTGACAAACAGGGCGCTGAAGTCGGAGCGCACAACTTGCCACCAGCCGTGCAGTGTTCCATCCAGGCAGACCGTGGAAAAGTATTGCTTTGTTTATTTATATAGCGCACCAAACCCGGGGGTATCTAGGCGCGTTACAGGTTGCATAATGATTTAGAGCAAAATTACGGCATAAAGCACATGCATGAGATTTACAGAGCATTATTATAGCTATTGCATTTCGCTGTGTATTTACAGAGTTACTTTACCGTGGAGGTGAGGGACATGCTACAGCGTAGCAGTGCATTCACACACCCATGCAAACAAGGCTCGTTTTTGGATTCATGCGGTGAGTTGGACTGCAAAACAAACTAATGCAGCCTGAGAACTAAGATGCATCTAGAAGGGAGTAAGCTGCGAATTGAGGGGCTGCAATGTACTTGCATGAGCTAAAGGGGGGGGGCTGAGGACCTCAAACCTCTACTACAAGACAAATGGAGTAAGCAGTAGCAGTGCGTAAACGCATGACCCGAAGGCTGGACAATTGACGAAGAGTCTCTGGGGTACTAAGCCCAAACGACCCATGTAGCAGGGTGCGTAGAAGTGTACTCATGCCCCCATGAGCCCAGCAAGTCCTGATCGAGGTGGTGCTGGTACAAAGACGGATGGTCCCAATGCCATGGGTGCAGATACCGAGCTTCAGTTGAAGCCCGGTGAAAAAAATACGGGGCACCAGACACTACAAGGTAAATGGATTGAAAAGACCACCAATGCTGTAATACGACATACGTTGGCCTGAGGAGGGTGTTGGATCTCTAGCTATCATAGGGGCATATCGCAGAGAAAAAGCAGCTGGCAGTGTAACCTTGTAACTACAAACATACAAACAACCCCTGACCACCTACAGGGTGGCAGCAAGTAGGGGTAGTACAAAGTAAGCCCACCTAACAGTGACCGGACCCCACCTACAAAGTACAGGGCTGAAGCACTACAGACCAGTTCAGTCATGGTTTCCAAGGCTAATGAAAATGGGGCAAAGCAACCCACGATGGACACGTTCTCTAAACCACCACAAACATCCGAACGTACTCCACCAACGACCCCGGTGATCCAAGGAGAACAGGCCCCTGGAAGGGAGACCAACAAGTCCTGGAAGCCATTGCAGCTATAAAGTCTGCACTGGAATTTTAAAATGGACGCTATCAGTTTAGATGTGAACCTCCTGAGGCAAGATGTGAGGTCACTGGCAGAACGGACGGGAGCGCTGGAGAAAGAAGTGCAAGCGAATGCGAGTAACTAAAGACAACTCCAGGGAAGTATCAGTATTGCAACCACAAGTGCAGAATCTTGAAAGTAGAGCGGGAGAAGCAGAAGGGCGAGCAAGGAGGAACAGTGTACCAATCATCGGGCTTCCGGAAGGGGAAGAAGGACCAAACCCGACAAACTTCATAGAAAATATTGTATTGCAAGCAATGGGCCCAGGAGCACTCACTCAGGGGTTTACATTGGAGAGAGCACATAGTGCCCTGTCGAGGAGGCTGCCGCCTGGAGCCCCGACTCGGCCCATAATAGCCTGTATACTTAATTATAAGGACAGGGAGAACATTATCTAACACTTCCTCAAAGGTGGAATGATTCAAAGAGCATCAGCCAACATCACGGCGTACCCAGACTACACCTTGGTGCAAAAACAGCGGGTGAGCTACACATCAGTCAAGAGGAGGCTACGTGACGGGAATCTCAAATACATGCTGTTGTACCCGGCCAGACTGAAAGTCATACACAAGGCCCGTGCCATCTTCTTCGAGACGCCGGAAGAGGCGCATAAGTGGATGGACTCAGAATTTACCGACCAAAGCGGACGACTAAGTGAGAGGTGGGAGTGACATACTCGAAAGTACTGAATAGATACTAAAGGACCATGTAAGATAACAACCACTGCACTACTACCAAGCACAACTGAGGCACAGAATAGTCATATATGCCGAATTTGTCGTTGGTAGAATGCAGGACTCACTGATGTGCCCAACCGGGAACGCACCAGGAGGAAACACCTCTGACTAGATTAGATTGTTTTAGGATACTAGCAGCTACGTATCCTCCTGCTGCACTCTGAACACCAGTACAAGTGTCTGGAGTAGGAGTGAGACGCAGGGATGGCCGAGCACAAAGCATTGAGCTGCGCCACTGTTAGGAGGGGGGGAGGTGGTAGTTGGGGTAGTTGGAAGCGAGTTAGCCTACAGAGCCACACAGGAGAGCTATAGTAAATACAACATTAGCCTACAGAGCCACACAGGAGAGATATAGTAAATGCAACATAAGCGTAATGTATGCTAGTACCTCTATGTGGGATGGGGGAAACTTAAAATAGCATCCTGGAATGTCAGGGGGGGGGGGATTGAACATCTATTTAAAACGTAACAGAATGGCTTACTTGAGATGCCAGAAGATTGATATTAACAAGACAATTTAGCAACGATTGTGGGGTGGTGGGGCACAACTCTAGGCTCGTCGTATTCGGCATATGCCAGAGGGGTTCCTAATATGGGTGGCACTGACAGTTCCATTCAGAGTCCGTAAGACCTTCATGTATACGGAGGGAAGGATGATTGTATTACAGGGCCTGGTGGAGAAGAGGGAAATCTGGGTCATTAACATGTATGCACCAAATCAAGATAGATCAGCCTATTTCCGGTCACTATATCCCAAGATCAGCTCATACAGGGATGGCACATTTATATGGGGGGTGATTGTAACTGTACGCTTAACCCGGCGATGGACAGATCAGACGATAAATGTACACACCCCGCCACGTTGGCTCTAAATACACTGTTGCATGGATTAAAACTGTCTGACATATGGAGGGCACTGCACACACAGGATAGAGTATATTCCAAGGTTGGATTATGTGTTTGCAGGAGAAGAGACTGGGGGAATTCAAAGGGGCGGAATATAAAGCGCAGGTACTTTCAGATCACGCCCCCCTGCTGGTTAGGTGACATTTTCATTCCCCTCGGGCTAGGATCTCAACATGGATGTTCAGGGGTGATGCACTTAAAGATGCTATGTTCCGTTAACACCTAAGAGAGGGGGTGAAAGAAAACTTCAAATACAACACTGGGAGTGTAGAATCAGCAGGCACATTATGGAAAGCCTTTAAAGTCGTGGTTAGAGGGACAGCTATAGCGAAGACAAAAGGGATGCAGTACATTATTGAAAGCGACCCATGCAAAGCAGAATCTAAACTGGAAATTATATAGAGTTAGGGCGATAGATCCAAAGAAAGGGCCCAAGAGGTTGCCAAGCCTACAGCAAGAATGTCGGGAGCAGTGGAATAGGCCAAGTATGCTGAGTTCCAAGAAAATCAATATGTGGAACGAAAGCATGCGGAAGGGGACAAACCTGTGCGTCTGTTTGCCTGGCTTTACAAAAGCGAGGCCAAGCGGGAAATACTATCGATTGTGGATAGTAATGGGGAGCTCTCTGGGACGCAGGAAGGAGTGAATATATGTTTTTATGATTACTACAGGAAGCTATACGAAGAAACCTCAGAATGCCAAATGTCAGAGATAGAGGAGGCACTCTCACAGAGAATCCTCCCAAAGCTAGACTAAGAGGAAGGAAACAGGCTGGAAGCCCCTATGACTATAGAGGAATTGGAACACGTCATAAGGGAGTTGCCGACAGGCAAAGCACGGGGCGGATGGGTTGCCCAGCGAATTTTACACTGAATACAGAGCAGAAGTTATGGCGCCATTGCTGGCTATGCTTAATGAGGCGTTAGATATAGGTAAATTACCCGGGTCACTTAGCGAGTCAATAATTCCCCTATTGAATTCAACAAGCCGGTTATGGATTGTGGCACGTACAGACCCCTCTCATTGCTTAACCAGGATGGGAAAATTCTTACAGCCCCGATGACCAACAGGCTTAAGCTGGCTATAGCCAAGCTCATACACTCGAATCTCTCCAGCGAGGTGCGAGACAGGAGGCTCTTTCGAATGCTTTCACAAGTACCCAGTCAGCAGGTCGGAGTCGATCACCTGGACCCTCGTATTTTACTGGGAGGGCTTCTCGCACCTGTTGATGAATCAAATACAAGTTATGAGTTAACTGGTCACAGTAGTCGAAAAGAAGCAAATGCTGCACATTTTTTTTTTGCCCTTGTTCCCCTCCCTTTTTGCCTGGCCGCGCTCTGAAACACTTGTGTACGAGCGCGATATAAAAAATATATCATTTCATTTTAATTTAATTTACAATCCTGCCCGAAATGTGGATTATTTAATGCAGATCTGGTACATATGTTCTGGGCCTGCATGAAGATCAGACGATACTGGGATGAGATGGCCCAAGCTTTAGCACGTGCGGGCATTACACTAGATACTGAATCAAAGATTTGGCATATATATTGGCGAAACGCAGAAAAGCAATGGGGTGGAAAGCAACCCAGGGTCCAGAAGTGTGGGTATGGCAGGCGGACTTTCAGAAAATGGACGAATGCAGAGACCTCAGTTTGGCAAGATGCAGCCTGTCAGGGCCAGGAACAAAGTAATGTAGAGTTGGACACTTGGAAACAGTTTATCTGATATAGCCACCTCTGGGTACAGCGACACCGCTGGGGGAGAGCAATCAAGAATATAGTTGTAATAGAGGCAAGTGTAGACACAAGGTCAATCAGTTGCAATGTGATGATGTTGATACAGGTGGAGTAGGCTGGGAGACTGGGTAAGGGAGGGACTTTGGGGGTGGGGGGGAATTACAGACAGTGTGACACAGATTATAATGTAAATGGATATGCAAGTCTGTAAATTGCTTTGTTAAGAAATTAATAACATTTTAAAAAAAAATGAAAATAGAAGAGCAAGAAGCAAAGCACACAGGGGCTCGCCCCAAACACCCCAAATCAAACTATAAATCTCTCTCAAAATTTCAAGGTCACAGTGCACCCCCCATCCCCAAACTCATCCAATGGCCAAACCATCAAAGAATATTTTAAAGTTTCAGACCCCGATATAATCCTAAAACCGAGGGGAGTAATATCCAAAACCGCTTTTGATGGGTCACACATGCATGACTTTAATGCAGAAAATTACATGAATGACTTGAGCTTGATTGAACACACTAACGCTATGGCTCTAGTTGGGTCGATAAGGTGACGGTGTACTACAACCTACATGTGACCCTTCTATACAGGGGTCACCCACTGATTTCACCAATATAATTGACAGAGAGAATCTTCAAACCCCAGGATCAGGATTCACAAACAATGAAACATTAATCTACAAAAATTAACTTCACCACACACTAAGAAGTTGATGGAAGAATCTAACTGACTTCTCCAACTTTCTCAGCTCTAAATATGGTCCTAAGTTCATCTGTATCTTTATACGACAATATCTGGGACAAGGTGAGAGCACACACCTCCATGCTATTGAATCTAAACACAAAAAACTGAAGATCGGGCCCTAATAAAGCCCAGAGTGTTCCAGGTAACCAAATAAAAAATCCCCTTGAAAATCCAGTAGCGAAAACACTATACCCACAGATAGTAATCCTATCTGACTCAGAGGAAGAGCATCTAGAAAATCAAGATAAAAATTGATTGTTTATTTGTATAGCGCCTATACACAATGTGCTTCAAAGCGCTTCAAGGAGGGAGGGAACATGGGAGAAATAGTTACATTCTTACAAGTCCTTGAAACAGTTGAGAATGTGAAAAATAACTATCTTAATCAGCCTGGCGAAGAAACAAATAAGGGAGTGTGATGCTGGAAATGCATTGGAGGGACAGGGCTTCCCTGTCCTTGTTCTTTAGTCCTTTTTCATGTGTGTTCTGTATTGTTTTATGGCCAGGATTCCATGTGGAACTCCTGGCAGTGCAGCTCTTCCTCTTTTTGGTTTGGTGAACAGACCCTTGGGATACTCCTATGGCACCCATGGGTGGGGGTACAACCCTGTACCCCTAGTGTATGTTTTTGGGTACCTGTGTGTGGCCCACAGAGCAGGGTATGTGCTGGTGGCAGCTCCATGCTGAATTTGACAGGTGCTCTGAGTATCCTCCATTTTGGGATACCCAGGTCCTGCCATTGGAATCGGTTGATTCCTGATAGGAGACAAGATGGCCCCTGTAGCCTCTTGCTTTCTATTGCCTGTTACCTTGTTTTCCCAAAGTCCTGGGAAGCCCTGACTCAGTCCCTTCCCCCTGACCGGCTGTTGGGTGGAAGTTGCATATATGGTATTGTGGGGAAGTCCAGGCCAGACTGGCTGGAGCCTTCCCAGTGACTGTATGTTGTGGGTACACCCTTGGGGTGGGACCTGGGTGATTGGAGTGTGTGACCAATATGCACCTCTTGTTATGGGTGTCTGGTTTCTGGTATGTAACACAATGAATGAGACCACCCTGCCCGAAATTGGTATGAATGCAGTGTGGAGTGCTGAATGGCTGGGTCCCAATACACATTCCTTGTTGTGATTCTCTGGAGGGAGGAGAAAGGCCAGAATGCACTGTGGGCCCGATTGGCTGCCTGCCTGCATAAATGCCCTTCTGAATGATTGGTTGCCTGAGTGTGGCCCAGCAGAGTGAATGAGACACCCAACAGTATTGTAACGCTCACCTGATTCCCACGGAGGCGCGGGTCTTGGCAGGAAGCTGTCTGACACTCAAAGTGATGTGCAGGACTCGATTGGCTTCTGGGGTCGAACCTCTTCGCACTGTGTGTCGGACTCGAAGAGTGAGGTTTCTGCAGGTGAAAGAATATGGGGGTTAATGGTCTGGGTAGTTGAATGTCCCTCTCTCCCTCTCTCTTCCCAGCTTTTTCGTAGAGCCCCCAGGTCAACGTGCTCACCTTATATAGGTGAATGCTGGGCTCTCCATCTGCGTCTGGTGCAGGGTGCCGTTGCCAGTTCCTTCACTGGTGAAACATAGGCCTCTTGAATTCAGAGGATGGTTACCGTCGTCTGCACGAGCGGTGAGTTTCTGGACACCTTTTGTCTTTATAGTCTTTAAATGCGTGGCACGTTTATATGCAGACTCTATATAATGCTTTTCCCTTATGTATTGCAGGGCTCTTGAGATGGAAGATGAAGTAAAGCGCCTGGAAGTTTGTAAGTATGGCAAGCGCTCTAATTGTCTCTTTCCTTGCAGCATAGTTCGTGTTAAAGAGACGCCGGAGTATTTGCAGGCGTTTTATTGCGACGAGCGGGATGGACGCAAGTAAATACCTGCTTAATGTCTTTTCTTTTGCCTTTCAGATGTTGGTTTGCAGCGCCGGAGTCCGCGGAATGCCAATAAGTTGTTAACGATGCTTTGTCTTTACAGGCGGCGCTGCAGAACGAAGAAATCCGGAATCCACAGCGTGCCGGTAAGTATGGCAATACTTTTGCCTTTGCAGGTGGAGATGCGGCGTGACGAAGCGGCCGCAGCCGATGGATCAGGTGAGTAAGTGCTGCGTGTAAAGTTCGCCTTGCTAACCTGTTGTTTCTGTTCTTTGCAGGTGCTGATGATGTCTGGATACTGAAATGGTAAGTAGGATTCTTGCAGGTCCAGGATCAGAAGAAGAAAAGCCGGAGCAGACTCGGTGAGCGTTCTGCTGCAGATGCAGAATAACGCGAAGCACGCTTCATCTATCGGGTGTGGTTTAAATAGCCTTGGAGTGATGAGGCGTCTTCTTCCACGGCCCCGCCTAGGTAAGAAAAGAGTTCCAGTTTCCAGAAGAGTTCCAGTGCTGTATCCAGGGAGTGGAGCTGCCCCACCCAGGTAAGAAAGTAGTCCCTGTTCTTAGATAGCTTCTAAGTGGCTGGTAAGTAAGCAGCATGGTCTGCTGCAGGTAAGTCCACCCAAGCATTCTCACACCTATTATGAGCCCGGCGCTTCCAGTGCCGGGACCAATGGTTTTGATGAGCCTGGTGCCACCGGCGCCAGGACAAGGTCCAAAAGGTCCCAGTGGGGACCGGCTGGTACCTAGGATTAGGGTTAGGGGCCTGCTTCCAAGGACGTTGGGCTGGTCCTGGCTCCTTGGAAGCAGTGATCATGACAAGTATATCTGGGTACCTCTCACTGATGGAAATCGTTCCGAAGCTGAAGTTGATACTTGATGCTTAACCTTGAAGCCCGCTGGAAGAATTGCTGCTGCTGTCCCTCACTAATCTGAAAGCTGCGTGACTGTCAGCGAACTGATCCAAGAGAAGACCTGGCTACAAGACCTCTTACCGAGCTACGAGGGACCATCGTGCACCAGCTGATCTTTGCCAAAGCTCCCTGGATGTCAGACCCTCGAAAGGCTGCCGACCGGAGAAGGGGACCGCCGCGGAAACGCAAAGCGCCCGGACATTGAAGTCCATCACGGCCGTCGGCGACCGGAGCCGCGGTGCTCCTTTGCTGAAGACATTTGATCCAAGGACTCCCTTGCTCATCACCGTCGACCGCTTTCTTCCTGTCGGAGAAAGTCCAGGTTGTCGACGACTGAGGAGAATACCTCCACCCGAGGACCTCAGACGCCACAAAGCTACTGAAACCAGCCGAGGTAACGTCCCGTTCGCCGACGACCCGACACCCTTGCTGGGCCCAAGTTCTTCATTGACTCTGTGCGGCAACAAACTATCGTCGTTGAGGTAATTCGCAGGACGTTTTCGACCGATCCTCAATGACCACTGCAGGAACCGAAGCTGCGGCCTCAACAACAGTGTTCACCTTTTCCTTCCCCGAATCTCGAGGACCCGTGGTTCATGCCTTTCAAGGGAGTGCACTCAAGAAGGGCCCGTCGACTCATCGAAGAACTCTACGAAACCAGTTACTTTGGGGTTGTGGAACCTTTTAGAAAGGAATCGGGATTTTATTGAGCATAATTGGACTGGGCTTGCCAAAATACGCTTTATTTACAGGTTGCCAAGGTGGGGGGGGATACTCGCACAGAATTGTCTCATGGAAGTGGGATAGACTGTTCTGCCATTGCTTGATTTAACTTGCTTTCTTTCTGTGATCTATTCCTGATTCATTTTATAATCTGACTCGTATGTTATTTGGGGCTGTTAGCCGTGGACGCATTTCAAAGGAATTGATAGTAAGAGTGGTACTGTGTAGACCTGTATATATTCGCCATTATAGTATTGCCAGAGTACAAAGTGTGTTATTGCGATTGTGTATATAATTCTGAACCTTTTTTTTTTTTTTTTTTTAACTTTTTTATTGGTTTTACAACAAGAGGAAAAGTGCATTCCCAACTCCCCCCACTCTCCCCCCCCTCCCCTTGAAGGCAATTGCTTATGTCCGTGGTCCATTATCGCCATGGGCCACTCGCCAAAGGTTATTAAGTTCATAACAGAGAAACCATCGTCCCGGCCACCCCCCTCTCTCCCCTGGGAGTGGCCTCTCCTTGTCCGTGAACACATGTGTTGGCACCTTGGAGTTGTGTCTATATTGTCCATTGTTTGCTCCGGCCCCGGCCAGGCCGCCTCCTCCCCACTCACTGTGTTCCCTCTGGTCTATGATCCGCCCCCGGGCATAGGCGGGCCAGCCTGTCCTCCTTCCGAGTCGTCTGAGTCACTCCTGTTGTTTTCCACCCCGTCTCCGAACAGGTCCTGCACCAGGGTGTTCCGAGCCAGTATTCTGGCTCCGCTATTGCCTTCTCCCCTCTGTGTGGCTCTCGTCCAGACAGTCGTTTCAGCTATCGCCCATTTTTGTAGATCTGCCCACCAGCCCTCTGCCGAGGGTCCTTCACTCGTGTTCCATGCTATTGCTATGCGGCGCTTCGCCAGTATTGTCATCAGGTCTTTCATTTTTGCCACGTGTGCCATCTGCCTGTCCCCCCTCGGGAACAGGCCCAGTATATAAGACCTAGGTGACCAGGCTTGCATATGGATTCCTGCCGTCCTCGCTTTATCCTTCACCATATTCCAGAACTCTGTTATTTTGGGGCATGACCAGAACATGTGCACCATGTCTGCTTGTTCTTCCTGACAGCGTGGGCAGCTGGGAGTTTGTCCTTTTCTCATCTTCGTCATTCTTTTGGGAGTTAGGTATGCTCTATGGACTATGTAGATTTGCAGCTGTCTGAACCTGGCAATCCTAGAAACTTTTTTCGTGTATTGGAGGGTTCTATTCCATTCTCCATCCTGGAAGGGCTGCTGGAGCTCCTCTTCCCACTTTGCCCGCACATAATTCTGAACCTTATTTATATAAAGACTGTTTTCACTAACATTGTGTGGACATTCCTTTGTGGGTGCTTGGGCACTACACTGTACTTAAGAACCAGCCTGCTTCACCTCCTGAGAGCTAAGCCTTGATTGCTCGCCCCCGCCCCGTTTTACCATTTAGAGAATCTTGGCTGGGGTGCTCTGTGCTTCGACTCTGCCATATAGAGAGCAGGAGTACAGATAACCCTCCATTCTTTACAGGGGATTGGGGGGGTGGGAAATGAGACAAAACAAGCAGTAACATTACTATGCCTGACGACAATTGATGTAGTGCCGGAAATTTACAAGTGTAGTGGGGTGGGGGGAGTATGGAGTGAGGGAGAAGGAGAAAAACAACACAAGCAACAAACATACTAGGTCTGAAGACGAATCCGAGTAGTGCTGGGGAGGAAGTGGAAGGAGAAAACAAGGAGGGAAGGGGGCAGAGACAAGCTGCTATCACAAGGTCACAAGACAAATGATAGAGTATAATGAACAGAAAATAAGAAACATACGGATACTATTGAAAATTCAAATACTTCTACTAAACTGCAGGGATTGATACCGCCAAAGGACATCTTGAGTGTAATACAGAAGAAGACCCCAAATATAGAAAAAGGACAAAAAGCAACATCTTTTCAAATAAAGAAATCTAAGAATCAAAACGAGATAAGAGATAAGAGAAAGCAGCAGTAAGAACTTTTGCAAGAAGGTGTTTTTTGCAGGACTATCGGAGACAAAGTATAAACAGATTGGGTGAGAAGGAAAAGCCACCACTTATGTCACCTGTTCAAGAAAGAAAAGAGTTTGATATTGTGAGCAATGTAGGAACCCAAACCCTGACGGAAGTGGAAGACGAAAAGGAATTAGCGCATCCTTTTTCACTGAGCTCCCACTGGGGGATTCCAACTCGTATCAATTAACACCGAACAAATTCCACGCTTATGCAACAAAAGGCTAAGAAGGCACTAAACTATCCACTTCCTTTGGTACCCAAACAAGTTTAGAGTGCCTTGGGTTGAGAGGACCTCCTTGCAACCTATTCTCTGATCCAATGACAGTTCCAATTTTTCCAATGAAGCTGCCTTTTTATATGTCGACAAGCTCAAACTCAAATGTCCAGGAAAGCAATCAGGGAACAGTGATGTTAAGAGTTGAAATTAACTGCCAGAATATACAGCAAGGAGTAATAATTGTAGTTGTAGGAATACCCAACTTCTTTCTACTGATTCCCAAATACAAAGTAGTTCCAAGTTAACAACAGAATTCCACAAGAAAAACAACTTTTAGTAAGAAAATACTTACATAACTCAATTCAAGAAAGAGAGTCCTACACAAACATACCACCAATTTGAGAAATAACGTTGAACCCCCCCTCTACCAAGCGACAATACGTGTAAAATTAACACAATCTCCTGCTCATGTCATAGGAAACCAGAAGATTAAAATGTTAACCACTTAAAAGAACAAACAAGTTTCAGCACTTCTCTAGTGAACAATAAAAACGAGATTCGAAACAGTCACCTGGCAGTACACCGCTGCCCCAAACAAAACTGCAAAGAATTAAATGCAGATGAACAGCATTGCATAATAGATGCACATAAAATGGAGCGAGGCCCAAATAGCAACACAAACCTGGGGGACCTACTTAAGAAGATGTATAAAAATCAGATGGGTTCCCATGAGAACAGCTGTGAGATGAGATTCAAACACACACATGCAGAATACCCAAAACAGAATCCCAGCTCTAAATGTTAACATCCCTTGAGGATGAGAAAATGTATACACCACAATCCCATAATATTGACACAGCCGATCAGAGAGAAGCCAGACAGCACCATCAATTTATACAGATTCAGATAATCTGACGACTCAGAATTTAAAAATCATGATTACCCATACTTTTGGACAAGATTACACGCTCCGTCTAAATAGAATAAATATTAACTTGATGCTAGGAGAAATCTCTAATCTAGAAGCACTAGTATCTTCTGATATTAATAGAATAGAATGTCCTGATAAGCGAGATACACATTGTTGCATTCTCCATCTCAATTCATGAATTGGCTTCGAAATAATCCTGTCATAAATTCCTGATAGCCCCATTATATGAAGAAACACAGAGAGAAAGGAAAGTTGAGAGAAAGAGGGAACAATACCACACAAATGACGCCTATGTGCAAGCATATCCCCTCACAACCAAATATTGATAAAACCAACTGTGCAACTGTTGTCTCTACCCTGTTGAGTAGGTCCTGTTGGTAACCCCCTACAACAACAGAAATGGCACATTGTGATCTTGCCCGAACTTTTAGAAACCTCAGATAATCATTATTTTGTATTAGGATCATGGAACATCAGAGTCCACTGTAAACTAGCCCAAGATAATGGGATAATAAAATCTATTAAAGACTGCTCTGTATTATGTCTTCAGGCGACCAATGCCGCAAATCTCCTGGCCATATCTTAATCCAGCAGAAAGCCACTAGCGTGAATGGAGGGAGTCCATCGGGAGGCCTGTGTACTATAATCAAACAAGGCCTTGGAATTGTGGCCACTGAATTTTCGAACGAATACAGAGGAGTCTTGGGAATAAATCTAAAGATGCAAATTGAAAAGAAAGTACAGGCTATATTGTTAGTGAACATATATTGGCATCCTGTCCATTGTGAAATCTCCATTATGATAGAGAGATTAGAGAGGCTCCTCGAAGCTACAAATACATTTTCCCAAACTCTGAAATAATAGTCTGAGACCAGAACTATAAAAAAAGAACATGGGCGGTGTCTTCCACAAACCACACACTGAAGAACCTTGGACTATATCTATTCTTGGATTTTAGGCAAAGTTTGTATGCAGAGCCCTTTGGAACCACTACACACAACTATGACTACAGGTGTAAGCAAAGCCAACCTTTGGTAGAAGTCTGTACTGCACCGTTTTTGGTAGCAGTGCTGAGCAGCCAGGCTTATTTCAAGAGGGAATGAGAGCTGTAAACTTTAATGTTACACAGAGGTCTACAATCACAGGCGTTCAAATACACTCTTGGTTTCTTTGATAAATACCTATTAATTTATTTAACTCGGTTATAAAACATTCATAAGAAGGAGGCAATATAATCACACACAAATATACTTCAGTACTGTACACTCTAAGGTTCTGAGGCATTCAGAATACTTTAAAGGGAGCAAAAAGGCATAGGTTATCAGAACATAGAAAGAATACAATTATTTCTTAGGCAGTGCAGACATTTTGAGTTCACCAGAAGATTCAATTCAATAGGCTAGGCCAAAGTCAATGGGCTAAAGTCTTAAATGGGACAAAGCAGTTCTGGCAGATAAACGGAAAAGTCTCTGCCAAAGTTCTCAGGAATAGATTGTAACAAGAAGACTCGTATGATGCCCAGATGCCCAAAACCAAAAAAGCTCGCGCAGGAGGATCCAGCGTCCCTACGATAGCTGCCTCTCAGTGGAATGCCCTCCTGCCCAGCCTCAGAATGATTCAGTCCCACCTTGCGTTCCGCAAAGCACTCAAAACACTTCTCTTCATTTAACCAACATAACGTGCTGTGTTTTTGTTTTCTGTCTGCTAAAAGAAAAATGTTATGACTACTGTTTCCTGTAACTAAGAGACCTTTGGTCAGATGTAACCTCCCCACTGTTGCAAACTCTTGTAACAAGCGCCACGATGCCCCCGGGCTGCACGTGCGCTTTACAAATGCGAATAAATAAATAATAAATAAATAAATATGTTGGGTCACACGCTGATTAGGCCTGTGAGTTGGGAAAGTTTCAAGCACTTTTACAGCGAGAGGGAAGTACTCCGTCTGGTTTTACAGTACCTTTACAAATGAAGAAAAAGATGCGATGACCTCTGTTCCTTGCAGTTCCTGCAGATCTCGCTATTTCTGGGCCTCAGTCGTGGGGACAAGAGGGAGGACGTCGGGGACTCCTGCACTGGGACTGGTCAAAAACTGGCAAATCTTCAATTCCGGTAGCTGTAGTCAAGCACACAAGCTTATGTCCTTCTCCTGGTTATTCGGTTTCCTGTAGCATTCTGAGGAAAATACAACCAGCTCTGAGAATGGTATCCAGGTGGCTTAGTATTAAGTTGATTAGTCCCACCAACTCAAAGGGAGAAGTCGTCCTTGCAGGCTTCTCTGTCAAGATGAACTTAGCAATTTGGACCTGCAGCAGGGCTTCACCGGGCAAACCATTGGTCCAGGAGTTGCAGCAGCTGTCCTCTTCAAGCTCTTCTTCCGTTCTTTAGTTCCAGTGGTCGACTCTGCCTTCCAAGCCAAGAGACACACCTTTTATTCAGTACTCTCCTATTCATTCCAGCCTAGCTGTCACTCACCCTTGTCCTTGCTGGACAGTCAGCCAGCCAATCACCAGAGTGCATTTGGATCTCCTAGGAGACTAAGCACAGGGAGTTTCGGGCATGATTACGGTGAGTAATGTAATATATATATATATATATCTCATTGATTGATCACACATGCACTGAAGAAACTACCCACTGTATGTAGCTAGTATCGACCTCAGTCTAGCTTTTGATAAAATGGATAGAGCCAGGTTGTGGTCAAAATTACTTGAATGGGGAAATTCCACCACAGTTGCTTGATATTTTAACTCAATTACACAGTGACACACACATGAGAGTACAACTAGGTCAAAGTGGTGAAGGTTCAAGACCAATAAAAACAGATCATGGTGTATGGCAGGGGTGCATTCTAGCAGCCTGCCTCTTTAACTTGTATATTTCAGATGTAGGTGACACACTAAAGAAATCCTCATTTATAGCCCAAAAATAGCAGGAGAGCAGAGCGAGTGGGTTGCATATGCAGATGACATAATATTACTAGACAGGGCACCAATTGGCTTGCAAAGATTACTTAATAGTTTTCATGGATATGTTAAACTGAGTAATTTATCAATTAATCCAACAAAATCTAACATACTATGTTATACTGGAAAATACCAAAGAAAGCACATTTCACCTGGAAAATGCATCTGTCCACAATAGTAGTCGCCCCATGAATCATATAGCTGGTTTTCAACCTTATTAGACCAACAGAACATAAGATCGGAAAGACCGCTCTTTGTGCAAGAGGAATTCAATACACAGGGCAAATGAAATATATCAAACAAATGTTTTGCTGATTCACTTATAAACCACTAGTAGAATTCTACACCAGTAGTCATTACATCTCTAACATATGGACTGGAAATATATAGTCAGATAAATTAGAATTGAGCAGACTAGAAGGAAAGATCTGGAAGAAGGTACTCTTGTTACCAACGTGTGTTCCTTTTAAGTATCCTATGCTTCGAACTGGGACTGAATTCCATTCTGTCACTTGTACAGAAGAAGAAACCGTTCCTAGTTTGTAAGCTGAGGATTAATATGCTTGACTCTGTATATGCTGTGATAGGACAACAAATGAAGAATGGGATACGAAAACCCCTTTCATCACTTCACCCAACAGTGGGAACTAATAATGGCACATTTTGACATAACAGAAAGGCTGATATCACACCCAGAAAAAGCGAAAAAGATAATTTTAGATACTGACTGGGTGAAGACATGTGACGACCGAGGGAAGATTAGATTAACAAAGGGAATCAGCTCGGAATGCACAACAAGGCCGGGGGGGGGCACTACCATTGTACTTAAAGCAATGCCCAGACAGACGATTCAGCGAATCCTTTATGCAATTTTGTTTTAACTTGTTATACACGGGCGAGGTCCTACAAATTAGAGGCCAACATGGAAGCACATCCTGTAGATTCTGCCAGGATCCTCATGAATCCCTAAAACATCTCATGATACAGAGCATTCGTGAAGATTGCTTTAGTTGTTTTATACACAGTTTCGAACATTTAGACAATGAGAATATATGGTTCGAGGGGATTGGGTCCTCCGACGTATTCCATATCTATGACAGGTAATGTCCACAGCTGTGCTGCTTCGGAAAATCTTTGGCGTCTGCGTCCTGCGTCGATGCGCCGTCCCCGAGGACCTCCTCCGACGGCCGACGTCACCCGATGTGATAAGTAGGACGCACGACGCCCATAGCCTCAGTTCCGTTTTTTCCGCGAACGTGTTCGCTTCGTGAATCTCGGTACGCCTCGACTCGTTGGAGTTGCTGTTTGCTATTCTCGGTTCGTTGAACCTGTTCGGTTGGTTGTGAAGACCTGTTCGTGGCAATGTCTTTCTCATCTTCGACCCCGCGTCCGGGCTTCAAGAACTGCGGGGACTGTGGGTCCAAGATGTCGGTCATGGACTCGCACGATGCCTGCCTCTGGTGCCTCGGGGAGGCCCAAGATACGGACGACTGTGTCGACTGCCAGTCGCTCACTGCGAAGGCCTTGCGGGAACGCAAGAAGAAGCTGTCGGTAGGCCGGGTGTCTAAGCCCCGGAAGTCGAGGTCTGCAGGGCTTTCGACCGATGACTCGAGGGGTGACTCCCCGTGTCGTCGTCGGAAGTCCGGTGGGTCTCCTTCCAGGACTCGGTCTCGCCACTCCTCCGCCTCTTCTAGGCATTCCAGGAAGCGCTGGCATAGGTTGCCTTCCCCGTCCTCTTCTGAGGACTCCGCCTGTCGGCGGGTCGCTTATCCCTCCGTGCAAGCGACACCGGAGGAATGGGCTTCCTTCGGGAAGCAGATGCTAGCGAGTCTGGAATCGCAGGGCACCGGTCCGTCTGCGCCTCAGAGTGGGGTCGGTCGGCACCGGTCGAGAGACACCGCCCTCACGCCTTCGGGCTCGGGTGGTCGGCACGGCTCACGGGAATGGTCCCGCTCGGACAAGGGTAGCCGTTCTCGCCATGCCCGTTCCAGGTCCCGGTCCTCGACGCGCTTGAGACCGCGTGATACTGTGCCGTCTTCGAAGAAGACGTCGACGCCTGTGGCGCTGAGGTCGTCGACGATTTCTCTCGAGGTTCCGTCGTCGAGGGGGTCGTCAGCGCCCAGGTTGTCGAGAGACACGCTCGGAGCTCCGGCTTCAAGGACTGTGTTGACGCCGCAGATGCTGAAGGCGTTGCAGCTGACGTCGACGCTTTTTTTGTCGATGCCCGCACCGACTCGTTCGGCGCCCTCGATGCCTTTCGAGGCGATGGTGTCGGAGGGGCCCCGTGGCACAGGTTTGCCCTTAAAAAGCCTATGGTTAAGGTCCGGCACTACTTTGGTCCGCAGAGGTCTTCCTCTCCCCGTCTGGAATACATTTCAGAGGGTGATGAAGGCTCGGATGGCGGCCTTGTTACGGTTCCAGATGACCTTATCTCGGGCCATAGTCAGTTTGATGACCTGAGGCAGTCACTGCATGATGCCAGTGGACTGGACACCTCTCCGGAGGTGGAGTTTTGTCGACCGGAGCCTGGCACTCATGCCGATTCGTCATATCGGCGCCTTATGTCTCGGGTTACCGAGTACTTGGGTTGGTCAGCTCCCCCAGGGGAGTTCGTTCAGGATGATCTCACGGACATCCACCCACTGACCCGGTTTTGCCTTTTCATATGGCTCTGCAGAGAAGGGTGGCGGTGGCTTGGACTGCTCCGGAGAGTCTCCCGGCAGTGGGCAAGTCTTTGTCGCGAAAATACCATCCAGCCAGTAGCGACCCCTGCTACTTGTCTAGGCACCCCACCCCGGAGAGTTTGGTGGTGCAGGCGGCTACGGCCCCGGCAAAGCAGGCGTCGTATCCTACCATCCCTCCGGATAGGGACGACAAACGTTTTGACGGCTGGGCGAACAAAGTGTTTTCTTCGGGGGGGATGGCGCTTCAGACGGCCAACTCCATATGTGCCTTGTCTCGTTTCACACACACTCTGTGGAACTGTGTTGCATTAGCGGCTGATCATATTCCCGAAGGGGACGAACGGGATGGTTTCCTTGCTATTGTTCAGGATGGCAAGGATGCTATGTGTGAGGCCGTTCAGTCGGGTTTGGACTTGACGGATTGTGTCAGCCGGTCCATTGCGGCGAGCACCGTAATGCGCAGGTTTGCGTGGTTGCGGAAGTCTGGGTTCGCTCCTGATGTGTAGTCCGGGCTCCTCAATATGCCTTCTGACGGTGAACACCTTTTTGCAGCAAAGCTGACGAGAGCCTTGAGAGGTTGCAGACCTCCAAAGCTGCAGCAAAATCGTTGGGTGCTGCAGTTTGCCAACCTCCGCCTTTTCGTCCTAGGGGACAGCAATGGAGGGGAGGTTCCTTTCGCTATTACTCTTCTTTCAGTAAAGCGAGAGGAGCTAGCAGTCAAAGAGGCCATCGTAAGAGTGCCAGAGGTGGAAACAGAGGTACTCGAGGTGCCAAGGCCACTCGGGCAGTTGCCTCTTTGCCCTCAGCCAACGCCTCAGCCGCTACCACTCAGTCATGAGTTGGGGGAATGCTTGCGCAGTATCTTGTAGAGTGGCAAGCCATTACTTCGGATGTGTGGGTTCTGGAGATCATAACCCACGGCTACTGTCTTCCTTTTCGACAGAGGCCTCACGACAATCCACCAGGGAACCTCTCTTTGAAGAGTCCGGATCCGCTCCTTGCGCAGGAAATTCAAGCCCTGCTGGAGAAAGGCGCCATAGAACTGGTGCCTGTAGCGGAGAGGAACAAGGGATGGTATTCCCCTTATTTTTTTATTTCAAAGAAAGACGGGGGATTGAGACCCATCATGGACTTCAGCGGTTTGAACAAACTCCTCAGGAAGGACAAGTTCAAGATGGTGACTCTTTCTCAAGTCCTCCAGGCCCTGCAACTTCAGGACTGGTTGGTGTCTCTCGACCTCAAGGATGCTTACTTCATGTGCCGATCCATCTCAAGCACAAGAAGTACCTGAGGTTCTCGGTTGGCGACTCGCACTTTCAGTTTCGGGTCCTGCCGTTCGGATTGACCTCCGCCCCGAGGGTTTTCACCAAGCTCATGGTGGTGGTGGCAGCGCATCTCAGGAAACGGGGGGATTCACGTCTACCCCTACATGGACGATTGGTTGATCAGGGGGAGCTCTCCCAAGCAAGTCCTGGATCATCTGTCCGTCACCTGCCACTCCCTTCACAGGCTGGGCTTCTCTCTCAATTTAAAGAAGTCCCATTTGACACCAACGCAGCGGCTCCAGTACATCGGAGCAGTGCTTGACACGTCCCTGGGGCAGTGCTTTCCTCCTCAGGTGAGGGCTCTTCACATTCAGCAGATGGTGCAAAAGTTTCAGTTTGCCCAGAATCTCCCAGCGTCCGAGTTCTTGAGACTGCTCGGCCTCATGGCATCCTGCATTCTTCTGGTGCCAGAGGCTTGTCTGCGGATGAGATCTTTGCGGTGGGCACTCAAGCTCCAGTGGTCTCAGTCCTCCGGCAGGCTGTCGGACCCTGTTCAGGTGCCGCCCTCGGTAGCCCAGGACCTTCTGTGGTGGGCCATCGAGGGCAATCTGATGAAGGGGGCCCCATTTTGGCTGCCCTGGCCGGAGGTGACGATCGTGACGGACGCATCCCTCACGGGATGGGGAGCTCATGCCAACGAGCTGACAGCGGTCGTTGGTCTCTGTCGGCGTCCAGACTCCATATCAATCTGTTGGAGCTGAGGGCCGTCAGGCTAGCCCTGAAGGCTTTTCTGCCGACTGTGCGCAGGAAGAGTGTCCTGATTCTGATGGACAACACGGTGGCCATGCACTACCTCAACAAAAAGGGGGGGGGCAGGGTCACTTCCGCTGTTCAGGGAGGCGATGCAGCTCGAGTTCTGGGCCATCCAGCAGGAAGTTTCGATCTCGGCAGTTTATCTGGCCGGAGACGACAACAAGAGGCCGGACGCTCTGAGAAGGCAGAGCTCGATCTGTCACGAGTGGGAGCTGGCTCAGGAGATTCTCCTGGAGATCTTTGCCCTTTGGGGGACCCCTCAAGTGGATCTCTTCGCCTCCAGTGTCAACCGGAAGTGCGAAAGGCTTTGCTCGCGGGAATTTCCTCCAAAAGGAGCCTTAGGAGACGCGTTTGTGGTGGAGTGGTCATTCCCACTGCTGTACGCGTTTCCTCCAGTCCCTGTCATCCCGCAAGTGTTGCGGAGGTTCGGTTCCCGGATGATCCTCGTTGCTCCGGCGTGGGCCCGGAGGACGTGGTACCCGGACCTTCTAGACTTGTCCATCTGTCCTCCACGTCGTCTTCCCTAATGAGACGATCTGCTCTCACGGGAGGGGGGTCAGGTTCTCCATTCAGAGGTCAGATCCCTCAATCTTCACGCTTGCCTTCTGAAAGGTTGAGGTATAAGGATTGGGACCTCCCTGAAGACGTGATGGAGGTGTTGCTCTCGGCCAGGCAGCCGGCAACAAAGTCTCTGTACCGTTGCCGTTGGAGAAAGTTCTGCGACTGGTGCAGAGTTCAGAATGTGGATCCTTTTGAATGCGACATTCCCATGGTTTTGTCTTTTTTGCTTTCTTTGGCCCAGAGGGGCTTGCAAGTGGGGACCATTAAAGGTTACCTGGCGGCGCTGTCCATATTTAAGCACTTGTCTGAAGAGTGTTCCTATTTTAAGATTCCTTTAATTTTGCAGTTTTTCAAAGGGCTCACTAATGTGTTCCCTCTGTCACCTTTTTTGGTGCCAGGTTGGGATTTGAACCTTGTTCTTAAGTTTCTTATGGGTGCTCTGTTTGAGCCTTTACATTCTTGCCCTTTGAGGCTGTTGACTCTGAAAACTGTTTTTGATTGCGGTTACTTCCGCTCGCAGAGTGAGTGAGTTACAGGCACTTTCAGTTAAGCCACCCTTCACTGTGTTTCACAAGTACAGGGTTGCCCTTAGAGTTCGTCCTTCTTTTCTTCCGACGGTGGTTTCGGATTTTAATTTGAGCCAGAAGGTGGTTCTTCCAGCGTTCTATCCTCCTCCACATCCTGGTAAGGAAGAGGAGAGGCTCCATAGGCTTGATCCTCGGAGAGCGTTGAGCTTTTATATTTCGCGCATGTCCTGGGTCAGAGTGGAGGATCAACTTTTCATTGGTTACGCTGGGAAGCGTTTGGGACAAGCTGTGACGAAACAGACTTTGTCTCGTTGGATTATTTTAGCTATCTCCGAGTGTTACCGCTTGGCGGGTAAGGACCCTCCGGCTGGCTTGCGGGCCCATTCTACCAGAGGAGTGGCTGCGTCTACTGCTTTGCAGAGGGGAGTTCCTATTCGTCACATCTGTGATGCAGCCACCTGGGCTTCAGTGCATACTTTTGTACGTCACTATTCCCTTGATTCCATCAGAGGGCAAGATCTGGCCTTTGGCAAGGCAGTTCTCTATTCCGCAATTTGATTGGGCATGCAAAATTTGTATTCTAAATTCTTTCCCACCTCCTTGCTTGGTACTGCTTTGGGAGTCTGTCATAGATATGGAATACGTCGGAGGACCCAATCCCCTCGAAGAACAAGTTACTTTCTTACCTGGTAACGTTCTTTCGATGGGATGGTCCGACGACGTATTCCATATCGCTCCCTCCCTGCCTTCCCCGCTGCAGAATTTCTTTTGCGATTGCAGCTTGCGTTTCGCAAGGCCTTGTGTGTCTGACTGGCAGAAAACTGGTGGCACACGTTCTGGGAAAAAACTATAACTGAGGCTATGGGCGTCGTGCGTCCTACTTATCACATCGGGTGACGTCGGCCGTTGGAGGAGGTCCTCGGGGACGGCGCATCGACGTCATCGACGCAGGACGCAGACGCCAAAGTTTTTCCGAAGCAGCACAGCTGTGGGCATTTCCTGTCATAGATATGGAATACGTTTTCGGACCATCTCATCGAAAGAACGTTACCAGGTAAGAAAGTAACTTGTTCTTCTATATGTTACAGGGAAGACCCACAAAGATACTCATCAGAATTGTGCAATATCTAAAAAAGACAAGAATTATAGAATGAAATGATTTTGGAGTCTTCTTTTCTTTTCTTTTTTCTTTAATTATCCAAGTATTTTTGTTATCTTAATCATGTGATTTCTAGTTCTGTTTTATAATGCAATTAACATATTTTCTTTATTCTTTGTGAATGTTTGAAGTTTAATTTAAACTACTTTGCAATAAACAAAAAGTAACTTGTTCCTTCAACCTCTTCTTTAGTCATTACCTACCTGTGCAACTACATCAATAACAGTTAGTCCATCTATCTCTTTTCTAACACTGAAGTTTTATTTCTGACTCCACCTGTGGTACCCCCCTGCTTGCTCCGATTCTCCTGCTCTCCCTCTCTCTCTACCCCCCCACAATACCCTCACTCTCTACCCCATCAACCCACGCTATCCGCTCTCTACTGCTATGCACGCCAATTCTTCTCCCTACCTCCGTCCAACCATCCTACCCCCCTCGTTATCTTCTCAACCCTAACACCTCACTTTACCCCACCACACACCCTAACCCCCTCTTTTTTACCCAACCTACCCTACAACCTTTATTCCAACACGCCCACCCTACCCCCTCTATTTCCCATCTACCCACCTTACTCGCTTTCCCTATCCCATCTCATCCTTCTCTCACTCACGTTGTTACCCTCTCACCCTTTCTCGCTCATATTTCCTCCTGCTCATCATTGGCACCCTCGATGAATGGCTTCCTCCATTGCGCTATTCCTCATGTCATTCTATTGCACACCTGCACCCCTTATCACATCCTCCTTTCAAACTTTCCACTCTCCTCTTTGCACCCTGGTGCCTATAAATGCATAATGCAAAGAACAGTAAACACAACTAATCGCATTGCCAATGCTGGTTTGGTTAGTCTCTTCCTATTCACTGTTTGCCTAGAATAAACTACCCTGTAACTGTTTCTTATACAGCCCTCTATGTTAATAGACTTCCTAAATAATACAACTTGCGTGATAAAGCTATTTAACTATATTTTCTGTCATGAGTGTTGTTGGTTTCACATCATCCCAACTTACAGTAGGTGGGAGCTAGTAGAAGAAGCGGGCGGGAGAACAGTTAGATTCCCCGGGGCTTGAGTTTAAAGCATGGGAATTAGAGAGAAAGAGGATTGTTCATTTTTGGGTGGCTGTCGATCAGTCTGTAGATTCTGAAGACGTAGGAGAGGAGGAACCTGAGCGGTGTTGTAACATATGCGAGATAAGCAATTAAATTATTAAGGGAACAAAAGAGCAGAGAGTAAATCGAAGGAGGAGCATAGAGGAGTAGCCCAAGTGGCAGACGAGAAGTGTGGAAACCAAGTTTTTAGCAGAGGTAGTTGTGCTATGTGGACGGATCTTGAGATCTAGATCTTGTGTGACAGATGAAAAAACATATGTTGGAAAGTCCAACTGCACAGGCTGGACCACATCTGAATGCTAAGCGTGGTGTTCTGTAGAGTTACTTTTTACTTAAATGTCCTTTATTCTATCGTCTACTTCCATGCATGGATAGTTTAATTGGATTCATGAAATGTGCAAGTTGGCTGCTGAAAGGTAAAAATGACAGTGTTTTTTTTGTTCTCAGGCTTCATAGAACTCAGTGTGCAATCAAGCAGACTCAGGTAACTGTTCAGAAAATAGGAAGAGAAATAGAAGAAAAGCTCAGGCTTACTTCTGCAAGCAATGAAATGGTAAGTTTAAGAAAACTAGTACAAGGCATAACAAAATTTAGTGCATGTATTTTGCTTTTAATTTCCTAATGTTACAGACCTGTATCACCGGGCTGGCGTAGTGGGGAGAAGGCGTCCCATCTTTTGAAATGCTTCGACATGGAGACTGGATCTGCAAAACTGAAAAACATTTGACATGCCTTTATGGTTGTAGCGCAAAATAGAAAGCCCCAGTAACCCTGATGATTTCACCAATGTGTACATACACTACTTGAAACATGAAAGATGGATTTGGCGTGCACTATGAAAGTGCTCAATTTGTGTATTGGTGCCACATTGAATGGGCAGCGAGGAATCCGTGGAAAAGTTGCATGCAAGATGAAAAATCCATAGAGATGGTAGCAAATGACGTTTGTCTGGCTCTCGTGATGTAATACTACTGCAGAGAATGTCAATGGGGTACATTCTCTTAATGTAGTGTATTCTTGGGGGGGATATTTTTGGTTCCAACAATTTTTAGAGAATGTAGGCAAATCCAGCCACAACCCATAAACGTGCAAGTAGTTGTGGCATCAATTCTTCATGCAGACATTGCAAAAGTTGCAAGTTCATAGGCACCACATGCACCCACGATGGTAAAAATTAGTTCCCTTCTGAAAGTAGGTAAGGGTACTACACCCGTACCTTAAGCAGAAATAGAACCCAAATTCCATTCTGGGAGCCGTCGTGTTTGGATACTGAATTGAGTGCCTGTGTGCCATGTTTCTACTGCAGTGTAAACCGGTATAGGTCTGTAGCTATATTAACTATATTCTCCAGCATGCGGTCTGGCATGGATTCACATGCTCCTGAATATTCCTCTTCAGGCCGGGAATCCTCGGTAACAGAAAAAACAATTTCACTTTCACTTACAAACTGTATTTCGAAGGGATTGTGTCCTCCGACATATTCCTTATCTTTGATATCATCCATTTCAGCTTGCTGGCCTCGGAATTGTTTTCCAATAGAGGGTGCTGCGCGTCGCCGTCCCTCGAGTCGGTGTCCCTCGACAGCCTCTGTATCAGCGCCAACGTCATCATGAGTATAAATAGACTTGCGCAGCGTCCGTTGATCAGTTCCGTTTTTCTGTGCTTCGTGGGCCTCGGAAACGTAACGCTAGGTTCCTTTCTTCAGAAAAACCTTCTTATTCCTCGAAGATTATTTCCATTACACAATGGCTTCTGAACCATCGACTCCTCGGTCCGGTTTCGAGAAATGTCACGGCTGTGGGAAGAAAATGTCTTTAACGGTTACTCACAGGATCTGTTTGTGGTGCCTGGCATCGGAGCATCACTGTTCGGAATGTGAGGACTGTATGTCCATGACGGCGAAAGCCTTGAAGGAGCGTAAGGTGAAGTTAGAAAGAGTTAAGGGCTTTAAAACTTCTACTCCCTCAAAAGTTTCTTCGGCTGAGTCTAGACATTCGTCTCCTCGTCGACGAAACATTCCCGTTCAAGATCTCAAAGCGGTTCTCATCAGTCTGAGATCAAAACACTCTAAGAAGAGGCATCGTAGATCTCCCTCTTCGTCTTCCTCTACTTCCCCGGAAAGGGTCACCTGCCCCACGAAATGCAGCTCTCCGGCTAAGTGGGAGGATTTCCGTAAAAAGATGCTTAGCGTCTTTGAGAAAGCGGCCTTGACCCCCTCGGAGACGTCTAAAGGTGATACCCTGGGTGAAAGACCCGAAAAATCGAAACGCTGCGAGTCGTTGAACCCGGCGAGAGAAGGTACTCAAGAGCGTCATGAACCCTCGAGTAAAAGCAATAAAACTGCGTCATCAACTCCATCGTCGAAGATTCCTTAGACTCACAAATCTGCATCATCGACGCCTTTGTCGAAGGGCCTTTCGACGCATAAATTGGTTTCATCGACGCCGTTTTCGACACCACTGTTGACCCCGATGAAAGACAAACCTACAACTGTCACTACGTCACAGGCAGTTGAGGTGGCGAAATCCCCGACCATGATGTCGAGGATACCATCGACAACCTCAACGCCGAGTAGGATTCCGATCCTTTCGAGTGCATCGAGGTCTTTTCAAACTTTTTTGACGCCTTTTTCAGGATTGTCAAAGCCTATGACGTCCACGTCGACAACCTCGGTGACAACAAATTTAGCTCCTTCGTCCCTAGAAATGGGTTTTAAACCATATCCTAGGTCTGACTTCTTTAGAGCCTTGTCCTCTATATATGAGGAAGGGGAGGATTCCGACAATGAGACCATTTGGTCTGCAACGGACTACAATACCCATGCCAGAGGAATTAATCTCTGAGGAGAACAGGTTAAAAGATCTTCAAGAGTCTCTACATGAGGCAAGTGGTTTAGATACTTCTCCAGAAGTAGAGTTTGCTAAACCAGACCCTGGAGAGCATGCTGAGACTCCTTATAGGATTCTGATGGCCAGAATAATTGAATTCATGGGGTGGACTACACCTACACCTTCTTTTCAGCAGGATGACCTTACTGATCTTTTAGATAAAGGTCCACAGGAGGATCCTGTTGTTCCTTTTCATACTGCTCTGCAAAGAAAAATATCTGCAAATTGTAAAACTCCTGAAGTTCTCCCTGCAGTAAATAAAAAAACTTGCTGCTAAAAACAGAGTATCGGCTTCAGATCCTGAATATCTGAGTAAGCATCCAACTCCAGAGAGTTTAGTTGTGCAAGCCGCGACTTCATCTCACAGTAAATCGGCATACCCTACTATTCCACAGGACAGAGATGATAAAAGATTTGATGTCATGTCAAAAAAAGTCTTTTCGGCATGTAGCATGGCACTTAAGTATCAACGCCACTTGCACGCTAGCAAGGTTCAGCCACACACTTTGGGAGTGTGCTTCATCTGCGGCTGATTGTCTCCCAGAAGGAGATGAACGGGATGCATTCTTAAACATCATCAGGGATGGAAAGGATGCAATATGCGAGTCCCTCCAAACGGGCATCGATTATGCTAACAGCATCAGCAGGGCCATGGCGGCAAGTACCACAATACTCAGATTTGCGTGGTTGCGGAAGTCTGGGTTTGCTCCAGATGTGCAAGCCAGACTTCTGAATATGCCCTTTGACGGCACTTCTCTATTTGGAAAGACAGTTCATGACAGCCTGGAGGAATTGCAACATCCAAAGTAGCAGCGAAATCCCTTGGTGCTACATGTCATGATCTCTGCTTCCAAGGGATCAGGACTTGCCCGACTCCCTTGGAAGCAGACCCATAACCCCGGTTCCGAGTGCCAGCCAGTCCCAATTGGGACCTTTTGGACCCTGACCTGACGCCAGTGGCACCAGGCTCATAAAGATGCCCAGTCCCAGCGCTGGAAGCGCCGGGCTCATAATGCTTGGGTGGACTTACCTGCAGCAGACCATGCTGCTTACTTACCTGCCAGTTGAGCCCCTGATCCTCTTCTGTTTGGGACTACTTTTCCTGTTGGGTGGGGCAGGAGCCACTCCCTAGGTTCAGAACACTGGAACTCTTCTGGAAAGCAGGAACTCTTTTCTCACCTAGGCGAGGCTGTGGAAGGAGACACCTAAGCACTACAGGAGGCTATTTAAACCACACCCGATGGATGAATCTTGCTTTGCGTTACTCTGCATTCTCTGCAGCAGAACGCTCATCGTGTCTTGTGCTTCTGATCCTGGGCCTAAGGGAACAAAGGCTTACCATCCTGGAATCCAGTCTTCAGCAGCACCTGTAAATACAAAGAAAGAACAGGTTAGCACTATGGTCTTCAGTGGCAGCGCATCTCTTACCTGGTCCATCGGCTGTCACCAACGCCTCGCGCTGCATTCCGGCATCTGAAAGACAAAGGCTTACCTACTCTTCGCATGCTCCGGAGGTCTTCGCACTGCCTTCCGGCATCTGAAAGACAAAAGCTTACCAGCTCTTTGCACGCTCCGGAGGCCTTCGGCGCTGCATCCCGCATCTGAAAGACAAAAGAAGGTGCGTTTAAAGACATTGGGCAACTTTATTACTCACGTGCCATTACTCCTTCCCACGCCGAATCCAGTGGGTATTCCAGCACCCTTCAGATTCTCTAAAGCTCCGAACTTGTACCTGCAAGATAAAAGGGACAGTTAGTGCGCATCGTGAAGCAGGCTACAAGCGCTTACTTACGTGCTTCCAGGCGCTTCTATTCCTCACGCGGGTTCGATCCTCAACTCACATCAGCCCGCCATCCGCCATCGCCGGAACCCTGCAAAACAAGAGATATCATTACAAAAGACTTTTGACATTTGAAAGCCCAGAACTTACCGTTCGTGCAGTTAACGACGGACAGCAGTCCTCTGAGGTCAAGAGGCCTGCACCCTTATCCAGTGAAGAAACTGGTTACGGCACCCTGCCCCGAGGCAGATGGAGAGCTCGGCGTTCACTTACCTAAGGTGAGGGCGTTAACCTTTGGGGTTCTACAGGAGAAGAGAAAGGGAAGAGGAGAGAGGCACCCAATAACCCCAGTTCATTAATCCCATATTTTCTATCTGCAGACATCTTACTCTTCGAGTCAGACATACAGTGCACAGAGGTCCAGCCCAAAGAGCCAACCGTGTGTTACACATCACCTTTGAAGATACGACATTCACCCAGTCAAGACCGGCGCCTCTGCGGGAATCAGGTGAGCGTTACACTACAATCCAGCAAACTCCAAATCGTCCCACAGGTACATCCTGGAGGGGTAGGTCCTTTTGCTTTTACTCCGCATTCGGAAGAGGCAGAAGATAGCCAGCTCAAAGGGGCCAGAGACCATTCACCCGTGGTGGACGGGTCAAAGGTACAAAAGCCGCAGCTGCAGGTGCCACTCTACCCTCTGCATCTGCGTCAGCCGCTTCTAAACCACTCTGAGGTCTCCCCTCACAAGACACCAGTAGGGGGTAGGTTAACTCAACATCTGGCAGAATGGCAGGCTATTACGTCAGATGCTTGGGCATTGGAGACAGTTGCCCAAGGTTAATGCCTGCCCTTCCTACACACTCCTTAGTCATCCACCGGGGAACAACGCTTTGAAGCTTCCAGACTCGCTCCTTATGCCGGAGATTTTAGACCTGCTAGAGAAGGGTGCCGTAAAAGTGGTACCCGTTGCGGAGAGGAACAAGGGTTGGTATTCCCCCCTACTTCCTAGTACCAAAGAAGGACGGAGGACTGAGACCCATCTTGGACTTGCGAGAATTGAACAAATTCCTCAGGAAAGACAAGTTCAAGATGGTAACCCTTTCTCAGATCCTTCAGGCCCTCCAGCTTCAGGACTGGTTGGTATCTCTAGACCTTCAGGATGCTTATTTCCATGTGCCAATCCATCTCAAACACGGGAAATACCTGAGGATCGCAATTGGCAACTCTCACTATCAATTTCGAGTTCTGCCATTTGGGCTGACCTCCACCCGAGGGTCTTTACCAAGCTAATGTCGGTTTGGCTGCAAGACTAGGGAGTGAAGGAATCTACGTCTACCCCTACCTGGACGACTGGTTGATCAGAGCAGTATCTCCGGAACAAGCTCAGATCCAGCTAGATTATGTCTGCCACTTCCTTCACAAGCTGGGTTTCGCCCTCAACTTAAAGATGTCACAGTTGATACCATCACAGAGACTCCAGTTCATTGGAGCAGTCCTGGACACTTCCCTGGGAAAAGCCTTGCCACCAGAGGTGAGGATTCAAGATATTCTACAGATGGCCACCAATTTTCAAAATGCCCAACGTCTACCAGCCTTCGACTTTTTGAGGTTGCTAGGCCTCATGGCATCCTGCATCTTCCTAGTGCCAGAGGCTCGCCTGAGAATGAGATCCCTCCAGTGGGCACTATGAACCCAGTGGTCGAAATTCTCAGGAAGAATGTCAGATCTCCTACAAGTCCCGGACAGAGTAGCTTGAGACCTTCAGTGGTGGGCCTGTCGGGAGAACATCTTGAAAGGAGAACAGTTTTGGCAACCATGGCTGGAGATAACAGTAGTCACGGATGCCTCTCACGGGGTGGCGAGCTCATGCCAACGACTTGACCATCAGCGGTCATTGGTCTCTATCGGAGTCCAGACTACACATCGACCTGTTGGAGCTGAGAGCAATCAGACTAGCGCTGAAAGCTTTTCTGCCATCAGTACATGGAAAGAATGTCCTGATAATGACGGACAACACAGTGGCCATTCACTACCTCAACAAAAGAGGGGGCGTAGGGTCACTGCCACTGTGCAGAGAGGCAATGCAGCTCTGGTTTTGGGCAATTCAAGAAGGACCAAGTCCAGCAACCCCGGAAGCAGGCATCAAGTTATTCCAAGCAAGCCCAACAATCCCTGCTAGGGGCTATTTGGGTGCCGGCCTGGCGTCTATGGCGCCAGGCTCATATGGAGAGTCAGTCCTGTCGCCATAGGTGCCAGGCTCATAGATTAAAACTTACCTGATGCAGACCATGCTGCAAGAGCTCCAAGACAAAAGAGGCTTGGAAAGGACTACTTTACCTAGGGACTATTTCTTTACTCGGGTGGGGCTGGGGAGGAATACTTACCTGGGACTACTTTGGAGGCTATTTAAACCACGACCGAAGAGCAGCACACGCTCTGCGTTATTCTGCATCCAGCAGCGTGACGCTCACCGGGCCTGCAAGTCTGCATCCAGTCTTCTGCCACGCCCGCCTCGAGTCTGGAGCTCCTAGAAAAAGGGAGAAAGAAGGAGAAAAGGTTGGAACAAGAGCAATGCCTTTGATCCTTACCTGAATTCCCGATCCATCGTGCCTTCGAGCTGTAAGAAAGAAGTTATTTTATGCGCGTCCCCTCGCCTGCTGCAGCGCTGCGCTGAACTCACCGGCCTTTGCAGCATCTTCACATTCCACCGCATCCTTCTGCATGTTCCCGCCGCACTCCGGCACCTAAGGGGAAGACGAGAACAGCAAGGTGAGCCAAGGGAATACAGAGGCAATATTAGTTACCCCCGATAGACTTACCTGATTTTACCGCCAGGGGTACTATTCCTCTTCACGGGTCGGCGCAGCTTCCACTGCATCCTCGCCGAACCCCTAAGGGGAAACAAAAGGACAGCAAGGAGAAACAAAGGGACAAACAAGGGGAAACCTCCTCACCACAATAAACTTAACTGATTTTACCGCCGGAGGCATTATTCCCCGAGACTTCATACTTTCTCTCAGCGCCTGAATAGGGGAGAAAGCAACAGGTTACATATTGACATTATTTTATCGAACTCTGTTGGATAATACAAATCCTTACCTGAATATTACCGGTTGCCACGAGGAACTCTTCGCTAGGGTCAAGCTGCAACCTGCAAAGAATCAGACAGAGTGAAAGTCAGACATTTGAACTCTTACGAACTACATACTTACGGCGTCTTGCTGGGAATCTCATAGTCAATATTGTTCTGGAACTCACCAATTCCTTTGCGCCAGTGAAGCAACTGGTTATCTACGCGCCCCTGCGCTCAATGCAGGATGGAAAGCTTATCTTTCCAAACCATCAGGTGAGACTATAAGAGGGAACATCAAAGGTGATCAGTGGGGAGAACAGCGGGAGTGGGCGGGAGGGGGGTTAACGCTCAACTCCACGGGTGGTTAATTCCCTTTCTCCATTTGCAGAAGAATATTCCTATGGGCCAAGCAAACGAAGCTAGGTGGGCCAGTCCAGTCCATCATCTCGGCACTACGCGTCACATTGGTGGAGACCGCAGCTGTCCAGTTCAGATCGATGCCCCTGTGGGAGCCAGGTGAGCGTAACAATCGGCAGTTCACCTAGCCGGAGAGAAGAACTTGACGGTGGATGCTCTGAGCAGGCAGAGCAGTCTCCCACAAGTGGGAGGTAGCTCAGGAAGTCCTTCAAGACATCTTCACCCTTTGGGGAACCCCTCAAGTGGCTCTGTTCGCCACCAGTATCAACAGGCAGTGCGATCAGTTTTGTTCAAGGGAATTTCCCCCAAGAGGAGCTCTAGGGGACGCGTTCGTAGTGGACTGGGATTTTCCACTTCTGTACACGTTTCCTCCAGTCCCTGTCATTCCTCAAATGATCAGGAGGTTGAGAAGATTCCGGAAAGCCATGATCCTAATTGCCCCGGATTGGGCCAGGAGGACGTGGTACCCGGACCGTCTAGACATGTCCATCTGTCCTCCGATTCGTCTTCCGCAACGAGAGGATCTTCTCCCGCAGAAGGGAGGTCAGGTTCTCCATCCAGACATCAGAACCCTCAACCTTCACGCTTGGTTTCTGAAAGGTTGAGATACAAGGATTGGGACATCCCGGATGACGTCATGGAGGTGTTGCTTTCAGCTAGAAGGCCAGCAACAAAAACTTTATACCGCTGCCGTTGGAACAAATTTTGCAGCTGGTGTAGATAAAAGAATATTGAACCCTTTTCTTGTAATAGACCGATGGTGTGATCTTTCTTGCTTTACTTAGCAAATTCAGGTCTCCAAATTGGTACGATCAAGGGCTACCTCGCAGCGCTGTCTATCTTTAAGCGTACTGCTGAGGAGCCTTCATATTTCAAACTACCCGTAGTAATCCAATTTCTGAAAGGATTAACAACTGTCTATTCACCAAAACCTTTTCAAGTTCCTTTGTGGGACTTAAATCTAGTCTTAAAGTTTCTGACGGGTACTCCTTTTGAACCACTTCATTCTTGTTCACTAAAGTTTCTCACTCTTAAAACAGTCTTTCTAGTGGCCTTAACTTCTGCTAGAAGAGTGAGTGAATTACAAGCTCTATCTTGCAAACCTCCTCATACAATCTTTCATAAAGACTTGGTCCTCTTACAAGTGAAGCCCAGTTTTCTCCCAAAGGTGGTTTCTGAATTCCATATTACTCAGAAAATAACCTTACCTTCGTTCTATCCTCCTCCCCATCCAGGAAAAGAAGAAGAAAGATTACACAGGCTGGATCCAAGGCGTGCCTTGAGTTTTTATATTAGCAGACTTGCTAGTATAAGGCAAGCAGACCAATTGTTTGTAGGATATGCAGGGCACAAATTAGGATTGCCAATCACAAAACAGACAATTTCAAAATGGATAATTTTGACCATTTTAGAATGATACAAATTGGCAGGAAAAGAACCCCTCAACACCTTGGAGCTAATTCAATGATTGCCAATCACAAAACAGACAATTTCAAAATGGATAATTTTGACCATTTTAGAATGCTACAAATTGGCAGGAAAAGAACCCCTCAACACCTTGGAGCTAATTCAATCAGGGGTATCGCAGCCTATTCGGCTCTCCAAAGAGGGGTCCCAATTAAAGATATATGTGCGGCTGCCACATAGTCATCTGCACATACCTTTACCAAATTTTACAGCCTAGATTCCTCCTCCAGCCAGGAGACAAGATTTGGGAAAGCTGTGTTGCATTCTGTACATCTTTAAAGGGAAATATTTCATCTTTACTCCCACCTCCTTTTTATACTACTGCTATGGGAGTCGATCAAAGATAAGGAATTCGTCGGAGGACACGATCCCTTCGAAGAACAAGTTACTTACCAAACTGGTAACGTTCTTTCGATGGAAAGTTCCTCCGACGTATTCCTTATCGCCCCTCCCAGCCATCCCCGCAGTAAAACTTCCCTTGTAGTTGCAGCTTACGCTCCTTCAAGGTTACTAACCAATTAATGCAGAGCAAATCTGAACTTCAAAACGGAACTGAGCAACGGACGCTGCACAAGTCTATTTATACTCATGATGATGTCGGCGCTGATACGGAGGCTGTTGAGGGACACCGACTCGAGGGACGTCGACTCACAGCGCCCTCTACTGAAAACATTTTCCGAGGCCAGCAAGCTGGAATGGATGATATCAAAGATAAGGAATACGAAAGAATATTACCAGTTTGGTAAGTAACTTGTTCTTCTCTTCTAAACCAATCACTGAGCTATGGGTCATACTGCCTCCAGCCAATGACTGCCCTCTCCCTAAGCCCCTCCTCTGGCAGCCATCTTCAGATACATTTTTACCACGCGTTCCAGTGTTGGGAGTCCTTGTGTTTTGCTCCGTGAGCTATTTTACGTTTTCATGCTTTTTTCGATAAAAAAGTTCTATTTTTGTCAAACAGAGCCTGTGTGCTGTTTCGCTGAATTTCAGTGCCCCTCAAGGGCAAGAATCGAAGTTTTATCAAAGATTCCAGAAGGCAACCGGGCCTACTCCGGACCATGTCGGAAGAGAAGAGGGAAGCTCCCCTTCAAGCTCTGCTTGGACTGCGGAATGTGTTTGTAGAGGATAAACACCTCCAGTGCCTCTACTGGATCCATCTGGATCACAGGGAAGTAGATTGTGAAATCTGCCCCGGGTTCTCCAAGCGAACCGTGAAGGATTGTCACAGTAGATTGGCGGGGTGGCTCAGTGCCAAGGCCTCTGCCCCGTGCGGTAAGCAGGGGCATGCCTGACCCAGGACCAGCCGTTCCTTTGAGGGTGCTCCTTCCGTGGGGGCCCAAGACAAGGCCAAGAACCGCAGGTCTGTTTCCGCCGGGGGTCACCGCGAATGAGGGTCATGCGATGGGCAGGGCACGCTCATCAAAGGCAACCAACCTGCCCCAGAAGAACCCTGGCGGCCAAGGTGAAGTCGTGGACCATCGATTTGATGGCAGCCGCCCTCTTGAAGGCCAAGGGGGGCTGACCCAGTCAAAGTAGCCCCAGCAGTGACCAGAGTATCCCTGCCCCGAGGTGGGAGGCCTTGTCCAAGCCGATGGAGAGGACACCGGAGAAGAGGATGCCATCCCTAAGCCCGAACCCGACCCCTCATGATGTAAAAAAAGGGGGGTAGGGGAGAGGTGGCCTCAACCATACTCCAGGGTATGGATATTTATTCCTCAGATGAGGAGGACCAGATGTCCTAACACACGATCCAGTAGGATGTGGGTGCTGGCGCCAATGCCGGAAACGCTGAGGGGGGGCGACTGAGACGGCTGAAATGCCGACGACGGCGCAGGGCCCAGTAGGCCTACTGCCCAAACCCGTGCGAGGGATGTATCGCTGGACATCCTTTCGACTCTACTGTATTGCTCTCCCCCGAAAAGTGCACGAAACAACCATAAATCATCAATGCAATTATAGAGCAAATACTTTGAACCATAAACAGCCACGCATTCCTAGAAGATAATCGGCTCTTTACGGCTATTTATTCAAAGCATACAAGTACATAGAAATAACTCATAAAAAATAATAAGAACATTACACACAGAAGTAAAGAAGTCAAAAAGAAATACATCACCATGAGCGTAACAGAGTTCCTCATCTCGTCCAGAAGGGGCTGGAAGACCCCGGGAACAGCCAGGCCGAGAGCACCATAGCTCACAGGAAGGCCGGATGTAAGCGTCCTTCTCCGGCTGAAGTCTCAGCTGACCGCCTCCGGGTTTCCGCATATATACACACTCCACAAAGGGGAGTTAATTCTCGAACATTCTGTAAATTGCACTTGTGCAGTTCAGAAACAGCCGTCGGTTGGCAGCTGGGTCAATCGAGAGCTCCCCCCAAGAAGCGCAGTGCCTCCCTTCTCTAAAAACACGCTCCACGGAGAACAGTAGCAAGCCATAACAACGTTAGCTGTCCCAGCAGAAATGGCCTTGACGGCATACCAGGTTTGGACAAGCATGTTTGTCTCAGCACTGTGAATCTAACACTCAGCAAAATGTGTGCAGCCTTTCACTGCGGTATGAAGTAAATATCCAACATGGCTCCGAGCGCTCCCAGAATGCATTGTGCACCCGCGCCATTTTGGATCAAGCATAAATCAAGCATAACACCTACACACCTGGTGTCAGAGATTCAGGAAAGGATGCCATCAACACCACCGGCCCTGGGGGCCCCGAACCAGCCGCTGGCGAAAAAGACAAAGCAGCACCCTACCCCGCTGC
The DNA here is from genome assembly GCF_040938575.1 of Ambystoma mexicanum. Lineage (NCBI taxonomy): Eukaryota > Metazoa > Chordata > Amphibia > Caudata > Ambystomatidae > Ambystoma > Ambystoma mexicanum. Next base: position 971,146,090 of record NC_090941.1, on the reverse strand, counting down.
AGACATGGGGACGGACATGACGACTACGGACACAGCAACTACGGACACGGATGACAACATGGCCACGGCGGGTGGTTCACCGCAGCCAAGGGCTTCTCCCCCGGATGAGGTGGGGTCGTTCCATCCCATGGTCCCCACATCGTCCGAACTCTTCCAATTAACGCCAGAAGAGACCAAGAAGGAAGGTTTCCTATACCAACGGCGCGAGTCCAAGAGGAAGACCATCTTGGAGGTGCCTATCATAGACGACGTTTGGGAGGAGGGTCTAGCTTTGATGGGTGGGCCAAGAGGTAAGAGGCTGGATAAAAAATACTCGGTGCCGGAGTCTACACCCAAGTGCCTACGTTCGCAGCCTTCCCCCGGACTCGGTGGTGACAGCGGCAGTGAGAAAGATGTCATCTAACTGCTAATCTTCATCCTCCATCCCTCCGGATAGTGAGGGGAAGAAGTTAGATGCCATGGGGAAAAAAGGCGTTGTACTCGGCGGCATCCACAGTCAAGGTGGCCAACGCACTTGCAATCCTGGCCAGGTACGACAGCGAGCTGTGGTATAAGATGGCCCCGCTGCTGGAGCTTCTACCCGATGACAAGTGGGTTGAGGCACTTTCCGTCCTCCAGGTGGGAAGGAGGTAGTGGCATCGGACCATGCCATCACGGTAGCAGTGGATGTCACGGACACAAGGTTCTGGAAAATGGGCAACAGTGTCTGCCTCCGTCGTCGTTGTGTCTGGTTGAGAGCCACCAACTTCCGGCAGGAGGTCCAGACGAGGGTGATGGACATGTTCTTCGACAGGGATAACCTCTTTGGGAAGGCTGTCGGCGAGTCGTTGCAGGCCATTAAGACTGAGACTGAAATGGCCCATGCTCTGGGCACTCTTGAACACTGCCCTTCCTTTCGTGCCTTCGACGGGAAGTCCCGCAGATCAAAAGGTTTCGGCTGAGGGTCCTCTTGGTACCATCAACCCTCCCACTCCAGGACCCAAGAGGCCTACAGAGGCCGTTCCAAGGCTTTCAGTGTAGGTGGCCAACATCGTCGCTCCCAGGGTGGCACGCAGGCTCAAAGCAAGATTAAACCAGCCAGGACAATGGGCCTCCACAAATGCACCCTGGTGGGAGCCCAGCTGGCGGGATTCCTTAGTGAGTGGAAGATCTCCACAGACCGATGGGTGCTGGACGCTCTCGCCTATGAACACACTCTAGAGTTCCAGCAGAAGTGTCTGCGGATACCGCCAGTGGCCCGGCAGGAGCAGCACATCCCGCAACTCCTGCAGGAAGTACGGGCCATGCTAAGAAAAGTGGCGATAAAGCTGGCTGCAAAGCGACTCAGAGGCTCCAGAGTCTACTCAAGATACTTCTTGGTAAAGAAGACGACCGGGGGCGGGAGGCCCATTCTAGACCAGCATCGCCTCACCAAATACCTCCAGTTCCAAAAATTCAGGATGCTAACGTTGCAGCACATGCTCAGCCAACTGGTGGAAGTAGACTTCTTGACGTTGCTGCATCTGGACATCGCTGGATCAGGCCGATGTATACTTCCACGCCCCCATTCACAAGAAGCATTGGAAGTTCCTGCGCTTCCTGGTACGGGGAAGGCACTACCAATTCAAGGCCCTCCCCTTTGGACTGAAGTCAGCACCCAGGGTGTTTAAGAAGTGCCTGGCACCAGTGGCGGCCAATCTGTGTCTGCAGGGGTTACACGTATACCCAAACCTCGACTGGCTAATCCAGGCCAAGTCAAGGGAATTAGCCATTGAACACACAGAGGACAGTCCGGCTGCTGATGGATCTGGGGTTCTCCGTAAACTATCTAAAGTCCTGCTTGATAACATCGCAGAACATGCTTTTCCTGGGGGCCAGGCTCAACGCAGTCTCTCCTTCGGAGGAGAGGATAGCGGCCCTGCTGGGCAAGATACAACGGCTGTTGGCACTGAAGAGTGCTACAGTGTGGACCATCAAGCAACACCGGATGTCTCCGTGCCAGAGGCCTGTGGCTGCCGGCGGAGAGGGACCTCCACATCAATATCCTGGAGCTGCGGGCAGTGTTCTGGGCCCTCAAGTTATTCCTTTCGTCCCTCAAGGGCAAAGTGGTGAGAGTCTTCAAAAACACCACCACAATGTTATACATCAGGAAGCACGGGGTCACCAGATCCCCAGCGCTAGCCAGAGAGGCGCAGGACTTGGCCGTCACCCAAAAGATATTCCTCGTCCCCTTTCACTTGTTGAGCCAAGCACACAATCGCTGACTCCATCAGCAGGGAACTGCGCTCCTGACACGAATGGGAACTTTGACAGGATCAGGTGGACCGCCTCTTCCTCAAGTGGGGCAGACCCCAGATCAACCTGCTTACGACGTTGACAAATTCCAAATGCCAGAAATTCGCCAGCAGGTTCCAAACCCGACGAGCATTGGGAACACGTTTTCCTTCCCGTGGGAAAGCCTGTTTCTGTATGTGTTCCCTCCATTGCCTCTCCTGCTGCGAGTCATCAATCAACTCAAACAGTGCCGATGCAGGATGATCCTCGTTGCCCCGGCATGGCTGAGGCAGATTTGGTACCCGGACCTTTTCATCCTGTCGTCACCCCCGGTCAAGATGCCGATGGTCGCGATCTGCTCACCAGAGAAGGATGCGCAATCCTGCATCACGACCCAGGGTCGCTGAACCTGAGGGCTTGGCTCATGCAGCCTTGGAGTTTGGATGGTACCAGTTGCCGGCAGACTGCAAGGGAGGTCCTTGTCAGGGCCAGAGCATTGTTGACTTTTAAGTTCTACGGGCACAAGTGGAAACGCTTTTCTACGTGGTGCCGGGCGCAGAAGATCAATTCTATGAGGGTCACGGCCCACAGATTCTTCCTTACTTGTTGTCCTTGGACAAAGCGGTGCTGGCGCACCCCTCTATCAAGGTGCATCTGGCAATGTCATGGTCATCGGGCTAAGAAAGCAAACGTAAAAGGGCCAAATACACAGGGGCCCCGGATGGACACAGTCCTGGCGCCAGGCTCATGAATAATAATAAGCAAGAACATTTATTTGGGAGAAGAATGCTTTTATTTTGGACAGTACACCTCATTTTGGGTGCAAGGTTCATTTAACATGGGAACTTGCATCACTAAAGCAGCCCCACGTGTACTCTTGGGTGTGGCTGCTGCTGCTATTGGGTTGCCTTGCACGTGCTGACTCGGAGTGGCAGGCAAGCCAGGCCTAGTGGGCGTGCCCACGATCGCAGCTATACAAGTTGCTCCGATCCCTGAGGCAAATGCTTTGCATTATTTTGGACTTCCATGCGGTGTAACTCTCAACGCTGCCTGGGATTAAACTTACCTTTTGGAAATCCTGCTTCCTGATTTCATACTTAGCAACTGGGGAACCTGCTCTCACCTGTGCGTGTCTTCGTTGATCCTGACATTCTTCTCCAAGCCTTCCGGAACGCTGAAATCTTCATCTTGGCACTGCAACACGACACGTTTCGTCAGCGACAGCAGCACCTGCAAGTTAAAACGAAAGGCAAGGTTAGACACTTAAAAGACATTCAGTTTAAGGTCGCGCTACCACCGAACCTCGCGCTTTGCCTTAAACCATCACTCACCTGTTGTCGGACATTGCAATTTCAACCATCTTCTTCATGGCCGCGTTCCGCGCCCCCACAGCTGCTTTTGAGCCGCATTTCCATCTATTGGGAAGAAAACGGAAGAGAAAATATTATTCAGGAATTAACAGTAATATTGAGAGCAATAATACCAAGACAGAAAACGAGAAGAGGCAAAGAGAAAATGAAAAGGGAAAGAGACAAGAGGAGAAGCATAGTCGCAGCTGGACTGGACTATTACTTACCAGGGATCAGTGAAGGAACTAGATTGCATCGACAAGCACCCCTGCCAGAAGTAGCAGGATGGAGAACTTGCCATCAATAATTAGCAGGTGAGCCCTATGGGCCGGTACATGCCCACAGAAATCTCACCTTGGGTAGAAGGGTTGGAGAGGCACATTTAGTCACCGGTGCACTCCCGTTTTCTCATATCCACGCAGGAGCAGTGCAACCAATTGCCGCCACTCAAAGCTTATCCGCAGAGGGAAAGACGGGACGGGGGGGCGAGAACCGTGCCCCAACGCCTCCGCAAAGACCAGGTGAGCGTAACAGGTGGCTATCTCCTGCTGTCAAGGAGTTCCTCAAAGGACTGTTTTGATCCTTCCCTCCGGTGAAGAACTCAACATGGTACTGACGAGGCTCATGGGGGCCCCCTTCAAACCTATGCTGGCCATTGCAGGGCTGCTACGTGGAGGTCCACACACACCTTCACTTCGAGGGTCAGCCAAGCAGTGCTACGCGACTTGTTCGCTTGAAAGTGAGCTTGTTCTGGTGGTAAGAGTAACTGCTTCTGTTGAGCCTTGCCACATCCCGTGGTTGTGTAATGTTGTACTGCTATGTATTCTTTATTCATGAGCATGTGAAATCATGCCAGACCCCATGCTGGAAAAGAAACCAGTTACTTACATGTAACTATTGTTCTCCAGCATTGGTCTGGCATTTACTCGCATGCAAACCCTCCTGCCGTCCCCTCTGTGGCTGTTCTTGGTCATACTGCCACTTTATGTGCTTACCAAATCTGAAGATGGCTGCCAGAGGAGGGGCTTAGGGACAGGGCAGTCATTGACTGGTGGCAGTATGACCCAGAGCTCAGTGATTGGTTTGTTAAGGATTTCAATCGGGCACAAACCCAGGTCTCGCCTAGCATGCAGTGCGCAATGAATCCTTATTTGTGTCAATAAATTCAATATTCTGAATGATATACCACTCATATCACACCCGTCTCAAAATACCCCCCAGGTCACAGTGTACCAGGAATTAGGCTAGTTTGTAAAGTTAAAGATTCATTCATTTATTTATTTTAATATTCAAATCACGCATTTATTTTAATATATATATGGGGCAGCAGTCACCAAGCGCCGACAATACAATTCAAAAATAAGTAAAGCAATAGAATTCACTAATAATAATGCAGAATATAAAACACAGGAAAAAGAACAGTTTTGGTTTGTGAACAGATAGCGTTTAGGTTAATATGTCCCCTGGCAAAGTACTTGAAGGCGCCAAATGAGCAATCCTACGCATATGTCAGTAACCCGGAGGTATTCAGGAATGAAAGATAATGTCTAGAATTTAATGCAATCTTCCCTCCCCAAGCAAGAGAGAAAACCGTTTTTGGAAATGGACATTTTTAAAATGACAGGTGAAGATGGCTTTGTGCAACAATGCAAAATGGTCAAAAATGCTTAAATGGAGAAATTTTTAGGAAAGCAACACTAAACGGGTCCTAACAAACATGAGCTACAATATAAACAGTACACCCTTTAGATCAGGATGGGATTGAAGAAACACTTTGAATGGGAGAAAGACGCTTGTAAACTTTTGAAAACTGCAAATTTGCAGCAAAATTTCACTATGCGATATTTGAAGAAAACTGGTCAAATACACTGTCCCGCGATTTTGGTTGTGGATGTAGCTAACGGTGTTAGGTATCAGAGAGAGTTGAGATTTCGTTTCTATCTTTACATTTGAAGAAGTTATAGAGGTTTTAGTGAGAGGCTTTTTTGCAAAATAGGCACAAAAATGAAAAAAGAAATTCAGTTTTAAAAATGACAGATTGGTTTCATTACACTATATTAATGATTATGAAAAAGAGAATGCCACACATGAATCTTCAGTTGCGTGGCCAGCGTAAACCTTCACGTGGTGGATACCTCTATTTCTTTCTGGGATTCACTTAAGTTACTCAAGATCCCTAATGACTTAGGGTATGTTAAAACAAATGAGGAAAATCAGCGCAAGAATGGTTTTGACAACACTAGGGTTCTGAATTTAAAGAGGGGATGGTTTGATATGGGGACAAGACGATGCAAATATACTATGGGTCACTGTTCTTCCTATTAATACTTAGTCCCTTGTAATTAAAATTGGGCCGTCAAAGTTCTGGTCATTGGATCGGGTCAGGTCTACCGGCAGCAGGGCACTTTTGGAGGGATTGGATCAGCAGCATGGTTCTGGTCAATTTTGGACTGCACCTCAGACTGGATTTTGGATGGGCCCTTCTGGTCACTGGACACGGTAGATTAGCAGGATGCAAGTTTCAGCGGGCAAGCCTTAATGGTAGCAAGCCAAACTGAATCAGAAGTATTCTTTTAAGTTTTGGGATGGTTGAATTTGGGCCTAGCTAAAGAGTTCAGCAATGCTAAGGCCTGGATTCTGCAAGGGAATCTGGAGTCGGCTGCAAGGTGAAGAGTTCTGGACAAGATGAAGTCAGGAACAAGATGCTGCGCAGAAATCTGGATGTGTTTTGGAAGCAGTGTGTCCTATGTGTGGTGAAGTTCCTATATTTATACTATCAAATGACATCACCAAGTTTATGATGTGGGCAGAATTTAAAAAACACCCCCATGGCTGTGAGTGGCCACAGGCACTTGCTTTGTTTTGGTTGGCAGTCAGAACAGAGCTGTCATTTTTATGATGGAATTTAGGAATTCCCACGTTGATTTTGACTAAAACTTAACTTTTGCGCAAACGTACATTTCTAAAATGATGTACCCTAATAAAATTGGAAATATACATTTCATATTTGATGGGCTATATTCATTCAATCCCTATCTCTGTGCGAGCTGTCTTTCTCATATGGAATTTTATCAATTTTAATCATAACAGTTTGGATTAATTTCTAATTCGGTACATCTCTGGGCGCTTATTAGTGGATCATGTACATACAATCTTAGGCTTGCAGCATTAATAGTTCTGCTACAATGAGGGTTTTTTTCGTAACTTTGGTGCCTTAAGTGGTACAGGTTTCATCAATATCTTCAAAGCAAAAGCCTAAACTTAGGTTAACATCTGCCAATTTTTAGATATATCTTCCTTTAGGTTGCACAGTTAAAGAGTTTCAAACTTAACCACAAATACAGATTTAAACACCAAAAAGTTCTTTTGAACACTTATTTTTTCTTTCCTTTCAACAAACAGCTGTCAGATCCCTTTGATCAGGGTGGGGTGTAGAGGGAAGCATCCTGTCCCTCCCCAGCAGAGCCTGTTCTTTGTTCTTGGCTCAGCCACAAGACGAATGTCTAATGAATTCTATTGTGCTCCATATGCGAAAACCTCCAGCAGCCATTAGCCTTCCTGTAGCAAGGGGTTGTCAAACTGAATTGTCAAACTTTCCCAGGCTGGCCACTGTCCAATCAGAAATAAGCAGTTACTTAACTCCAATACTGGGTTGCTTTAAAATTCACAATAAAGTATTTGCTTATTTTTCTATGTGTTAAAGAACAGTTTATAAGGGATTTGGACATTTTAAAGAATTAAGCCCTTCAAAAACGTGCTTTAAATAGGCGAATATTGCAATTTCTTCAGGAAACACACTTTTAAACTCGTTTTGACATCTAACTTTCTTATGCAGCTATCGGCAGTGAGGCCTGGATTCATCTGACTGTACTGGATGATCTGTGGTTTCAGCACACTTTAATTTCAATAGTGTAGAGGAGGTCCCAGACATGGCGTGCACCTCATTTCGAGGTACTGGGAAAGCACTCACCAAGGTATGTGACGTATGAGGAACAGATGAGCCAACAAAGAGCTGCACTGGGACTTTGCCCAGTGTACATTAGAAGATCCATACCTGTTGAAGCGCCCATAACCAGACAACCCTGGGCAGCACGGTACCCTATCAGACAGCCGTACCAGCCTCTGATAAGATACAAAGAGTACCTACAGACGGTCTACGAAGAGACCGATAGAGCCGTAATGGAAGGCCAGTGGAAATGACACATGGGCCTGAACAGACTCGTAAATGAACAAAAGCGTCTATGAAAGACGAGCACGCCAGTGTGAGTAACTACGAAAACAAATGTAATGGACACAGGGAAGAGACGATGTTAAAACGTAAAACGTTGCTGCGAGACAAGATGGAAGCAACCAACCAGTTAAACGTGTGTAAATAGGCTTGGAACGCAAGAGGCTGAAGAAAACGATACTGCTTGCAATGCTAAGTGGAAGAGTAGAGCGGCAAGCGCCATTCATATATCTATCTCAAATAAGGCACGCTATACAAGTGCGACTCCATTTTGTAAAAGAAGTATGCCCAGGTGGCCAGAGGCCTGACAGGCCAAGTTTCGTAACCCAGCCAGAGGCAAGAGAAGGAGCGGAATCCAAACTTAACAAAGAGCGGCTCATGCCTAGGAAATCGAGGTCATCCAGAGGAAGGGAGGAGAGCGTCGGCTAACAAGACTCAAACTTCAGAGCATACCAGTCTGCCCCATGAAGGTCAAGATAAGGGGGGCCCGTGCAGGTGGCGAGGCCGAAACAGAATTAAATACACTAAAAGCTGGAAACTGAAGCAGATCCATGGTGAACTAACACGTGACCAGCCAGGCGCGAAGAGGTACCACCGCCTGATGTCATCCAGAACCCAGGATGCCATTAACTTTTCCCGTTAAGAGACTACAGTTTCGAGGCCATCCTCAGCCAACTAAAACGCATTTAGTTCAGACACATCGCCCTAAAACACTGATTGATGGAAAGGAGGCAAGGTGAATCCTGGGGCACTAGGCACCTGGGTGTCCATTCTGCATGCTGCTAATTAAAGTGGAGATTTATGTTTAGGGGTGTAACTTGCCCAATCACAATGGACCATGTAATCTAGGGTCCTATAGATATTGTAACCAATAGGACGTTGTAGATGTAGTGACGTCTTTCACGCGTGATATAAAGGGATGGGCGTAGACGCCCACCTGATAAGTTATCCAATCCGCATGCTCCATTACCATATACAGATATAACACCTATACTTGTTACCTTTCCTAACCAATTATATTGCATGATGATTTTTTATAGAATTAGACGTCAGTGATGACAAGTTTTGTCTATAATAACAACTTTTTGACTGAAGATCGAGGAAGTCGGAGCGAGACAGGTGATCGCAATGCTGCCGATTCCCATTTGTTTCCCTGTTTGATGTACTTGTCATTAAACGAACTTCCCTTTGCCAAACCACTGAGTCCTCATTATTGAGTCGTGTTGGAGTAAGTGAATCCTGCACCCCCAGACCTCACATGGTACAGCTATCTTGTCTTACAGGTGCCAGAGGGTGTGCACTGATCTATGGGCCCGTCAGTGTAATTCACGCCCCTCTGTACAATAGCTCACTTGCGCTAAAACAGCACTTTGAAGGTTGCAATTGATTAAGAAAACTGTATTGTTAGGCATTTTCGGATTTTAACCCACTTCTGTGGCCTTGTTTCATGTGACGGGTAACAGCACCTACTGGCATTCTCCTGCAGGGAGTTCCGTTTTGATATCAACTTTGCCTGTGTGTGGCAGGGGGTGCAGCCTTTTTGTGATTTATGAACCATGCGCAGTTTTGCAGATTTGGTGCACACAGGGTTTAGCACATCCATTTTTGGCAGTTTTCTTTCCACATTGCAAAAGGGGTGTACTGTGGCGCATTGGCATTGGTTGAAATATCACACAGTTTAGAGGAGAAAACACAGTTTGTAAGTGAAAGTAAAAATGTTTTTTCTTTTAGTGAGGATTCCCAGCCTGACTGGGAATATTCATGAGCATGTGAATCCATGCCAGAGCTTTTCTTTAGAACAATAGTTACAGGTAAGTAACTTGTTCCTTATAATTGTTTTATAGGTCATGGTGGTATCAAGTAGATTCTGAGGTGCACCATAAATGAGAAAAAAAGTGTGGTGTGTATAAATATGTACAATAATCCCCAAACCTAAACTGCAATATCTGTGAACACTATTTCTTTCTACTGTGGCTACTGTTTTGCAAGCTTTTTGTACACATCATGATATTGTGGATAATGTGATTTCTGATGTTATCAGTGGCATCATGGGCAGTTCTTGGTGGTGACTAAGGAATGGTTACTTTAGAAACCATTAATGGTGAATTTATGGGCGATTGATATTTGCACTGCAGAGACAGGACCTTCAACTAAATGTTTGTTGAGTTTGTATGGTTTCCATTACAGTAGGTTAACCACACGTGTGTACGCATTCAGTGTTATTTTTCTTTTTTTTTGACATTCCCATTGAACCCAGGCATTTGGTGGGAACATTTGGTAGGCCATGGCAGCCCCCCTAAAAGCCATATTTGCTTTGTGCCAGTGACACCTAAAGGCCATTAATGCCATGCCTGCTGTCATGCCCAGTGCACATTATCCCCGAGTTATGGCCTTTGGCTATGATCATCCATCTGGTGAAGGCAGGCAGCATAGTCTTCCCCACTTACCAAATATCTGCCCCTTCTCAAGCCCACCCACATGATCAATCATGTTTCCCTTTTATTTTCCTCAGCACCTGCCATTATTCTTGGTGCTTTGAGTGTTTATAGGACTAAATGTTGCTAAGATTTTACCTCTCATCTATTTTATAGTTCACTTTCTGAAAGTCAACTAATGGATTGCGAGACATGCAGTAACAAATTGGATAGCTTTTTTGATAGTGCGCAGTCTTCCCCCTTCCTCCCCCCACCAGCTATCCAAGACAACAGACTGCTTGCGTAATCATGGTCACTTGGCGCTGACATTTTCAGCCCCCCCCCAGTAGCCATATTTGGTTGTTTACTGTTTGCCTAACAGCACCCTACGTAAAAGGTGCAGCCAACTTTTATCTCCCCTCTCCCTCCCATCAGAGGCACTGGCCAGCTTCGAGTGCAGCTACTAGGGTCTGTTGGGTGTCCTAACCCACGTTTGAGCTATCACGCTGCAACATTTGGTGCTGTGGGCTTAGAAAATCCAAGATGGCCAAAAAGCCCACAAGTGCGCCAGAATCCAGGAGAACCACGCAGTTTGTGCGCACACCCAAAATGGTTACGTAACTTGCCACCCACCAGTGTAAAGAAAGATCTTTGTTAACAAAATCCACTGTTACTGATGTCAAAAAGTTGCTGAAATTGTGGCTCATTGGACCACTTTAAAGATTCAACCCTTTTGTGGGGTTCCACATAACCACTTTACTGTAAGAAGCCCCATCAAAACAATGTTAAGCAAGGATTTACTACCATGTAAGAACCATTCCTGTTTGGAATGCATTAATCCAAGAAAAATCCCAAAAATGGTTGCATTACCAGTACTCACCGCTATCAGAAAGCCGGCGTTTTAAAACAACACCAGACTCTTTTGTGTAAAACTGAATAAATGAACCCAAAGCAGGCCAAAGAAAGACTTGCTGAGGGGTGGATACAATGTAAAGTTATATTCTGAAGTGACTTGAAGGTTTATAACAAGACTGGCTGAGCTGTGGATTTCAGCAGTTTAAGTAAATTTGGACTGAAAGACACTAAAAATCTAAATGTTTAAAAGAAATGAGTGACCTACTTTTGAGTGTCACATAGGTTGCAATTGTTTAAATGTCATAGTTTTAAACTTAGAATCAGCATTTTAGCTGCATATGTAAAAATTGGTAGTTTTATTTGAATGCAGAAAACTGGGTAACTAAAAGTGACATTAGCTGGGGCCTGGCTTAAGGAACTGAATTCTGCCCACCAGCTACCCCCGACAGGAGTTGAGACTTGCACAACTGCTGTGTTCCCAGGCAGAGGGTTTATTGAAGTGGCCATAAATGGCTTCCTCTTGAACAATGGGCCTTCCAGGGCCCAGGCAAATGTTTTATTATGGGGGCCGTAAAAGTGGCTTCCTCCTGGAAGGAAAGGGGAGGAGCACTGCCTGTGAGAGCAAGCTGGCTTGGCAGAACTGGAAAAACCAGAAGTTCAACCTTGTGCTGGGGGGAAACCACACCCCTTTGGAGCCAGAATATGGTTTTAGAAAAAGATGAATAACTCATAGTACGGACTTGTCATAATTATTTAAATGATACCATAATTCTTGTGATTTTTCTGCCCACATTTTAAGAGGTTTTTAGAACTGGTGGCATGATCTGGGGGCAAGCTAGCAGTTAAGAGGGTATAACTTAAAATGTATGCATGTTAAAAATCTGACACTTCATCAATTAATGTCCATACTCCTTGCGCACATGTGTGTACATTTGGGTTAATGTCCGATATTGCAAAACCAGTTAAAAAGTGCAAATGTTGCCATTTCTGAATGCATGTCACGACTCGCTCCCTTCGCTCCCGTTCCCACCACTTGGGGGCATGATTTGGGGTTTATTCCCTACTGGACTTTTCCTCCGAACATTATGCTACAGTGCTGTGATGAATTGGGAGCGCTAAATCCCTATTTTCCAGGCTACTTCCCTTCCGGATCCATTCCAGGTTTTTGGCAGCCAGCATGCTTCTTTAACCAAATGACTATGCTTCCCAGAATGCCTGGCCCACTGCTCCACCTCCACCCTTGCAGGACAAGGTTGGGTGGAGGATAGGTAACAGCTGTGGCTGCAGGTGCAGCAATCAGCACACCCGAGGCGTGTGCTCGTTAAGCAGCTTTAAAAGCCTCAGTCTTGCTTCAGACCAGCGCTGGTCATCGTTTGCAGTGTTCCTGTTGTGACTAGTCCCGTGTTCCTTGTTCCTTGCCTTTGCACCTAGTTCCTAGTTCCTGTTTTCTGGTTCCTCCGCCCTGAATCTCGGATTCATGCGCTAATTGATTTCTGCTTCCTTGATTCCCTTTTTGTCTTCCTCTGTTTGCAGGCAGCATTTCTCAGTGCTTTCCTCTTTTAGATGCAGCCCAGTTTGTCTGTGTTCTATATTTCTTTGACTCGGTCCTTTGCTGCTGTAAACCCGTATACCTTAGCCTTCCTCTTAGATTAGCTTCCTGTCTTTTCCTTGGAAGGGTAGGGAGAAGTTTGCATTGGTTATTTCGTTTTTTCCCTGCTCCTGATCCTTACTTTCTATTGGGATCCATTCCATGTTTTCCATTGCACTTCTGCATTTATTTCCCATTTGATTATTAGGTGTGGTGTGCGGTGGTAGCTAGCTCCTGTGTGAATGCTTGTTTTCCTCACTAATTTGTAAGCACTATTCCAACTTAGGTATTTAGTTTTCTGCAGCGGATCTCTCTCTGCTGCCTTCCAGCCTTCGCCCTTGCCCTGTCGGGCTCTCCACATTGCAGCCGATCACGCTCTGCTGTCTTCCAGTCTCCGCCTTTGCCCTGCATACGCGCTACATTGCAGCTGATCACGCTCTGCTGCTTTCCTGCCTCAGCCCTTGTCCTCTGGGCTCCATGCCCTGCAGCCTGCCTCACTCCGGCTGCCTTCAGCCCTTGTCCTCTGGACCTTCCTACTTCTCCCATTGCTGTTATAGCCTTTCTGGGTCCCAATTTCATTAACAGGATTCGTGGGCTAGCTGACATTCAAGAGGTTTATCTCGTCCTCGTGAGTACTGTTCTTTAGTTCCCTTATTTAATACCATCAAGAGTGTTAGTTCACAGATCCTGTCATTGCTTGCCCTCCACGTGGGTTTAGCGCTGTCAGTAACTGTAACAGCAATTGGGGGTAAGGCGCTTGCCGACTTTCCTCGCGGTCAGGTGCTTACCCCACATCCCTTTTCATATAATGGTTTTGTTGTCACACTCTATTTGCACTCCTGGGTTCTAGCATACATGAGTCGTTGTTCCTGGGTGCACGTAGTTTAATTCGAAGCTATTCACTGTGTGATTTAGTGCACATTTCCCTTGCCATATTCGCTGCCTTTGTACTCGCCTGACTAATCGTGACAATGCAAGCCCCCAGGAAGAGCAGATTTGGACAGGGTATACCTCCTGTGATATGTGATGGGTGCATGTAATTTTAAACAAATGTGTACCTGTGCAAATATGTCTTTTGATCAAATATAGATTGTGTGTAAATTGACAGGGGTGGGTTCTCTGTATCATAAATAGACCTCATCATGATGACACTTCATTTCATTCCCCCAATCAAGGGGAAGAGGAGGAAGTGGCCAATGACAAGTGGAGAGGGGTAGGGCCTAGGAAGCTAGCCTTTCCACCCATTTTCAAAACACATAAAAGCAGACAGTCAGGACAGATAGGGACATTCTATTCCATCTGCTGTGGGACGCTCTGCCGGGAAAATCCATACTTTACCTCCATCAACCTCCAGAGAGCCAACATAGAGACTTCAATCTATCCACCTTCAGAGACCAAGACTTTACTTCAGAATTTGTAGCAGAGGTGTCAACTAGAAGCTAAATCCCTCTTTAGCAGGCCTCAAATCATTGCCATTATCACAGCCAGGCAAGCTGTTTGAATTCTTTGCAAGAACTGCCATTTGCCAGAGAGCAGTGTTGTATCCAGAGAGAGAACCGCTGAACCGGAGACCGCTGTATCCGGACCCACAGACCTGATCAGAACCAGAGACCCAGACCAGACCAGCAGAGTAGAGCTGACCCCGACGCTGTGCGCAGAAGCCGTCCGTGGCGAGTGAAGAAAACCTGACCAGATCCGTGGCGAGGCCCATTCTATTTCTAAATATATTGTGAATACCTAGCAGAACTGTGCAGAACCAATCTCTTAGTTAAAATAATCTAATCCAAGCTATTTTAATCTAAGTAGAACTGCCTACTAACTGTCACCTGTCATTTGCAAAGCTGTCACCTGTCATTTTCTAGTTGCAAGCTGTAACCTGTCGCTTTGAACTTTAAAATTTCAAATCTGAAAAACGACCTTTACCATATCGCTCATATCTCCGTGACCGTTTGTCTTAGAGACTTGCAGTAACTTTCCTCTGCAAGCTGGGAATCTTGGCTTTTCAACGAACCTAGAACCGCATTCCTATTCCATACTTTTCTGCCGCAATCGCGAAAAACGCACTCGCAAATTTGCTGCGATTTGCAAATTTCTCCACGTGTGAAAACAGCAGCTTCCTTGCTAAAGTTGTGTTTGCCTCTTAAGAACCATCCCTGAATCATTGCTAGAGTGAGCCTGGACTAATATCAACTTGATACCACTCACCCTGAACCTCTAGACGGAATTAAAAGCATTTTAGCATATTTTCCACTTCATTGTCAGCACATATAAAAGCATTTTGGGCCTGTGTTTCAAACTTCTGTAGTCTAAGCTTGCTGGGGTGAACGGGATTACATTTGATTGCATTTCAGAGAACTGTGTGCTTTCCTTCCATTTCCTTGCATTGCATAAAGGAGGGAGGGGATTGCCAGAGAAAAGTGATTACATTGTTTTGTTGAAATCATATTGAGTATTTTCTGTATTGCATTTTCATTCAACATTACATCCATCTGAACTTATATAAAGCATTCTCTACCACCTTATTCTTCTGTTCCTATTCACAAGTGTGCTAGTGCCAGACTATCCATTATTGATTACTGCTCAGATTCAGTGTGATATTCAATTATTAATTTATTATAAAGCGTGATATATATATATATATATATATTGTTTAAATTATCAAATAAACCTTTTAAACTTGCAAAACAGAACTACTTCTTGGCTCAGCGGGGTCAGGGGGATTCCAAGAGAGGGGTGTTATATAGGGGTAGTCATCCCGAACGCATGAACTGGACATAAGGATATATCAATAAGGGTTTTCATTCAGTATTCTAGACTAGGCGTTGACTTAGCTGTAGTGTTGAATTGAATCCTCTTACAGGTCATGGGTACTTGACGTTGAAAATAATGGCTTCACTATAAGGTTTTAATTCACGCCTTCGGGGTGCATCTGACAACACCCAGATCATGTGGTCAGTTTAAAAATATAAGTATTTGTACGATAGAATGTCTACTGGCCATGATGTTGGTGTAGTGCTTCAAAATGAGATTCCAGTGTGCCACTAGTTAGTTTAAACACAACTCCGTTTACGCAACACTCGGGCTTAAAATTGTGAGAACCCAGAAGGTGTCTCACCCGCTAGACCCCGGGATCTGTCATCCAGGTGGCCAGGACACATCCATTGCTTTTGGATCCAGTTCCTGGGGGTGGACCAGTGCAGGATGATCACCTGGATGAGGTGTCTTCGGGGAGTGGGACACCAGACGGTGAGACGCGGTATCCCCTTCCCTGTAACACCTTTTCTCCATCCTACCAGGTAGGATACTTGGGAACTGAACTCCCCCCCGCCTCCCCAACACCCCACCTACCAACACGCTCCCCCCACCACCTTTCCCGACATGAACACTTTCTCGCGGACAGCTCAGTGTGAGAGAAAATGGACTAACACTCGAGCCGACATGACCCAACACAAGGGTCAGGCAGAGTCAGGCAATTACTGATAATTACACACACCTGACTATCACACTCCCCCCTCACTGATAAAAGGCAGAGCACGAAAGCACACTCTGAGCAAGGCAAAGCAAATGAGGAAGCAGCAGTTCCGAGATGGCAGTTTAATACGAGGAGAAAGCTGGCAAGATCAGAAAGTGTTGCAAGGAGGGAATTGCCCTTGCCAGAGCAAAACCGCTACTTTCACGAGCCCTCGAGAATAAGAAACACAAGACCGGGAATTAAAGCTGAAGGAAGGTGCATTGTGTGTTGAAGGTACCTGGGGCTCTCCCGCATCGATGGCCAAGAGGGGGGAGGAGCGATTGCCCCCTCTGTACCGTCCTTGGCTCCTACACTAAAGCAGGGCCAGTAAAGTCGGCACAGCAAAGTGAGTTGAGCAGATTGATAGCAGACTGATCTGTTAGAACTAAGGTTGCAAGCAGAAAAATTGTATGAAGAAAACTGCAAAGAACAGAGTGTGAGGCATATATGATGAGCGACACGAATATAGTTGAATATCCAAGGAGTGCCTGAACTCTTGAAACCAAGAAATATACCATATACAGAGTGGTCCAGCACCACGTGGGTGCTCATTCGAAGGTCTCTGTTAGGTTTCCAATTGAGTGTAAAATTGTGAACTGTAAAATGAAAGTGTTCCTGCAACGGGTCAAGCTAAACCCCTTGCACATTCGAAAGTCTTTAATAGCTCATGCAAACTGTAATTGGTCCGAGCCTGGCTCAGGGAGACTAATTGTGTAAAAAGGATCTGAGCCTGGCTGAGGGGGATCTGGGGTGAGCCGTGAGTCACCTGAAAAAAAATATTCTATAAGCATTGGAGAAAAGGATCTGAGCACGGAATAAAGGTATCCAGGGTGAAGAGTGATTCAGGCCCTCTGAATCAAGAGACTTTGATAATTTAAGAGATTTGAGCACAGAAGGCCCTGATATTGGTAATGGAACTGTCCTTGTGCCGAAGAAGCCCAAGAGTGTGCTATGCTCGAGTGAACCGCCTTGCCCCGTGCTGAAAACGTGGGCAAGGGAGGCCAACGGCCTGAACATCCTGACTTATCATTTTGTGAACACTTCTTTCTTTTTCATGACCATTACCCTATACCATTTGTAAATTGGCGGTAAGGATTGGAAACCGTTTATTTTAGTATAGGCCCTTTTATTTTGACGAGACTCTACTATGACTGCGTTATTATTTGATGGTCGTAGCTTATTCCCATCTGTAGATTTGGGTTTAGATTGGCGTTTATCACACCTTTGATAAAGTTCATAAAACACCCTTGAACTGTGGTCCCTTGTCTTTTTTACTTTGATACCATGCCTTCCTTACACAATGCTCTGCCAATATCACTGCTTAATCACAAAAATGATCATGTCAAGTTAACAAACACAATACAATAGAAAATGAATGCACTGTTCTTGGTCTGTAACGTTGGATACCAGGGCGACAGAACTGAGGAAGATCAAAAACAGATGTTTTTTGACGTTGGATTGGAACATCAAAATTAGTATACATCTAAACAGAATAGACCTGTGGAGTGCATCTGGCTAGAGCCCGGTCACGTGCATCACCCTCAGTATATAAAATAAAAGCATTCCTGACTGGAGCATCCCCCGCTCCCAGACTCAGTACTGAGCTTTTCTATCATCATACAGAGGGAGTGTACACATACTGTATGACTGTTCTTCAATAATGGCATGGCCAGATTGTTGCCTTTCTCAAGGTGCTCTAAATTGTTGATTTTTCCTTGTTTCATTGAGCACTGGGATGGGCACGACAATCTGGACCAGTTTGTCTGCATGGACCGAAAAGCAGCTTAGACCACCATCCAACACGATGGGCTAGGGAGAAACCTCAGCAAAAGCATACTTCAATGCAATTATTTCTACGAGAATGATGTTGAAGGCAATAGCCACTTCTCATAGTTCCTTGCTGTCCATCACACCTCCAACTCGCCCCAACCTTTAGCTAGTAAACACAGCGTTTGGATTGCTATGTGACGACTTTCTCCCTTTACAATACCCCGTTTGTTAAAGAAAATAGGCTTATTCATTTCTTGTCATTTAGCGACCTTAAGGAGACCATGAAAATCTATTTACTGGATCTACTGACCCTAACATTCCCACCTGTACGGAATTGGAAAAAGTACCTGACCTACTTGCCCAGGGATCATGGAAAACACTGAACCTCTTACAAGTTTTGCCAGCTGTTGGATATTTGTTTATCTAGCAACTCTAAGAATAGGACATGAACTGGAGAGAAAGTGGCAACAGACTAGCTCCGACGCTGAGGCTTGTCGGAGGCAAGGAAGAGGTTAGTCATTAGCAGTAATGCTACTCCATTCTAATTTTCAAATCCCTGAATGAAGCAAAGGAGCTCTCTAATCCGAAACCAAACAATTGATGGAACCATCCCAAATTCTAGGTAACTAGAATATCAGACTTTGTCAATATGATGGAAGCCATTCAAACATCACTAGAAAATTAGGATTCATAAGCCAATAATGCTATAAACAAAAGGCGTTTCTGTATGTCTTTTTTGTTTTGTAATTAATTTTTATTGATATTTTGACTAAAACAGATCAAACACAATAGGGAAAACAGTAAACTCTGAATACTGAATAACCAACAAAAGAGACAAGAGAACAAAAAAAGAAAAAGACAAAAAAAAACCTCCCTTCCCCCTCCTCCCCCTAAATCCCAGGAGCATTCACTACTAAGGGAAATCTTCCTTGTGGAAGAGGAGTAATGGCCAAAAGAGGTTTCCTCCAACCCCTTGCTCGAGGACAAATAGTGATTTTGTTCGTCTCTAGTCCGCTTCTGTGTCAGTGTCCTCTTGAGGTAGAACGATGCCAAGGGGTTCCATGGTTCTAGGAAGCCAAACCCTACGTGCACCCTCTTTCAAAAAGTTTAGCAGAGGAGCCCAGCCAGACAGAAAATTCCCATGCTGACCCTGCAAGGAGTATGAAAGCCATTCCATGGCCACAATCAACCATAATCTTGCTACCCACTCATGTTCCTGTGGCGGTTCCTTCGATCGCAATCTACGCGCCAGTGTCAGCGCTGCAGCTATTATCATGGTAACGTATACTATACGACCCGACTTTGTGGGACTATCCAGAAGGGTCCTAGTCAGGCCCAACATGGAAAGATCCCAGTTACCACCTAGCGTGAGGCCCAGCACCCGTTCTATAGCCTGGTGAATAATACCCCAGGAACAGGCCAGCTGCGGGCATTCCCACCATATGTGGGCCCACGAGCCCCGTCCCCCGCAATCCCTCCAAGTTTCTGTATGTCTTGAGTATTTCTATAGCGTGAACAAATGGAGCATTGAACAGTCAACGGTACAGGTTTCGGAGAAGGATAATAGTCGACAGTGAGGGGTTGCATGCGGGGATAGCGTTCAGTGATGCAACAAACCATATTGGACTACAATAGACTATGTCCTTTTGGAGAGCAGTGTTTTCAGCCCCTACAAGTCGGACAGACTTTGTGTGGACATCACTCCCCGCATTGAATATAATTTCTGTGTGCTTCATTTGACCATCTCATTTAATTGATATTTCTTTTTGGTTGAAAGGGCCAATGTGATCTTTTATTTATCTGTGAATGATTTGTCTGCCGTTATTTGCAAATGTGTACTTTATCTAAAAAGAATTAAAACATTTTTTTTTTATTTCAATAGAAAAAAGAGAGTGAATGTTTACAACTGAAGATTTTGGTACTGCGTGATGAGCTTGAGAGACAAAAAAGAGCACTGGGACGTGAGGTGGAGCTGTTGAAAAAGGAATGTAGTTGTTTGCAGGTTAAAGGTAAGTCTGCAAATATTCCATATACCCACCATTGACTATTATTTTTCCTGCCATTGAAACTCATCTTATCTGTAGTTTATTAGTGAGCATATTTGCGGGTAAAACAAATGTCTGCAGAAAATCTAATAGATGTTAGAATTCTTTAATGAAGTAGGCAGAGAAAAATATTGAACCCTAAAAATATTTTAAATTTTTGCCTTTTGAAAACAAAAACATAGGCTTGACTTTGTACCTCTGCCCCCTTTAAGAAAGCAAAATACACTAGGGATCCCATGTTGTCCTGTACCAACATTGTCTTCCACGGAATAGGTGCTCTATTGTTTCTTATTCGACTTATATTTGCATGTATAAGGGAAGGAGATCATGTCTCTTTAATTATGGATAAGTTGGACTCCCTATATGAACAGCCCTTTTTGAGATGTGAACTTTGGTGCTTTCGAAAGAGCATGATCTTGCAAAGAAATTATATAACAAACACTGAATTTGTTTGGAAAGTTTGGGGAAGTTCTGTTCAGGTTGGGTAAAGTTGTTGGGGTGGCGGACATTAAAGTTCCATTTCTCATTCAAGTACCCGTGTGCACTATGCATGGTGCAAGGCGTTTGATTAGGTCTCTGCACAGAAAACACAACCACAGTCCCACTTGTGACCATGCTCACTGGACATTGTGCTGGGGTTCATGGGCCAAGCAAATGCACCCGCTGCTTTCAGCAGATAAACCTCTTTTTCCCATATTTGCTTGTTAGTACTTGTTTTCGTATAGGAGCTGTTTTCATTTTTATTTGGGCACTTTGGGTTATATTTAGCCACAGGATTGTGTTGCTTTTTGCACAACATGCTCCCTCACTGAACTGTTGTGGTCTTTTGGAGATTCTGTAGTCTTCTTGCATGTTCTCTCACTCGCCCGCTCTGTTTTGTTGCAGGTCATGCGCTTGGCTGGTCTCAGCGTGTGATTTTCCCATTCACTCTCTCAGGCATTCCTGGTAGCCGATCAGTGCTGGGGCACCTGTGGGGCATGT
Organism: Ambystoma mexicanum; assembly: GCF_040938575.1. Taxonomy (NCBI): domain Eukaryota; kingdom Metazoa; phylum Chordata; class Amphibia; order Caudata; family Ambystomatidae; genus Ambystoma; species Ambystoma mexicanum. The sequence goes on along the minus strand of NC_090941.1, from coordinate 971,125,096 downwards.
GCTCCCCCTTGCATTAACCTTTGAAGAAGCATCTCCAGTGGTGGGTGGCTTTCTTTGGCTGCCTCTGGAAAATCTTTTGGCAGTTTTTGAAGTGGAAGTGGAAGGGGAACCTGTAAGCAGCCCCCTTTACAACAAAACACCATAGTGGGGCTTCCTTGCCGGAGGGGAGGGGTGTGTGTGTGACTTTAGTAGACCTTCAGCAGTTTTCCACCCACTACTGGGGATCACACCTAAGGCTTGCTAGTATTTCACTCCGTGACATCAGGATCTTATGCGACCTTGTACCGGGGCTCTGCCATAGATAACAACACATTCTACAGACTGGTACCAGTGCTTCATGTTCAATGACCCAACCCCTTGTACAGCAGTTCGCTCCAAGGTCTGACTGTCGGTACAGGCCTACAGTAATGGGGAAGGGGAAAGTCTCTTGGTCCAAGTGTGTCGGGAGTCCTCCCAAAACCAGATTGGTAGTCCCACTGAGGGGTGCTCTGGGACCTTTTGACTTGTACCACAGTCTTGGCTCCACCATATCTGGGCCTCTGCAATCTATTGACTCTTCACCCGGGGGGGTGAATCAGCCACAGGGTGAGGCACGTTCTCAATCACACTGCCACCCAACAGTCATCATGGACTATTGCATGCTTGATCTGGACTGGCCCCTGATTCCCCATCTGAGAGCACTGTTTGTTTTCTGACCTATGGACACTTCCAAACAGGCTTCCTACATGGAACCCTGCTGCCGCCTCCATATGGATACCTTTTATTTCGTCCTCTGCCCCCTCAGACTTCAAGTGAGGGCAACGATGTTGACCCGGTGCTTTAAGCAGGTGGTGCCTCCACCACCTTGTCATCTGACGCCTGCCATGTTGCTCTATCTGTGGACCCATGTGGTACCGGCTTCCTCAAACTCCAGCCCCACATGCAAGGCCTTCTCCGAATCATAATTGGGTACAGACTCATCCGCTTCCAGACCAAGAGAAGGCACAGCAGGATCCCTTATATGCACCTCTGTTTGGGAATGCCAGACCTGATGCATCCACCCATGACCAGGCAGAGCCTGCAAGGGGTGGCATGAAAGAGGAACATCACATTTAAGATTGATAGTTTAGATCAGGTGGCAGTTCTAGAGCATGGTGGTCCCGACATACCCCTTCAGAGGGACGTGCTGTCAGAAGTGGCCAAGGTTTAGCGAAGAAACCATTCGGCCACGCCTACAAACAACAAGCTGTACATTAAGTACAGATAACTGTCCTCTGAGAAATTTCTGTTGGGACACCATTTATTTTCATAGATGGTGGCAACTGCCTCGCGATTTCCGAAGATGACAGCAGCGTTGCCTTCTACCCTCTCCTCTTTCCCGCCCGGTTAAGGAGGGAAGGCTGCTTGAAAGCCTGGGCAAAGTCTCTGCCAGTGCAGCATTGTTTTAAGGCAGGTTAATACTGATCCAATTCTTGCTTGCAGCAGCAAATCAGCAGTTGTGTAAGGAGATGGCAGATTTACAAGGGGAAAAATTCAAGTTGACCGTGCTGGCTTAGATGCACTCAGCCCTCTGTCAAGGGGACTCGTTTTGTTAAGTGGACCTGCATGATCCAACGTAACCCCACACTAGGATTTCTCCACCTGTCCTTGGCGGGAGGCATTACCAATAAAAGCTGCTCTACTTTGGCCACAAAGCGGCACTGAGTGTGTTTAGCAAACTGATGTTTGCAGTGGTCTTGCCTCTGCCGTTGATGGCAATACACATTTTACTACTGGTTGAATGGATGGATGGATGGATGGCTGGTTGATCAGAGCACCCTCTGCTGAGGCACCACTGGCCTCCCAGAGGAAGATGCAGTTGACGCTCAAGGAATCCATCCAGTTCATCACTTTTGTATGGGACTCTGAGAATGATGGTGTTTCCCACCCTCAAAGAAGATATCTGAAGTAGGCATCTCTTCACTTCCTCTCCAGGATCCACATTTCAGCCTGGGAATTCCAGATCCTCTGTGCCTTAGCCCTTGTGTACTGGACAATACTCGTCACTATGCATGGCAGGTGGACAATACTCATATACATGGCAGACTATATTCTAGGAAAATGAACTCTAGAATGTGTAGTACATGACATGCAGACAGTCTCCAAGTCAGGAAGCAGACCCTAAGAAAGAAGGGAGCAAGCCCCTCTGCACTCTTTGTAAACTACAAAACAAGTGTTTTCTCCACTTGATTGCGCTATTGTAATACTTTTTTTAATTGTCTTTTCTCATTCTTTTTCTTCCTTTATATCCTGACTAAGATTATAACACACCCTGTGGGCGGTCGATCTATCTTTATGTAACACTATGATCCTACCCAAGGTACTGTCCCTGGGGTACATATTGTCTTTAGTAATTTGTTTGTATGTTATACGTAATAATTGTTGACCACAAAAATAAATACAGGTCAGAGTTCTAAGGAGTATTTGAAGTATACATTTTCTCGCTATAATTGTTCTTTTAAACAATCGTGCCAGGAACGCTCAATGGGATATCAGGTTCAGATACCGGAATTTACAAAATTAAATTGATAAATAAGTAAATGAATAATGCCCAATGGTGGATTTCTATTCTTCTGTTAACTAATATTTTACCCTTGCCACCACTGGTAGGGTGAGGGGGGGGGGGACGTGTGGGATTGAGGTGGACAATACTCCTCACTATACATGGCAGATCCTATTCTAGGAAAATGAACTCCAGAATAATGAAGAGTAACTAATAGAAGACATTCATAGAGATGCAGACAGTCTCCAATTCAGGAGGCAGACGCTAAGTAACAAGCCCCTCTGCACTCTTTGTAAACCACAAAACAGGTGGTTTGTCCACTTGACAGCGTTATTAAAAAATATATATATATTTAATTGTCTTTTCTCATTCTTTTTCTTCCTTTATTTCTTGACTGAGATTAGAACACACCCTGTGAGCGTTTTATCTATCTTTATGTAATACTATGATCCTACCCAAAGTACTTTCCCTGGTATACAAATTGTCTTAAGTAATTTGTTTGTATGTTATACTGTTGACCGCAAAAATAAATACAGGTCCGATTTCTAAGGAGCATTTGAACTATTCATTTTGTTTCAATCATGCCAGGAACGCGGAATGATATATCTAGTACAGATACACAAATGTACAAAATGTAATTGATACATTAATAATGCCTAATGGTGGATTTTTATTATATGAATATATGGGTAGGTTTTATCAATTGTTTGTAAACGTGTGTACTGGGAGTCCATTTCAACATGCTCAAAATTATGCATGTTCAGCTACATTGGCACATTCATGGGACCAGTTTCAGGATCCCCAATTGGCCAGGATCGGCATCCTGGACTCTCTTCTCAGACATCTACTGTGGTGTCTGGCATTGCACAATCTGCTATCGAGAGACCGTTTTTAGAGGCTCCTTATGAGGTACCCATAATTGAGTCTTCTCTCCACGGCTCGGAACCCATGGTTCTGAATTTCCAGATCGACTGCATCTCGTTGGCCCTCTGCATGTTTTACATCAATAAGAAGGGGGTGGCACCAAGTCACCACCTTTTTGTGCTCTAGTGGTGGAAATTGGCTGTGTAACCATCACATCTTCCTGAAAGCAGTGGAGCAAGCGAATCCAGCATTGTAGCTCAACTGTTGCAAAGCTGGGGTAACCCACAGGTGGTTTCTTTTGAATCTCCAGCAAAACAAAGTGCAAGAGATTCACTTCCAGGAGGGTGTCTAGGGATCAGTTCTGTGGGGGTGGGAAGGTCTCATTATTCCTTGGTACGATGACAGTGGATCATCTCGCTCCGATTTCACACATCTAAAATATTGTCAGTTGAAAACTGTTCCAATGGTCAACCCTGATTCTGGTGATTTTTCATTGACCAGCTAGACTTTGGTTCTGGGATCTCAAGGTGCTAGCACTTAAAGGGCTGTCTTTTCTCCCAATATTTTCCCAGATTCTGTCCCAGCAAGAGGGAGAGGTTCTTTACGCCACTATTGAATTGCCAAACTTGGTGGTCTGGTTTTTGAGCTGCTGACTCAGGAATATTTGGGATTATACAACTATCCAACTCAGGAACAAGTCCCTGCTTTTCTTCCAGTGGTCACTGAACAAAGGATTTTTTTTATTGCATTTTAAAAAAAAGTTATTGTTTAAAGCGCAGACCTAGCAGCAGAGCACTGTAGAGAGTGTGCGTAGCCCGCATTTGGGCTGCTGTCCTTTAACACTTACGCAGTACTGTGAGGTCTGTACATCGGTATGTGCGTTCATTGGAATTAGTCCTTTGAACCTCTTCATAAGCCAAGTGCTTTTCTTTATCTCGCACTTGGTAAAGTGAAGTATACAGGTTGATTAATGTTGCACTTATTTCAGGAGTTCTGACTCCATCCTTTTCAATTTAAACCCTCTGATCAAGTAACATTTTGAAGGGCTTGTCAATTTCTTCCTTATGGTGCAAGCTCCTTACTAGGGAGAATTCTCAGAAATGTACTAATTCCCTTCTACCTTGGCGACCCCCAGCTCTTTTGCTGGACTTTAGGACTTTTCTTTCTAACCTGGAGAAAGTGAGACCTTTTTCCCCAATCTCTCGTATTTTTCTTCTGTGATTTGGACTGTTTCTTTTGACTTTGGAGTCTGACAAACTCCATAGGCATCTTTACCTTCAGTGCAGTTGCATAGGGAAGTCTCTTAGATTTCCCAAAGGTTTAAATACCTTCTCTTCAGTGAAGTGAAATTGACTTTACTTACATTTTGTAACTTTCTAGACCCAGCACACACTGTCTTACCATAAGGTGCTGGAGGGGTTACTTAATATCCCCTTTGTCTAGTTTCTCATGTTACGCTTTCTACAATTAATGGCTGGTGGCAGTGGTTTACTTTTTACTACCATTGTGTGGTTTTACCGCGGGCTGCGTTCGCAGCTGCATTAAGGCACCCATGGGTGGCCATTTTGTCAGAAAGGTCCTTCTTGATATTTACTCTTACCAGGTTTGGTTCCCAGTTTTGTCTTTGGCAGTATTCACAAGTGAAGGCCGCCTCTGGCTCCAGGATGTCTGGCAGGCGCACAAAGTGAGGAAGGTGCCTGAAACGCCCTGTGCTTAAGCCCATTGGTTACATGGATGCAACCAAAGTTGATTGGCCGGCTGGCTGTCTGTCAAGGACAGCCACCCTGCTCTGTGACTGAAAGCTAGGCTGGAATGAATGGGAGAAACCTGAATAGAAGGCAAGGCTTTTGGCTTGGATGGCAGTTGACCACTGGACGGAGGACTCCGAAGAAGAACTTGGAAGAGACTCCTGCTGCAACTCCTGGACCATTGGTTTGCCCGGTGAATCCCTGATGCTGTGCTGAATCTCTGAATTCGTTTTGACTAGAGAAGCCCTGCAAGGACGACTTCTCCCCTTGAGTTGGTGGGACCAATCAACTCCAAAGTGAACTCGTTTGGACATCCTCGCGGAGCTGGCTGTACTTCTGCTGCTGAAACCGAAGTGCCAACACCAAATTGAGTGGATCGCTTTTAAGACGGACCCGATCGCCAGGAAGATCCTCTGGACTTCCTGAAGCAGGACTGACCAAGCCTGAGCCACCTCAACAGAGTGCTGGATCCCAGATGTGAGGAAAGTCTGAAGTGGTATCCGAGAACCGCAGTGTTGCTATTTGCTGTCAGATGCAAGGAGCTGAAACACTGAAGTGCCGCTGAATTGAAATGTGCCCATTGCTGCTGCTGACCTTCCCACTGCAGGAGTCCCCAGATGTCCTTTTTCTTGTCCCCACGACTGAGGCCCAGGAACAAAAGGATCTGCAGAGCTGTACAGGAGCAGAAGCCAGCTGGAACCATTTCTTCTAACCAAAGGTACTGTAAAGTCGAAGAGAACTTATCTCGTGTTGTGTAGCCTTACTTGCTCTCAGTTGTGACCTGTCTTGGTTGCCGTTGCAGAGTTGCTTACAGCTTTGCCCCTCACAAGCCTCCCAGCTTGTGGCCCTTCAAGTGAATCTTATTTCTACAAACATTGTGCAAGACTTTTACTTACCTGCAAAGAAGATCGTCCGCTCCCCTAGACTTTGTTCAACTAACATTGGCTGTCCTGGCTCCCTGAGAGACTCTTCTTACCCTTGACTCTGTGCCCTTCCCTTTTCCCCAGGAAAGGGTTAAATTTACTTGACATTGGAAGGTTTTAAAAGTATTTACCTGTTTATGAATTATTTGTTAACCTTTTTATTATTCCCATATCTAACCTTTGCACCAAACTCTGTATTGCTCTAAATTACCAGTGATAAATCAATGTCCACAGTGTCCTAGCTATTGAAGTCATCCGAGGATGTAGGAAGTGTCTGTGTGCCAATGGGTTTCATCTGATTTAGAGAAACTAAGTTTGTTTTGAAGTATATTATAATTGTTACATGTTTTGCTCTCTTCTGAAGAAGGCTTATGTAACTGACTGTTAAATTAATAATTGTTTAATGAGGAAACCTTGAGTGTAAGGGTTTATTTGAATAACTGTCACTGTGAAACTGTGTGTTACAACCCTACTGCTCACATTGACCTTTCTTGAGATGAGCCTGGCTGCTCAGCCACACTACCAACCTGTGTAGTACAGACTTATACCAAAGTTTGGGTTCCTGTTGCCCAGAGGTCAAGGTTACTGTAGTGCACCCAAAGGGTACTGCACACAATCTTGCCTAACGCTCTGTTTGGAATTTGAATATAACGTCTGTGCTATCCGATGGGTCACTGCCTTATGGACATGAATTTAGTGTCTTGGAAGGTGGTCGTCTTAGTGGCTGTGGTATCAGCCACATGCATCAGTGAGATTGTCTTTATTGGCATCTGAACTACATAGATGTCACATAATTTGGTGTATGCATCTCATTTTGCTCCCTAATGTAGGGTCTTAAGTGGTCCTGCTCAAACTCTTTACAATTCTCCGTCCGATGCTGAGCAGCCACTCTATTCAGTAGCAGTTTGGTGGACTCTAATTCGGGAAAGGATTAAAAGATATAGAAAGGTTGATCCACTTATTTGTGACACTTGGCAGTTCTCAGCCTAGCAATTAAGCCTCTGTTTCCTGAGTGATACCGTTAGGGAGATTTATCATGTTTATGCATTATCCCCTTTCATAGTGAGACCCTCAGCAGTTTTTCTGGACTTCTGTACCTTTTTTCTTTCAATCCTGAATGTGAGGAGCCTTTTTCTCCTCATTCAATCTTGTGGGTTCTGTCTTTTGGAACTCTATTCTTTGCATTTTACCTGAATCATGGATTCTGTCTGCTCCATAGCCCTTAAAGGCATCTGTGTGTTTCCAACCGCACACACAGCTCCCTATGTGCAGTGTTGCTGGGGAGTCTTGGGGTCCTCCTTTGAGATTATTTTTCTGTATCCTCAAGTATCTACAGTTCTTAAGGATATCTCTCCCAAAACTCTGTAGTCTGAGGCATTGACACACACCACCTTCAGTGGAGTGCCAAAGGGATACCTAGTAACCCCATTCTCTTTGCTCCTCTGAATTTTTAGTCACATAAACAATCACCTAGTTATGGCTGGTGGCAGCGGACGTGCTTTACCAACTGTTGTGTATTTTTTATACCGCAGGCTATGTCCATGGCCTCGGTAGTGCACATTAGGGGCACCCAAGTACCAACTTGGGGCCTCCCCTTTTTTCTGCCATTACTAGCATGGTTGTTCTTTGTTAGCCCCTCTACAAGTGTGTGTGTGTGTGTGTGTGTGTGTGTGTGTGTGTGTGTGTGTGTGTGTGTGTGTGTGTGTGTGTGTGTGTGTGTGTGTGTGTGTGTGTGTGTGTGTGTGTGTGTGTGTCTCTCTCTGTGTCTCTCTGTGTCTCTCTGTGTCTCTCTGTGTCTCTCTGTGTCTCTCTGTGTCTCTCTGTGTCTCTCTGTGTCTCTCTGTGTCTCTCTGTGTCTCTCTGTGTCTCTCTGTGTCTCTCTGTGTCTCTCTGTGTCTCTCTGTGTCTCTCTGTGTCTCTCTGTGTCTCTCTGTGTCTCTGTGTGTGTCTGTGTGTCTCTGTGTGTCTCTGTGTGTCTCTGGCCTTTGGTGGGAACCTGTAGGTATTCCCACCTAGGCTCCATAGTGTCTGGACAGGCAGTAAGTTTGGGAGGAGTTTTCCACTCCCCCTATCCTTTGTCTGCCAGAGTGCCTGAATAGGTCCAGCTCCCCCAGGGCGGGGCTGGATGTCCTGATTGAACAGCCAAACACCCCTTTCTGTAAAATGCTGTGAGAGATTGCAGAGGCGTGTGTGCTGGAACTGTATAAAAGATGAGGCTTCTGGAGTGAAAAGCAAGTCGACCACTGGAAGCTGAAGTAAATGAAGACAACCAGAGACGCCTGCAGACCCTTTGCAACACCCAGTTGTCTGTGTGACAGAGGATCTCCAAAGCGGACAACACCTCCTCTTTGGCTGGTGGGAACAACCAATCGCAAGACGAACTTTGAAACACGCCATCTCCAAGGTCTTTGGAGTTTCCAGAGATATGGAACTCTAATACCAGGCGACCTGCTGACTATTTTGAGTCCAAATCTTTGCTGAACCCGTATGGACACTCCAGAGATCCGATCCAACTCGCCCAGACCTCGTGACCAGAGTATGGGACTGCAGGAAGCAAAGAAGATTGACCGGGCGATTTGTGTCCTTTGTTGGTGCTGCAGAAAAGGCAGCAACATCGCAGAGTGAACAAAGAAGTTGCTGAAAGTCGTTCTACAGGTCCTCCTTCGAGACTGCTGCAGCGAAATCTCGTTCATTGTCCTGCCTTCAGCCATCAGACCAAGGAATCTGAAGGTCGGGTCCAAAGCTGCAACATTGCAGAGCATCCAGCATGAACATCTTCTAACCTAAGGTATTGTGGGGAAAAATGTATTACTTGCCTGATTCCAAGAAGTTGCTCCAGAGCGTTGGAATGTATGTAGGTGTGTCCAGGGCAACCCCCTCTTACCTCTGACCCAAGCTGCTGCTTGTGTCATCTTCTCAAGTCTGTTTTAAGGTCTCCTTTGTTAGTTGTTAAATTACTGCTTCACTAAATCTACACTGGAAGAAATCCACAGGAACTCTTCGTAATTCGCTGCTTGTAAAGACTTCAAGCCCTCTCCGAATTGCCTTTATCTAGGGTTGCGTTTTGGTACTCAAGACTTGCTATGCGAAGAAACTGTCTAAAACATTGAACTAAGTGCATGCTACATTAACTAACCATTTCCTCCCTTTAAGTGACTCTACTATGTGTTTGCAGAGTAAATGTATTACCGTATAACCCGTTAAAAACTGCATGAGTGCACAATAACTGATGATACGATAACATTCTTTTGCCTTTCTAACGTTGCTACAAATGTAACCACAAACAAACACAAGTGAAAGTGCCCTTTGAAGTGTATTATCAAGTATTCCTAAGTGTTCTATCGTAAACGTCTGAAGTATTTAAAGTCATTCTGGTATAAATATATACTTTTTGTTTAAATATATGTGCAAGTGCTTCTTTGTTGTGCCCGTCTAGCTAAGATTCAGTTTACTTGCCTACAGCTCACATCTTCCTCTTAAGATAAGCCTGAATGCTCTGCCACACTCCCAAGGTCCTGAGTTAGTACAGACTGATACTAAGAGTGGGGGGATCTACAAACCACTGGGATAGCTTACTAAAGTCTTACTACCAGTAGGATTTTAGGAAAGCTCCCCTAACAGATCGTTTTTTGCATCTCTGCATCGTACAGGCTAAAGGACAAGGCTCGTCCTTGACATTCTCCAATGCCAAGTTTGGTCAGGCTGTCTTCCAGAACCTTATTGCGTAGAGTACATCCACCACGCCTCTGCAAGACTTATTCTTGGTTTTCTCCAAAAGTGTGGCAGAAATGCGACTCCCATTTCATAGTCCGCTGTCCTTTGTACTCTTGCCCTGCAATTTTCTGATCAGATCTGTTTAGACTAACTGGCGTGGTGGAAAATGTCTTTCTTGTGCTGGTTATTGGGAGTGGCTCCTGTGCACAGAGACTTGCCATGATTGCTTGCAATTGTGTTCTGGTAGCAAATGTAAGTTTGGTTTCGCTTTCACCATATTTTCTTTGTCAGGCTGATGGGGCTCTTTACAGTCTTGCGAGCACCACATGTTGGCCTGCAGTGCTTAAGGTAAGGGAGACTGGCTTGGGGCTTCTAAAATTTTGCAAGGCTTGCAAGAGAAGCGCAGTGTTAAAGGTGTAACATCTATTAGTGGACTGCTAGCCTTTGCATCTGATGGACAAGTGTAAAGCGAATAGCAACCCAAAACCTGAATAGTAAAAATAGTCCAAAACTCCAAATAAGCCCCGCACCTCTTTGTAAGGGAAAACAAGTTTTATTACATGCAAAACGATCTGGGATGTTTCCGTAGAACCAAACTGACATGTAGCTAGTCACTTCCCACAGGTCATATGGTAGTAAACCACAGAATTAGAATATATAGGTTACAATCTTATCCCACCATTGTCATTGGCTACTGTCTGTAGAACACATAAAGTCCTCCTATCGTCCCTAGACCGATTGGCCACATCTTATCTAAACCCATTCCCCTAAACATGTGGTCTACTACATAGTCATTAGTAAATCCAGGTACAGGATTGGTTGTTCGAGCATATTGGCGGCCACGTGATGTGCACCCTTACGATCCAGACACGCTCAGGGTAAACTGGCAAGGCCAACTCTGCTTTGATAAGACAATAGTCCTTCTTATACCAGAAGCCGCAGCGCACACAAGTTGCTTACCCAACCTTGTTTTTAATTTGTTGGCATCGCCTCTGCTCCTCCAATCCCAAACCATGGAATGTTCCAGACACAGCTTCCATATCTCCTTCAAGCCCCAGGCCCCAGTAATGACATGACTGTAGCACTGCTCTGGAGTTGGAATTTCAGAGATGTATTTGTTTGTGTCAACTTGTAATTCAAATGGGATGTCCGTTCTTGGGTGAGGACAGTAGTGCTCTAAATCTTCTCCTTACCCATTGGCATCACACACCCTTGTGCCTGCTCTCATGAATTTGTCCAAAGGGCACATCCCTACCAGCTCGCATTCGGTTCCCACCGTGTTCAGGCCCTGCAGCTGGAAGAAATTCTGGTCATGGTGTAATAGGCCTTGACATCCAACGTGGCGACACTTCTGCCATGTTAACACTCTGACCGCACTTCTACCACAATATCTGTTTGACTCCATCTTTCGCCTGTTTCAGCTCTTCTCGCACACCTCACTTCGGACCCTAACTTTGGATTCAACTACAAAACACAAGGTCTATAACACTGCACTGCAAAGGTAATACATTTGTTCCTCCGTCTGTGTTGCTGTATGTGAGTATCTAATATGTGTCAAACCTAACTAAAAAACAATGCATGCGCCTTCTGTTGTGCAAACCTCAGTCTTCTCCCATGGCAATACGTGCTAATACGTGTATCGCAACCTGAACCTTTTTGCCTAACTGGGACGCTGTGCGTGCATCCCAACACAAGTGTGAAGTGTGAAGTTCCAGCAAGGTCGAAAGTTACAGGTGCAATGCTTGCCTGTCACTTTCGTGCATGTACTTATTGACATGGGTATCTTTCTCCTCCAGCAAGGGTAGAAATTTCAAGTTGCAAGCTACTAGCCAGGCATTAAAAAGTCCCCCTCCCATTCTTCCCATGCACATAGGACACCATTTTGTACTCCCCAATGGCGTGTGGAAATTGAATGACTGCTACCAGGTTTCTTGGGTTGCTGTCCCCTCTTGCTTCCAAATATCACAAAAGGGCCACCTGGCTCAACCCTGATATGCCCAGGGGAGTATATACTTATACATTCAAATTAATCAGGGTGCAAGATCACACATAGTTCCGTAATTGTAATCTTACAAGATGAAAGAAATCTCTAGGTCTTTTTAAGAGTCAAACAAAGGGTTTTGTTGACCCCGACATTTTTAATATACATTTGTTTATTATAGTCAAAGAGCAAACAACCAGGGACACTTGACAATTTACAATGTTGTATATAATATACATAAGTACAGTCCAATCAAATAGACTGGATATGTGTGAACATAAGACATGTTTCTCCTTTTTGATTGAAGGCATACAATATACAGATAACATGTGAATACAAAAACAAAGTTACAGTCAACAATTTTCAGTGTTAATGATGGACACTGAGAGGGTGGAGAAGATCGTCAACACTATTGTGTTTCGGCCAAGATAATAGAGTTGTTTGGTGCAGCTTGCATGTGGCTGGCCTTCATCAGGACGGTAAAATTGATTGACGAGGGGAGTGTCCTGGGGCCTCTGTCAAGACATGACGACAGGGGAAAGTGTGGTTCAGACGGTGTGTGATCTCATATTGTATTTCCTCAGTCACATAGAGCTATTATTGCTAAACTTCGAAATATAAGCGATATTGTTACAAAACCTATAGCTAGGCTTACCATATGTGAAACTCGGCTACGGTGTGGTGCTAGAAAGCGTTTCTCCTGTTGCTAGTGTAGGAGAATGATGACACCATTAATTGGTGGAAGCTGGCTGCCTTTGAAGACAAACGGGGGTGTCAGGCTATTGAAAAGCAGGGAGATATCTCCCTACCAATGGAGATTAATGAGGGTGAAAATCATTTTACCTCCATGCGGAAAAAACTGTGCACTCCGTTCAAAATCAGTGTCATGCGAATGGACATTGGTGGGATCTGGCAGTGTGCTGGGGTATAAATTCCAAAACTGCAAGAGGGGAAAAAACGAACTTAGTGTGAGTGTCCTCTGTTGAAAATGGGTACTCAAAGTAACACAGGTAACCACGAGTTACAGTGCTGTGGTGCACCAGTAAAACTAGAACTGTGTGCATTGCACCTCGACCCATGGTGGTGTCTAAACGCGAGGGATAGTTTGTAGAGAGTGCGTGATCATCCTTTGTGTTCGCCATTCATGCCTTAAGATATGGAAAAATGCCAAGAGGGACGAAAAATGACATCCCATTTAGTCAGCTGGCCGGCCAATTACAAATAACACTGCTCTCTCCGGTGTGCCGAAGGGGAAAGAAGCGAGAGCAGAAAGCGGTGATAAAGTACATGTGTGTGATGTAGATCGAGTGTCTGTGAGCTATCTGGCCGATGGCTGTGTGCAGATCACGTCGCTCCGATGCCCAAGGTGAAACGTAACTCAGAAGTTTCAGAATTTACTTGGCAGACCGGCGCGTTGCTATGGGGCACTGTTGTCGGGTCCTCTGCGCTGTCAGGAGTGACGGCTTAACAGAATTCCTCTGTTGTACAGCGTTACCTAGGTAACATTTATTAAAAATAGTCCCGGCAGCCATTTTGGGGTGGATGACTCGTACAACAAAGCCGTTTGCATGGTGCTGGCCAATGGCACGATGCCGCGTCCTGAATCAGGAAATGTGTGTGTAATACATAAAAAAGCACTGAACCCTACAATCGAAATGTACAAATGCATGTGTGTCTGGGGAGCTATGTCCAGAATGGGGAGTGAGTGGGCACTGCTATATTTCTTTTTCTCTTTTTCTTCTCCTCTGTTGGTTCAGCAAAATTAATAATCCGATTGATTATTTGGTCCTGTTGCCAGATGCCTCCCCGTTGTCATTATTTTGTCCCACCCCATTGTGCAAAGTATGTGACTGGGTTGGTTATCCCAATCGACTGGAAGGACCTACGTGGTTTTCCACTGTTGATTTATTCTTTGTTCTCTATTGTAAGGTGTATATCATTTTTCATTAAAGATACTTCAAGACTTTGTTCAATTGTGATTCTTTATTGCTTAAAACCGTTTTGTAATAGGCCTATTGCAATAATCGCTTTTTGTCCAATACATGTGTCTTTTTCATGACCTTCTTCAGGGACTGTTGTAAAGACATAAGTCAATACAATAAATAATATTGTAAAATACAACCTTTATTCTAAGTCATTTGGTACACTTTTGTTTTTCAAAATATGCATTTTATTCAAATATTAATAACAGTGAAAAGAAGGAAACAAATTGAACAGTAGACAACAGAATTAGCACAAGATTGTGATGACAGTTCATTACAGTAGAAGAATAGACATTAGAAGGTGAGGTTTAGCATGCAACTCATTCATAGCAATATTCTGGTAGGGAAGCGATGATACAGGGGGATATTTCTATATTGGGCCGGGCTATAGCCGTGCAGAGTTCGGTTCAGCCAGCGGACACTAGGCGGTTTTAGTGTGAGGGCTGGATAACGGTCCGCATAGTCCATAAATGGGGCCCAGGTGTTCCGGAAGGGATTGAGGTTGCCCAGGCGAATTGCAGTGACTCTTTCCGCAACAACAATGTCCCAACACTTAGCCCACCATATCGGGATAGAGGGGCCCTTGTGGTGCTTCCAAAGACGGGCGAGGGCGATTTTGGCCGCCAATAGTAGATGAGTGCATAGGCCGGGCTGCGTTTCCTGACATCGGCAGGTCCCCCTCCCCCGAGTCTCCCAGTAAAATTATTCCAGGGTCCTTTGATACACTTTTGACAAAACTCAATATTTTCACATGAATCACTATTCTCAAAGGTACCTGTATATGCAATTTTCTTTAGCTTGTTGGCCTCTTTCTTATGTTCTGTATCTTGGAAGGTAAATCCCCAGATTTTTAGTCCACTCTGAGTAAGCTACCCTTTGAATCTGTGTAGAAATTAAACAAACACACACTCTAATTGTTGTGTTCATATATTCAAAAATCTGTTAACACTTTGGTGTCTCTGGGGAGCTATGTACCTGTTAAATAGTGTTCGCAACTAATAGGTATGATATCGAAAGTACGTGACCATATACATAACATGATGAATTCCGCAGTGTTGCATTCAAAGTGGAAACAAATTGATCATCACGCCACCACCAAAACAAACAAATGGTTTGTGGTGGTTGGGGGGTGTGTTCCCTTGAATGGTACTTTATACTGCCAGGCGCGACAAATGCAACCTATGGAAAACCCTGGTCATGATGATAACGTAGATAAGTGGGTCATAATGATTTCATGCCGCTATGCAAAAAAAACCAACTGTTATCACCAGTGAGTCTGTCAAGGGGGTCTAAATTCTATGTGGCTGAATAATCACAATAAATCGAGCAAAGCCTGTCGGATAAAAGAGCTGCTAAACTCTGCTCAAAACACCTTCCAGTCTCTAGATCTAAAAGAAACTGAAGGCTGTGTTTTTATATTGTGCAACTGGGTATGGTGATCCAAGTTAAAATAACTCACCCAGTCTCCAGCAAAAGTACAATATCAATCCACATCTCGGGGAGCTAGCATGCTAACAGCATCGTAGTTTCTCGTGCAGGCTTATCTATTTGTGACATATAGCTGGATGTTGCTTTTGTAAACTGGGCAAGGGTGTAAATCCCCCAGATGTTTTTCATGTGGGCATATGCGTTGTGACATACATCTGAACATTGAATGTATGACCCTTGATGGTACTCTGAGGTATATGTGGTCTGAGAAAGTGCCTATAATCAATGGATAGGAGCCGGGTATACCCCTAAAGATTCACATCTAGTCCCAAAAATGTTTCCACTCGACGGTAATGTTTAGACCATTCCTTACTGTGTTCAACCTGTGCACCCACTGTTCAACTTGCTTCCATGCAGGGGTACAAATCTCAAGTTGGAATCTCCTAGCCAGGAATAACAACGTACTCAACCCCTCAATCTGCACATGTACAAAGCACAGTATTTCGTACTCGTCAAGAAAATGGAGGCCTGAATTCAACCTCCATAGTCAAGGGATTTGAGCACACCAGACCTGTATACCATGTCCTGTTGCAAATGCTCTGCACAGGAGGAAGGTTGCTACTCAGTGGTCACAGACTTTACTGGGGACATCAATGATCTCATTGGAGCTTTTGCTGTTGGTTTTATATGAACTTGTCCACAAGATATTTCGCCAGCATTCTAAACTTCCTGCTAAAGTTCGAAGTAAAGGAGGGAAACGTACTACCCGCTCTCATGTCTTGTCATAGAATGGGTATTGTGATGAGATGTTAATTTAAGACAAGAGGATGCCCAACTTTGGGCACTGACTGTACCCTACTAAAATGAGGATTGCCTTTTCAAAATCTGCTCCTCGTCACCTTTAAAATTCTGTTATCCAACCCTCATTATTATGCCTGTGATTAAGCTCTGCATCTCTATGGCAGACTTTCATTTTTCAAATTTAGAGTGGAACAGGTTACAAGTCCACAATATATGCTCTGTTTTTTCTTATAAAAGTTTTATTTTAAAATGTTTTTATTGGCATTTGGCATTCGCTGTTATATTTCCAACCAGTACAATCGTGGTTTATGTCTATGCATTTGTTACAAATCTCTTATGTCTTACAAGGCATGGGTGTTATTAAACAACAAATAAAACAAACAAAGAAATAACGAGAAAGAAAGAAAACAGAACAAGTAACAGTGGTAACAGTGACTGTCCTTTGAACTCTGTGTGGTTATAGTCCTCATTTCCGTAGATGAACCCCAGTCTCCACTCCATTGGGCTCTGGCTGGTGCCCCTGACACATAGGGGGGGAAGTAGGTGTAGAATGAGTGCTACTGTGCGTGGGTTAGGCCGTTTTGCCGGTTGTGGAGGGTTGGCTCAGGGAGGCTTATAGCTCGTCGAGAAGATCATGTCTCTCATAAGGGTCTTCCAGGCCTCCAGTGTGGTGCTCAGGTCTTCTCCGCCCCGGTTGTTCGCTTCCTCCCATGCTCTGGTTTCTGCTGTCGTCCATCTTTCCATCTCCCTGATCCAAGGTTAGTACCTGGGGCCTGCTGAGGATTTCCAGGCCATTGCGACCGTTCTCTTTATAAGCACGCATGCTATGTCCATCAGCTTCACCAAGTGTTTGATTTTGCCCAGTCTCGGGTAGATGCCTAGGAGGCACTCTTTCGGAGTCCATTCATATAGCTCAAGGCCAGCTTTCCTGCAGGTCTGTTCGGCTGCGAACCATAGTTTGTGAGACTTAGGGCAAGTCCAAAACATGTGAATCATGTCAGCTTGATCAGAGGAGCACCATGGGCATGCCGGGTTGACTTTGTCATTGAAGGTGGATACTCTATGTGGGGACATGTAGGTCCTATAGAGGACATTGAGTTGTATTAGTCTGAATCTTGCGTTCCTAGATATCTCCTTCGGGTATGCTAGGGCTCTCGACCATTCTCCCTCCGTAATTTCGGTCCCTAAGTCGGATTCCCATCTCTCTTTCAAACGTGTGTTTCTTGGGTTAGGCCTATCGTTTATTTGGGCGTATAGCCTTGATGTTGGTTTCCAGCCATCGCTTACTCCGTACATCTCCTGGGTCAGGGCGTGTGTTTCAGGCTCCTCGGGCCATACATCCCATTTCTTCTTGGCGATAAATTTCACCTTTTGGTACCATAAGTAGTGGCTCAGGGTGATCCCCTCGTTCTCTTGCAGTGATTCGAAGTCCCTGAATTGCCCTTCCTCAAACATATCTCCCCACGTGTAGATGCCGAAGTTTTCCCATCTCCTCATTATTGGTAGGTCGCCGGGGGCTTTACACATGTCTGCTAGGATGGGGGTTTCGGGTGAATACGAGTGTTGTAGCCCCAGCATAGAGTTAACCTTTTTCCACACCTGTCGACCCACCTGTACTATTATGGGCGGGTCGGGAGGCCCCATTTTGTTGTTCCATATCAGTTCTTTAGGGTGTAGGGGTGAGGTTAGTTGGCGGAGGAGGTTTGTCTCAGCTGAGGGCTCGTCGCTCAGCCATTTGGCGACATGTGTTAGTTGGGCCGCTAGGTAGTATCTTCTGAAGTCCGGTAGTTGGATACCGCCTGCGGAGTAGGGAAGTGTGAGGATGTCCAGTGCAAGCCTGTGCCTGGATCGACCCCAAAGAAAATCTTTGATCAGGGATTCCAGTTTCCTGAAGAAGGATGGGGGAATGTAGAATGTTATATTGGTAAAGTAATAGAGGAATCTGGGCAATATTATCATCTTGGATATTGCGGCTCTGCCCATCACCGAAGGCGGAAGTTTCGACCAAAATTTGACGGATCTCCGTACCCCCGATAATGCGGCTTCAGTATTGCTTTCGTGAGTGGAGATTGGTGTGTGCTTGATGGTGATGCCCAAGTAGCGGAAGGACTCTGTTTGCCACTGGATTCCAATCTCGGGGAGTTCTTCTGTGCTCCTTCCCCTGAGGCCAGCCAGAGGGAAGGCGGATGATTTCTGCCGGCTGAACTTTATGCCTGAGTATTTCGAAAAGTTATCCAAGATATCTAGAGCTATCAGGGCATTCATCTGAGGTTCACGAAGATATAAAAGAACATCGTCGGCGTACAGGGAGATGATGTTGTCTGTACCGGCGATGCTTATGCCCGCGTCGAATAGCTGTTTCCTGAAATAAATTGCTACTGGTTCCAGGCCTAGGATATATAGCATTGGTGAGAGCGGGCATCCCTGTCTGGTCCCCCTTTGGATAGCCCAGGCCCCTGACACCATGCCCCCTGTTTTGACTCTTGCCATCGGGTTATTATATAGTACTTTGACCCATCGGATAAAGTGTTCGCCCATTCCAAACTCTCTCAAGGTTTCGGTTAGCCACTCCCAGAAGATCGAGTCAAAAGCCTTAATGGCATCAAGCGAGAGTACCGCTAGGTCTTCTTTGCTTTCCTCTGTTTGTGCCATTATGTGCTGGAGCCGCCTTAGGTTGGCTGTAGTGTTGCGTCCAGGGACAAAGCCGCATTGGTCTACGTGAACCAGGGAACCTATCACCTTTGAGAGCCTCTTGGCCAGTATGGTCGTAAGTATTTTGCTATCGTAGTTTAGGAGTGCGAGTGGGAGATATGAGTCACATTTTTCGGGCGGTTTGCCAGGTTTGAGCATTGGCACTATGAGGGTTTCTCTCATGGTGCCTGGTAGTATGCCCGTCTCAAATGCCTCCGCATAGACTTCATGCAGTATGGGGGACAGGATCTCTTCATATGCCTTGTAAAACTCGGGGGTAAGGCCGTCGGTTCCAGGGGTCTTGCATGTGGAGAGGGATCTAATCGCTTCAGTAATGTCTTCGATAGTAATGTCCTCTCCTAGCATTTTTCTTTGCTCCTGGTTCAGTTTTGGTAGGCCGACTTCTTCCAGGGTGTCTCTTATGTCTGCTTCGGGAATTTGGTCGCTGTGGGCATACAGTTCTGCATAGAAGTCGGTGAAGACCTCATTTATTGCTTGCTGTGTCCTGTGGACTGTGTCATTATCGTCCCTGATCGCTGTAAGGGCCCGCTTCGGATGTTCCTTCCGGCACAGCCAAGCTAGTATCTTGCCTGGCTTATCTGCCTCTTTGTGAGCTCTCATGGTGCGAGTGGAGAAGTCAAATTTCGCGAGCCTTTCCCATGCGGTTCTGCATTCCTCCCTGATCTCCCTCAGCTTGGTCTCTGTCTCAATTGTGGGAGGGGAATTGTTTTCGAGGTGCCTGATCTTTTCCTCCTTAGCTTCTAATTCCTTTCTTAGTTGCTTCCTGATTCCACCCGCCTCAGCTATTACCTCTCCTCTTGTCACCACCTTCAATGCTTCCCAGAGAGTACTCCATTTTTCAACTGATCCCTTATTAATTTCCATATACTCTTCTAGTTTCTCGGCCAGGTGCTCCCTGAATGCGGGGTCAGTTAGTGTCTCCACTGGCATACGCCACGTTGGGATAGGAGGTAGGGGGGGGCGCAGGCGAAGTTGTATTATTAGCGGGGAGTGATCTGAAATTGATCTGCCCAGGTACTCCGCAGACTCGACCCGAGGGGTCAGCTCGTCATTTATAAAGAGGTAGTCTATCCTGGTGTGCAGGTTGTGAGGGGCCGAGTAGAATGAATAGGATCTATCCGTGGGGTGGAGGTCCCGCCAGGTGTCAACCAAGTGCAAGTCCTCGATTGTTTTGTGGAGGGCCCGAGCAGGGAGGTAATTGTGCGATTGTGGGGTGGTGGATCTGTCCATTTCCGCATTCATGGCGCAATTGAAATCGCCTCCCCACAGCAGAGTGTGGTCCCTGTGAAGCATGACTTTGGCGCACAGCCCCTTGAGGTAGGAAGGTATGCCATGTTGGGGGAAGTATGAGTTCATTATGCATATTCGATTGCCCTCCAGCATGCCCCATACCAGCAGGTATCTGCCTTCCTTATCCGACTCTACCCCCAGCTGTTGGAATGGTGTGTCCGGGCTCACCCATGTGTATACTCCTCTTGCATACTTCGAGTAAGATGAACCATTACCTTGTCCCCCCCAGTAATTTGTTAGCTTATCTGCAGAGTCGGCAGTGAGGTGCGTTTCTTGTAAGAGGGCAACTGATACCTTCTTCCTCTTCAGGTAAGAATGTATTCGATTTCTCCGGAGATAGGACCCCATCCCCCTTACGTTCCATGTGATTACCCTAAGTTTTGGCGCCATTGCTTGATTGCATTAATTGTCGGGGAGAGGTATATGTCCTCTCTGGGGCTTGTTCGCTTGTTGTTGTGAGCCATGGTTGGTTCTGGTCGCGTGGAGTGGTTAACTCTGTTGGTTAGTTTTGGGTTCGATTCCATTTGGTCAAAGGTCTTCAGAGTCAAGGCAGTTAAAACAGTACTAACTTGTGTGGAACAATTATAACTGGTGCACCCAGCGACTGACACAACGGTGGAGTGCTCGGGTGCTCTCGCGCCGCCTGTCCCAATCCGGGTGTCTGGCGCGAGTAGGTGAGTGCTGGCAACTGGCCTGCACTGATCTTTCGTGGGGTCGTGGTCTGTGTTCATGTGTGGTAGATCGGGTGAGCCCCGCAGTAATTTAGCTTCTCACATTGTAGTTTTGCTTCTAAGGTGGGGTCTCCTGATCTCTCAGGTGTTTGTGGGAGGGTGCAAGCACCTGTGTCGGGGCGTATTGCCCTCATCCTTGGGCACCCTCATTGTGTTTCCCATGCGGGAATTCGACAGGAACCTCGGCCAGGTTATTGTGTTCCATCCACATGTTGGCCGCGGCTGGTGTCTCGAGAAATATCGCTTTTCCTTTATAGATTACCTTCAACCTGGAGGGATAGAGCAACATGTATTTTAGGTTTAGTTTCCTCAGCCTGGCCTTGATTGGGACGAAGGAGTTCCTCGCTCTTTGTACCGACTGAGTATAATCTGGGTATATCGTGATTCTTGAGTTGCCTCGCTCTATCTCTCCTCCCTCCCTCGAGAACTTCAGGATCACCTCCCGGTCTCGGAAGTTAAGGACCTTCGCTATGATGGGGCGAGGGTAGGAGCCTGGGGGGGGTTTCTTCTGGAGCGATCTGTGGGCTCTCTCTATGGCGAAGCCCTGTGAGAGATTTGCCACCCCGATCTCTTGTTGGATTAGGGATTCAACGAAGGCCGTCGGATCAGCAGTCTCCGTCCCCTCCGGTACGCCCAGTATCCTAATGTTACTGCGTCTAGCGCGGCCCTCCGCCTCCTCGGACCTCGCCTCCAGCAGGGCTACCTTACGTTGAAGGTCTGCGAGTTCTGTTTTCATGGCTGCCGATTCAGTTGCCATGTCCTCCTGAGAGGACTCCACAATGGTGACGCGTTCCGTTAGGTTGCGGGCATCTTGCCTTATCAGTTGGATGTCGGCTTTTACTTCACCGATCTTCGTGTCGATAAATGATTTTAGGGCCTCAATCGCCCCTAGCAGCTGATTGTGTCTGGTGTCCGGGCTATCCCGTGTTGCTGGGTCGTCCGATGTGGTCTGGGTGGTGGGGTTAGATTTCGCCGTGACAAAAGGATCAAGGGTGGCATTTTTGGCTTTGTTTCTTGCTGTGGCCATTGTGGATTGTCTCGGGCCTGGTTGAGGCAGGCGGGCTCTCTCGTTTTTTTTTTTTCCCCCCGGGTTGATTTTAATGCGTGGTGGTGCAGGGATATTAGGCTTTATTTGATCCGGGGTCTGGGTGCCCAACGGATGTGGTCGCCCTGCTTTAGTGGGACAGGAGACAGTGGGGCCCGGGTCGTTCAGGGCTGCAGCGTTGCTCGCGTTGTGGGTCCGGTCCCTTGGTGTGGTAAGGTTGGTTGGGGGGATGCAGGAGCAGGGAGTTCAGTGGGAGCGCCGCGGTGTGGGCTCTCAGTATTGCTCGGGGTGAGTCGGCAGGGTCCCGCAACTCGGTGAGTAGGTGGTCGGGCCTAGCTAGGTATGACCCAACCCGGACACTGTGGCGAGGTCTGATCCCAAGGAGGGAAGGGTCTCACCTGTGAGAGTTATAGTCCGGGCAGATCTGGAGACAGCCGCCGGCCCAGGTCGAGGTATGCAGGTCTGCGCTGGCCGGGGGGCTCCGCTCGCCGGGAAGTTGAAAGTCGGGGTCGCGGTAGATGGCCCTGAGGATCCTGTGGTCTTGCCCCAGTCGCACTTCAGCTACGTCGTTGTGGGCACCAGCACCGGGCGCCCAGTCTTGGCCCCCAGCCTGCGTATCGATGGGGCCCAGCAGCACTCCGCGGGGGATAATGGGAAAGGCGTCTGGGGGGCCGGGATCAGTTCGCTTCGGGGTGTACGCTCCTCATCCGCTCATGTCGCCACGGCCGCCATATTGGGAGTCCCTTCTGGAGTGCGGGGGGCGCCGGACCGGAGCGTCCCAGCGGGCCCCGGAGCTCCGATTTTTGTCGGGTCAAATCGTCGGGTGTAGTCAATCGCCTGATGTACGGCTACACCGAAGGCTGGGTGCTGCAGGCAGCCCACACCACCCAAATCGAGGAGTGATTGCGCGGCTCGCTGCTCCCGCGCGCCTCCCTCAGGGGATAGGGGGGGCTGGGCCGAAGCGTCGGGAATGCTCCCTGGTCCCCGATTTCCTTCGGGGGAAGTCGTAGGTTGCAGCTAATCGCCTGATGTACAGCTGCTCCAAAGGATGGACAGTATTGCTGGATTTTTGGTGCCCAAATCAGGATCGGACTGCGCGGCTCGGCCGGAGCTCAAGGGAACCGCGTCCTCACACCCTGAGCATCAGGCCACGCCCTTTTTCTTATAAAAGTTACCCATCGTTACATTCATATATTATTTTGTGTGGGGAATCAAGGGGCAATATTCTTTTTGTTCCTTATTTTTTAACATTTGGGGAATTGCACCAAATTACCATTCAATATATAAACTCAGTGTGTAGTTTGCCGAGCCATTTTTCATCAAGTGAGCATTGTCAGAGAAACTAGGCTGACGCAATAGATTTTGGAGAGTAGTGAAGACAGCGTATTGCATTGTGGAACAATAAAAATAGACTGACGGAATAACTCATTATCCCTTTTGGCAATATTCTAACCTTCTCCGAGACCCTCACTTTTATAGAATGTCAAGACAATGACGAATAAAAACGGAAACCTATGGTAACAAATACAATAGTAGACTAGTCTGCTCCAGGGAAGGTGCCTCCCACTGCTTTGGAGAACAAGTCACGCTAAGTTAGTCTACACTTTACTTCATCAATGCACTTGTGCACAGCACACCAATGCCCTAGCCTAGAACCTTCCACAAAGTACAGTCTGGTGGAAACCGGTGGCAACCATCTCCTTCAACACATGCTAGTAACTTTCAATTTGTGCTTTCAAAACCATGGTCCTTCATCATCCGACTGCCACAATCATGTGATGCGTCCAGGCGCTCGGGTTTCTAATGCCACCCACCTAATCCCTTACTCGTTCATTTGCTAGAGTATCGCTAGTTCTGGAACTCAGGCAATATATCGCATCCTACCCAGCGACCGGTTTTTCAATAGAAAAACCTACTTCATAATCTCTATATTAAAAGTCCCTGAAACCAAACTCGGCTTGCATTTAAGCATTGGGGTTCCCTATTTGTATTTTTATCAAACCCAATTAATCTTGAAGAAACTACTTTTTTGTATTTATTTTCTTGTTTGTTCATTTATTTATTTTATTCATTTGGTGCTTATATAGCGCTTTTATCCTAAAAGCTTCACAACTATTTAATAAAAGGGCACAAAAAATGCAAGTAACTGATAAAACCCCACGCCTAGAAAATATCTAATTTACATGACAATATCTCAAAGGGGAGAATGCAAAATATGATTTAGGGAGCCTTTTCAATAGAATAAGAGCAGCATAACAGTTAATCTCAAATGGTAATGGGTTCCAAAGCTTTGGCACACAGTTGGAAAAAACGAAAACGTGAGTCACATGGTGGGTGAGGAACTGTCAACAAGGAGTGAAGCAGAGCGAAGGTTGCTAGAGTGCTGATTTAGAGATATAACCGATTCCATATAAGGAGGAACTAAAGCATATATATATTTAAAAAGAAGACAAAGTAACTGATATTCAAAGCAATGCTGGATGGGGAACTAATGTAAATGAGAACGCTAAGGAGTAATGTAAGCAGAAATGGGAAGATGAAAAAGAATCCTAACGGCACAATGTAGAAGCGATCATAAAGCCCGACATAGAGCAACAATAGTGTAGGCAAAATAGCACGATAGACTGGGGTAAAAGTTTAGTGACAAAAAAAGTGAGATCACCACACATTTTTAGAATATTATGTAAGTGAAAGTGACCAGATTCAACCACTGTAGCAATCTGAGCCTGGAAAGAAAAAGATGAAATCAAGGATGATGCCTAGGTTGCAAGCCTGATATGAAAGAAGAAGCTGTAGTGAAGAGAAAGATATAAAGGCAGGAGGAAGCATTTGGTGAGAAGCAGTTCAGATTTTATGGCAGCTAGACAAGCAGACAAACGTTGATGGATGTAGTTGGTCAATGAGAGAAATGTTGCCAGAATCTCAGTGTTCTCTGCATAGAGGTAAGCATGAAAACCAACACTTGTAATTAAGGAGGCTAGTGAAGATGGATAGGGGTGAAAAGAATTGGCCCAAAAACACAGCCCTCTGGAACACCATAAGGAGAAGGGAAAAAGCAGGAGGGAGAACCTTTCCAAGAAACAGTAAAAGATCGATTGGAACGAAGGCACAAATCACGTCCCAGGGGTCACCACTTTAAAGTGAGCGTCCCCCAAAAGGGCATTTATAACTCCCCAGTGAGAGTCAATGATGGACACACCCCAGATGAGACCAAGACCAAGTGCGGGTGAAGTCAAAAAGTAAAAGTTTATCCAAACCAATATAGGGCAAGCAGAGAACTCTGCAAACTCCGAGAGCGCTCTGCCAAACATCAGCAAACATTCACATTTTGTTACAAAACCATGTCACCTATGACGTGGGAGCTAAGGGATACATAAATCGATGAGATTGGGCAATGGGGAAGGGCACATATAGATCTGTAGGGGCGAAGCTTCAGGATTGGCGAGGCTCTTTGAGGTGTCATGGTGATGCTTGCAGGTCAGCTGGACCCATCAGGGTGGAGCTCTGCTCAGATGGTGGTTGATTGATACATCTTGACTGCACTAACATTTTGCACTTGTGGCCACACATACTCATTCAGTGTAAATTGTAATTCATGATGCCCTGTAAATCCTACAAATCGTTATTCCAACATCACAAGAAAAATAACACATAACTCTAGGTGTGAGTACTTCATTATCAAAAAATACTATACAAGGGGTGAGCAATAGGTGAGCAGGTTCATGGGTTTAGGTGGCTTTCCAGGGGGCACAGACAGGGATACATCTATCATTCCTCTTTGTTAGATCTAGTGGGTGACGCTTTTTGTAGTATGTTAATACAAGAGAAAATATATGGCCTCTATGGTCAGTCGGGGTTACGGATGAACTGGGATACTATGGGGTCAGAGGGCACTTAGCCGGTATATCAAGAGGTGGTGGGACGAGAGGAGTCCGGGGGCTCGGGAGGGTAAACACCTTGTGCTGGCTCAGGAGGATGGGGAGGGGTTGCATTCATAGCATCACATAGTCGGTAGAACCAGGACTTTACATCTTATCTTGGCCAGAAAGGGGGTGGGGGGTGAGGGCTGAGCACGCAGCAATTCAGGAGAGGGGAGTGAGGGCCCTGCAGCTTGTTGTGCCGTGTCTCGTGCATTTTGTGGGGGTACACATGAATCATACAAATGAGGCAAAATAGGCCAGTGTATGTGTAAGTACATTAAGAGGTGTGCAAAGTTTTATTTGCAATATGGGGTGCCTGCTTTCAATGCATGGGCGGTTATACACATGCTACAACGGACACCTTATTATACAGTTGACACACATCATAATAAACCATACATATTGCGATACTAATTGAATGTATTGGGAATCATACAGTTTTAGAAAATCATTGAGTATACATTGCTATCATACTGTCATGACCACTGTGAGGGGGCACAAGTTGTGCCAATAGCTGTCTCCCACCAGAACCCTGAGGGCCTTAAAACCACTGCAAAAGGGCTCCTGGAACCAGTCCTGGCGCCTTTGGCACCAGGCTCATATGTAGGAAGGAAGGGCTGTTCAAACTAGGTCCCGTTTATGTACATGGGCCTTTAAATCCAACATGGAAGCACCCACAGTCTAGTTCTAAGAACCAAGCCATGCGATCTAGTGTTTTGGGTGTGGCAGGCCGGGAACTACTTTCCATGGTACTACTTTACCTGGGCTATATAAACCACACCCTGACTGCAGAACATGCTTCGTGTTGTTCTGCAACCAGCAGCGTGACGCTCACCGTCTCCAGCTCCTGGTCTTCAGCATCTTCCTGTAATCCTGCAAGAAAAAGATTATTCTGTCTTACCTGAGAAAACACCATCCAGCACTCAGCATCTCAACTGGGCTGCAATTTGTGGAAACCGAGAGAAGAAGAAACACTCACCTGTGAGTACTAGCTTAAGGACTTCCGGCGAACTGCTACCAGAGCTGTTGTTCGAACATTGCGACCTGCAATAACGAGAAGGGGAAAAACAATATTAGATAGAACGCGCGCTTCCAAAACATCGAATTCCATCAGTCTTACCTGAATTCCATCGCGCTACGCCACGCTTCCATCTGGAGCACCACAGCAACATCTGCAAAGGAAAAGAGACATATTTAGGTTTGCTTTCAATATTAAACAACCACACACAGCACTGTACTTACCTTAACGGATTCTGGGGGCCTGTTTTTCATCGCGCTGTCATCCACTCGCAGCACCACAGCGGCCTGTGAGGAGAAGACGAAGAAAACACAGGTTAGCTTTAAAAGACGAAGGTGCTGCGCTTCGCGCTTTCTCTTACCTAGTAATGCGCCTCTCCGTCCGGCAAGCCAGCATCAAGACCTTCTCACCTGAAAAGGAGATAAAGATATTAACGAATTCCCACCATAAGCAGAACAAAGACTTAAAATTAACAAACCTACCTACCTACCAGCAGATTCGGGTTCACAGCAGGCCTGGGCCCAAGGAAGGCATATTGTACCAGTGAAGCAACTCGGGCAGCTCGCCAATAAACGTCAAGCGCCCCTGCCCAAGAAACGCAGGACGGATAGCTCACCCTACAAATAACTAAGATTCATTATTCAGCACTGGGCAACTATGCATCCAGGGTTCCAGCTCTCAGAGCCTTCCAGACGCCCCCGGGGATATCAGGTGAGCATAACACATGCATTGCTTTGTGTAGTCTGTAACGACCACTAATCCCTGCCCGGTGATAAGGGGCTTAAACATACAATTCATGGCTCTGCGTGCAATCTGGAATGGGTGAGGGTCACCATATTTAAATACATACAATCAATCTCGTGGCATACAACAGGAGTGAATTTATAGTCCCTTCAGAGGGATTAGCTTTATGGGTGAAGCGGGGTGGCACACGGGCTATGTATGCGTGTCTGGTACTTCAAACGGGGATCAGGGTTGGGGGGCTTATCCACAGCATATGTCATAAATGTGGGGTCTGCGACGGGACAGGACAAGTTTTATGGAGATAGCTTGTTTTTCTCAAACCCCAGCTTTGGCCCGGGCATCTGCAGGTCAGTGATGGACTACGGAAGGTGAAAGATACAGTGTTTGTCATGTAACTTGTTCACGCCTAGTCTCCCGTGAGAACAGGCCTGCAGCAGGGACGCTGAGGGGAGGAGGGCGAGGGAAGTGCCTGGCTCGCTGTGCGCGGTCAGTAGGGGAGAGCTGCAGCCCTGCAGACCGATTGTGTTTGTGAGGCCTAAGTTATTATGTTCAAAATGGAGTCTGAGCGTGCCACAAATTGGAGTCTGGTACCATGCTGCTGGCTGAGTGTTGCAGTCACATGTGTCGACCCGCAGCCACCCCGCATCCCTGGCCACAGGCGCAGGGGTGGCTGCTGGACGAGTCGTCTGTATGTCGGGGAGAATGAAGGGAGGGGGTCCTTGAAGACCTTTCCTTTCATACATAGTATAAAATGCAAAAGTGTAGATTAAAACGTTTCCAAATGCAGGGTAGTGTGGTGAAATATGTGACGTGGTGCTCGCCTCAAACAACCATGCTGACTCATCTATTGGTCCCAGGAGGTTTATTGTAGCTTTTTCCGCGAACACAGTGTCCTTTCTTTGAAAAGGGATCTTTGGGCCTACCAGGTTCTTCGGGAAGTTTAGCACTAGGGCCATCCCCTCCTTCTCTAAACTTCTCCAGCCTTTTCCTCCTCTGTAACTCAGGCTTCCGTAACAGGGATGTTAGTTGCTAGATATCAGTGCCACCTAAAATCATCTTTTTTTCTGGAGCCATCAGTGCTTCATGAAGACGTTGACCAACTATCACCCTAGAGATTTTCTATCTTTCTTGAACCTAGCCCCGTTTGGTATTCTATGGCTATTCGGGATGGTGCCTTCTTCCGCACTGTACCACTTGGTATTATTGCACATAGTCTCACCTGACCGTTCTCTGCACTGGTCCACAAGATATTAATCTCCCGCCATCTGCTGTCCCTCGCCTTTCACTCTCCCCCTCCCTACCCACACTCTTTGATCTTACTTTTCTTCCTACTTCAGTTCCTCCGCTCTGTACTGTTACTCCCACATACTATTTTTGGTGGTATCCTAGCCTCCCTCCTATGCTACCTTTTTGTCCCTACTACTCTGTTACTACTACCACTTCTTAACACCACTCCTTATTCTGCTACTCCCTTTCACAGGTCCCACCTCTATACTGCTCCCACTCTGCTACTACTACTTTAACACCACCACTACTTCTCCCTCTAGTCTTATTCTTCACATTTGTTATTGCTATTACTACCTCTCTATCTTAACTACTACCAGTTCACTCGCTCCTTACACGTAAACACTCCACAGCCCCCCTCCCTCCAATAGCTACACACTCCTTTTCCCTTCGGCTCATCTGGTCACTCGGTAGTCCTCCACAACCACCTCCTGTCCTCACCCAACTAAGTCACATTGGATACTCACAATGACACACCTCCTTGAATACCCCACTCCTCCCCTATCCAATACCTTATCCTCCTTGAGCGGGAGAGGATGTCCTGGGAAGGGCTGGAGGAAGGCTTGAAAGAGCTTGCCAGCCATGCCCTTTTAGAACATGGAGATTGGGACAGTCCATAAGGGACTGTTTGCCGTTCTTGTTAAGGCCTACCTGTAGGCCCCCTTCAAATACAAAGATCTCTAGTGGGCTAGTGTATACTTTATCAATGCAGCCTTTACGAAGGCCCCGTTTTAATAAATGCATCCCTGGTCTAGTGGGGTTTTTAAGCCTTCCTGGAGGCCTGACTTCAATGGAAAATAAATATGGTGGTTTAGTAGGTTTGTTTCCTCTGCGCATGTTCCGGTAGATCCGTCTGCTGGGGCCGCTCTCTGCTCCAGGACTTTCGAGGACTCAAGTAGCCTCTGTGACATCCTCTTCTCTGATGATCGGTGCTGCCGTAGGTTCTGCTGCGGCCTGCTGACTCCCCCCTGTCTGTGGTGGTTTCTGCTGTGTTCCCGCCTCCACCACCTTTAGATAAGTACAGGAAGGGATGGGGCCTGCCCCCACATGCTCAACGGGGCTGTTTGCGCTCGGGCTCTCTCCCTTCCCTGACAGGGCCGTAAAAGTGGCCCTGCCACATGTTTGCGTGGTCAATTCTTAGTCAAAAATGCGTTGTTGCATAGTTTCACTTTCACATTCCTAAGGAACCCTTGGATTAATTTTATATGGCTTGTGATCCAAAGTGATACTCCCTGAAAGCTCTTGCTGTGCTTCTAACCATGCCTTGCAGATTTTACAGGGACTTATCAGCAGTGTACAGCCAAAGTCAATGGCAGGAAGACTGATGCTGCACATTTCTCGCATTCTTCTAGGTTTCTAATGATTGTGGTTGCATTGGGCAGGCGGGTCCTTTGCATTGATAGATGGGTGACATAACACTTTCCTTCCTCTCTCGACTCTCGAGACCAGAGAGGGGCAGCCATCCTAAGCAGCTGTTCTGCTAGACTGACAAGGCCACTGCGAGCACAAGAGAGGGCACGAGTGTCCAGGGGAATGGAGGACCTAGGAATGGGTAATAGGGCACATATGTTTCATTTCATTAAGTGTGGGAGGAGAGGGATGCTCGGGGTGGGTGTGGAAAAGTGATCTGTATTTCAAGCCCATGGAGTAGTCCTGCCTATATTTAAAAGTGGCGTATTAAAATGCACACGATTTGGACATCGATAAGTGTCTCTGCAATGAGATTTCCCAATGGCAACAATCGGAAAACCTCAAATATTAATGTAATGTTCAGATTCTTCATCAATACCATTTCGTCCAAAGCAGTCTCCCTGAGGATACTGTGGGTGGCAAATTATTTTCAATGACTGCTTTATAACTTCCAAATTGGCATGAGAACATCCCTTGTTTGGAATGTTGACTTTTGGAAAAACGTTTTGTTACACGTCGAAGTATTTCCCCCTGGGTAAACAAGCGGAGTTTGTACCTTGTGTTGACGCGAAATCATTACGTTGAAGGAACTTGAGACCTCATCTAAAAGGGGACAAAAAATACATTGATAATTGCCTTGAAAACCGTTAACATGGGTGCAATGGAGAGGTACAGAATTTTCAGACTGACTGAGGAATCCACAAAGCAATATCCTATTGGAGCGTAAGGCATCCACACCTAAAGCCACCTCTGAGTCTACAATCGGACTCTTTATGTGCAACTTGCTCCTGAATATTGGTGTTTTCTACCTGGAAAGAAGCTGTTTCAGGCATTGGAAAGCCCAATAGGAACATGTTAAGTGGAAGTTAATCTACAAAATGCAGAGGGCCCTTGTGTAGAATAGAAGGCTCATAAGATCATGACCCGTTCCTTTTGGAAGACCTGGCTTTTAGGGTCAAAACATTTGCCACTGAAATTAAAAACTCACACTGTGATAGGACAATGCCTCTGCTCTTTGAATAACTAGGAAGAAG
Source organism: Ambystoma mexicanum (assembly GCF_040938575.1). Lineage (NCBI taxonomy): Eukaryota > Metazoa > Chordata > Amphibia > Caudata > Ambystomatidae > Ambystoma > Ambystoma mexicanum. The sequence goes on along the minus strand of NC_090941.1, from coordinate 971,093,946 downwards.
GGAAATCTCTGGCTAGGAATTTTAGGGTTCACACCAGAAGTGCAAACTTTAACCATGCACAGAGGTTTTGATGATGAAACCCTGTATTGCTAAGCATGTGGAGGTGCTTGAGAAAGTGCAGTGAGACGGACCTTCCCAAAGCCAGCTTGCAGCAGAAGAGCCTTTTTCTTAGGATTCATTACAGCTTGATGTGATGCAACACCCCGCATTCATTTCTTTCTGGGCTTAGACACAGCGCATCAGGGAGTTGCATACGATTAGTTCAACATGAGCAGTTATTGCAAGGAAATCCCTAGAAAAGAGTTGGTACCGATACTGCATAAATGGTGTGCAACGAGTGCTTTCAATACTAATTGTATTTATTTGTGATTTGTAAGACCCCTATCTCATGCGTGTTACTTCTAGATGCCAATTAACGATTTTGACAATAATTGCTCTTTTATAAGGCAATTAACAACGGTAACTGGGATTCGAACCCCTGTTGCTCTACTTTGTCTTCCTTCCAAGACAAACCGGTTGCCCCGGGGTTATCCTCCCAGCCCGATACATGAGAACAAAGCTTTGGTACAATATCCTGATCCTTTATTTCATATATCATTTAACTTGTGCCAAATGAAAAACTCGCCAATTATTTTGAATAAAGCACATTTGCAGAAATGCTTTCAAAATGGGTGTTTTGAGATGCAAACACACATTTGAAAGCTAAAGGACTGTGCAATATGCTTTGTGACATTTTATTTAGAATTCAGTATGCAAACAATTTCCATAACTTAAATTACACGTTTTACAAGACTTAATAACAGGGTCCTAATTCATCCCATAAGATGTAAGAATGGAATGCACATCTCCACTAAACAGAAGCTCTCCTTAATGCCTTTAATAACATATCCTTTCATGTACATTAAGAACTGAAAGACTTTTCAAAACGTTGACTTTATCCCCCAAATCCAATTGAGCAAATCCCTATGGAACTCTGGAATGGAAAACGTCTACTGAAGTGAACTATTCTGGTGATGTTGCCCCTTTATCCTTTTCAAAGAGATTATACTAATTGAATAGGAGTGGAATGTCTGTATTGGGGTTTCTTTCTTTTATGTATGTTTTCTGCATTTTGTTTGAATGATTTCAGCTGAGATGTGCACTGCAGTTTTTACCTCAAGTCTGTAATTATTATTTAAAGTTCATTCCGCTGTGCAGTGTATGCACATGGTTTTGTTGACATAGGTTACTCGTGTGTTGGTTAATGTGCAGTTGGGATGGCCTAGTGTGACATCACCATGACATTCAGCTGAACGCACATCGTGGAAATTGAGTGTACTTAAACAATTCCACTAAAGCAGGTCGTATAATGTGCACTTGCTACTAGCCACTTGTGAGTCATACATGACTATTTTCAAATAAGAAAGAAATGGTGTGCTCTGTTCATGTGGACAATGCCAGGGTCAAGTGACTTTTTATGCCTGGCTCTAGTAGCTTCCAATGTACGTTTTAACCCTGCTCTAAAATATGGTCTGTCTGGGCAAGTTAGTGATTATATTTTTATTTTATTTTGTGGATTTAATGGCAGTTTGGAAAAATGCAGGGTTGCGATTTGCAAATGTCTGTTTGCTTTGCTGTCCCTCTACTAGTTCTGATAAGTAGTTTAGGGCCCGAAATACTGCCAGTCCTGTGAGTTTTGTACACGTTGTCCAGGCTGGGGGCTTTAGGAATTGAATGATTGTTTAGCTACAATCACTTCATTGTGCATATACAGTAAACTAAACCAGGCAAATGAGTCCCAAAGTAGCTAATTTAACAATGGATCCACTCTTCCTTTGTCCTCCCTTGCCACCGGGCTCGCTCTCTCTGTGCCCTCCCTCGCCCCTGCTCTCCCTTTATTCCACCCACACCTGGGCCCGCTATACCTCTGTCCTCCCTTGCACCCCAGCCCCCCCCCCTCCCCGGGGCCGCTCTCCTTATGTCCTTCTCGCCCCGCTCACCCCGTCACGCTATCCCTTTCTCCCCTCCTCCGCTTTCCCTTTGCCCTCCCTCACCCCTCACGCGGGCCACTTTTCCCTTTGCCCTTCCTAACCCCCCTGGGCCTGCTCTCCATTTGGGTATTCTTTTTGAGAATACATTTCCTTTTCCCTTCTCTTTCCCTCTCTGGTCTGACTGCCATTCACCTCCGCTATGGAGAAGACACCATTTAAATTTTGTCCGTCATGCAACGTCATGCAACAGAAAATACCTCTGGAAAGACCTCCATCGCAAATGCAATAGGAGCTTACCTTGTGACCACAACAAGCGTTCCTGCAAGTCCTGCTAACTCTCTTGTCCGAAGACAATAAAAGATAGGCGGACAAAGCAGTGGGCCGCCTACGCAATGCAGGCCGAAAGTTGTACCCACCCCCCCCCCCCCTTGTTGGCGTCGTCGCCTCACGAGGACACTAGCGCCAGCCATGGCTACTGTCTGGAAGCCATAGACCTTTTAGCGGTACCCTCTGGGTTCCCAACTGCCTGTCCCCGGCCCCAACAGACAGACCACGGGTTCTGTTATGGGGAGTTCACACCCCGGCTACAGGGGCACACATGCACCATCCAAGGAAAAACACACAACCCACAAGGTCTTTTCTGACGCGTTCAAGAAGCAATATTCCCGCCAAAAACATCGGTCCCTGCTGAAACTCACGGTCCGGCACCCTCCCTGCATCAGTCTTCTCATCATGCGACTGGGTTCCCTCACACAAGGGATTTCCCATAAATAAAAGTACGCGGCTACCGACACTTCGTCCAAGGGCGCACTCGCACCTAAGGCTTCAGCGGAGTCGGCATCCGCAACGATGCCTTCAGGCACGTCGAAACACAGTATTCAGCCGCCGAAAATACACAAGAGTCTTGTGGCTGTTATTTTAGCAGCGGAACAACCCAGGAGCACCCCCTCTCATCGAGAGGAGTACTCTGAAGGCACCCAGCCCTTTTATATGGCTTTTTCTGGAAAATCTCCCCCTTCTGAGCATCCTCTACCGCCTCCAGACCCGTCTGCTTCATCCCTGTGGACTAGACAGAGGTTTGAGAATTATATGGATACAGTGTCCCAATTCATAGACTTCTCAGAGAAATGCTTTACTCCCAAGAGACCAAGGGAGGAGGAGGAGGACTCCTGTCCCATTACACCAAAAGCTGCAGAAGCTTCCTAGTCGATCACAAACCCATCAGGAGGAGGTTTTTGAGTACTCCGACCCAGAGGAAACCTATGAGTACATTCCTTTTGGCCAGGAAGCAGCTGACCGGTGCCCAGACTGGGAACAAGATCAGCCAGTAGATCAAGGGCCTTGGCTCTCACCAACTCATACCCCAGACATAGACATTATTTGCCTGGACCCGCCTTCATCCCCTCAACAAAGGCAGTCATTGCCAGCAGAGGACCAGATGGTATTTAATGCCATCCTAAAGAGAGCCGCAGATCACTTTCAAATTGCTACGCAGGAGACTGTCCAGGACTCTGACTTTGCTGATAACATTATTAAAGAAAAACCTCCCTCTAGTCAGGCTATCCCTCTGCTCAACTCCAAAAAAAAAACGCCTTGCTCCTGCATTTATTGTCTCCTTCAATCACAAGGGCTGTTAACTTTCTGGTTGAGAAACTGTTCCGCCCCTCTCCATCTGACCCTATGTACATTCGAGGGCATGCCACAGTGGACTCTGGTTGTTACAACCACCAGGAAAAGGGTAGGGGTGCCACCATCTACGGCGGAGGCTCCCCCGGATAAGGACTGCAAAATATTCTATGCCGCCTAGGGCTTCTCCCCAGATGTACTGGGGTCATTCCACGCCATGGTCACCCCGCGTCTTTTCCAGCTGACACCAGGAGAGGCCAAGAAGGAGGGTTTCCTTTATCAACGCGGGAAGCCAAGATGAAGACCATTCTGCCGGTGCCTCTCCTGGATGAGGTCTGGTTTGAGTGCCTGGCACTGAAGAGGTATCCCGCCTCAGCCCAAGCAAAAAGTGACCGACTAGAGATGAAGTACTGGGTGCCGGAGTCTGCACCCAAGTGCCTGCAATCGCAGCCCTCACCGGACTCGGTGTTCTCGGCAGCTGCGAGGAAGAAGTCTCAGAATCGGTCTTCTTCGGCCTCTGTCCCCACGGACAGCGAGGGTAAGAAGTTGGACGCCATGGGTAAAAAGGTGATCTACTCTGCAGCAGCGACGGTCAAGGCAGCGAATGCCCTGGCAATCCTGGCCAGATAACACGAAGGAGCTATGGTACAAGAGGCCCCGCTGCTGGAATTTCCCCCTGACGACAAACTGGTCGAGGAATTGGAGATCCTCCAAGAAGGCGATGTGGCTTCGGACCATGCCATCACTGTGGCCCTGGACATCGCAACACAGGGTTCTGACAGATGGGGAACAGCGTCTGCCTCAGTCGTTGAGGCTGGTTGAAAGTCACCAACTTTAGGCAGGAAGTCCAGACGAGGGTCCTGGGCATGCCTTTTGACAGGGACAATCTCTTTGGGAAGGTAGTCAAAGAATCATTGCAAACCATCAAGACCAACACGGAGAAGGCCCGTGCCCTAGGCATGCTGCAACATTGTTCTTCCTTTCGTGCCTCAGAAGGGAAATCCGGCAGGTCATCGAAGGGTTTCGTAGGAGGATCAACCTTGTACCGCCGACCTTCCGGTTCCAACACCGAGAGGCCTACAGGTGTTCCCATGGTGCCCACTTCAGTCATTGCTCGCAAGGCGGCATGCGGGCCCTGAAGCAGGAATGAACCGGCCAGGCCGTCGGGCCCCCACCTATGCGCCCCAGTGGGAGGCTGGCTAGCGGGCTTCATCAGCAAATGGGAAAAGATCTCCATAGACCGATGGGTGCTGGATGCTCTCGCCACACTCTAGAATTCCAACAGATGTGTCCACGGATACCACTGGTGGCCCGGCAGGAGTAGCACATCCCTCGGCTCCTACAAGAAGTAAGGGCCATGTTAAGAAAAGGGGCGATAGAGGTGGTGCCAAGGCAACTCTGGGACTCCTTAGTCTACTCCAGATACTACTTGGTAAAAAAGGCGGCCAGGGGTTGCAGGCCCACTTTCAACCTGCAGCTTCACAAGTGCCTCGAGTCCCAAAAATTCAGGATGGTCACGTTGCAGCATGTGCTCGGCCAACTGGAGGAAGGAGACTACTTGACGTCGCTGGATCTGGAGGACGCATACTTCCACATCCCCATTCACGGGAAGCATCGGAAGTTCCTGCGCTTTGTTGTGCATGGAAAGCACTACCAATTCAAAGCCCTTCCCATTCGGACTGAAGTCTGCGCCCAGGGTGTTTACGAAGTGCCTGGCACCAGTGGTGGCCCATCTGCATCTACAGGGATCCCATTGTAGCCGTACCTCGATGACTGGCTCATCCGTGCCTAGTCCAGGGAGGTCTCCGTCGAACACACTGATGGGAATGTCCGGCTGCTGACAGGTCTGAGATTCTCAGTGAACTATCTAAAGTCATGCTTGATTCCATCGCAGAATGCGCTGTTCCTGGGGTCCAGGCTCAACACAGTCTCTTGCCTAGCAGCCCCCTCCGAGGAGAGAATAGCGGCCATACTGGACAAGGTGCAACGGCTGTTGGCACTGAAGACCTCCACAGTACGGACCATCAAGTCGCTGCCCGGCATGATGCTGTGTATTTACCTGAATAGTCTGTAAAGGTTGCGCATGCGACCCCTTCAGGAATTCCTGGATGCCCGCTGGGTCCAGGTGTACGGAAACTTTGCAGGCAAGAGTGTTCTAGACGAGGAGTTCTGTCGAGTGATCAGGCCTGTGGCTGCTGGATGCGAAGTACCTCCTGAAACCGCAAGCCATGTTTTGGGCCCTGAAGTCATTCCTCACGTCCCTCAAGGGCAAGGTGGTGAGGGTCTTCACGGACAATACCACCACGATGTTCTACATCAGGAAGCATGGGGGCACCAGATCCCCAGCACTCTCCAGAGAGGTGCAGGACTTGTGGGACTGGGCCGTCGCTCAGGGGATGTTACTCATTCCGTTTCACCTGGCAAGAGTCCAGAACACCATCGCCGACTCCCTTAGCAGGGATCTGTGTTCTTGCCACAAGTGGGAGCTTCGGCAGGATCAAGTAGACAACCTCTTACTCAAGTGGGGCAGGCCCCAGATTGATCGGTTTGTGACGGCGACAAACTCCAAATGCCTGAGGTTCGCTAGCATGTTCCACCAGCCGAAGAGCATGGGGGACGCGTTCTCCTTCCTGTGGGAAGGCCTGTTCTGTACGTGTTCCCTCCGTTGCCTCTACTGCTGCGAGTCCTCCATCAACTCAAATGGTGCTGATGCCCGATTATCCCCGTTGCCATGACATGGCCGAGGCAGATGTGGTACCCGGACCTTTTCAGCCTGTCAACGTCACCTCCAGTCAAGCTGCCAGTGGTAACGGATCTGCTCGCCAGAGAAGGAGGCACAATCCTACATCACAACCCAGGATCACTGAACCTGAAGGCCTGGCTCCTGCAGCCTTGAGTTTGGTGGGTACGAGCTACCGGCAGACTGCAGGGAGGTCCTTGTGCTACAGGCACAAGTGGAAACGTTTTGCAACATGGTGCCGGACGCATAAGCTCTGATGGTCACGGCCCCATAAATCCTATTGTACTTGTTGTCCTTGGCCAAAGCGGGGCTGGCACACTCCTTCATCAAACTGCATCTGGCAGCTATCTCCCACTACACCAGGACTCCGGGACGGTCTTCTCTTTGGTCAAACTGTTTAGTCAAGGAGTTCCTCAAAGGACCGTTTTGTTCCCGCTGGTGAAGGTGCCCTCCCCGGCGTGGGACTCAATGTGGCGCTGTCAAGGCTCATGCGGGGGGGGCCCTTCGAGCCAATGCATCAAGCCCCTCTAGTTCCTTTTGTGGAAAACTGCTTTTCTCATGGCATTCACCTCTGCCAGGAGGATAGGTGAGACCCAGGCCCTGTCCTGCAAGCGGCCCTATCTGACTTTTCACGACACAAGGGTGGTGCTGCAGACGCACCCCTCCTTCATGCCAAAGGTCCTGTCGGAATTCCACCTCAATTAAACTTTAGTGTTGCCTGTTTTTTCCAGATCCTTCATCAGCGGCTGAAAGGACTTTGCACTCGCTGGATGTGGCACGTGCTCTGAACTTCTGTGGCACGCACGAAGAGTTTCCGGAAGACATCTCAACTTTTCGTGAACTTTGGTACTGTGAACCATGAGAAGACTTTGTCCAAGGCTTCCATTTCCAGGTGGCTCTCCAGCTGTATCGCGCACTTCTCACCGGTTGGCAAACCGACCGCTGCCCGGCTGTCCGAGAGCACATTCCACCAGAGCGATCACTGCAACAACAGTGTTCCTGTCTGGTGTGCCCCTGCTGGACATTTTCAGGGCTGCTATGTGGAGGTCTACACACACCTTCACAAGATTCTACTGTGTCGACAGGGATTCCAGGGAGGAGTCCAGGGTAGGCCAAGCAGTGCTACGCAACCGGTTCGCTTGAAGGTGAGCCTGTTCCGGAGGTAAGTAATTGCTTCTGTTGAGCCTTGCCACCTCCTATTGTTGTGTAATGTTGTACTGCTGTGTATTCTTTATTCCTGAGCATGTGAATCCATGCCAGACCCAATGCTGGAGATGGAACAAGTTCCTTACCTGTAACTATTGTTCTCCAGCATGGGTCTGGCATGGATTCACCCTCCCACCGTCCTTTCTGAGGCTCCTCTTGGTCATACTGCCGCTTTACGTGCTTACCAAATCTGAAGATGGCTGCCAGAGGAGTGGCTGAGGGAGAGGGCAGTCATTGGCTGGGGCAGTATGACCCATAGCTCAGTGATTGGTTTAGAGGAGAAATACAGTTTGTAAGTGAAAATGAAACTGTTCTTTCTTTTACTGAAGATTCCCAGCCTGACAACTGGGAATATTCATGAGAATGTAAATCCATGCCAGACCCATGCTGGAGAACAATAGGTACAGGTAAGTTGTTCCTTACTAACATATTAAAAGATGCATATAAACTGTCAATCGCATCAGAAAACCGCAATGTACCATACATATGAGAAAAATAAACACACCAAAATATATCACAAATTTACAAGCTAGACCCAAATTGCTATATGGGAGAAACTACGTTGGGTTATTTGGGATATCGCCTTCAGTATTCCCATTCAATTTGTGCGGCGACCATTTGTTCATATACTCTGCCCAACGCAAACCATTATCCATTGTGCTGTTTCACTTAATAGGGCCCTCTTGACCGCCTCCCTTGGTCGTGTGCTTGGGAACCCTACAATTAAAATCTCCTGTTTTTATGATTCCATCTCACCCAAAATGGGTATACCATGTAGTCAAGATTTCATTCAAATAATTAATCAATATAAAAATAAACCAACAAATATATATTCTATGGTTTGTTAATGACACGTTGGTTGCTGAACTATTTTTAATAGCAGGCCAATGTAATTTTACGGTGTTACCCAAATTGTTCGTTTACAATTGTTCGAATTAACAATTGACCGAATTTAAAGGGTCACAATTGACCTTTTCACAGTTGACCGTATATATATTTTTGATGTTTGTTAATCTGCTTAGAATCACATGCTGTGCATAGGTCCGACATCCAGTGGTCACTGCAGAGTATTGCATTTTGTTTTTCGTAGTCGAAAAGGGGACGTCGACAAGGCGTGTCTGTAACACTATCCCTATAGTGACGTGTGTTGTACCCATAATCCCTCACGCGTCGAGGTCCCTCAGATTGTTTTTTTCCGCCCAGCTTCTGGTCGCCTTACGCGGAGCTCCTAGAGAGACATTGCAAATACTTACTACGGACCTCGGTCCTTAATTATACTTATTATATTGTTAAAGATCCCTCCCCTCGAAGGTTAGCTGTGAAGCTGTTTCTCCGCCGAGAAAGTTTTCGACGGAGGGGAAGAGACGGAGGAGATCCTTCGGCGCTGCCGAACACGTGGCCTGGCCTCACCGGCCAACATACAGTAGGGAGAGTGGGGGTTTGAACTTTTATCTTCTCTTTGAGAATGTCTTTCTTTCTCCCCTATCTTTCCCTTGGGGTTGTTATCACCAGTTATTATTGCCTCAGCTATGGAGAGGACACCTTTTAAGTTTTGCCCACGCTGTAGGGGCAAATACACTTGGAAGGACAAACACAAGCTCTGTAATCGTTGCTGGCTCCTCAATCTTAAGGAGGACAGCTGCGCGGCCTGTAAGCTCTTGAAACCAAGAACTCTTAAAGAACGCAAAGTTAAGAGGTGGGTGGACTACGCTATGTCGAAGTCAGTTTCCTCACCCGCCGCCGCTGTTACAGAAAGTGACGAGGAGGGTGATAACTCGACGTCCGTTACGGAAGTCATTAACCCCCAGAAGGAGCGCTCGCGCTCCTCGACCCCGACGGGCTCGGCTCACGCCCTGCTCATGGGGATGAACACCCCGGCGACAAGGACGCACACAGACCCCATAGGCCTAAGCACACAACCCACGGCTCTATTTCGTCGAAGACGAAGGATCCATCAGCGCCGAAGGGGACGCAGGGCTCGGACCGTAAGGGTCTCAAGCCCCACCCGCAAACGCAGCCGCGACCAGCGATTGGGCTTTCATCAAACACGGGCGCTACCCCAAAATCATCCGACGTAACGCTCCATAGAGCGGCCGTCGAGGAACAACGCGTAACGCAGGCAACATCGACACCAGAGTCCTCTACTGACAAACTCGTTGTCGAGAGCCTGGCGAATTGTTTCCGAAGACACACGTAAGCGGACGACGAAACAAACGTTGAATACCGCACAAAAAGCTATAGAAAAGCCGAAAAAGCATAAGAGTAGCCAGGAACTGCCCCTTTCATCTAAGGGCACTTCGGAACTACCGGAGGGCTTTTCAGATGGCGACGGAAACCTTTCTTCGACGTTGTGGGAGCGTTCTAAGCGTTTTGAAGGTGAAAACACTGATTTCCCCCCTCTAGACTATTCAGGGGTCCCCCATGAGACCCTTGAAAGACTCCATTCTTGTATGGAGAAAATGGAATGGTTTTTGGGAAACCAAAACCCACCCACACCCAAAAGACTAAGAGAATGGCCCCAAAATTCCCCTTCTACAGACGTATATGACCTCACGGAAGAGGAGCAATACCTCCAGGAGGATGATGAGTGTTTGGGTGGAGAGGAAGAACATGAGGAAGAGGGGTTTGAAGAAGATCCTTACACTAGTGCAGGAGCTTTCGAAGAAGATACAGCTACCTCGGCAATCCCCATCAGTGCACTCAGACCCTGATGTCTTTCACCCTTCTCCTCCCAAGGATTCACCTATTGGAAACACCTCTCCCATAGATGACCAACCTTCACTTAATGCGCTATTGCGCAAGGCAGCAGCACATTTTGAAATAGACACAGGGGAGACTCTTCCTGACATAGACTTTGTAGAGAAAGTTATTAAAGAAAAAGCCCCTGTTAGTCAGTCTATTCCGCTCCTGGCTTCTATAAAGAGAAGAATAACTCCTTCCCTTTCCAATCCTGCCTTAGTCAGAGGGGTCAACCCTCGGATTGAAAAGCTCTTCAGCCCTTCGCCCTCTGACCCGTTGTACATCAGAGGCCATTCTATTCCGGACTCCCTCGTAGTTACTAATACAAAGAAAAGAGCAGGGGTACCACTATCCACTAGTGAGGCACCACCTGACAAAGAGGGCAAAAAGCTCTACTCACTTGAGAAGAGAATCACGACGTCCGCCGCCTTTTCAACTAGGATTGCAAATAACAATTCCCTACTAGCTAGCTACGCAGATGCACAGTGGAGCAAGCTGCGCAGCGAAGCAGAGGACGCACCAGAACCCCTGCGTTCACGCCTGTTAGCTACAATCTCAGAGGGAACTCTTGTAAACCAGGGCATCGTAAAGAACTCCTTAGATGCCGCAGAGACGGCTGGCCGTTCCCTGGTTCAGGGAACACTTCTCAAACCCCATGTCTGGCTACGCAATTCGGGATTTAAGCCGGAAACCCAGGCTTCCCTGATAAATAAGCCCATAGAAGAAACACATCTGTTTGGGAAAGCAGTTGATGAGGCCCTAGAACATGCGAAGAAAGAGTTTGATACCATCAAAACTCTTGACCAAATTTCTAGGCCCCCAAACAGACGCGGCTATGGCAATAGACGCTCCTTTCGTGGCCAACGCCAGCAGCAAAACCAACAGCAATTTTACTCTGCTACCAACTGGCCCTCTAACCAGGGTAACAACACCCAGTTCAGTCAAAGAGGCCAACGTCGTGGCAGGGGAAGAGGTCGCGGCTCCAGCCCCAAAGGTTCCACGCCCAATACCAACAAATGACCCGAAGATTCGGGTCCCCTCCCATGCATCACCGGTCGGGGGCCGGCTAACATCGTTCCTTTCAGCATGGGAGGGAATATCGTCAGACCGCCGGGTATTATCCACCATAGCCCACGGATACTGCATCGAATTCAACGGTTCCCCGAAGTACAGACCCCCACGGAACCGACGCATGACACCGGAACACCTCACCATTCTTCTACAAGAAGTAGAAGAGCTACTGAAAAAAGAAGCTATAGAGGCTGTCCCCCTATCTCAGGTAACAGAAGGTATTTATTCAGTGTACTTCCTTGTACCCAAAAAGGACTTAACCATGCGCCCTGTATTAGATCTGCGCCCAGCGAACAAATTTGTCTAACCCCAAAAGTTTCGTATGGTGACCTTGCAGGAAGTAATCCCACTGTTATCACAGGGGGATTACATGACAACACTGGACATGAAAGATGCATACTTTCATATTTTAATGTTGCCAGCGCACATAAAATACCTCCGGTTCAAGATAGAGAACAACCAGTTCAGAGTATTACCCTTTGGGATAGCATCTGCACCAAGGGTATTCACGAAGGTACTGGCAGTGGCAGCGGCCCACCTGCGCAGCTTATCCATCCCGGTATACCCTTACCTCGACGACTGGCTCATAACAGGGGATTCTTACGAAACATGCTTCTCCCATACCCAAAAGACCGTAGACCTTTTGTTCCAATTGGGCTTCTCCATCAACGAAAAGAAGTCCAGCTTAGACCCCAGCCAAATCAAACAATTCCTAGGGGCTCTAATTCGAACAAAGGATGGCCTCGTCTTCCCCTCCAACGAGAGGGTACAAAACATGCTGTTTCAGATCCCCCATTATGTGGCAGGTCGAGAGGTGACGGACGGTACGCAAAGCAATGCGCTTGCTAGGAATGATGGCGTCATGTATTTATTTGGTACCTCACGCGCGCCTGCGCATGCGCCCAATGCAAGAGTGGCTCAACAGCCAGTGGTATCAGGCCAGCGGACAATGGGACGATCTAGTGGTGGTCTCGCAGGCCTTGGTTCTCTCGCTACGGTAGTGGACAAAAGAAAACCTGTTATTAGGGAAAACTTTTGCCACACCCGCAGTGGAAGCCACTCTAACCACAGACGCATCCCTTACAGGATGGGGGGCTCACCTATCCCATCAGACTGCTCACGGAGCGTGGACTCCGAGTTTAGCATCCAAGCATATAAACCTGCTGGAACTACTAGCGGTGTTCAAAGCACTGAAAGCCTTTCAGGAACACCTACAAGGAAAGTCAGTGATGGTCCTCACAGACAGCACCACAGCCATGTACTACCTCAACAAGCAAGGGGGCACACTTACTCTCCAGGACTGTCCAAGCTGTCCCAGAACATCTGGAAGTGGGCTCTCAAACACAACATGTTCCTACTATCACAACATGTACCAGGGGAACTCAATCTGCTAGCAGACAAACTCGGCAGAGACTTCCCCCTGCCCGTAGAGTACGAATGGCGGTTACAAGAAGACATCGTCTTCGACGTCTTCACACAGTGGGTTTTCCCAGAAATAGACCTGTTCGCAACTCTGGAAAACTCTCAATGCCAAGATTACGCCTCCAGGTACCCCCAGAACCAGTCCAAGGGGAACGGTCTATCGATTCCATGGTCAGGGAAATTTGTTTACGCTTTTCCCCCGACTCCCCTTCTCAACAAGATAGTGCACAAGATGCACCAGGAACAAGTTACCATGATACTGGTGGCCCCTATGTGGGCCCGACAGCCATGGTTCGCTCACTTGTTGAAGATGTCTCTATCTCCTCCAGTGAAACTGCCCTGCCCGTACAACATGCTGTCACAAGACAGGGGCAGGACACTGCACCCATGCCCTCAGACCATGAACTTAGCAGCCTGGCTCCTGAGGTCATAGAATTTGGACATTTACAACTTCCACAGAGGTGCATGGACATCCTCAGAGAGGCCAGAAAGCCTAACACTCGTCACTGCTATTCTAGCAAATGGAAAAGATTTGTCATCTGGTGTAGAGGGAAGAGTATCAACCCCGTTGACTGCTCTCCCACACAAATTATTCTGTACCTGACCCATTTACTGGACTCGGGTCTAGTATTCAATTCTATTAAAGTACACCTGGCAGCGCTTTCGGCTTACACCACTTCACAACTCAAAGTATCGTGGTGGAAGATCCCAGTAATCAAAGCCTTCATGGAAGGGGTAAAGAGAATACACCCTCCAATAGCAAACCAAGCTCCTGGCTGGGATCTAAATGTGGTACTCACCAGGCTCATGGGGTCACCCTTTGAACCCATGCACAAGGCAACTCTTAAAGATCTCACTCTTAAGACTGCTTTCCTAATCGCTATTACCTCCATTAGGAGAGTAAGTGAACTACAGGCCCTTTCGGTTTTAGACCCCTTTGTAACAGTTCACAAAGATAAAGTGGTTCTACGCACACACCCAAGGTTCGCACCGAAATTCATCTCCAAATTCCAAATCTAGGAGAAAAAAGCCTGCATACACTTGATGTGCGCAGAGCTGTCATGTTTTACATGGAAAGAACTAGTCGACTGAGAAAGACTAATCAGTTCTTTGTCTCGGTGGCAGTAGGAAGAGAAGGAGATGCAGTTTCAAAATCCACTATATCTAGATGGATTGTACAATGCATCACTCTCTGTTACACTCTTGCTAAGAGAGAACTACCCTTCAAGCCAAGAGCACACTCTACTCGAGGCACTGGGGCATCCATAGCATTCATTGCAAATGTTCCCCTTGAGTCCATCTGCAAAGCAGCAACCTGGAGTTCTGTACACACCTTTACAAAACACTACTGTCTAGATGCCCACTCTAGATCTGATTCCCAGGTGGGACAAGCAGTATTAAGACATCTTTTCTCTACTGTTCCTTCTCACAACCCACCTCCAACTCCGGGTACTGCTTGCTAGTCTATGCACAGCATGTGATTCTAAGCAGATTAACAAACATCAGAAGACAATGCATTACTTACCGTAAAAGCATTTCTGATGGTTGTATCTGCTTAGATTCACATGCGCCCACCCTTCCTCCCCGCTCAGATGGAAGGAACATAGACATCCTTTTCTATATCTCTCTCTTTTCTGTACTCACTCACGTCTAGAAGGCTCCCTCAGGGCAGAAAAATACAAACAGAGGGACCTCGACGCGTGAGGGATTATGGGTACAACGCACGTTACTATAGGGATAGTGTTACAGACACGCCTTGTCGACGTCCCCTTTTCGACTACGAAAAACAAAATGCAATACTCCGCAGTGACCACTGGATGTCGGACCTATGCACAGCATGTGAATCTAAGCAGATACAACCATCAGAAATGCTTTTACGGTAAGTAATGCATTGTCATATCGGTTTGGAGATATATAGGGATTTTGGGGGGGTTTGGTGTTGGGTGGGGAGTTGCGGGGGGTTTCCCCCCACATATGTTACAATTGGCCTTCACAATTCCGTCAATTGTGAAAAGGTCAATTGTAATTCGAACAGTTGTAAAACTAACAATTCGTATACAACCAATTTTACAACCATCATAATGTCATTACCATTTTGTGGAATGCGGACAAAGAGTTTTTTATACCCAGAATAAGGCCTCCAGACAGGCAAACCCGTAAGGCTATTTTTAGCATTATTCAAAAATACACTAACTGTCCAAACTAAAAGGAGTCGTCAACCTTGCCTGTTGTAGAGCAAATATGTCAAATGATAAGATTGCAGAGTCATGAGAATTTACAAGACTTGAATAACCTCTGCTATTCCAAGGGAGGAGCTTAACCGAATGATCACTAAAAGCTGGTCAATTGATTATACAGAATTGGTTTGGTAAGACCCAACAAGCCAAGACAAATCGCTTCCTACGCCGTTCTGTGGCGTATATGAACTCTCCCTATCACTTACCATTGCAGCCCTTGTACCTTCAGAATAAACAGAACATTTTATTTTTATCCATTCATTATATCATTTCCCTTTTTAGTTGACCTACTTGGCACAGCTCCCTGCCAAACCCATCGATTCTCTATTAAATGCAAAGACGTTGTAACCCAAACCTAAGAAGGTTTCCACCTCTTTTAGTAGCAAGTTATGAATCACTCTTTATCTAAAGTGAATTACTGCAAAGTCCAATCTCTGGTCCTTTACAGAATCGATTAGAGATAGATCTCCAGATTCAATCAGACTAAGCGCAAGAATCTCTGAACATAACGACCAAATCAATAACTATTCAAGATCATGTCCCTAGAGTCCCTAAAATTGCTAGCAATTACTTTTTGGTTACAGGATTCTATTACTGGACTTGATTTGTTAGGCAGCATGTGAGTGGGCTGCACCGTGGACGAGTGCAATGTTTGTTGTGGATGCACCCCCATATTGGGTCTTTTCATTCGTTTAGTTATTATTCCTTAGCAGAGGAATATCCCATTTGATGCCGCAATGTTGCGAGGAGCCTTCCGATGACGAGTTCAGTGCTTGTTGGGATTGCAGTCTGATATTGTGTCTTTTATGTGTTTCTTTGTCTTTCTCCAAAAGAGGAATGACTCATTTAATGCCACAGTTTTGTGACCAGCCTTCATATGGATTGGACCCAATGTCAATTCTTGGACTCCTTTTGCCAACCAAGAAGGTTTGCTGATCCACTGAGTAAACATCCCTGGCTTTTCCAATATCCACTCCAAAGATTTCCAAATTTTCCTTGCAATTCTGTGGTTGCTCCAACTCCTAAAGTATGACTGGTTAGGCTGACCTGACTTTGCCCCAAAGTACGACATGATGAATGCTTGCACCCAGGTAGCCCTCATGGATATCTGGGGCCAAGTTACCTTGTACTTCTTTTTCATATTTGTTTTTGCTCTAACAAAAATGCATCCACTTTGCGCCTCGTCTTCTTCCCCTGGTTGCACCCATCACATCAGCGTTCTCTATTTTCAAGGCCTGGATGAATCTTCTAGCATGTCTTCATTTGAATTTTTTCGGGGTCAAGTTTTTCCTTTTGTTTTTCCCCTTCTTGTGATTGCTGTTTTTCGTCATAAACTTGTGTTCCTGGACTTCCTGCGATCCTATTCCATTTAGAGAGTCTGATCCACAATGAGTTATACACTCATTTGGTTTAATCTCCACCATTGGAGTTTTTCCCATTTAGTTCCATCTCAAGCGGAGATGCGAATCCAGAAATTGTGGTAGTTTCCTCACTTGTTGGTACCTTTGTGGACCCTGCAATATCACCAGAATTCTTTGGCCTGTTTTTGTCCATTGATTGTAGCTTCTCCTAAATGTGCGGCATCATTTCGGAATTTTCCTTTGATTCGAAGTTGAGAACTTTGAATAAGCGCACTAAAGATTAGAGGGAATGTTTATACAGTCCACGTCCATTGAACTATTAAAGATAGGATTTTGGACTGCATGTATATCTTCTTTTGAAGAATCCGCTCCCCCAGATGGTCTGGACTCCTTTATTGTGGACTCCAGAGCTATGGATAATTGTGTAATTGAACTCTTGAAAAAAGTTGGAGCAGCCAATAGTCATTTTCCCTGCTCTGTAACAGCTGGAGGAATGAGTTGTCCACTTCCTCCAGCGGATGGCCTGCTTTGCAAGACTCCTTGTTTCCTTCTGCATTAGTGTCTAGTTGTTTGTATAGACTGTAGGTGCATACTAGCCCCCTCTAGCCCTCCCCAAACAAGTGGCAGCTTCGTTCCTAGCGGTGCTCGTTGACGGGGAAGCCTAAATGTCCTGCAAGGAAGAGGCGTGCGGGGCACCTCGGTGTCGATAGTTCTTGACCGCAAAGAGGTTGAAGAACTGTGGCCCAGCAAGGGTGTCGAGTCGTCGGTGTCTCTGTGGTCTTTGTTTGGCGGGAAACCCACCGGCGGATGCTCCTCGGCGCGTCTACGGTCAGGCCTCCTCCAGCGGGATACGGCAGCGACGATGCGGACGAGAGCGTCCTTGGATTCGAAAGTTCTTAGGCAAACGGGAGCCCAGCGGCTCTGGTCGGCGACGGCGGACAACAGTCCGGGCGCTTCTCCTTGGGATTCCGCAGCAGTCCCCATCTCGGGTCGCAGCCTGTCGAAGGTCTGTCTACCAGGGAGCTTTGGCAAAGATCAGCTGGTGCACGATGGTCCCTCGTAGCTTGGGAAGAGGGCGCCTTACCAGGTCCCCTCTGGGTCAGTCCTTGGAGACACAGCAGCTTTCAAATTGTGAAGGAGAGCAACAGCAATTCTTCTCGTCCAGTAGGGCTTCAAGGTCAAGCTTCAGTTTTACTCCAGTTACTCGTCATAGTGGACTTCAGCTTCTGAACACGATTCCTAGCAGTGACAGGTCCCCAGATATACTGTTGATCTCCCATTCATTCCGCTGGGTCATACTCAAGCATCCAATCACGGCGAAGGACATTCGTGCAGACAGGCAGCCAATCAGGTGCACAGTGCATTCAGGTCATTCACTTGTCCCAATACACATAACTTGTTGCGAGTGTCTGGAGAGAAGTATCCAGCCATTCAACACTCCACACTGGATTCATACCAGTTTCGGGCAGGGCTGTCTCAGTCATTGTGTCAAACACCAGATACTAGACACCCACAACACAGAATGTGTATTCGTCACACACTCCATTCACCCAGGTCCCACCCACAGGCGTACCCACAACATACGGTCGCTGGGAAGGCTCCAGGCAGTCTGGTCAGCACTTCCCCCACACTACCATATATGGAACTTCCACCCAACAGCCAGTCAGGGGGAATGGACAGAGTCGGGGATTCCCGGTACTTCGGGAAGATCAAGGTAACAGGCGATGGAAGGCAAGAGGCCACGGGGGCCATCTTGTCTCCATCAGGAATCTACCGATTCCAATGACAGGGCCTGGGCATCCCAAAATGGAGGACGCTCAGGTCACCAGTCAATTCAGCACAGAGCTGCCACCAGCATGTACCCTGCTCTGTGGGCCACACATAGGTGCCCAAAAACATACACTAGGGGCACAGGGTTGTACCCCCACCCATGGGTGCCATAAGGGTATCCGCCGGGTCTGTTCACCAAAACCAAAGGAGAGAGCTGCACTGCCAGGAGTCCAACATTAACTCTTGCGCAGAAAACACGTCGGAACACACGATAAAAGGCAGTAAAGGACAAGGATACGGAGGCCTGTCCCTCCGATGCATTTCCAGCATCACACAGACATGCAACTCTCCCCGTTTATTTCTTTTGATACTGCCCTGTTTTTCAAGACATTTTCAAACATTTAGAAACTTCATATTACTAACTTTAAAGAAAAAATGTACATCAATTGAAACATCAAAGATAGAAAGCATGAACAGCAAGATTCCAAAGAAAACATGACTTTTGCACTCATAACTTAGCAAATAAAAAAGTTGTTGAAGAGATGAACGCTTTGATTGCTCACAGATACATGAAACATTGCAATTTACAGGATAGTTCCAGTTTGATAGTTAAGTCGGGGGTGATCACTACAAATGAGGCGCTCAAGTGTTCCAGGGCTGTTCATTTCTTCATGTAAAGGCTCTGCAAACAGACATATAGTCCTTTGGGAGGGGCCATGTGCTAGGATCTCCTGCGTTGTCCACTTACCTTACATTCATTTCCTGGATTAACTTTGATTCAGCTCTGTCTCTCAGAATGCCAGATCTGTCAGAGCCTTAGCCTTAAATCCCCACGTGTCCCATGTGAGTAGTACCACACCACTTTACTGTCATGAGAACTCGGAGGGTGGTCAGCTAGTGTTCTTGGAAGGTTGGTACATTCTGTAAACATGTTCACAGCCTGTTTGGATTTTAGCCAACCATCTGTTTCAAGTAGGAGTCATGCATAGTGGAGTAGTACGTGTAGCCCTACCAGAGCAAAACGAGAGGTGAAGGCTGAAAGGTTGAAATAAGAGGAAAGACCATCTGTAAATCGGGCTTGGACCCACCCCCAAAGGGGCAGTACAGCCCAAACTGCTTGGTCACATCCCTTCTGCACAAGACCGCAAGTATCCCCAGACATGTTTCATCCTCATTTTGCCTCGTCATTGAGGAGTAGCTTGGGTCTCTAGGCCTGACATGAACAAGACCTGCATCTGGGCATAGCTGTCCCACTCGGGGTGGCAATAGCAAAACAAACGAGGTGATGGCTGGAAGATTTAGAATAAATCTTAACCTCTGGCATTGTTGTCGGCAACCCTCCATACCTTATAACTTCGCCTTCCAGCCCAGCCCAGCCATGTCTGTGGATGCTCGTTGTCTTGTGCAGAAGTGATGTGACCAATCCTGATTTGCATATGGTCTTTTCCCTTTTGTAATGGCTTAGCAGGTGAAGAACAATGGTCTGGAGGGTTGCACAAAGCAATTTCAGAGGTTAAGATTCATTCCAAACTTTCCAGCCATCACCTTTTTTTTGTTTTTGTTTTGCTGTTTTCCCTACCAGAGCCATGCAGACAGTGCCACGTATCCTTTAGCGCCCCTTCCACACAAAGCACCACGAGTGCTTTGCCAGACGGTCCCAGTGGTCTGGCCAATGATTGATTGAGATAATCTGTAATTGTTGTGTTATCACCAATTACTATGGAATTGCATAGAAATGGTCAGCGTTATTCCAGCACTTAATCAAAAGGATGGCGTGTCAAGGGTAGGGCCATAAACATTCAGTAGGGAATACCAGCTTAACCATCAGTACATCCACAACAATCACAAACCTCCCTTCGGGTCAGTTATGACCTTGTCGGAGATATAATTAACAGTGCAATGCATTAGGATTTTGCCTCCCCTGGCATGGGACAAATGCGAGGAAAATCACTCACATTTGCCCCACCACTGGCCGAATATGCCAAATCTGGATTTTGTCCAGTGCATTTCCTATAGTGCCATTACCTTTACATTGTCGTTTCAGGTAAGAAAGTACTTTTCTTTCCTTAATCGGGTTATTTAGACCTTGCACATTCCTGGTAGCCAAGGAGAGTTGCATACTAACTTGCTCACTTTGCCATATCTCATGGTCTCGTGATATTAGTGTACAGATGGCCACTGCAGCTGGGTTTCAAAGAAGGGTTTAACACTATTTTGTCAGTACAGTCTAACATAATGTACAGTATTTGAATGAACCTTGCGTGTCTAATCATGCAGTTTATCATCTCTTAGAGACCAAAATTAATCCTTTTATATTTGATCTGTTCAACTTGCTTTGCTCTCCCAACAGCATGCTTAACCCCCGCCCACAATGGCATATCCCCAATTTAGTGAAATTCTGCCCACCCTTAATTCCCCAATTAATAAACACTCTGGAGCTAGATCACAGCACATTCATATACTTAGTGATATGGAGTGCAAAAAAATGCAACATACAAATAAAGCAATACTGTTCCGAGGGACTGGGCAGCAACTAGGCTACCGACCATGTTATCGTTTGGCAAGTGCCTGATTCATAACCACTATAGCCTGCTGCCAACTGTTGGGAGAGCAGGTTGTCAACTAAGCGAGGAAGGGTCTTGAGCCCTCGCTGGTGCGGGAAGGTTAGCATCAAGGTAGGCAGCCGCATCACTTGGATCTGTGAAGAACACTACTTTGTCCTTGTGAAGAATTTGGAGCTTGGACAGGAATAGCATTTGTACCCCCATTTTAGAGCCTCTGCTTAACGTCCTGAAAGTTTTTTTTTTCATGTGGCCTTCACAGCTGAGCTTAAGTCTGAAAATATGGATATGGATGAACTGCCAAGCTTCGGGTCCCATTTTTCGTGGGCCGCCCTGAAAATCAAATCTCTAGCTCTATAGTTGACATTCAGTTTATGATTGGTCTAAGTGGGAGGCCAAGAGCAGGCCGAATCACTGAATGGCGGTCTCCCGAACTTCTTGGATCCTATTATTCTGCGTCGATCTGGATTCTTCTGGAGTTTGGCCACTGCCCTGGTCGGATCCCATTTAGTGCCAGCCATCTCACATTCAAGTCTATGCTTTGCATCTTCGGTGTCTTGAATTGCCTTCACCATCTCGGACATCTGTCCACAAGGCTGGAGTAGTTTATGCTCCGCGGTCTCCACCATATTTGCGAGAGTCCAACGTCCAGCCTACTGTCTGAAGTGTGTACTTCATCTCGAGCATGCAGTAGCCCATGAGCACCTCTGATTGCTCAAACAGTCTCTCCATGTTGTGCCTGGTGTGTTTTGCCTAAACACTGTGCTTACTGTAAAGAGCATACTCTGTGGGACGTTTAGTGAGAACAGATGTGCTGCGTAGGGCTGCTAGTTTTGCACCCTCAAAGCCAATGCTAGTGCAGAGAAATCGTCGGTCTAGGCAGTGTGGTGTCGCTGCTTTGCCAAAACGTTCAAGGCGATCCTCCAGGAGCCAATTGAGACCAGATCTGGAGCTCTGGTGGCCCTCTCACAGCTGCAAAATGTTGTCACCCTTATCCAGCTATGTTAGGAGAATAGATGTAGATTGGACCTTTTTATTCCTTTTCTCCAGATGCAATTTCAGAGGACTTGGTTGTCGGACTAGCACCCCTGCTGTTCACGCACTCTGGTGTTGTAGTGCTGATTGCTCTGTTTCAGTGAGTCGAGAGCCTGCCCCAAAGGCACAGCACTGCCGTGTATAGGAAAGCAGGAGATCCCTCCTCCCCTCACCCTTCCTCCCAGGTGTCGCACCTCTAGTTGGTTGTCTTGCGCCAAGAGGCTTGGTCCGGTGACTCAGTGGCAGGATGGATGGTTTACCCAGCACCCTCCTGGCCGTGGTCCGACAGTGCTTGGCGACTCGGTGTCTAGCACAGGTCCAGACACTTGGTCCAGGTCTGCTTCCAGCCGGGCACCCTGATGCTATGTGGCAGCCTTTTTGACACCGTTTCTTTGCTGTCAGCACAGCTTATGACTCACCTACTGGAAAAAGTGCATCTGAGGCAGGTGCTCTGGCTACGCAGCCTCTCTCCAGGCCCTCAACTTTCAGGATCATCTTGGAAAAGTCCTGCTGGCAGCCAGTCATGGCTACAGGCCAAGGATGAGACTGTAAAATCATGGAGCGCTGTGTTAGGCAGCCATCTTGTTCACTGGCCACTAGTGCAAACACCACAAGGGGGTGCTGCCGATCAAGCCTTTGTCCTCTGAGAAATGTCGAGACTACTTTAGCTATGTAGGAAAAGCTTTGCAAGTGAAATCAGGGTTCCATTTTCTTACCCGATACTTTACGGTCTGGTGAACCTCTGACATTATTCAGCACATATTTGTTAGGCAGAAACCTGTGCAGTTCCCTCTGGGACCACTGCAAAAGATTTAGGACTACAGGTGTTTGGCAGTAAACCCACTTGGTAGCAGTCTGCACCACACAGATTCACTTGGTAGCTGTGACTGAGCAGTCAGACTTCCCTCAAGTAGAGTTAGGCAGTATACAGAGTATTCACAATAGGTCAAGAGAACACAATAGAACAAGTAAACACTGACCAGGGCTTGGTGTAAAAGAGATATAATTATTTGTTTAAAACCACATCTAGAAAAACACACATGCACTAATAGTAAGCAATTCAAAAACACGGTCACTAATAGATATACGCTCCCTTAAAATAATATTAGACAAGTCTTAAGTAAAGCCCCACTTATTTTCAGACAGCGGTGAGCGCTTAACGTAGATGGCACTCTGATAATTGGTTTTTGAAAAGGGAGAGAAAAGCAGAGAATAAATTGAAACAGATCCCAACACTTTTTCACGAACACAACAAGAGAGGAAGGCAAAGTAACACCGTGAATTCAGAGTCAGTAGGCCGGATCCGCTTTAAGAGGATCGAAACGAAATGTGTCCAAGGTCACACGGTTGCAGTGAACAAAAGTCTTGTAACGGTTCAAAAAGGAGTTGGACCAAAGAAAGGGACCAGTTAGAGGGTCAAGGCGGCCAGCCCAGTCCAGAAGGTTAAGGGGTTATTATTACCTTGTAGCAATCTTTAGAAAGGGAGGCCTGGCGGACACGGTACCTTAAAGTGGTGAGAATATTCCAGCGGGGGCAATTGTTCCTGGCAGCGGATGCAAGTCGGTGCTTCGTCCGGGGGAAGAGAGGAACTCGTCGGGGAGGAAGACAGGAGTCCGTTGCACTGCCAGGGAAGAAACCAGCCGCGGAGTTTCTCAGGTACAAGGAGCGGTCCGTTGATTTGCGGTTCAGTGGTAAGTGGCTATCCGGCTGCCGGGGTGCTTGGCACGGGCAGTTCGACCACAAACCGGTCTGGGGTGCGAAGAAAAGAAGGTAAACTGGTTGTGCCCACCAGTCAAGGGAAGAAGCCTCTCCAGCCCGGAGATCTTCTCTGTCGTCGGGAAGTGGTGAGTCGGTTCCGCAGGGCTCCACCGGTGGTGTCGTTGTGGTAGGTCGGCTCAGCTTCTCCCTCGTCGGATTCTCAGGTCCTGTGGCGACTTCTGAAGTTCCAGTCCCCAAAGCCCTGCTTTTATGCAGCATACCCCCATTCACTCAGCCTAGCTGTCAATCAAACATGCTAAGTGGT
This sequence comes from Ambystoma mexicanum, assembly GCF_040938575.1. Classification (NCBI taxonomy): domain Eukaryota; kingdom Metazoa; phylum Chordata; class Amphibia; order Caudata; family Ambystomatidae; genus Ambystoma; species Ambystoma mexicanum. The sequence continues at coordinate 971,070,185 of NC_090941.1, read as the reverse complement.
GAGCCGGCCGGCTCACCACTTGGGCCAATCACACAAGAGTGTGACTTGAGTTACCAAGGTAACTCAGTCCAGGGTGCCTAAACCCCCTCCCACACCCTCTGTGGTACCCAGACAGAGTGGCACCACTTTTGGAGGCTTCTGTGGAGAAGCCCGCCAAAAAGTGGAACAAAGGACTCGACTTGGGTTGGAGTCACAGAAGAGAACACAAACGCCATTTTTGAATCGAGTCCTGGCAAAAAATACCAACCGGCGAATTCATATTAATTAAATAAACCGGCGGTATGTTCGAGGCTATGAGAATTAAATAAAGTTGGTAGCCTCGAACAATGGGAAAATCCCATAGGGAAATATTCGCGGTCGAATATAAAAAGTAGTATCCACTGCCACCAGCCAAAACTCTATCAGGGGGGACAGAGACGTGCCCCCTCGACTAACAGACCCCGGGGCAATCGAATTGCCCCGACCAGTACGTCCACAATATGATGGTTTGTACTGGTTTCTGTTAATAATTTGGGACTATTAAAGCCAATGGTGACTTTACATGCCCTGGGAGACAGTAGTCAGTCCCAGGGTATGGAGTATATGGTGGGGTGTCACTCTGACACCCCTATGTTACTGCACGGAGGGTGCTGTGTAACACACATAGTAAAAACACATGAGACCCTATGGAGTAAAGGACCCCATAGCCCATAAAACACATTAACAGTCAAAGGAACACCATAAATCATGTCCAAGAGTGGGAAAAAAGAGTCTCACTCTTGGCAGGAGAAAAAAACAAACTCCAGAAATCCAGCAAAGCTGCTGGGGGGACTCACTAGGTTAGGAAATTCAGCCTAAAGAGAGAATTCTCCCTAACACTGTTACACTAGGCTCACTTGAAATGGTTTAAGTCCATTGTTGGGGAGAATTCTCAGAAATGTGCAACTTTGCTGGATCTTGAGAACTTGATTTTTTTAACCTGGAGCGAGTGAGACCCTTTTTTCCTCACTCTCCCTTTTATTTTAATGTGATTTGGTACACTGTTTCTTTTTGATTTTGGAGTCTGGCAAACTTCATAGGCATCAGTTTTTACATTGTGTCACACAGCACCTTCAGTGTAGTGGCACAGGGAAGTCCTCCAGATTTCCCCAAGGTTTAAATACCTTCTCTGGGATAAACTCCAGTTTCCCAGAGCAGTAAAGTGAAATTGACTTTACTTACATTTGTAACTTTCTAGACCCAGCACACTATCTTACAATAGGGTGCTGGAGGGGCTACTTAGTATCCCCTTTGTCTAGCTTCTCATGTAACATTTGTACGTTGCCCTTTCCTCACTGAATGGCTGGTGGCAGTGGTTTACTTTTTACTACCATTATGGGATTGTACCGCGGGCTGCCTTCGCAGCCATGGTAAAACACCTATGGGTGCCATTTTTGTCAAAATGGCCCCGGTCTTCTTCTTTCGCCATTCCTTTTTGGAAAGGTCCTTCTTGAGATTTACTGTGCGCACCAAACCAGGTTTGGTCCCTTTTTGTTTGTTTTGGCTTTTGCAGCATTCATGAGTGAAGCCCGCCTCTGGCTTCAGGGTGTCTGGCGGGGGCAGGAAGCAAGGGAGGTGCCAGAAACTCCCTGTGCTTAGTCTCCTACGAGACAGGAATGCACTCTTAGGTGATTGGCAGGCTGGCTGTCCGGCAAGGACAGCCACCCTGCTGGGGGACTGACAGCTGGGCTGGAATGAATGGGAGCAAGCTGCATAAAAGGCAAGGCCTTTTGGCTTGCAGGGCAGAGTCGACCACTGGACAGAGGAATCCGAAGAAGAATTTGAAGTGGACGATGCCCGCTGAAACTCCTGGACCTTTGGTTTGGCGATGAAGCCCTGCTGCTGTGCTGAAACTCCAAATTTGACTCAACAGAGAAGCCCCTGCAAGGACAACTTCTCCCTTTTGAGTTGGTGGGACCAATCAACGTCAAGGTAAGCCACCTGGACATGTTCTTAAAGCTGGTAGAGTATCCACTGCAGTCGCTGCTGGAACCAGATAGCCAGGGAGAGGAACACCAGTTCGCGTGTATTGCTTTTAAGCGGGCCAAGAGCTCCAGGAAGATCCTCCGGACTCCCAGGAATCGGGAATAACCGAGCCTAAGCCCCCTCAACAGAGTTCTGGACCCCAGATGCAAGGAAAGCCCTTCTCGACAGCCAGGAACCGCTGTTGCTATTTGCGGTAGATGCGATGAGCTGAAACACCAAACAGCCACTTGGTTGAAGTTTGCCGGTTGCAAGTGGTGACCGTCCATTGCAGTTCAGGAGTCCCCAGAAGTCCTCCCTCTTGTCCCCACAACTGAGGCCCAGGAACAGTGAGATCTGCAGAGCTGCACAGGAACAGAAGTCATCTGCTTCACTTTCTCTTCAACCTAAAGGTACTGTAAAGTCGAAGAGAACTTACCTTTTGTTATGTAGCCACTTGTCCTTGTTGGAGACTTGCTTGGTTGCATGTGTAGAGTTGCTTGTAGCTTCTTTACTTCACAAGCGTAATCGGCTTGTAGCCCTACTTTGATTTCTTCTGTTCTACCAAGACGTTTTAAACATTGGAAAATACTTTATACTTGCCTGCAAGAAGAGCTTCAGTTCACCTTGACTTTTGCTAACTTAACATTGGCTGGCCTGGCTCCCTGAATGACTCTTCTCCCTTGTGCTAATGTGTTTTGCCTTCCTTCCAGGAAAGGGTTAACTAACTTTGCATTGGGGGGGGTTATTTTGAAAGTACTTACCTTCTTAAGAATAACTGTGTGAATACTTGTTTTATTCTGAACTCTCTTCTCTTTAACACTACTCCCAAGAATATTCTAAATGCAACCATAATATATTAATGCCAACAGCACCCTAGCTATTGAAATCACCTGATGGTGTAGGTAGTGCCTGTGTGTCATCCCAAATGGGTATTTGCTGATTTAGATAACTAAGATTGTGTATTTTTTTAGTGTATTTGTGGTGCTTTATATTACTCCCTTCTGAAGAATTCTTGTTATAACTGACTGGTAAATAAATTAATTATTGTTTACTCAAGAAATCTTGTGTGTAAGATTTAATTTGAATACTTGTCACTGTGAATTTCTGTGTAACTCCCCTACAGCTCACATTGACCCCTCTTGAAATGAGCCTGGCTGCTCAACACACTACCAACCTGTGTAGTACAGACTTGTACCAAAGGTTGGGTTCCTATTGCCAGGAGGTCAGGGTTGTTGTAGTGCACCCAAAGGGTACTGCATACAATCGTGCCCAACAGCCATATGGACAACAATATGTGCTATAATCTATTCTTTCTTCCCAGGAAGAGTAACAAGATCACACCAGGCAGTTTTATGTTGTCCATGATGCCAATCATCTACGTAATACTCGATTCTGCTGTGGTTTCGATTCAAAACATGTTTGAGAATGATGACTTCCATATTCAAATTTACAGCGTGCTTGAATGACATACTGCTGTATCTTCCCCAGAAAACTGGCTGTACTTTGACAGTGGGATAGTGTCTACTACTGGTACAAAGGGGTGAGGTGGAGGAGAATTAATTAGGCCCTAATGTTGTGACATTGGGGCTTCTGCTTGTGGCATGTACTGACACCGGTCCACACACTTGGCCAACCAATGCAGCTAGGGTCTCTTCGATTCTTGGCCATGGTATGCAAATAGAGTATGTTGTTGGTTCTTCAGGTCTGCACTGTGACCGAGGTAAAGACAATATGCACAACTCTACTTGCAACCTAAAATAGTTTGTCCCATTTTGCAGAAAGTACTCGGTACAGTTGTAATTAAAGCCTACCTGAGGTCGAATTTACAACTCTACATGTTCGGCATCTTTGATGGTTTCGGTTCACAAAGACCTGACAATTTAACCTCCTTAAACAAATACTTGAAGTAGCTAACAAACATGGCATGGATCAATGCCAGAGACTTGTGCTGGTGCAAAATGTCAGTCGAGTTCCATATCCCCTTTTTGACCATCTTAGTAGAACTGTAACATTGTCGGATGCCAATGTTCAAATGCAGGGAGGGAAAGTCTTTGAAATTCAAAAGTTCTAAAATGAGAAAGGTTCCTTGAAGGATTTTCCAGAGGTGGTACTCTTAACAAAATTTCAAAGACCACCTGAAGGAAGCACTTGTTTTGGAGCGGCATTAATTACCAACACTGCCATGTGCTGGCTAAACTGGAGGTGTCCTTTTGCTTGTTTGTAAATGGCTTGAAGGCATGCACTTGTCTTTATTTTGTCTGTTTCATATTGTACTTATACATTTAGACCATATTAAGAAATATAGCCTAAGTAATAAGGGTGGAAAATCACTATAATACCTATGTACGTCCCCTATCCTCCCCAGTCTCCTTTTATTGTCAGAAAAATCAAGATTGAAGTTAGGGAAATGTTTTGTTTTGGGAAGGGGTGTATGCCTTTTGTTTGGATTCCATCTCTATAGTTACAGGTGTAGCTGCTATAACAGTAGGGCTAAACCGCACATCGCCTTTGATAGTGTATAAACAAATTGTACTTTTAGTAAACTAGAGAATTGTTGAAAAATAACCACAATCTGTATCATAGTGGCAAAACAGCAACTTTACTTTCACAGTCCTCAACTTGTCATTCGCACTTACTTACATGGTGTTCATTTTTGTGATATTTTGCTTCCAGTCCTACGGGTGCTTTTCACAAAGCCAATTTTGATGATTATGTTCCTACCTGGGTACTGGTTGTCACAAATACATCCGGCTCAGCCTTTACCCATGTACAGTAATAGTTTGCCGCTATTGTGTGCACTGGTTTATTTTAGTTGCTAAATTATTGAGTAGCCCAAATTGGGTTCATGGTTTTATTTTGATATTCATAGAATACAACCATACAAAACTTTAAAATGTCGCTTCTTATGAAATTTGTGTTTCTTACAGGGCATGCTTTTGATGTTGAGCATGAGAGATTGCAAATGCAGAAAGAATCCCTGCTCGAGCTGCGGAAGGAATGCACTGCCAAGAGGTAATTTGTTGGTTCTATCTATAGATATTATTTTTAAATGGGATGTTCTGCTCGAATCGGAAAAGTCACTTGACTCCTACCTTTTGGAACTATGTTTCAAGGGGATTGGGTCCTCCGACGTATTCCATATCCATGATAGTAATCACCACAGCTGTGCTGCTTTGGAAAATTTTCGGCGTCTGCGTCGTGCATCGATGCGCCGTCCTCGAGGCCCTCCTCCGACAACCGACGTCACCCGATGTGATAAGTAGAACACACAACGCCCGTAGCCTCAGATCTGTTTTTTCCGCAAGCGTGTTCACTTAGTGAATCTCGGTACGCCTCGACTCTTTGGAGTTTCTGTTGTTCTCTCGGTACTTCGAACCTGTTCGTTTTGTGAAGAAGTTTTCCTTCGTGAAGATGTCTACCTCGTCTTCAAACCGCGTCCGGGCTTTAAGAAATGCAGTGACTGTGGGTCCAAGATGTCGGTGACGGACTCGCACAACGCCTGCCTCTGGTGCCTCGGGGAGGCCCATGACACGGATGACTGTGTCGACTGCCAGTCGCTCACGTCCAAAGCCTTGCGGGAGCGCAAGAAGTTGTTGTGGGTAGGTAAGGTGTTCAAGCCCCGAAGTCGAGGTCTACGGGGCTTTCGACGGATGATTCGAGAGGCGACTCTCCCCGTCATCGTCGGAAGTCCAGTGGGTCTCCTTCCAGGAGTCGGTCTCGCCACTCCTATGGCTCTTCGAGGCATCCCAGAAGTGCCGGCATCGGTCGCCTTCCCCGTCCTCTTCCGAGGACTCCGCCCATCGGCGGGTCGCTTATCCCACCATGCAGGCGACACCGGAGGAATGGGCTCCCCTTGCCCGAGGTCCCGCTCGGACAAGGGGAATCGTTCTCATCATGCCCGTTCCAGGTCCCGGTCCTCGACGCGCTCGAGACCGCGGCGCCTAGGATGTCGAAGGACACGCTCGGAGCTCCGGCTTCGAGGTCTTTGTCGACGCTGTCGATGCTGGTGGCGCTGCGGCTGACGTCGACGCCGATTCACTCGACGACACCGATTCTCTTTACGCCGGCGCCGATTCGTTCGGTGCCCTCGACGCCTTTCGAGCCGGTGGTGTCGGAGGAGCCCCGTGGCACGGGGGATACCCCTAGAAAGGCTCTGGCTAAGGTCAAGCATGGCTTTGGTCCCCAGGTCCCTTCCTATCACCGCCTGGGGTACATTTCAGAGGTTGATGAGGGCTCTGATGAGGGCATGGTTCCGGATACGGTGCCAGATGAGATTCTCTCGGGCCATAGCCAATTTGAGGACCTAAGGCAGTCACTGCATGATGCCAGTGGACTTGACACCTCTCCGGAGGTGGAGTTTTGTAGGCCTGAGCCTGGCACTCATTCCGATTCTTCGTACCGGCGCCTTATGTCTAGGGTCACAGAGTACTTGGGATGGTCTGCTCCCCCAGGGGAGTTTGTTCAGGATGATCTTACGGACATCCTCGATCTTGGTCCCCCAACTGACCTGGTACTGCCGTTTCATATGGCTCTACAGAGGAGGGTGGCGGCGGCTTGGACTACTCCGGAGAGTCTCCCGGCAGTGGGCAAGTCTTTGTCGCGAAAATACCGTCCAGCCAGTAGCAACCCCTGCTACTTGACCAGGCACCCCACTCCGGAGAGTTTGGTGGTGCAGGCGGCTACGGCCCCGGCAAAGCAGGTGTCGTATCCTACCATCCCTCCGGATAGGGACGACAAACGTTTTGATGGATGGGCAAAGAAAGTGTTTTCTTCAGGGGGTATGGCGCTTCAGGCGGCCAACTCCGTATGTGCCTTGTTGCGTTTAACGCACACTATGTGGAACTGTATTGCATTAGCGGCTGAACATATTCCCAAAAGGGGACGAACGGGATGGTTTCCTTGCTATGTTCCAGGATGGCAAGAATGCCATGTGTGAGTCCGTTCAATTGTTTGGACAGGGCAGATTGCGTCTGCCGGTCCATGGCGGCGAGCACCCTAATACGCAGGTTTGCGTGGTTGCGGAAGTCGGGGTTCGCTCCAGATGTGCTGTCCTGGCTCCTCAACATGCCCGTTGACGGTGAACATCTTTTTGGCAGCAAGGCTGACGAGAGCCTTGAGAGGTTGCAGACCTCCAAAGCTGCAGCGAAGTCGTTGGGCGCTGCAGTTCGACAACCTCTGCCTTTTCGTCCTAGGGGACAGCAATGGAGGGGTGGTTCCTTTCGTTATTACTCATCCTTTGGTAAAGCGAGAGGAGCTGTCAGTCAAAGAGGCCACCGTAGGCGTGCCAGAGGTGGAAAACAGGGTACTCGAGGTGCCAAGGCTGCTGGGGCAGTTGCCTCTTTGCCCTCAGGCAACGCCGCAGCCGCTACCACTCAGTCATGAGGCCCTGTCCCATGGTTCACCATTTGGGGGAAGGCTGGCGCAGCATCTTGTAGAGTGGCGTGCCATTACTTCAGATATGTGGGTTCTGGAGATCATAACCCACGGCTACTGTCTTCCCTTTCGGCAGAGGCCTCACGACAATCCACCAGGGAACCTCTCTTTGAAGACTCCGGATCCGCTCCTTGCGCAGGAAATTCAATCCCTGCTGGAGAAAGGCGCCATAGAGCTGGTGTCTGTAGCGGAGAGGAACAAGGGACGGTATTCCCCTTACTTTTTGAACGCGAAGAAAGACGGGGGGGATTGAGACCCATCATGGACTTGCGCGGTTTGAACAAACTCCTCAGGAAGGACAAGTTCAAGATGGTTACTCTCTCTCAAGTCCTCCAGGCCCTTCAACTTCAGGACTGGTTGGTGTCTCTCGACCTCAAGGATGCTTACTTCCATGTGCCGATCCATCCCAAGCACAAGAAGTACCTGATGTTCGCGTTTGGCGACTCGCACTTTCAGTTTCGGGTCCTGCCGTTCAGATTGACCTCCGCCCCGAGGGTTTTCACCAAGCTCATGAAAGGGGGGATTCACATCTACCCCTACCTGGACGATTGGTTGATCAGGGGGAGCTCTCCCGAGCAAGTCCTGGATCATCTGTCCGTCACCTGCCACTCCATTCACAAGCTTGGCTTCTCCCTCAATTTAAAGAAGTCCCATTTGACGCCAACACATCGGCTCCAGTACATCAGAGCAGTGCTTGACACATCCCTGGGGCAATGTTTTCCTCCCCAGGTGAGGGCTCTTCACATTCAGCAGATGGTGCACAAGTTTCAACATGCCCAGACACTCCCGGCGTTCGAGTTCTTGAGGTTGCTCGGCCTCATGGATTGTTCTGGTGCCGAGGCTTGTCTGCGGATGAGATCTTTGCAGTGGGCACTCAAGATGCAGTGGTCGCAATCCTCCGGCAGGATGTCGGACCCTGTTCAGGTGCCGCCCTCGGTCGCCCAGGACCTTCTGTGGTGGGCAGTCGAAGGCAATCTGATGAAGGGGGCTCTGTTTTGGCTTCCCTGGCCGGAGGTGACGATCGTGACGGACGCATCCCTCACGGGATGGGGAGCTCATGCCAACGAGTTGACAGTCAGCGGTCATTGGTCTACGTCGGAGTCCAGACTCCATATCAATCTGTTGGAGCTGAGGGCCTTCAGGCTAGCCCTGAAGGCTTTTCTACCGATTGTGCGAGGAAAGAGTGTCCTGATCCTGACGGACAACACAGTGGCCATGCACTACCTCAACAAAAAGGGGGGGGCGCAGGGTCACTTCCTCTGTGCAGGGAGGCGATGCAGCTCAAGTTCTGGGCCATCCAGCAGGAAGTTTCGATCTCGGCAGTTCATCTGGCCGGAGACGACAACGAGACGGCGGACGCTCTGAGCAGGCAGAGCACGATCTCTCATGAGTGGGAGCTGGCTCAGGAGATTCTCCTGGAGATCTTCGCCCTTTGGGGGACCCCTCAAGTGGATCTCTTCGCCTCCAGTGTCAACCGGAAGTGCAAAAGGTTCTGCTCGCAGGAATTTCCTCCAAGAGCAGCCTTGGAGGACGCGTTCGTGGTGGAGTGGTCCTTCCCACTGCTGTACGCATTTCCTCCAGTCCCCGTCATCCCGCAAGTGCTGCGGAGGTTACGCAGGTTCGGTACCCGGATGATCCTCATTGCTCCAGAGTGGTCCCGGTGGACGTGGTACCCGGACCTTCTCGACTTGTCCATCTGCCCTCCACGGCGTCTTCCCTACCGAGACGATCTGCTCTCATGGGAGGGGGGGGCCTCAGGTTCTCCATCCAGAGGTCAGATCCCTCAACCTTCGCGCTTGGCTTCTGAAAGGTTGAGGTATAAGGATTGGGACCTCCCTGAAGACGTGATGGAGGTGTTGCTCTCGGCCAGACGGGCAGCAACAAAGTCTCTGTACTGTTGCCATTGGCGTAAGTTCTGCGACTGGTGCAGAGTTAAGAATGTGGATCCTTTTGCATGTGACATTCCCATGGTTCTGTCATTTTTGCTTTCTTTGGCCCACGGGCTTGCAAGTGGGTACCATTAAAGGTTACCTGGCGGCGCTGTCCATATTTAAGCGCTCGTCTGAGGAGTGTTCCTATTTTAAAATCCCTTTACTTTCTCAGTTTTTGAAAGGGCTCACTAATGTGTTCCCTCCGTCACCTTTCCAGGTGCCCGGTTGGGATTTGAATCTTGTTCTCAAGTTTGATTGGTGCTCCCTTTGAGCCTTTGCACTCTTGTCCTTTGAGACTAACTCTTAAAACTGTATTTTTAGTTGCGGTCACTTCCGCTCGCAGAGTGAGTGTGTTACAGGCACTTTCAGTTAAGCCACCCTTCACTGTGTTTCATAAGGACAGGGTTGTCCTTAGAGTTCGTCCTTCCTTTCTTCCGAAGGTGGTTTCGGAATTTCATTTAGGCCAGAAAGTTGTTCTTCCGGCATTTTATCCTCCTCCACATCCTGGTAAGGAAGAGAAGAGACTCCATAGGCTTGATCCTAGGAGAGCGTTAAGCTTTTATATTTCACGCATGTCCCGGGTCAGAGTGGACGATCAACTCTTCATTGGTTACGCTGGAAAGCGTTTGGGACAAGCTGTGACGAAACAGACTTTGTCACGGATTATTTTGGCTATCTCCGAGTGTTACCGCTTGGCGGGTAAGGACCCACCGGCTGGCTTGCATGCTCATTCTACCAGTGGTATGGCTGCATCTACTGCCCTACAGAGGGGTGTTCCTATTCGTAACATCTGTGATGCAGCCACCTGGGCTTCAATACATACTTTTGTACGTCACTACTCCCTCGATTCCATCCGAGGACAGGATCTGGCCTTTGGCAAGGCAGTCCTTTACTCCGCAATTTGATTGGGCATTCTAAATTTTGTTTCTAAATTCTTTTCCCACCTCCTTGCTTTGGTACTGCTTTGGGAGTCTGTCATAGATATGGAATACGTCGGAGGACCCAATCCCCTCGAAGAACAAGTTACTCTTTTACCTGGTAAAGTTCTTTCGATGGGATGGTCCGACGACGTATTCCATATCGCTCCCTCCCTACCTTCCCCGCTACAGAACTTCTTATGCGATTGCAGCTTACGTTTCCGCAAGGCTTTGTGTGTCTGACTGGCAGAAGACTGGTGTCACACGTTCTGGGGAAAAAACTACAACTGAGGCTACAGGCGTCGTGCGTCCTACTTATCACATTGGGTGACATCGGCCGTCGGAGGAGGGCCACGAGGACAGCGCATCGACGTCATCGACGCAGACGCTGAAAACTTTCCGAAGCAGCACAGCTGTGGTGATTACTGTCATAGATATGGACAGATCATCCCATCAAAATAACGTTACCAGGTAAGAGAGTAACTTGTTCTTCTGCCAATAACGATGAGTGTATCCGTTTTACAAGGTTGCATAGGGATGGAAGCCAGGTATAATCATTTATAAAAACTTTACCAAGAAACAAGAAGCAACTTTTTGGCTTCAGTAAATGGGGCCACTGTGCAGGGATTACAGTTGGCGGAAGGATTAAAATCTGCTTTTTCCCTGCAAGAGGTTACTGATGCGATTGGATCACAAAAGTGTGGGAAAAATCTTGGCCCAGATAAGGTACCTGTGGACCTTTTTAAGAATGAATTAATGGTGTGAGGCCCGATTCTCTCCCGTTTTTTAATGAATTGGTTAAATGTAAGAGTACCAAAATTCTGGAGGTGTGCCAAGATCATCCCTGTGTATATAAAAAATGGGGGAAGAGGTTCCCTGGCAAACTATCATCCCATATCTTTGCTGGACGCCACTGGAAAAATGTTTGCAAAGAATTTAATTAAGCACTTGTGTGAACGGGCAAGCACTTCTGAATCTGTCTTCTCCAAGCAGGATTCCAGGTTGGAAAAAGTACCGTTGACCAAGCCTTTAGACATTATTTAACACTGCAGAAATATACCGTTTTTTCAGTACGGTCAAGGTTTGTACACTATTTGTTGATCGTAAGGCAGCTTTCATTGGGACCTGGCTGCTCATCTGTGGCAGTTATTGAAGGATAGACACATCCCAGGCCATCTGCTTGCATTGATTCAACTCTTATAGTCTGACAATGGAGCAGTTGTGTGCGGCGATTGGCTGGGGAGCTGACATCTTTTGGGGTGAAGAATGGAGTTGGGCAGCAATGCGTCTTGGCCCGATGCTGTTCTGTGTGTACATCAATGAGCTTATTATTGATATTTTGGAAACTAGCATGGATCCTTCTAGGCTGGGATTTGATTAAGCTCCTGCCCTATGTTTCGCATATTTCCTGGCAACCACCCCAGCTGGACTTGCGAAAACTGTGGTTCTTTTTTGTAGCAAATTTAAAGCTTGCGGGTTAGAAATTAGCACCAGCAAAACCAAAGCTTTGGTTTTCCGGACCAAGTATACCAAGTGGTGTTGAGTGAATATTGAAGAGGACTGCAATAGATGTGAGCTACTATGATTACCTTGGTTTGAGGTTCCATGAACTATAAATATGACTGATAAAAGTCTTGGATGTTCTAAGATGGAATGTTAAAAATCTAGGCTAAAGTTGCAACTCAAATGAGCTAAAAATGGTATTACATTATAAATGCACCATACTCTAGCATTTAAAATGAAATGGATAAAAAATGTAAAAACTGTTATTGTTTTTTGTTAACACATAGTGCTTCACATAACTGTTTACTGCTACCGTTTGTGATCTAATATTAAACCAACTACTTAAACTGGGATAGAAGGTGAGTAGGAGGGGTTCGCTCCCCATACCTTTGATGCAATCGCCTAACCCCAGCCAATAACTTAGTTACTGTCATTTGACCACTTTTCCATCTTCATTCAAGGTCTTTCTTGTTTATTTTCAAAGTGTAAGATTTGAGTTGTTTAGATCTACCAGTCGCGTATTTCAATATTCAATCTTGTTCATTGTATATCTTAAGTTGTTACCATCTATCTTGGTTAAAGGAGACATACAGTTTGTACCAAAACATGTTTTTCATGATATTGTATTGCCTGCCTATTTTCCAGCGGATAAAAGTTCCTATCCATCTTTCATTCAACCCTTTTTTTAAAGCTTTTTCTTTCTTCCTCCATTTTGTGAGATCCTTTAAATGACCCATAAGAAGGAAGTGAAATTGGAGGTCGTGCAGTATGAAGATCCAATATAGCAGCAAACTGGCAGTATTTGAAGTAGTGCTGCTGTTATTAAAGCAAATATGGACAGTAGCACAAACAGCAATAGTCACATTAATACTAGAAGCAAAATTATTGCTACTAACTTACTCTTGATATGATAGGTTACTTATAATGCGCTTAATACCCAAAGGTGTCTAAGCACGGACCTGGGGATCAAACCTGCGTTGCTCTGTGCCGTCTTGCTTCCAAGGCGAGCATGTTGCCCCTTAGCTATCCTCCCGAGACAAAGTAACAATAGTATTACTACCAGTAGTAGTATTGCTGCTACTAGTACTAATACTACTGATTGCATTGGCACTATTAGTATTACTCTTATCAGTACCAGTAGCTGCTGATGTGGTTCTATTACCAGTACTACCACTACAAGATATCCATCAATTCCATTAATGTTTTCAGCTCAAAGCCATAAAAGTTTCACATCACAAATTATAGTCATCACAATATAGCCTTACAGCAAGTATTAACATAAGTGATGGCATACATCACATATATCTGGAGGTCCATGATCATATTTGTCTGATGCAGAAATTACTCCTTCAGGTGATGTTAACATACTACCCATTAGTGACCATGTGCTGAGAAAGCCCTGAATTCCTTGACCCTAGAGGGGCACCATTTGCTCCCGTCAGGACAGTCCCTGGAGGCAAACTCCCGTAGGGATTAGAACTCATTACGATGGCACTGTTTATCTGGGAGTTGCGTGGCCTGCTAGAGCTTAGTATATCCCTGGCCACTTTTAGGTTTCTCAGAGTTCTCCTAACGGAGTCAAATTATTCTCTCCAGTCTTTGGTATCCTAGTACAGTCCACAATATGGTACATGGTTACAAAAAGACAACCCCTGAATGTGCGCATCTAGTGGAAGCATTTATTTCAGAGCACTTCCCTTGGGTCTCTTTGCTTGGGTGACGGTTTCGGTACACCATGCAGGAATATTGAACTGGGCGGAAGGATGTGACATGACATATTTTATTTGTATCGCGCTCGTACACAAGTGTTTCAGTGCGCGACTAGGCAAGGGAGGGGAACAAGTGAGAACACAGCACAACATAAAAACGATCTTACTTGGCCCAGTGACCTTGAGAACGCGCAAGTGCATGGGAAAGGGAAAAGGGAAAAAGTGCATGGAAGGGGGAGAATGGAAAGTGCAGAAGCTGAGGAGCGCAGATAAATCAAATAAATAGAAAATTGAGGCAAACTGTGGTAGTGCAGCCAGCAAGTGGCAAGTGCTGTGTTAAGGCAGCAGACTGGGTAAGTCTGAATAAGTGCAGAAAAAGAAGAAAAAGGGTGGGGGGTGGGGGCTGTATGGGTACAGATAACAGTCCCCAGTGCAAGGGGGGGCCAGGAGGCAGTGCAGGAAAGTGGCAGGGTGAGCAGGTACCTGGGCCCAGGGGACAGAGGGTGGCCAGGTGCACAGTGCCAGGAGAGCAGATCAGCAGGAGAGAAGGGGAGAGGAGGAAGAAGCAAAGAGGAAGGTTTTGAGGTGCTTCCGGAACTGCAGATGGTTCTCCTCAAGTTTTAGAGTGGCAGGGAGGCTGTTCCCGAGGGAGGCCCCAGCCGAAGATAGAGCTCTACCCCCAGCTCGTTTCTTTGAAAAACGACTGACCCTGAAAGAGTTGGAGGTAAAGGAGTGAAGAGCTCGAGAGGGGAGGTATTTGCGGAGGGATAGCTGAAGGTATTTTGGACCCAGGCCCTAGAAAGCCTTGTGGACAATGCAGAGGGTTTTGAATTTAATCCTTGCATCCACTGGGAGCCAATGGAGGGATTTCAAAGCTGGAGCGATACGATCCCAGGGCTTGAGGCCAAGGACAAGTCTCGCAGTCCTGTTCTGGATAAGTTGTAGAGAGCAGAGACTAGAGGCAGGTAGATTTAGAAAGAGGCTGTTACAATAGTCAAAGCTAGAGAAAACCAGAGCTTGGGATACCATGAGCTTCTGGGGGGGAAGGAGAGGAAAGGCAGAATACCTCTGAGGAGGTGCAGTCGGAAGTTTGACTTTTTAGAGTTATCAGAGATATGGGCCGAGAAGGAAAATGTGGACTCCAAGATGACGCCAAGGTTCTTAGCCTCGCAGGTAGGGGTAGGAGAAGGGGCAAGGGAGGCCGGCCAGAGAGTGAGGGAAAAGGATGGAGATGGTGTGCCGATGAGGAGGATCTCCGTCTTGCTGGCATTCAGACAAAGATCATTGGCGGCACACCAATTTTCAATGGCAGTTAGGCAGTCCGAGATGGGAGAGGGAGTGGAGGTGGCCGAGGGCAGCCGGAGTTGTCATCAGCGTAGCACTGGAAATTTGAGCAGAAAATGCCAATGCAGTGAGCGGGAGTTGCCAGGTATTGGTTGAAAAGCCAGGGTGAGAGGTTAGGCCCCTGGGGAACCCCACAGGTGGAGAGGAAGATAGATCATAGGAAAGACCCCAGTTGGACCTGGGAGGGTCGATCAGAGAGGAGAGAGGTCAGCCAGGCCAGAGCCTGATCAGTGATAACCAGATTATCACGGAGACGGTTGAGCAGGATGGTGTGGTTGACCGTGTCGAAGGCAGAAGAGAGATCAAGAAGGATGAGGACAGAGGGAATGTTAGAATCCAGGTTGGAGAGCAGATCTTCACGGATATGGAGGAGAGCAGTTTCTGTGTTTCTGGCCGCTCTGAAGCCAGACTGGTGGTCATGGAGACAACCAACAGAATCTGAATGAAGGTTAAGCTAAGAGATGGCCAGCTTTTCCAGGAGTTTGCCCAGAAAGGGGGTAATTGAAATTGGGCGATAGTTTGCTGGACAGGAAGGATCAGCTGTGGGTTTCTTGAGAAGAGGATGCACAAGGGAGTGCTTCAGAGGGGAGGGGAAGGATCCTGAGGTAAACGAGTGGTTGCAAAAATCAGCAAGGGCAGGAGCGAGGGTGTCAATGTGGTCCTTGATGGTTTTGGAGGAACAGGGATTAACCTGTTTTGACGAGGATTTCATAGATCAGACTTGTCTAACGACCTTGTTAGGGGAGAAAATAGGAAAGGAAGAGAAGGATGGTGGGGGGGTCTTTAAGGGGGCTCTCCAAGCACAGGCTGAGAGGGAATAGGAGGGGGGAAGGGAGGCGAGGGTGGACAGGATATCCTGGGATTTAGAGATAAAGTGCGAGGCAAGGGCATTGCAGAGAGCCTGGGAGGCAAGAGGAGTGGAGGAGACTGCTGCAGGGTTGAAAAGCTCCTTGCAGATTGAGTTCGGCCGAGTTGTTGGATGCCGCAGAGACACAGGCTTGAATGTGGGCTCTCTTCTTAGTGCGGACAGAGAGTCGGTATTGCCTTTGGAGCAGGCGACAGGCCAGTTTGTCAGAGGATGAGCAAGAAGACCTACCTTTCCTCTCAGCCACCCTACACTTACGTTTAAGTGTAGCTAGGTCGGAGTCATACCAGGAATTGCACTTGGCTTTGGACTTCAAGTGGATCCTCATGACAGGGGCAAGAGCATCAAGAGTATCAGAGATGGAAGAGTAGAGAAGGGACAGGGTTGTGTCGGGGTGTGAGTCAGCCAGGGGAGCAGGAGGGGGAGAGAAGGTGGCAGCGAAAGCCTCAGCTGACACGCGCTTCATAGGTCGGATGTCCGAGAAGGTAAGTGGAAGTGTTGGGGTGTGGTTGGCTTGGGGAGAAGAAAGTGAGAGATGGGAGGAGAGGAGGCAGTGGTCACTCCAGGAGAGAGGAATGGTCAGAGGAATAGAGAGGGGGACGCCAGGGGAGATCAAGACTTCAAGTGTGTGTCCTGCAGAGTGCGTCGGGCCAGAGGGGAGGATAGAGAGGGAGAGGGTATCTCGGAGGTTGCGAAAGAGCAGCGATGAGGGACAGTGAGAATCGAGGTGAATGTTGAAGTCACCAAGGAGGAGGAGTTGAGTGGTTGAGGCCAGGAGGGAGGAGGAGAGGTCGGCCCACTCGGGGAGAAAAGAGGTGATTTGCCGGGGGGGGGCGGTAGAGAGTAGCAACAGTAAGAGAGTGGCTAGGAGAGAGTGAGAGCCTGCAGACAAGGCATTCAAAAGAGGAGTACATCTGAATGGGAATGATAGTGGCAGGAATCATCTCAGGAAAGATCACGGCTATGCCCCCTCCAGGTCAAGTGGATCTGGGTGCGGAGAGGATCTTGGAGCCCTCAGGGAGTAGTGTCAAAGCTTGTGACAGAGCTAGCCGTGAACCATGTCTCCGTAAGACCGAGGACATCAAGGTCCAGTTCTTCAAGGAGGTGGCAGATGTCAGAGGCATGTTTGACAGCAGAGCGAGAGTTGAGAGTGGCAAGATGAAGAAGGTTGCCGGCCTTAAAGACCTTCCGGGGAGTGGTACAATTCAGAGGTACGCCCTGCGGAGTTGGGGAGGTAGCCTGAAGAGTGGCAGAGGAGGAGGAGGAAAAAGTGGGTAAGGTAGCCAGGGAGTGAGAGGAGAGGACAGCTGGAGATGAGAGGAAGTTGATGAGGCGAGGGAAACGCCTATCGAAGAGGAGATTGGCCTGAGGACCTTGGACCATGACAGTGCCATTTAGGTAGACATTAAGGATGACTCTGGAGGAGTCGAAAGAAGCCATGAGGACATCCCAGCGAGTGCCACCGTTAATGGGAGAGGAGGAGACAGGACAAAGCACAGATATCATATGGGGGGAGTCCATAGATCCGGCGAAGGAACAACAAAGAGGATGTCGGTGAGGGTATGTCTGGAAGAGGCGCTGGTATAGGTATCAGCGATGGGGAGTCCAGGGTTGGAGGCCAAGATATCCTTTTTAAATTTCTTTTTTCCAGACTTAGTGAGAAGGGAAGGGTAGTTGATAGAGAAGCAGTTGGAATAGATGGGAGAAACAGAAAGCGCCATGAGTGGAAATGAGAAGAGGCAGAGGGAGGAGTAAGCAAGTAAAGCAGTATTGAACAGTCACTGGGCTAGCAGGTTACAATCAATGGCCAAACGTTAAATGCAGAAATGCACTGAAGTTGAACTTTCAAGTAAATGCAGAAATACACCCAAGTTTGACTTTCAAGTAAATTTATAGTACAGTAAATGTATAGAAAGAAGTGCTTAACTCTTCAGCCTGCTCCCTGATTACATTCGTTGATCTTTTAGTTCCCCCCAGAATTTCATAAACCTGTAGTCCCCGGGTTGGCTCCTTGTTGTTTAACACACTTGCATTTTCTGGAATTGGTCCGATTCCCGTCTAGTCTTCCACTCTGACCCTTGCTTGACTTGGGAAGATTAATGAAAAGACCATGGGCAAGAGAACCTGCTGATCTGGATGCATTGGGCCCGGCCAGAGGCCCATTTTGGTCCGCTGGGGGAACCAGTGGATTGGCAACTTCTGCTTTCTTCCATTAGGGACAGGAGCAGATTTTTGAGCGACACAAGTTCGGCCAGAACCAGGCTACAACTACAGCTATGGGAACATCCCCTTTCCTTTGCGATCCCCTCCCCTTTTCCCTGTTGTCCGCAGAGATACCATGGTTTGCGCTAAACGCTTCTTCCATATTGGATACTGAGCCAAGGCAGTTCCCAACGGATCTACATTCATTACTACCAAGGCGGTTGGCGGGCACCTCGCAGGCTCATTCTCCACCCATGCAGATGGGTGGGAGGGAAATTGGCTGAGCATATCATCACTGATCACTTTTGATGGCTGCTGGGCCACCTTGACCTCCTGCACACTTGGAGGCAGTGTTATAACCTGGGCCAGAGTGCAAATGCCCTCCACCTTAGGTTGAGGGGTGGCGAGGGACTCCTTTTGCATAGAGCCGGAACAGGGTGCCTGGGCGGGCTCTCGGCCCATCGGGCCGTGTGTGCTTGGGTGGGTGGGAGGGGCCTGCATGCACATAAGATGAGGCAGAGGCTCCCGATGGAGATGGTGGGGTAAGCTGCCTGGAGCGGCATTTGCCAAACAGGGTGAGGTTCTAGGGGTTATAGTGGTCAGAGCAAGGACATTAGAAACAGTACCAGTAACGGCAGTGGCATCTGTAGTTGTCCCCCCTTCTTGAAGCACACTGGCGATTACATCGGGAATGCCCAAAAAATGTTGGATTTCAGAAATCAGTAAGAGTGTTCCCAAGAGTGCCAGTGATGCAAGCAGCATCAGATCTAGTTGTGGATGCAGGGTCAACGTCGCTTAAGCAGGGTGATTATTTCACGTTTTGGATGTTATTCTTTTTAAGTGACAGGATTTTTCTTTTGGGACCTAC
Organism: Ambystoma mexicanum; assembly: GCF_040938575.1. NCBI lineage: Eukaryota > Metazoa > Chordata > Amphibia > Caudata > Ambystomatidae > Ambystoma > Ambystoma mexicanum. Next base: position 971,051,430 of record NC_090941.1, on the reverse strand, counting down.
TCCTAAGCCAAACCCCAGGCCAAGCCCGGTAAGGAGTAAAGGTGTCCCCACAGGCTCGTGTGCCAGTTCTGGGGACCCAGACATGATAAAAGTGATGACGTTTGACGGGAGAAAACTAAATAACAGTCTTAGCCAATATTTCCGATGTTTTAATGTCCGTGATTGTGATGACAACTACATAGAAAATCATTTGCCAGCAGCGTTACCTGCTTTTGAGTCCCCTGCTGGATTCAAAGCCATGGCAGCAGCAGAAACCCAACGGCCACCAGCAGTAAGCACAGTTGTGTCTCGGTGGCTGACAGCAGCAGCCCTCCGTGTGGATGTAGGAGTAGGTAGCTGGGGGCTGGATCTCTAGGAGCGCACCCCCCACCCCTCACAGGTCGTGAACACCCCTGCGGGAAGCAAACTCCTCACGCCCTTCACTCCCTGCAGGCTTCACCCTTGCGGGGTAGCCAGGGAATTTATCAGCAGCTTCACGGGTTGGGATTGTAGCCAGCAGGACACCAGCAACAACTGCGAGGAAGGGCTCCAAGGCCCCTCGTGTGAAGCAAATACCCTGCGCCCTTGACTCCCCTCAGGCGCGAGTTGGTTGATCTAATAGGTCTAGTTGTACTACTTTCATTAATAACGGTAGAAAGAGTGCTAAGACAATGTGTAGTAGTAGTACCTCTGATGCAGTTTGTACAAATATTGCCTCTACTACTAGATGTAGTAATCCAACTACTGGTAGTACCAGTACTACTAAATCTACTAGTGCTACTAGTACAGTTAATGGAATTACAACTACTAATGCACATTTCGCTATTACTACTTTCTAGTACTGCTAATAATACTGGGCGTTCTACTGTTACTAAAAGTACTACACCATGTAGTAATATTGACACTGATATTAGTGCTACTACTGTTATTAGCAGTACAGTTACTACTTATAGTAGCATTATTACTACTGGTACTACAATCGGTGGGGCAGGATTAGTCGGTAGGCTAACTTGTTGGTGTGAAGTAATTGAAAATGCAACCTCTTTCCTTGCACTGTCGCTGCTTTAATGGATCTCCAGACTGCCCACCCCCTCCTCGGTCACGCATTCTTTAAATGCTTGAAAGCAGCTCCAAAGAAATGTGAACAAAGTCAGAAAATTGCTAATCTATTTTTTGAAAAATAGATGGGAACTGGTTTGGGTGGAAAATAGGCAGAAGATTGAACATTGACAGTGCTTTTATTGCTAACCATGGTTTGCTGAACTGATGAATGCTATTTATGGAAACTTAAAAGCACAAAAGTGAATGCTTACACTTTGGGTCTTATTATTTTCATGTTGATGTTACATTGTCAAGCATAGATAAGATTGAGAGAGGGCTCTTGGGCTCACAGCTGGATTTATTTTTTATTTTTTTTCTACAGAGAGTTATTTTTGAAGACTAATGCGCAGTTAACGATTCGGTGCAGACAATTACTGTCTGAACTTTCATATATTTATCCTATGGATGTGGTAAGTCTGAGCGGTCTTATGCTGGAAAGTGTTATTACAGAAGACACAATGTTATGTTTCTCAGTTTAGTAGGCATCATTTGCATGGGTTTCTAATTTGGTGCTTGCTTGCTCTGACCGTTTAATGTTCACTGAAACCTAAGGAAGAGCACCAGCCACTGTTGCTTGTCCAGCTGAGAGCAATCGTCTATCTGAATAACTACTACTCTTCTGGGACCCTTTCCAGTTCCTATCTTTTTTGGGCATCCTTGTTTGCCTGGCAGTGGATGGCAGGCTGTTTTAATGGAGATCCTTCCAGAGCTGCATGCATCAATCATGCTTCTTGCAATGCCTCCTATTACTCTGCACATCTCTAACATTTTTTTATTCACTTTTGAGCTTCTGTAATTTGATATTTTTTCACCCACTTCAAAATACGAAAAGGAATGGTCATACATATTGCCTTAATGCTTGGAAGATTTCTCTTTTCAGCAGATGTTTTTCCAAGGCAGTATGTGGGCATTTTGTAGGGAGCTTCTTCCCCTGGTAAATTTGCATTGCCTGAACTGGTTATCTGAGGCAGAGCTCACCTCTTGCTATTGTTATATGGCTCAAGCGAATCTTGCCTTACAGCCTGTTTCTTTATAGGTGGCAATTTAGTTCCGTCATACCACAAATGCTACTTAATTCCTCACAAATCTACAATATAATACAGCACTTTTCTTTCTGGGAGTATTACCAAGCCATTCAGCAACCTACCTGTCCGCTCAGTCAAAATGGTGCTCTCCCAAAATGTGATGCTTTTTCTTGTGACCAATAAATGTCAACTAAAACTCCTCGACTTTTGCAGGTATCGATCCTCAAATGTACCACTTTCCATAGCAAGGTTTTGTAGTCCCTCTGATTTAAAAAAAAAAAAGAAAAAAACCTTTTTTTTTTTTTTCTTTTTTCATGAGTGGAAAGCCTGCTATCGCTCATTTCCTTGTACTGTCCTTTGGCCTCTGTTCTCATTGCCTTTTCTGCCATGCCTCCCCTCCTCCTGTGTTCTTTTGCTAGCAATTGTCTTTTGTTGTTTTTTTGCTCAATCAGAATATACCCTCAGTTTAGTAGTAGGATGTTATGTTTCCACTGCTAGATTCTGTCTAGTTATGCTAGTAAGGGGAAGTGTTCACCATCAACCCCTTAAACCGCAATATAAGCCCGAGGGTCATCATGAATATCTACATGACATTCTTATAGGATGTTAAGGGGAGATCGGCTATTTGTTAGAGTATATGGGACAAAAGAGGGGGGGGGGGTAACCACTTAAGAGACTGAAGGGGTAGAGGAAGAGAAATTCCCCACATAGTCATTCTGGGCCTCATCCCCCTAGAAGGATTTAAATCATTGGGAGGGTGAGCATTATCGGACAGAGTCGCAAAGGCACAGTGTGCCTTTGTGATTTGGTCTGACAGTCCTGTGGAAAATGCCATCAAAGGCTGCTGACAGTTCAAGCATGTCGAGTCGCAGCCTTTGCCTTTGAGCCACTTCCAGCAAAACATTGTCCCAGCAAACAAAGATGACTTTCTCCATCTCATTTTGAAGATCAAAGCCTTGCTGAAACTCTGTGGTCACCCCAATGAGATTTAATTGATTGATTGGCCCATTGTCGTTATCATGGACAGGCCAGGATGAGTGGTGGTGGGCTATAGGTTAGCTGGGGAGGTTGGCCTTGGAAGGCTTCTAAGGTAATGGCAAACTGTTGGGTGAGGGCTGGACATTGCCAGCCTCAACATTTAAGATTAAGCAAATTTATCAAATTTGAAATCCCTGAAGCAACAAGATGGACACCCCGGGAGAAGGAACCAAGGGTGGAATTAATGTGTGTTATATTAAAGGCTTGACTGAGTAGGGAATCAAGACGAGTGGAGGGCACATGGAACAGGGCACAAGGAGAAGCTTCCTTAAGTGCGGTTGGCAAATGGCCGGTTTGGCCACTTTTCACTTTCTCCCAGTTCTCGTTTTAAAGTGAGAATTTCATTATTGAAAAAACCTGAAATTCTGGCCTTTTGATACAGATGTGTTAAGTGTTAGTGCAAAAAAGCAGGACTCTGTGCTTGTGATGGATACCATTTGGAACAGGGGCTGACATTGTGCAGCAGCATTATCAGTTTGGTTGGCCCAGTAGTTTTTAGTCTCTAGTATAGATTTCTTATGACTATCATAAAGACAAACATTGTTTAATCGACTGGGTGATTGTATTTGAGCCATCGAGTCTTGGCCTCCCTTTTGCCTTTTTCATTGCTTTAAAGATTTAAATTGAACTACAGAGCGGTGTCAAATGCTTGTGTGTGCTGCTGGAAGGTTCTGTAACAAACTGAAGCTTTTGTAAAGCTTTGAAAGCTCCATGGCTTGCTTCACAGAGCCTGAGAGGAATGAAATTCCAAATGTAAGTCCTCTAAAACTGGTGCAAAGGATGCCGTATTGATGGCAAGTCAAGATCTTGTGTGGGTTATGATGGTTGGGGGCGGCAGGCATTGGACTTCATAGCCTACATACTAAGGTAGCCACAAATGACTAGGCATGGTGAACAGATCAAATGGCAAGAGTAATGCTTCTAATCAGCCGATTGTAGTTTGATAACATCCAATGTGTGCTCTTTAGTTTGGGCTCTGCTGTCAATATGCTGTAAAAACCCAAGAGGACATTGACTGTTGCAATCCTTTGGCTAGAGAATCTAGGGGGGTTCATTTCACCCATAGGTTTGTCCCCTCTAATAAATGAGGGGTAACTGGGGGATCTTGGAGGCCACGTGGTCCAAGAAGGTTTGTGAATGGGTCCCATTTTGACTTGGAGTGTCTAGCTAAGGAGCCAGCCGGAATTGGAAGGCAGTGTGAGAGGTAGACTCGCAGCATGTCCCAGCTGCCTACTGCAGGTGATCAATGCCAGGAATGATGTGCTGTAATTTGGTACCGTAGGGAGTGTAAGTGAAATGCCAAACACAAAGATTGAAGGACACGCGAGTCTTAGAGTGAAAGTAACAGGACAATGAAAAGCAAAAGAGAACTATCAACTGCAGATATTTTGAAATTAACGATGATCTGTAGCCTCTGCAGACATTAATCTGGGGGCTGCTGCCCTTACATGCTCCTGGTCTTTCATAGTAATAATTTCAGCAACAAATACAGACGGATGAAATGCCATGAAAATTGTTTTTTTTCCAGATTCCACTGATATACAAACATTTGATCTTGGTGTGGTTTTACGAGGTAAAACTCAGAAAGCCTAACTGGAATTAGACAGCATTTAAGTTTCATGATGGTCGTATTCCCAGTCTTGCTAGCTGTTTAGAGTTTGGAACCCTTGTCCATGCTTAATAACTTATCCCTAGTGTTTTACAAATCAAATCTAGCCCAGTATTCCTGAGCTTTAAAGTGTGCAAAGGTGCATTAACATAGCTCAACAGTGCAAGCTTCTTGGTGATACTAGTTTTAGCAGCTAGCTGATCGAAGACCCAGTGAGATCATGACCCATAACTTCATTTGTTACGGAAGCCTAGAATTGAACCCAGGGTTACAGTTTTACAGATTTATCAGTTTTGCTATTCAGCAGTAAATAGTCATAGGGCAAGATATGGCCCATTTTATTCTAATTTCTACGTGGCACGTATAGGGAATCACTGATTTAAGCAATTACAATTTTGCCACAAAGTGGACCAAGGCACGTAGTAACAAGGTTGTATTCCTAGGAACATATGAGCAGTTATTCAAGGAGGCTTGGATTGGAATCTGTCTCCTGGTTTCATATTCTCCATCTCCGACACACAACTAAATTGCTAAAGCAAGCAAACTCCATGCCAGCAAAGAGCACCCACCAAAATGTATCTCTTCTGCCTATTTTTCAGGTTTTGATTCTTACATTCTCACGTCCTACACTGCTTTTCATTCCAAAGTTTAGGATATGGTTCTTATGTTTTGGTAGTAGCCTCCAACCTGAAATTCTAGACCCTATACAGTATTCAAGCAAGGTGTTTGGGTGGAGGCAGCTGACTCCCTAATTGATGCTCCTTGATGTATTTGCAGGTTCTTTATAAACTATGCGTTTTCAGTCGTTTGTTTTAGAGGGATGTCTTTCTGATCTTTTGCTTTCTAATGGTTGCCATCCTCCCATAAAATCCTAAACTTCGAAAATATCCAGGTTAAGCCCAGAACCCTACATTTAAACTCATCGGGGAGTAGGTGCAAGTTCCTGGTCTACTCTGTCAAAGTATCATGGTTGGTTTGTAAACTGTGTGTTCCTGTCTGAGACTTCTGAATTCCGCATACAGATACAACTCCTTTTGATGTTATGTACTCATAAGTCCATCTAACTATCAGGGTAATAGTTTGTATTTTTATTGTACTTTATATAGCGCCTTTGTCCAAAGCGCTTCACATAAAAAAACGGTATAGAGTAATGGTTAGTAGCGGATGTCAGCATTCAGACACTTCTGGTAAAAGGCAATCAAGGACAATGAAGCAGGTGAGTTTTCACGGAACAGAGGGTTAGTAGTAATGGAGCAGAGAGACAGAGAGAGCAAGTTCCAACGAAGAGGAGCAAGGAGCTGAAAATAACAAAAGCGAGATTGAGCACAAGGAGTGTGGGGGGGGGGACATTCAACCTAAAAAGACAGGAAGAGTGAAGAGAACGAGATGCGAGTGTAAAAGGAAAGAAGAGAAGCAAGATATTCAGGGGTGAGCCTGTAGAGAGATTTAAAAACTAAACCAAGAAAGTGAAATTTAAGTTGAGAATGGAAGGGTAACCAAACAAGAGATGGAGAGACAGTCCCGATAGGAGAGAAGACAAAGTAAGCGAATAGAAGAATGATAGATTGATTTGAGAGGAGCAAGACCAAAAGCGTGACAGAATAGAATAAGCGAGAAAAGATTAGTGAAAAGATGAGTAGTTTCATAGCATGAAAGGTGAGAAAGGGACGAACTCTGCGTATATTATAGAGAGAAAAGCGACAGGAGCGAGTTGTGAGAGATATGATAGGCAAAGGAAAGGTTAGAATTAAAATAAAGAACAAGGTTACGTGCAGTGGGAGAGATGGATAGAATAGAGGGTGGAAAAGAAATAGACAGAAGGGAGTGTGGGGGAAGAGTGTTAGCAGGAAAGAATAAGACCTCAGTCTTTCCTGCATTTAAAGTGAGGCAATGGGAGGCCATCCAAGATTTGATGGCAGAAAGACATGTTGAAACAGTGAGATGAATATCAGGAGTGAAGGACGAGAAAGAAAGAGCTTAGTATCCTCATAATAGAAGGGATGCGATAATCCAAAGGAAGAGTTTATAGGAGCAAGTAATGAGGTATATAAGGGAAATGGAAAAGGACCCCAGACCGACCCTTGGACGGACACTGTGATCAAGAGGAGAAGGTGCAGAAGTGTTACCACCCCAAGAGACAGAGAAAGTTTGATTAGATGAGTAAGAAAAAAAACACGATAAAACAGAACCCCGAAAACCAAGAGAAGAGAGCCAGTCCAGAAGCAAAGAGTGATCCACAGGGTCAAAAGCTGCAGATAAGTCAAGAAGAAGTACAGGAGAGTGTCTAGAATGGCGAGCTGTGATGAGAGAGTTAAGCACAGAAATTATGGCCGTCTAAGTGGAGTGACGGGGGCGAATACCAGACTGAGTGGGCAGAAGGAGAGATAGTCCAGAAACAAATGTAGCGATTTGTGAATGAACACAGCGCCACAGAATCTTGGATAAAAAGTTAAGAGATATGGGATGAAAGTTTGAGACCAGAGTATTAGCTGTAGGTCTTTTTAAAATAGGAATCATAGCTGCATGTTTGAAATGATATTTTATTTATATTGCGCTTGTACACAAGTGTTTCAGAGCGCGACCAGGCAAAAAGGAAGGGGAACAAGGGAGTACAAAAAGTACTAGTCCCAGGGACATTTAAGAAAGCGCAAGCGCATGGAAAAGGGAAAAGGGGGAAAGTGTATGGAAGCGGGCGGGGGATTGGAAAGTGCGGAGCAGAGGAGATAGCAGAAATAAATAAGGGCGATAACCCATGGTCTTGCAGCCAGCAATTGGCAGGTGAAAATAAGTCAGATAAGGTATATCTGATAAGTGCAGAAGAAAAGTGGGAGGGGGGACTGTATGGGTACATATACAGAACCCTAGTGCAGAGGGTGGCCTGGTGGCAGGGTAAACAGGTACCTGGGCCCGAATGAAAGAGGGTGGCCAGGTGCACAATGCCAAGAGAAGAAACAGATCAACAGAGGAGAAGGGCATCAAAGGCAGAGGAAAGAGGAAGGACTTGAGATGCTTCTGGAACCTGAGATGGTTTTCCTCAAGTTTCAAAGTGGCCGGGAGGCTGTTCCAAAGGGAGGCGCCAGTTGAAGACGCAGATCTGCCCCCAGCTTGTTTCTTTGCAAAACGACTAACCCTGAGTGAGTTAGAAGTAAAGGAGCAAAGGGCTCGAGAGGGGAGGTATTTACGGAAGGATAGTTGAAGGTATTTTGACCCAGGCCCCAGAAAGCCTTGTGGACAATGCAGAGGGTTTTAAATGTAATCCTTTCATCCACTGGGAGCCAATGAAAATATTTCAGGGCTTGAGAGATCCGATCCCAGGGCTTGAGGCCAAGGACAAGTCTAGCAATCCTGTTCTGTATTAGTTGTAGAGGGTGGAGAGTGGAGGCAGGTAGATTTAGAAAGTGGCTGTTACAGTAATCAAGTCTGGAGAGAACCAGAGCTTGGGAGACAGTGAGCTTTTGAGGGAAGGAGAGGAAAGGCAGAGTACCTCTAAGGAGGTGTAATAAGTTAGACTTTTTGGAGACTTCAGATGTGTGCGGAGAAGAAAAGTGTAGAGTCAGAGATAACCCTGAGGTTCTTAGCTGCGCAGGTGGGGGTAGGAGGAGGCCCAAAGGGAGGCCGGACAGAGAGTGAGAGGAAAATGTGGAAATGGTGTACTAATAAGGAGGATCTCGGTCTTGTTGGCATTTAAACATAGATCGTTGGTGGCACACCAATTTTGAATGGCATTAGACAATCAGAGATGAGGGAAGGAGAGGAGGAGGCGGAAGGAAGCCTGAAAATGAGTTGGGTGTAGTCAGCATAGCACTGGAAAGTTGAGCAGAAAATGGAGATGCAGTGGGCGAGAGTTGCCAGGTATTGGTTGAAAAGCCAGGGAGAGAGGTTAGAAAGCAGAAGGAAAGGTGGAGGTAGAAGGACAGGTATTGAAAAAAGAAATAAGAAATGGTACAGAGAGAGGGTAGATTTTAAGAATAAGCAAAGAAGGAATAGAATCAGTAGGCGCGGCAGTAGGGTGAGCTTTGGCCAACACAAGTGCCACATCAGTCAGAGACAGGAATAAAATTAGAGATGAAGTTAGAGGGAGTAGGACAAAGTAGAGGAGAAGAGTTTTATAAGAGGGCGAGGACAGAATATCCTGGCATAGGGAATGAACTTTAGAAAAGAAAGTGTGCAAAATCCGATGCTGATAGAGATGAGTTAATAGAAAGATCAGACATAGGGGGGAGAGAAGTCGAGTTAAAGTTTGAAAAAGCCGCCGGGGATGTGCAGATTGACTATGAAGAAGATCAGTGAAATAAGTGTGTTTGACAGAGTTGACAGTCATCGTAAAGGGCCCGATAGGAGAAATAAGTAGATTGATTAGCAGGAGATCGGAATTTGCGCCATCGCCTTTCTAAATGACGAAGAAGACTGGGCATAGAGCAAAGATGAGAATAAAGCCAAGGTTGGGCAGGTTTGCAGGTAGGCTGAAAAGAAGAAAGAGGATAGAGTTGATAAGGACTTGAGCCAAGAGGTGAAGAAAAGGTGGATGTAGCTTCGTCCGCTGTAAGAGTAGAATAATTTGTAAGAGACGGAAGAGAATTTATGCAACTATCATAGAAGAGCGAGGAATTTAAGTTGCATAGATCGCACCTAAAGAATGTATTTGATGAGGAGGAAGCAGGAGAACTAATAGATGTAAGCGGGAGAAGAGATACAGAGAGTAAAGAATGATCCTATAAGTAAACAGGTAGAGCAGATACAGACGAGGCAGTGAAAGTTGAGATAAAAATCAAATCAAGAGTAGAGCTAGAGAGATGAGTGTGAGGAGTAGAGAGTAGGGAATGTAGATGTGAGTCAAGAATAGAAAGAAAGGGAGAAGCTAAATGAGTAGAAGAGAGATGAAGATTAAAATCTCCAAGTAAAATAAGTGGAGTAGGACTAGGTAGAATGTGATGAAGAAGGTGGTCAATGTCCTCACAAAATGACCCAAGTGGGCCAGGTGGACGGTAAACAAGAAAGGAGATGGCATGTGGTACAGTAAAAATCTTATAAATAAACTCAAAGGAAGAATAATCCGGTATAGGCACACGAGAAGAAATAGACGATAGAGTAGACCAATGCTGCCACCGCGACCATTGTCTCGGGGGACATGAGCAAAAGAAGACAGAGGTAAGGGAGGCAGCTACAAATGAATTGTGTGGAAGAATCCAAGTTTCAGTAATACAAAAGAAATGAAAATGCAAACTTAGAAAAAGGTCCAATACTGCAGTAGTCTTATTGCAAAGAAACCTCGCGTTCCATAAGCCGAGGTCAAGGTCAATGGCATTTGTCAGTAAGTTGTGGATATGTAAGTTTGGGATTTGTACATAAATATGTTGATCAGGAGGCAAATAGTTAGGTATTGATATAGTCATGTAGAATAGAAACATTACCTCAATGGTGGTCCAAACAATGGGAAATGATTTACCCGAAGGTGCTGGGAAGAACAGGCAGGCAGTACGCGACATACCTATGAGGTCATTTGCTGGAACCCGCCGCAAACAGCTGCAGACAACAGGGTAAAGTGACTTGTCCGGACTTCGCTGCGGCTTCGACAAGGGCCGGGTATTGTACCCAGGAAGCAGGATCACAGTGAGGCTGGGGGCGTGGTTTGTCGCGTTGCTGGATGTTGCCTAGCAACCACAAACACCACGCAGCTGACGTGTACAGGGCCTAACAAGCACCTTAAATCTAGGTGTTCTAGATTTGGTACAGACTCAAGACGCTTTACAGCAAACGCAGCAGGATGATATGCACACAGCCTTCTCCTTAGGTAACACATTGTGTCTCGGTTTAAGATTTCTCATCCAAAAATAGTGTTTAGAGGTTGCTGAGCCTAAGTTGAGCCTCTCTGATCTTACTGTAACCTGAATGTATTGCAGCTTCTTCACTGCATCATTTCAGAAGACTTGCATCACCTTCTCCAGCTGCAATGTGGGGCTGTTTTTGCTTCCTTTACTGATCGTTTGTCTCCACCTAAGCTGCCTTTGACTGGCTTGCTGCCTCTCCTTTGTGCTCCATTGCTGATTTAACTGGTGCAGGGCCCTCCTAGTCGTGCTTTCTGAATTGAGTTCTTCGTGGGGATTCTGTTGTATTGGCTCCATCTTCACGTGTTGCTCTGGTTATGCTGACTGAACACCAAAGCAATAGAGTAGCCTAGACCTAATCTAACCGCAATCCTGAAATCTGATCACGCCTATGCGTCCGTGGCCCATCCGCTCCTCTGACCAAGTTTCAATCCTGTCCTCCCTGGTTTAGTGGCTCTGGCTGTAGTGTCTTTGTCCCCCTGATATCCTTTATTCTGTGGGCTTGAGTCACTCCCACTCATTTTTTATTTTTTAAAAATTATTGAGTGCAGACTTAGCTTCTGGGCGCAAAAGAGCACTTTACAATCTGCAGCCATTTTTCTTCTGTACCTCCGGTAAGAGAAACAGAGTCCTCTTCTCTTCTTGTGGGGGCTTGGAGATGCCCCAGCCTGATAACTGCAGCCTCCCTTGCACCTAGTTACTATACGTATTACTAGTGTATTCATATTTTCACTATGTACTGCATTGTATTTTTTGTGTGCTTGTGTAGAACTAATTTAAATTTTATACCAACCATATCCTAAGAATGAAGCCAAGCTGCTGCTCTCAAGTTACCGTTCAGAGAGGGATTACAATTTAGGGATACCCTGTCCTGCACTACAGGTGTGGACTTCATGAACCCCTGCCTGGGGCTTCTTTGAAAAATGCCCATATCTGTTCCTTTATCCCCTTTCTACAGAAACTACTCCAAACAGTTACCACTTGCTTTTACCAAATCCCTAAAAATGGTGTTCTCACCCTCCATGGAACATTCAGGATTTAAGCCTGGCAAGCACCCTAAAAAGCATCTTGATGCTTACACCTGTGGTTCTTCCCAAGCTATGTACCAATATACCCCAGCTGGAGAGAATCACAAACACTTTCTATATACTCCACATGATTTTGGGGAAGTCAAATTAGGTTCATTCGCTCCCGGTGCGAATTGTAACCTGCATTGAGTCAGACCAAGACAAAAGGAGGAAGAAACGCAAGAGGTATTGATCTAGTCGGCTTCCTCTTGAATGCACACCTTGAGGCTCCAAGAGGTGGCACCACAGGATCTAATTTGTGGACTGCAGTATATGAGCCGAACATGATTCTTGTATTGAAAAAGATGAAGTTGAAGGTTGGTGGTCTTTCTTGAACTACCTTTCTGGCTGACATGAAGTTGTAGGCAATGTATGGGTCCAGAAGGAGGAGACTGACACACAGGTGGCATGCTTGTTGGCATTAACTTTTATTTAGTCCAAATAAAGAGTAAACCTTTCTCTCCCTAACTCTGAGGGGTTTCCCTGCCTCTACTAAGGAACTAAGGAATCGCCAGAATGTCAAAGTAAAGAGTCCAGTTGTGTGTCAAAATGGCCACTTCTGTCCTTCACACGTTGTAACTAATATTAAAGAGGTGGATCTTCCTGATCCAGAAGAATAGCTAATTTCTTCTGGACAGTGAGCCACAGTTCCAATCGTAGGTGGGAACTTTGCCAGAGAGAATGACTCCCTTGTCCAGGTCTCAGTCCAAGGAAACAAAGTTCCAGCTTATGATGCTGTAAAGTTCTTGGTTCCAATTCAAACATTGTTCCTTATTGCCCATAGTTTTCTTCACTATTGGGTTCCTGGAGAATGCCTCCTTTCTCCAGTTGTTTTTCCTGAATGCTTCCACAGCGCCAGGGGAATGACTCCCTTCCCTGGGCCTTCTTCCCTTTTGTTTCATGATCAACAACACCAGGAGGTAAAGCTTCCTCTCCTGATGTATCTTTCTTTGCTTCACGGTTCACAAAGGCTGGGGGAATGACTCCCTTCCCCAAGCCCTTGCCAGGCAGGGGTTTGGGGGTCTCTCCTCCCCTGGCTTCTTTGCCCTTTTATTTCACAATTTAGAGTTCAAATTACCAGCGGAAAGCCTCCCTTCCCCTGGCTTGGGTTGCACTTCAAAAGTCCTAAAACATTAATTCTCAGTCTAGTAGGTGTGGATCCCAGACCTGTGTACTTATCTTTTTGCTGTAGAAGCTAGGTACTGTGACTATGAAGATGACTTGGGTTACTCTTCATAAAAGGGTACGTGTCACAGACCCGTAGGATTCTTTCCTCTTGGTGCTGCACACATGGTTCACTATCCTACTAGGGACTATGAAGATGGCTTGGGTTACTCTTCAGAAAAAGATGCGGGTCCCTGACCTGTTTTTGGAACCTTTTCAGCCCTTAATACCTACCAGCTCTCCAGGCAACCCAGATACCTGAAAAGGGCTTGCCGGTATTCTTTGGTTGGGGTTGGACTCTTCTGTGTCCTTTTGTTCTCTGGACCAGTGCTTACTCAGAGCTCATCAGCACTGCCTACAGCTTGGTAGGACCTTTCTATTAGAGCAGATACTATTTAGTTATTGGCACCCAGACCAATGTTGTCTCAATGTTGGGGCAGGCAATCTGCCTCCTGTAAAAGTATTATGACAGCACACGTTTAATTCATTTTAGCAAACATTTGCAGTAGGTGAGTTTGAAACGGCATGTCCCTGTGAATGCGTTTGGCGGTGATGACATTGATATTCCCATGACCACCTGTGATTCGGACCCTGATGTTTATACTTTGGCTTTGGGCCTTTAGGGAGCAATTGTATTAAATACTTCTCCCTGATGCAAAAGATTACTGACTGGAGGTAATACTCTATGGTATTACCCACCTTTCTCGCATCCCACTTCTTCAAATCCTGTTCCCTCCATTTATTAACTCGATTTCACTGCAAAAATGGACTGGGGAGGCAGGGGGGGGGGTTCTTTTAGGATTAGGTATTTAGAAAGGTGGGGGAGTTAGAGAGCATCTTTTTGCAGTAAAATTCAGTGAAATAGGATTGCAGGAAATGGGCTGTGAGTAAATACCATATATCCATCCTCTACAGTTCTAGAATGGAAAATGTGTTTTTATATTTCCCCAGTGGGCAACACGTTTGCAAAGAATAGTCCTGATCATGGCAGTGCTGTACCTTACTACTACTCAAATTCTAGAGAGCTTAGTAGCTGAGGCCTTTAGCACAAGGACAAAGCCTAGCACTTTTGCTAACTTGTTCTTTTACATAATCAAAAAAAGAATCTCCTTGGGTTATAATGGGTTTTCGTTTTGTGTGGTGGTCTAGCAGAACGCATAACATAGGTACATTTCTTTCCTTCATTGGAAAGATGGAGAATGGGCTAAACACTCACGGGTTCTAGGGATTTCTCCACAGTAGTGGCTGCCCCTCTCTAATCACTACTTAAAGTTCCACAATGGGTTCAACTACGGTGTAATCGGACTGTTGTGCTCACGATCAGACGTAAGAGTGAGCACAACAGTCCCCTCCTGTAAATCAAAGATTACAACTTTTACAATCGCAATCAACAAGCACAAATTCAAAGATCCATTTAATTACTCATGGTCTAAGTTGCGAGTATACCAACACAAATAATTAATTTCAATGTGGATGCAACTAAAGGACTGTAAAAACCACATTAACTGAAAAATCATAAATGCTCACCATAAGCTGTGCCATGTGAATGCCACATCATTGCAGAAGTTTCATACTTGTTGAATAAGTCCATGATAGACAAGACCATATTTCACAGTGAATTAAATCAAAACACCACCTTGCTGTATAAATGCAGATCTGGCAAAACATGTGATGCTATTGTATATACCGCTAACATTTATCACTAACATTCACGTAAAGGTCTCAATACAGCATATGCTGTAACACTTCGTCCTGAGCAGTTTGCAATCATATGTAATATAATGATGTCCCGGTCATCTTTGTATTGCTAATAATTTAAAGAAATTAATCTTTTAGTTTAATTTGTTTGACTATTTTTAAGGTTGTACGTACAGGAAAGCCAGAAGTGTTCTTGTTCCAGTGTATGTTAAAGGCAACAAATTAGAAGTGCTTATTTTTGTAAAGAATTGTTGCGTTCAAGTAATAACAGTAACTTTATTCCCAAAAACAAACAACTGATCAAATCGCATATGACTTGTGAAAATGTACATAACCAAAATAAAGCTAATAGCTTCTAATATGGCATGCAACACAGTGTTCAATGACGGTCTGTCTGCATGTAGATAAATCTTTTATACATCAACCTGAATGTGTGTGTGTTTGTCCGGCTATAGAAATCCACACCGTTCAACCCACTGCTACCAGATTTTGCATGAATTCCTCATTTGTCTGGGGCAAGATTTTAGTCTGTTGGATGCAAAAAATTCACTCGTTATTCATCCTCATTTACTGATGCTCACCCCGATTCACTACAGTAGGTACTAGGAGTAGGCAACATTAGGAAAAGTGTCTGAAGCAAAATATTAGATGTATTGGTTATTCCTTTGAAATGTATTACTACTGTATACATTTCAAAAGTTTTTATTAAAGCATTTTTAAAGGGAATATAAAATAAAATACATGTTTTCTTTATTACGCCACTCCAAATATGGGAAATGGCATGGCTACAGTTTACTTAAGTTCATTCGCGGGAAGAGAGCACAATCAATCTTTCTTGGACATTTTCTCAAATGTGCTGAAGGCATTGAGTGACTGAAACATGCAGCACAAAAACAAACATCACTTGGAAAATCTCCATCTGTTGCAAAGCGAAAATCAATATCAAGAGCTTCTGAAACAGAACAACAAACAGCAGCACAACTTTCACACCAGAGGACAGCACCAACTTTCTCCAGGGCAAATGAGATGCCAGAGCAATCTGAAGCAAGACTTGCTGACAAGAGGACAAAAGCAGCATCCTCTAGGGCACATGAGACACCGCTCGATCAGGACACTGACCACGCAGTGTACCCAAGCTAGTGTAGAACTAAAAATTAATACTTGTAAGCAAAGTAACGTGTCTGTAGTTTCTGGTCAATCTCTACTAATTGAAGATTGGCCATGTTAAAAATGAATGAAGTGTCTGTTGCATCTTCCAAAGTACTTGAGTGCACTTCAATCAACTGTGTATGTAAAGAACATTGTCAAAATGTATCTGGTTGAATAACTCTGGTAATTGCATATTTTCCAATGAATTCATAATGGGGATACTGACAACTTCAGTAACACATTGGGCCTCATTACAAGTGAGGCGGAACGGGTTAACGGGACCCGCTAAAGGAGGCGGACCCGTTAAACCCGTTCCGCCTCATTACAAGCTCCCCTCGCGGGACCCAGTAAGTAACGCCTGGTCAAACCAGGCGTGCTTACCGGGTCCCGCGAGGAGAAGAGGGAGCAAACAGGCCACTCGTAATCGGCCCGTTGTTTGCTCCCTCCCCCATTCAGCCCTATGGGGGCTGAAATGGGAATGGAGAAGGTCTGGGCCCGGGTTCCTGGAGGGAGGAATTACCGGGCCCTCCGAACTCAGAATGGCCCGGTAATTCCCCATTCTGGGAACCCGGACCTGATTTTGGCGGCAGCCATGCCGCCAATAGCGGCATGGCTACCGGCAAAATCATAATGAGGCCCATTGTCTCAATCCAAATCTCAACTCTAAACTCAGGTATTAAAGTTGTGATAGAAATTTTTTCATAACATTACACGTATGCTTCTGGGAATATAAACTGCATTTAACGTCTGTGCCTTACAGGAGACATGTTGTAACATATTATAGTTCTGGGTAGGGTTAGAGGAATATGAATTCAATGTATTTTTCTAATGTATACTTACCTGGTCTCAGTGTAAGCTGAAAGACTGTGGAAACAGCATTTGGAAATAACCGTAGTCGTTCGGCGGCAATCCTTTTTGGTGAACTTGGAAGTTTCATTTATCTCTGAATAAAAGTGCTTGCTAGACATACATCAGTGAATTCCCATTAGATTTGCAAATTCATCATTGGCTCGACTGTTAGCCTTGGAATTGGGAAAAAAACAGTTGAGCAAACATGCTCGTGCACAACAGGCCTTTCGGGAAACTGTGATGCACAGTACCGGGAGTCCTGCACGACATCCAAAAATAATACAGAAAGGCATTTTTGGCCACAAACGAAATTTTAAAGTTAAAACTTCAAAGAATAAATAATTTTAATCCATGTTAAATGATTGACAAAACAATACATTAAAAAGTTAGAACGTAATATATAAAATAATGATTGTTGGATGAAGAAAGGACCATTGCAATGCAAATGATTAAAAAAAAACTGAGATCGAGAAACACTTAGAACAGCATTAAAAACATGAATTTACCACATTTTTATATGAAACAAAATATGAAATACTTGTCTTTTAAGATGCAAGTATTGATTCTGCAACAAAGACTATTTGCTGGGGGAGGATAATTTGATGTAGAAAACAGAGGTGGTCTGTTTAAGGATTAGAAGTCGCCATTAAGTACTGAGATAAAGGCAAGTATATGTGAAATGGAGGCGGTTATAGGAAGGACTACCCTTTATTTCTGTTGGGTAGATTTTGTGGAGGCTGGAAATACATTCACGTGTTATGCCAATATGCTAGATCTAAAATTTGAAGTGGAGCCATGGTTGGTGTTGCAAAATAATGCTGAGGCGATTTGTCTGTTCGCCTGCAGGACCATTGAATTGTTTATTTCCAGGGAGAGCCTACAAAGTATTAGCTGTATATACTGTGTCAGGGGTGGTTATTTGGCCAATGGTGTTTGATGCAAGATTCCTTTGAGTTGCTCATTATATTCGTCACAAGGGCTGGTCTGGCACCCTGAGAAAAACACAGTTGAACCCTGTACATTCTTGCGCTTACTCGTAAGTCAATACATACAGTAGAAATCACTCACACACTATTGTCTTTATGTTCCAGCACTTTTTATTTCTGCTGTTCTGTTGCTTGGATATTCATTGAGTTAGTGTCATTCAAACAATTTCCAATACTTGCTGCATGTTTATGAAAAAAAAACCAATGAGCAACTTCTATTGTTCCCAATAACTCTTGGTTGCATCCAAATAAATGTATCATGCCTATCCCTTTACGACACGTGGCTCCCCATCCTAAGTTTGACGGTTCATCAGGGGTTTAGGTGGGTAGTTCAGCTTTTGGATGGTCTGAATATAAAGTTCCTTCCTATATAAGTCCTTAGTTATTCCTTAGGTCCTCGGATCACATGTCCTCAGATATTGTGTTTCTAGTGCATATAAAAAATGACAAAAAAATGCAGTTAAAACACCAATTAGGGTTAAGGGTTTCAATCGGGCGACACACCTTGGTCTTGGCCTAGTATTCAGCGCACAACTGCGTATCTTGTTATATTGATACAATATTGAGCTGGTACACCACTCATATCACACTCATATCACACCCCTGGGTCACAGTGGACCATGAACCAGGCTGGTTGGTAAAATACAATATTTTAAAATTCAAAAAAATCATACACTTTTTAATATCGGATGATAATTACAATGAGAATGTGAGCAATGCACAGGTTAATCTGCTAGTGGAACATAAACACATAGACACAGCACAGCGGAATGGGAGCACTTTTTGACTTAAGGAAAAATAGCACTGAAGTTAGAATTTCCCTCTGCAATGTTCCCTCAACCCACAAATAATCAATTCTGAGTGGATAAGCAGGAGCAGCGGGTAATCGGGAATGACGAATAGGAAACAGAATTCCAACCCTTTGCAATGTTATAAAAGGACCATCGGAAACAGACAATTAAATAATGAATGTGTGTTGGAAACCTTGAAGCGAATACAATTCCTCACTAAAGCAACACTGCAAAGACACCAAGTATCACAAAGAATAGATTACCAAAAGCATACAATTCAAAAATGAGTGGAAAGTTTAAACAGATTGCAGCAAAATGACATGTGTGAAAGTTACATTTTTTTCCATTCCTGCCTAAAATTAACCAAACTGTTTATAATAAACGGGTGAAATACACTGATTCGAAGTGTTTATTTTTTGGTTGGGGTGTAGAAGTATATTTCGGGTACAATATGTAAGTGAAAGTAAGTCTCTAGCTGGTAAATTGAAAGAGATATGTAAGGTAGAGTGAGGTTCGTTTTTAGGAAAATAGAACAATGAAAAGAGGAATCGGCTTTAAAATTGAAAGGCAAATTTCACTTAAACTAGATTTAATGGCTACGAAAAGAGGCAGGCCACCTGCGAATCTCAAGTTACGCTGCAGTTGTAACCCTTCACGCAGTGTACCCCTTTTCTTAACGGAAAATGTATTTATTTAAACACAATATCGCTAATGACTTAGGATCTAGCAAGACAGAAATCAAGGGAAAAGTGGCGCTAACACTAGAAATCTATGGTAGGGTTGCAAGAATGATTGTGACAGTTTGAACAAGCTATCAGGATAAGGATAGGGTGACTTGGAGAGTGAGATAAGGACAAATGCAGGACAAGTAGACTATGGATTGCTATGGGGTAGGGATGATACTTACAGTCCACTTTAGTTTGGGATTTTGCACCGTCAAGGGTTCTGCTCAATACACGGCAGGGCGCCTGGCAAACAGCTGGGCAGTTCTGGTCACCGGATGGCACTTCTGAACTGGCAATTCTGGTCACTCCATACTAAAGATCAGCTGGATGGCAGGTTTGCATGCAGTTAGTGGTATCCGGATGCTTGCCAAAAACACCACAGCTTTCCCCTTTGGTTATTTGGGGATTTAGTGGTTTTCAGAATGTAGGCCTTGCTGGAGCAGGATCAGCAATGCTTAGGTTCTGCAGTGGGCCCTGGAGTAGGGTCAGCAATGTTTTGGCCTTGTAGTTGGGATCTGGAGTCTGGATAGATGGAACAGGACGTTGGTGCAGGAAAATCAGGAAGAGTGTGTGTGGGTTTGTCGTCTAGAGTCTTGTCAGGGACTCTTATTTATAATGCCTAGTGACATCATCAAAGTATGACTGGGGCAGGCTCATTGAAACACGCGTCTAACAACGGAATTGGACAAGGGTGATAGTCTCCGCCTTGCTCTCAGCTGGTTGGATTTCAAGAAAATGTCAGATTTATGGTGTGAGTTTTATAATGTCCAAAAACCTCCCATAGTTACTTTAACTAAAATCCGATTTTACCACAAACCTACATTTATACAATTGCAATCTCTTAGCAGATTATATACACAGGTTACATATTTTGTGCAGCACATTGCAGTCCAATCCTCCAGTCCGTGAGACCTTATTTCGTCCTTCTACCAGTTTTTCACACTTTTCAATAACATTTATATTACTCAAAATACTAGAACTTTATACATGGGTGTGGATTATCATAAGGGATGTATGTACAAAAATTTGCATTGGCAACATAAATGCTTTTCTCGTAATCTGCCATATTTTGCCATTTCTGTCCCCAAGTTGTCAATGAATTCTACCAAGTCTTAAAAGAAAGGCCATAAAATTATATTTTAAACTGCAAACATTTTACATTTTTACTAATTCTTGCTGCAGAGATAAGTCTTTAAAGTTTATTTATAAAAGTGTCCATGTCACTGGATAACATTTTTTTTTCCTTCATTCAACTGTTACCAACTGTCATTTCCTTCAAAGCAAGGTGAGGGTTTCTCAGCTTAATTGTAGGTTTTATTGCTCCTTCACAGGTTAGTGTCCCAGGACTTCTATTGTCCCAGCCTGGAGCACAGACGAATGTCTGACGAGTGTGTGAACTTTCTTTGTCCTGGCCCATTCAAAGTTTTTAAAGCTAGCAATTATCACTTTCATGTCCTGGAAGTTTATGGTGTCTCACTTTCAGGGCTGGCAACTGGAATAACTGTTTTTTGAGAGCTTGCAAATTCAGCCCATGTGGTTTAAACTCTTTATTTTCTTATTTTGGGTTTAAAACAAACCTGTGAAAGAAAATAGCCTATGTCTGTATTTCCACCAGCAAAAAAGCCCCTTTTCATTGCTAAGTAAGCAGGCTTTCATTCAACAATTTATTTTTAAACAGGCCATTTTTTGTGTTGAAAACTGCTAGCATTTCTTTATTTAAATTCGGTGTGGCAGCTCCCTCAGATTCCCACACTGTCTTTGCAGCTATAGTCATTTCCTTGAATGCAGGAATTTTATCTGAAACATAGATACATTGACACTGACCTGGCTCAGGGAGTTAGTCTCTTGGAACTGCGGAGCCTGGATACTTTTGGAAAGAAATAAACGAGTGTTCCCGTGCGAGTGAAAGTGAAGTTACTTAATGATTTCTCCCAGAGTTGTTTTGACTGGGCCTATCACTCAGGAATTATGCCTGGTTTTGGTGAAGCACAGTCAAATATCCTGGGCATGACAGGGCCTTTTTAATCAGTGGTTTCAGAATGAACACATGGAATTAGGGTCAAAGCAGCATTTTTAAAGGGTGAAAAGTTTCATTTTGAAGGGCAATTTGGGTTTTCAGCAAAGCAGTGCTGCCTTTCCACTTCATTCCATTTATGTTTCAGAACACACTGGCATACTCCTTCAGTGTGTCCCCAAGTTCCATCCTGCCTGAAGTGTGCTTGACAGGACAGTGCAGCCATCTTTTTGTTGCTGCCAAACACAGTTTTGAGGTCCTGGTGCGCACAGGAGCGAGCGCAGCCAGGTTGCTATTTCTTGCGCAAATGCAGCTTGGTGATGTGGGGAAATGCTGTTCATTGGGTCAATATATCCCACAGGGTCATGTTGAAGACAGGTCTCAATTTCCCTAAATATGAGCCAGCTAAAAAAGATGTGTACTTGCATCAATTATGCTTAGTTTCTTTTGGTAATTGTGAGTTTATTTAGGTATGTATCTATCTATCTGCCTGTTCATGGCACTCATCTGTAGAAATATTCTATCTGTTTGGAACATAAAAAAATGTTTTCAATACATATTTGTGTTTTCATGCCTATCCCTTTCCTATGTTATGCATTTAATTTGTGTTTGCTTCAAGTTCAATACAAATCTAATTCTACTCCACACTTAAGTCGTTCCTGGCAGATATCTTAAAGTTTGTACTTATTGCTAGTTGCTAATCTGTTTTGCCTAAAGCTATAGAGGCTTTTGCTCCTTTGTGTGGGAAAAATATATATAAAATCGACCCAAAACTTGCAACTTTCGGTACAAAGAAAGACCTTCTTGTGGCTGCAGTTGCTAGTACCACTTAAAAGCTCGGTTGCTTACCTGATTCGAAGTGTTCTGTCTTTCACTGCCTTGCAGAGCGGTACGATTGCCGACATTTTATGTAACTCAGATGCTTGCCTCCTTTGTTAAACGAATGCCGTCTCGCGTACATGGTGTCATGCGTAATTGTTGCGGTCTCCATTTTGAATTGGGATCTCAGTTTGTGCTAATTCACTGATGTTATAGAGGGGTATCGATCTTATATTAGCTGCGGAAATGACTATTATTTCGTGAATTAATCTGTCATGTTGATAATTTGATTTTGTAATTTTTAGAAATGCGCTGGCATCTGTAAAATTCACATGTTCATAATTGCCCTGAATTTGTGTATATCTTACTCATGCTTGGAATTATAAATAAAATAAATACTATACAAAAAAGGAGACTGATTTGGAAAATAGTATGCACTCAAAACACCCTGAAAATTGCTATTCTGATGGTACTTTGATGTCGCATAGTGATGAAGACTCAATATATACTAAACTTGGAAAACAAACCATCACGTTTACACATACATACTGGTTTTAGAACATGTGTACATTATAAATAGCTTTTTACATGCAAAAATGTACATACATATCACAGAAAATGATGTATCTCCTGGTCTATGTTCAGTCTAGTATAAGTAGCACCCATAACACATATCCAAAAAGCTTCACGTTTAAGTGGTCTTTTCTTCAAATAACCTCCTCTGGGTAGGGCAGATAATTTTTCTATCCCAAAACATTTGATTTGAGCTGCGTCTGTTGCAAAATCATGTTCTACAACGTGTGTTGCAATTGATAATCTATTGTCTTTGTTTGTAATTGCTCTAAGGTGTTCACCTATCCTCACTTTCATTTTTCTAATGGTGCTTCCAATGTATAACATGTGGCAAATGCGCTCTATTTCGTAAGTACTGTTACAATTGATGTTTGAGCTTGGTTTTTGTTCCATTTGGTTTGAGTATATCTATTTTCACGTTAATCATGTGGGGGCATATCCGGCAATTCCCACATTTGAAATGTCCTTGTGTCGGTGGTTGGAGACGACGTTCTTGTTCCCCGATTTGCATTTGTAAGAATTTACAATATTTGGTATTGTCAAAATGTGATGGACTGAGCATCTTCTTAAGAGTTTTTCATTTACGAAAACGCATGTTGGGTTCTTTACCTAGCAACACGTCCATATCTGGATCTGCTGTTAGAATCTTCTAGTTTTTCTCTAAGATTTGTCTGATTACTTTATTGTTGGTGCTATAGGTTGTGATAAACCTGGGTTTATCCGGTTGTGATGCTTGTTTTTGCTCATCTTTTAACAGATCTGGTCTTGATCTAGTACCTGTTTTCACTAGGATTTTCTTTAGATGGTTTGAGTTGTATCCTATGTTTTTAAATTTCTTGACTAGACTCTTTTTTTTTATTCTTCTTCCGTTGTGCAGTTTCTTTTGGTCCGTAGAAGTGCTCTAAAAGCTATTTTTTGTGTAATATATGGCGAGGATGGTTGCTTGTCGCATGAAGGATGCTGTTATCCGCCATACTTTTGGTTTATAGATGTATAGAGTTGTGTGAATTGTATGGTCTTTTATGTAAAGATGGAGATTCAAGAAATCTATTGCTTCTCAACTATACGTAATTGTAAATTTCAAGTTATAGTCATTATTGTTCAAAAACACATAGTATTCCTGTAGTTGTTGTTCTGAACCATTCCATATAATAATGCCATCAATATACCTTCCCCAGAAGGCTATCCTGTTTAGATCTGTAAAAAAAAAGGTGTTGCAGTCGAACTGTGTTTCAAAAAGTAATATATAGATTGGCGTACGATGGGGCAAATTTTGTGCCCATCGCTGTTCCTTGAGTTTGCTTAAACAGTTTGTCACCAAAACAGAAAATATTGTTCGTGAGGGTGAAATTAATGATTTCCAATATCATCGAATTCTGGTCTTGAAGAGAAATTGAACGGGTTTTCAGAAAATGGTTACCGGTAGAAATTTCTTTCGCATGTATAATGCTTCCGTATAAAGCTGTGACTGTAACGCTCACCTGATTCCCACGGAGGCGCTGGTCTTGGCAGGAAGGTGTCTGCGACTCGAAAAGTGATGTGCAGGACTCGATTGGCTTCTGGGGTCGAACCTCTTCTCACTGTGTGTCGAACTCGAAGGGTGAGGTTTCTGCAGGTGAAAAGAATATGGGGGTTAAGGGTCTGGGTTGTTGAATGTTCCTCTCTCTCTCCCTCTCTTCCTAGCTTCTCCGTAGAGCCCCCAGGTCAACGTGCTCACCTTAGATAGGTGAATGCTGGACTCTCCATCTGCGTCTGGTGCAGGGTGCCGTTGCCAGTTCTTTCACTGGTGAAACATAGGCCTCTTGAACTCAGAGGATCGTTACCGTCGTTAACTGCACGAGCGGTGAGTTTCTGGACACCTTTTTAGTCTTTATAGTATTTAGGTGCGTGGCACGTTAATATTGAACAGGACTCTGTATAATGCTTTTCCCTTTTTGTCTTGCAGGACTCTGGAGATGGAAGATGGAGTGAAGCGCCTGGAAATGAGTAAGTAAATGCAAGCGCTCAAACTGTCTTTTTCCCTTGCTGCTTAGTTCGTGCTGAAGAGACGCCGGAGTACTTGCAGGCGTTCTATTGTCTCTTTGTTTGTTTTCACAGGCAGCGATGCAGCGTGAAGAAATCCGGAATTCGCGGAGTGCCGGTAAGTAATAACAATGCTTTCGTCTTCACAGGCGGAGGTGCAGCGTGAAGAAATCCGGAATTCGCGGAGTGCCGGTAAGTAATAACAATGCTTTTGTCTTCACAGGCGGAGGTGCAGCGTGAAGAAATGGCCGCAGCCGATGGATCAGGTGAGTAAGCACTGCGTGTAAAGGTTGCCTTGCTAACCTGTTGTTTCTTGTCTTTGCAGGTGCTGTTGTTGACTGGATACAGGAATGGTAAGTAAAATTCTTGCAGGTTCAGGATCGAAAGAAGAAAGGCTGGAACAGACTTGGTGAGCGTTCTGCTGCAGATGCAGAATAACGCGAAGCACGTTTCATCTATCGGGTGTGGTTTAAATAGCCTTGGAGTGATGAGGCGTCTTCCTCCACGGCCCCGCCTAGGTAAGAAAAGAGTTCCAGTTCCAGAAGAGTTCCAGTGCTGTATCCAGGGAGTGGAGCTTGCCCCACCCAGGTAAGAAAGTAGTTCCTGTTCACAGAGGACTTCTAAGTGGCTGGTAAGTAAGCAGCATGGTCTGCTGCAGGTAAGTCCACCCAAGCATCTTCATACATAATATGAGCCCGGCACTTCCAGTGCCGGGACCGATGACTTTGATGAGCCTGGTGCCACCGGCGCCAGGACAAGGTCCAAAAGGTCCCAGTGGGGACCGGCTGGTGCCTAAGATAACGGTTAGGGGCCTGCTTCCAAGGATATTGGGCTGTTCCTGACTCCTTGGAAGCAGTGATCATGACAGTGACATCCAATGTTAAGAACCAATAATTCTCCTCCCAGTAGATGTTTTCCAATTGTTGAATGGTATGGGTGTTGTCTTTGATGTATGAGTCCAGATGCAAGTGGCTGTAAATGATAGTCTATATATTCTGAGATTTTTTCGGTAAGTGATCCGATGCCATTAATAATGGGTCTACATTGTGGTAGGTCTTGAAAAGGTTTGAATTTTCGGCATAAAATATATAGTCAGAAGTATTGGATGTGAAGTGTACATGTACAAATGCTCTTCCTCTGTAATGAGGCATTGTTCTTTCCAATGCGAACTCATCAGGTCCCAGTCCTTCTGCAAGTTTTTAATCGGATTGTTGATGAGAGGTTGGTAACATTCAAGATTATTTAATTGTCTCATGGCTGTTTTTACGTAAACTTCTCTTTTGAGAAGGACAATGTTGCCCCCATTGTCAGTGGTTTTCACTGTGATACCAAAGTTTTCTCTGAGTTTCTGTAGAGCTAATATTTGTTGTAGACTGAGATTGTTTGATTTTAGGTTTACCTCCTTTTAGATAGTTGTCTTAAATCTCCTTGTACTGCCTTCTGAAAAAGATCAATCGTATTGTCTGTAGCTAATGTTGGGGTGAAATAAGATCTTGGTTTCAACTTGGTTTGTTGTGCTAGTCCCAATGTGATGTCTTGTTCGTTAGCAAAGGTTTCCACTGTATGAATATCATTTTCTTCCGCTAGATTTAGTAAGTTGATGGTTGAAAGATACGAGCATACTTCTGTGGTTGTGGGTTTTTTCTGTGAAGTGGTATGTAAAACGTGTTTATTTTTAAAGTTTTAACTTTCTACAGAAGCAATGAAGGTCAGTAATTGTTTCAAAATAGTTATAACTGTTGGTTGGACAAAATGTGAGTCCTTTTTTATAAAGCTGTAGTTAGTTCAGGAGGTATGTCTAGATTGGTCAGGTTGACAACTAAGTTCTCCTCTTTGGCTGTTGGTTTTTGGATCTTGTTTGTATACCATCGTTTTTGTTGATTGCGTCTGCTTTGCTTGCTTCCTTTTCTCCTGTGGCCCCTCCTGGGCCTTTTGATTTTGGTGTCAAAGTAAATCTCCATTTTTGATTCTGTCTTGGATTGGAGCGTGTCCTGTTTTGGCACCCTGCACGACTGTCGGCCCACCCACTCCCATTGTCAGGGCATTGCTAAAGTGAGACTAACCTTTGATAAGGGGGAGGGCCTCAGATTGAAGTGAGGAAATGTCTACGTCTGCAGGACCTTCAACATATGTTGATTTGCAGGGACAGCTTTGAAATAACCAGCTTTATACACCTTTCTAGTTGATGATTGGTGTGAATGGATTTTGAAATGACTGCCTTCCTAGATTCCCAGAGGACCCACTGGTGCACCTACCGTGCATATAATGCAATGCTTTTCATAGTCGGACAAACCCTCCCAAATTCCCTTTTTAATATGAGTGTATATACATATTTTCATGACCCAAAAAATGATAGTATGTTAGATACTTTGCTACTCACTGTGGATGATTTGCAGACAATTTTAAAAATATAGTATACGATAAGTGAGCAACACAATACCGAGCACTTGCACTAATACATACCACAACTTTTACATAGGTATCCCTATTAGCCCTACATAAAGCACATGCCAAGAAAAATAAAGACATTATAAAAAAAAAACCTCACTATTTCCTAATTACTTTGTATGTGATTTGGGTTGGGTGACTTCGACAATACCCTTTAAAACCTTTTAAACACCATGGATCTTTTGATTGTACCATCACTTAATTGGCAAATGCAATGAACTTCTTTATGGTGTGCTATTTTACTAAAACTCTATTCATAAATATTAACTTTTGCAATGTAGCGGCCGTGAGGTGATCATAACACATTACAATAAGGGTAGCAATAAGCAACAGGTTCTCTTAAGGTATCCATGTGTTTGTCATGTCACATTCCTGTTTATACATTGGTGCATGATGTAAAAAATAATTTTAGTTTTACTGAGTAATACAACGAATATCAATGATTGGAAAAAGGACATACTTTAATGGAAATATCTAACCATTTTATTAACCCCTTAAGTGCCACTGACGAGCCGGCTCGTCAGTGGAAACAGCTCCAGGTTGCCACCGACGAGCCGGCTCGTCAGTTTTGGCACTCTGCTTTGCTCGATGCCTGCAACTGTAATCCAACCCCCGGGTTATGTGAGGGGGAGGTCCCACCCCCCCTCACTGCTAGGGGGCTGGATTACCTTCAGTTTCATGTCGGCGTGAAACTGAAAGTAAATTCACTGCAGCAGCCATTTTCGGCTGCTGCGATGAAGAGAGAAGATAAGAGCCCTTCTTGCTCCGTGTCGATCTCCGGCTGTATTTCAAGCCGGAGATCGAGGCGGGTATCGTTGGAAAGGGGAGATTCTCCCCTTTACAATGATACCCATTGTGTGGCATTGCTTCCCGCGGATCGGGCGCAGGGCGGGCGATCCGCGGGCAGCAATGTCACCGGATTAATACAGATCCGTTTGTGACGTGGGGGAGGGGTGACTGCTTACTAGGTAAGCGGTCCCCTTCCCCCCGTGGCCCCAAAGCATGGGGCCACAGCGCCAGAGACCCCTGGGGGCAGATGATCACTGCCCCCAGGGGTGAAAAGGACAACAACAAAAAAAATCGAGGGAAGGGGGAAGGGGGGAGGTGGGAGGGGGTTTGGGGCCCTGGGGCCCACTAGACAACCAGGGATATGGAAAAAAGTGGTGTCCTTGGAAAGGGGATGTTCTCCCCTTTCCAAGGACACCCACACCATCTACATGAGGCATTGCTGGTCACGGATCGGCGCAGAACACTCGATCCGTGACCATCAACCAACTTGACCACCATGGATCCCTTTATGAGTTGGGGGGGGAGAGGGGGCTACTTCAAGTAAGCAGCCCTCCCCCCTCCCGGCACCCAAAGCATGGGGGCACATGCATGTGAACCCTGGGGCAGATGGCTGACCATCTGCCCCCAGGGAATGTAAAAAAAAAAATGAAATGATGGGAAAAGGGGGTGGGGCATAAGGGGTGGGGGTAAGGGTAGGGTTGGGGGGCCACTAGCCACCATGGATTTTTTTACTGAATGAAAGGGCCCCTCCAACCGAAGTAGAAAGGCCCCCCTAAAAAGCAGCCTACGATTTTGTATTGTTTTTGTTTTCCCAACTTCGCTTGGTGCAGATGGCCACATTAGTGTGCCAATCTGCACCCAGGGTGCCCAAACCCTACTGCGCAATCTATTGGGGGTCCTGTCCCACCTTTTGTGGTGTACCCCCACCCCAAATGGCTGGGGGGGACACCACCTGCAGCCCTCCCTGAGCCTCCTCAGAAGGGTTGCATGATGTGCCCCCCCTCCGTTCGGGGTGGGTGAGGAGAGGGCCCCCAATAGATGGGGCAGTAGGGTTTGGGCACCCTGGGGGCAGATTGGCACACTAATGTGCCCATCTGCGCCAAGCGAAGTTGGGTAAACAAAGAAAATAATAAAAAATCGTAGGCTGTTTTTAGGGGGGCTGAGGGGCACCCTAAATTGGCAGCGAATGTTGTACTGCAACGGGGGGTGGCACTCTTCTCCCCTCCACCCCAAATAGAGGGCCCCACCTCATGCATCCCTCCCTGGCGTCAGATGGGGGGGGGTCCCCACCTCATGCATCCCTCCCTGGGGTTAGATGCTCCTTCCTAGGAGTAGATATCTGCCCCCAGGGAGGGTTGCCTGAGGTGCGGCCCTCCCTTTAGGGTGGGGGCGGGTGAGTGCCACCCCACGTTGCAGTATAACATTCGCTGCCCATTTATGGTGGCCCTCAGCCCCCTAAAAAGCAGCCTACGATTTTGTATTTTCTTTGTTTACCCAACTTCGCTTGGTGCAGATGGGCACATTAGTGTGCCAATCTGCCCTCAGGGTGCCCAAACCCTACTGCCCCATGCATTGGGGGCCTGTTCCACCTTTTTCGGGGGGCCCCCCCCCCCCCACTCCAAATGGAGGGGGGGTGTACCTCACGCAGCCGTTTGTAGGAGGCCCAGGGAGGCCTGCATGAGGTGCCCCCGCCACCCATTTGGGGTGAAGGGGGAGAGGGCCCCTGAAAATTGTGGGACAGGCCCCCCCAGTGGGTGGCCCAGTAGGGTTTGGGCACCCTGGGGCCAGATTGGCACACCAATGTGCCCCTCTGTGCCAAGGCAAGTTTTGTAAACAAAGAAAAAAATGGAAAATGGTAGAATGCTTTTTAGGGGGGCTGTGGGGCACCCCAAAGGGTCTGGGAATTTTCTAATGGGATGGGCCATTGATCCCCTGCCCCCCCCCCCCTCAGCCGCAATGGAGTGGGTGCTACGTCATGCAGCCCTCCCTGGGACCAGATATCTGCTCCTAGGAACGGATGCCTGAGCCCAGGGAGGAGTGCAGGACAGCCCCCTCCCCTCATCATCTTCCCCTGGGGAGGGCTACATGAGATGGGCCGCCCCTCCAATTTGGACATGTGTGGGTTCCCACGGGTGTCCTCTTTTGGAAAATGCATGGGGTTCCCTGTTTCCCTTGCTGGCTTCAACACCCTAGGCCCAAATCTGTAAGTTGCCCACATGAACAAAATGGGCAGTGGCGAAAGACTTGGGGTTACCAGTGGGTTACCCTTTTCCTTTTGCCCCCCGGTAGGTGCACCCACACATGAGGTACCTTTTTCGTCGGGACACGTGTGGGGACGCGGGAATGTGTTGTTGGCGGTGTGTTTTGGTGGGTGGCCAGAGCGAAATGTCTGAGAATTGTCTTAATTTCCAGCCAATTTCAGACACATTTCCCTGTGTCCACTCACCGAAACGGGTCGCCAACAACAGATATCATACCTTCTCACGTTCCTACATGTGTCCCGACGAAAAAGGTACCTCACATGTGTGGGTGCACCTACCGGGGGCGCAAAAGGAAAAGGGTAACCCGCTGGTAACGCCAAGCCTTTCGCCACAGCACAATTTGTTCATGTGGGCAACCTACAGATTTGGGCCTAGGGTGTCGAAGCCAGCATGGAAAACAGGGAACCCCTTGCATTTCCCAAAAGGACACCCGTGGGAATGCGCAGAGGTCTGACTTGCGTGAAGCGGCCCAGAATTTATTACCCCAGACAAAGTGAACATTGTGTTTTTTCCCTACCAAATATCACAATTTGTCGGGGATTGTGGCTAATAAAAACTGGGGCAATTTGCGCAAGGCAGACCTCTGCGTATTCCCACGGGTGTCCTCTTTTGGGAAATGCATGGGGTTCTCTGTTTTCCTTGGTGGCTTGGACACCCGAGGCCCATATCTGTATGGTGTGCCGGTCAGCAGAGAGTCTGAAATTCCGGTCTGAAAGCAGACTTGGGGTTACTTGGGTTTTAGGCTTTCCCCTTGGCGCCCAGGTAGGTGCACCCACACATGTGAGGTACTGTTTTCATCGGGACACCTGTGGGAACGCGGAAAGGTATAACATTTGTTGTGTTTGTGTGGTTTTCATAACGTTTTGACCCATTTGCTGGTGCCCTTTGTCACACAACCCTTTCATTTCCCAAATGTGACCTACATTTAGTCAGTGCTTTAGGCACCATACACTTTTGTAAACTGCACAAGTCAACTACCCTTGAAAAGGTCTGCATGTGCTCTTTCAAAAAATGTATGCTTGCCATTCCTCACCACATTGTTTTTCCCGATTTACACATGCTAAATGCGTCTGTTCAGGCCGTGAGCGTAAAACTCCTGTGTACCATGGCTCAGTGTTTGGCTTGTGGTACTGCTTGTTTTGTAAAACACTACAAAAATGTGTGTTCTCCTAACTGCAAGAGTCGGGGGGAATGTAGCAGAGCATTGCTTTTCTCAAAATTCATAGAAGCTATTACAGTACCAAGCCAACCATGTCCAACACAACCTTTTTTTGGTCATTTTCCCGCTTTTCCCCCAATCTATGGCAGTTTCCCCTACCTAGTTGTTGCCTTACCTACGCAAATCACCCCTTCCTAAACTTGGAATTTTGTCTAGTTTTCAGAAATATATGCCTTTCTGTCCTCCAATTCGGCCTTCCTACCCTTTTCTTCCATTCTGTCCATGCATGTCCAATTGGCAAAAATGGCCAAAATCGCCTACCTCTCACAAAACGGTTGATGACCACATCAAAATATTTTTTTTTCGTTTCCACTCAACCTGTTCTTGAAAGCCAGGAAATTGGGGAACTCAGCACAGCAAACCATTTGTTCCTAGTTCTTACAAGGAAAAAACCACAGGCTTCTTTGTACATCAAAATATTCGCCCTTTTTGCTTATTTTCTCTCACCCCCCCACAGCAACCTAAGATTCCTGGGTGGCGTTACGACCACCTACATGTGGGAAAAAAGGATCCAAATTTGGCTGAGATCTCTCATGTAACAAAAATGTTACAAGCCAGTGAATGGCCACATACCGAAATCACCAAAAAAGGCACTGGCACTGGGGAGAAATACCCATGGCACTTAAAGGGTTAAGTATTTGACACAGGTCAAAATGATTACCTAAAATAAGTGGAATGATGCATAAAACGGATATATTCATTTGGTATTTTCGGAACAGATCTAGTGTATTCATTGGAAAATCTTGGAAATTCCTCCCGTATGGCTGTTCAGGCACACACATGCAGACATGATTCTACAGACACTGAGCCCCAACTTCCATTAATCCACCATGTGTAGACTCTACAGGCTACTTGCTTGTGCCATCTGTGTAAATAAGATAAATTATTTTTGTTCAATGAAGTGAAATATGCATTGCACAATTTTGCTTCTCTTTTATATACAGAGATAGAAAGGCGTAAAAAGGGAAGTATTGATCAAGGCAGTTAAAAAACAAACAGAAAAGAAGAAATATAAAATTATACATGATTTTACATCTAATATAGCACAAATAGTTTGGCAAGAAAGGCACTTGCTAAAATCTTTGGGCTATGAATTATACGACCTACAATCAACGCAGGCAGTTACTGACTCTTTGGGGTCCTACAATTTCTACGTTCAGCACTACTTCCTCACTTTTGCATCCAAATGTGCCTCGGGGGCATACTTAACTCAACATTGGAGTGGAGGACTGGTCTTGGCTGGAGGCGGGTGTCAAAATGTTTACATAGGTCTAGTTCACCAGCAAAAGCCTCTAGGATGAGGAATTAACAGTTGTAACATAGAACATGTGTGGGTGCATGAACTTAGCTAGGGGTGCCGAAAGCTGTTTAAATGACGCAAGCATAGTTTTCATTCATGAGTCCATGGCGACTGGCATCTTTCAGTTGCAGAGTTTTTCCATCTACTGTAAACAGAGGAAACAAGGGTCGAACGAGGTGGGAGTTTGGGGGGGGTTTGGCTACAGCAATAGATTTGAAACTAGTTTCCACACACAGCGAGGTAGTTACAAAATGTAACTATTGGCTGTAAGAGTTTTGTTTGGGGGTGGATGGAGGAGGTGTTGCTCGTGAACATTTACTGGAACCCTGTAAGAAACACTCTGGTGGACTTCCATAAGATCTTGGATGACTTGTTGGAGGCGTGGTTGCAGGAGAACAGGCCACAAACTATAATTTTGGGTGAAGATTTTAACGCTCATTGTGCTGATGTTTGTCCAACAATGGCTATGACGGAGAGAGGTTTAATACTTTTTTCCTGTAAGCAGGGCTTGCCACCATGTGGGATAATTACTTGCCAAACTGGGTTTTAGAAATACGTCTTCCCAGGGGAGGGGACCTTGCTCAGGTGTTTGCATACTTGGCGGAGGGGGGCGAGGTGTTCATGGATTGATCATTTTAAGGTGTCCTCATCCTTGGCTGTCGGGTGTGGTCCCCCGCTGAGCGGCCCTTTCCCCATAAGTGATCATTATCCCTTAATGTTTAACTTAGAGGCCAGTGTTGATGTGCATGGTTACACCTTGGTCTCCAGCAAGTGACGGCTTGTCAGTAAACAGGAACATAGCCGCTTGTAAGAACTTTCTGGATATTTGGGGGGGAAGGATGGCATGGAGGGAGGCCACATGGTCAACGAATTTCTCAGTGGAAGTGTTTAGTGAAACAAATGTTTTCGAATTGCTGGCAAAAAAGGGCAACTTCTCCGGCACAAAAAACACTTATCTGTACGACGACAAGGCGGCTTTGGCAAAGAGAAAAAAAGACAAGACCTCCGGGCCCTCCGGTCGGTGGACCTGACCATTTCCCAGTATACTTCCTCAAATAACACCATCTTGTCTCGTTACAGAGGCACTGTTGAACATCTAAACGTAAATTCACAGATTGAGGGAAAGCTGGAAATTCTACAGGCCTGGAGGGTGCGGGGGAATAATGCGAACCTTTGGTCACTAATTAGTGGTACGACAACGGGTCACAGTACACAGATGGGATGCTCTATAACAGAGCAGGTGTGGATAGCTTACTTCAGGGAGAAATGTGCCTGCCCGGTGGGGGGGGGGGGGAGTTGACTGCCCAGTCCCTTTGACTGGCGCGTGTGACTCGGGATTGCTCCCTTGGGAGGACAGCGTCATTCTTTGGGCCACAGAACACGGGAAGGCCTCCGGGCCCAGATGGAATTCCACCTATGCTGATAAAGATCCTCAGGTCTGGGTGGGCCTTCTCTTGACACTCTTCAAGAGAGTTTATGAAACGCATAAAATCCCTTCCATGTGGCAGCAGTCCATAATCATGCCCATCCACAGACAACAGGACCCTAACGATCCAAGCTATTTCAGGCCGATTGCCTTGCTGGATTCAATGAGTATGATTTTTGCTACACTTCTGACACCTCCAACACCATTTTGAGCCTTTAGACCTTTTAGACCTACCCTTGAGCAGTCAGGTGGGGTTCTGTTCCGGTATGGGGACCACCCTGAACGCAACAGTACTCTCACATGTACTAGCAGCAGTGGAGAAAAGGGGTGGTGGGCCTGGTGTACATTGTTTCAGTAGACCTGTCAAGTGCATTTGACACTGTGAGCCGTAACGCACTCTGGAGGAAACTGCTTGGGTGTAACACCCCCTGAAAACGATTAAACTTTTGGCGCTGTTACATAGTGAGACAGCGCTGAGGGTAAGGTTGACCCGGGGGGCCAGGAGGGCATTTCAGGCCCAGTTACAACTTCTTTTGTGGGACGCAGGCAGGGCTGCGTCGTGGCCCCCACTCTCTTCAATCTGTACATGGTGGGCCTTGGTAATTTGTCTGGATAGGTGAATCTGGGCACTATTCGATAAACATTTGTGTGTTAGGGTTAGTGTTTTGAACATGATACGTTCTCGGACAGAGAGCCAATGGATATTTCGTCTAGCTGAGGATATTTTGTAGTGCTGTTGAGTGCTGCTCTTGTGGCATTATTCTGGTTGATTTGTAGTTTGTTGCACGAGTTGTAACCTGCAAAGAGAGAGTTATAATAGTCAATGCTGGCAAGTGTGATGCAGTTGTCAGTGGTAAGGCAGGGTCTCCAGGCATTTAACAGTTTAGCGATGTGTGCTGCAGCCGATGCGATTGCATTTACCTGTCTCTTTAGGGAGAGTGAGGAGTCTAGGTTATACTCCTAGGGTTTTTACCTCTGTGGCCACAGAGATGTTCTCGTCGATGGTGAAGGCTTTGTAGAAGTTAGTTTGTTTAGCTGAGAATGTGCGCCAATAAGGAGCAATTCAGTTTTCTCATCGTTTAGACAGAGCTCTTGTTGTGCCATCCAGGCCTGAATGGTTTGGTAGGTTTCACTCAGTACAATGGAATGTGTCATAGTTGCCGGTGATGGGTAGGAGGATTTGGATATCGTCCGCGTAGTTGATGTAGGTGACACCCTGTTTGTCTAAGAGGTCAAAAAGTAGTTTGGTGAAGATATTGTAAATTGTTGGTGAAACACAGCCTCCACAGGCAACCAGGGCTCAGGGAGGTGGGATGCAGCAGTGGAGGAGAACACTTTCATTGTGCGGTTGGACAATGAGAACTCTATCCATGTTATGGCTTTGGTCGGGAAATGGGCAGCTAAAGCGAGATGTTGGCAAAACCTGGTTATGTCAAAGCCAAGTAGGCGGCAAGAAAGCATGAGTGGTAGATTGCGAGAAAGCATGACCCATAAGAGTGAAATAACCACTAAGTGAACTCTTGTAATTGAATACAGCGTGGAAAGGCATAGGATTGGTCCAAATTGTGTGACATCATGTGGCAAAGCAAAGAGGCTGACAAGGAGAAGCCAAGTGAGTGGGAACCTCCACGTAATGGGTGGACCGTGTGGTCTGATAACTGCGCCTACACCCGGGAACCCTCAATTGTGGAAGCCAAATACCTTGTCAAATCAAACCAAGAAAGAGCAAGCTGAATGATCTTATCCAGAAGGGAAGTTCATTTTGGACTTGTTTTGAACACTGAGAAATGAAGGCCAAGCAGAGGTTGGCAAGTTGAAGTTTTGGGGAAGGGAATCCTGAGACTTCATGAACTTCAATGTTGTCTTGCGGACGGAATCTTCAAGACCTTTTTTTTTTCTCTTTTTTTTTTTTTTAAACTGTGCTGCCTTGAACTTGGAGAAGGGAACCTCAAGGAGTTGTGGAACTGTTGTGAACTTAAGCCCAGTAATTCAGACACCTTTTTGTGGAACCTGCTTGAACCTGGGGAAGGGGAGCTGAAAATGAAGCTAGTAGCTGGAAGAAGCTCAGAACTTTTGTTTGACCACTGTTACTTTTATTACTGACACCCTTCACTTTGTTTAGCTTTTGTTGTGAGGGCAAGGATAGGTTTTGGACACAGACAGACTTTTAAGTTGAACTTTTGGACTCTGACTTTCCTTAGTTTATTCAGGTAGGGAAAGCCACCTTCTCATTGGGCAAGTTAGGCCTTCAACCATACTGACATTTGAGTTAATAAACAATTTTTTGTTGAACTTTGAAGTTGGTGTCTTTCTTGCTTCATGATGCCTTCACACCTATTTCAAAATAAAACAAGGATTACTTGACTATAACGCAATTACGATAACATTTTTAATTGCTGCACATCTGCATCGTAAAGTAATTTCAAAGACATTTGTTAAAAGGTCATCCTTTCAAAAAGGATAGACGTAATAATCAGTGTTTGCTGGGAACACTAAGTCGAACAAAGTTTGTGCATAAGCACCATCAGCATTCTCAGAACCGAATGGCACTCTGCAATGAAGTCTATTTGCTGGGTTGCGCATAGTGCCGGAGTATCCTCTTCAGATATGTAGGCCATGCAGGTTTTCAACCAAAATTGTCATCCCATGACATCAAAGGCAGATGCACCCAGTGAAAACATTTTTCGTTTGACTCTGAGCAAGATCTGGTTAATCTTTGCCTCTGCTACCAGCCATCGCAACCATGTGTTGCTGGCTTTCCCCTGCGTGCATTTGCTCCTTTGTGCATTCTGGTTCATACATGACCCCCTGAATACCAGCCATAATGGGCGATGAATGAAAATTTGAATAAAAACTGTAGATAAAGATAGTCCATTATGTGCATAATCAAAGTTAATTTTGCAATGCGATTTTAAATTTATCTCAGCTAACCCTATTAAGAAAAGGAAAAGAAAGTCCAGAATGTATATTAAATAACTACTTAAATTAAACAAATGATAAGAGACCTTGGTGCAAATATAAGACCTCAATACGTAATTGTGATATAAACCTTTGCACAAGATGCATTGAAGCATTATTCAAAGGCTTTTCCTGTTGAAAAACACTTTTGTAAATCCTGCCTTAAAGTAATTTGAATCCCATATAGAGAAGACCCTTTATAAAGTAGTGGAATGACATTGTTGTAGGCGATGGCCAAGTTAATTACAACACAAAGTACAAGTCCTGAATTGTTTGATCACCAAGAGGCAGGAGACAATAATATTGTGATGGAGAATGTTTTTTTAAATATTCATTAAATGGAGGGACGTCATTGCATTGCTTATAGAGGGTTGTCTCCATTGTGCACTAACGTCATGAAAAGGGGCGTTGCATTGCGTTATGGTCTGCTGATGTCACATGGAGGGGTGTTTGCAATGATTTATTGCTGCCAAGGCACTTGAATTTAGGGCATTGGATTAGATTATCACAAAGTGGCGATTGAGGACCAATGTGGTGTGCATATATTTATTTCACAAAGATCCACCAAAAGGAAAAATGTCATCGATTGATACGGTCCGGATTTGATGTTAGGCAAGTTTTGGTACAGTAACCTTTGGGTGCACTACAACAATCTTGACCACCTGGCAATAGGAACCCAACCTTTGATATATATCTGTACTACACAGGTTGGTAGTGTGGCTTAGCAGCCAGGTTTCTCTGAAGAAGTAGGTAAATACTTTTGAATCCCCCCCCAATGCAAAGTAAGTTAACCCTTTCCTGGAGGGAAGGTAAGACGCAATCAGGAGAGAAGAGACATTCAGGGAGCCAGGCCAACCAATGTCAATTGGGCAAAAGTCTAGGTGAGCTGAAACACTTCTTGCAGGTAAGTAAAAGTCTTGCACAATGTTTTAGAAGTCTATGTAGAAAAAGTAGAATCAATGTAGCGCCACAAGCTGGGAGGCTTGTGAGAGGTAGAAGATGCAAGCAACTCTACAGAAGCAACCAAGACAAGTCTCAACTTAGATAAAGTAAGGCTACAGCAACAAGAGGCAAGTCCTCTCAAACTTTACAGTACCTTTTGGTTAGAAATGGTTCCAGCTGGCTTCTGTTCCTGTGCAGCTCTGCAGATCCTTTTGTTCCTGGACCTCCGTTGTGGGGACAAGAGGGAGGACTTCTGGGGACTCCTGCACTGCAATGGGACGACCAGCAGCTGAAAAGGACAATTCAATTCAGCGGCACTTCGTGGTTTCAGCTCCTCGCGTCTCAGCAAATAGCACCACCGCTGTCTCTCGGATACCACTCTTGACTTTCCTCGCATCTGGGGTACAGCACTCTGAGGTGGTGCTCAAGCTTGGTCAGTATTGCTTACTGGGAGTCCGGAGGATCTTCCACAAGCTTGGGTCCGGCTTAAAAGTGATGTACTCCGTTTGGTGTTCCTCTCCCTGGCACTTTGGTTCCAGCAGCACTGGAAGAAGTAGCTGGCTCCGAGAGGATGTCCAAACGTGTTCACTTTGGAGTTGATTGGTCCTACCAACTCAAGGGGCTTCACTGGGCAAACCAACGGTCCAGGACTTGGAACAGTAGTCTCTTCTAAGTTCTTCTTTGGATTCCTTAAATCCAGTGGTCGACTCTGCCTTCCAAGCCAAAAAGCCTCTCCTTTTATTCTGGTTTCTCCCATTCAATCCAGCCTAGCTGTCAATCACACGGCAGGGTGGCTGTCCTTGCCGGACAGCCAGCCGGCCAATCACCTTTGGGTGCATTCCTGTAACCAAGGGGATTAAGCAGAGAGAGGTTAGGGCACCTCCCTCACTCGTGAATCTCGCCAAAGACAAAGCGAACAAAGGGACCAAACCTGGGTTGGCATGCATTGTAAATCTCAAGAAGGACCTTTCCAGCAAGAAATGGGGGGGGGGAAGATTTGGACAAAATGGGCACCCATGCGTGCTTTACTGCAGCTGCAAACTTAGCCCGTGGTAAAGTAAACCACTGCCACCAGCCATTAATTGTAGGAAGGGTAACATAAAAATGTGACATGAGAAACTAGACAAAGGGGATACTAAGTAACCCCTCCAGCACCCTATGGTATGATAGTGTGTGCTGGTCTAGAACTACTCTTGGAAACAGTTTCACCAAGAGAAGGTATTTAAACATTTCAGAAATCTAGGAGACTTCCCTGTGCCACTGCACTGAAGTTGCTGTCTGTCACAATGCAAAGATGATGCCTATGGAGTTTGTCGGACTCAAAAACCAAAAGAAACAGTGTTTTAAATCACAGAAAAATACATGAGTGGGAAAAAGGTCTCCCTCTCCAGGTTGAAAATTAAAAAGTCCTAGAGTCCAGCAAAAGTACTGGGGTTCTCTAAGGTAGAGAGGAATTAGCACATTTCTGAGAATTCTCCCTAACAGAGAGTAAGGATCTTGCGCCAGAAGGAAAAACCTGACGAGCCCCTCAAAATGCTGCTTGATCACAGGGTTTAAGTTGAAAAGGATGGAGTCAGAACTCCTGAGAAAAGTGCAACATTAGTCAACCTGTATACTTCACTTTACCAAGTGCGAGATAAAGAAAAGCACTTGGCTTATGAGGAGGTTCAATGGACTAATTCCAATGAACGCACATACCGCTGAATAGGCCTGACAGTACTGCGCAACTGTTAAAAGATGTTGGCTCAAATGCGGGCTACCCACACTCTGCTCTCGAGCTAGGTCTGCATTTTAAACAATAGATTTTTTTAATAACATTTTTTGGAATAAAATAACAAATTCTTTTTTCATGGTTCATTCGAAGAAAAGCAGCCACTTGCTCCTTTGGTGGATATTTGTATAATCCCAAATATCGCATAGTTAGCAGCTCATAAACCTGACCACCAAGTTCAGCAATTCAGTAGTGGCATAAAGAACCTCTCCCTCTTGCTGGGACAGAATCTGGGGAAATATTGGGAGAAAAGTCAGCCCTTTAAGTGCTAGCACCTTGAGATCCCAGAACCAAAGTCTAGCTGGTCAATGAAGAGTCACCAGAATCGGAGATGACCAATGGAGCCATTTTCATTTGACAATTGGTCATTTTGACACCCGAGTGAACCTCCCGTTTAAGGGCAAAATGAGATTATTTTTTGCACCAGACCTGGTGGTAATATCCTGATACCAAGTACTTGTGGACATATCAATGTTTCCTTCATAGAGACACCCTCTTAGGAGGGATCTTCTATTGCAGGCAGGTGGTGCATTGTTTGCACCGGAGCCTGACTACTCTGACCCTACATGCATGCATGGCTGCTAAGAGGCTTAGATACCTGGTGTGAGTCCACTCTGACGACCTACTTAATGTCTTCCCATGGGCCATCTACTAAACAAATGTATGCTTCTTTGTGGAAAAGGTTTTACTGTTTGTGCTGGATTCGTGGTCTTGAACTGTTGCTTTCCCTCACATTTGTTGTTTTAGAATTCTTATCCTCATTTGCTAAGGTTGTTTTTTTAATCAGGGCTGTTTTGCTGCTGTGTTCAAACTAGCATCAAAGTCACACAGTAGCAGCCTTTGTCTAAAGTGTTATATTTCTATCTTCCAGTTGTGGTTCTGTTTTGGGGCTTGTAGCTAGTTTTGACTTTCTGGAAAGCATCTCCTTTTTTTGTCCTATGCATTCTTGTGTCCTGTGACTCCTGAGTGTAGTATCGTCGGGAGAAAGTAGGTGGAGGAGGATGGGCCTTTGGTATAAATTGCATTCAATTGATAGTGTCGATCAAAATAGTTATATTGTTCACACGTGCACACCTCCTCCCATAATCAATCTGGTAAACGTTGCATCAACAATCAAGTTTTCATTGTTCAATTACAATATGCCCCTTTTTTAGTATCTTTTTGTTTCCTCTTTATCTTTACAGTGGATAATTGTCCCTTTTGAGCTCTCACTTTATCATGTTGTACAGTTTACAGTAGGTAATGGAGGGGCCTGTGTTTTACTTATATTGTATAAATTAAGTGTGGATTGTTTTCTTCAAAAATGTAAAGTAATATAAATAATTTGCTTTGTGATTACATCCACAGAATGATCAAAAAGATTACTTTATATGTGGAGTGAAGCTGCCTAATTCTGAGGATTTCCAAGGTAATTCAAAAGTTGCCATAACCTTTGACCCAATATCTATAGTTCCTGTTTTATGTTTGCCATGCAGTGGTAGCCGAGACTGGGACAATGGTTAGCTAAGTAAAGGGATACTGATGCTGACTTGTGTACCTCCAGTAGGTAGGCTACAAACGGTCAATGCATCCTGCACAAGTTTTTTCAGTCTGTTGGAACATTTGACATTATTATACGTTTATGTTTAGTTGTACTCTTGTGTGATGCTGTTACCTCACCTAAATCCTTGTGACTTTCTAACAGGTTAAGAAAGTGCTATATAGCTTAACATGCAGTGATCGTAATTCAAATTCAAACTAAACACCATGTAGCACTAATTCGCACAAGAGTGATTATGCTTGGTCATCCACGCTGAACTGGCTGCAGACAGGACAGACTGGTAAGCATAGTGTTGTGGTCTCCTAGGGGCTGTGTTAGGATGTCAAAAGTGAAGAATCACTTGGACTAAGTAGTAAGTATAGACCTCTTTTGACTACCGATGCCCCCCACCCAGCTTGGCAACACATTCTCTAACCGTCACTTGTGGAATCTCCCTTCTGAAGTTGCCACCAAAATTCTCCCTGTCTCATAACTGTGACATCACACACACAGACACTTGCTAGCCACACCTTCCCTTTTAAAGAACTGCACAAAGTAAGATTGTATTGTGTTGCATTGTATTTTATTAATATAGCGCCCTGAGCCATCTGGGCACATTTCTTCCAGTTACATGATACAAGTATATACATTTACAGTTGCATAGAATCAATAATTGCATTTGACAGCTATGAACAATTGTGCAGAGGTATAATTAAATTTTATAGCAGATATATATATATATATAGCAAATTTACAGGGTAACCTAATTTACAGTGTAGGGATAATTTCCAAGGGAATGTGTTGAAGCAGAAGGCGTAATTATATAGGAGTGTGCTAAAAGCTGGGTAGCTGGTTTGTTAGCAATCATGTAGTTTGAGCCAGGTTTTTACATTGTTCCTGAATTTGTAGAAGGAAGGACCAGCTCTGAGGGTATTGGGTAATGAGCTCCACAATTTGGCCGCTAGGACCGGGAAACTACTGGCTCCTGCTGTTTGTAGCTTAAACCTAGTGATAAGGCAGTTAGCTTGAGGGGATCTAGTTGGTCGATCAGAAGAGTTACGTTTGAATTTTTCACATAGGTACTTGGGTGCTGAGTTATTTAGGCATTTGAAGGTAATTGATAGTTTTGAGTCTAATTCTTTGGTTGATTGACAACCAATGTACACTGTCTCTCAGCTCTGAGATATGGAGCGATTTAGGGAAATTGGTTGCTGATCTAAGCGCATTGTTTTGGAAGGTTTGTAGCTTTAAGTTGTGTTGGTTGGTACCAAGGTACAGGGCATTGCAATAATCTAGTTTGGATAGCACTAATGCCCTGGCTAGAGTTATGCAGTTATCCGTAGTCAGAAATGGTCTGCCGGTGTTAATAAGCTTGCAAGTGTAAGCCGTAGTGGAGGCGGTTGCGTTAATTTGTCTTGACAATGAGAGTGAGGAGTCAATATAGATACCTAAGGTTTTTACGTCCCTGGATACCTTGATAACATTTCCATCAATATTGAATGCCATGCAAGGCATAAATTAGTTTTCAAAAATTGATTAGCAGAATTCGCTAATTAAATATTTTTGATTAGCAAATAAACCTATTTGATTAGCAATTTTGTACTCCTATTTTAAATGTCACCAGAAGTTAGATTTACCCCAAGACATACAATTAGCAAGAATACAGCATTTCTATGTACCTCTAAAGTAATACATTTGTGCAATGAGTGTAAAATGTAAAGGTGCACTGCATGAATGGACTACATAAATAGATCTGATAAAAAAAAAGCTCTGTAAACATTTTTCAGTTCAACGCTCTGTGCAGCTGGGTCATGCAGCAGTCGGTGGTGCATAGTGCAGTGTCCATCTCAACAAGACATCAATAAAGACGCAATTGTGCGTGTGTCCTATTTTATTATCAAGTTTCATTTTACTATTGTTTGGCATACAACAGTCACAAGCAACTGCCCAAGATGAAGACAGCAGCTACAATGAGTTTATGACAAATTGGGGACATTAGTTATCTTATTCTGCAGAACCAAATGGCTAGATGCCAGTCTCTTGGTCTGGCCAGGTCATTGAGGCCCTGATGCAGCACCTACCAGTTACTAGGCCCATAAAGTTTCATCTGCGAGACAAATATGCCCAGCAAGTTAACATGTAATCATCCATTTGTGGTCTGGTTATTGCAAGACAGCAAAAACTGAGATGATTTAAAAGATCAAAATAAATGATCTAAAGAGGGAGTGCCGTCCCAGACACCTAAAAGCCAACAGAAAAATCAGGGTG
Organism: Ambystoma mexicanum; assembly: GCF_040938575.1. Classification (NCBI taxonomy): domain Eukaryota; kingdom Metazoa; phylum Chordata; class Amphibia; order Caudata; family Ambystomatidae; genus Ambystoma; species Ambystoma mexicanum. The sequence goes on along the minus strand of NC_090941.1, from coordinate 971,008,095 downwards.
CCCAAGAGGTCCGAAATCTCTTCTCTAAACCTATGGTGCACAGGCGCCGCATTTTGTGACTCCACGGCATTGTTTGATTTTGCCAGCAATTTACCACATACCTTCCAAGCTCTAATTAGTACACATTTGTTTTGTGTTTCAAGAACCACAAAATGGTTGCTTATTTGCAAAGAACACAAATTACTCGAAGCAACCACCTTTGGGGGGAGTATTTGCACCACCCTCAATATAAGACTACAAGTGACAGCCCCATAACACAACCTGCTTGCAAAAGGCCTTTTAAATATTTTCTTGTAAGGCGCTGCCTATGGCACCAACACAAAAGATGTTTGTTTAGTATAAAAAGATGGGCTACGCTTTTCTTACCTCTCTGGTGACTCTTCGTTTGTTGTAAGTGTGAAGGTTCACTCTTTCCTGTTAACTTCCTCTACAGACACATGCCAATGTCTACAAAACAGACAAACAGCAACTGATTACCCACAGCAATGTGCTTAAGTGGCTGGAAATATTTGTCCCACCGGAACGGGTAGGATAAATATTACTGCCAGCCACTTGCTAACAAGCCCTGCAATCAGGGACAGCATCCGGGCCTTTCAGCCTTTTCATTTGATAAGGGCCATGAGTCTCAGGGATGTCCACAGCAACTACCCCATGTTTCCAGTTTGCAGTGTTATATAATAACACAGCAATTTAATGCCTTAGCTGCATTTGCGGGAGCCCTTCTGGCTGTCACTTCCCTTGGCGTATACAGAAGTGTTATCACCTCGTTGCCTTTTCACACGGGTTCCTCCATAGCAGGCACTTGCTGACATAGGCTTTATATAGGATTTATAGCTTTTCAGTAGATATTATTGTTTCAACTTCCTGCTGCCTGGCAGTTTAGTGATAATCGGCGGCTGTTAACCCCCCAGATTATTTCTTTATTTCATTCGGTAAAATTGATGTGACTTCTACTGTGATGTCATCATATGCTACTTACTATTTTTGAAACCGGTCCCAGAATGTTGGCATGTCAGTCTAGATGATAGCAGTGTGCTTTAACACTGCAGTTATCTGACCTACAAAGACGTTCCAAAATGGATCAGGTTTCACTGGAACCCTGGCTTTGTCTCGTGATTAAATGCTTTTGGCACCTTAATCACGAGACTGAAGGATTATCTAAAGGCCCTCTGCAGCACCATGCTGTTATTAGTGCGGGCCTGGGTGCTTAGAAAGTGGCAATTATTTCCACCCACTTTCTAAGCACCCAGGCCCCGCACTAATAACAGCATGGTGCTGCAGAGGGCCTTTAGTTAATCCTTCAGTCTCGTGATTAAGGTGCCACAAGCACTTTAATAACGAGACTGACAGCCAGCGTTCCAGTGCACCCTGATCCGTAATGGAACGTCTTTGTAATGCCCATCAGGCCACCATAGGGTGACCAAATTTAAAAAGTCAAAAACTGGGACATGGCAACTAACAAAAGTAGGACTAACTCTTGAAAGTGGCTGTTAAGGCACTACACTTCAGTAGCGTTTGGAGGAGAAGGGGGTTTGTGTTGCTGTTCAAAGAAACACATATTATAATAGATTTATTACAAACTAGCACTATCTTAATTTGTCAAATAAAGCATTTATTCTGTGCCTGCAAGCTATAAAGACCTACTACAAAAAACCGAGACCATTGCAGTTTCCAATGGGAACATAATCTTGAGAAAGGGGGACAGAGCATCAAATACTGGGACAGTCCCGGCAAAACCGGGACATCTGGTCACCGTAGGCCAACAACATAGCTTGCTTGCAGATGGCATTTTAAATATTCTTTCAGTCTCGTGATTAAAGCGCTTGTGGCACTTTTAAGCACCAGACTGAAAGAAAATTAAAAATGCCCTCTGCAAGCAGGCTACGTTATTACTGCAGGCCTGGGTGCTTGGAAAGTAGCAGTAAATAATAAATCTCCTGCCCATACGGGCGGGAGAAATATTATTTACTGCCACTTTCTAAGCACCCGGGCCTGCAGTAATAACGTAGCCTCCTTGCAGAGGGCATTTTTAATTTTCTTTCAGTCTCGTAATTGAAGCCGGGTCTGTGAGTGGAGCTGGGGTGCTCCTGCTGAAGTCTTCTCCGCATGACTTCGCCGCCGCCCCCGGGCTGGGCTCATACAATGATACAATGTATCTAGCCCAGCCCGGGAGCTTCTGCCTGCACACTGTCAGTGCACCGAGCGCAGAGTTTAAATAAACAGGCACAGTAATCTGTGCCTTTTAAGCTCTGTGCTTGGTGCCATAAATCATATAACAGTTTCTGCGACATGATTCTAAAATTAAAATGCAAACCAGCGTATCGAATCGCAAATTGCGATGCAATATCGCTTATTTTATGCCTTGCCATGAATTGTCTAGTTTGGCAAGTCTGGCTCATCGTTAAGACCAGTTCATGTTTGGCCATCCAAGGTTGAATAATTACATGAATGTAATTAAGATGTTTAGAGTCTGTTGTAGTCACCAGTGATGGAGATCAGGATTTGGGTGTCGTCCGCATAATTAGTATATGAGACACCCAAATGGTGTAGGTCATCAAAGAGAGGCTTTGTGAATATGTTGTAGAGCGTAGGGGAGACACAAGAGCCCTGTGGGACCCCGCAAGTGACTGGAAATGGTAAAGCAGATGCAGTGGGAGCAAACTCCTTATAGTTTGATTGTTGAGGAAGGATTGATTTTATGAGGTGGCATCGTCGGAAAAATGGGCCGCCGAAGAGAAGTGGTTACATAACGTTTTATGGTGGTCCAAGTCAAAGGCCGCTAATAGATCTAGTAACAGAAGGAGTGGTAAGTTACCTTTTGTCTTTTGATATCGATTTGTATTCCTGGATTTATCAAGGCTGTTTCTGTGCCGTGTCTCGGTCGGAAACCTGCCTGGTGGAGCCCTAGTAAGTTTTTGCTTTCCAGATGATGCTGAATCTAAGTAAGCAGCCATGTGCAGAATTATTAGGGGGATGGGCACTGTGGTGATTGGTCTATAATTTGTTGGGGTGTTTGGGTGTAGGGCAGGTTTCTTTAAGAGTGGCAGGACCCTGGGTACTGTATTGGTTGCAAAGGAAGTATTTATTAGGGAGGTGATAAAAGGTGCCAGTTCCTTGGCTGTATCCTTTGATTGTTGCTGGGCAAATATCACCCAGGCATCTGGATGGTTTCAGACTCATGATTATGTCCTCAACGTCCTTAATGGTGAGAGGAGAGAATTTGAACAACTCAGGGTGGTCAGGTAGAGGTGCTTGAGTTCCAAGTGGGGTGTACTGTTAGCTAAGATAATTTTTTAGTCTCTATTTTAGTTTGAAGGAGCTCTATTTTGTTAGAGAGCTTTCTGAATATTCGTGCACCAAGCAATGTCTTCAGTGTACGAGACAGGCGGTAGAGTGGGGGATTCAAGATCTTTGAGGATACTGAATAATACTTTCATATTGGATTTGGCATTAGTAATTAGTTCATTGTAGGATTCACATTTTGCATGGAAGATGTCTGTTTTATAGGCAGTTGATGCATTATTGAAGATGTTTTTGTTAGATTTAGAAGGGAGACTTTTCCATAAAGTTTCAACGGCTCTTTTGTTTCTACACAGGGATCTCCGGTGCGGGCTGAGCCAGGTGTTCATGTGTGAGCGTGGTTTCGCTTTTCTCATTTTTTGTGGTGCAATCATATTGATAGCATTGAGTATAGTGGCCTTATAGGAGTCCACTAGAGCAGTTGGGTCATCGTTTTGGTTAGTGGGGTTGGTGAGGGGAAGAAGTAGCAGGAGTAACGTTTGAGCTGTTATATAGCACATATTTCTGGCGAGTCTAGGAGGTGCCAGAGATTTGTCGGGCTGATTGTTGTCCTGTATTGTAAAGAGAATAGCATGATGGTCGGACCAGGCACAAGGCTGGTTAGACAGGATGTTAATGTCACAATTTATGTTGGTGATCCAGTCTAACAGTCTACCTTTATTATGGGTCGGCTGGGAGACACGTTGTGAGAAGCCTCGTACTGAAATACTATTAGCGATAGTTAATGCGTTGGCGTCTTTAGTGTCATGTTAGTCCTAGGTAAAAGTCACCCAGGAACATAACTTGTGATCCTGGTTTAGCGTTGACTGTGAGGAGTTGGGTGGTATCTTCCTCAAAGGAAGACAGAGGGCCTGGTGGTTTGTACATAAGGTGTACAGTTATGGTTTGCATTGGTGTTGTAGGTAGTTTAATTGGTTGAATTTCTCTGCAGGGGAATGTTTGGGTAGGGGCAGGTCTAAGACCTAGTGATGGTTTAGATAGATGCAACATCACAGCTCCAAATGCTAGAGAAATGGTTCTCTTTAATACAAATGCACCCCACTTGTGTTATTACTAGCATTAGTCTACGAAAATGTTGACTTCCACTACGGTGCAGCGCAGTGATCAAATAGATCACTTATTACCTGCATCCACCTACCAGCTCCCCCCAACGCACTTACCTTCTCGGGAGCACAAACGGAAGTGTGCTGTCGATTCCCCTCTATCCCATCCCTGCGGAGTCATTTCCCACCCACTTGTGGTTCGGAGCTGGTGCTGTAGGGTCATATTTTAAACGTTCTACTCCCCCGCCACTCCATCTAATGGAAAGCGGGGGACACCACCGCAACCCCTGACCCCATTATCCCAAACAAGTGAGGCGGGGACACCCCCGCTCCACTTAGTCGGTGTAATGGGGGTCAGTATTCTTGTACTGCGCAATGGTGCAGTATTGGTAATGTCGCCATAATCGTGGTGACCTTTTAGTACGATACTGAATAATGCTACAACAAGGGAAGGACCCACATACCACCCTACACGTGGGGAACAATATGCCCAGTACTTTCTTCACACTACATGAAAACCATATCCTGTGCACCTCTCCCTCACACAAAGAAATACCATATCATGACACAAGAAGAAAAAACATGTAGCAGTTGTCGGTGCCTGCAACATGTAACCAAAAAGATAAAAGTTCAGAGAAAAGTAACAAAGAAGCAACCACGTACTACAAGGGCAATTAACAATGAATGGATTCCTCACACATTAAAACGTTCTGCACTCCACACTAAAGTGAACCTTACCAGATAACCAGAAAAACGAAATGCTTTTAAAATAAGCAACAGTAGTAACCTCTAGCAATAAACATGGCACCTAGCGTTTGAGAAGTGCCCTTAAAACCACACACCATCATCAGTTACTGCACCAGAGCACACAGATGGCGCTTGCCACTGGACATGTTTCATACACACCTATCCATACCCCAAAAGCAATCATTTAAGTGGTTTGATGGTGATCATGGGAACACTACACACCTGTTACTACCACACAGGAGAACAGATAGGAATAAGATCAAGACACCTGTTTAAAATTGAACATATTCTCCTTGCATCCCCAATCTCTGCTACCTCCCGTCACAGACTTACATTAGTCACTATTACACAGAGTTCCAACTATAAATCCATACCATTTGACTCTATTCACCACACAGTCTGCAACCCAAGTCTAGCACCCAAAGAAAATGTGACCAGAGGTCACTTGTTCTTAATGCATAATGTAGACACTGCCTAACTCATCAAACACCCGGGGAAGCAAGACAACTCCTAGCTACACAGGTTCGAATTCCGGTCTCGCGCTTAGAAACTGGTCTCCGGCATTATTAAAGAACAATTATAATCTTAACTACTACTCCATAACAATCAGCTACAACTATAACCTAATGCAGAGTGGCTTAAATGTCCACAAGTAACTCAAATAAATGTGCTCATGACTACACCCCTATGGCTAATAATGTGCAACACTTGCACTTGTGGTGAAACGAGTCACACATATTACTATATTCACCAACAGCAACGCCTCAATAGCTAATTTTGCACATTTGCTCATGCGAGTCACAACTTTTAAATTCCCTGAAAGACCCACCTATTCAGCTCTAAAAGGACCATGAACAATATGAACCCCTAACATCAGTTCATGTAATATGCTGATTTAAAAAACACAACGCAACACATTTTGAAAATCCATATGTACTACTAAGCATGTGTACTTAATAACTAACTAAAGAACTGCTATAACATGTACGACACTGTAAGCTAATCTGTCATTTTAACCCTAAGTACTGTAGCATTTCATAAAGCCTCATTTCTCTAGGGCGATTTCTGCATTTATACTTTCCTGCCTGTTAACATTGCATTTCGACAAGTTACTGTGAAGTGCACTTGGGGTTTAAGCAATAGGCATTGACATGTAAAATGGTAGCCTTGAAACAAAGGTGCGTAATTATACTTAAATGTGTTCTATCTACCAATTTGACAATCCTTTTTGCATCACACGAGCTCCAGAAATAGAAGTATTCAGCTGCACTGCATAAGTGTAACGGCAAGAAAACTAAAGTCACCCACATAGCCTATTCAGGAGCCCCATCTGCAACATCCCAATCCACGCTTTATCCACTACTCCCCCTTCCTCTTACGGCCTGCCGTCATAATCCTAGGCCTCCTCCAATGAACCCAGAAGTGCACAGCGACGTAATTGAAGCGCGTACACATCTTCCGCACTAACCAAGATAGACGTGTCACATACTGCCCGTATAGAGAGGGCACCTGAAGCTTAATATATTATTATTGAGCCTGCCAAGCTCCAAAACAAACCCACATCCGCTCCTTCCTACATATGCATAATTCATCCCACTTAACATTAGAAAAGGACACCTAGTCCCGGCAAACCACCGCTATCACGAGCCACACACGTATTAAAATACAAAAGTACCGTTGAGAAACGGTTGCAACAGGTAAATCCGACGTTAAAAAAAACCTAAGAAAACTCATTATGGAAATCTGTTATACTTTAAGTATAAAGTAGAAACATTCAGTAATGGAACATCAGAACAATAAAACAAAATCTGTCAATTCAAAGTTTAAAATATTGAAATGAAATAATACAAAAAAACAGACACAGCCATATTCAGTTGGTGACATTTCTGATTCTTTCTGCCCTTAGCCAAGGTTCTGCTTCTGAGGGGCCCTCTGTTGTTGTAACCCCTCCTTCCAAGAAAATCTTCAATATAGCAGGCTTGACCAAAATAGTTTTGATGTCTCTCCTGTGCCAAGTTCTTTGCCAACTTGAACGCTTTCCTTAGCTCCACAATTTCTCTTGGATAGTCTAGATATAAGGCTAATGAGGATCCTTCCAGCAACAGTTTGCCCTTTTCCCTAGCCAGACTCAGGATGTTCTCCTTCACACTCACTTTGGTAAATTTCAGAATGATTTGCCTGGGTTTGCCCTCTTCCATGTTCCTCCCAGCTCTGTATGAATAATCCAAATCCCGATCATTCAGCACTTTCCTTCCCATCACCTTGGCCAAAATCCCTTCAACTCTTGTATCCAGGTTCTTATCCAGGTCAGGATCTTCATTAACTCAAGTAAGCGCAGATTATGCATTCTCCTTTCTGCTTCCAACCTTACATTTTTCTTTTTCAGATCGGAAATCTCTGTGCTCAGTTCCTTGTAAGCTCTAGAACTTCCTGCCACCTCAGAAGCCAAGGTTACATTTTCAGTCTCCACTTTAGTCATCCTGGTTTCAAGGTGTCCAACTTGAGAAGAAAGATCATTCAGAGTGATTTTCATTTCCCCAACATCCTGTGAGACCTTCAGCAGCAGGGTGTAGAGATCATTAATTCCAGGAGTTTTATCCATGTCACAACCCTGTTTTGGTTTCTTGGATGTAGGGTTCTCGGGTATCTCTATTCTCTTCTTTTGAAGGTTATTGATATTCAATCTGGTATTCTCTATAGGCCAAGAGGGAGCAGTTGGCCTAAGCTGCTGCTCTGATTACCAACATTCCAGAATCCCCCCTTCTTGAGATTTAGTGTGCACGCCAAACTAGGTTTGGTCCCATTGTTTGTTTTGCCTTTTGCAGGATTCACGAGTGAAGCCTGCTTTTGGCTCCAGGGTGTCTGGTGGGGGCAGGAAGCGAGGGGGGTGCCGAAACTCCATGTGCTCAGTCTCCTAGGAGACAGGAATGCACTCTTGGGTGATTGGCCGGCTGTCTGTCCGGCAAGGACAGCCACTCTGCTGGGTGACTGACAGCTAGACTGGAATGAATGTGAGAAACCTGCATAAAAGGCGAGGCTTTTTGGCTTGGAAGGCAGAGTCGACCACTGGACGAAGGAATATGAAAAACTTGGAAGAGAAGCCTGCTGCAACTCCTGGACCGTTGGTTTGTCCGGTGAAGCCCTGCTGCTGTGCTGAAGCTCTGACAACTTCTCCCCTTGAGTTGGTGGGACCAATCAACTCCAAAGTAAGCCACCTGGACATCCTCTCGATGCTGGTTGAACTTCCACTGCAGTCGCTGCTGGAACCCAATAGCCCAGGAGAGGAACACCAGATCATGTATGTTGTTTTTAAGCTGGCCAAGAGCACCAGGAAGATCCTGGGGACTTCCAGGAAGCAGGACTGACCGAGTCTGAGCCATCTCAACAGAGTGCTGGACCCCAGATGCAAGGAAAGCCCATCTCGACAGCCAGGAACCGCAGTGTTGCTATATGCGGTAGACGCAAGGAGCTGAAACACCAAAGTACCACTTTTTGGAGATTGCCGGTTGCGGTCAGTGACCGTCCCATTGTAGTGCCGGAGTCCCCAGAAGTCCTCCCTCTTGTCCCCATGACTGAGGCCCAGGAACACCAGGATCTGCGGAGCTGCACAGGCACAGAAACCATCTGCAGCATTTTTCTTCAACCTAAAGGTACTGTACAGTCTAAGAGAACTTACCTCTTGTTGTGTAACCTCACTTGTCCTTGTTGGAGACTTGTCCTGGTTGCATGTGTAGAGTTGCTAACAGCTTCTTTACCTCACAAGCCTAATCAGCTTGTGGACCTACTTTGATTTCTTCTCATTCTAGAAAGACTTCTAAAACATTGTGCAAGACTTTTACTTACCTGCAAGAAGTGTTCAGTTCACCTTTACTTTTGCTAACTTAACATTGGCTGGCCTGGCTCCTCTGCTTATGTGTTGTGCCTTCCTTAAAGGAAATAATGAACTGACTTTGTGTTTTTTACCTGATTAAGAATAATTGTGTGAACACTTGTGGTGTTCTTTTTTTTTTTTAAACTTTTATTTATTCAGCTCGGTGACACAAGTACAGGTGAGTCAACATAAACCATACAGGGTAAACAGTAATCAAACAATATGAATACGCATAATTTATACAAGCAAAGCATCAGAAGAAAAAAAAAACGGCAAGAAAGAAAGGAGTTGGGTGCATATACACGTGAGGGCCCATGGGAGGTCGGACCACCCATACATGAAAGAGATAATTCAAAGGGGAATCTTGAAAACAGTATGGGGGGTGGGTCAAGCAGAGGGAGGAGAAGACCCCGGATCCGAGTCAGATTCAATGGAGGACATAAATAAACGAAACTGCAGCCATATATCCCTAGGCCTGGAATGAGTGGGCTGCTGTGTCGCCCAGACCTCCTCCGTGTCAGAGGCCCATGTCACTGCCCTAAGCCATTGTGCGTGGGTAGGGGTGTAAGGCCGAAGCCAACAAAGCAGAATTGTGCGCACAGCAAGTAGCATGCACAGGCCAGCAAGTTTTCTGGAGTCACGGTGGAGGTCGGGGAAGTCGTGAAACAAACACGTCATTGGGGATAAGAGGATGTGGGAATCAAGGATAGAGGACATAGTAGAGCACACCGAGGTCCAGAATTGGACAAGTCGGGGGCAAGACCACAGCATGTGAAGATAGTCTGCATTCTCGCATGCGCATCTGGGGCACCCAGGGGGGGAGTCGTTTGAAATGCGATGCAGTCTGGCCGGAGTGTAGTGGTATCTATGAAGTACCTTGAATTGGATTAATTTAAACCGGGAGTTGAGACATCCCGGGTGCGTGAGCACATGTGGGCCCAGCGTTCGTCAGTCATCTCGAGTCCAAGGTCGATCTCCCAATAGTGCCGGAGTTTAGAGAATGTGGGGGGCGACCTAGTTTGGAGGAGAGTGTATAATCTCGAGATTTTGCCCCTCAGGGGGACGGGAGAGGTTAATTCAGCAACTGCAGGTTCGTCAGGAGGTAACGCCGGGAAGCATGTGTACTTGTGTTTGAGTACCCTACGGAGTGAAGAATATTGAAGCCAAATAGAAGGTCTCTGTCTGAGAGAAGCCGGGAGGTCAGGCCACTCAATAAAAATGCCTTGATCAAAGAGGTCACGGAGTAGTTCATACCCGGCGTCGGCCCAGCAACGAACCACGGAAGGAGGGACCCGCGGGACCTCAGGGTAAAAGTTCCAGATCGGAAGATTGCCATGAAAGGGGTGAGTAACACCTAGTATCCGCCATAGTTTGGACAAGGCCAGCGATGTGCATGTCGCAGGGTCCATGGAGCCCGGTACCATTGGGATGGGTGAGATCACAAGAGATCGAATATCGCGGTCGCTGACTGACAGTCTCTCCAGCCTAACATGAGGAGGGGAGTCTGGGATAGCGAACCAATGCGCAGTGTGTTGGAGTTGTGCAGCCAACCAGTACCTAAAGAAGTCTGGTGCACCGAATCCACCAGTTTCCATCGGAGCTGAAAGCGTCTCAAGTTTTAGGCGGACTGCACCAGAATGCCAAAGGAATGAGTTCAGGGTGCGAGACAACGTCTGGAAGTAATCTGTTCCCGGCCACTGGGGGATGTTGGCAAACTTATACAGTAGCTGTGGAAGTACCACCATCTTCAGAACTCCTATCCTACCCGCCAATGAGATCGGAAGTTTATCCCAGCCCTGTATTTTAACTGCAAGGTTCACTAGGTATGACTGGTAGTTTTCCTGCAGGACCCGTTCGGCATGCCTGGACACCACCACGCCCAAGTAAGTGAACTTAGATTGGGCCCATGCGAATCCCATGGTATCAGGAGGCGGAAGAGTGCTAGGAGTGAGCGGGAAAAGGGTTGATTTGGAGCAGTTTACCGTGAGACCAGAGATACGACCAAATAGGGCAACATCCTCCAGTATAGGGGCCAGGTTAATCTCAGGGGAACGGATATAAAGGAGGGCGTCATCAGCATACAGAGAGACTATATCTGAGGAGCCGGCTGTGCGCAGGCCCCTATGGGAATGGTTCTGGCGCAGCATGTCGGCGAACGGCTCCATCGCTAAAGCAAAGATTAAGGGCGAAAGGGGACAACCCTGTCTAGTGCCCCTGGCAACGTGGAAAAGAGGGGAACAGCGGCCCTCGGTGCGGACTCTGGCCACTGGATCGGAGTAGAGTAGTTTTATCCAAGACACAAATGTGGGGCCGAATTTGCACCTGTCAAGTACCCGCCACAAGTAGTTCCATGAGACCGAGTCAAAGGCCTTTTGCATATCTAGGGCCGCGGTCACCGCATGTACATCAGGGCTTACTCTACTTATAATGCTAAATAGACGTCTCAAGTTCAAGGAGGTGGAACGGTTCGGGATAAAACCCGACTGGTCTGGGTGGATGATGTGTGGCATAAGGGGGATAAGCCGCAGAGCGAGTGCCTTAGCATATATCTTGACATCACAGTTAATCAATGAAAGCGGGCGGTAAGAGCCGCATTGGGTAGAGGGTTTGTTAGGTTTGAGCAGAACTGTGATAGTAGCTTCACGGAGTGAGGGGGGGAACCGACCCATCTCCACAGACTCCTCCCAGAGTGCCGTCAGATGGGGGAGCAGGAGCGATTTAAAGCGTTTATAGAACTCGATGGGTATACCATCCGAGCCTGGGGATTTGCCTGAAGCCAGGGAGTCCATGGCCTCCGAGAACTCCTGAGGGGTGAGCGAGCTCTCGAGGGCTCCAATAGTGGCGGGAGAGAGGGCCGAGAGGGGAAGTTTGTCAAGGTAAGCATCAATTTCGGCCGTAGTGGCAACGTCGGAGTGAGCGTACAGGGATTGATAAAAGGAGAGGAATTCAGCATTAATCTCTCCAGAGGAAGTGGCCAGCGACCCATCCGGTCTCTCAATCCCGGGAATGGATGTGGGGCCGAATTCTCGGCGAAGCAGTCTAGCCAAGAGCCGGCTGGGGCGCTCACCCTCTCTGTATCTTCTTGCCTGACCGGGGCTGTCCAGGAACTTCAGCTCGCGGTCAGCGAGCGAAAGGTGTCCAGCTCCGTGCCAATTAACGCAAGGATTTCCGGATTCGGGTCCGAGGTGTACTGGGCTTCCAACCTAGATAGTGTGGCCTCACTCCCAGCGATTTCCCTCCGGATAGTTTTAAGGATACCGTTCTCTTTGGAGAGGGCGATGCCTCTGATATAGACCTTGAAGGCCTCCCATAGTATGGCTTGCGAGGAAACTGAATCAGTGTTGATCCTGAAGAACTCCTCAATTGCCGACTCCATCTCCGAGCAAAAGACCGGGTCGAGGAGAGAGAGGGGTTTCATCCTCCAGTACCTGGCCCGATCCCGATCGAGGCCCCAGCACAGGGTGACAGTCACCGGGGAGTGGTCCGATAGGGTCCTAGGGAGAATCGCCATATTAGTCACGGTCTTAAGTAGGTCGCCAGATAACAACCATCTATCAATCCGGGAGAAGGAATCGTGAACTGAGGAGTAAAAAGAATAGGAGCGGGAGTCTGGGTATAGGAACCTCCAGGCATCAAACAAGGATAGACGAGGAAGTGAGGAGAGTGCGGTGTATGCTGCTCTGGAGAGTTGACGAGGTCTGGAACCGGATCTATCAAGATCCACATCAAATATCGTATTGAAGTCACCTCCCCAGAGTATCGGGATCAGGGGGAAACCTGCTAGGAGATTTATTAGATCAGTATAAAAATCGGGATCATCAATGTTAGGGCCATATATATTGAGCAATACAATCTCTCTATTTTGTAGAACACCATGGAGAAGAACGTACCTGCCCTGGGGGTCGATTAGGGTAGTAGTGGGGACAAATCTAAGGCTCCTATGAATGAGGGTCATGACCCCGCGGCTCTGGGTGGAGTATGTAGTGAAGTACCTCTGTGGGCCCCATGATCTTGCGAACTTGTCACAAAACTCCGTGCGTGCATGCGTTTCCTGAAGGAACAGGACTTTAGCCCGGTGTCGTTCGGCCTGAAGTTGTAACAACCTCATCTTTTTGTGGTTTCCCAACCCCCTTACATTCCAACTCATGAACGTCAAAGGATCCTCACCAATCCCTCCATCAGTAGCCATCGAAAAACACGGGTGTATGAAAGTATGCACCCCATGGTCGTCTCCCAGTGCGCGCAAATCTGTATTGCCACTGGGGGCATAGTAATTCGTACTCAACCTTCCCTGTGAACACCAAGCTTTTTTTAACATAAAACCCCATTCCCCCCTCCCCCTCCCACATTCCTCCCCCAAACGGAGGGATGACCGCCCTATACCCCGACAGGAAAAACAAAAACAGTGGCATCAACGCCTGGGGGGCCTGTGAGGTGGCCTGGCGGTGATGCTCCGAACCGTGAGGCAGTGAACGGATAGCTGTATATGCCCGTTATTAGTGTCCGTATCCCTCTAAAGGAGGTCCCGTGAAGGCGGGGGCAGTTATGGCAAACACAATGTAAATCAATCTATCGGGGAAAGCCGACTACGTAGCATAAAACAATGTGCAGCAGACAACATAGGCAAAAGAAACACAACAAGAAAGCAACTGGCTTAATTAGGTGCAGTCAAGTGTTCTCGTCGGGACACCATAGGACAATGACAAAGTGCTGATGGGCCAAAGCAGTGCCGAAGTAGGATAGAGAGGTATCCGCTGATCGAATGTTCTAAAACAATAGTGTGCCAGTGATAGTGTTCGCTAGCAGATTGTTTCAACCAGGAAAGCGTTCGTCTATGAACCTAGAGGCTTCCTCAGGCAACGTAAAAAAATAAACACGACTGGCGTGTTCAACACGTAACTTAGCGGGATACAGCATAGAGTATTTCACCTGGAGGTCGCGTAATCTCTTCTTCACTGCAAGGAAGGTCCTGCGCTCCCGTTGTACTGCTATCGAAAAGTCCGGATAAAGATGGATCCTAGCACCACCTAGGAGGAGATCTCCCTTGGCCCTCGCCGCCCTGAGGAGAGTGTCCCGATCTCGAAAGTTTAAAAGCCTAGCAATTATCGGGCGTGGAGGCGCTCCAGGTTTTGGCTTCGCCGCGAGAGAGCGATGGGCCCTCTCGATCGCAAACTGCGGGGAGAGTTTCGGGGAGTCGAGGAGTTGAAGCAGCATACTCTCCACATAGTCCTCCATAGGTCCTTGCAGACCATCCTCCGGAACCCCGACAATGTGGAGGTTGTTGCGTCTCGAGCGAGACTCCAGGTCTTCATTTTTCTTCTCCACTTCGGCAACTCGGGTGGATAGCGTAGACACCTCTGCGCGGAGAGAACCCAGGCCGTCCTCGGCAGTGCTCACCCGCTCCTCAATCTCGGTCACTCGACCATCGGTTCTCTCCATGTGCGCCTTGATGGAGGATATCGTGCCATTCATATCGTCGAGCTTACTGTGTATAGTGGTAAACCCTTCGCGGATAAACTCCAACATTTTCTGGGAATCGGGTGGTTCCGGGGTGAGTGAGGCGTCTTGTGTAGATGTCTCCCCTGCAAGGGGGGTCGGGGGTTTAGCGAACATGTTGATGGAGGATTGCTTCTTGCCGGTCCGTGTCGACATGTCGCCGATGCAGGGGTAGGCCCAGGTCGCGCCGAGCAACGGGTGTATCGGCCCGTGCAAGATCAAGGTGGCCGGCGGGAAGAATTCGGCTGGAAAACCGCGTTACGGTTGTAGGGGGGCCGCCCTATGCGTAGTCGATGGGACTCAGTATAAGGCGCTGAAGGTCGGATAGCAAACAGCACACCGCCCTGAATGGGGCAGCGGAGCGGAACGCTCAGGAGTCCGGAGAGGGAGCCGCACGCCGAGTGCGGGGCGCCCCTCCCCCACACAGTAGGCCGCACGCCGCGGGGCTCAAGTGAAGGGCCCTGGAGCCGGTTATGGGGATCAGCAGGCCGGCAGCCCCGCCCAGCACGCAGAGGTCCGAAACTCCGCAATGGAGAAGGTCCGGAGATCGAAACTCGCACAGTAGATTCCCCGTCCGGTTAATGACCCGCGCCGGGGACCAGCTTTGCGTTGTACCGGGGCAAACAGGAGATTTTCAGCGTGAGGTTGCCGCACGGGACGGAGCGATGAATCAGGCGGCCATCTTGCTTCGAGCGCAACAGCGCCCCCCCACTTGTGTTATTCTGAAACCTTTTTCTCGACACTCCTCTCAATAATATTCTAAATGCAACAGTGATATATTAATGTGCCCAGCACCCTAACTATTGAAGTCACCGGAGGGTGTAGGTAGTGTCTGTGGGCCATTCCAAATGGGTGTTTGTTGATTTAGAAAACTGAGTGTGTATTTGGAAGTTTATATGTGTTCCCAACTTTCAGGCAAAGCATAAAGGATATAATGAATGACATAATTCAATCTGCAGGGTCTCTCCTGTCGTCGTCTGGTCTTCGGCTTCTGTTCTGATCCTTATTGCGGTTCCGGGGTGGAATTGGGACCGAAGATTCAACATAGTTCCTAGCTTCAGTAGGGTTTTCAAAAAACTGCACCCTGCCACCGTGTTGGATCCGCAGTTTGGCCGGGAAGATCAAAGCATACGAAATCCGGCGAAGTCAGAGCTGTCTCTTCACCGAGTCATATGACCTCCTTTGGGCCTGCACCCCCGCAGCAAAGTCCGGATATATGTGAATGTTACTTTCCTCATATCTCAACATTACCAGCTCTTTGGACATTCTAAGGATAAAGTCTGTCTCTATAATTGAACAGTCTTGTTATAATGGTGCAAACAGGGGCCCCTTTTTTGGGTGTTAGGGCCAGGGTACGGTGAGCTCGTTCCACTAGGAATTTATCAGAAAACAAAGCTGTGGGGAAAAGAGACTTGAGGAGTGTCTTCATAAAGGTCTCCATTTGGCCTTTTTATGTGGATTCCAGGACTTCGACAATTCGTACATTGTTCGTTCTGGACCTCGATTCCAAATCTTTGCATTTGTCCCTTATCCTAGACAACTCCCCCTTCAAGTGCGCTTTGTCTCGATCGTGCTGATCTACCTTGTCTTCAGTCACACTTCTTCTGGCTTCGGTCTCTGTTATCCAAGCTCCCTCCTTCTCCAGCTTTGCCTTTAGTGACCCAATTGTCAATACTATGTCATCAAGTTTGGTATTTACGGATAAAAAAAACCTGACTGAACAGTTGTTAGTAGGTGGTCTTCTCTTGGATTTCCACATGATGATGTTGGGGCCCTCGACAGCCGGGGGTGCCATCATGCTTTCTGCCGGGGGCTGGGAGTTGGCAAAATTAATCCATATGGCCTTTCTTATGTCTCCTGCCCCCTTTGTCATTGTTGATTGGTTGCACAAAGGGTGTCTCCCTATTAAGTCAGTTTTGCTTAGCAATTGCAAAAAGGATCATGTTTGTATAACCGTTTGTAGCCAGCCGACCCAGTCTCTCCCTTTCAAGTGTTGATGCTGGGCGAGCACCCCCTCGTAGCTCGTTGGTGACAGTGCTTCATTCGAGGTATAATTTCTTAACGTGACGTTAATTCCAAATCTCGTGGTCAAATAAGACATGTTTTACTACTTTTCCCTCCGGGTAGTACCTCAGCAGCTGTTTAATCAGGTCTCAGAGCCAGGGGGCATCGGCTTTGATGGTGGCTTGTCCTCTGTGACCAGTGTTCATTGCACACGTCCTCTTTGGTGGTTATCGTAGCCTCTGGACGAATCATTGTGTCTCTAGGAAAAATGTCCACACCACAAGACCAGACTGTGCCAATGTGTGTAATCTGATTAGGTAAATGCAATATTAGGACCTTGGGGGCCAGCAACATATAATTCAGATTGTAGCGGGTATACATGCTACGACCCCCTGCCTGCTCTAGCATGGGATTGAGTATTGCTTGTTTGATACATATATGATCTGTATGTCTTGGAAGCTTGATGCCCCCTCAGCGATCCAGCGCTGTTTCCCTTCACCCGTGTCTCGTTTGCCTCGCTCCGATGGACTGTGGGCTCCCTCGTATTTAGTACTTAACCCTGTGGACTTGAAGCCGAGCGCAAGCTCCACCACCTCACTCGCCTCATTCAGTCTTCGTCATAGTGTCACCAGTTAGAGGGCTCAGGGTATATGCGATGCAAGCTCGAGGGAGTCCCGCCCAGTAAGTAAAAGCATGCAGCAGGCCCGCTGCAGAGAGATCTCTACATTCGGAGGAGACGCTAGTACCTTTTCAGCACATATAAGGATCAAGCACAGCCTTCATTCTCACGTGTCTCCTTTACTTCATGCCATAAGGGGTATGCCGAACTGCAGCCTTTCGTGTACTTATGGTTCAGGCCAGGGGGGGGGTCACAGAGCCACACGCAAGTCAATCCGCCCCTCACACTCTGCTCTGTATTGATGTGAACGCCGACAGCCAAGGTACTCTGGATGTAGTTATATTTGGAAGTTTTCTGCCTTCCCCCTAATTAACACGCAGCGTACCTGCTTTGAAAGGCACAATCGAGTCTGGGGGAAGCACTATCGCCAGGGGTCGGGAGACCAATGGAGGTCAAAGGGTTGTCAAAGCTAGCATAACAACATATGGCGGATCAGGCGGCCAAGCAATTATCGGTTCCGGGGGCCTTTGGGCGCAGCTCTCACCTCCTGCTGTTATAGCTGCATCCGAAAATGGTGGCACCACTCTCCAACGGGTCTTTCCGAGGTAGCGGGTACTTATGTTGGGATCAGTTGTGGCTCGTTAGGCTGCAAGGATGTTGAGCCGCAGCCTGGCGTATGTTCATATTGCGTGTCCCCCACAGCGGTAGCAGTTAAGACAGCGTTCCTTTGTCTTCCTATGTTTGCAGTGGTTCCCCTTCCGTGTGTTGTGGGGGTCGCCACTCCAAATTCCCAGCGAGGGCTGCGCCGCCCGCTGCAGTGTTACTGTCTTCAGTAACGGGAGCGGGGGTAACCCGCTCCGGCATAGACCGGGGCTTCGCAGCTGGGGGAGATACAGCACTGATCACCACAAGTAGGACCCGCTCAGCTCTGTCGACCACGATTAGGTCAGCGCTGGTGGCTTTATCAGCCCAGAGACAAGGAGGGTGACTCCTGGCCTCAACGCATCGCGCTGCTGTCAGCTCCTCCCCTGTTCTCGGCCCACAACGCTGCGTTCTTTCTTTGATCAGGGTGCCTCACACTACGGCTGGCTCAGGCGGCCATGCTCTCTCTCTGCCTGCAACCTTTTGTGCCAGAATTTCTCTGCCACCCAGAACGTAGGTGGTTCAAAACACAACAACCTTCGCTCTAAGCCTTCCGACGCAAGTAATTCTTGCTTTCGTGATGAGGTAGCACCTGTCGGAATGTATATGTGTTCAGGATGTGGCCCAGCTCAGAGCTTCAGTCAGGCAGCCATTTGTTAGCTGTGCAACAGCGCCCCCACCCCTCCATGTGTGTTATTTTAATAGTGTGTATTTTTGCAGTATACCAGTGGTGTGCATCTTTGGTTTAATTGTGTGAACATTTTTTATTTCCCAATCAACCCTCCTGAAGTAAAGCATGACGGCACTTCTTCGCTTCCCACCTTTTAAGGGGTTTGGTTCCACGTTTCGTTGGGGTTATTGCAATGCCATTAGGCCATATGGTTATGCAACTCTCATCAGACGTCTGTATGAAATTACTAACGCTGACGTTAAGCAAGATTATTGGTGGAGTTAAGCAAGATTGAGTTTCGCTGATAGGAATGCGGGCTATACGATAACAGGAAGCAGCTGTAATCCTATGGATATTCCTGAGTTGCAAAAGCTAAGGCACAAAAAGTGGAGATGAGGAGTTTGGTACTGCATGTGAGGTAGTTTATGGGATGTGCTTCAAAGCGACCGTGAAATGAGGGAGCTGAGACTTGAGCACACCACATTGGCTGCAGCAGTTGAATGGATCTTACCTTTGAGTTACACTGAAGGCTTGTCTCAGTGGAAAGTAGCGTTTCCAGGAGCTGTGGTTTGACTGCATTGGTGCCAGTGCTATGGCTGCAGTTTCACCAAGAATGGTTTGCTTTTTTGGATTGCAGGTACTGGCACTCGTCTGATTTAGCTCACATAGGTCTTCTGAGCCCCATAAAGGTGGAAGTTATGAAAGGGATTTGTCTTTGTCAATGGAGGTCATGGTCTGTTTTGAATTTGCTTCATTCTCCTACATAATGAGCTCTTCATTAAAAAGTCACGGATCATCTGTTTCCTTTAGAACCTCCTCTGAACTTTTTTCAGCAGGAAGTGGAACATTCACTTAGAGTTGCTATAGACCGGGCGAATGGGACTATCCCTCAAACTCGCTTTGCACTTGGTCCCCGAAAAGTCTAGACTAGTTTGTCTGATTCTCCCCAGTGGAATCTGACATTTGAGGATTTCAATTTTTAAGCCGACTTTTATAAAAAATAAAATAAATGTAAATGTTTTACCTATTCTTTTGTAACTATCAAGTCTGGCATGATCTTTTTTTGTGCCAATTTGCTTCCTTAGAGGAATAAGAGTCCTCTGCCAAAATCAATTTTTCTTTCAATTGAGAGGAAGAAAATGAAACTACAGGTGAGTCTTACAGAATTATTTCAACTTGAGAAAGTTAAAGTGACCAAATATGTTTGTGGAAACGAATGTATGTATTTTTTTTAAAACTGGCTTTGATAGATTATATTGTTACCACTGAACTATTTCTGCGATTAAAATATATATGCTGCCATGTTCATCCATGTAATCAAATCTTTGGGCTGGTTTGTGCTATTTTTCCTGATGGGGACGAATGTCTTTTACTTGGGTATGAATCACTTCTCCAGCATTGAATCTTTCATAGATTAACATGCTGTGAATATTCCCTGTCAGGTGGGGAATCCTCTGTAACAAAGAGCAGTTTAGACTTAAACTGCAAACTTTCAGTCACTTTAATGTTCCATTAGTCATTTTTTTGTCATACTGCACACAGCCAATAGGAACACCTCTTAGCTCCTCGACTGTCAGCCATCTTCAGATTTCTTTACTGCACGTTAGTGTAGGTAGTCCTCAAAAATTATCTATTCTACTTTTCTCTGAATTTTTATTAAAATCTTTTTCACGTAAAATAGATATTGTTTGACGTCTACTCGCCGACTGGCTGTGTAGTTGGGCCTACCTAATGGCAGAATCCATAAGGAAGAGCCTGTTCAAGGCCTGTGCCCTCTGTGGACTGAAGGTCTACATAGAGGATCACCACGATGATTGCCTTTACTGCCTTCATCCACACCATGTCATCCAGGACTGCAAGATTTGCGAGTCGTTCTCCAACAAAACACTGAGGGATTGTCCGGGCCATCTCGTCGCTTGGCTCGAGGATGCCGGAGAGGCCTCCGACTCTGCATTAGTACAGTCATGCTTCTTGAGGTGGGGGTAGGTAGGCCCATCAAACCACCTCTAGCAAGAGGTCTAGGTTGCACGAAGTCCAGGCCAACCAACGAGCACAGACCCTTGCACAAGACCCACTCTTCAACAAAGGTCAGTTCCCGAGGGGCGTCAACAGGGGATGAGAGTCGCAGCTCCTTCCATCGCCCCAAGGACCTAACGTCCCCTAAATCCACGTCCAAATCTGGGGGCCACTCTTCATCTTCGGGGTTGAAGATAAGCTCCTCGTCTAAATTTGCAAAGAAAACATCATTGACGACCATGCCTCACTCCCGGTCATCCACCTCAAGGCCGTTCACACCGTCCATGACTGGCTCACAGCGACTGTCAACAACCACGACTACTGCATCACAACCGTCAACGAAGCTGTCAGCGACTACCCCATTGTCAGCTAAACAGTCATCAGCTGCGGCTGCCACAATGTCAACGGTTTCTCCAATGACCATGAGGATCTCATCGACATCTGCGTCCACGGCTGCCACACACTCGTCGATGACGCCCTCGTTGGCAGTCGACTGACAAAAATGACCACCACACCATTGTAACCACGGCCATCGTCACTGGCGTCTCAGACACCAGTATAGGGTCTGCATTGACTGCCTGTCCAAGAGCATCTTTCCCTAACCTTGTGCTGACCTTGCTGCCTGGTGGCATTGTGGTCTCAGAGCCAGCTCTCACCCTATCGGAGGAGCAAGAGGAAGAGGCCATTGTATCACTGCCGTCATCGCCAGAGCATAGGACATCGCCTCCCAGAAGGCGAGGTGAGGCAAGCCGGATTAGGCTACCATCTTTTCTTCCTCCATTCAGACAAAACCATCACTCCTCTTACACAAAGAGACATGTCTTTGGACATTTTATCTACTCTTGCCACTCTGGTGGCAACACTGCAACGTCTGCCTGCACTGGCCCCGGTTACAGCACCGGTCAGACAACCTTGCCCCGATAACCCTGGTCCTCCCAGGGAGATTAATGACATTCCCCCTAACCCCCCCAAGAGGGATAAACACCAAGGGGGGTAAGCACCAGTCAGCACCACAAAGGTTGTCTGATAATTGGACGGACACAGACCCCGATGACTGAGCCCCACACGCATCCCAGACAGATACATTTGTTGATTTCATCGCAGCTGATGGGGAGCCAGATGACGTTCCACTCAGGGACTCATCCCCTGATGTGGTAGGAGCCTTCCACGCTCTCATATCCAGGGCGGCTACGATGTTTGGCCTTGTGCCAGAGGAACAGCAAAAAGAAAGTGTACTGTACCAGCGCAGACAACCATGCAAATATCAGTCATGTCTATCCCGCTGTTGGAATGATGGCCTAATCACCTTAGCACACCCTGAAACTGCCCTGGCTAAAAAAGATCAGTTACACCAAAAATACAGGGCCCCAGAGAGCACTACCTCCCTACTCAACCCACACCAGACTCCGTTGTCTCGGCTGCAGCCAGAAAAAGGTTGGCTAATCCATCCTCATCCTGCTCTGTTCCCCCAGACAAAGAAGGAAACGTCTTGACACATTTGGCAAGAAAATTATCATCAACGCAGCCATGACTATCAGGGTGGCAAATGCAATGGCCATACTCACACGTTATGCTTGCGAGCTGTGGTACAAGTTGGGTCCTTTGCTAGAGTTCCTACTAAACAACAAGAGGCAAGAAGCCTTAGACATCTTCCATGAAGGCGAGTTGGCTTCCGACCATGCCATTGCGGTCTCTGTAGACATTGCAGACACTGGTTTTCGCCAGCTGGGGATCTGAGTGGTGCTGCGCTGGCAGGGTTGGCTCAAGGCTACAAATTTTCGACCAGACGTTCAGTCCATGGTCATAGATATGCCCTTCGATGAGTCTGCCCTCTTTGGAAAAAAGGTGGATAAGGCCCTGCAAGAAAATAAAGGGACACCAAAACCGCTAGCTCCATGGGCAAGCTTCAGCAAAGGCGCCAGTCCTTTCGTTCAGGAAAAGGTTGCTATGGCAGGAATTTGCAGGTTAACAGCAGCTTCTTAAAAGACCCCATATTCATCAGGAGACCAATACAGGAAAAGATCCCAGTCTTACAGGCGTTTATAGCGACTCTGTGGTTTAGCCCAGTCAAGGGGCCAGTCTGGCAAGCAGACATGACCAGCCCTGGGTCAGGACCTCCCACTTCTACACCCCAGTGGGAGGACACCTGTCCAAGTTCGTCGACGAATGGACCATTATCACAACCGACAAATGGGTGCTATCCCTCCTGCAGCAGGCCCAATCGCTGTAATGGACTAACGACCGGACATGCCTCCCAAGCACAAACCAGAAAGACGACACCTCTTGCTTCAGGAAGTGCAGGCTCTGCAGCGGAAGAGCACATTGAGGAAGGTTCCGAAAGGCGAGCTGGGCACAGGACTTTACTCCCGCTACTTCCTGGTAAGGAAAAAAGCACTGCACAACAAGCCAGGGGGTTGGAGACCCATCTTAGACCTAAGGGTACTCAAGAAGTTCCTAAAATCGCAAACATTCCGCATGGTCACACTACAGCAGGTGTTGCAGCTACAACAAGATGTTGTTTTACTTCCACATCCCTATTCACCGCTCACGTCCGGCGATACATACACTTTGTGGTGTCAGGAGTACATTAGAAGTTCAAAGCCCTTCCATTCGGCCTGCAGTCTGCTCCGGGAGTGTTTACCAATTGCCTTGCACCGGTGGCTCACCTGCGTCGGAGGAGTGTCCATGTCTATCCGTACTTAGATGACTGACTGGTTAGTGAGGGCCCCTTTTTTTCCCACTGACAGAAACCAACATAGTCATCACTGTCCGGTGTCTACAGCAACTGGGGTTTTCCATCAACTTCCCAAAGTCATGCCTGGTTTAATCTGAACAGGCACTCTATCTCGGAGCACAAATCGACACCCAAACTTGCACTACCAGAACCTTGGACGAAAGGGTGGTGGCTCTTTTACACAAGGTGTGCTACCTCAACAGCGCCCAAGTTACGCCAGCCCTCAACTAAAAATCCCTGCTGGGGATATTGTCATCTCGCATCCCATTAGTCTTCAACTGCCGATTACACATGAGAACGTTTCAGAAATTCCTCTATGCCTGCTGGGTCTAGTCCTCGAGGTCGTGGGACGACTGCATTACCCGAACACCAGCTTTCAAGCAAAGCTTTCGCTGGTGGTCAGTAAAGGAACACCTTTTGCAAGGCTCCCCCTTCAGAGTGCCGGACCACCAGGCAACAGTCACGACGGATGCTTCTCTAGAAGGCTGTGGCGCCCACGGTCAAGACCAACACACCAGAGGCCTTTTGTCAGAAGAGAAAAAGAGCCAGCATATCAATCTGCTTGAGCTACGAGCAATTGTTTGGGCCCTGAAGTCTTTTTTCCCCCTCCTGAAGGGGAAGGTGGTGCACATTTACACCGACATCACAACGTCGATGTTTCATGTCCGCAAGCAAGGAGGAATAAGGTCCCTGCAGCTTTCCAGGGAGGCCCAATCCCTATGGTACTGGGCCCTACAGCAGGACATGTTCATTCCCCTCCATCTAGCTGGCATGCAAAACACTCTGGCAGACTTCCTCAGCAGGGAGTTGCAATCCTCCCAAGAGTGGGAACTGCACAACGACCAGCTACACCTATTTCATACATGGGGCACTCCGGAGAGCTACCTCTTTGCCACTCACGAAAACAGACGCTGCAAATCTTTTGCCAGCCGCTTTCCCCATGCGGAGAGCTTGTGGGACACCTTTGCAATTCCGTGGGAGGGGAAGTTTCTCTATTCGTTTCCCCCCCATTCCTCTGGTGCCTCGAGTCCAACACAACTTCAGACTGTATCAGTGCAAACTGATATTAGTGACCCCTGCGTGGCCGAGACAGTTTTGGTACTCGGACCTCCTTGCCCTCTCGTCGGCCTCTCCAATCAAGTTACTTTATCACAAATCTCTCCTGTCCAGGAATCAAGGAGAAGTGCTGCACCACGACCCAGCCTCTCTCAATGTGACGGCCTGGCTTCTGTCTTGGGGGGCACTGTCCCTTCCGCAAGACTGCTAGAGCCCGTCCACCTTGAAATGCTGAAAGAGCATCTGGAAAAGTTTGTGTGGGGCAGAAGCCAGCGACTGCAACCTCAAACCATCTGACCAGACGAGCTGTTGCCATATCTACTGTCTCTGGCTCAATCTGGTTTAACGCATTCCTCCATAAAGGTGCACCTTGCAGCAATTTCTAGGTACCGTTCCTACTCTTCACACGCTGGATGTGGTGCACGCACTGAAATACTACGTGGCACGTACCAAATCATTTCCGCATAAAGGATCAGTTTTTCATTTGGATCTTCTGGCCCTGGGAAGGTGCTCTTGAAGTCTTCCATTGCAAGATGGATTGCTACTTGCATCTCGTTCGTCCCTCAGCAGACCGCTTCCCGGCAGGCCCAGGGCTCATTCTACCAGAGCAGTGGCTGCAACCACAGCTTTTCTGTCCTGAATTCCTCTGCATGACATCTGCCTGGCAGCCACCTGGAGATCGGTGCATGCGTTGACCAGGTTCTACTGTGTCGACAGACATTCTGCAGAAGAATCTAGAGTCGGCCAATCGGTTCTGCTGAACCTTTTTGCGTGAGGTGGGTAAGTCTTCAGTGGTAAGTTATGCTGGGAGCTTGCCTCCGCCCATGGGTATTGTTGTAAAAGATCTTTGCAATCTATTGAGAGCATGTGAATCTATGAAAGATCCAATGTTGGAGAAGGAATATGATACTTGTCTGTAACTCCTGTTCTCTAACATTGGTATATTTCATAGATTCAAATGCGACCACCCCACCTAACTCCGCATGACATATCTTTTGGCTCATACTGTCACTCGCGTGCACTGCCAAATCTGAAGATGTTGACATGGGATGAGCTAAGGGAGGTGTTCCTATTGACTGTGGGCAGTATGACCCAAAAATGACTGTAATAGAGCATAAAAGTGACTGATATTACCTAGGATTCCCAGCTTGATGGGGAATATTCACATCATGTGAATCTATGAAAGATACCAATGCTGGAGAACAGGAGTTACAGGTAAGTAGATGAAAGGTAAGTAGATGAAAACCCATCTATTTAAGTTATCGAGAGACATACACCATCCTGCATAACTGTTCCGTTCATCTTTGCTCTAGTTGTCCTGTTAATGTTCGTCCCTATGTTAATGTTCGTCCCTATGTTTTGTCGTCTATCTGTTGCGCCCTGATGCTTGCGGACGACCGGCACAATAAAAACAAATAAATAAAATAACGTATTCCTTTTGCTCAAATAAATTGGCATTTTTCTTGGTATTGTGCATAAAGCATGTAATGAGTCATTTGAATGCTTTTACTTGTGCCGGGTTGAATATCCGTATTGAAACATTTTGTTTTCTGATTGTCAGCAAAGGATGATGGCAGCATTGCAGTTGCCCTAGGGTATACTGCCCACCTCGTCTCAATGATTTCCTTCTTCCTGCAAGTGCCACTCAGGTATCCCGTTATTCACAAGGGCTCCAGGTCTGCAATTAAAGATAATATCAATGACAAATTGATGGAGAAAGAAAGAGAGTAAGTTGAAATCGGTATCTTCTATATTTGTTTTTCCATGAAGCATGCTAAAAATAGCAGGGCCTGTCTGTTTTGGTAACCTTTATTTAGGAAAGGTTCTGTAATCAATATCCGTTAAAACTTTAGTTAATTGCATTATATTGCAGTAATCCAGTTTGCATTTGTTTAGTATTCCTTGTGGGAATCATTTCTATGCCAAGTCCTGTAGGCAAATAATGAGATCAAATATCTTTACTGACACCTATTGCAGAAAAACACATTTTAAAGCTGAAAATGTTTAGCATATATAGGGTTCCATGTAGACATTTGAACCAATGTACCCTTTCTCAGTCCGACAGTCACTGTGGCTCTGTGACCTAATTTCCTTCCTTAGCCTCCTTCTTTCGTTTCTGCTCTCAGCAAGATGAGTGTCTTCATATCTGCACTGTATTTTCATGATTGAAGGATTCTTTGTGAATACCAGGTTTCCAAGTTCTACATTGACCATGTGCTTTATTTTTGCACTTTTCTCCAGCATCGGGCTGGCATGGATTCACATGCTCATGAATATTCCCAATCATCAGACCGGGAATCCTCGGTAAAAGAAAAAACAGTTTCACTTTCATACTGCCGCCAGCCAATGACTGCCCTCTCCCTAAGCCCCTCCTCCGGCAGTCATCTTCAGATTTGTACTGCACATTTAAGTGTTGGGAGTCCTTGTGTTCTGCTCCGAGAGCTTTTCTACGTTTTCGCGCTTTTTCGTAAAAAAGTTGCTATTTTTTTCAAATGGAGGCCATGTGCACTTTAGTTTCTTTGCCCGGCAAGCAGGGATCCATTTGTTGGTCTTTCAACGCCCCTCAAGGGCAAGAATCGTCGAGTTTCCTGGAAGATTCCAGAAGGCCATTGTGCCTACACCACATGCCGGAGGAGGAGGACGGAGGTTCCCTCTTCTAGCTCTGCTCCAGCTGCAGATTAAAGGATGCTTGTGGATGACACACTCTCCCAGTGCCTCTACTGTCTCCATCCGGATCACAAGGAAGCAGATTGTGAGATCTGCCTTGGCTTCACCAAGCGCACCATCAAGGACCGTCACAGTAGGTTGGCGGCTTGGCTCCACGCCAAGGCCTCTACCCCGTGTGGCAAACAGGGGCATGCCTCACCCAGGACCAGCCGGTCCGAGGTGCATGCTTCGAAGTCCTTTGAGGGGGCTCCATCCGTAGTGGCCCAAGACAAGGCCAAGCACTGAGAGTCCGTTTCCGTCAGGGTCGTCACACAAGCGGCTCATCGCTCCAGCTCCTCCTTGAAGAGGAAATATGCTAACCCAGGGAACTGCGGGAGAAGCCGAGGGCATGGCCCGGCAGCCATGGAGCAGGCTGTGTTCTCCGTGAGCTCCGTAATCCGGCGAGTTCATCCGACGAAGAAATTAACATTTCCTTCACTTACTGCAGCTCCAAACTTAGGAAAAGGCGTGTGAAGGCACGGCTCACAATGAGAGCAGACTGACGGCGAGCCCAGAGTTTTAGGAGTAACGGAGTGATACATTGTTTCCTGTAGCCAGCGCGAGATGAGTGCTAAGATGGCGGCGACCGAGAACAAAGGGATGCTGTAGGGTGCATCCCTGCAGTGCAGTAGCGGGCCCAGCAGACGGCTACAGTTGCGAAATACTAAACAGGATAATAGGCTGCATGGATCGGGCGGCTGCGAGGAACGAGATGCCTTTGCAGATGTAGGGGAGAGCTCCGGGCATTGCGAGGGCACACTGGGCGTGTGAGGCGGCCGGGACCCCCCTGCGGAGCAGGAAGGGCCCGCAAGAACAGAGGAGGCGTGCCCGTTGGCACGGAACGCTCGAGAGCAGTGCCGGAGGATTGTGTGTGCGCGACGTGCGGCACTGAATGCAAGAGAAGTGGCCGGGCCCTGCAGCACGCAGAGCCGCCGCAGCGAAGTGTATACACGGTGCTCGCGGAGCAGGATGGATGTGCTCGGGGCGGGCGTCGCCCCCACGAACATCTTGCTATTAGGCTCTGCAGAGCCAACTAACACGAGGAGGGCTGCCGCTGCATTGGAAGATTGCGGACAGGCCCGCGATCGGGTGGCGACATGTGTAAGATGGAGGGGGTGTAGGGCACATAAAAGGAGACTGATATTGAGGTTTGAACAGTTGCAGGAGCACGACTTGGCGGGCTGCACATGACCTGAGCAGCAGAGCACTGTTGTACCCCTTGATGCTGCACAAGATGGCTATAGAAGACGAATCAATGGCCAGTGCGTGAGTGTGCGTAGGACAGCCTCAGAGGCACACCCAAACCCTGCTTCCATTACATGTACCCAGGCACCCAAACCACAGAGAAAGGTGCCCGAAGAAACGTGTGCCAAAGGGAAGTGTAAGTGGAGAACAAACGTGGGAGGATACAATCCACCCAGGAAGATATTTCACACGCCATAGCATAACAAAGTGCAAGATAACAACCCCAACGACCAAAAGAACCGGAAGTGTCACAAAAACGGTGCATGGTCGAAGCCGGACACGTAAGGAGGGTAGCACTATGTCGGTGAAAGGGCTAAGAGCCAAGACCAAATAGCCTACAATGGAGGTCTTCGCAAAAACGCAGAGGACTCCTACAACATCGGCACAAAACATGGTTGCGACCCCTGCTGAAGAAACCCTGGAAGGAGATAAGCATCAGATCCTGTCGGCCGTAACGGAGATGAGCACCAAATGGGGCTCAGCAATGGCGGACCTGCGGACAGCCCTGGAGAACAAAATTGATGCCGTAGGAACCGAATTTACCCTGCTACGGCAAGATGTCAGAGCGCTGGCAGAGAGGACGAGTGGCCTGGAAAGTGTAGTGAAGAACAACACGGATGTCAGCGCGAATAACGCAAAAGAGGTCCACGTGCTAAAACAGCAGGTTGCTAATCTCGAAAATCGTGTGGAAGAAGCGGAAGGAAGGGCGAGAAGAAATAACATACGGGTGGTTGGCCTGGCGGAGGGAGAGGAAGGCCAGGACCCCACAAACTATGTGGAGAACATGATACTACAGGAGATAGGAGCAGACAAACTCTCACAGGGGTTTATGGTGGAGTGAGCGCATCGCGCCCTAATGAGGAAACCACGACCTGGGGCCCCGCCGAGACCGATAATTGCGAGGATCTTGAACTATAAGGACAGAGAGAAGATCCTGGAATATTTTCGTAAGGGTGGAACAATAGAAAGAGCATCCACAAGCATCACGGCATACCCGGACTACACAATGCTGGTGCAGAGGTATAGCTACGTGGCCCTCAAGAGGAGGCTGCGAGCGGCTGGCATTAAGTACATGCTCCTGTATCCAGCGAGACTGAAGGTGCTACATAAGAGCAGAGCGCTTTTCTTTGACACCCCTGAGGAGGTGGTGTCATGGTTGCCCGGAACAAGAGGCAGACCGAGATCGCCAGGAGTATGACAACTGAGGAACCTGGGTCGCGGACATTGATGGGGTAAGTGGGAGGATGGCCCTGTTGTAGAGGGGGAACAAGTGATACCGGATGGACATTGTGTAGCTTTCGGGCCTTGTGCGCCCTGTGAACTGGAATATAGTGGATAAAATGCATGTAGGAGCTGCATAGTATTGATCATAAAGCGTAATAAAATTGAAAATAGGAGCAACGGGATGAAAGCAACCCACCCCTGAGAATTAGTAGTTGAGTGGCCACTAGGGCGACTCCACCCTACTGAGCCCTGAGCGCAGGCTTGTGCTAGACAGGGCTAGATCTGGGGGTGCCTGAGATCCAGGGATGGAGCTGGGCAACAGTTGGGGAGGGTGTTGTTGGGGAAGGGCTGGGAGGGGGGAGAAAAGGGAGGGGGGGGGAGTTTGGTGTGTATATAGTTGTGGGGAGTTTAAGTTTGAACATGAGCCTACATAGACGAGTCGGATGGTTGGATCTGTATTGCGCGGGTGGGAGGGATCAGCTGGAGGTAAGGGAAAGGATTCTTAACGAGCCATGGGTGATCTTAAAATAATTACGTGGAATGTCAGGGGACTTAACAGTTACTTGAAAAGGAATAAGGTCATGTTATATCTGCGTAGGCAAAAGATAGATATTGCGCTACTGCAGGAGACGCATCTGACACGGGAAAAGATGGAGTTGGTTGGCAAGAAATGGAAAGGTGTTGTGGTGGGCTCGCCATACTCTGCTTATGCCAGAGGAGTACTTATCTCGGTGGCGCCACACGTCCCGTTTCAACTATTAGAAGAAGTGGTGGAGGCGGATGGGAGGATGGTCATAGTGAGGGGGCTGGTGGAGAATAAGGAAGTAAGCATTGTAAATACATATGCCCTCAATCAAAACATGGCAGCATATTTTAGAGCTCTGTGCACCAACCTTGGTAAATGTATGGGTAGTGCGGTGATCTGGGGCGGGGATTTTAACTGTGTAATGAACCCCAAGTTAGATAGATCAGACGGTAAGATTGATAGACCCGCCCCAGCGGCTAAAGCATTGCAGACACTGCTAAATGACTTTGGACTGGCAGATGTGTGGAGAACGAAATACCCCCAGGATAGACAATATTCGCACTACTCCGCCCCGCAGCAGCTGCATACAAGGCTGGACTATGTCTTTGCCACGTCGGATGTGATCATAGAGACTACTCATATAGAGTGCAAGGCGAGGGTCCTCTCGGATCACTTGCCACTGGTTCTCGGGTGGCAATACTGCCCCTGCCCGAGGGCACGGATCCCGACATGGCGCCTCGGAGCAGAGGCGCTGAAAGACCCAGTTTTTAGAGAGGACATAAGAGAAGAGATCACTAACTACTTCGAGGTGAATACGGGTAGTGTTGATTCGGCAAGTACGTTGTGGGAAGCCTTTAAGGTGGTGATGCGGGGGGCTGCCATAGCAAAATCAAAGAGCCTGCAAGGCGGGGTACTAGCTGACCTACAAAGAACAGAGGAAGAACTAGAAAGAGCATTAAAGGGTGGAAGCATAGATATGGAGATGGCACTTAAGCTGCAACAGAAATGTGCGGAACACTGGGAAAGGCTATGCAATCTCAACTATAAAAAATATATCAAAAGACAGCATGCGGGAGGAGATAAGACAGGACGGCTCTTAGCATGGCTCTACAAGAGCGAAACTCCCAGACCCCCGATCAGAACGATAACAAGGGAAGATGGTGGGGTAGCGGACACCCAAGAAGAAGTTAACAAGGAGTTTGCAGATTATTACAAGGTGCAATATGGGGATGAGAAGGAAAGCAGCCATGAGGAGATAATGGAAACACTAGAAGATATAGGACTGCCCAAGATAAGTGGGGAGGAAAGAGAGGAGCTGGACGCACCAATCACCCTGGAGGAGCTAGATGAAGTGGTGAGACAGTTGCCCAACAGTAAGACCCCGGGGGCGGATGGGTTCCCAAGTTAATTTTACAAAGTAAATAGAGAGGCAGTGCTCCCCCCAATGCTAGAAATGCTTAACGAAGCTTTTGAGGTGGGACAGTTGCCGGAATCGCTCAGAGAGGCGATCATAATACCGCTTCCCAAACCTAACAAACCGGGGCATAGCTGTGGCTCGTACAGACCTTTGTCGATGCTGAACCAGGACAGCAAGATATTGACGGCTGTCCTGGCAAACAGATTACAAAGAGTGATTAGAAAACTAATACATCCTGACCAGATGGGCTATGTCCTGAATAGGAACATAAGTCACAATCACAGGCGACTCCAACGGGTGGTCGAATGGGGTAGTAATACTGATGGTGAAATGGCGGTGGTATCTTTAGACTCAGTAAAAGCTTTTGACTCTGTCAAGTGGCCGTGGCGACCCTGGAGGGGTACGGAATGGGGCCCGGCTACCTCAGGTGGGCGAAGATGCTGTATAGCGAGCCACTAGCCAGAGTTCGGACGGGTGCAGTGATATCCGAGAGGTGGCAACTTAGTAGAGGCACCAGACAGGGGTGCCCCTGGTTCCCGATGCTATACACTCTGGCCCTGGAGCCCCTGGCAATATACCTCAGGAAACAATATGATATGATAGGCATTGAGGTAGGGGGAGAATGACACCTGATATCCTTATATGCGGATGATTTGTTACTATACTTGAGATACCCGGAAGAAAATCTCCAATATATCCTGGAGGTGATGGAGAGGTATGCGGGGCTGTCCGGGATAGCAGTGAATCCTCAAAAATCTAGCATTTTTCCGCTGGGCAGTTATAAGGGAACCCCTGTGAAACAGTTACCGGTACTACAAATACCATGGGCAGTTAGGTCTTTCCGATACCTTGAGATAGACGTGTACCACACGGTAGAAGAGGAACATAGACACAACACCGAGGTAGCCATTGTGAAAATTGAGAAATGCATGAAGTTCTTGGTGAAGCTGCCCCTAGCAATGATGGGACGAGGTGCTATGCTGAAGATGGTGGTCCTACCTAGGCTCCTGCATTATTTTAGTAATATTCCATACATGATACCTAAGAAGTTTTTTGCTAAATTGAACAGCATGTGTAGGGACTTCCTGTGGCATGGTACCCGAAACAGAGTGGCACTATGGAAGCTGCAAAACTTTTATGAAAGAGGGGGGGATCAAGCTGCCTAATTTTGAGGTTTATTATGTAGCGAGCCAGCTGCAATGTGTGGCCAAATGGCTCTCAGACGAAGCGACCCCTGAATTAAGGTTGTTTGAGCACGATTGCGTCCCATTTTACTTAAGAGAAATGATTTGGCTGCCTGAGTCAGTAATGAAAGAACGCCCAAGGATGATGGTGCTTGGGTGGAAAGTGTGGCGTTGGGCATGCCGAATGATGGAGGACCCATTCCCATGCTCCCCGCAGGTACCGCTGGTTGCATTGGCAGGGGGAGATAGGCAGCTGAGGGCGATAATCAGGACCCACTTGGAATCGGTGGGGTTAGTAACATTAGGGGACATTTGGCAAGAGGGGGCTATTAAGGATTTCAAAGTGCTGGGGGAAGAAACGGGGTTACACACGGGCCAGTATATTACATATCATAGAATGGTAGATAATTTGGAAAACGTGGCCTGAAACGGTATTGGCAGAAGAACCAGACGCTGTCATGGGGGCTGTATATGATGTATCGGAAGGGGGCATGAGATTTCTAGACTGTATGATATGATGATGACTAAGGTCGGGAAGGAGCTGACACAATTGAGACTAGACTGGGAAGCGGAAGTAGGAGTCCCGATAGAGGATGGGATGTGGGAACGGGCCCTGGGATACCACAGGAAGGTGTCAAGGAATGCGAGACTGAAACAAATACAATTGTATATAACGCACAGAGCATACATGACACCTCTGAGGATATCCAGGTTTGAAAATGCTGGACGACAAGCATGTCCCAAATGCGACGAGGAAAAGGCTGACATGACACACATGTTCTGGTCATGCCCAGTAATTGAGCATTTTTGGCGAGAAGTGGCACAGAAACTAGAAGAAAAAGGGGTAAAGATCGTCGTAGACACTGCCTGGGCCTGCTTGCTGGGAGGGTTTCCCAGATCACAGAAACTTGAGCATGTTGGGAAACTGAAAGATCTGGCATATGTGCTTGCAAAACGAAGGATTGCCATGGGATGGAAGACGTGTCATAAGCCACGGGTGGAAGTATGGTGGAGAGAGTTGCAGAAATGGGTGGAGGCTGAAACGATGGTGTGGCAAGAGGCGAGCAATATAGGGGGGAGGAAGAGGCGCGAACCCTGATGGCATGGAAATCATTAGTAGCAGAATTGTTTGGAGCACTACAAGTTCCGACAGAGTTCACAGGAAGCGAGACCCCGCCACGTGCAACAGATATAGATTGAGAGGAATAAAATAGGCTCATACAGGGGTGTGGGATGGGGGGGGGGCAGTGACCATGATTACGTGTTTCACAATAGAACTGTTGTAAAATGCACTGCGTGGTTTGTATTGTTTGGTTTTAATAATCAATAAAAAAAAAAATAATAAAAACAAAAAAAACTGCGGGAGAAGTCGGCGAGGACCAAGGTGCAGGGTAAGGTGTCCAACCTGACCTTGAAGGACCAGGTGGTCCAGGCAAGTCATCCTTGACAATAAAGCGGGTGGCAGCTGCCCTCTCGCAGGCAAAATGGACTGACCCGATCTAGGGGACATTGACTGCGCCCCGAGTGACCCTCCCAAACCCCCTCACGCCCCTAGGTGGGCGGCTTTGGCCAAACCGGTGGAGAAGACGCCAGAGAAGAGGATGCCACCCCAAAGCCAGAGACCGAACCTCAGGACGCAAAAAGCGGGGCTGTAGTGGATGCCTCTACTGTACTCCAGGGCAAGGATATTTCTTCTTCGGACTTAGTTTCGGTTCACACAGTGAAGGCATGCGTCCCCAAAAGGCATTATCCTCCCTGCAATGAGAGGCATTAAAAGACACACCCAAAACGGAATGAGACTAGGACCAAGTGCGGGTAAAAGTAAAAAGGGTCTTTACCTAATCAAATGGGGCATGCAAAGGACTCTGCAAGCTCCGAGAGCGTTCTGTCTGACAATAGCAAAGACAGTCTTATTTATTACAGAATTTCGTCATAGAAACCTCCACACTATAGGGGGCACATAATCTTGGGGATTAACTATAAGTGCAGTTGTGATGAGCCGCTCCGTGGTTGGTGGACATCAGCGTGGTGCCAACGTGGGGCGGATAGGTCAGCTGAGCTCATCGGGGTGGGGCTGCCTGGCCAGGCGCGGTCAGTGCGTTGATGAACTGGTGCCCTGACTTTTCTGCCCTTGTGGCCACACACACAACATTCATTCATTTAGATAATTCCGGTTGTCCTGTAAATCCTACAATAGGTTACTCTAAAGGTTAATAAGACACAAGAGGAATGCATATAATGTGGGGCTTTACCAATACATCAGGACACTGTTACTTCTGACCTGTTGACAGGGTGTCGTAAACATGGGGGTCTTGGTCTGAGGGCATGGGGTGAGCTGCACTGTCATTCTGATCTTGTTAGATGTAGTAAAGAATTACTTTATGATGTGTTAGTACAGGGTTAAATATCTGTTTCACAAGGCCCATTAACTTAGGGTGAACCAGAGGGCCACTGGATCAGCGAGGGTGTACCTCTGGCCCCTTGGGGCAGTGGGGTTTTAGGGCCGGGTTGTAAATAATTCATTTGGCCAACCATGGCGGTCTGGGACATGGGGGGGAGGCGAATACTTGAAGCAGGTCCAGCAGAATGGGGGGAGGTGAGGCTGTGCTGCTCGCACACCAGCTTGTCCTGACGTGCCTTGGTGGGAGGGGAGGGGAGATGGCCTTGGGTGTGTGCGTGTGAGCAAACCTCTGTGCTTAGGTTGCACACTATGTAAAACAAAGAGATGATTAATAAAGTTGGTAATATTAAAAACGATCACACATTTCTACCGTCTTTACATTTGTATATTATTATACATCTGTCTATGATAATTTGGCAGTGTTG
The DNA here is from genome assembly GCF_040938575.1 of Ambystoma mexicanum. Classification (NCBI taxonomy): domain Eukaryota; kingdom Metazoa; phylum Chordata; class Amphibia; order Caudata; family Ambystomatidae; genus Ambystoma; species Ambystoma mexicanum. The sequence continues at coordinate 970,972,769 of NC_090941.1, read as the reverse complement.
CATACATCATTGGACGACTATATTTCAGCAATGTCACACGGTAGTAGCTGAATAACACATGAGGTAGCATTAGGTTTGATGGTGTACTCTGAAGCATGGAAGCAATACATTCAGAGACGATAATACATTTTCATTCTGGCTTATACATTTAAACGTGCCCTTCTATGCACATACACACACACATGCTTGCAATAATGCTCCGTTTGCCTTCCTTGTACTTAGCAGCATTCGTTAGTTAACACTAGGCGGTCGGTATCACTTTCTTTTCATTACACATGGTACCGTATGTGAGCTGAGACCATGCTTGTTTTACCAAAACTTATGAATTATTTCTTTCTTAAACATGGGCGTTTGTATTTGATTTAGCAATCTTTGTAAACCGTCAGGCATTGGAGTGTGGTTGGACATCGACAAGGGTTCATACAAAGAGGGTATTGACATATTTTACATGTTAGGGGTTAGATGCAGGGTCGAGGCCTGTTCTATTAGGATGGTTTTCTGTTATTTTCCAGGCTTGAACCGCGAGTCAGGTCACTTCGGGGACAGTGATGTACTGCGGAAGGTAAATGATAGTGTTTGTTCTGATACTTGTTTGTGTCTGGTTGCTTGTGAGAACAGCCCTTCAGCGGATCTGCCATGGAGCAGAAGCACCAGGGGAAAGGCATGGCTCTCTGTGAGTGGCGGCCAAGCTGCAGCATTCGCAGGCAGGCTGTCTCGTTGGGTTTCAGGTTGTCAGTATCTAAAATGGAGTCCTGATGCTTTCCAAAATGGTGTCCATGGTACAGCATGATCAGTCCTGTGTGTCGATCAGTAGTCACCCCATCACCTGGGCCCTGATGACAGGGGGGGGGCCTGACGAGCCACAAACTTCACACAGGTGGGGCTTGTCTGGGAGGGGGGTCTTTTAGACCTATCCTCCCATACAACAATCCAAGAGAACGTCGGGAACAATGGCAGAAACGCTGAGGAGGATGACGGCGGGAATGCCGATGACTACGTGGGCGCTGGGCCCTGCGCGCATATCCTCCCTGCAGCTTCCCCTTCCCTCGGCACACTTCAAAAGCATCGTCATCCTTTCGTGCCTCAGGAGGGAAATACGACAGATCACCGAAGGGTTTCAGTGGGGGGATCATCCTTGTACTGCTAGCCCTCCTGTTCCACGACCCAGGAGGCCTACAGGAGGCCTACAGGGGACCTTCCAAGTCTTTAGGAGGTGGCCACCATTGTCAACACTCCCAGGGCGGCACGCAGGCCCCGAAGCAAGATTGAACCAGGCAGGACGTCGGTTCCCCACCATGTACCCCGTTGGGAGGCCGGCAGGCAGGCTTAGTCAGCGAGTGGGAGATCTCCACTGACCGATGGGTGCTGGACGCTCTCTCGCACGGCCACACGCTAGCATTCCAGCAGAAGTGTCCACGGATACACTGCTCCCTCAGCTCCTGCAGGAAGTATGGGCTATGTTAAGAAAAAGGGCTATAGAGCTGGTTCCAAAGTGACTACGGGGCTTCAGAGTCTACTCCAGATACTACTTGGTAAAGAAGACGACTGCAGGCTGGAGGCCCATTCTCGACCTGCAGCGTCTCAACACATACCTCAAGTCACAATAATTCAGGATGGTCACATTGCAGCACATGTTCTGCCAGCTTGAGGAAGGAGACTTTCCTGACGTCGCTCTTTCTGGAGGACGCATACTTCCTCGTCCCCATTCAAGAGAAGCATCCGAAGTTCCTGGGCTTCGTCGTACAGGGACAGCACTACCAATTCAAGGCCCTTCCCTTCCGACTGAAGTTGGCGCCCACGGTGTTTACATAGTGCCTCGCACCAGTGGCAGCCCATCTGCGTCTAGAAGGAATACATGTGTACCCGTACCTCGACGACTGGCTCATCTGGGCCAAGTCAAGGGAAGTCGACATCAAACAAACGGAAAGGACTGTCCGGCTGCGGACGGGGCTGGGATTCTCTGTGAACGATCCAAAGTCCTGCTTGATTCCATAGCAGAACGTGTTGTTCCTGGTGTCCAGGCTCAACCCAGTCTCCTGCTTGGCAGCCCCCTCGGAGGAGAGAATAGCGGCCATACTTGGCAAGGTGCAATGGTTGTTGGCACAGGAGACTGCCATGGTACGGACCATCAAGTCACCACTCAGCATGATGTTGTGTATTTACCTGATCAGACTCTTCAGGTTGCGGATGCGACCTCTTCAGGAATTCCTGGATGCTTGTTGGATCCAGGTGTCCGCAAGCTTCACAGACAAAATTGTTCTTAACAAAGGACTCCGTTGAGCGAGAAGGTGTGCGCTCCAACATCTCTGGGGCTTGGAATTCCAGAGCCCCCCCTACCAGGAGAGATTCACCATAGACTCTTCCCTGGAGGGCTGTGGCGCCTACACCGGACTTCTCCATGCCGGAGGCCTCTGGCTACTAGGGGAAGAGGGATCTCCACATCTCCACATCAATGTCCTGGAACTGGGAGCAGTATTTTGGGCCCTCCAGTCGTTCCTCCCATCCCTCAAGCACGTTCAGTGGTGTAGGCCCTCCAAGGTGGGGAAAGTGACAATGACCCCTGCAATAAATCAAAGTATCTAGACCTTTATATCAAATGGCTTTAATGCCAGGACAACTATTGAACCTTTCTTCCCCGCTGATGAAAATAATGGTCCTTGAAGAGCAAGCTGTGGCCATGGGAGACCATGTAGACTCACCCACCATGGCTAGCTGGAAGCAGAGGCAATCGGCATACTTGGCAATGTGAATTGGTATGCATCGACAGAATGCCATGGAAGTAAAGACTGATTGATGCAGGTTGGCACTTTTTTAAGGAGCTGAGTAGGTTTTTAAACATTTAAATTGCAATGGCTGGAGCTCAAGCCTCTGTTTTGAGGCTTTTCCCCTCAAGGGTTTTTGGAAGCGCTAGTTTTGGAAGGAACTGCTCATCTGGGTGTTGCCACAAGAGTTCAAACGGGCATAACTCCAGGACTCAGCAAGATACTTTCTTCCCAACGAGGTAGAGGGTGCCATGTTTGCAGATTTGATGCAAACCAGAATCACAAAAGGTGAGGCTTTCTCGCCCTCATTCCACTCTTTAGCTAATTTTGAATTTGATGGTAATATTGGTGCAATGTCTAGGCCTTCTAGGGTTTCTGTCTAAATCAGTAGAGGACTCTTCCGTCCATCAATCATCAGATGGGTCATTGATTGGTGAAGGAGCAACCATCCTGGCCTGCAGTTGATCAATCTAAGCAGCCTTTCTGTTGCACAGAAAGTGCAGTGTGCTCAGCTCTTAATCTAAGAGTTCAACAATTGAGTTATTTACCTCCATTTTAAAATTCAGGCAATTGATACATATGCTCATGGGCATCTTGTTGGAAGGCGATTGGCTGTCTCACATTGATTTCAGACTCGTACCTCACAATCTTGATTTTTAGGCTTAACAAGAGATTCCTTCAGTTCCACTGGAGGGATTTGTTCTGAGCGTTTACCTGCCTTCCCTGTGCGTTCTCATCTGCCTCATTGTGTTCCATTAAAATGATAAAACTGGTGGCAGCCGCCCTCATGTGTCGTGGGTTGGGGGTGATTAGGTGTCCGGTCAAAGGGTCGACTACAAAGGGTCGCATGGTCAAAGGATCGACACCAAAGCACTGAAAACAAAAGGATCACATTTTTTTTTAAAATTACATTTTTTTGTGTTTTTGTTTAGGGAAAAAGTGTTTTTTTACCACAAAAACCGGGGCTGGGGGGCGGACTTACTTATTCCGGTCTCCTGCAAGAGGGTATTGGACATAAGCACACTGGATATAAACTGTCTTTTGACCTACAGACAACTTAGATAGGAATTAAGTCCATTATACCTGGCTTTTCATGCACACCCTAACTTCCACTGCTTGAAGACTTGCATGATTATAGCAGCTTTATAGACCAGTGAATGTAGCACAACCTTTTCTGGTGGCAAGGATTTTTTCCCCCCCAAACGGTTTCAATCCCCACTTTGGCAACATCGATCAAGTGGGCTATAGTAATGGCCGGTATTGAAATTTCTGTGTGTGGGGTCCACACTTTGAGTCGCGATGACGTGCAAGGATTGTGTGCCGCACTGGAAGAAATCCTAAATTCAGCAGACTTGTTAGAGAACTTGGTATTCAGGAAATCTGTTTAAGCCTATTGAAGTGATTGCATTGTTGATGGTGAGTATGATTTTAAACTGGCTTAATGCACGCTTCTAAGTCTTTATATAGAATAAAGATGCCCCCGTACTCTGTATGAGAGAATTCTAATTCCAATAAGGACACATTATCCCATGCTATGCTGCTAATGTGGTGTTCTGCTTGCTGTGATGCTTTGTCTACCTTCACATGTCTGTGAATTAGTGCCTTTCTGCATAACTAACTGTCTTGTGTTCTTCTTGCGTCCTAAGTTGATCCGATGGGTTTCTAGGGAATAATACTTCTGGATGTGGTGCTGGCTGTTTTGACTTGTGGGACTGCTCCTTCTTTGTCACATTTGGAGTGCTGTTGATTTCACCTGCCACGGATGAAGGTCATCAGGTTTAGTTTCCTTGTTTGGTGTTACAGATTGGTTGCATCAAAGAAAGAGGAGGTAGCTAAAGAAGGTTGTGAAATGGGGTCAGAGTCAGCGGATTGGCACGAGACAAAGCTTAAACAGTTATTTGTTTAAAATGTCTTTGTAGCTACAAGAACCTCTTTGTTTGGTGCAAAACGTACCTTATGTTGTAAGATTTAATTTGCTGATGGAAAAATCAGTAAACAAAGTAAAGCATGGTACTCGCCCCTGCCGTTTAGAACCAACTTATGCTACTTATGCTACATAGTCCGGAGATTCTAATTCCTAGGCCATCTTCTGATGAATTTCCTTTGACCATGCACCACAACCAACTGTATCAAAAGTATTAGCTCACACAGTAATGCTAATGGCAAGAAAATATTCTGAGATTACCAGTAATATTTTTAAAGTGTATTTTGCTGCTGTGTATGTTCATTCTTTCAGCTTAACAACCCATAACTGGTATCTTGAGGAATAGGATTCAAAAGCAGGAAACCTGTTTGTCTCTCAAAAAATGACTGGAATTCCATGTGAATTTGAATTGCAAGTTGACTTATTTGTGGACTGTACAATACAAGCGCACTATAGACTTACTTACCCTAATTTGTCTCTCAAAAAAGGCATCTTTTAGACGCTGCAGCTACATAACTGCACCCTACTAACCATAAGCAAATACTGCCAGGTTTTGGAAAGTATTATCTCCTAGGGTGGGGTATGGGGTTCATAGTCGGATTAGATGAGAGTAAACCAATATATTTAGTATTGGGGTGTTCCATCATCACTCCTTCTTGGTGCATGGCAATGGGCAGTACGTCCATACATGCCACACTGCTATCTTTCAACTGAACACATAGGCATGTGGGTTAGCTGGGGTGAGACCCCTAGCTGGAGAACGCCAACAGCAGCAGTTGGAAAAAACAACCAGAATATGGTTCTCCCTTGACCGAATATCAGACTGTTGGAGCAGAGTCTTGACAAAGCACACCATGAAAGCAATTCTCCTTGAAAGGCAGGACCAGTTTCAAATTCAGATCCTAATTGCCGATATCTATTTAACAAGCTGCAATCAACTAATGGGGCGGAATTACTCGCCGAACCGCATGACTTGGGATAAACCTCCTAGCCATCAACGGAAAGAAAGGCAAAACTATGTATTACAAAAGGAGATCTTTTGGAAAGAGTAAGTAAACCTAAAAGGTTAAGGACTTTCTTAGCTGCTACTACAGATGCAAAGCCCAATACTGCACCTCATGGTGGAACTGGCATTCAGATTCAGATCTGTGACAGAGGCGGAGATGACGGACATCATACTCTTACGTGCCGTCCCCTTTCCACCATACTGCATGGGCGTCCCTCGCGAGGGACGGGAGATGGAACCTTTTTCACCAGAAAAATCTTCTTTCCCTCTAAATTTAGAGGCACGCGGAGGTGCGGCCCTTGGACCATGCGCTGCCCTGACTCCGCCCTCTGGCACCACACCTCAGTCCCCCTTTCCGCGCCGACGGGAACGGGCCGAATTCACCAGCGCTCCTGGGTTTGGCTTCGGCCATGTAATTCCACGCACGGATTCTTCCTCTCTTCTTTTATCTTTTTTCAATAGGTACTAGGTCCTCAAACGCCACAGCTCCTCCCAGGTGCAGGTCTATTTCGACAGGGTTCAGCAGGTGCCCATCCTGCAATGGGCCTTTCCCAACTTCATGCCCTCTGCCTACGTTGCCTTGGCCCAGACCATGGTTGCGGCTCGCTGTCCTCGAAAGTGCGGAAGAACAGACTAGCCAGGTGGAGGGAGCTCTTTCAGCCGTCTCCTTCTGAGGACCTCAAGAGTTTTGCGAGACGTTCCAGGCCAGAGGTAGGGCCTATGTTTTCATCCGCACCTCGCAAGGGAGACTCCTTCCCATTGACTCTCCTACGCGAGAGGGACCGGTCATGTCCTTTTACCAACTCGCGCACCGAGGCTGTCGCAGCTACCGGCCTTCGGCGCTGAGGGGTCCACGGATCCTCCCGGTGCCAGGGTTGAGGGGCTGCTAGGCTTTATTACCGGGCTTATGCCCAAGGGGCTCCGCCCTTGTACTGGCATCATGGTCGAGGGGCTACGCCCTGTTACCAGCAGCACGTCTGAGGGGGCTCCTGAACACAGCGCGAACGACCCCCGGGTTGAGGTGGTTACACCTACCGGGCAGGGGCCCGAGGAGCGGGGCAAGTCTCACGCCGCTCACATAAGAGACTTGGCAGAGGCTCTCATCAACAACCGGAGCAACATGTCACAGCCACGTGGTAAGCAGCTCAACAAAATGGCCGACCGTCCAGAAAAGGACACCAGTTCGACGCCTCTGCAAGACTTCAAAGAACGAGAATCAAGGTGGGACTCGTTGTTATGGTGAGAACACTCCAGCGGGGGCAGTTGTCCCTGGCAGCGGTCGTGAGTTGGTGCTTCGTCCGGCAGAAGAGAAGATCTCGTCGGGGAGGAAAACAGGAGGTTGTTGTGCTGCCAGGGAAGAAACCAGCCGCAGAGTTTCTCGATTTAAAGGAGCGGTCCTTTCTTTCGCGGTTCAGTGGTAAGTGGCTATCCGGTTGCCGGAGTGCTTGGCACGGGCAATTCGACCACTAGACGTCCTGGTAGGCGAAAAGGTAAGCAAACTGGTTGTCCCCACCAGCTCAAGGGGAAGAGACTCTCCGGCAAGAAGATCTCTTCTGTCGTCGGGAAGTGGTGAGACGGTTCAGCAGGGCTCCACCAGTGGTGTCGTCGTTGCAGGTCGGCTCAGCTTCTCCCTCTTCGGATCTTTCAGGTCCTGTGGTGACTTCTGAAGTTCCAGTCCCAAAAGCCCTGCTTTTATGCAAGAAACCCCCATTCATTCAGCTTAGCTGTCAAACAAACATGGTAAGTGGTGAGCCGGCCGGCTCACCACTTGGGCCAATCACACAAGAGTGCGACTGGAGTTGCCAAGGCAACTCAGTCCAGGGTGCCTAAACCCCCTCCCACACCCCCTGTGGTACCCAGACAGAGTGGCACCACTTCTGGAGGCTTCTGTGGAGAAGCCCGCCAAAAAGTGGAACAAAGGGCTCGACTTGGGTTGGAGTCACAGAAGAGAACACACACGCCGTTTTAGAATCGAGTTCTGGCAGAAAATACCAACCGGTGAATTAATATTGAATAAATAACCCGGCGGTATGTTCGAGGCTATAGGAATTAAATAATTAAAGTTGGTAGCCTCGAACAATGGGAAAATCCCATAGATATATATTTGCGGTCGAATATAAAAAGTAGTATCCACTGCCACCAGCCAAAACTCGATCAGGAGGGACGGAGACGTGCCCCCTCGAATAACAGACCCTGGGGCAATCGAATTGCCCCGACCAGTACATCCACAATATGATGGTTTGTACTGGTTTCTGTTCATAATTTGGGACTAGTAAAGCCAATGGTGACTTTACATTCCCTGGGAGACAGTAGTCAGTCCCATGGTACGGAGTCTATGGTGGGGTGTCACTATGACACCCCTGTGTCACTGCACTGAGTGTGCTGTGTAACACGCATAGTAAAAACACATGAGACCCTATGGGGTAAAAGACCCCATAGCCCATAAAACACATTAACAGTCAAAGGAACCCCTCAAATCATGTCCAAGAGTGTGAGGAAAAGAGTCTCACTCTTGGCAGGAGAAAAAAACAAACTGCAGAAATCTAGCAAAGCTGCTGGGGGACTCACTAGGTTAGGAAATTCAGCCTAAACAGAGAATTCGCCCCAACACTCGCATCAACCAGGTATGTGGCCTACGGCCTACCCTTCTTATGTGCAAGGCTGTTTTCCCTTGCGTCGGTATGTACAGGTTCAGTTGCCTCTAGTAACCCCTTCAGTGCCCTCCTCCTCTTCGGCCAGCGAGGACCGGATCTTTGAGAGGTTCCTCGGTCTCATGAAGTCTCCAGATATGGGGGCTATCATCAAGGACGCAGTCAGGGAAGTCCTTCATGCTATGCTAGCGGCACCACAGACGCCTCTGCCGATGCAACTGGCCCCGGCGCAGCCGCCTCCTCCGACTCTGCAGCCTACTCCACAGGCTGTTCCATACGAGCCTCTTCCTCTTCGTCAGCCACCGGTGGTGGTCCCCGTGCCCCTCCCTCCGGATGATACTCCTCCTCCACAGGATCCACCTTCGGGATACTGATGAGGAGGAGGATCCTGACACGCCATCATCGGCCAGGGCCTTCCACAAACGTATCTCGGGCCTGGCGGAATACCTGGGCCTCCCACAGCCCCAGGTTGAACAGCCGGCAGAGTGCGTCCTCGCAAGGCGCCCTTCTGCCAGAACGGGAATTCCTCTGCAAACCGATGTCTCCCTCGCCAAGAAGGATTGGCTCAAACCACACTGTCCAGCCAGTCAACCACCGCCTGGACGCCAAGTACAGGCAGATGGAGGGGGGGGGTACACTCTTGCTCTCCTCCCATCCTCAGCCACACTCCTCGATGATCGCTGCAACATCACTGTACTCCAAGCCTCAGTCGTCCTAGTCTTCATCGACGGGCTGTTAGGCAAGCAGGAGAAAACCTTGGAGGCATACGGTAAGAAGCTGTATTCCAACGCTTCCTTGCATCTGCGACAGGCCAATGCAGACGCCATGCTGGTTGCCGCTAACCAGAGATTATGACGGGAAATTGCAGACTTCCTCCCGGAACTCCCCACCCACGGCCAATCACGTTTTAAGGCGGGGCTAGCCGAGGCCAAGCTCGTGGCTCAGGATATCATGGGAGTCCATGCTGGCACACATTGATACCTCTGGACGTGCTATCTGTATTGCCACAGACATGAGAAGCAGGGCCTGGCTCTGGGCAATCAAGTTGAACCTGGATGTCTGGGAACGTATTCTAGACCTGCCCTTCGAGGGCAGTGACCTCTTCCACTCCAGCATAGACGAAGAGCTGGCCAAGAAGAATAGTTCTCAGGCGGCTAAGTCTTTATCCATTCTGACAAAGACCACGCCCAAAGCATACTCCCAGTCACAGCAACGCTCGGATAAGGGTCGCTCATCTGGAGGCTTCTGCGGCTTCCAGGAGCGGAGGTCTCAGCAGCCGGAATGCTCTCCGATCCCTAGTCGGCCCAAGCATCAAAAAGAGGGTGGTGGGGGAGAACAAAGGCTTTTTTCAGTCCACCTCGTCCGCCTCTGCCTCTGAGGGTAAGAAGTCATGACAGACCCACTCGGGTCCACGTGTCGCCTGTGGGGGGCAGGCTTGCTCTTCACACACACTTTTGGCAACCAACTTCGCGGACCCCTGGCTCCTGTCAGTAGTATCCTTGGGGTACTGTCTACCTATTCCTGCCTCTCCTCCCTCTCTTCCGCAAGTTGGGACAGCAACTCTTTTGGCGGAGATTCTGTCGCTCGTCCTGAGCCAGGACTTGGAGGAAGTTCCAGCCTCCCAGCGGGGATCAGGCTTCTACTCCAGGATCTTCGCCATTCAGATAGAGAACCAGGCTGGCCTGAGAGTTGTAGTGGACCTTTCCGCCCTCAACCTCTCCTTACCTCACCAGACGTTCAAGATGGTGACGCCAGCTTTTATTGCTGAGACATTATGCAGGGGAGACTGGATATGCTCCCTGGATCTGAAGGACGTCTAGCTGCACGTCCCGATCTGGCAACTCCATCGGTCTTGCCTCAGGTTCAGGATCATGGGCTGCCATTTTCAGTACAAGGTCCTCCCTTTTGCCCTCAACTCGGCCACCAGGGTCTTTACCAGACTCTTGAATCCGTTGGCAGCCCTCCTCCGGGCTCAGGGCCTCCCTATGTACCCCTGCCTAGACGACTGGCTCGCCAGGGCTACATCTCCGGAAGCAGTTCACCACTCTTCCCATGCATTGATGAACACGCTACACGATCTGGGCTTTTCGCTCAATCTCAAGAAGTCACAACTGCGATCCACACAGTCGTTGACCTTCCTGGGCCTCATCTCGGACACGTACTCCGAGAGGGTTTTCCCCTCGGGCAACAAGATCACAGCCATCAGGAGGGCCACGTCCCACTTCCTCAGCAGGGGCTCTACTTCGGCTTGGTGGTACCAGCATCTGCTGACCCTTTTTTGCAGCGGTACTGTTGGCCGTCCCCCACACAAGACTCATGATGAGGAGGATTCAGCTACACTTCGCAGCATTGTGGAACTAGGAGAGGGGCATTCAGGCCGAAATTATCAGTATCCCCATCTCTCTCCACCCGAACCTCACATGGTGGTCCAGGGACTGCAACCTGCAGATGGGCAAGCCCTTCCGGCCCCCGTCCCTCAGGTGACGATTACCACAGACTCCTCCCTAGAGGGCTGGGGAGCCACCCTGGAGGACCTCTTGGTCACGGCACATGGACCCGTAAAGAACAAGAATACCACATCAGTTGGCTGGAACTGGACGCCATCTGGTTTGCGCTCAGAGCCTTCCTCCCACGTATCAAGGGAAGAGTGGGCCTCATCCAGACAGACAACTCGACCAGTATGTACTACATCAACAAGAAAGGGGGGGGGCAGGTCTCCTTCCCTGTGCAGACTGGCGATCAGCATGTGGGAATGGGCCTTGGAGAACTACATCTACCTCACAGCTGTGCACCTTCCAGGGGAATACAACCTGGAAGCAGACAGGCTCAGCAGGTTGGGAACGGACAACTTCGAGTGGCAGCTGAACGACCTCGTTGCACAGGAGATCTTCCACTGTTGGGGCCTCCCCCAGGAGGATCTCTTTGCCACCAGACACAACAAGAAATGCCCCCAGTTCGCCTCCTGGCAGGGGCAGGGCCTAGGCTCCCTGGGCGCCCTGGGCGACGCCTTATGGATCCAGTGGAACGGCATGCCAGCATACACCTTCCCGTCCAATCCACTGATTCAGAGTACTTTGCAAGTTCAAGGAGTCTCGCCAGCTCAACCTCATTCTGATAGCTTTGTGGTGGCCGGTCAGGCCATGTTTCTCGGAGCTGCTCAGCCTCTCGGCGGTCTTGCCAATCCACCTCCCGACGGGCCCAGCACACCTTCTGACACAGCAGGGGGGCAGGGTCGTCCACCCTGCCCCCCAGAAGCTGGCCCTCACAGCGTGGTTCCTGAGCAGGTGACGCTCAGCCACCTCAACCTATCTCAAGCCATCCTGGAAATCATACAGGGGGCTAGGAGCAAGGCTACCAGAGCCCAGTGTAAGAGTAAATAGACCAGGTTCTGCCACTGGGCTCACTCCAAGGATATCGACCCGCTGGCTTGCTCATTGGATGACGTACTGTCATTCTCAGCTCACCTTGCCAGCACTGGCGTGCAGGTGGACACCTGCCGCACAAACCTCTCAGCCATTGGAAGGGGTCTTCTCCTCCTCCAACCCGATCGTCAGGAGACATTTGGCCGGGCTTGCTAGGCTCTGCCTGCCCATCTGTAAGCCACACCCCTTGTGGGATTTGAATCTGGTCTTGGGCGTTCTCGCGCACAAGCCTTTTGAGCCTATGGCGACTGTGTACATCAGGCTGGTCACCATCAAGACAGCCCCGTTGGTCGGCCTCACATCGGCGCGCAGGGTCAGCGAGATCCAGACTCTAGTCACCTCAGAGCCGTACGCCACCTTTCACAAGGACGAGGTGTTCCTGCGGACCCATCCGGCATTTTTACCTAAGGTGCCATCCGCCTTACACTTGAATGAGGAGATCGTCCTTCCTACATTCTTTGCGGACCAGAAGGATGAGCCTCAGAGTTCTGCAATGCCTGGATGTCAGGCGTGCCCTGAAATTCTACCTGGACAGGACCAAGGGCTTCCGCAAGTCAGATGCCCTATTCATCACCTTTGGAGCCGCCAGGCTGGGCTATCAGGCCTCCAAAGCCTCCATCTCCCACTGGATGGTCTCGGCAATCAAGGAAGTGTACGAGGGCCAGCATTAGACCCCTTCCGGCGAACATGCATGCCCACGTGGTCGGGGCCAAGGCAACGACCTTCGCCTTTCAGCGCGATGTCCCCTGGCAGGTCATTAGCAGGGCGGCCACTTGGGCCACTCCCTCCGTTTTCTGCAAGCATTACTGTTTGGATGAAACAGTTAGCCCCTTTCCTCCTAGTGTGCGTGTCACAGGGTTCCTTCCTCTTCTTTTTTTCGGTTGTTCTCATAACTGTAAACCATAGTCTTAACTTGAAAACTCAAACTCTTCTCTGAGTCCTGCCATCTCGTCCCTTTCTTTTGCCTGTCCTCTCTGACTCTCATTACTGACTCCATGCGTCCTACTCTCGAGAGTTCTTTTGCTCTTCTCCTGGTTAAGAAAGGGAATCGCAATATTAGGGAGGGGAAATACGTCTTTCAGTTTCTCATAACACTACTACTGTTAACATTGTAACATAAACCTTAAGACATTTCTTCATTTCTCATAATCACCACACGTATTTCCGCTGGGTGGGATAATGCTCGCCACCGAGTCTTTCATCGAATCAAGACTTCCTGCACTGTGCGCTTGGGCAATCTTCATTCTATCACAAAACCGGAGGCGAGCAATTATGCTTGTTCAAAGCTTTCCACAACTGCAGAAGCTATGTCAGGCACAGGTTTAAAATAAAATGTCCTGAATACTGAGTCACTTGACCAGTCTGCCGCCTTCATGACCTCTTGCAGTGGAACACCTGCTGCAAAAGCTTGCAAAGCCATGGCTCCTCTGGTGGAGTGTGCTCCAAACATAGTGATGTCTATAGCTGCCAGTTCCTTCACTTCCTTCACCCACCTAGCTATGATGGCAGTCGCAATTGCTTTATATGGCTTTGTTCATGCTATAAGCATTTGACTAACTCCTGTTGGTTTTATCGCTGCTGCTGTTGCTGCTTCATAACATTTTACGCATTGCGCTACACACAGTATCATTGTTTGGGAAGTATGGGTACGAAATTACTCTAGAATTGTTTTTTGTCCGCTGCGCTATGTTAAACGCTATGCCCTCCGGATAGAATACTTTCCTATCCATCTCTAGAGCTTTCATGTCTGAGACTCTCCTGCAAGACACTAAGCGTAGCAGTGTCGCTAATTTTCCTGGAAGTTGCCTATTTGATAAAAGGGCATTGCTTGCCCATTGCTCGCACAAACGCAGAATCTTATGCACATCCCACAGAGAGGAATACCTCGGAACAGGCGGTCTGCTAACCTTCACTCCTTTCGGTAGCTTTGTCACTGCTGGGTGCTCTCCTACTGGAGCTCCGTCAGCTAGTTTGTGTCGGGTGGATATTGCTGATCTGTACACTCCTACTCTCCTAAAGGCTCTGCCGGCGAGGCGCAGACTAGCTAGAAAGGTCACTACCTGGACTATAGGTGCTGAAACAGGAGAAATATTCCTCCCCCCTGCACCATAGCTCCCAGGCTTGCCATGCGAATTAGATCTCCGGATTGTAGAGGGAGCCCATGATGCATTGATAAATTCTGTAGCTTCCTCTGAAAGCCCCGGCAAGCCCCATCTGCACCTGAAATTCTGCATGCCAATAGAGACAGTGTCTGATACAATATCAGCGGGTGATGTGTTCCCACTGGGTCTGACAGCAGATATGGTCTGTGCACAATCGTCTGAGGAAAATCCGTAGAAAGTTCCATCAGAACTGGAAACCAGGCTTGCGATTTCCATTCCGGCGTCACTATCACTATCTCTGCTTTGTCCCTACGGACCTTTGCTAGTACCCTCGCCAGCATCGCGAAGGGGTGAAAAGCATAATGGATCTGGCTCCCCCAATGTTGAAGGAAGCAGTCTGTCCCCTGTGCTTCCGGGTCTAACTTCCAACTAAAGTATTTCGTCAGTTGAGCGTTCAATCGTGAGGTGAACAGGTCTGTGTCTAGGGGTCCCCATCTCTGCTCTAATTTCTTCAAGGTATCCCTGTGTAACTTCCAGTCGCTGTAATCCAGTAAGTAACGGGAGTTCCAGTCCGCCACTGTATTCAGGGACCCTGGGAGATATTCTGCTTTGACTGCTATGTTCCTCTCGAGACAGCTGTGCCAGAAATCCTTTGCTAGCTCTGCTAGCATCTTGGATCTGGTGCCCCCTAACTTGTTTATATACTATACTGCCAATATGTTGTCCATCCGCAGAAGGATGCAGCACTGTGCTTTGTCTTTGGTGAAAGCGATCAATGCAAAGGAGCCTGCGAGAAGCTCTAAGCAGTTGATATGTAATTCTAGTTCCTCCTGCGACCATCCCCCCCCCCAACCCCCCCTCCCAACCCCCCCCCCCTGTCTTTGTGTGACCGCATCTGGCCCATAAGCCTGATCTGCTGGCGTCTGACTCTATGGTGAGCTCTGGAATGTCTCCGAAAATTGCTCACCCGTTCCAAGCTTCCATATTGCGAAGCCACCAGACTAGCTCTGCTTTGCTCTCTTTGTCTAAAGGGCCTAACTGATGGTATCTCCAGCCCTTCCTTAAGTACCTGATCTTCAGTCTCTGAAGAGCTCGATAATGTAACGGGCCGGGAAAAATCGCTTGAATGAATGCTGCTAGGAGTCTCACTATCCTGGCTAGATTCCTCAGCGAAATGATCGGCTTCTTGAGCACTGATCTTAGGTGTTTCTTTATTACCCTTATCTTTGCTGATGGAAGCTCTAGGGTGGCTTTCCTTGTGTCTACGGTGAATCCTAGAAATTCTAGTTTCCTCGTGGGTACTAGTTCTGATTTGTCTCTGTTCACTTAGAAACCTAGACCGGAGATTAGGTCTATTGCCCACTGCACTTGCACCTGCAAGCGTTCTCTGTCCTCTGCCATGAGTAGGATGTCGTCTAAGTAGATAATCATCCGAATACCTTGTTCCCGTAGTGCTGTCGCTACTGGCCTCATGAGCTTGGTGAAGGCCCAGGGCACCCATGCTAGACCAAAAGGCAGGATCTTGAATTGCCACATCTCCCCTTTCTAGATGAATCTTAGGAAAGGACAGCATTGCGCTGCTACTGTAAGTACGCGTCTTTCAGATCTAGCCGCGACAGCCAATCTCCCTTTCCGAGTAGGTCTCCTAGCAGATGTATGCCTTCCATCTTGAAGTGTCTGTACACTAACCAGCTGTTTAGTTCTTTCAGATTTATCACAGAAACGAACCTTGTCCTTGCGATGAAGTAGGAACATGTTGCTCAGAAAGGTCAATTCGTGTGGCGTCCCCTTCTCTATTGCTCTCTTTCTCGCTAGGGCCTGAATTTCTGCGTTCAACAATTCTTCTTCTGCTCGTGCCATTGAAATGCGCGGTGGGGGTCGCCTTTGCTCTGGAGCTTCTAGAAACTCACCACAACACCTTGCACTGTCTGTAACACCCATGCGTCTGAAGACAGATTGTGCCAACTGTTCAAAAAATATCTTGTCCTGCCCCCTACTGGAGGATAGTTCGCTGCGCGCTTGCTCTCACCTGTGTTATTGTTCTGGTGTCTGTAGTAACTGCGTCCCAGGAAGCCTCTCCCTCTATTTGGGGAAAAAGGTGTCTTGCTGGCATGATTCCCAATACTGCACTTGCGGACCTTGGGGCTTCCTGTTGGCACTGAACCGGCCGGTCGAACGGCCCCTATATCGACCGGCCCCGGCAAAAATCCGCCCTGGTAACACTGTCCTGATGGACGCTTGCGCCTTTTTTAAGGCGGTGAATGTCCCGACAAACTTGTTCATCTCCTTCACGAAGGTGTCTCCGAAAAGAAGGCCTTGGGCACTCTCTCCTGCTTCTTAAGAAGCCAGGTCCCCTAGCTTATTATCTATCTTAAGCAGCATGGACCGCCGTCTCTCTGACAATGGTGCACATTTTGCGTTGCCCAACATGCAAACTGCCCTTTGTGCCCATCCTGCTAGGATCACTGGATCTACCGGCTTCCCGGTGTCCTTAGTTCTTTCCGCTAGATCCATAACCTTCGCAATGGGACCCGTCAGGTCAAGTAGCTTGCCTTGGCATGTCTTCCATGCCCGGTCCATGCCCTTGCGTGCGTCTTTCCCAGCCTTCCTCACGAAGGTCAGCATCTTGGGATCAAGCTTGGGTGTATCCGCTACCTTCACCGCTAGCTCCGGTCTCAGACACTCTGCCTTGAGCCTGAATCGGGTGTCTTTCTCCAGAGGCTTCCTCATCTTTTGAGACATGTATATGGCTACCCTCGGCGAAGGGACCCATTCTGTGGACCATGGGTGCCTAATAGTGTCCGGTTCAAATATGTCTGACATGTTCATCATCTTGGGGACTCTCCACAATGCTGGCTTTTGGCTCGCTGGGATTTTTCCTCTGCGAGTTCACGCTCTCTTTGCTCAAGCTTTGCACATCATCCTCTGGCTCCTCCTCCTCCTGTCCTGACTGGTCTGAGGATGATGTAGCTTACCCTGTGTTTTTCGCCCATGGGCTAGGGGCTACGAGGCTGGGCAGGGCTGTTTTTGTCAAAAAGGCACTCTTGAGCCTGTTGAATGCATCAGCCGCCTTCTTTATTTTCCCCATCTCTGAACCCGGGGGAGTAGAAGAGAGCTTTCCCTTCCGGGACACTTTTCTCCCCTTCTCCTCATGCTGCACAGGCTATATTGTGGAGGCCCCCTCACCTGGGTCGTGGAGCGTGCCAGCTTTTTTGCCCAATAACTCTTCTAGGACAGACAATCTGTCTTGCAAGGGTTTGACCCCCTGTGCTACTGCTTGTATTAGGGAGTTCCCTAGGACTTTTTTAAAGCTATTGGAGAGATCTGTTTCATCCTCTCCCATGTACGCCTCCTCTTGTCCTTGTTCTGTTCTCTCACTCCATACCTCCTCTTCCCTGCAGTAAGCCATGGGGGCTGTTGAAGGAGCCGGTCATGTTAGTAATAGACAGTTTCCGAGTGTCTTGAGCACTTCTCTGTACTCTTATAATGCTCTGTTCACCCTCTTCTATTTTATATATTGAATTTCTTTTAAATTAATTTCTTCAACTTTCGCTGTCTTTTCAGGTGAACCTCTATGATCCACTGATCTGCCCACGTTTGGGGAGTGAGGAGAGCTGCTAGTATTGACCGGTAGTTCACATAGAAAAAACCTCTGTGCATGCACGTTTTTTTTTCCGTGTGTGTCATGGCCTGCGAGGGGCTGAGCTCGTCTACGTGTCGGCCGTATTATGAGGCTTATTGTCACTCACGATCGGGACTGAATTAAACTTTACGTCTTCCTTCGGACGTAATTCAATAGGAATGTTAATTTGTTGACCGGCCGGAGCCCGGCCTGTCAGCTGTGACGCAGCTTACTGAGGTTCCCGCGCACTTATTATCTACGCAGCACTCAATCTTACTTCACCTCTCCATGAATATTACTCGCGTTAAAGGCTGTGCGCTGCGCATATCCCTATCAACTCTAAACGCTTACTGCCCATATGAATCTAGCATCATAAAACCATGACAGATGATTAAAAATGAACTTATCTGCTGTGGCTGCAGCAAAAAAGAAGAGGAAGGGACCCTGTGACACAGACACTAATAGGAGGAAAGGGGCTTGGATTGGTCAGCGAGATGGAGGCTGAGGACTTCTAGAAAGCAAAGCCTCATGGGAAATGTAGTACTCCCATGTTTGTATTTCCTTTCTGTGATGTTTTTCTCTTTTTTTTTTTAAAACAAGTTTGAGATTGTTATAAAAAAAAAAAATTAAAAAAGAAAGTAAAATTTTAAATGCTGTGGATTAGCAGTATTAAAGAAGCGAAAGCATAATGCTCGCCTCCGGTCTTGTGATAGAATGTATTTACTTGTTCCCTTATTCAGCGAGTGATAAGGGCACTCGAACAGACCCATTGCAAATGTATACTCATCGCTACGGCATGGCCCAGGCAGATCTAGTACTTTGTACTTCTCCACCTGTCTGTGGCCCCTTACATCAAACTGCCTCCTATGAGGGGTCGGCTTCAAGAGACAGACACAGGGTTGTTTGATTACCCAATTGTTTTTATTGAAATAATAAAAGGGGTTGAAAAATTGCCTCAATAGCCATAAATGAGGGGTTTCCCTGCCTCAACAAAGCTAAGTAATGAGACCGTCGTCAGGATTTATAGAATAATGTTCAGTCGTGTGTCCAAAACATAATATGACCCTCACACTCTCAATGCTACAATATCTACCACAAGGGAAAAATAGTCTCTTGGCTGTTTTCCTTCATTCTGATGGCGTTCTCGAACACTTAGTTCTAATAAGTAAATCAAAGTCCAAAGTGTTGCAAAAATAAAGTCATGCTAACTTATAACAAGACTTTCCTTCTTTATTGGTCTCTCTTCCATTATGGAAAGTGGCTTATTTCCCCTAAACAGAGGGTAATCCATGTCCCAGGTCTTTCCTCAGGTTTACTAATTATAAACTACAACATTAAATGCTCTCTTGTCTGTGGTAGACTTGGTTTTCTTTATTGCCAAGTATTGCCTGGTCTTTTCACTGGTAAAGTTTATGGGGAGCAATTGCCAAATTAATGTTCTCCCCATCTCTGGCAGACTTGGTTTACTCTCCTGCCAAGTACCATCAGTTTCAGTTCCCAGAACTACTTGGATGAGGAAGAGTGGGGTTTGTAGTTATTCCTCAGATAGGCAGTGGGGTATGGTTTGCCTATTTGTGGTTTTGAAGGTTTAGTCCCCCACTTATTTGATAGTCCACTGGTGTTTGATTTTACTTATTGCTTTCATAATTATCTTCACTTTGGCAGGATCACTGCTCCCCTCCACCCTCCAATTACAAATACCTATTCTGCTGTCGTATCTTTCTGGCTTGCTTCAGGAGTCTAGAGCCTGACTGCCTTGCGTTTACTCTTCCGGCTCGCTAGCTACTCCAGAGAACGCAGCAAGGCTCTCCTGCATTCAGCTTTTCTCCTGCTTGATTCTGCTGTCGCACGCAGAACAGCTGATTGGTAGTGCTTCTTTCGAGCACTGGCTTTGGTGATCCCTTCAGGGTTTACTGACTCAAATGGATTGCCAGATTACATTCTGTGAGGCTCCCTGCACTCTCTGCGCTCCCACTTCATATTGGCAGTGTTTGTTGTAGCGGGGCCTCCCTTCAAGGCGCTTGCTCTGGTTTCTCCAATGGTCCTTGCAGTGAACACCACCTGCGTTTCCTCAGTGGTCTCCTTTTTGAGTTGGCCATAGTCTGGCGACTCATCATCTTGCACTCTCTCTCCATTTGCATCTGGCTCCCGGTCTGCCACTGCTGCTTCCCCACCCACTTCAATGACTGCAGAGCGTCTTTTCTTTCTCACGGTCATATTTTTTGGACAGTCTGTTGTCATATTGTAGTCTGTCACTACTATTTGATTTCTTCTCCAACTGCTTCTACATTGTGGACCACTGCTACCACCACGACTACTACTGCTGCCACTACTTCATTTGTTTAGTCCCTCATGCTTTGTGTGCATTTCAGCACAACTAGAACGTTTGGAGCTGTTCCTTGCATCCCCATCGGGCCTCCTCGTCCCAGTACTGCTTACATATAGTATTGATGTTGTTTTCTACAAATGCACTACTTGATGTTGCATACGAGTCTTTAGAGTGGTGGGTAGGGGGCGAGTGGTAAAAACTCAGACCTGCACTCCAGAGAGGGAGGGTCTGTCCACCACCATGACCCAGTGTCCTTGAAACTGGCAGCTTGGCTCTTGCAAACCTAGAGTTCTCCAGCATAGGGTCTGGCATGGATTCACATGCTCATGAATATTCTCTAAGGCTGGGAATCATTGGTAAAAGAAAAACTGTTTCACTTTCACTTACAAACTGTATTTCTCCCATAAACCAATCACTGTTCTCAGGGTCATACTGCCCCATCCAATGGCAGTCCTCTTCCTAAGCCCTTCCTCTGACAGCCATCTTCAGATTTTCACTGCACGCTTCAGTGTTGGAGTCCACAAGTTTGTTCTACGAGCTGCTTCCATGTGTTTTTTGGTGTTTTTTCGCAGAAAAAGGTTCTATTTTTGTATCTACAGAGCCCGTGTGCTCTTCTCTCCATCTGCCGACAGCGGGGATGCATTGTCAGTGAATTTCAGCGCCCCGCAAGGGCAAAGATCGTTGAAGTTTCCAGAAGGCCACTGGGCCTACTTTGCGCCCTCCGAGCATGACGGACGAGAAGGAAGGTCCCTCTTCAAGTCCTGCATCAAGTCGGGCATCAAAATGTGTTTGTGGAGGACAGGCACCTGCACTGCCTCTGCCTTAATCCGGACCACAAGCAAGGAGATTGCGAGATGCTGCTGCTTCTCCAAGAAGACGACCAAGGACAGGCACAGTAGAGTGGAGGCGTGTTTGAACACCAAGGCCCCTGCCCCGTGCTCCGAGCAGGGTCATGCCTCACCCAGGGCAGGCCAGTCCGAGAAGTGGTCTTGTAAGTCCTGTGAGGGTGCCTCATCCACGGGGGCCCAAGATAAGGCCAAGAACGGCAAGTCTGGGTCCCCCGGGGTCGCTGCGGAAGCGGGTCCCACGGCAGACGGGGCGGGATCGACACCACCCTCCGCCTCCCATTACCAGCGGCAATCGAGCCCCTCCTCGAAGAGGAAATCGTCCAACCCAGCTAAACTGCGGGAGAAGCCTGAGAATCCGCTGATGGAGAAGGCCGAACTGCCCAAGAGGGCCAAGGCGGCACAGGATAAATCATCGTAGACGATAGAGCTAGTGGCGGCGGCTCTCTCGAATGCTAAGGGGGCTGACCCTGAGAAGGTAGCCCCCACAGCGCTGAAGGCATCCCTCCCTCAATGGCGCAAAGCCGCCATAGTGACTTTGACAAGGTCTGCTGGGACGCCCTCAAAGAACCCGGTTCCAGCCCCTAAGGGTGGAAAAAGGAGGGGTGTGGGGAAGGAGGCCCAGGATCAGTCCCAGGTCGTGGCCCAAGCCATGGAAATTGAATCCACAGACTAGGAGGACCTGGAGTCCTTACGCACAGTCCACAAAGATGTGGTAGGGAAGGACGATGGCGCGGGGCCTAGTGTGCCAATCACGCCAGCTCTGCCGAGGGATGTGTCTCTGGACATCCTATCAACCATTCACACCCTGGTGTCAGAGATCCAGAAGAGGATGCCACAAGGGCCGGTTCCAGTGGTCCCCTAGGCCCCCTATCAGCTAACAGCGAAGAAGTGGAAGCGTCATCCAATGCCCCCATTTCAACCCCAACAC
Organism: Ambystoma mexicanum; assembly: GCF_040938575.1. Lineage (NCBI taxonomy): Eukaryota > Metazoa > Chordata > Amphibia > Caudata > Ambystomatidae > Ambystoma > Ambystoma mexicanum. The sequence goes on along the minus strand of NC_090941.1, from coordinate 970,951,175 downwards.
CTACATCTGGCCACCTCTCCCCCAGCTGACCCAGACATGGGTACGGGATGGATATGGCCACGGCGGCAACAGATGACATTGTTGCAGTGGGTCCTTGAAGCCTAGGTCGTCCCCACTGGATGAGGTGGGGTCGTTTCATTCCATGATCGTCAGAGCCTCTGAGCTGTTCCAGCTTGTGTCCGAAGAAACAAGGAACAAGGGTTTCCTGTACCAGAGGCGCGAGGCCAAGAGAAAGACGGCTGGATGATGTGTGGGAGGAGGGCCTGGCCCTCTTGAAGAACCCTTGCACGGCTCCAGCCAAACGGGATAGGATGGAGAAATATTGGGTGTCGGAATCTGCACCCAAGTGCCTGAGGTCACAACCATTGCCGGATTTGGTGGTGGTGGTGGTGGCTGCGAGGAAATGGTCAGCTAACCCTCCCTCGTCTTCTGCCCCTCCGGACAGTGAGGGGAAGAAGATAGTCGCCATGGGAAGGAAGGCGATTTACACCGCGGCGTCCACTATCCAGGTGGCCAATACACTGGCAATCCTACCCAGGTACGACAGGGAGCTGTGGTACAAGCTGGATCCCATTTTGGAGTTCCTCCTGGGTGACAAGAGGATGGAGGCGATCCCTCTCTTCTAGGAGGGAGATGTAGCGTCGGATCATGCATCACAGTGGCGCTTGAGGTTGCCAACACAGGGTTCCGGCAGCTGGGGAACAGTGTCTGCCTTTGTCGCCAAGGCTGGATGAAGGCCACGAATTTCTGCCAGGAGGTCCAGGCGAATGTACTGGACATGCCTTGCAATGGAAATGACCTTTTCGGGAAGGTCGTCGACGAGACCCTACAGGACATCAACGCGGATACAGAGTTGGCCCGTTCCTTGGGCACCCTGCAGCAGCAACTCTTTTCGCTCCTCCAGAGGAAAGTCTGGCAGGTCATTGAAAGGGTTTTCCTCATTTTACTGTCAGCCTTCCACGACTCAGGAAGCCTACAGAGGCCGGTCGCAGGCCAATGGTGGCAGAGGACAGTGTTGCCATTGCCCATAGGGCACCGGTGCCGAAGTAAGCCTGAACCGACCAGGTCATCTGGCCCCCACCCCTGCACCCTGGTGGGAGTCTGGCTGACTAGGTTCGACAGCGAGTGGGATAAGATCCCCACCGACAGATGGGTGCTGCACCATCTCGTCCAAGGACATACCCTGGAATTTCAGCAAAGGTGTCAGCGGATTGCTCTTGTGGCCCGTCAGGAGCAGCACATCCCTCAGCTCTTAGAGGAGGTACAGGCCATGTTACGAAAAGGGGCGATGGAGCTGATTCCCCAGCGATTCTGGGGCTCTGGAGTCTATTCCAGATACTACATCAGAAAGAAGACTGGTGGCTGAAGGCCCATTCTAGGCCTACGACGTCCGAACAAGTACACCAAGAATTCAGGATGGTCACATTGCAACAAGTGCAAGGCCAACTTAAAAGATGGGATTTCTTGACGTTGCTGGACCTGGAGGACACCTACTTCCACATCCCCATTCATGGGAAACGCCGAAAGTTTCAAGAGAAGGTGCAGCGGCTGTTGTCGATGAAGGTGGCCACGGTACGAACCATCAAGTCCTTGCTCCGCGTGATGTTGTCCTGCATCTACCTCATCCTGCTCTCCTGGTTACAGATACAACCTCGTCAGGAGTTCCTAGACTCTCACTGGATACAAGTGTCCAGAAACTTCGTGGACAAGATCACTCTGGATGACTAGTTCCGGCAGGCGATAGGGTGGTGGGGCATGCGCTCCAACATCGCCCTGGGCACAGGATTTCAGAATCCCCCAATCCTGGAAACAGTCACCACGGATGCTTCCCTCAAAGGCTGGGTAGCCCGCACTGGGCATCTGTATGCCAGAGGCCTGTGGCTGCCGGAGAAGGATCTCTATATCAACATCCTGGAGCTACGGGCAGTGTTTTGGGCCCTCAAGTCTTTCCTTCCGTCTCTGAAGGGCAAGGTGGTGAGGATCTTCATGGACAACACCATAACAATGTTCTACATCAGGAATCTGGGGGCACTCGATTCCCTGTGCTCTCCAGGGAAGCGCAAGACTTGTCGTGCTGGGAAGTTGGACAAGAAATATTCCTCGTCCCCTTTCACCTAGCGCGAGTCAAGAACACTATCGCTGACTCCCTCAGCAGGGAATTGCGCTCCTGCCACGAATGGTAACTTCAGCAGGACCAGGTGGACTGCATCGTCGCCAAGTTGGGCATGCCCAAGATCAATCTGTTTGCAATAGAAGCGAACTCCAAATGCCAGATGTTCGCGCGCAGATTCCACCATCCGAGGAGCGCGTTCTCCTTCACGTGGGAAGGGATGTTTCTGTACGAGTTTCCTCCGTTGCCTCTCCTGCTAAGAGTCATCAACACACTCAGTGTCAGTGCAGGATGATACTCATCGCCCCAGCATGGCCGAGGCAGATTTGGTACCCGGACCTTCTCAGCCTATTAGTGTCACCTCCGATCAAGCTACCAGTGGTCCTGGATCTTCTCACCAGAGGAGGTGCAATCCTGCATCACGACCCAGGATCGCTCCACCAGAGGGCTTGGCTCCTGCAGCCCTAGAGTTTGGAGGATATGAGTTGCCTGCGAACTGCAGGGAGGTTATCGTCAAGGCCAGAGCATCGTCGACTTTGAAGTTCAATGGTCACAAGTGGAAGCGTTTTGCTACGTGGTGCCGGTGGCAGAAGATTACCCCACTGAGGGTCACGGCCCTGCAGATTTACATACTTGATATCCTTGGGCAAGGCTGGACTAGTGCATGCCTCGATCAAAGTACATCTGGTGGCTATCTCACGCTACACCAGGTCTCCAGGAAGGTCTTCACTTTGGTCTCATTGACTCGTCAAGGAGTTCCTCAAAGGACTTTTTTGATCTTTCCCACTGGTGAAGGCTTTGAGCCTATGCATCAGGCCCCTCTCATGTTCCTCTCATGGAAAACGCCTTTCCTTGTGGCCATCAACTCAGCCAGGAGGGTGAGTGAGATACAGGCCCTAGGCCTATCCTACAAGCAGCCATACCTGACTTTCCACAAATCGTAGGTGGTGCTTTTGACGCACCCCTCTTTAATGCCGAAGTTTGTCGGAATTCCACCTCAACCTTTGTAACCTGTTTTTTTTTTTTCCTGAAAACTTCATCGCCGGCTCAAAGGGCCTTGCACTTGCAGGACGTTGCTCGTGCCCTGAAGTTCTACGTGCCACGCACAAAGAATTTTTGAAAGACTTCACAGCTGTTCGTGAATTTTGGTCCTGTGAACCATGGGAAAGCCTTGTCCAAGGCTTCCATCTCAAGGTGGTTCTCCGTCTGTATCATGCACTGTCATCGGTTGGCCAACCAACCGCTGCCTGCCGTCCAAGAGCCCACTCCACCAGAGCAATCACTGCGACTACTGTGCTCCTGGATGGTGTGTCCCTGCTAGACATCTGCAGGGCTGCATATGCATTATATACTTTACCCATCCTTCCCACATAAATATGAGGTTTAAAGGGGGTCCAGATTAAAAAGTTGTTATTTTCAGTGGTCGCAGTTGATTGATCGCAGTAATAGTATGATTCCGAGTTTGGCTATTATTGCCCGCAAAATGGAAGGATATTCTGGCTAAAGCTAGGGCACCCTCTACACTTGCATGCTACAAGCACAAATGGAAACGCCGCTCAGTGGGATGTGTGTTTCAGGGGTTTTCCCCCCTCGCATAAAAACTCCTCAAATCCTGCATTCCTGCTCTCCCTAGCAAATGCGCGCCTTGATCACAAGTCTATCCAAGGTGCACCTGGCAGCTGTTGCCTGAAGCACTGGAATGCCAGGCAGGCCTTCAATGTGGTCTCAAATACTTGTCAAATAGTTTTTGATGGGTATATTCAGAGCGTTCCCTCCTATGAAGGCTCCAGTCCCTGCATGGGAGCTCAACATTGTTCTGTCAAAATCGATGAGTCCTCACAGTGCTTCTCTTAAGTTTTTGTCTTGGAAGACTGCCTTTCTGGTGACTATCACGTCGGCCAGACGTGTTGGAGAGTTAAAGGCTCTTTTGCAAACCACCTTATTCGTCTTTCCATCAGTCAAAAGTGGTGCTATGGGCTTATGTGTCCTTTATGCCAAAGGTTCTGTCAGACTGTCATTTGAACGTGCCTGTAGTTCTGTACATCTTCTTCCCCAACCCTGACTCCTGCAGAACGGGCTTTACATTTGATGGACCTGGCACGTCCTTTGAAGTTCTATGTTGTACGCACTAAGACATTTCGCGCAACATCAGTTGTTTGTGACATTTGCACCTGGGGGACAAGAGAAAGCCATCTCCAAGGCTTCCATTTCCAGGTGGCTCTCTGGCTGTATCACTTATTGCCACCGGCTTGGAAACGGGCAGTTGCCAGGAAGACCGAAAGCCCATCCACTAAAGCTGTGGTTGCTACTACGGCATTCCTGTGTGGTGTTCACCGGCTAGACATTTGCAGTGCAGGTATGTGGAAGTCGATCGTACCTTGAGGTGAGTGTGTCCAGAGCTAAGTTATTGTATTGTTTGTGTTGAGCCTGTGCCACCTCCTGTGGTTGCGTATGTACTGCTGTATAAATGTATCATGAGCGTGTGAATCCATGCAAGATCCCATGGTGGAGAAGGAACACTTTTCTTATCTGTAACTCCTGTTCTACAGCATGGGTTCATATGCAATCCTCCCTTCTACCCCTGTCTGGCTCTTTTGGTTCCTACTGCCAATTCATGAGCATCTCTAAATGGCCACTGCGGGTGTAGCTGAGAAGGTCAAATGCCATTTGCTTGTGTTGTATGACACAAAGTGACAGCAATAGACTGTAGAAGTGAAGCAGTTTTTAACTTTAAAGCAAAACTACTATTAATATTACCAAGGATTCCCAGCCTGACGGGGAATATTTATGAGCATGTGAATCCCTGTAAGATAACCATGCTGGAGAACAAGAGTTACAGGTAAGTAACATGTTCCTTGCAGAACCTTTCATTAATACAATAGCCACATCAGGGGACCAAATACTACATTTTAACACATACAATCTGGCATTTTAATTGTCCTATTCAAAAATGTCATATTCAAGCTCATGTTTACTATCCATTGTAACTGTTTTAGATCATGCCCAAAAATTCACCCTCATTTGTAGCTGAGATATGAAAAAGATTCTCCAGTACACTACAAATGGTTAGTCACAGGATCAGTGCTCCAATTCACCTAACAAGAAGGATAAAAACGAGGAGGTAACGTCCTGCTCACGAAACAGGCAGGCAATGAATTTAGCACACAACAAAACCTTCTGATAAAAAAAATGAGCAGGAGCCACTCCTAGAGACCTATCGGCAGATTGGGAATCCCCTATGTCCAGCTCTCTTGATTCCTAGCAAGTGCTTTACACTTTATAAATCCCATACATACCTACATAGTCTTCTTGGGCTACTTCAAATTTTGTATTTATATAGATCAGATCTTACACAGCTTTTCTCAAAATGTCTGCAGATTCAAGGACTAACATTTGTTAAATCATTTTTGGAAGAACTCAAAGGGGGAAAAAATCATACAGTCAGAAGAAAGGCTTCACTCAAGCATCCAAATGCAGAGATGTAGGCAACACAACACTCAGATTCGCCTTTGAAACACAGCACGGTTCAAAAACTGCTTGAACACCTTCAACAAGGAGCTGCCATATCTTAACACAGCAGAACGTGGTAGCCATGATTCATCTTCCGTTTCAATCACCAGGCCAAGCTTGACCCATAATCCATTATGATAAACCCAAGAGGATGAACCCCTCCTCGTGCACTAACGGGGTACCATCCTGATTAGCAGCCTTCTAATTGCTTATCCACTACATGCAATTAACCGTAAAGTAGCACACTGGAACTAAATGTTACTCACGTGACCTGGTGACTGGACATTGCACCAGTCAACGCACTCGCATGTTTCTATGATTGTTACAACTCTCAAATGGAAATTGAGCTACAATAACAAATGCCTGCACTCAGTACAAACTTTTAATTGAAATCATCTCTCTAATTAAAATATCAGGTGTTATATACAGTTTCATGCCATGTTTCTCCCTCTGCGAAGTGCTATAACACCTATTACTAATGCCCAATGAAATGGTACTTAATTTATCGACCTTGGAAGGAGGATGTGCTGAGTCTGTCATGCAAATGATTCATGTCTGTGATGTGCAGTCTTGCCCCATGTCAAAGGTGAGCTCATAATGCTTGAACTATGTTCCCAGACATATTAATAGTTAATAAAATATACCTGAAAATATAATTACTACATTTAGTAATCATTTTTGCAAGAAGTGAGTAGAAGATAAGAGACTGCTCCAATTGATGTCTGAACCAGCAATAAAGAGTATTGAGTGCTCTATCTGAGGCGTACGTTTCAGAAACAGTATGGGCGCATCAGGGAGTGTCAAAACTGTCCTAAGGTAAAAAAGAAAATCTGACGTGCAAAAAGGCGTACTTTACTGAATCATCCTCCCTGAACCCTTGTTCCAGGTTCTGTGAAACACTTGTAGGAAGCCTAGCAACGTCAAGGGGATTGAATGACTTGGTGATCGCATTGTTCATATAGTCAAGCACTACCCATTAAAACAATGTGAATGAAGTGGGCACCACTTGACAATAAGTAATGTTACTTAAGCGTGAGAAACGAATCGGCTATACTGTATGGGGCACTGCAGTAAATAGCCATCCATGGGACCAGGATGGTACAGACATATGGTACAGACATATGGCATTTGATAAGCCTACAACTGCTGTGTGCTCACCACCAGGTCGTGAGATCTTCGATAAAAATGACTTAATTTCTTGGAATGTCTCACGACCTGGTGGTGAGCACTTAGCACCTATAGGTATCCATAGGTTTATTCGAATGCCCTAGTGCTTGACTTTACTTAATTAAAAAATATATACATTACACATTAGAAAAAAGTTTTCATCCTCGTCTCTCTTGTGGTATAAAGAATACTTATCGATCTGTTTAGATCGAAACCAATACATGTGAAACCTCCATTCCAAATAGTCTTGCAGGATAGTTTGAGTGAGATCAGTGATTAATATCTTTGAGTATTGAGACCTTTCAACTTTTCTCCTGTCTATAGGTCAAATATGATTTAATAATTCACTGCATTCCATAGAAAACTGGGTGTTTTTCTTTTTTTTTTTATTTATTTTTTTTTTTTTAAGATTGGGAGGGTTTTTTAATCGTCTTTCTAATTGGTTATTTGCTCTGCCTGCCGGATTTCTCATCTTTGATATCCATCTCCCAGTTCAGCTACTCTTCGGAAACGTATCTGTCACCATGGTGCGCAGTGTGGTTCTGCCAAAAGCCTGTACGTGCTCAATGCCAGACAGATTGGGAGTTGGGGGGGGGGGGTGTGCGTGTGTCTGCCTTAGTTCCACACACTGCTTGTTTTAGAAACATTGCTACTTTGCGTTTCTTCAACATATATGCCAAATTCGACAAATTCTTTGGTTCTGAAACCTTCAGCTACTGCGTGCGTCAAATGTCTGTTTTGGTTCCTCACCTCCTTGTGAGGCACATGACATGCAAGATTGCACATTGTCAGTTGATTCGCCCGAAGGAGCTTTGGAGATAATAAGGCGAACTGTTAATCTTCCTCCACAAGGAGAAGAGTATTATGTTAACTCGTGTGAGGTTACCCAGCATGGAACGCCACACTGAAGAATGATCCCCGCTCCGCAGGGACAAAACTACAAGTACTGCAAGAGATTCCAGTCTCCAGGCAGTTATTCAAAGCACAATTTTTCTTCCTCTTTAAACAAGAGGAGCCACCATTTCAGGGACTCCCCAGAAGATCAAGCTCCACAGGTACCTTTCACCATCCAATTGTGTACACATGAGGAAGGCGCTGACTGCATTGGCCGAGACCGCGTGACTCTGTCCACCGCTCTTGGGCAAGCAGGAAGACACTGATATGTTGTGTGGCCATGCACCTTTGGGCCCGATTGTGCGCAAGACTGGCAAGATCCTCTATTGTGGCTGCACCATCTAGTCTTTGTATGTTGGTCCTCCGGCCTCTGTTTCCCTCCATGGCCCCACCTGCACCGCAAGTTCTCCTCAGACGTACGCCTGCTCCATAGGGGTGCATTCATGTCTAGCCTGGAAGACATTTATAATGAGGACCCTCTTTTTGGTATTTCCAACCTAGTGAAGTTGTGGACTTCCCACAGGAGTTCTATGGCGAAAAGGGGGACTTGGTAGACCTTGCGGCCGACTTGCAGGATACAAGTTGCCTGGACACCTCACCAGAAGAGGACATGATCCCGGCTCCTACCTCGGCCAAGCCTCGGGCAGCTTTGCAGCGTCTTATTGCTAAAGTGGTGGATACCTTGGAACTGTCAGCATCCTCTCGTCCAAAGGTTAATTATGAGATGGCCCGAAAAAGAAAACCCTTTTGACTTTCAACCAGTAGAGGCACCGGTCCTGGAGGTTTGGTCTCAACTGGCCTCAGTCAAGACTGTTGACTGTAAACTGTCACAAAAGCACAGGCCAGCACTCGGACCCAGGCTTCTCATCGGCCCATGCATCACCGGAGAGTGTGGTTGTTAGGGCTGCCACAGACAGTCTGAAAACCACCTCCTTCACTACATCCTGATTGGACAGCAAACAGCTAACTCCCTGGGTTGGGAAAGTCTTCGGTTCTGCTAGCCTGGGCCTGCATTGCATTAACCGCAACTGTGCTCTGTCCAGGTTCTCTTTCGGGGTTTGGTCTGCCATTTAGGAAGTGGTGGAAAAAGTCTGAGGATGAGATTAAGCATGGTTTTTAACGCTCTTGTCCATGATGGCAAGAAGACTTCTCGCCAGATCATCCAATCGGGCCTGGATACCACATACTGTGTTGCCAGAACAATGGCAACATGAACAGTCTTAAAGTACTAGTAAACAAGGACTTCTGGTTTTGCCCAGGATGTCCATGAAAAGCTGGGCATGCTGTTGGACGGCAACAATCTGTTTGTAGTAAGGCTGATGAGTCGGTACAAACATTTGACAAAGCCCTGGGGCTCGCTGTGAAACAGCAACCTGTGTGCCCTCCAGGCAAGGGTATTTGCCCCTACTCTGGGTCAGGCACCCTCGGAAAAGCAGGTGCAGCACCACCCCAACAGGAATTGGGTAGGTGTTGCAACGTGCACTGCCCTACTTGCGAAGCCTCTGAGTCAGACTTCCACCACCAATCCCCTGTGGCATGCAGATTTTCCCAATTTGGCGAGTAATGGGCAACCATTTCCAACTTCTGGGCATTATATAGGTTGTTCATCAGGGATGCTGTCTACCTTTTGCTCTTTGCCCTCTGGACCCCCCACTGGATAGCCAGTTCTTCCCTTTCGATCATCTCCTGTTGGTCAGTCAGCTTCTGGCAAAAGGGCCATAAAGTTTATTCCTTTCTCGGAATGAGGCAAGGGTTCGTATTCAACTTATATTCTGGTGCTTTTGAATTTGTATTTACTCAAGGACAAGTTAAAAATTGTCACTCTTGTCCTAATCCTTCATGCCCTGGACCTGTAGGACTGGCTGGTCTCCATGGATCTCCTGGAAGCATACTTCCATTTGCCCATATGCAAGAAGCACAGTAAGTACCTGAGATTTAAAAGATGGAAATTGCCATTAGCAATTGAAGTCCTGCCATTCGGTCTTGCTTCCGCACCCAGGGTCTTCACCAAGCTATTGGCAGTGGTAAGGGTTCACCTAAGGAGGGGGTGGGCATTCATGTGTTCCACTATCTGACCGACTGGCTCTTCTGGGCTCGCTCCCCAGACCAGGCGTCTGCACACTTTTACCGGGTATGCAGCTTGTTGCAGAGCTTTCGCCATCCCGGTCCCTCTTATCCATCGGGGGGGTTCTTGGACACTCAGCTGGAACATAGCCTCCCGCCTGAGGACAGAGTAGCTAGCATCGCCAGGATGGCTAATGTCTGCCAGTCACAAAGGTTCCTCCTGCAGCTTTTCTGTGCTTGCTGGGTTTCCTGTATCATTGTAGTGCGGAAGTCCATTTTGCCCGAAGGTCATTGCAGTGGCTTCTGTGTAGCCAGTTGTCTCGGTTTCAGGAACCAACATCGATATTCTTCAGGTCTCGGTGAAAGTGAGCAGAGACCTGGGGTGGATGTCCAAGAAATGCAATTTGCTACTAGGGTCATTGCTCTGACAAACCGAGCCCCACATCTAACTCTAGTCTGATGCTTTCCTAAAAATCTGGGGCTCTCATTTCCAAGACCCTAAGGTGAGCAACCTGTGTTCCCCATCACAGTGTCAGGAGTACGTAAATTTTCTGGAACTGAGGGTGATCAGACTGGCCCTGTGTGCCTTCTTCCCCTGCCCAAGCCAAGCCTGTGCTGGTCCTGACTGCCAACACGATAGCCATGCACTACATAACAAGTGGGGTGGGTGGTGTCTGCTTCCTGCCTCTGTGCTGAGAAATTATGCGGTTGTGGGCTCTTGAGTTCTGTCTGTTGTGGCTCACCTGGCCGGCAATAATGTGCTAGTGGATGCCTTGAATAGACACTCTTCAACCTCTCAGTGGAAGCTCTTTTGGGAGATTCTGGTGGAGATGTTCTCCTAGTGGGGAACTCAAGTAGATCTCTTCGCTTCTTGCAGTGTGAACAGGAGCTGCAAGTGGTTCTGTTCCAGGGAGTTTAGCCTACAGGTTACTTTGGGTATGCGTTGACGGTAGAGTGTGACTTCAACCTGCTCTATGCCTCCCTGCTGATCCCCGCGATTCTGCAGGCTCTCGGGAGATTACGCCTGTATGGTGTCCATGCTGCGGGTTGGGCCCAGAGAACGTGCTATCCGGAGTTGCTGGATATGTGCACACCCTGGCACCTGCTGTACTGACCTGACCTACTCTCATTCGAAGTGGTGAATTCTGCACCAGAACCTCCAGTGGGAACCTTCATGCATGGCTGCTAAAAGGTTGAGGTACAAGGAGTGGTATTTGTCAGTCTTGGACGTGCTCCTCTCTGCTAGGAGACCAACCACCAAATCCATCTATACCTGTAAGTGGCGCATGTTTTTGGCTTGCTGCCGGTAGACGGATCTGGGCCCTTTTACATGCTCCATACCCTCTTTACTGCATTTTCTGCTTTCTTTGGTCTGCAGTATGGCGCTGTGAAGGGGTACCTGCTGCCATTTGGGTTTTCAAGAAGTCCCCAGAAACAGGGTTTTTCACGATTCCCACAGTCCTGCAATTCTTGAGGTGTCTTGGTAATGTGTTCCCCCATGGCAGTTTGTTCTGGGGTACGATCAGAACCTGCGATTAACATTGCTAATGGGTGCTCAGTATGGGCCTCTTCTATTTTTAAGGTTGAGCAACCGTAAAGAAGAATGACTTTCCTGGTCACCATCACTTCTGCTAGACAGGTGAGTGTGGTTCACGGGTTGCCAGTAAACCCTACCTACTTGGTTTTTTCAAGGAGGAGATGACATTTAGTGAGACCTTCTTTACCACAAAGGGAAGGTCTCTCTCAAAAGACCAATCCCTCTAAGCTACACTTTACCCCAGCAAAAATGGCAAAGTTCTATAATACTATATCTGATAGCTGCCTGAAATGCCATGCCCCAGGTGTGGACTCTTTCCACGTGTACTGGGCCTGTCCCCAGATAGCAGGATTCTGGCGCACAGTGGCTAATATCCTGGAGGAAATAACACAAATCCCTGCACGCCTCAACCCTCCAAAATACCGGTTTGGCGACATCGGAAAGGTCCCGGAAAAAACGAGGAGACTGTTTAACGTCGCCTGCGCAGTAGCAAAGAAATGCATCTTTCAGAAATGGAAGAGCAGTCAGGCTCCGACCGCAGAACAGTTCCTCGCAGCATTGACTTATGAAAATGAATGTGAAGAAAACTATGTAAGAATGGTGCCCGCTTCATGCAAACCAAAGGACATCTGGGCCCTGTTCAGGGCATACCTAGACGAAACCTCTGCAGACATAGATAACTCAGATAGCGAAAGTGCGAATGATACAACCTGCCAAGCTGTTACCCAAATGTAATTTTACACTGTATAGATGTGCGATGGCATACACCTGATGTAAGAGACTGAGAAGGGATGCAGGTTATATATGTGTAACATAGATTCGTACCACGTAGATGAGAACTGCAGCGAGTGTAATGTGACATGCAAACCAAAAATAAAGTTTAAAAAAAAAAGAGCAATCCTTTTTTTTTCTTCTTCTCCAGCACGGGCGTCTGGCATGGATTCACATGCTCATGAATATTCCCCGTCGCCAAGTCGGGAATTCTTGGTAAAAGAAAAGTTTCACTTTCACTTACAAACTGTATTTCTCCTCTAAACCAATCACTGAACTCTATATCATACTGCCCCCAGCCAGACTGCCCTCTCCCTAAGCCCTTCCTCTGGCAGCCATTTTCAGTTTTTTACTGCACGTTCAAGTGTTGGAAGTCCTCGTGTTTTGCTCTGTGAGCTGATCTACACATTTTTCGTGCTTTTTCAGTAAAAAAGTTTGATTTTTGTCAAGCAGAGCCTGTGTGCTCTTTCTGTACATCGGCGACAAGCGGGGATCACGTTTGTCAGTGAATTTCAATGCCCCTCAAGGGCAAGAATCGTCAAAGTTTTCATCGAAAATTCCAGAAGGCAGTTGGGCTGAGTGGACCATGTTGGAGGAGGAGGGGGAAGCTCCCTTTTCAATCTTTGCTCCAACTGCGAAATGTGTTTGTAGAGAACAGACACCTCCAGTGCCTCTACTGTCCATCTAGATCACAGGGAAGCAGATTTTGAAATCTGCCTCGGGTTCTCCAAACAGTCAAGGATTGTTACTGTAGGCTGGCGCCATGGCTCAGCGCCAAGGCCTCTGCCCCATGCGGCAAGCTGGGGGCATGCTTCACCCAGGTTCGGCCGGTGCGAAAATCAATCTTGTAAGTCATTGGAGGGCGCTCGCACCATGGGGGGCGAAGACCAGGCCAAGTGCGGCGAGTCCATTTCTGTCTGGGTCGCCGTGCCAGCGGGTCCCGCGATGGTCAGGGTATGCTTACCCTTGCCATCGGCTTCCATCTCCAGCCATCGCTCCAGCTTCTTCTCGAAGAGTACATCGGCTAACCCATTGATGTTGCAGGAAAAGCCAGAGAAGACGAAGGCGCAGGAAAAGGCAACTGACCTTCCCCAGAAGGCCCAGGCAGTCCAGGTGAAGTTGCCGACGATCGAATTGGTGGCGGCCGACCTCTCGAAGGCCAAGGGTGCTGACCCAGTCAAGGTAGCCCTGGCAATGCCCAGAGTGTCCCGACCACCGAGGCCGGAGGCCTAGGCCAAGCATGTGGAGAGGACACCAGAGAAGAGGATGCCATCCCTGAGTCCGAACCTGACCCCTCGGGATGCCAAAAAAAAGGGGTTGGGGCCTTAACCGTACTCCAATGCACGTATATTTATTTCTTCCTCTGAGGAGCACTAGGCGTCCGTACACACAATCCAGGAGGACTTGGGGGACTGTGCCAAAATCCCTTATGGGGACGACGGCAACGCAGGTGACGGCAGCACAGGGCCAGTAAGCCTACCGCCCGACCCCTCTGAGGGATCTAATGCTGGATACCCTTTCGATCCTACACACTCGGGTGTTGGAGATTCAAAAACTAATGCCGCTGGCCCCGGGTCACAACCCTCGGCAAAAAAGAGGAAGCGGCACCCTACGCCGCCGCATCAACTGCCACACATGGCCTCCCCCGAGACACGGGGACGGACGCAATGACTACAGACACGGGTGATGACATGACCACGGCAGACTGTTTGACGCAGCCAAGACCTTCTCCCGCCAGACGAGGTGGGGTTGAGCGTCAGAGCTCTTCTAGTTGACACCAGTGGAGACCTGGAAGGAAGGTTTCCTATATCAACAACGTGAGGCCAAGAGGAAGGCCATCTTGCCCGTGCCTCTCCTCGACTACTTTTGGGAGCAAGGCCAGGCTTTGATGAAAAATCTGGGCCCGGCCAAGTGGGATCGGGTAAAGAAAAAATATGGGGTGCTGGAGTCCGCACCCAAGTGCCTAAGTTCAGACTTCCCTGTACTTGGTGGTCTTGGCGGCAGCAAGATAGTAGTAGTCTTACCACTAGTCTTTGTCCTCCGTGCCTCCGGATAGCAAGGGGAAGAAGCTAGATGCCATGGGAAGAAAAGTAATCCACTCAGTGGCGTCAACAGTCAAGGTGGCCAAAGCCCTTGCAATCCTGGCCAGATATGAGAGGGAGCTGTGGTATAAGATGGCCCCACTGCTGGAGTTCCTACCTGGCAACAAGCGGGTCGAGGCACTTTCTGTCCTTCAGGAGGGGGAGGTGGCATTGGATGATGCCATCATGGTGGCCCTGGACATCGCGGACACAGGGTTACAGCAGATGGGAAACGGTGTCGGCCTCCATCGTCGTGGCTGGCTGAATGCCACCATCTTCCGACAGGAGGTCCAGTCGAGGGTACTGGACATGTTCTTCGGGGAAAACCTCTTTAGGAAGGCTGTCGAAGAGTTGTTACAGGCCATTAAGACTGTCAACGAGACAGCGCGTGCCTTGGGCACTCTTCAACACCACCCATCCTTTCATGCCTCTGATGGGAAGTCTGGCAGATCGTCGAAGGGTTTTGGTGGAGGGTCCTCTTCATACTGTCAACCCTCCCGGCCCACGACCCATGAGGCCTTTCCAAGGCTTTCGGTGGAGGTGGCAGACATCGTTGTCACTCCCAAGGCGGTACGCAGGCTCCAAAGCAAGATTGAACCAGCCAGGACGTCCGACCCGACCCATGCACCCGGTGGGAGGCTGGCTGGCGGGCTTCATCGGCGAGTGGAAGATTATCTCCACCGACAGATGGGTGCTTGACGCTCTCGCCTACGGACACACTCCAGCAGAAGTGCCCGCGGATACCACCGGTGGTCTGGCAGGGGCAGCACATCCCTCTGCTCCTACAGGAAGTACTGGCCATTTCAAGAAAAGGGGCAATAGAGCGACTCAGGGACTCCATAGTCTACTCCAGATACTTCTTGGTAAAGAAGACGACTGGGGGCTGGAGGCCCATTTTCAACCTGTGGCATCTCAACCACATTGAGTCCCAAAAATTCTGGATGGTCGCGTTGCAGCACGTGCTCAGCCAACTGGAGGAAGGAGACTACTTGACGTTGCTGGATCTAGAGGACACATACTTCCACGTCCCCATTGACGTGAAGCATCAAAGTTCCTGCGCTTCGTAGTACAGGGTGGGCACTACCAATTCAAGGCCCTCCCCTTCAGACTGAAGTCAGTGCCCAGGGTGTTTCTAAATGCCAGGCTCCAGTGGCGGCCCATCTGCATCTATCTGCATCTACAGGGGATACACGTGTACTCGTACCTCGACGACTGGCTCATACGGGCCAAGTCAAGGGAAGTAGCTGTCAAACACACGGAGAGGACTCTCTGGCTTCTGACGGATCTGGGGTTCTTCATGAACTATCCAAAGTCCTGCATGATACCACCGTAGAACGTGCTGTTTCTGGGGGCCCGGCTCAAGACGGTCTCGTCCCCCGGACTCGTCCCTCGGAGAGGATAGCAGCCCTGCTGGGCAAGGTGCAACGGCTGTTGGCACTGAAGATCGTCACGGTGCCGACTGTCAAGTCACTGCTCTGCATGATGTCGTTGTGCATCTACCTGATCGGACTCTGCAGATTGCGGATGCTACCGCTGCAGGAGTTCCTGGACGCTTGCTGAATCCAGGTGTCTGGAAGTTTTGCAGACAGGATTACCCTCGACGAGGAGTTCCGTCGAGCGATAAAGTGGTGAGGCGTACGCTCCAACATTGCTGGGGGCACAGGATTTCAGATCCCTCCCCCTACTAGGAGACGGTCACCATGGACCCGTGGCTGCCGGAGGAGAGGGATCGCCACATCAATATCCTGGTACTGCGGGAAATGTTCTGGGCCCTCAAGTTGTTCCTTCCATCCCTCAAGGGCAAAGTGGTAAGGATCTTCATGGACAATACTGTGTTCTGTATAAGGAAGCAAGGGGGCACCGGATCCCCAGCACTCTACAGAGAGGCGCAGGACTTGTGGCTCTGGGCCATCGCCCAAGAGATGTTCCTCCTCCCCTTTTGACCTGGCGGGAGTGAAGAACACCATCGCTGACTCCCTCAGCAGGGAGCTGTCCTCCTGCCACATAGGAACAAGTGGACCGCTTCTTCCTCAAGTGGAGCAGACCCCAGACCGATCTGTTTGAGTCAGCGACAAATTCCAAAGGCCCGAAATTCGCCAGCAGGTTCCATCAGCCGAGGAGCATGTGGGACGGATTTTCCTTCCCATGGGAAGGCCTGTTATGTACACGTTCACTCCATTGCAGCTCCTTCTGTGAATGATCAATAAACTCAAACGGTGTCGAAGTAAGATAATCCTGTTGCCCCTGCGCGGCCGAGGCAGAATTGGTACCCAGATCTTCTCAGCCTGTCAACGTCTCCCCCAGTCAAGCTGCCAGTGATCTGCTCACCAGAGAAGGAGGCACAATCCTGCATGACAACCCAGGGTCGCTGAACCTGAGGGCTTGGCACCTGCAGCCTTGGCGTTTGGAGGGTACGAGTTGCTGGCGGTCTGCAGGGAAGTCCTTGCCAAGGCCAGAGCGTTGTTGACTCTTAAGTGCTACAGGCATAAGTGGAAGTGTTTCGTGACAAGGTGCCATACGCAGAAGATCAATCCTCTGAGGGACATGGGCCGCAGATTCTTCCGTACTTGTTGTCCTTGGCCAAGGTGGGGCTGATGCACGCCTCTATCAAGGTGCATCTGGCAGCTATCTCCCGCTACACCAGGTCTCCAGGACGGTCTTCTCTTTGGTCCGCCGTCTCGTCAAGGAGTTCCTCAAAGCACTGTTTCGATCGTTCCCGCCGGTGAAGGCTCTTGCCCCGGCGTGGGAACTCAACGTGGTGATGAGGAGGCTCATGGGGAAGGGGGCCCTTCGAGCCTATCCATCAGGCCCCTCTCAAGTTCCTCTCATGGAAGATGGCTTTCCTAGAGGCCATCACCTCTGTCAGGAGGGTAGGTGAGATCCACGCCCTATCTTGCAAAAATCCTTATCTGGCTTTTCACGAGACAAGGGTTTTGCTGCAGATGCACCTCTCTTTCATGCTAAAGTTTCAGTCAGAATTCCACCTCAACAAGCCTTTGGTGTTGCCAGTGTCCTTTCTGAAACCTTTATTGCCGGCTGAAAGGGCTTTGCACTCTGGATATGGCTTGTGCTCTGAAGTTACGTGGCACGCACAAAGAGTTTCCGGAAGACGTGTCAACTATTCGTGAACTGTTGTCCTGTGATACATGGGAATGCCTTATCCAAGGCTTCCATCTCCAGGTTAATACCCGGATAAGTAATGCTGAATCTGATACCAAAGAATTATTTAAAATATTAAAGGAACAGGAAATCATACTGTCCCTACCAAGGTCTTTAAAAGTAATATAGATATTCCCACTTTTAACTTTCACCCGATAAGTGAACCGGAATTAGAAAAAAGTCATTGAACAGATGAAACCATCACAGTGCAGAGGAGATGTCTGTGCATCAATGATAATTAAGTACTGTGCCCCATCTATAGTAAAAGCAGTCTGCTTGTTCGTTAATGCCTCACTTATAGAGGGGAAAGTGCCAATAGAACTAAAACAATGATTACCCCAATAATCAAGAAATCGGGGTTGCCAAGGGACAATCCATTGAACTTTCGCCCTATTTTGAATACTCATTTCCTTTTAAAAATACTTGACCAGGGTAGCGTATCATCAAATTGCTGAACACCTGAACCAGTATCCTATCCTGCATTCACATCAATCAGGATTCAGAAAATTATTCGGGACTGAGACCTCGCTCTTGGAGCTTAAGTCCAGGCTACTAACACAGATGGATAAGAGCGGCTCTCATTGATTATATCATTGGATCAATCCGTAGTCTTTGATTTAATAGAACATTCTATACTAAATATGAGGCTCAAGGAAGTGGCCAATTTCTCAGAGCAAGCTGCATCTTGGATTGCTTCCTTCTTAGAACATAGACACAGTAGTGTCTGCTCGAATATTGCGGAAGCAGACCCATTTTCAGTACTCTATGGAGTCCCACAAGGGGCTAGTACCTCACCTTTTCATGGCACCTTTCTTCTATATGTTCGAGCAGGAGAGCATATTTTTTTCGAATTACGCAGATGATACCCAATGTGTAGTTCCCCTAACAGGCTCCCATGAACAGGACGTGCTCGAAGTCAACCGAGTTATTAACCTGATTGAGAATTGGATGTTGGACAATTTTTTTGCTTTGAATAGGAGTAAGATGGAGCTAATGATTGTAGGTAGCCCACATGCTCTGAAGGTTCTAAATCACTCCTATAGCTCTTTCAAGCTAGGGATGATATAAGTCCACTCCCAAAAACTAAAATACTGGGAGTTACTCTTGATCAGTCTCTCAATATGAAAGCGCATGTGACCTCGGTTGTGTCGTCCTCCGTTTACTATGTCAAACTACTGTCACACCTGAGGCCACTCCTATCACAGAAAAGTGCAGAAACCATTGTGAGAGCGATAATGGGGGCCAAGTTGGTCTACTGTTGTAGCCTTCTGCTGGGTACCGGCAAGCAGGTCTTACAGAGACTACTAGTGGTTCAGAATTGGGCAGTTAGAGTGGTGGTGGGGCTCTCAAGGCATGAATACGTATCGGAAGCCAGGCAAGCGCTTCATTGGCTTCCTGTGGAGTCAAGAATTAAGTTCAGAACTCTGGTGATAACCTTTAAGTGTAGAATGCAAATGATGCCCCCGTATCTTCGGTGCTACATTAAAGATAAAGTAAATAGCAGATCTTTAAGGTCTGGATCTCACAATCTTCTGGAGCAACTCAGACCAAGGACTTCCAAGGCAGAGCACGGTGCTTTTGCTTTCTAAGCGCCCAGTTTGTGGAACCAATTACCAGATCATTTGCGTAAACACAAACTTCTTGCAATATTCAAGAAAAATCTTAAAACCTTTCTTTTCAACTGAGATTAGCCCTAGGGGGTAGTGCTATTGTAAGCATACCTCTTTTCAGCTAATTCGTTCATTAGCTTAAATTGGTCTTTAGAAGAGTAAGTTGCGCTTAAAGGTAGCTACATTTTAGTGTCTTGTCCTTCTGTTAGCACCTTCATGCCTGCGGGTACACAGCGCCCTATATAAATAACATGTAATGTAATGTAATGTGACTCTCCCGTTGTATCACACACTCATCGGTTGTACGGGAGGGGCCAGGAAAGAGAACCAGCTTTTTGTTGGTTATCCTGGGGCCTGTGCTAGCAGCGATGTGACAAAACTGATCCCGTCACGGTCAATCATCCTCTGCATCTCTGTCTGCTATGATCTGGCTAGTAAAGACAATGCCTGAGCGTCTCAGGAACGTTCCACCAAAATAATGGCTGCAAACTCAATTCGGCAGCATGGAGTCCCTGTTCTGGGCATTTGCCAGGTGACACGTGGGCTTCTTTGAAAATGCGACACGTGGGTTTCTTTGAAAATGCAACATTATTTCTTGGATTTGCTGTCTGGTCAGGGCGCTAGTTTTGGCAGGGCTGTTCTTCAGAGTTGCCTGATTTAGGTGATGTCGATGCTACTCTCCCTGCTCTAGATCTAGGTACTGCCATGAAAGAATCCATTAGAAGACCAAATTACTTACCCCTCTGTAATGCTCTTTTTGATGGGTGCTAAAACAACAAATTGCTCATTGCCCTCCCTACCTGACCCTCTTGGCGGGTAGCTAGTACTCCTTAGTTCTGCGGGCTCTCAATGACAGTGCTTTGGGAAGAAAGGGTGTGGGGGGACTAAAGTCACGGGGCACAGCGCCTCCATTTATACTGACCCCTATGTCCTGTCTGGCATGGGTCTCATAGGTGTCTTGCAGAGCCGCGCTGTGCCCCCTGGTGGGGGAAAGGTTTCCTGAAGAGCATCTGCTCTGGGAGTGGATAGCAAAGAGGAATCCATGGGAGTAACGTCCATCAGAAAGACTATTACTGAGGTAAGACATTTGTTTTTATTCATTCTTCACTGCTCCGTGTTTGTGCACCCTCTTACAAAGGGACTGTTTGCAATGTGTCATGGATATTTCAAGAGAGGTTTTTCACAGCTCATGCAGTACAGCTCATGCAGTTGTATTGGTGCGAGTAAGATTGAAATCCTTAGTAGAGTGCAAAGAAATATGCTAGTCTTAGGAAGTCGGCCATGAATGCATTTTGATTTTTGAGGTTAAGATAAAATGCATAATTTCTAAGTCTCTAGAAGAATTAGTTCTACATAAACAAAAACAAAATCCTTGCAATCCTGTTTTGTGCATTTCTTCAACGTTGTTTCGCGTACAGGAAGGGCACTGATTAAAAGAAATGAACAGTATGAAAACCATATGTTCGCGTTATAATTAGGATCACATGAATGCAGACTGTCAAAATACATTTAAATATTTTTTTAAAGGCAGGGGGCTGTGCATCACTGAAAACGTCACTGCTGAAATGACAGTGTGGCTTAGTGTGCATTCTAATGAACAGTGTGGTAGAGTTCTATACATTGCATTGTGCAACATTAAATATGTATGGATGAATTAAAATCTCAAGAAATATAATGAAGCAGATCATATTTTTTATTGCTTTGGGCATATAACATTTGATTGATCTGCTGCAGACTCCCAGGTTAATGTGCAGTCCTTTACATGTTTAGACTGTTATGTGACGCAGAACAGGTAATGATTAATCTGGTACAAATTCAAGCCTTACAGATAAATTGAGGTTTGCTGATTGGTAAATTCCCTGTCTGACATCGTTGCTAAATAAGAGCGAAATGGAAAGGCTTCCTGGATTGTAGAATAATTTGATCACAACCATATCATTCCGTCAGGTTTCATATGAATATTTGTTACATTTTGAAAATAAATTATTTGCTTAATTATTGCAAATGGAACTTGTAGTAGCTGTGGTTGTCGATATATACCTAATCCTTTAATTAAATCATTAGAATTCATTTTTTTACCTCTTAAGATGGGCAAATCTGTCTGTGATGCTTAAAATGCATTGAAGGGACAGGGCCTCCTTGTCTCATACGCCTCCTTAAACCGTGTTCTGCTTATTCTTTGCATAGGAGTCCAGTTTGGACCGCTGGCAGTGCAGCTCTTCATTTTGTCCTTGGTGAACAGTACCCATGGGCATGCCCTTGGGGCACTCTTGGGTAGGGGTACAGCCCTGCAGAACTAGTGTATGTTTTTGGGCACGTGTGTTACCCACAGAGCAGGGTATGGGTTGGTGGCAGCTACATGCTGATGTGGCAGTGGTTCTACATATCCTTCATTTGTGGGCATACCCAGGCCCTGCTATAGAAATCAATGGATCCCTACACAAAGGCAAGAAGGCCACTGGTGCCCTCTTGATATCCTTTGCCTTGCCTTAACCCCCCTTCTCAATCCCTAGAAGACATGGCTCTTTTCCCTTCCCCTAAATGGTTGTTGGGTTGAAGGACTATATATCGCTCTGGGGATTCCTCCTGCCAGACTGCCTGTAGCCTTCCCTGGGACCGTTTGTTGGGGTGAAGCCTACCTGATGGAGTGAGTAGTCCATATGCATTATGTGTTGTGAGTGTCTGGTTGTCATTGTGTGACACAGAGCCTGAGCCAGCCCTGACTGTAACTGGAATAAATGCAGTGTGGTGAAAGGCTGGCAGGTGGGGCAGCGGGGGGGGAGGGGTGGGGTGGGGGGGCGTTGTAGCCCCAATCCACATCCTGTGCTGTGGGTGTCTGGTTTCTGGTGAATATCCTGATTGGGCGCTGCCTGCATGAATGCACTTGTGTGATTGATTGGCTGACTGAACCTGGCTCAGCCTGAGCAAATGGGGAATGACAAGAAAGCTGAAGCCATTGTAAGCTTGCATCCTGGAGTTCAGCTGGAGTAAGAAATCTGCGGCTGCAAATCTTCAAACGATCCGAAAGCTGCTGTGCTGACTCAAGGACTGAACCAGAGAGGACCTGGATAGGTGACCTCTTCCCGAGCTACGAGGGAACATCGTGCAACTGCTGCTCTTCACAGTCCTGGAATCCAGTTGTGTGTGCCTGCCATCTGGAGGAGGGATCTTTGTGGGTCCAGAAGTAGTGCCTGAACCTCTTGATGCCAAGAAATTTGTCAGTGTCACCCAGGTAATGGAAGAGTGTTCATCACCCAGAAGAGGTGGGTACCCTGGCATAGTGCTGCTTGACACCTGGAGCTGCCAAAGTCCCAAATCATTGAAGAATCCTTCAAGGGGGCACCCCTTTCCCTGGCATCTGCCCACTTATCCAGGCCAGAGAAGGTCCAGGATCACTGCCTGCAGTGGAGTGTCTGCCGGTGTATTTCCCACCACCAAAATCCAAAGAAGTCGCCTGAGTGTCCAGACTTGGTGAGGGTCTGCAGTCCAGTCCCAGTGGTTGTGTCCAGGTCGCCAGAAGCTATCCTGAGGTCTGTGTTGAGGCTACAGCACCGAAGAACCGAATGCCAGTAAATTAAATCCTGAAACCCGACACCTACTTCTGCCACTGCACCTGTTGCCACCGAAAGTCATCCAAGTCCACCCATGGTTTTATCCTCTTGCCAGGGATATGTCTCTGGACATCCTCACCACCCTGTGTGCAGATTCAGCACTGGCTGCCTGTTGTTCCTGGACCGACCCCCAGTCTGCTCGGTCCACCGAACAGAAGGCCACCCAGGCCAAGCGTCTGCCGGACCCCTCAAGGCCGAAGCATCAGCTGTCGCAGTCCCAGAGGCCATTGATCCCACTTGCGGAGGTACCACCTTGTGCAGACACTGGCATGGACACTGATACTACAGCAACTCATACGAACAAGTATGATGAATATGTCCCTGCTGACGACAAGCCTATGGTACAGATGAGCCCACCAGGACTTCGCTCCCAGATGGGATTGGCTCCATCCACACCATGATCTTGCGGGCGTCATCTCTCTTCGATCTGGTAAAAGAGGAGGAGGAGGCGTTTCTCTTCCAACGCCATGAGTCCTCAAGGAAGACAGTCATGTCGGTCCCGTGTTTGACGACGTCTGGGTGGGAGGGTTTATATGAAGATGCAGAGTAACACTCCCTCCAAAAGAGACTGGCTGGAGAAAAAATAAAGGGTCCCAGACTTGGATCACAGGTGTTTGATGTTTTAGCTGTTCCCGGACACTGTAGTGTCGGCTGCCTCCAGGAAGCACTCTTCAAACCCTTCGTACTCTTCGATGGTTCTCTCGGACCAGGAGGGCCAGAAGCTGGTTGAGGTGTGCCAACACAAAATTTACACTGCAGCTTCCCCGTCAAGGCCGCCAATGCCCTCGCCATCCTGGCGCGATATTGGCCTTCCTGCCGGATGACAAGAAGGCAGAAACCCTGGCCCCTGTAGCAGGAGAGCCAGCTGGCCTCAGACCACGTCGTCATGATGGTACTGCACATAGCAGACTCTAGATTCCGCTAGATGGGCAATCGGGTGCCCTTTGATGCCAGTTTTGGCTGAAGGTCACACACTTCCGGACAGACGTCCAGTCCAAGGAGGTGGTCATTCCCTTTGATGGGGACAATTTGTTTGGAAACGCAGTACATGTGATGCTCCAGGCTATCAGGACGGATACGGAGATGGCACTCTCTCTAGGGACCTTGCAGCAGAGGAGATTGTCGTCCTTTAATTCTTCGAGAGAGAAGATCCCCAGGTTCTCCAAGGGGTACTCTGCCCTGTACCGTCAGCCCATCCACTCCACCACTCAAGCCTACAGAGGCTGCTGCCAGGCTATGGCAGCGGAGGCCAGCGTCATCGCCCACTGGCCATGACGCAAACGCCCAACCGGGCCTGAACTGGCCATGGATCCAGGCCCCCACTTTCACACCCCAGTGGGAGGCCGGCTATCAGTTTGTCGAACAGTGGAAAGCCATCACCATGGACAAATGGGTGCTAGATGTTTCTTCGTCAGGGGCACGTCTGGGAATTTCAACACAGATGCCTTCTATTTCTCCTGCAGTGCGTCAAGAACATCACCAGGCTCAACTGCTGTAGGAGGTTCAGGCCATGCTAAATAAAGGGACAAGAGAGTCTGTCCTTCAGTGACTTTGGCGTGTACTCAAGATATTTCTGGTACAAAAAAGGTCAGGAGGGTGGTGGCCTATCTTCGACTTAAAACTCCTCAACAAGTACTTAAAGTCTCAGAAATTCAGGATGGTCACGTTGCAGCATGTCCTCGACCAGCCAGAGGAAGGGAGTTTTCTGGCAACTCTGGAACTGGAGGACGCATGCTCTCACTTCTGCATCCAGCTGATGTTCCTGCATTTTATGGTCCAAGGACGGCACTGCCAGTTCATGGCCATGCCCTTCGGCCTCAAGTCCGCCCCCAGGGTGTTAACAAAATGCTTTGCCCCACTGGCTGCGCATCTATGCCGCTAGGGGATACACGTCTAACCGTATCTCAACGACTGACTCATTTGCTCCCACTCTTACGCGCTAGTGACCCAGCACACGGCGGAGACCATATCCCTTCTGTCTTCACCCGGATTCCCGATCAACTATTCGAAGCCTTGCATGGTGCCATCACAGAACGCTCTGTTCCTGGGTGCCCATCTCAACACAGTCGTATGTCTGATGATCCCCTCCCACCACCCCTGGAAGAGAGGGCGTGGGCTATCCAAGGCACAGTTCGACTGTCTGCAGTGTCCATCGCAACAGTCCGGTCCATCAAGTCTCTGTTGGGGATGATGTCTTCCTGCATCCATCTGGTCCCCTTATGCAGCCTCTACGGGGATTTCTGGATGCAAGGTGGCAGCAGGTCTCGGGCAGTTGGACGGACAAGATCGCCCTCCGTTGGGCCTTCCTGCAAGCTCTACTGTGGTGGGCGGTGCACCCTCCTCTCACGCAGGGAGCCCCCTTTCTGATTCCTCCATACCAGGCCACGGACGCCTCCCTGGAAGGTTGGGGAGCCCACACTGGGCAGTCGCATGCCAGAGGCCTCTGGCTCCTGAGGAGGACTGGCACATCAATGTCCTGGAGCTCAGGGTGGTGTTCTGGGTTCTCCAGTCCTTCCAACCTCAGCTACAATGGAAGGTGGTCCGGATCTTCACTGACAACACCACAACCATGTTCTACATCTGGAAATGGAGGGGCGGGGGTACTCTCCCGCTCTCTCCCTGGAACCCCTGTCCCTGTAGTGCTGGGCCATTCTTCAGGCATCAAGAACAACATCACATACTCGCTCAGCAGGGAGCTGCGGCCCTGCCACGAGTGGAAACTTCAGCAGGCATCTCAACTCTTCAGCAGGTGGGGTCTTCCCCAGAGCGACCTCAGCTGCCAGAAGTTTGCCAGCAGGTATGCTCAGCCGAAGAGTTTGGGGGATGCCTTCTCGTTCCCATGGGAGGTGCTCTCCCTGTACACCCTTCCACCATTCCGCTCCTGCTACATGTGATGAACACACTCAGGCGTTGCCATTGCAGGGTGATCCTCATCACGCTGCCCTGGCCACGACAGATCTGGCACACGGACCTGCTCCATCTGTCAGTGGCTTCATCCATCTGGCTACCTTCTCTTCCTGACCTTTTCTTGAGAGACGGCGGAAACAATCCTACATCACGACCCATCGTCGCTGAGCCTCATGTCCTGACTCCTGCAGCCCTAGAGTTTGGACACTATTCCCTGCTGCTGGAGTGCAAGAAGATCCTGGCCAAGGCCATAACTTCCTCTACGTTGACCTGTTAGTCATAAATGGAAGTGTATCATGGTGTGGTGCAGGACTCAGAAGATTACACCTGCGGGTGATAGCTCTTCAGCTCCTTCTGTACCTGCTTTCGCTGGCCAAAGCTGTACTGGCTATGCCTCTATCATAGTTTATCTGGCTGCCATCTCCCAGGACACCCGGATGTCAGCCAAGCCCCACTCTGTCGCACAGGCTCGTCAGAGTGTTTCTCAAAGGCCTCTTCAGGGCTTTCCGGCCGATGAAAGCTCCTGGTCCAGCTTGGGAGCTCAAGGTGGTTTTGACGAAGCTCATGGGGCCTCCATTTGAACTGATGGCTCAGGCCCCTCTGACTTTTCTCTCGTGGAAGACTGCTTACCTGGTGGCCATCACCTCGGCCAGGCTAGTCGGGGAGACCCAGGCCCTCGACCACAAGCAGCTGTACTTGATTTGCCACAATACAAGGGTGGTGCTGCAGACCCACCCCACCTTCATGCAGAAGGTTCATTCAGAATTCTATCTCAATGAGACTTGGTTCTGCCAGGCTTCTTTCCGAACCCTTCTATGCCTGCTGAAAGGGCTTTGCATTTGCTGGACGTTGCTTGTGACTTTTATGCAGCCCGCACAAAGGCTTTTCGGAAGACATCTCAACTTTTCGTGAATTTTGGCCCAGTGGGCCATGGAAAGGCCCTGTCTAAGGCTTCCATTTCCATTTGGCTTTCCGGCTGTATCATGCACTGTCATCGTCTGGCCAGCAGGCCTCTTCCAAGCTGGCTGAGAGCCCATTACACCAGAGCCATCACAGCAACGTCATTTGTTCTCTTTGGTGTTCCCCTGCTTGGCGTCTGAAATTGGGTCAGCAACCAATGAGCTGTCAAAGTTTTAACATTTTTTGTTATGGGCACTGTGGAGGATCAGGACACAGGCTGTGAAGACATTTTAAGCATATGTATTCTAAAGAAAAAGAAGGCATACCTCTCCCTATATCTATGAGGTGTTCTCTACCTATTTTACTAACTAAGGTGCTTCTCAGTCAGGATGAATGAATGTCCAAAAATAAGTCTGTCCACTGTCCAAATATAACCTCTTTGACCCTACCACTAATGTAACTAAGGACAAGAGAATGACTCCTTTCTGTTTGCTGTGTTTTCTCACAGGGTTTTCTGTTATTTCATTCCACTCAATAGACCATACACAAATAGTCTCTTGTTATCCTCTTGATTAAGTTCTGTAACTCTTATAGGGGACTGGGAGTCTTCCTCTCTTCTTTTATGCCAACAATGGTTTGTATAAGTTCCTTCTCTTTTTTGTCAGGTTCTAGCTTCTCTTCACAGAGGAATGCTTCATGTATGAGCTTTGTCTTTCTGGTCTCATGTCTTTTATATTCTTTCTCATCTTCGTAACTTGGATTGACATTTCCATTTTCCCCAAGGCAACAAGTCTTCAGATCTACTCCTCTCCCACTTGTGGATCTGCTTTTCATGAACATGGTTCTAATTCCTCTGCTTCTTTCCAAAACTTATCTATTCTATTCGCTTTCTCATCTTCGGAATACGGAATGACTTTTCTCTTTTCCAAAGGCAACATATTGACAACTCTATTTCTCTCCCACTTTGTGTATTTCATGTAGCTCTGTTTTACATGAACCAGATGTTATGTCTCTGCTTATTTCCAATAAGTGCTTTACTCAGCACAAGAACTAGTTTTTGGTTTGAGTTGCGAGTCTCTCCTAAATGTCCGTTAATCCTGTTCCCTGTATTAACTTCTATTCCGAGGGGTAGTAATATAATTTGTAAGGTCTTGGACTCCCTTTCTGCTGCTTCTAAACTCTGTGGCTCACTTGTCGCACCGTCTGGTTCATGTGCGTTTCATTCTAGTCTTCCGAATTGAACTTTTTCGGCACTGTTTAGCGGGCAGACTGCCCACCACCGTTGCTGTGTGGTAATGCCTTCACTGAACTCTCTTCAATCGCATTGTTTCAAGCGCCGGTTGCCAAGCGTCTTTGGCTCCATGTTGGAGTGCGACTGGCTTACGCGGGCTCTGTTCTGCGAGAGCTCCTTTTGCTCTGCTACGCACAGGGAGCATCACCTGGTTCCCTGCTTTCCGGCTTCTCGCTGTCTCTCTGGCCTGTCTCGCCTTGCCCCCTTCTCTCTTGTCACAGTATCCCTTTTCAGTCCTCCGCACAGTCCACTGGAGGGAATGTTTTAAAGGCATCGTTTTCTGTTGTCGATAGCATAGGTTCACTTCATCTTTATGGAATTGATATTTTCTGTTATGTTAGACACATCAATATAGGCCATCGCTCAAGGGAACAGGAGTCCTTGTCCCCAGGGAGAGCTGGAGGGGGGAATCTCACCCAGTGAGGTCCCACTTGCCTCGACCCCTAGAGAGGATGATGCGGAACATGCTCAACTTCCTAGCATCACTGCGATTGTGCGGGAGACGCCCCCGTTGGGGAGCCATTTGTTTTCTGCCACATATGCTGGGCACAGCCTGTGAGACGAGCTTCTACAAGAGTGACCGATATCCCATATGTTTTGGTCAAGAATAGATTCATAATTATTTTAGGGCAGTATTTCTTTTTTGGGGTTCTGGCTCTCTAACTTGCTGGGTCCGCTAAAGCTAAAACCTTAGTGTGCTGCCCTGTGATGCTATTGGTGGGTTGGTTTCACTATAAATAGAGTGGCCTCCTAAAATCTGTCCACCGCCCAGATGCTAAAAATCCATTTAACAGTGCGTAAATGGGCATACCCTAATTCTGCTTTGAGAACATATTTTCTGGCATCGCTCCATTGTGGGGGGGGAGCCATAAAGCGCAGTCAAAACAGCCATTTTGCTATATGGGTTCAAGGGTGCGAAGACAGAATGGGTCTCAACTTTCAGAAAACCGTATCCACTCCCTACCTTCTTTAAAGTTAGTTTTCTAAAGCGCTGCCTACAAGCTGAATTTATTCCATTGTAGTACTGCTAGGAGGGAGGTGGCATGTAAGGGGAGCAGCACAATTTCTGGGCGTTTGGTTATTTACCACCCACTGGCTGCCCATGGCCATGTAATCCCTATGGACATTTGCACTCACTATCAGACCCTCCCCACCCAAAACACATCCTCCGAGGATCTCTTTGAGCTATTTTATCAAGCAGTAACCTCAAATTTTGGCCTGTCAGTGTTGTTTCTAAACTGTCTTCTGAGAGCTAATGGATTGGTTCCAGTTGTAAATGTGTTACTTGTGCAATAATGTCTTAAGCTAGTGTGCCTGTAGCCACTTGATTTAAATGCTGCATGCGTGTCCATGCACTAAAGTCCTGTCGAAAACAAGCCATGTCAAAGCTGCGTATATGTATTGGGCATTTGCCAGGCACTGCTATCATATGCCTATGCATTTGAAGCATTTCCCAGCTGTTGCCATCTTACGGCCAGGCGGTGCCACTATGGCAGCGCCTGACATGCCTACACAAAAGCCAAAACCTTTCCTAACTTTTGGAGGTAAGTGAAGCCTATTGCGTGACTTACCTTAGTAAGCTAATTTATTTTGGTGGCTCTGCTCCCTAAAACTCTGCTGTTTTTAGCTGCACATATACCCTTCTGTGAAGTACATTAGATACTTTTAAACTGTTTTCTTTTTTCTAGTCTTGTGCACTTTTGCATTTTTCTACGTAATGCCTTTCGAGTTCCATATACTCCAAAATTGTTGTGCCACAAGATTTTCACGTATACCTTTGCCATCTTTTAGTCTGATCGTCTTCCTGCCCTGGAGTGGCTGTATATTCCATATATGTTAAGCCTTTTCCCAGGGAAAGCCCTAGCTTTTATAGGGAAAGAGTCCGTATGTGTGGCTGGATGTGGGGGCTGGGTCTGTCTGGACCCAGTCCACATTTGTGCCGCAGTGTTGGACACCTGCCAAGTTTCAATGGTGCCGATCTTTACCATTGGTGGGCTGGAGGCAACTCCAACCCGGATTCTGGATTAAAAGGGGGACGCCTTCAGCCATTCTTCAGATCATCGTTGGAGCCAAGACCCCTACAAAGGAGAGAAGCCCACCAAAGACCCAGACTTCTTTGTTGAAGCTTGCCAGCAGTACTTCCTTCACTTAGCCAGCGAAGCCCTGCCTCTTTACAGATTGCTTGAAGTCCTTAATCAGTGCTTCGACATCTGGTAACAATCAGTCCCCATCGCAGCTGCAAGACCCAGCTGTTGGAATGGGTTGGAAAAGTCCAATGCGCCTCCTATGGGTTAGCCAAATGTTGTCCTGGACTACTTTTCTGCACCAATCACCATTCAGAATTAAACGCTGGCCCAGCCTCCTTGTGATTGGCCAAGCTCTAGTTCATCAGAGCCAACCAGGAGATGACAGGCGAGAGCCGGCCCCCCGACAAAGCCCACGCTAAAACCCCTGTCTGGCTGGGCATTCTTTCACTCATTGGAATGACTAGAATCATCAGGCTACTATCTGCCCAAGGCAGCAGGACAGACGCTCATCCTGGCAGCATTATAGGTAAGCCCTGAAGGGCTTGTATCTTTCATATGCATTTTTCATTATTGAAGCGACACATGCTGTCATTTTTTTTTCATCTCCCTGATTGCAGCGCAAACCGTTGGTTGTGCTCCCCACCTCCCTTCAACTTCGAGTGCCCCCTTTAAGGTGCTTAGCCCATTTGGGCTGTGTGGTGCAAGCGGCCATTTACCTCATCATGGCCGCCGCCGCCTCCTCTTCGACTACCAGAGTGCTCTGATGCAGGCCCTGCCTCCTTTGTGATTGGCCAATCTCGATTTCCTCAAGGACACTCGGGGAGCTGGCAGACGAGAGCCCCTCCTTCCCCCATCAAGGCCCACTTTAAGGTCCCTGTCTGGCCTGTCCGGCCTAGATGGCCATAACCACCGGTCCTCGCGTCGCCTGTCCTGCTCCATGCTGATCTTTACCGCTGCTAAGCTTGGCTGACAATAGGGTGAGCGCTGCCTCTATTCATCTTTTATGGCCCTGTTTGTGCTCTTTTGTACCAGCAGGCCAGCACCAATGTGCCACTCTTCTCCTCCTCGGCCTCATGGATACTATCTTGACTGCTTTTCCTTTCAAAAATCTTCATCTGCTTTACAGCTGCAACTTAATTCCTTGAGTCCTCACTATGCCTCCTAAACTCCTGTACCCCTTCAGCTTACTGATATATATTTTTATTTGTATTTTTTTTAACTCACGAACTCTAGGGCATCTTTTTCTGTACTAAATGATTTTTGAATTCAGGCACCTTTACTTGCTCTGCTTGCCTGTGACTGTGTTGTAATTCTAATCAGCTAACCTGGTGAGTTCTGTTGTGCACGGTGTAGTGCTGTCCCTCTCTCTCCCCTGTACACCCTGCTTCCCTATGGTGTTTTCCATCTCTATCTACTATGCTTTTCCATCACCTATCCTCCCTCCCTCCCTCTCCAAGTTTGGAAGGAAGAAATAAAAGAAATCTCTCCGGGTCGCCAACCATGGTCTGCCCATAACCGACACCTACGCTGATTCTTCTTCCGGGCTGAATATTACTGACATTCTCTGTCGTTCCTTCTCCTGACCTTTGAACTCCCCATATGGTTTGTCCTTTCTCCTTATGGTACCATATGGGGAGTGCTCATGGCACACTTCTCATCATCCAGGTGCATCAATGTCTATCTTAATGGCACTATCATGGCTCTCAGCCTAACCTCCTTCTTGACGGGCTCCTACAATCTTTATTCAACTACCCCCATCACCCAACCTCCCCCTTGTGGTGGTACATTGTCCCTGTGCTCCCCCTTGGAAAACATTTAAAGGAGGTAACCAGCTTCACTTAGCTACACTCAATTCTCGCTCTGCTGCCAAACACTGCTGACATCTGTTTCTTCCTTTTAAGACCTTGTCGTCCTTTCTCTCACTGAGATGTGCTTCAAGGCCAGCTCTGTAACTGCTTTTGACACTCCCCTCCAATCTCAGGCCCTCCTGCTCTGTGGGCGGAGTGGCCCTGATTTCCCCCCCCTCCCCCCGAGTGCTTTTGGCCACCATCATTCCCACTCAATCCTACTCCTTTGAAAGCTTTGTCTGTGTGCTATCTGTCTACCCTACGCTCTCCCCAACTCGCCACTATCTAAAGGCCCCCAGGTCATACCCCCTCTTCTTCTCGCAATGGGCAGACCTCTCCTCCTCTCTCCTGGCTTCCCCCCCAAAACTTCTCTTTCTTGGCGACTTCAACCTCCACCTTGACTCTCCAGATGTGGCCACTGTGCTCTTTCACAACCTTTGTGACTCTTTCCCTCACTATTCTTCCCTCTGACCCAACTCACTCTGCCAGGCACACCTCATCTTACCTGACATCCCTCTCTCCAACCCCCTCACTAGTTCCCTCTCCTGGTCTCACCACTCTCTCCTCTCCTTGCACCTTGTGCTCCCCGGCTCCCTTACGATGCCTTTGCCTGAACTGCCAGTCTCCTCAGTCATTTGACCGATGAAGCGTGTTTCAGTCGCTACATTTGCGGTTAACTTCGTCCCTCCTCCCGTCCCTGCCTTTGACTCTCCTACCGACTCTGCCTTGGCTAACCTTTTTCTCTCCATCTCTAACACTTTGGACATCCTTGCCCCTGTCATAAGGATCTGCATGAAGCCTGCCTTCAAATGCAACTCCTGTTATGACTCTGACCTGGCAGCTTTGAAAAGTGGCAGGCCTAAAGTATACCCTCTGAAAAACTGCCCTTCCACCTGCTCTAAAGACAGTATCGCCTCAACATCCGCTCCAAGAAGAGGGCCCATGTCCAAGCCTGCATCATGGGGCCCACCAATAACACGGCTGAACTTGTCAAAATATGCAAAGAACATGCCAATCCTACTGCAGTTTACTCCTCTCCTCCTCCCTCGCAGGCCCTCTGCACTGCACTTGCCTCCCACTTCTCCACCAAAACCCAGGACAACCTGTCCATACTGTCCTCTACTCCCCCCCATGCCCCCACCCCCTTCTCTTGTTTGTTTATTTATAGCACGCACCAGACCCGAAGGTATCCGGGCGAGTGTGCAAGAATACTTTAAGCTTACAGGTTACAGTTACACATTTCAAGTAAGTACAGTATACATTGGCAGCAAGGAGGCGATTACCCTGCAAGTTTGTCTACGGAATTATATACAGAGTTATATACACAAGTATTTGTACAGCATAGGTGTATACGCAGTATACATTGACAGTCAAAAAGCAGGGTGGCGTGAGGCATAAGTGGTCTTGAGGTCAGATAGTTATAAGTCGTTTTCTTTGAGCCATTTGATACAGTTGAGTCTGAAGTGTGGATAGGATTGGTCAGACCTTGGAGAGGAAGGGAGGGAGTTCCACAATTGGGCTGCTTTGACTGGGAAGCTGTTGCCTCCGGCAGTGCTCAGTTTAAATGGGGGAATAATTAGTTGGTTGGTATATGCTTCTCTAATGGGTCTATGGGTCTTCTCTAATGTCTCCCTCGCCCCCCCCATCATGTCCCCCATACTCTCCTTCTCTCCCATTGCACCTGAAGAGGTCTCTAGAGTTGTCCGCTCTATGAAAGTCTACTGTAAAAAGATGCTCCCCTGTTCCTCCAGATCTATTAAGGACAACATCTCCTCTATCGCCCCTTCCTTGACTGACCTCTGTAACCATTCTTTTGCCACTGGCTCTTCCCACAATCCCTCAAGCACTCTTTTGAGCACCCTAAAAAAGCCATCTGCAGACACCTCATGCCTGGCTAACAATCACCCTATTTCTATCACCCCTTTCTTGGGCAAACTCATGGAGAAGTTGATCAACTGCTCTCCTGAGCACCTGTGAAGACCAGCTCTCAAACCTGGATTCTAACTCTCCTTCTTTTGAGACCTCCCGGATCTTTCCTCTTCCTTTGTCACAGTTAACCATGCCATCCTCCTAAATCGTCTGTGATAACCTAGGCATCACAGACCGGGCACTAGCATGGTTGATCTCCTTCCTTTTAAACAGACCCTCCCTAGTGCAATTGGCCCTTTCTCCTCCTCGACCTCACTCTCTAACTGTGGCATTGTCATGATCTCTGCTTCCAAAAGGTCAGGGTTTTCCCAACTCCCTTGGAAGCAGATCCATAACCCAGGTTCCGAGTGCCAACCAGTCCCTATTGGGACCTTTTGGACCCAGTCCTGGCGCCAGTGGCACCAGGCTCATAAATATGCCCAGACCCAGCGCTGGAAGCGCCGGGCTCATAATGCTTGGGTGGACTTACCTGTAGCAGACCATGCTGCTTACTTGCCTGCCAGTTGAGTCTCTGATCCTCTTCTGTTTGGAACTACTTTTCCTGTTGGGTGGGGCAGGAGCCACTCCCTAGATTCAGAACACTGGAACTCTTCTGGAAAGCAGGAACTCTTTTCTTACCTAGGCGTGGCTGTGGAAGGAGACTGCTAAGCACTACAGGAGGCTATTTAAACCACACCCGATGGATGAATCTTGCTTTGCGTTATTCTGCATCCTCAGCAGCAGAACGCTCATCGTGTCTTCTGCATCTGATCCTGGGCCTAAGGAAAAAGGCTTACCATTCTGAATCCAGTCTTCAGCAACACCTATAAAGACAAGAAAGAACAGGTTAGCATTACGGTCTTCAGTGACAGCTCTTCACTTACCTGGTCCATTGGCTGTCACCAACGCCTCGCGCTGCATTCCGGCATCTAAAAGACAAAGGCTTACCTACTCTTCGTGCGCTCCGGAGGTCTTCACACTGCATTCCGGCATCTGAACGACAAAAGCTTACCAACTCTTCGCACGCTCCGGAGGCCTTCGGCGCTGCATCCCGCATCTGAAAGACAAAACAAGGTGCGTTTAAAGACATTGGGGAACTTTAATACTCACGTGCCATTGCTCCTTTCCACATCTAACCCAGTGGGTATTCCGGCAGCCTGCAGCCGCCCCGAACTTGTACCTGCAAAATAAAAAGACAGTTAGAGCGCATCGTGAAGCAGGCAACAAGCGCTTACTTACGTGCTTCCAGGCGCTTCTATTCATCACACGGGCTCCATCTTCAACTCACTTCAGCCCGCCATCCGCCATCGTCGGAACCCTGCAAAACAAGAGACATCATTACTAAAGACTTTAAAGACATAAGAATTACTCGAAACTTACCGTTCGTGCAGTAAACGACGGACAGCAGTCCTCTGAAGTCAAGAGGCCTGCTCCCCTTATCCAGTGAAGAAACTGGTTACAGCACCCTGCCTCGAGGCAGATGGAGAGCACGGCGTTCACTTACCTAAGGTGAGAGCGTTAACCTTTGGGGTTCTACAGGAGAAGAGAAAGGGAAGAAGAGAGAGACATTCAATAACCCAGTTCATTAATCCCACATTTTCTATCTGCAGACATCTTACCCTTCGAGCCAGACATACATTGCACAGAGGTCCAGCCCAAAGAGCCAGCCGTGTGTTACACATCACCTTTGAAGATACGGTATACGCCCAGTCAAGACCGGCGCCTCTACGGGAATCAGGTGAGCGTTACAGGCATCCCTTAGGGCTCTATCCTATCACCGTGGCTCTTTAACATCTACCTTGCCCATCTGGCCCACTGGATCTCCACCTACTCTCTCCACTTCCAGGGTTTTGCTGGCAACACACTGCTCTCCTTTCAAGCTCCCATCCTCTATCTCCCCTCCTTCCTCTCTCATGCCTAACTGCTATTCAGGTGTGGTGCTCTGCTAACAATCTCTGCCTAAATGCCAGTAAGACAGAGATCCTTCTCATTGGGACACCTGCGCCCCGTTTCTCCCCTCCACCCCCAAACTCGCTGGCCGCCTTGCTTGTGCCCCCTCCCCTCACCCTTTTGTGAGGCTAAAAACCTTGGGTTTATATTTGACTCCTCCCAGTCCTTCTCTCCACACATTACTGACCTTGCGAAGAAGTCCAACTTTCAGCTCCACCTCCCTTTCCTCACTTCCCCCAGAAACTCAACGTCTCCAGAGCTCTGGCCCTCTCTAGGCTTGACTACTGCAACAGTCTACCTCTCTCCTCCCTTTGCCCTCTTGAACTAATCCAGAATAGGGCTTGCAAGACTTATCCTTTGCCTCAAGCCTAGGCACCTCATCTCTCTGTCCTAAAATCTCTCCACTGGCCCCAGATGACCACAAGAATCAAATGCAATTCCCTTTGCATCATCCACATGGTGGTTTAGGACCTCTCTACATCCAGCTTTCTCTCCTTAAATACCTCCCTGCTAGAGTACTTCAGCCCTCTAGCTCCAACTCTTTGCAGGTCAGATGTTTCTCCAAGCAGAGAGTGGGAGGTAGAGCCCTCTCTTTTTGGCTGGATCCTGCCTCTGGAACAGCCTCCCCCCGTCCCCTCAGACTTTAGCCAGACCTAGGTTCTGTAAACTTCTCAATACTTTCCTTTTAATCCTCCTCCTCTCCTTTTTAATCCTCCTTCTCCACTCTTCCCCTCCTGTGCTAATATCCCTCTGCTGCTTTCACTGGTGCCTGGTCCCTTATGAGTCTTACTGGGGCCAGCCCTTCTTCCAACAGTCTCCCCAGCATCCCTTACCAGCACTTGCTCTCATGCACCCTTCCTTGGACAAGACTGATTCTGGTCCACCTCATTCTTTGCACTGTCCCCCACCCCCCTTAGTTCGCCTTGCCCCTGTAGCTCCCACCAGCACTTGCTCAGCCCCTTAGTTCCCCCATCCTCTGCACCACCCCCTCCCATCCCTGGCCATTTTACTCCTCCCTCCCCTGCACTTTTGTTCTCTGCACTTGCATGGTAAGAATTTCACAAGGCCTAGTAAGACTGTTTTTTCAGTTTTTCTTCCCTATTTACCACCCCCCTTTTCTTGTGGCGCCTGGAAACACTTGTGTATAGCTGGCATACAAATGTCCAATAAATAAACCTGGGGACTTGGCAGATCCTGAGCTTATGGAACAAGAAGTATTTACCTGAAGTTGCAGCTCTCAACCACAAAGAAGGGCTTAGAGGGCCAGTTTCTTGGTTTCCGCCTTAAGTCACCTTCTGCCATTTTCTTTCATTGGCTATCGCTGTTTGCTTCCTGCATAGCATCCTGGTAGTCCTCTAGGTTTGCCAGAGTCGTGGTCCAGTACTAGGTGTTTCCTGGGTGTCCAGCTGTTAAGGGTCCATACATACATGGAACCGATACATGGGGGCACAGAACTGCGAACTAGCCAGACCGAAAAACCCTGATGCCTGAAGTGACCTCTGCACCTGAGGCATCTGGATGTACTTCAACAGAACAAAGGCACACATCCAGATTGCCCAGCAAATTCAGGAATTCCTACGGATGTACCTGAGTAAATCTGAGCACGGGGATGGGGGTCGAGTAAATATACCTGTCCCTCGCCCTCAGGTCTTCATAGGGTTGTTTCGGTGGGCAATCCTGGGCTTGCCTCTTCCTTGCCTAACTTTCAACTGTGGTGTTCTTGTCAGGTAACCTCCTTTGGATCACCCCTAATGTGGTTGGATTCGGAGAACGTCTGTTAAGAACTTTACTTCTGTGCTTTTGTACTTATAACACTTGCAAAACTACCTGTTGGCTTAAGCCAAAGCTTGTTCAACTTCCTAAAGAGACTCCTAGCCTCCTGAAAAGACTTATTGGGACCTGTGACCTTAATGGAACTAGGTCCACTTTGTTCTAGCTATCGAAGGACTTTTTAATGATAGTATCTTATTTCTAAGGTGTTGTATCGGGTGTGGTATCGCCTTTATTTTCAGCCTATTAGTTCTCTATTGGTTACTTATCTGGTTCTATTTTTTTTTTTATTAACTTGATTTACTAGACTTGCAGAATTCTGAAAACTGTTTCTAAATGTACTTCCAAGGTGAATGTGTATATAATAGTAGTGAATGCTTTAGTGTGTTACTTACATATGGTTTTTCATTGCTAACCATTTTCGGAAGGCTTCAGTGAATTACTGACTGCATTTTTGTATATTCTGCCTACCTTGTATTAAGAGTGATCTGTGTATGCTTAACTGACCCATTCACCACTCGCATGTCTAAGCCTTGCTGTTTATACACACTACCAAGATATGAGAAAATAATTTTTACTCAAATGCGCCAACTTTGAAGGGTAAATTTGTTACGGTGAGTCTTCAGATTATAGATCCAATTTACAATTGAGAAAAAGGAAAGGGAAAAAAGCTTCATTACTAATAATTTGTTGTGTTTTCATAATGCTTTAATTTTTAGTTACCATCACATGTACAATTCCGTTATTGTTTGTTCAGAATTTTTTCCATTTAGAATTTTTTCACTCCAAGTGTTATCTTCACACTTAATTGTTTGATGAGCAAAAATTCTCAAAGAAAAAATACCACTTTTTTCCACTTAATTGTTGTTATTCCCACTCACTCGGCACGTGTTTCCCCATTAGTCACAGCATGGCACGTGTTTCCCCATTAGTCACAGCATTATGAAACACAACAAATAATTAGTAATGAAGCTTTTTTTCTTTCCTTTTTTTCAATTGTAAATTGGATCTATAATCTGAAGACTCACCGTAACAAATTTAACCTTCAAAGTTGGCGCATTTGAGTACAAATTATTTTCTCATCTCAATTTATTTTCAAATTATAACTGTGTAGCAGCCACACAAGGATTTGAGAAGTACTGTAAGAGGATTCAATTCAACACTACAGCTAAGTCAATGCCTAGTCTGGGATACTGAATGGAAACCCTTATTGATATATCTTTATGTCCAGTTCATGCGTTCTGGATGACTACCCCTATATAACACCCCTCTCTTGGAATCCCCCTGACCCCACTGAGCCAAGAAGTAGTTCTGTTTTGCAAGTTTAAAGGTTTATTTAATAATGTAAACAATATAGATATATATCACACTTTATAATAAATTAATCATTGGATATCACACTTAATCTGATCAGTAATCAATAATGGATAGTCTGGCACTAGCACACTTGTGAATAGGAACAGAAGAATAAGGTGGTAGAGAATACTTTATATAAGTTCAGATGGATGTAATGTTGAATGAAAAATGCAATACAGAAAATACTCAATATGATTTCAACAAAACAATGTAATCACTTTTCTCTGGCAATCCCCTCCCCCCTTTATGCAATGCAAGGAAATGGAAGGAAAGCACACAGTTCTCAGAAATGCAATCAAATGTAATTCAGTTCACCCCAGCAAGCTTAGACTACAGAAGTTTACAACACAGGCCCAAAATGCTTTTATATGTGCTGCCAATGAAGTGAAAAATACGCTAAAATGCTTTTAATTCCCTCTAGAGGTTCAGGGTGAGTGGTATCT
Organism: Ambystoma mexicanum; assembly: GCF_040938575.1. NCBI lineage: Eukaryota > Metazoa > Chordata > Amphibia > Caudata > Ambystomatidae > Ambystoma > Ambystoma mexicanum. The sequence continues at coordinate 970,912,262 of NC_090941.1, read as the reverse complement.
AGTTAATTTTGGTCCAGGCTCACTCTAGCAATGATTCAGGGATGGTTCTTAAGAGGCAAACGAATCTTTAGCAAGGAAAGCAAAAAAACTTCTGTTTTCACACGTGGAGAAATTTGCAAATCGCGGTAAATTCGCAAGTGCGTTTTTCGCGATTACAGAGGAACTACAAGGAGTAGCACTATCGTTTTGGGGTCCTAGGACAGCCTAAGATCTCAGCTTCCAGATGAAAGTTACTGCAAGTCTCTAGGACAAACGGTCACAGAGATATGAGCGATTAAATAAAGGTAGTTTTTCGGATTTGGAATGTTAAAATTCAAAGTGACAAGTGACAGTTTTGCAAAATGACAAGGTACAACTTCTAGGAGACAGTTCTGGTTAGATTAAAATAGATTGAATTATATTATTTTAACTAAGAGATTGGTTCTACACAGTTCTGCTAGGTACTCACAATATATTTTTGAAATAAATGGGCCTCGCCACGGATCTGGTCAGGTTTTAGACTGGACTCTGGTCTGGTCTCGGCACTTCACAGTGATCTGGGTCAGCTCTCTGGTTCTGCTAACAGTGGTCTGGGTCAGCTCTCTGGTTCTGCTAACAGTGGTCTGGGTCAGCTCTGCTCTGCCTCTGGTTCTGGATATTGATAGATTTGAAGTCTGGATCTCTGGATGTGGATAGATTGAAGTCTCTATGTTGGCTCTCTGAAGGTTGATGGAGGTAAAGTATGGATTTTCCCGGCAGAGCGTCCCGCAGCAAATGGATTTGACGGTCCCTATCTGTCCTGACTGTCTGCTTTTATGTGTTTTGAAAATGGGTGTGTGTGCAGCATCACTAGGCTCTACCCCTCTCCACTTCTCATTGGCCACTTCATCCTCTTGCCCTTGATTGGGGGAATGAAATGAAGTGTCATCATGATGAGGTCTGTTTATGGTACAGAGAACCCACCCCTGTCAAATTACACACAATCTATATTTTGACCCAAAAGACATATTTGCACAGGTACACATTTGTTTTAAATTACATGCACCCATCATGCATTACAGGAGGTATACCCTGTCCAAATCTGCTCTTCCTGGGAGCTTGCATTCAGAAATGGCAACCTATTTCACTTTTTGGTCAAGTTACCAATATCAGATTCTTACTCACATTTACCCAAATGTGTGCAAGGCATGCAGGCATTAATTGATGATGTATCAGACTTTTCACATGCATACATTTTAAGTAATACCCTCTTAACTGCTAGTTTGCCCCCAGATCATGCCACCGGTTCTAAAAACCTCTTAAAATGTGGGCAGAAAAATCACAAGAATTATGGTATCATTTAAATAATTATGACAAGTCCGTACTATGAGTTATTCATCTTTTTCTAAAACCATATTCTGGCTACAGGGGTGTGTCTTTTCAGGTCACATGGTACAGAAACCAGTCTTTCCACTTTCTTCAAGCTCAGCCTCTGTCTCCAGTTTCTCCCCCTCCCAGTTTCTGCCAAGAGGAAGCCATTTTTATTAACCCTGCAATAAACCATCTGCCTGGGCCCTGGAAGGCCCATTGTTCAAGAGGAAGCCATTTATGGCCACTTCCATAAACCCTCTGCCTGGGTCCTATGTTTAGCCTCTAGCAGTCCCTTGGTAATTCAATCAGAGAGGTGTCATATCCCTTTTGGGGGGAGCAGCAAAAGGCAGGTAGGCCTGGGAACACAGCTGCTGTGCAAGTCTCAACTCCTGTCGGGGGTAGCTGGTGGGCAGAATTCAGTTCCTTAAGCCAGGCCCCAGCTAATGTCACTTTTTGTTACCCAGTTTAAGTCAAGACAATGTTTACATATGCAGCTAGAATGCTGATTCTAAGTTCAAAACTATGACATTTAAACAATTGCAACCTATGTGACACTCAAAAGTAGGTCACTCATTTCTTTTAAACATTTAGATTTTTAGTGTCTTTCAGTCCAAATTTACTTAAACTGCTGAAATCCACAGCTCAGCCAGTCTTCTTGTAAACCTTCAAGTCACTTCAGAATATAACTTTACATTGTATCCACCTCTCAGTAAGTCTTTCTTTGGCATGCTTTGGGTTCATTTATTCAGTTTTACACAGTCTGGTGGTTTTAAAACGCCGGCTTTCTGATAGTGGTGAGTACTGGTAATGCAACCATTTTTGGGATTTAAGAAAATGAATTCCCCACAATTCTAGGTTGCTTTTGGCAATCAGCATTGCCATTCCCAATGATTTCAGACTACTGTGTGGGTAGTCCAATGGTGGTTTTAGGCAGTGCCCTTCTGTGCACATAACATCGGCATAAATGAGTGGCAGCCTATTCTTCATGCACTTCCCTGTGCATTTTCTGGGAAGCTCTGGCCATCATGATGTTTTCCATGTCAGTACTGTACAGTTTTTGAGGTAGGGCTTGGATGCATGGATAAAAAAATCCCACAGTACTCATGCAGACAACACCAAAATGTACAGAACATAACACTTTATAGAGAGCTGTCGCCAGGGAATAGCTTTAACTGGTTGCAATTCTTCTTCATTACACTACCAAGATAGTTTAGCTAAACATTGGTGTTTGTTGCTGTTCATCAGAACAGGAAGACCTTTTAGAATCTGTCCACAAGGCTAATTATGAAATTCCATCTTAACAATGACCCTCTACCTGTGACATTCCAAGCACCACCATCTCTCCTATCTCTTTCTCTCCCTTTAATGGTGGCACACGGTTGGAGGTCCTCTTGTCCTCCTTTCACTCACTTAAGACCATCAATGTCTATCTGAATGGCACCGTCTTAGTCCAGGACCCTCAGCCCAATCTCCTCCTGTTCGATAGGCGTCTCCTGCGTCTTATCAACATCACAACTTCATTCCTTCTCCCGCTACTCCTACCAGCACATCTTTGGTTCCTCTGCCTCCTCCTTACGCCGCTTCTCTGGCACCTTCCTCCTACTCTCCGGCTACTATGCCACCTCCGGCTACCACCTCTGCCCACTCTTGGGCCCCTCTACCACTTCCGCTGAGTGCACCTCAAGCCTGCACCCCACCCCGGAAGTCTTTCAAATGTGGCAATATGCTCCACATCGCTACTCTCAACTCTCGCTCTGCTGTCACACTCCTCTTGCATCTGCCATCTCCTCAAAGAACTTGACCTAGATGCCCTCGCTTTCACCTATACATGGTTCACGGACAGCTCTGACACTCTCCTCCCAGATGGCTACAAGATCCTCTCCGAGCCCAGAATCAACCAATCCGGAGGTGGAGTAGCTCTGAAAGATCTGCAAACAGTGGGTCGCTCCTTCTGGCATTCCTATGCAGGCCTACTCCTCCTTTGAATGCATGGTCTGTGGGCTCACTATCTCTCCTGACCTCTCTGACTGGGGCCACCATCTACAGGCCACCGGGCCAGGCTGCCCTCCTCCTTTCAGAGCGGGCTGACCTCTCCTCTTCTCTCCTTGCCTCTACATCTCAACTTCTCCTCGGAAAACTCAGCATAAACCTAGATGCTTCTAATCCCTCCTCTGGGCTCTTTCACAACCTGTGCAACACTCTCTCTCCATCCTACCTTCTGGTCCGGCACACTCTGCCAGACACACCGTGGATGTTCTCATCTCCTCTGACATCCCCCTCTCTAACCCTCTCATCACTCCTCTCTCTTGGACTGACCACTTTCTGCTTTCCTCTCACCTGAAACTCTGCCCCTCAGGCAAAGCCTGCCCTAGCATTGCCACCTACCTTCTCAGTCATTCGGCCCATGTCAGTGGATACATTTGCCTCTACTTTCTCTGCTCATACCCCTATGGCTGACTCACTGACCCATCCCTCTCTAACCTGTATCTTTCCATCTCCAACACTCTGGGCATCATAACCCCTGTGATGAGAATCCAACTGAAGCCTACCTCCAAGTGAAACTCTTGGTATGACCGCGACCTCGCCGCCCTGAAACGCAAGTGGAGGGCTTTGGGTGCATCCTCTGAAAACCTGGCCTGCCACCTGCTCCAAAGGCAATACAGACTCTCTGGCCTGTCCAAGAAGAGAGTCCACATACAAGCCTGTGTCTCTGCGGCCTCTAACAACACAGCCAAACTCTTTAAAATCTGCAAGGAGCTGGCCAATCCTTCTGTAGTCTCCACCTCTCCAGTTCCCTCCCAGGCCCTCTGCACGGCTCTGGCTTCTCACTTCGCCACTAAAATACTGGACATCCTGTCCTTGCTCTCCCTTTACCTCTCATGGCCCCCCTTTGGCTGCCTCTCCCTCTCCTCCTCCTTTCTCCTCTTTCTATCTGAAAACACATGATGATGTTTCTAGACAAGTCCGATCTATGAAAGTATCGTCCAAACCGGTGCTCCCCTGCTCCTCCAGAACCATCAAGGACCACATTGACGCCCTCGCTCTAGCATTGGACAATTTCTGCAATCACTTGTTCGCCACTGGATCTTTCCCCTCTCTCCACAGGCACTCCCTTGTGCACCCCCTCCTAAAAAAGCATTCTGCGATCCTACCTGCCTGGCAAACTATCGCCTGATCTTTATCGCTCCTTTCCTGGGCAAATGCCTGGATAAACTGGTCATCTCCCAGCTTACTCTCCACACTGGATCTGTTGGTTGTCTCCATGACCATAGTTTGACATCAGAGCAGCCAGGGGCATAACTGCTCTCCTGAACACCCGTGAAGATCTACTATCTAAGCTTGACTCGAGCCTTCCTTCTGTCCTCATCCTACTTGACCTTTCCTCTGCTTTTGACACGGGAAACCACTCAATCCTGATCACTCGTCTCCCTCAGAACCTGGGCATCATGGATCAGGCCCTGGAGTAGTTGACCTCCTTCCTCCTGGAGCGACCCTCCCAGGTGTTCTGGGGAAGAGGAAATCGCTGATGGGCCCATAGGTCAGCGCTCACCCTGCAGAACTTGTAAGACAAGATAGCTGCACCATGTGAGGACAGGGGGTGCAGGATTCACTTACTCCAACACAACTCAATAATGAGGACTCAGTAAGTTGGCAAAGGGAAGTCCGTTTAATGACAATTACATCAAACAGAAACAAATGGAAATCAGCAGCATTGCGATCACCTGTCTCGCTCCGACTTCCTCTAACTTCAGTCGAACAGCAATTCTTATAGGCAAAAATCGTCACCACTGACGTCCAATTTCTATAAAAAATCATCATGCAATATAATTGGTTAGGAATGGTAACTTGAGTATAGGTGTTATATCTGTATATGATAATAGGGCATGCGGATTGGATAGCTCTTATCGGGTGGGTGTCTACGCCCATCCCTCTACATTACGTGTGATAGACGTGACTACAACTACGACGTCCTATTGGTTACAATATCTATAGGACTCCAGATAATTTGGTTCATTGTGATTGGGCAGGTTACACCATAAATTTCCACTTTTAATTAGCAGCATGCAGAATGGACACCCCTGTGCGTGGTGCCCCAGGTTTCACCCTGCCTCCCTTACATCAATCAGCGTTTTAGGGCGACGTGTCAATTAATTGGCTAGGGATGGCCTTGAAACTGTAGTCTGTTATCGGGAAAAGTTATGGCATCCTCGGGTCCTGGATGACATCAGGCGATGGTACTTCTTCGCGCCTGGCTGGTCACGTGTTAGTTCACCATGAATCTGCTCCAGTTTCCAGTTTTTAGTGCATTTAATTCTGTGTCAGCCGAGCCACCTGCATGGACCCCCCCTTATCTTGACCTTCATGATGCAGGCTGGTATGCTCTGAAGCTGGAGTCTTGTGAGCTGACGCTCTCCTCCCCTTCCCTGGTTGACCTTGCTTTCCTAGGCATGAGCCGCTCTTTGTTGAGTTTCGATTCCGCTCCTTCTCTTGCCTTTGGCTGGGTTTCGAAACTTGGCCTGTCAGGCCTCTGGCCGCCTGGGTACATTTCTGATTTTACAAAATGGAGTCACACTTGTATAATGTGCCTTATTGAGGTAGATATATGGTTGGCGCTTGTCGCTCTATCGTCTACTAAGCATTGCAAGCAGTATCGATTTCTTAGCATCTTGCGTTCCAAGCCTATTTACACACGTTTAACAGGACGGTTGCTTCCATCTTGTCTCGTAGCACTGTTTCCTCTCATTGTAACATTGTCTCCTCTGTGTCTATTCCATTCATTTTCGTAGTTACTCGCACTGGCGTGTTATCTTCGATAGCTGCTTTTGTTCATTCACGGGTCTGTTCAGGTCCTTGTGTCAATTCCACTGGTCTTCCATTAAGGCTTTTGGGGTCTCTTCGTGGACCGTGTAGGTACTCCTCATTTCATATCAGCGGCTGATATGGCTGTCTGATAGGGTACCGTGCTGCCCAGGGTTGTCTGGTTATGGGTGCTTCAACCGGTATGGATCTTCTGATGTATACTGGGCAGAGTCCCAGTGCAGCTCTTTGTAGGTTCATTTGCTCTTCATACGTCACATACCTTGGCGAGTACGCTCCTGGTACCTGAAAATGAGAGGAAAGGGTGCAGGCCATGTCTGGGACCTCCTGTACACAGGTCCAACTTGGGTCCTTTTGCTCCACCACACCTCTCTCCATATGTGGTGTTCCCCAGGGCTCTACCCTCTCACCCTGGCTCTTCAATGTCTACTTGGCCCCTTTCGCCCACCTGATCTCTACATTCTCCTCTAACTTTTTGTTATGCGGATGACACTCAGCTCTCTTTCAGGCTCCCTTCAGCCGCCTCTCCTCTCTCTCCTGCACATTCTCTGCCTTAATGCTAGTAAAACGGAGATCCCTCACATTGGGAACCCTGCCCCCGCTTTCCCTCTCGCACTCTGGCCATCCTCCTTGGGTCCTCGTACTTTGCCTTCCCGTGAGGCAAAGAATATTGGTGTCATCTTCGACTTCACTCTCTCCTTCTCTCCTCACGGACCTTGCTAACAAGGCCCACTATCAGCTGCACCTCCTAGGAGGTATTCTTATTTTTCTCACTTTCCCCAGATGCTCACTGTCTGCAGAGCCCTGGTTCTCTCTAGGCTGGACTACTGCAACAGACTCTTTCTCAATCTGCCTTACTCTACTCTCCGCCCTCTAATCCAGAACAGGACTGCAAGACTTATTTATTTTATTTTTTTATTATTTGTGTTGGGTGTACAAGCACCTTTACACACATACACAACCGTAGACAATCATAAAAACAATTTACAGATAATAAAAAAAGGAACTGCAAGACTTGTACTTTGCCTCAAGCCCACGGACCGTACCTCTCCATCCCTGAAATCTCTTCACTGGCTCCCGGTGGCTGCATGGATCAAGTTCAAGACCCTCTGCATCGTCCACAAGGCTTACAGGGGGTGGGGCCTATACTACATCCAACTCTCACTTCCCAAATACCTTCCTTCTGGAGCCCTTCGCTCAGCTACCTCCAACTCTCTGAGGGTCAGTCGCTTCTCCAGGCAGAGAGTAGGGGAGTAGATCGCTCTCCTCTGCAGGTGCCTCCCTCTGGAACGCCCTCCCGGCCCCTCTCAAACTTGAGGCGGACCACTGGAAGTTCCAGAAGCAGCTCAAGACCTTCCTTTTCTCCTGTTTATCTCTCTTCCCTACCGGTCTGCGGTGTCGACTGGTTGCTTGGGTACCCTTAGTCTCACTGGGTACCAGGCTCCTCCATGGTCAGTCTTTCCTGCACTGCCTTCGGGCCTACTGCGCACTTGGCGCTGTAACTGTAACCTCTACAGTCCCCTGCCTCCTTGAACTTGCCCAGAGCCGCGCTGCCCTAGCTGCACTTACTTCAAGCATGCTGCCCTGATTGCACCTCCCCCTTCCCTCTACCTGGCACTTCCCCCCCCTGCACTTTGCTTTGTCGCACTTGCACAATCTGAATGACACATGGCCTAGTAAGATCGTTTGTCTTGTCCTCCCACTGTCTTCCTTCCCCTGTCTTGTCGTTCCTAGAAACACTTGTGTACAGGCGTGTTATAAATGACCTATATCATATCATATCACCAGCATTTACTCTTGGCCTGCGCCTGATAAGACAACAGCCGCCCCAGGTGATCAACTGTGCATTGCAGCCACTAGGTTCATGTGATTTGGCAGTTTCTCTGCCTGTTACCCTCTACTCCTTCCCACCCCTCTGAACCCCCAGCCCCCAAGTTGTCCAAGGCACCACCAGGCATCTTGACAAGTTTGAGGTCCCTAGGAATATGACACTGATAGTGGCTTCTATGCTCAATAAGTTATGAAGTAGGAAGAATCCCTGCCCATGACCCTCCTAGCACGGTGTCCGGCCAAAGGGTCAACTGAAAAGGATTGAATGACAAAAGGGTTGAGTGAAAAGGACCGAAAACGAAAAGGTCGATTTCTTTTTTTTTTTTTTTATGTATATTTTTTTTTTTCGATTTCGTATAGATAAAAAAAGTGGTTTTTACACCAAAAACGACCCTCAAATTAGACCCTTTTTTTCGGTCCTTTTGACTCGCCCCTTTTGTCATGAGATCCTTTTAACTCGAACCTTTGACCTTTAACCTCCTAGCACCACAAACTTGTTGTCCTCGACCTGTGCCTAATTAAACTGCCGGGAACCCACGTGACTGAGCACACTGCTTCCGTTGCACCAGGGTGTCCTCACTCTGGCAGCCTAGTGATCAGTGCATTGGAAAAAAGGCTCTACCCGTTGGCCTGTTGGCTCAACTCACCCTTTGTTTGGACCAGTACAAGATAGCACTTATGTACAGCTCCAAAAGACTTAACTGACAACAGGGCCACACCACAAGCAAGTACTGGACTCCCACCTCTATCCTTGGCTGGTTTGGACCCTACCGTCTCTGCCTGGAAGGTTTCCTGGCTTCCTTTGTTTCAAAACCTTTTGTTGGTTCTGGGCTCCCTTCATCCTTATGGTCCTTGGTTCTAGGTGCCTTTTCCTGTTCCCTCCCTTGCATGTTGAAGATCTCTCAAAACCCGACGGCTTCCTTTCCCATCACCATTCCTGCCTGGCGTGTCACGCTTTCCATACCCATGTTAGATTTCAAACTGAAAGCTTTGACTCTCTCCCAAATGGTTGTTACCCCTCTTTCTCCTCATCCTCTTTGTATTATAAAGCACCCATTGTTGGGGTTGCTACCATCCTGTTTTTTATTTCTTCTAAAGTATGGTGTTTTTGTTCAAAGCCCCCTTCTTTATCCAGTAAACCATGAATGCAAAACACAAAAATCAACCAGTACCTACAATAAGGATACCAGCATATCTTTGTTTCTTAATATCAGCTTGGTTATCGTGATCTGCTATGACATAATTTACTAGTCCAACCAGGTTTAAAGGAAGACTGAAACATACTCTAATTTAGCAGTAGCTGAGCAGTATTTTCTTGATTATATCAAACTTTGCATTTCTTGCTCATTGCTACATTTTGCAGTCGCAATAGGATCATTTGTGGAAGTTGATACTGTATTCATATCGAACTAATAAGGTATTGATTTTTGTGCACGTTCACCCCAATATGTTTTTTCTTTATTTTCCCGATTATTTTGAAAAGGTGCACTTGTGTCTTTGACGAACTATGATCGATATTGTAGATGGGAATTTACAATAGCACCAAGTAGGATGTCAAAAGCACATTCATGGCTGTTTTCTTTAACATTTTGAAAAATGAGCAATGAGCCTTTGTTAATTTTTGTAGGCGTCTTAGTTAACTTGCCAGTTAAGCTAAGTGACCAAGGTCATTGCTTGCACAATGAAGTATACTCGTCTGACAGAACCTAATCATGGTTCTCATCTGTGCAGTGGTGTAACGAAATCGCTGTCAACGTCCCCTTGCCCACAAAATACAATGAAGCCCCCGATATTCTTGTCAAACAGAGAAATGCACTGCATTTGGGACAATGTGGGCCACACTCTGTAGAGTGGGCTCACCTGAACTGAAAGGGTGAAGAGGTATTTTACATCCTAACATCTGTTGCAATGACACCCCACTACATACATTTTTCATGAAGATATTGCAGAACAAATATTAAAACGTATTTTAAATCTCAATCTGTTTGTTCATCTTGCATTGCGTTGGGCAGTTCAGTGATTTACCCTATTGGCAATTATTTCTCGCAAATGTGTTTTTTATTTGGTTAAGCCAATTTAATTTTTACCCCTAGGTTTCCTTTGTATCCAAAAGGAGGAGAAAAATTGCAGTTTGACTATGGAGTCTTTCTTCTCAACAAAAATATAGCACAGGTATTTGAGATTTGATTCTTAAAATTATTAGAATTGCACTTCTTTTTGTTGACCTAGAAATATCACTGCAGATTTAGTGGTCTGGCTTCCTGTTTTGCCATTAAGAAAAAAAACTATTGGAATGAGTGTGTAGTACTTAAGAAAATATGGATTTGCGTTGTTTTACCAGTGCACATTTTTTTAAAAATAATTTTCTACCAGGAAATTACTATGAAAAACCTCAGACATATAGGGGGCAGGGGATGGGTAGACAAAATCTACGTCGACAAAGGGACATGGAAACGAAAATGGAGTATGCTACGTTCCCCAAATGTTCATGTGAATTTCCAAGTTGCAAGTTCCCTTGTTGCTGCGTTTAGAAAAATTGAGGTTATGATGACCAGCAGAGCCAAGATTTATGCAGGCAATCTACTCACAATTTTGGGCATTGGGACCACAATTGCCTTCCTGCCGATTTACAACACTGCTTCTTTGTTAAGTATGTTCATCAGTATTCCTATGGTGCGGTCATCTGGAAAACCTGGATTCAATTCGTTTTGGCAAGTGTATTTTTTTTGGAGACGTTCGTTTACCCTCTGAAACCATCTTTTCTTTTCTATCTTGCAATTCCTCTTTACTCTCGTTATTATATATATATATATATATATTTCTGATGTTTGTTAATCTGCTTAGAATCACATGCTGTGCATAGGTCCGACATCCAGTGGTCACTGCGGAGTATTGCATTTTGTTTTTCGTAGTCGAAAAGGGGACGTCGACAAGGCGTGTCTGTAACACTATCCCTATAGTGACGTGCGTTGTACCCACAATCCTTCACGCGTCGAGGTCCCTCAGATTGTTTTTTTCCGCCCAGCTTATGGTCGCCTTACGCGGAGCTCCTAGAGAGACATTGCTAAACAATTACTACGGACCTCGGTCCTTAATATATACTTATTGTTAAATGGCTTTCCCATAGTACATGTGCATTTTAGTTGCTATCATTGGCACAATTAACTCCTTCAAATGGTTTCATAGTTCATCATGTGTGCACAGTTGGGAACAAATGTTTATTTGCGCTTAAAAATACTTGGTGTGAAAGATTATTACTTTAACTCCAACCGTTTTTTTTTAATGAATACCAGAAATCCCATGGTTTAAGGAGTCCTGGGGTTTGTTCTAGAGGGATTCCTCTGCCCTTTTGCTCCCTTGCTAGTTTTTTTTTAATGTTTTGTTTTCACTTTTTGTTATTACCTTAATGCAATTTTGGTAACTTTTGCAGCAATATGCTGAATATTTCAAAAGCCACGGTAGGGGTTTGTTATCACAAGATAATGCATGCCTTCCAAGTTGGGGAGGTGAGGGGTGGGGGTTTATCCTAAACTAGTCTTATTTAAGGCTGTCGTGTAGCTGTTTTCAAGTTGGAAACCTTTTGACAGTTTCAGAAATACATAATTACCGTCACCTTCCAATTAAAATGCTCGCTTTCATATCTCACCGATGCTGGGTACATATGTGCATCAGTGCTCTGTGTGTCACTTGTGTTGCTGCGGAGGTCTGCAGACAACTCACAATTTGACTTTGGGGGCCCCTTCACCATATCCTTATTTCTCCACCCCCAAACCTACTGCTCCAAATTGCCACTCGCAATGGGCTGCCATAATTGATTTGTTTTACACTGTAGCTCTGTGCATAAGAACCAAATGTTGCACTGAAGTGTGGTATTACTTACAGGGTGTAGTTTCTTTAAGAAAGATAGGCAAAAAAGCTACTTAACCACTGACAACATCAAAACATGGAGCAAATGTAAACTCTTGGGTCCTCCCAAGCAACTCAATTAAGAAGATGACTGTCACTGCTGCCACAGCGTCATGTTCCATTTACTGCTGGACACTTCTTGAAGTCAAAGCTGCACATGTGTGCACTGGGTGGAGTGAGTTTGCTCTTGCATACCTTTCTCAATCAGCAGGATGACCGAAGTGTAAATTCCATCTGTTTGGTCCACTGCGTCTTAGCATTGTTCCCTGTGGCGCGAGAATACGAGGTCTCTGCATCCTCACACACATCTTCTCTGCAGTCAGGGAAACCAAGGGTGTCGGCACTAGCAGGAAATGAATTACTTGTTTGTACTTTTTTCATTTTAGGGACATGGTCTGGGATGGATGCTGAAAGCGCTGAAATGCAGGCCAGCAGAATAGTAATGCCCTGGAGAGACAGCTGAGGCTTGGCCTTGGTAAGCGAGCCAGAGGGGCAGGAGTCTTGACAGGTGCCTCCTAACTAGATCAGCCCACACCCTACTTGCAATCTCTGCCAGGCACTCGAGAAAACCATGGAGCACATGCAACTTCAGATATGGTTTTGGCTTGTCTGGCTGCATCAGTTAGTTGCTGCTGGTGTCCCTAGGTTTGGCGAGCATGGGCCCACTGCTGCATCATGCTTGATGTTTGTTTGTTTGTTGGCCCTGATTGAAGGTAGTTTGTCATCCTGTGCAGAGGAAACATGTGCCTGGATAATTTGGGATGGATTTCTTTTTTGTGGGCACAAAAGATAATCTATTGGATACCTTTTTGAAGCTTTATATATATCACTATTTGGAATACATAATGCAAACCTGCCAATACATAAGAGGTCAGTTATTCAAGGAACCTGCTGAAGAACCCTGTACCTAATTGTGGTTCACAGGTGCCAATACCAGCAGATAGTAGCATGGACCTTTCACTTGCTGTTATTCCACCATGTCTGGCTTGAACTATCATTTCAAAGGATTGCATTCTCCCACAGATTCCTAATTTTGATAGATTATCCCCTCAGTTCCAGTTGCTTGGAAAAATGTGCTTGGAAAAATGTGACTGGGGGGCTGTTGTGCGTCTAGCCATAGTCTACTCGAGATCTCCAAAACTTGATGGCATGTAAGACGCTTCACCACCATACATAACTCAGTTCCTTTTTTCCCCATGCTCAGCATGCTGTTTCTGCCACACGACTCGAAATTATTTTGAAATGTCTTCTACGCCAGTATGTTGAGTCCCAAGCCTTTGGGATTCAATCGCTGTAGGGACTGCTACTTGAAAATGTCAGTCACTGCACCTGTACAGCATTGTTGTGTGGCGTCTCTGGGTGGAGCATGATACCGAGCAATGCAGTGCCTGTCAATGAACCCTGACGTCCCTGAGAGAGTCCTCAGCCAAACTGGCGCTAGGGAGGCCCTCTTTGAAACCACTTGCTAAATCACCCACCATATCCTCAGGTGCCGACACCGAATGGCCTACTGAAGAGAATAGACTGGTGCAATATATGAAGGCAAAAAGTCAGAGCTCGCTCGTGCAGTGAATTTCATCACTTTTCCATCACATCTTCCTTCAAAAAGCACAGGTGTCACTCCAAATCTTCACAGGACAGGGGTAACCCGTACCGGGTAAGGTTGGGAATTCCTAGGTAGGAATGGAAAGAGTTTAAGCAGCAAATGCTGCAGTTCTTTAAGAAGGCTGCGGCATGTACGGCTGCGGCCTCCATGCTGCCCCCAACAGCACCAACAGTGGCTCTTCCTGGAGTTTCCCTCGCCCAGGTTTCTAAGACTGCTCATACGCCATTGAGCTGGACCTCCTCCAAGCCAAACACCATCTCAGCGCCAATGCCACTTTTTCACTGACGTGCTGAGTGCTAAAACAGGGTCCGCCACTTTAGCGCAGACACCGGACCGAAGCTGCGTTCAGGTTGGAAGTTAGTTGAGGCGATGAGAATTCCTTTATATGCGTTTGAAAATGTTCTCCCTTCTTCACGGACCAAATGGTGCGATACCCTGCAAATAATTGCTTTATCCCCTACTAACGGGCCATATGTTGGCATAATATCTGAAAACTGTACAGGATCTTCAACAGGCTGGGCATTACTTTGGGTTATAAAAACCCAGACCCACTGCCCACCATAATGCCTAATGTTATCTTGTGGAGATTTCAGGTTCCACACTTGGCCAAATTGTGTGGTCTTGCTCAAGTCACTATCTTCCTTCTTTTTCCACTTATTGTTGTATTATCCTTGTAAAATCAAATTAAGTAGGAAGAAGCTAGTTATATGCTGGTGACCAAAAGGAAACTTGAGACATTTCACTACACGGATCAAGTGCCCTACTCCCCATCACCACGCGTCCTATTTGTAACAAATGTACTGCTTACTTTTGCACAGTCTTACAAAACAGTGCTCAAAATATATCTTCATGGTCAGCAGGCACAAAACCCATTGACTGCCTACTTGATTTACTAATGCTCTTCTGCGTATTACCTTCATTTAGAATGTCTCATTGTAATTATGCGGTTTACTGCCTATTTCTGAAAGAATAGGGCAGACTCTGTATCTGACACTACCAGTGGCGTTATTTTGAGGACAAAGATGATGAAAAAGTACCATATGTGACAGTATTTGATGATGATCCTCATTACCATCAGATGTGACCTGTCTATTATGAAGTTGGCAATCGGAGCAATGCAAGCAACAATGTCGACTTTAAATCGAAGCATCTCTTCATTTAGTGGCGTTTTTAAAGTAAAGACTGGCACGTTACTTTTTTTGGTCAAATTTGCAGCGTGATACCACTTGCCACTTATATTTATTTTTTTATAGTGCACCAGTTTACCACTGTAGTGGTCTCAAAGCACGTAATCCTTATACGAGTTAAGGAGAAGTATGTCCCACACCAGGGAAGGAAGAGCCTTAATCGGCTGGAAATCATTGACTGGAAAACTAGTGTGTAATATAAACAAAAGAATACCAGAGTGAATTTTGGCTGTAAAGGTGGTTATTCATTTAAAATGTGAAACTGAATGATGGAGGGAAAGAAACTGAGTATAGCCAGGTGTATATGTCCGGTTTGGATGAGGGGCTCGATATGTTCTTGGGCAGTCCTAAGTATTTCGTGGGCAAAGCTTTTTCTAGGTAAAGTCAAGTTAGGTTTGCTGCCCAAAGTGATAATACCAGAGGCACAAGTGTATGTGTTGAATATGTATGGAACATTGAAGTAAGTAGAGTAAAGTGAAACCCAAGAAGGATGGGTCTTGGAATGCCTAGGTTATAGAAATGGTTCAGGAGTTGTGTACATGTTTCAGGCGGCCCACGGATGCCGGATCGGGGACAGTTCTGTCTTACAAAAAGGCTTAAAAGAAGTATCTACAACATATAAAGACCATGGTTATTTTTTGTTGTTGCTTCTATTCTAAGGAAAATTAACAAGCTTTGAAGTGAACGAAAACAGACAGCATAATGTATGCACATGTAAAGATTTATTTGCCTTTATTTTTCTTGAATCTAATGATCTTTTGCATGGCTCTCAGGCAGGCTTAAGACCTACCATGGGAACCGAATCAGTAATGATTTCGGTTATTGCAGACTTAGCGTTGTGTCTTGACCGCAGAGAGGTAGGTGTCTTGATCCTCCTTGACTTATCCGTCCTTAGACCATAACATTATGATTCAACGGCTGGTCCAGGCTGGCATCAGAGGCAAGCCTCTTGAATGGTTTATTTCTTTATCTGATCGTGAATAGACTGTTTCATTATATCCTTTTTCTTCTGCTTCATATGCAATCACCTTCAGTGTTCCCCAGTGTTCCGCTCTCCTCTCCTTTTCAATTTGTATCTCTGCCCCCTGGCTGATCGAATAACATCTTTACTATACACTTCTATATGTATTCTGACGCCACCAAACTGTTTTTCCGTCTTGATTCACAGCTTCTGGGTTTTTCATCTCATCTTAAGAATGGTCTACCCGCAGTCTCAATTTAGATGGCTAACAGCCTCAAATTGAATGAGAGTAAGTCCTGGTCTTTGGCACCCCGGCCCCATTATGTTCTGAAATTCCTCTTTCTGGCCAGAGCCACTGGGGATCCTTCCTGTACCTGCCCCAGCGTAAAAAGCTGGGGGTTAAAATGTTACCCTCAGGATCCAGAGAGGCTCAGATTGCGTCTGTAGAGCAGGTTTTCACTGGCTGAAACTCCTTAACAAAATCCTGCCTCCTGCCGAGCCACTGTTGTCACTTATCCACAATGGGATCCATTGATTATTGCAATGGGATCTATTTAGGGCAACCTGACTATCTTATTCATAGACTTCAGATGTTGCAGAGTGCTGCAGCCCGCTTAGCTTTGGGGGCCACCAGATCTCTGCACATTGCCTTGCTATTAAATAAACTCCATTGGCTGCCAGTAAGGAGGCAGCTCAAATTTACATTCTTGTGCATTGTTCACCAGGCCGTTCATTTCTCTGGCCCCATCTTTTTACAACAAAAGATTAAAGCCTACATTCCTTCTCGTAGCATTCGCAAAAGTATTAAGTCTCCTTGTGGTCCTGCATTTCCACAAACCCAGATATGGGGGCCATTCCTTTTTGGTCCTGGCCCGAATCTCTGGAATGAGCTCCCACAGGCACTCTGTGATCTCCTAGACCTTCTGGGGTTTAGGAAAGACCATGCTGTTGGTTGCTTAATTATTTTCTTTGGTTTCCTTCCCCACTCTTTCCCTCTGGTCCCCTCTTTCCCTTAGCGCCCAGATATGATATATATATATATATATATATATATATATATGATATGATATTTTATTTATATCGCGTTCATACAGAAGTGTTTACGGGCGCGACGAGGCAAGGGGGACAAAAAACAACAATCTTACTAGGCCCAGTGACATTGAGAAGCAGGGGACAGGCAAGGGGGCAAGTGAAGGGAAGGGGGGAGAAGTGGAAAGTGCTGAGCAAGGCAAAAAACAACTGTTAGTGCAGCCAGCAAATTGGCAAGTGCAAGGTTAAAGCGCAGACAAGGGGTGTCTGGTAAGTGCAGGTAAGGGGACTGTAGGGTTACAGATACACACCCAGGTGCAGGTTTGCCAGGAGGCAGTGCGGGTGTGTGGCACGGTGGGCAGGGACCTGGGCCATAAAATCAGAGGGTAACCAGGTGCCCAATGCTGAAGCAGACAGATCAGCAGGGTAGAGGAAGAGAAAAGGCAGAAGCAAAGAGGAAGGTCTTGAGGTGCTTCCGGAACTGAAGATGGTTCTCATGTTTCAGAGAGGCAGGGAGGCTGTTCCAGAGGGAGGCCCCAGCCGAGGAGAGAGATCTACCCCCAACTTGTTGCTTGGAATAGTGAATGACCCTGAGGGAGTTGGTGGAGGAGCGAAGAGCTCGAGTAGGAAGGTATTTCCGGAGGGGGAGCTGAAGTTATTGTGGACCTAGGCCCCAGAAAGCCTTGTGGACAATGCAAAGATCTCGAATTTAATCCTTGAAGCCACTGGGAGCCAATGAAGAGATTTCGGGGCTGGAGAGATACGATCCCTGGGCTTGAGGCCAAGGACAAGTCGTGCAGTCCTTTTCTGGATGAGTTGCAGAGGGCGGAGAGTATAGGCAGGCAGATTTAGAAAGCGGCTGTTGCAGTAGTCCAGCCTAGAGAGAACCAGAGCTCTAGAGACAGTGAGCTTCTGGGGGAAGGAGAGGAAAGGAAGCATACCTCTGAGGAGGTGCAGTTGATAGTTTGACTTCTTATAGACATCGAAGATGTGAGGAGAAAAGGAGAGCGTGGAGTCGAAGATGACCCTGAGGTTCTTAGCCTCACAGGTGGGAGCCGGAAGAGGGCCAAGGGAGGCCAGCCAGAGAGTGACAGGGAAGGAGGGTGAAGGTGTGCCGATGAACTGAATCTCCGTCTTACTGGCATTAAGGCAGAGATCATGGCGGCACGCCACTCTTGGAGAGGCGACGGACAGTCCGAGATGAGAAGATGTGGCAGAGGGAAGCCTGAAAATGAGCTTAGTGCCGTCTCCATAGCACTGAAAGTTGGAGCAGAGAGTGGCAATGCAGTCGTCTAGGGGTGCCAGGTATTGGTTGAAAAGCCAGGGAGAGAGGTTAGACCCCTGGGCAACAGCAAAGGTAGAGCGTGGGATTGAGGAAAGGAAGGTCCCAAGTTGGACCTGGGAGGGTTGATCATAGAGGAAAGAGGTCCGCCAGGCCAGGGCCTGATCAGTGATACCCAGGTTATCACGGAGATGGTTGAACAGGATGGCATGGTTGACTGACTGTGTCAAAGGCAGAAGAGAAATCGAGTAGGATGAGGACAGAAGGGATGTTGGAGTCCAGATTGGAGATCAGGTCTTCACAGATGTTCAGGAGAGCAGTTTCTGTGCTTCTGACAGCTCTGAAGCCAGACTGATGGTCGAGACAACCAACAGAATCGGTGTGGAGATTAAGATGGGAGATGGCCAGCTTTTCCAGGAGTTTGCCCAAGAAAGGAGTGATGGAGATTGGGCGATAGTTAGCTGGGCAAGAGGGGTCGGCTGTGGGTTTCTTGAGAAGAGGGTGCTCAAGAGTGCTTCAGAGGGGAGGGACAGGCTCCAGTGGCGAAGGAGAGGTTGCAGAAGTCTGCCAGAGCAGGAGCAAGGGTGTCAATGTGGTCCTTGATGGTTTTTGGATGCACAGGGAAGAACCTGTTTTGACGGGATTTTCATGGATCGGACTTGTCTGAAAATCTCATCAGCGGAGAACAGAGGAAAGGAAGGGAAAGGGGGTGGGAGGGGCTGCAGGAGGGCCAGAGGAAATGGATGGAGAAGGGTGAAGAGGAGGAGAGGGTGGACAGGATGTCCTGGGTTTTTAAGATGAAATGAGAGGCAAGGGCCTTGCAAGGGGGCTGAGAGGCGACAGGAGAGGTAGAGAGTTCAGCCGAGTTGTTAGATGCCGCTGAGACGCAGGCTTGGATGTGGGCTCTTCTTAGTTGGGACAAGGAGCCCATGGTGCCTTTGTGGTAGGCCAGATTGTCAGAGGATGTACAGGAAGCCCGCCATTTCCTCTCAGCCACCCTACACTCACGTTTAAGGGTAGCTAGGTTAGAGTCGTACCAAGAGTTCCACTCCCTTTGGGCTTCAAGCGGATCCTCATGGCAGGGGCAAAATCAAGAGTGTCAGAGATAGAAGAGTAGAGAATGGAAAGGGCTGTGTCGGGATGTGAACCAACCTGAGGATTGGGAGAGAAAGTGGTGGCGAAAGCCTCGACAGACACTCGCTTCCTGGGTCGAACGACTGAGAAGGTAGGTGGTAGTGTTGAGTTGTCTTGGCCTGGGGGGTAGAGAGGGAGAGATGGGAGGAAAGGACAGAGTGATCACTCGAGGAGAGAGTAGTGGTCAGAGGGGCAGAGAGGGGGACGTCCGAGGAGATCAGAACATAGAGTGTGTGCCCTGCATAGTGTTGGCTAGAGACTCAGAGAGAGAATCACAGAGGTCGCGTAAGAGTCCAGAGGTCCCCAAGAAGGGGGAGTTGAGTGGTCGAGGCCAGGAGGGAGGAGGAGTGGTCTGCCAACTCAGAGGAAGGAAGAGATGTGACCAGGTGCCCGATATAGTGAGAGACTGAGAGAGAGACTGAGAGAGCCTGAGAGAGATACTCTGAGCATTCGGAATGCCGGAGGCAGAAATCCACTTTTGGAAGATCAGGGCTACACCCCCTCCGGACTGGGTGTATCTGGGTGCGGAGAGGATCTTGTGGCCATCAGGGAGGAGAGTGTCAAAGCTTGTGGCAGAGCTGGCCATGAACCATGTCTTGGTGAGACCGAGGACATTGAGGTCAAGTTCTTTCAGGAGTTGGCAGATGTCGGAGGAGTGTTTGACGGCTGTGCGAGAGTTGAGTGACAATATGGAGAAGACTGCCAACCTTGAAAGACTTCCAGGGAGGGGTACAGATGAGCGGTACGCCCTGCAGAGGTGTAGACAGAGATCCGAGGGCAAGGTAGCCAAGGAGGAGGCATAGGGGGAGTCAAGGAAGCCGAGGAAGGGAGAGAAGGGACAGCGGGAGAAGAAAGGAAATTGATGAGGCGTGGAAGCATCTATCAAAGAGAAGTTTGGCCTAAGGGCCTTGGACCAAGGCGGTGCCGTTCAGGTAGACCTTAATGATGACCTTAGAGGAGTGCAAGGGGGCCAGGAGGGCTTCCCAGCAGGTGCCACCATTAATGGGAAAAGAGGAGAAAGGAGAGAGCACAGAGACCATACAGGTCCATAGGTCTGGCGAGGGAAAGACAAAGAGGATGTCTGTGTGGAGGAAGCGCTGTTATAGGTGTCAGTGATAGGGAGACCTGAGTTAGAGACCAAGATATCCTTTTTGAGCTTCTTCCTGCCAGACTTAGTGAGAAGGGAAGGATAGTTGATGGAGAAACAATTAGAGAAGATAGGAGAAACAGAGCGCCATCTGTGAAGTAGAGAGAGGGGGAGGGGAGGAAGCAGGGGGAGGATCAGGATAGGAGCAGCGGGGCAAAAATGCACAATGCAGTCACTGGGCCAGCCAAGTTCAAGTGAAAGATAGCAAAAACAGTACAGCCAAGGGCATAGCAAAATGAAAATTGGTTGCACTAGGTGAAAATGCAGCTAAATTAACACAGATACCTTACTGTCCTTGGTTTGTGCGCTACAAATTATAATACATATATACATACATGATTACAAAGTAGCATTTCATCATTCCCCTGTAAGAGAACGGTTCTACATCATTTGAAGGGTCAAAACTAAGCAAAATGTTTGAGCACAAACTACAAGGCATAGTATAATTATAAGATCTAAAGTTAGTTAACTTGTTTTTAATGAAAATCTGGTGGAGGGAACACAAAATATATACAGGCATTAAGAGGTCAGATGTGGGTGGATCATTAGTATGGTGATCACCTTGGCAGGTATTCAGATGCTTGATTGTGGGTATAATTAGTGTTGGTGAATGAGCTCAATGTTCACATATCTAGATAATGGTGACTTACTTTTATACCTGTGACTTGATTAATGGATGTTGTGTGGCCCATACAAACTTGGAGCAGATGCAGTACATAGAAAACTGTAGCTCTAGGAGCAGGACTGTATTAAGGACCTGTGCTAGTCTGAGGCTCTTGGAGGACAGCCAGTTCAGACAACATGGTAGGATACCCTAAAAGGTGCTCTTTATTATGGACAGAGCCTGTGGCGTTCAGATCTGAGCCAGTCTTTAGGGGTAGGGTATTATGGACTGATGCTGGTCAGAGTACTAAATAACCAAAGGAATTCAGGTCTGATGCTACTGTAATGTCACAGCCTGTTCCCTAGATAGGATGGCACAGACCGAAGCTTTGCAGAGCACAGCCAGTCCCAAAGGCTATACAGTATTTTCATTGAAAAGATGTTACATTGAAAATGTTCCAGTGAAAAAAAGAATGTCATCGAATTTGTTTTTCATTATCTAAAAAAATATGTATGTTTGGGTGGGGTAAACAGTTATATTTGAAAAAAACGGGGTTTGGGTGGGGACCCCCTAATTAAAAAAAAATGATATGATATGGCATTTATAACGTGCCTATACACGTGTTTCAAATATATATATATATATATATATTTGGTAAGGTTTTTTTTTTAAAGGGTAGAAAACGGGTTGGGTGGGGGGGACCCCCCAAATAAAAAATAATAATGCAGTCATTTCAATGTACGCATTTTGTATGAAAAATGTAATTGATCTACATTAGATGAAAAATCATTCAATGTAAAATTTTTATATGAAACATCTTTCAATGACATTTTTTTCAATGCGTGGACATGGAACTGTCCCAAAGTATATGGGTTGGTATATAGTATCACAGCCGATTCCTCCTATGTCTAAGCACAGTAATGTCTGTGGGAGCACTGCCAGTCCCAGGAGACATGTTAAATTATGGACTGATGCTAATCTGGGAACATAGCCAGACTCCAGGGAAAGGATGCTCTGAAAGGAGGCCTGGGAAGGGCTTATGGGATGGTAGTTTGTGGCTATGTGTGCCCTGCTTGTCCCCAGGCATAGGATGTTACGAGTGAAAGCTCATCTCCGAGCTTTTCCAGAGGATACCCTTCTGAGAGGAGCCAGTCCCAATTGAACCTCCTTTCACACAAATGGCGAGCCCAGCCAAGCTAGAGCTGATCCATCCATCCATCCATCACATGGCGCAACATTTACCGGATGGCATCAAGGTGCTAAATGAAATACAAACCTTGATCCAGCCCACAGGGACCCAAACAGAAAGAGATTAGAAAAACATAGGCGTTTTCTGATGGCATTTAAAAAGGTTAAAGTTGGAGGTGATTCTAAGAAGGGTGGAACCTGGTTTAGGGCCAGCAGTAGAAAAGACTCAGCCATCCAGGCACTCCTAATGATACAGGGGACAGTCAGCAAGACAGGAGCCCGAGCCCAAGGAACACCTGTCGAGATGGGTAGGATTTTCTTTTGCAGTGATCTGCAGCCCTTTCCACGCAATGCACGGTGTATAATGCCTAAAGATTTTAATTTGATGCGTGCAGGAACAGGCAGCCAATGAGGTTCACAATGGCCTGCTGAAAACTGAGAGCATTGGGGGAATACCTTTTGGCTAAGAGAATAGCCACATTCTGAAGTACTTGCAGCCGATTCAAACAAAAGATGAGCAGGCGGAGCTAGTGAGATGGCATTGCAGTAGTCCTGCGTGCCATTTAGCAGGGCAGGAATAACTGTGGCATGCAAAGGATCCGGAATTAAAAGGATTATTTTTTATCAATTATTCTAGCCTGAGAAAGCCAGCGCTATAAATAGCACCAAATCTTTCACAATGAGATTTATTACTACCTTTGCAGAAACAGGGCGTAGCCATAGAGAAAGTGTACAGTAGTTCATTATCCACAAGGAAGAAGTGGAGGAAATCGAAGGGCGGCCTACCACAAGGACTTCTTTCTTGTCCGCATTGAGTCTCAACCAATTTTGGGCCATCCAGGTTTCCACGGCTTCAAAGCAAGATCGAAGACGCACGGCGGTCCCATTACCCTCCATGTCAAGCCTAAACAGTAACTGAGTGTTGGCATAACAGTAGAAAAGGGATCCATCGGAATAGATGATTGGCCAATGGTCTAATATCCATGTTAAATAACAATGTAGAGAGTGCAGAGCCCCGAGGTACTCCACAGAAACCGCATCTGGGTAAGAGTAGTATGATCGCAAAGGAACAGACAGAACGAGAAGATAGAAAAGACCTGAACCAATTTAGGACCGAACCATTAATCCCAATCTCCTACAACCTAACCAGGAGGGTAGTGTGGTCACTCGTGTCGAAGGCGGCAGAGAGTTGCAACAGAATAAGACCTGCCACACCGCCCGGATACTATAACAGATTCTGTTCCCATTTGTGAGCGGAAGCCGAGCTGCTACAGATCCAGAATGTTGACATACTCTAAGAACGAGCTTATCTGAGATGTAATTACCCCCTCAAGTAACGTCATAAGAAAAGGCAGTAATAAGACGGGTCGGTAGTTAGAAAAGATCAAAGGTTCCAATGTGGGCTTCTTGAGAAGCGGTATAACCAGAGCATGCTTAAGAGATTTGGCGATCTCTGATTTGATCGAGATTCGATTTTTCATTTGCTACTGAAAACTGCCCAGAATTATTTTAGAATGATCTAGACACAATCACGACTAATCTGCCTCATATAAATGTGTGCTTTTGAACTGTGATTGACCCAGCTGAAAGTGTGCTTCCTCACTGTGTTACACTGAACGTATCCGGGAGAGAGCTAGCGCTTAATTTTTGGCTTTTCCTTTTCAATCTGAGCATTGCACCAGGTGTTCTTGTGCACGTTGGCGCAGGTGTCGGTTTGTGCCAGCTCGTGTTCAGGGAAAGTTTTCCCTTGCGTAATACGTGAAATCTACTCTGACTTACTGATTCATCAGGTAAGCTTGGTTGTAAACTTTCTTGGAACACACTGTACCAGCTTGTTTCCATCATTATTCTGAATATTTACATACCTCCTAAGGATATGCCCTTATTCAAAGAGCAATGTCTGGCCCTACTTAATGGTCTAAACCTAAGTCACCTATTATCTTAGGGGATTTTAACTATTGGGCGGAAGATAAGCTTGTTAACTTGTTACTTACAGCCTTGGACACAGTTAGTTATGCCCAATGGATTACAGAACCAACACACAGGGATGATTACACTCTTGATTGGGTTCTCGCGCATCAGCTGAACATTTTGAATCCCACTTCTTCTAGTTGTCCATGGTCTGGCCACTTCATGGTCAATTTCACAGTGTGCCTTTCTGAAGCACATGCTCGCTTGGACAAATTGCAGAGAATTTGGGTAAAAAGTGTTGTAACTTTAAAAATGTGACACTGCTTAAATTCTCTTCACTCTTTAAATCCATATTGCTCCGTAGTGACTCCTTGGAAAATGATACAACTTTAATCTCTCATTTGTCATCTGTCGTCCCCTCTGTAATAGAGGTGCTAGCCCATTGAAAAGAAACCTAATTAAACCAGAGACCTTAAAGACCACCTGGTTTAATGATGATCTTCAGGCAAGACTGAAGAAAGGAGTGCTGGAGAAAGAATGGCATAGAAGCCCATCACCCTTGATATTAACCAATTATAAAAACGAATTCAAGAACTTTAAGAATGCATTATTGAGGCAACATCTAAACATTACAATACCAGAATCAGCAATGCTAAATCTAGTTCTGGTGAATTGTACAAAATCCTGGAGGAAGTTGAGGATAAGAGTGTAGATAATATCAAACGAGACTGCCTGGTGCCAAATGATTCAGGAAGAATTTTCTAATATAATCC
Organism: Ambystoma mexicanum; assembly: GCF_040938575.1. NCBI lineage: Eukaryota > Metazoa > Chordata > Amphibia > Caudata > Ambystomatidae > Ambystoma > Ambystoma mexicanum. Next base: position 970,887,557 of record NC_090941.1, on the reverse strand, counting down.
ATGGCCACGTGGAAGTCATTCATAAACTACTTGGTTCAAATGCCATGTTTGAAGAAAGACCTGCACCTACTGTTCCTATAACAGACTGACACCTGAATTTAATTTCAAACACTGCTCTGAAGCAGAGATTTTCAAGATAATCACCAATTTAAAACCTACATCATGCAAGGGAGACATCTGCCCTGCCAGAATCCTTAGAGAATCCTTTGTCCTGATGATCCTGTGAATCATCAGAATGGTTAATTAATCCTTTAGCGAGGGTGTGGTTCTAACTTCCCTCAGAAGCTTGGGTCACTCCTCTTTTGAAAATAAAGCTCCTTTCATCCCTCTCTAGCCAAGAACTATCACACGATAACCAATGTCCTGTTCCTGCTCAGGATCCTGGACAAATTGGCCTATATTCAGTTTCAGGATTTTCTTGAGAAAAATATCTTGGGCACACACCAATCCAGATTTAGAGTACGGCATGGGACAGAAACTGTCCCATTGGACCTCACAACCACCTTGACTGGCATAGTAGAAAGAGGGCATCCTGCATTGTTGATGCTATTGGATCTTTCTGCGGTCTTCGACCTGGTCGACCATGCTATTCTTGTCGACCGGTTGAAAGGTCTAGTGGGTTGTTACAACCTGACATCTGATTGGATTTCCCCCTGGGTTTCTAGAGTGGCAGTAGAGTATGTTCAATCTTCCCCTGACATTATCATCGCCGGAGTCCCACAAGGTTCCTTTATATCACCATCCCATTTAAATGTCTACGTAAGGCCACTGCTTGACTCACTGGGCTGCCTGGATGTCTGACACACCAACTATGTAGATGACACTCGGGTGATCTTTGAGCTATCAGGCAATTATGTACCCTTTGATACCTTGAAAGGCGTGTATGCTGCAATTCAGTCCTGGATGGTCTCCAATTCATTATTGTTCAAGGACAATAAGACAGAGCTTCTTATTGTGGCTACTGGGCAACGACTCAAGAAATTGAATGTTTTCCACAAAAGCGTTAAGATCGCTATTAATAGAACCATGGTTATGGACTGTGTTAAAACAATGGACGTACGCTTGAACGTTGAACTGAGTGTGAAGTCCCATATGTCACATACTCGTTCATCCTGTGGCTATTTGGACAGGCTCCTTAAACAAATCAGGGCGTGCATTTTGCTCAGCAATAGATGCATCCTGGGATCGGCCTTGATGACCTTGAGACTTGACTACTGCAACAGTCTTTTAATTGGAACATTACAGGGTAATCTTCAGACTACCAAGAATAGTGCAGTGTGAGCGCTCTTTGGTCTACATGAACAAGACCACATTACGGGCTCCAGAAGGACACTGCATTGGTTGCCTGTCGAGCAAAGGATCATCCACAAAATCCCACCATTGTTTTACAAGTGCTGGACCTCCATTGCCCCTTCATATCTCTGAGTGATTGACTGTTTATCATCCTTCTAGGCATCTTTGATCCAGTGACAATCACAAATTCAAACAACCTCGGTTTAGGTTGGCCACATTTGGAGGTGTCCGCTTTCCTGTGCAGGCCCACAGACAATGGAATGTGCTCCCACTGACAAGGAGTATCTACTCTTTCTCAGAATTTAAGGGGGCAGTAAAAATGTACTTGTTTAACCTGAAGCCAGGTTAAACATTTGGTATCACTGTGTTGCTCCTTTCCATTTTGACTCTGGCTTTTTTGTTGGTTTGTATTGTCTTTGTGCACCCTGAGGCCTATGGGCTTGTGGCGCGAAACAAGAAATAAATAATAATCTCGCCCGAAATAAGGGAAGAATTTTTTCATGTCAGCGATAATCTAATCCAACTGATTAGCCACGGATTACAGTATATAAGGTGGGATAAGATCTAATGGAGACGCAGATTTAAGACAAGAGACCAGACCAGCCACTTCAGCGGGTGTAATAAGTTGAAAATTAATGTTGCATCCCTATCTACCAATGTAACACAGGAGTCAGCAGGATCCGTCACTTGATTAGAAATGGAAATATTGTCTCTGATCTTAATCTTTTGAACAGAAAATTGGACGGACTACCCCATAGAATCTGAAAATCTGGAGCCAAATCTGCAAGTGTGGTCAAAAGAAGGCCCTTCAATGTCTGAAAAAGCTGCTTAGAAGTATTTCTTGCTGATTGAATAAGGTCTGAGTAGTACCTGCGTTTTAGCCACTTTCAGAGCTTGATTATGAGCAAGTAACTGGTTCTTAAACAGTGCCCTAAACACGGGATCATAATTGGAACGCCATTTACGTTCCCATTGGCGAACCTTGAAACGCAGCAGGCGAAGATCGGACCTAAACCATGGGGCAGTGGGTTGAGTAGCCCTGTGTACCAGTTTGAGGGAAGACAAAGAATCTGCAGCTTCTGAAATAGCAGCAACAAGGCAAACTAAAGATGAAGAGGAGAAGGCGTTTGACGAAGAGCAGTAGTAATTTGCAGTAGTCTGTTCTACCAGACTACCCGGCTCAATACCATTCCAGTTGCGCTGGAGCGACTACGGTTGAATCAGTGGAACGTAAGGAGATGGTAATTTCAAAAGATAACTGATGGTGATCAGTCCAACTAAGGGTTATAGATGGCCACAAAAGCAGGAAATGAGAAGGAGCAAAGACGAGGTCCAACGTATACCCCCTAATGTGAGTAGGGCCGCTTACAGCCTGATGTAACAACAAAGATTGTAAATCTGTAAAAAAAAAAAGGGAGCGTCGTCCGAGTTGTCTGCAGACTCCAGACGCACATTAAAATCACTGACTATAAACAGATTGCAGAATGTCGGTATCGGGCAGAAATGGCTGTAAAATAGAACTTTCTAAGCTCTGCCAAGCTCATAGAAGGTGAATGATGAACAAGTTCAAAGATAATGATGCAGAGATAGATACTCAAACTAGTAATGCTTCAATGTTACTAAACGTATCAAAAGGCACAGAAGTGCAGAATAAATTGGCTTTAAATTTAAATGTGATGCCCCCAACCCGGTTGGCAGAAGCGCAGCCCACATGTAAAATAGTGATCCTCTGGTAAGATGTGAATGATATCTGGGCCAGATAAGGGTGAGAACAGAGTCTCTAACACAAACAAAATCCGGCTCACGATCTTTAAGCAGTGTAAAAATATCAAGTTTGTGGGCTATCCAAACTTTTGCTACTGATGGGTGTCTATAAGGCATACCCAAACCTTAAGTTCCAAATAATTGAGAATAACGTTCACACCCTCAATGTAGCACCAGGTGTGTAGCTTGCTCCAATTATTGTCAAATTAATTGACAGAGTTTCCGAAAAGTAATAAGTCACTGACGACAAATGATGAATATAGATTTTTTTTATTGTGACAAGTGTTTCTGCCCCACTTGGGCCCTTTTAAAATAGGGCTGTCGGCGAGTACAGCGTTTGCAAGGTCCTTCCCAACAAGGAGGACCCAGGGAACGAGCCCTTCGATTTAGCATTCTTTCAACCTATTGGTATTGTCAGACGCAACACCCCTGTTTTGAAAAGGGCCCCAGTGGGTTATTACTTTTCGGACGCTACGTCAATTAATTCTCCAACAATTGGAGCAAGCTACACACCTAGCGCTACGTTACGGGTGTAAACGTGATTCTCAATTACTAAGGAGCGGGTGTTGAGTAGACACGCATACAAATAATTTTGCCGAATGAGCTTCTGCCTCTTATTTGGCAGTCGGCCCAGTCATACAAGTGGGCCAAACCGATGTAGAGAGGGCAAGAGATAATAAGTCTGTACATGAGTACATTACGACCGCTGAAGAAAGCAACCATAGCGCAGACTGGCCGCCGAGGAGCGCAGACGGCCTAGACTTGGGTGCGCACCTGGTCGCTGCGCTCCTTTGATCAAGGTAAATAAGGCTGCTCATCCTACTGCAATGCCCAATCGGAGTCCAGTCTCTTATAGAGAGGGTAGAGAGACTCTATGCTGTAGACGGGCAGCAAGTGAGGGTCTGAAACAAATGAAAGAAGGGATAATCAGCCGACACGAGACCCGGTTGTCCCTAGAGCCCAGGCAGACTGAAATGCCGTCAAGCGTCTACAATGAGATCAAAACCAACTCAAGGTCAAGTAACTAAGCAAGAAAACCAATAAAGTAATTATACGGTAAGCATGCAACTAATGAAAAAGAAGGCGTCCAGTCAGCCTCCAATGCCCACTGTACAGACAGCGGTGCTATTAAAAGGAAATCGAATAATAAGACAAAAGAAAATATTAAAAGAATAAAATGCTGAGTGCAAAACAGATCAGCCTTACTGAGGTGTTTCACGGAACACGGCTGAGGCAAGCTAAAGCCACTCTAGTCCAGGACAGGCAAAGTAGAGCTGCACTAGGTGAGCCAGAGGCTTACTAGCTGACCCAGTGCCTTCCCAACCCACCCCTGAAGAGACAGAGCTATGAGCCAACCGGAGCCACGCCAGCCCAGGCAAGACAGTTGCACAGACCAAAGGTCAAAGAATTCACGATGTTCTCCCATCTGGATCTGATCTGTTTTATGCTTCTTGCTTCATGTGTGAGGCTTACCACCGAGTCGCTTCCCAATATATGCCTCACTAGGCATGCTCAATCCTAAGGATCTTCAATTGTTAAGGATTTGTATGAAATCGAAGCCCAAATGAATCTCATCAATCTCTCCTGCCTTGACACCTAACCAATATCAATACTATTACTTTTTGTAGCCCAGCCAGAGGTGGTGAAAAAAGGAGCCTAGAATGTAAAGTCTACTCCAAGCAACAACAACCTCTCCCGAGATCTGTCAGCCTATAAGCACTTTGTGATAATACAAACTCATGCACTACATTGGAAATGAATGGCAATTCCATTATAAGATTGCACAAATGTAACATTATCATTACAAGTAATTACTGAGTTGGGTTGGTCTGTGTTTTTGCCTATGTTCCACTTACCTCTCACCCATCCTTTCTCTCACCTTCTCTCTACCTACACTACTGTTCCTGCTTTCTCTGTTCTCCTGCCTTTGATTTGACTAGTCTCCCTCTCACCTTCCCTCTCTTCCTCTGTTCTCAACTTCTCTTGTCTCCCTCCTGGTCTTTTTCTCCTCTGCTTCTTGTGCGCTCTCTCGGAAAGTAATTGCAACAAGAATACATAACTAGCCCTAACGTTTGGCAATGAAGAACTCTGGATGCTTTTACTGTGTTTGTACACTTGGGTAGTAGGCCATTGACACTTAGTGTAGCCTGCAAAACATGGTTTGTTGCCATGGGCAGCCCAACAACTGTGCTACGGGCCATTTATTTTCAGAGGAAAATGGGCAGTGGAGAGGGAGCTTGCAACACGTTTTTAATTTTAAATGCAAAATACACGATGGCCCTCTCCTATTTTGATGGTTCCTAGAGGAAAACTGGAGAGTGGGTGCAGAACGGGAGCAGATGGTAGGTAGGTTGCCAACATTAAATAGTGGGTGCAAACAGACGGGCATCAAAGAAGCCAACTATCTGCTTGGGATGCAGGCATTTACTGTTAAGTAACGACTGCAGTCCGAGCGACCAGATTGCCTGCTCCCCCTTCTTAACACTAAAATATGTGTGTTTGAGAAATGTAAAGCAGCGGGCATAATATACAAACTCTTCCAAGGGAGAAACTATATTTTGGCAACTTTTCAGAGGAGCTCAAAAAGTGGGTGCACATCGCCTTTTATTGGGCAAAATGAATACGGATCTGGCGCACTCCACCAGGCTTTCGTTCCTTCTAAATAGACCTCAGTGCTGTACATTTGCAAGGGATAAAAGAACTTGATGAGGGTGCCAGTACAATAAAACTGGTAAAAAGTACGATGCTGTTATGTGCGAAACCTACTTCTTGAATGTGTTATGTTGAATCACTGAATAGTTTTTGATGTTCTTGCAGTAAACTAACAAGATCTACACTTCACAAATCTACAGTTTTTATTAATGATTTCCTGTAGTAAATTGCAATAGGCAAGGCGGCATTGCACTTAACATTTTGATTTTTGTTTTTCCCCAGTCTTTGTAGCTGTGAACAAAATCTCTTATTTACTCTGTTCTAATGCTCAGTGCGGGTTCTGGATGCTAGTTAGATGAAAGCATTGGCAGATCTCTCAGAGAAATTGAATACATCAATTCAAATGATTTGACACTATGGGTAACAGTGCAAATGAATAGAGCCTTTCAAGTCACCAAGGAGCAGTAAAATGGTTTATTTCAAGAAAGTGTCAGCTTGCACTTTAGCATAGCAGACAATAGCTGGCACCGACATCTGAAGAGTGGTAGCATCAAAGGAGCCACTGCCTTTAACAATGTCTACACAGATGAAGAGGATGGCGAAAAAGCGAAATTTAAACTACCATCTTTACATTGCACTGGCATCTAAAAAGCAGCGAGTGCAGTCTTTTTTCCAATAAATCGCAATTTGCCTGGTGGGCTGTGTGCGATTTCAGCAAGTAATAGTTACTGCAACAGGGCATAACAATGTTATAATATGTGAACTGAAAAGCAGCCAGAAAATGCATTTGGCACTGTAAATAATAGTTGAGGCACGTCAATAAATGAAGTACTTGCCACTTGATAGACCAATCATTTGTTGGTTACCTTAGATTTGCCTAAACTACTGAATATTGTATTGGTTAAATATACCACCTTTTTGTCTTTCTACTTCCCTTTTGTGCAGTTTGAACGGTTTCTCCGCCATCAAGTTGCACTGAAAATCTTTATCCATTGACTATAATGGGGCTTTAATAATTTGGTATGTTTAATGCAGTACAAAATTTCACACAGATATATTTTGAAAACTTCAAAGCAGGCTTCCAGTAAATCTAAAGTATACTGTATGTTGCACATGAACCAAGGCCAAAGCTGCTCACTACTCCACCACCATTGTGGCATCATCAATTCCTGGTCACTCTCGACTGGTGTCATATGACCGCTTTTGAAAAAACCAACCCTAGATTCAGACGACCTGGCCAAAAAGAGGCCCATTATGAACCTCCTGTTTAATGGCAAAATCTTGGGAAAAGTAGTTGCTACACAACTCGCTAAAATCAAACAACTCCACCTCATAAATGACTATCAGTCAGGGGTCAGCCCAAAGTGTAGCATTGAGACAGCCACCGTCCAGGTGGTGGATGATACTCTCCAAATCATGGATAAGGGTGATTTATGCCTCCTCGTCCTCTTTGACCTCTAAGCTGCATTCGACACTGTCGACCACCGTATCTTTCTCTCCCTCCTTGCTGACAGGATGGGATTCCATGGCACTGTCCTGAATTGGTCTACCTCCTACCTCTGAGGCAGACACCAGGCTGGCCAGATGCACTTAGTGCATCCTAACCTAATCCAGGTCTCCTTCGGAGTCCTCCCAAGGCTCCATCCTCTCACCAATCCTTTTAAACCTTTACATGAATCCTCTGGGCACCCTCCTCAGCGATCCCAATATAGCCATCCAACAATACGCAGATGATACTCAGCTGTACATCGGAGTAAATAGCCCGCAGGACATCATTTGTCTCTGTGATTACCAAGCCATCATCCAGTCCTGGTTGTCGACTGCCTACCTCCAAGCTAAACCCATCCAAGACTGAATTAGTCCTCATCTATCCGCCCGCTAAAAACAACTTCAACAATGGCTCAATGCTACGCACCTAGAAGGATTTGATCCACAACTCTCAGAATCGTTAGGCTTCACCATTGACAGCAATCTGTCCTTTCAGAAACACACAGCCAAGAAGGCCCAAATAGCCTGCCTCAGAATCTCGACCCTTTGAAAAATCAAACCCTTCATCTCGCTGCAAGACTTCCAGACCGTAGTGCAGGCCCTTGTGGTCTTGCACATCAATATGGGAAATGCTCTCCTGACAGGGCTGCCAGGTGCTCGCTTGACTCCCCCCAAAAGCAGTCCACCACGCTGCAACATGTCTTATTATGGGAGCACAGAAACTTGAACGATTTACCCCCATCCTACACGAACTACATTGGCTTCCACACTAAGCCAGGATACTGTTCAAGACTGCATGTACGATCTACAAAGCAGTCACAAGTAGCACACCATCGTACCTGGTGGCTGAGCTCCACATATCTGAAGGCGCATGCTCATCGTGCAGCAAATCAAACAACCGGCTTGAATCTCAATTCGTCCCCAAAGAGAGGACCTGCAACCGATCCTTCTCTTGTTATGCATCCACCCTCTGGAAGTCAATCTGGGTGTTGGCTCAAAATGCTCCCACAATTCTCCAATTTCTCAAATCCTTCAGAACATGGCTCTTTCAATAACACCTGACCAAGGACTAACTCCAATGGATGCAAGTCTTCACAGTACTGCCCTACTGTTAAGAGATGCCAGCCCAAACGTCGACTGCCCACACTGTGTACAGCACTCCGCTGCTCTTAAGATAGGTCTGCGCTTTTCACTATAAAATAAAATGAACATGTTTTAAGTTTAAAACCATGTGCAAAGTGCATGCATTGTATAAATTCTGCAAATATTTGCTTCCCAAAGTCCAAGTATGGATAAACCTGTATTAAATGTATTTTATTAGCAAAGAGGGGGTAAGAAAGAGTTCTTTACATTTTTCCATAATCTGTGTTGATTTTCTCCTGAACCCCTTATTTTGATGTACTAGCTCACCATCTCAAATGTTAAATGATTAAAACCGTCAAAAGGTCTACACATCCGTTCACTAGGCTATTCTGAACTGTGGGTAGCATGAGTTCCATGTTAGAAATATTCTTTTGCCCGTCTTTGGTTGATGCTGTACTTTTTCTATGCTAATTGCATTGGGCCCATTGTCGAGGTGATCGTCATTTGCAGTAATACTGAGATATGCTAAAACTAAAATGATTATCCAGACTAGAATATTTCAGGGAGTCTTGATTCGAGACGAGAAGTATGTTAAACTTAATTTAAAACTCTTCAGCAGCTCACAGCATCCAATAAACCATGTGAATCGATCTTAATGTACCACATATCCCAGGAAAACCTGTAATTTTGAGTAGTTCTAAAATTCTTTCTTGGCTCATCTGGCTTAAAACTTCAATCCTAGTTCACGGTCCCCTATGCTTCATATGCTGCTGATATCCTGCCCTTGTTGACTGTTAGCTGAACTTCACTCCATTTTCAATTTTTTATGATCATTTCAGAACCACAAGTTCAACCAAAGCCAGTGCTTGCGTCTCCACCCTCCGCTGAACTCTGACAGCGTCATCTTTTGCAACCTGCCCAGCACCTCTTCCAACCGAACATCAGTCTGAGCGCAACAAGTCATTTGTTTACTTTCTTGTAACTCTGTTCACAGGGTCTTCCGCTCCTTCCCTGAAATAGAAAATACATTCCTGGGTGTGCATTATATCCGCAGTCCAATATCAAATCACCAAACATCATACAACAAAGTTTATGGTATTTTACCCTGGTCACAACTTACTCTTCAGGTGGGATAATTCTTACCTCTGCGTCTATATTTGAATTGAGCATCCCTGCGCTCTAGTCTGAATATGCTTATTCTATGTCAAGATATATGGCGAGCAATATGAGAGTTCACTCATTATTCACCAGTAACAAAATAGAACCTCTTAAATTGAGTCATTTGACTAATACGCTGCCTTCAGAATATATTACAAGTGCTCTCTTGTTGAGAACTCCTTGGAAGCCATAGCTCACTTTGCACAATCCACCCCAAAATGTGCTATATCTATACCTGCCTGTTCCATAATCCAAAATACCAGCGTTGGTTGGGAAACAAGTCAATGGGCCTTCCTCACTTCACTGAGCAGTTGTTGCCCTACTGGTGGCTTACTTTCTTCCGTCACACAACCATACACCTTCATAAAGCTAACAGACAATTTAGATTTGTCTGGAGAAGATGGGCAGGCCATAGTCTATGAATTTAAATGTGCCCATCTCATGATAGTAAGTCACACGTTTTGGACCAAACACTTTGGTTCAACTCAGGGGCTCTGACATCTGATGCACTCTTACAAGACACTAAACATAACAGTAGAACTAGTTTAGGAGATTTCATCTTCAATATAAACTTTTCATTATCTGGCCATTCTGCAAAGATTTTGAGGACTGTGTTAACATCCCACAAAGTCTTGGAAGTCGATGTAACCTAATACCCTTGTTTAATCTGCGGATTGACAGGTATTCTCCCACATTGCCTTCTGCTAACTTTTGCACTGCTAAAATGGATGACTTGTATGCTCCGATAGTCCTAAAAGGCTTTCCCTGCTATTGAAAGGAGTGCTAAGAAATCCGGTGATTGAACTCAAGGGGTAGAATCTGGGCAAAACTCCTGTCTCACACACAAACTCGCGCGCACTCACACTTGTGCACTCGCGGCCTGCCACATTGCCCTGTAACTTCTAGCCATAGATGGCACGCAGGTTTCACAGATAAATCATGCAGCATACTCTGAAGTTTCTGTCAGCCTCGAGCTTTCCCTGAAAGCTTGCAGTGAATCAACCTGCACAAACGCATGCTTTCATGAACTAGATCTGTCAAATGATCTGGCCCTCCCAGCAGAATTCGTGGAAAATCTACGGAACAATGATCAACATTGCAGATGCTCCTTCCTTGCTTTTGCAATTATTCTTTCTGTTATGATGAATAGGGGAAAGGCATACAGCATTTCCTGACCCTACCCCTGAAGAAATATGTCTGTTCCCTGTATCTAGTCTCCAGCTGAACTACTTGGACAGTTGTTGAGTATTCAACCTGGAGGTGAACAGATCTATCTGAATGGGTCCCCACTAATCCTGAATCTGAAAAATCTGAAAAATCTATGTCCAGTCACGAGAGTCCAAATGAGAACAGAATTTCCAGGCTGCCACTAGACTGCTTCCACAAGATAAATTAAGACCGATAATCTGATCCCTGCACCGTAATGCCAGAAATACTTTGACCTCGGACAGCATTCTCAATCTAGTATACTTCAGAGAATGTATGTACCTTGCTCCCAACAAGTTATCCATCATCAGCAATATACAATTCACAGTACCTAGCCAGCAACTAAAGACAATGTGAATCTCCAACTCCTCTTTCTGCCGCCTGTGGCTATTGACCCACATGTGGTGTCCCCAGCCATGCTGGTATCCAATTCTGTGATGCTATCGGTAACGTTGCTGTTCCGCCACCCACATGCTGCAACCACCAGTTCAACTCCGACAAACTCTCTGGCACTAGATCTGTCATTAGGTGATATGATAGCTTTCCCCCACCCCTCTGAAGGTGATGGATCTTCACTTTCTTCAAGGCTCTGTAATGCTCCGCCCTGAAAAAATCACCTGAATAGAAGACATTAACCTCACTATCCTTGAGAGCTCCAGGGTTCTCCAATTATGTCGAAGAGCTGATCTCAAGACTTTATTTATCAACCACCTCTTTTGATCTGGTAACTCACTCAACGTATCCAGATATAATTCCCAGGTGTTCCATCCTCTTGGCTGGCTTCAATTCAGACTTTCCCCAATTTGAGGAAATGGACTTTGAAAGAAATTAGAAACCAAGTTTGCTTCCATTGTTACTTCATCCAGAGCAATAGTGATTATATTGTCTACGTATACGTATATGATCATTCAAATACTCTTATATCTCGCTGCCATTGCTCATGGCTTCAGTAGATTGTTAAAGGTGTAGAGGATAGTCTGAATGGAAGAGACTGTACCTCATTTTTCTCATCCAAAATGCAGGAACTTACTATGTGCATGGTATACCATGACATATGTGCCTTTGAGGTCTAACTTTGGTAACCAATCCTCCTTCCTTTGAATGTCTCTTAGCAGATGGAGTGCTTTAATCTTCAAATGATGATATACTAGCACTGTTTAAGTCCATGAGGTTTTTGACTGGTCTCACTTGCCTTTTCTGCGCACTCGCAATATATTGCTGCGGAAATTGCCCTCACATTGCGATACCTGCTTGTTCACCTTTTTGTGCCAACTTTTATTTCCTTCTCCAGTACCCACTATTCCTGCGCACTCATTCTGATCAGTGTAGGGACTCATTTGCCTTGGAAATTCATGGAATTCTAGACTAAACCTTCTTGCTGTCCACCTATGCTTCTTTTAAATGTGCCTGCGAGTTCTCTAAAATCAAACCTTTCCTGTGTCCCTCTGGCCCTCCCTGAGGTCTCACCTGCTGTAATGGCTGTTTGCATTTCTCCATTGCCACCCTCTTCTCTCGTGCAAAGGGAAGAAGTTATCTGGCTGGTTGAATTCCCAATATTCCTGTTGATTACATGGTTAGTAGATAAAACTCCATTTAAGCTCAGCCTAGAGTTACACAAGTGCAGTGTTTGCCATCCATGGGATCTAGAAGCCCACAAGTGCAGTTTTATCTTATGTTCATCTCAAAAACATAAAAAAGAAGGCAATTGTAGTGTTGATGCCAATAAGACAGATGGCCTGCTGCGTCTGTGTCTTGAATAACTCGGTTGCAGTCGCGGTACTAGAAAAGTTTCAATTTAGTCGAACGCTGGTTATGTAGAACTTTAATCTGAAAGGACTCGAAAAATGATGGAGTACTTGGTACAAATAGTTTTTGAAGGCGAAGGTCAGTTATCCCCAAAACTGCTCTCTTCCCAGACTGTAGAAAATAAATTACTCACATGAGAAACGAGCATTGACAACTCCAACAGTTTGGGCTTTTGTTTAGTATGTGATAGGCATTTACTAGGTACCAATATAATTGTACTAGTTGGCCATATGAATATGATGTGGTTATCTGGACACATGACGGCAATGCTTGGCAAAAGCCTATCTAATACCTTTAAGCACCAACATTTGGCTTAGTCAGTGCTCGGGTTTAACAGGAATTTAGTGCAAGGAACAGATAATAATCGTGAACAAAAAGTGTTGGGAGCGTAGAACCAAATATGGGTATGGTTTTCTGTTTAAACACACACAGAACTACACCTATGTTTGGTGCGAGAGCAAATGCAACCAATACATGATTGGATTAGAACAGTGATATGTGTAACAGTTTATTGAGAAGCCACCCTCAACACGGGCAGTTCCTTCCCTCCCCACTCACGTGATTATGCAACAAACTGTTCTCAGACACATATCATGCCCCTTGGATCCCTCTCCCCTGAGCTAACAATGAGCCAAGTACCAGGCCAGTGTACGGAAAATATATTGGTATTTAAATTAAAAGTAATAGAAATTAAAATTAGCACGACAATATTAAACATCACTTTATCCGTGGTACAACACAATCCACTTCACTCAGCATAAATAGATCACAAAAGCGAGTTAAAAAGAACACAGACAAAATTCCTACTTTCTGCAAGTTTCACTTCACAAAATAATTACGCTGATCAATGACAAAGGTTCCTATGTACTGTTGTGCAATTTTGATTTTCCTGCAGGCTTAAAAGGCTAGCAGTAGGATTTCAAGATTGGTTCAAATACACATGGCAATTATGATTTCGCCCACACCTTGGGTTTAAAATGAACAAAGGGGGATTTATCAGTTTGTTTTTCAGACCCCCTTGCTTTGGTCTGTGTTGGGAAGTCGGAAAGAAAAATTTGAATGCTTTGGGGAATTCTGGATTTCGGACCCCCCTTACTGAAAGGCCTGTAATGGGGAAGCTGGATCAAAAGGTTGGACTGATTTAAGAACAAAGGCACCCCTCTTCCTTAAAGAAGTCTGGGTCAGCTGGACAACAAGGATTACCCAATTAAATTATAGGCTATAGTTTTCAGCGCACACTGAGAAGTGAGCTTTGTTAATTTCGAATTGTAACAAAATTCATCCTGTAGTGATCTGCCAAATGGGTAATGAATTTAATTAATATTCCTGGTTACAAAGGCTAAGGATTGTGCCCCCCACCCACCCACCCACCCACCCACCCACTATAAAGGGAAAGGAATCAAGGCACCTTTTGGTTTTTCAGGGCTTAATTCTACTTGCATTGCAAGGCTCTGTTTAAGGTTCAGGAAAGCCTGCTGCATCTCAGGGCACTTTAGAAACATAGGGAACAGGTCTGGTCATTCCACTCTCAAAGATGGCATCCCGCTCTCCACCACAGGACCCAATCAGCTTTGAGGCCTTCCTAGAAATAGACAGCTCAGCCCAAATGCACTCTCAGCAAACTTCTCTGCTGTCTCCTTACAGCTGTCGGATGGTAGGTTTCAGCATCCTTCCTGATGGTCTGTCTCTTCTCTGTCCTTCTGTTTTTCTCCTTTTTCTGTCTGGCCCTGTCCTAGTGCAGTCCCCCCTTATACAGCAGCGACGATACCACCAATTGTACAGTCTTGATGAGGTACCCTGCACTAATTCCTGCCACTAGGATTGGACAGTTACCCTTCTCTCTCCTCCAAGCCCAGCCTCCAAGTCAGTATTGGTTTAGGGTTCTGGAGCAACATATGGCACCATCCTTTGTTTTCCTTTGAACTTTTTGGCAAAAACTAGTTATGTATCGCAACTTCATAATTTTACTAGCAACTGCCAGACTAAACATATTTTCTGATTCCGCTAATCATGGAGAATGAGATAAGCCAACCACCAATTCCGTACGATTTATCATGGCCAAGTGGCACATTTCAGCTGTTTCCCATAAAAAGTGCAACAATCATGAATATGTGAGTTATTGCGCGTATGCCCAATTTCATTTTCCACCCATTCACCAACTCTCACATTTGGAACATGTTCAGATCAGCCAGAAACCTAGCTTAACTGGCCATTATAGTTCCCAGAGACACACGAAGATGAATTGTATATCCCCAAAATCACCTGGAAATTACATAAAAAATGGTACATGGATGAAATCCATCCACCTTATGATGGCTGAGAAAAAAGACTAAGTTATAATAGTCCTTTTAAATTAATTGTACATCTCTATGGAGAGCGAATGGGAGGGCACTGCTTCATCCAGCACAGCCATCTGTCTCCCTGGGGCAGCCTGTGACCAGAGTTTTTTTTATGACTCTCTCTGAAGTTGGTAGTTTACTCTTTGAAGTTACAGCCCCCAGTCTTCACACCTTTTTGTCATGCTCCAGCCAAGTGGAACTTGCCCTCCAGTAACTGCCTTCAGAGCCAGCAAGTCTAGGGAACACTGGGCTTTCGACACCTTCAGCAGGACATTTTATTGTGGTTGGTCGTTAGATGGGAGATGTGACATCAAGGCTGAGAGTGGGAGTTTTCCTTGTGAGGTTTTGCACTCAGCCAGCAAGAGTGTCTGCCTTGGGCTGACATTTGTCATGAAGAAAAAGTGCTCTTCAAATGCCACTGGAGTTTTGTGGGTGAAAAATAATATAAATTGCTCTTTATCAACCCACACATCATGTTTTGTTTTCCTGACATTTTTGTGAGCGCAGTGATATTTTTCAGTTTTATTTTCTTCAAAAGGTTTTATTTGCACACACATGTGCAGGCCGTTTTTGATGCTGCTTATCCATTGGTAATGACTGGTGGGAGACCCCTTTCGACATGGCTCTTTCATTTTTTACTTGAAAAACAAAACATGAGTCCAGGCTGTTTTTGTTTAAGAGGCCTGCCAATACGGAAAATATATTGGTATTTATTTAAATTAAAAGTAATAGAAATTAGTGTCTTTTACACTATCCCTATCGTGACGTGTAGTGTACCCAAAATCCCTCACGTGCCGACATCCCTCAGATAACTGGTCGCCCTATAGCGGAGCTCTTCATAAGAGACATTGTTCATCTTAATACCGACTTTGTCGGTTATTTCCCCATAAGTCACTTTGACGGCGATTCAAGCAACTTTGACGAAGACTGCAGGAAGTTTCTACAGCGGTGGATTTCGGTGCCTATGATCCGGCTGCTGAGCCATCCACGTGGCCGGGCCCTCTGGCCGGCCTACACAGTAGGGAGAGTGGGGTTGGGGTGGCCATATCTTTTTATGTCTCTCCTTTTTACCCCTCTTTGCCCTCTAGGTCTGGTCATCTTTATCTATTGTTTTCGCTATGGAAAAGACACCATTTAGGTTCTGCTCTAAGTGTAGGGTCAGGTACCTGTGGAAAGACTAGCACAGTACATGTTATTCTTGTCTACCCATAGATCACAACGAGAAGCGGTGTGCGGCCTGTAGACTCCTTCCACCTATAACCCTTAAGGAGCACCGTGTAAAGTGGTGGGCCACGTACGGCATGTCGCGGGCTTAACCCTCTTCCCCCACCGCCACGCCCGCCGAAAGTGACGGGAGTATTGATGATGACCAGACATCCGTGTTTGATGTCATCGACATTGAGGCGGACACTTCTAGGTCCGCCACGCCCATCCCCGACCCCCTTAGGCTGACGTAAGTCCGTTTTGGGGACAACACCCGGCGACAAGGGCGTACATAAACCACACACTAAGCGCACAACCCCATCACCGATTTCAACGTTTCTGCCGAAAAAGGTGAAAGCGCCAACAGGACTGCTGAAAATCTCGACGGAATCCTCTGATCTGGTAGATCAGCAGCCTCGCCCGCATCTGCAGCAGCGTTTTACGACTGGGCACTCCAAATGTAAGGGCGCTACCTCCTAAATCGGGTTTACACACCGAAGCGCGAACATCCGACGCTCCGGCGCCCCCTAATGCCCCGGTAGGCCCGAAACCTACTCCTAGGCCACCTAGCATTTCCGCAGGCGAAAAGTCTACCGCTAGGCCCTCTGGCGCCGCGGTAGACGATAGATCTACCACTGATCTGTTGACTTGCGCCGATTGGCTGAGATTGAGGAAAGTCTTGTGAGGATTACTTCAGCAGTTGGGCTGACGCCTAAGACACCGTCGAAACGCATGGAGTGTGAGCGAACAGGTCTAAAGACACGCCACAGCAACCCAGTACTCGCAAAACCTATAAGGACAGTCAGGTGCCTCTGTCCAACACCCTTGGGGACAAATTTCGACGCAAACGAGAGGAAGACAACGTTTTTCCACCGTTTGCCCCTGTTGGTCCGTCTAAGTGGACCAGGGAAAAGGTCGAAGGGTGCATGGACTGCCTAGAAAGGATTGTCTCTCTTTCAGCGAATCCTTCCCCTAAGAGAGCTTATGAAGACCCTCTTTTAGTGTCGGTTCCATGTTTCCCTGAAAATCTTGACTCTCAAGCCACTTCGGCTTCTGTCCACCTTGAAGATGTGGTCTAGATGGACACCCTTCCAAGACATCTATGATGAGGATGAAGACCCTTCCTTCCTACAAGACTACCCTGATGACCAGTCGGATGCCATGGGCAATTGGGAGGAGACCCAGCAAGAGGAGACGGAGCCATGGGTGCTCCCTATGCAAGATCAGGACACTGATGTCCTATGCCTGGATTCCCCTCCTAACACTCTGGCACGCCAGGCCTCGCCTGTGGACGATCAAATGGCTTTCAATGCCATTTTAAGGAAGACAGCAGAGCACTTTAAGATCACCACCCTGGAGGCGGTTCCCAAACAAGATTTTGTGGAGAATATTCTCAAAGAAAACTCCCCCCCTCAAGCCAAGCCATTCCTCTCCTGAACTCTGTTAAATGAAGGTTGGCCCCCTCCCTGGTCACACCAGCACAGACCCGGGCAGTGAATCCAAGAGTGGAAAAAACTATTTCGACCATCTCCTACTGACCCTCAATATATTAAAGGCCACGCAACCCCTGACTCCTGGAAGTGACTACCACCCGGAAACGGGCAGGGGTGTTCCCCTTGCTACTGGGGAGGCACCTCCGGATAAGGAATCTAAAAGGTTGTACACCTTGGGTAAACGGGTTACCTCGGCAGTTGCGTTCACCACACGCATAGCAGATAACATCACGTTGCTTGCCAGTTATGCAGACGCACAATGGAACCTTGTACAAGAATGTCTCCAGGAGGTTCCTGAACCCGCTAGCTCCAGACTATTCACCATTGTGGCCGAGGGCAGGCAGGTAAATCAAAATATACTTTAAAAAAACTCTAGACACTGCGAAGACAGCAGGCAGGTCCCTGGCCCAGGGCACATTACTCAAGCGGCACGCTTGGCTCCATAACTCTGTGTTGAAGCCTGAAACACAGGCCGCTCCTATTAACAAACCCATAGAAGAGACCAATCTCTTCAGTAAAGCGGTCGACGATGCTCTGGAGAAGGCCAAGAAAGAGCACGAGACTCTTAAGTCCTTACAACATATAACACAGAAGCCTTCCCCCGCCAGATGAGAGGCGGTTCTCTTCAGTCCTTTCAAGGCCAATCCCGTTCAGATGAAAAACTACAATACGTGGAACTGGAACTCTGTACAAGCATCCGGAAGCCCCGCCAACTACCTACCTAGGGGTCAGCTACGCAGCATAGGCAGAGGCCCCAACCCCGGAGGAGCCGCAGCCTATGGTCAGAAATGACCAATGGATCCAGGTCCCCTCCCATGTCATCCCGGTCCGGTGGCGCTTAACATCTTTCCTTGCAGCATGGGAGGGGAATAACTTCAGACCAGTGGGTCATACAGATGGTCGCCCACGGCTACTCTGTGGAATTCGCCCGACCACCACAGTTCAGACCGCCACGTTAACGACGCCTCACGCCGGACTATCTGCAGTGTACTTCATTGTACCCAAAAAGGACCTCAACATGCGCCCTGTTCTAGACCTGCGCCCAGCGAACAAATTTATAAAACCTCAAAGGTTTTGTATGATAACGCTACAGAAAGTGATCCCACTGTTGAAACAGGGGGACCACATGGCAACACTGGACATGAAAGATGCGTACTTTCATATTTCAGTGTTGCCAGCGTACAGGAAATATCTAAGGTTCATGATAGAGGACAGGCACTACTAATTCAAGGTGCTCCCCTTCGGCATTGGCTCGGCGCCAAGGGTGTTCACAAAGGTCCTGGCCGTAGTGGCAGCACACCTGCACAGACTATCCATCCCGGTCTACCCTTACCTCGACAACTGGCTCGTAACGGGGGACTCTTACGACACATGCTTTTTGAACACCCAGAAGACTGTAGACCTTCTGTTCAGTCTGGGATTCTCTATCAACTAGAAGAAGTCCAGTCTAGTCCCCAGTCAAGTAAAACCATTTCTGGGGGGCTCTAATCCAGACAAAGGACAGTCTCGTCTTCCCCCTCCAACGAGAGGGTTCAGAACATGCTTTTTCAGATCCCTCAATATGTAGCCAGTCGGGAGGTGACGGTACGCAAGGCCATGCGGCTGCTAAGTATGATGGCGTCATGCATATACTTGGTTCTCCACGCCCGTCTGCGCATGCGTCCCATGCAAGAGTGGCTCAACAGCCAGTGGTGTCAGGCAGCGGACAATGGGAAGATCTGGTAGTTGTCTTGCCAGCCCTCGTTCTCTCTCTGCAGTGGTGGTCGAGGGGAAAACCTCTTGAATGGGAAGTCCTTCACCACCCCCGCAGTGGATGCCACTCTCACGACAGACACATCTCTCACCTGCTTCAGCAGACAGTGCATGGAGTGTGATCCCTACAAGTAGCATCCAACCATAAAAATCTGCAAGAGCTATTAGCATTGTTCAAGGCACTAAAAGCCTTTCAGACTCCACTACAAGGTAAGACCGTTCTGGTTCTGACAGACAGCACGTCAGCCGTGTATTACCTAAACAAACAAGGGGACACACACTCTCCAGGGCTATCCAAGCTGTCCCAAAACATTTGGCTGTGGGCTCTCAAACACAAGATGTTTCTGTTGTCCCAACACGTTCCAGGGGAACTCGATCTTCTGGCAGATGTGCTCAGCAGAGATATCCCAATGCCCGTAAAATACGAATGACCTCTTTCGCAGAATGGGGCTTCCCAGAGAGCGACCTGTTCGCAACTCAGGAGAACGCCCAATGCCAAGACTACGCCTCCAGGTACCCCCATAACTACTCCAAGGGGAACAGACTCTGGATAACATGGTCAGATAAATGGGGCTACGCTTTGCCTCCCGCCCCCGACTTCCCAACTCAACAAGATAGTGCACAAGATGCACCAGGAACCAGTCACCATGATATTTGTGGCCGGCATGTGGGCCCGCCAACCCTTGTTTGCTCATCTAATGGAAATGTCCCTCTCCCCACAAGTAAAACTACCCTGCTCGTACAACATGTTGTCTCAGGACAGGGTGGAGACCCTACACCCATGCCCACAAACTCTGAATTTAGCAGCCTGGCTCCTGAGGTCATAGAGTTTGGACACCTAAAGCTCCCTCAGAGATGCGTGGACATACTCGGGGAAGCTATGAAACCTAACACCCGCTATTGCGGTAAATGTAAACGCTTTGTCATCTGGTGTAATACCAAGGGTGTCAATCCCATTGATTGCTCACCCACACACATTGTGCTGTACCTAAACCATTTGTTAGACGCAGGACTGGTCTTTAATTCCCTAAGGTTC
Source organism: Ambystoma mexicanum (assembly GCF_040938575.1). NCBI lineage: Eukaryota > Metazoa > Chordata > Amphibia > Caudata > Ambystomatidae > Ambystoma > Ambystoma mexicanum. Next base: position 970,867,284 of record NC_090941.1, on the reverse strand, counting down.
ATCTTGCTGATCTCTCAGCCTACACCACGTCACAAGTGTCATGGTGGAAAATACTGGTTATTAAGGCCTTTATGGAAGGGGTTAAGAGAATCCATCCCCCCGTTTCTCACCCAGTTCCTGGATGGGATCTAAATGTGGTTTTAACCAGACTCATGGGATCTCCCTTTCAGCAAATGCATAAAGCAAGTCTAAAAGACCTTACTTACAAGACGGCCTTCCTAGTGACTATCACTTCTATTAGAAGGGTTAGCGAACTACAGGCCCTTTCTGTTCTAGACCCTTGTTACAGTCCGCAGGGATAAGGTAGTTCTGCGCACTCATCCCAGATTTTCTCCTAAATTCATCTCGAAGTTCCATGTGAACCAATCGATCGAACTACCCACTTTCTTCCAGAATCCCACTTGCATTACCGAAAGATGCCTATGCACACTAGATGTGTGCAGGGCAGTCATGTTCTACCTGGAAAGAACGAAACTACTGAGGAAAACAAACCAATTTTTCCTTTCAGTGGCAGCTGGCAGAGAAGGGGATACAGTCTCTAAATCGGCTATCTCAAGGTGGATTGTCAAATGCATCACACTGTATTACACTCTTGCTACGAGAGAACTGCCCTTCAAGCCTAAAGCGCACCCAATACTCAGGGCACTGGGGCTTCTTCCATAGCATTCATTGCAAATGTTCCCCTAAAGTCCATTTGGAAAGCGGCAACCTGGAGTTCTGTACACACCTTTACAAAACACTATTGCCTAGACATTCATTCTAGATCTGACTCTCAGGTGGGACAAGCAGTACTAAAACATCTTTTCTCTACTGTTCCTTCTCATGACCCACCTCCAACTCCGGGTACTGCTCGTTAGTTATGCACAGCATGTGACTCTAAGCAGATTCACAAGCATCAGAAGACATGGCATTACTCATCGTAATAGCACTTCTCATGATTGTATCTGCTTGGATTTACATGCACCCTCCCTGCCTCCCCGCTTGGGGTGGAAGGAACATAGACTTCTTTCTACTTTCTCTCTTCGTTTACTCACTCACAATAGCCTTGAGCTCCCTCATGGCAGAAAAAATACAATCGGAGGGACTGCGGCTCTTGAGAGATTTTGGGTACACTACATGTCATGATAGGGATAGTGTTGGACACGCCTATGCCGACGTTCCCTTTCGGTTCCCGAAAGACAAGATGCAATACTATGCGGTTACCAATGCATGTTACCACATCTTCGCCATCATCTCACTGGTAAAATAGCTTCTTCAGTCCGACTCAATCCTTTGCATAAGGCCAAAATTAGAGAAGATTGAGGGCTTGTAGACATTGTACCCACTTTGTGAACAAACATGTCAGTCAACGTGTACTTGTTTCCTCTAGAGGAGCGAATCACTGGCCCGGTGAAATCGACTTGCAAATCTGACAAAGGCAGTGTTGTTCCCCTTTTTTGTAGGGGTACTCTGTGTGTGAGTGAACTGGGTTGGAATTGAGCACACCCAAGACATCCCTTTAGGTAAGTGTCGTGGTCCTGGCACAAGATTTCCAATGTCGTATGAAACCCCCTATGACTGGTAGTGGCCGCATCATAGGCGTGGTTCAACATCAGGCTTCGGAATGAGGTAGGTTCCACCTACTGGTCACAGCCAGATAGAGCTCTCATTACGAAGAAACCATCTTGGATCGGGAACATCTTGCAAAACTTGATCTTCTTTACCGGCATAATCCGACTGTTAGAGGAAAGCTTGCGGGGTCTTCAATGTGTCGATAACAATTCCCAATGATCGGGTCCTCTTTCTGTGCAGTGATCAAATCTGCATCTGGGTTATCTTGACTCCACTGGGCTTTGGAGAGTTCACTGTTAGTCCGAGGGTGTGTTGTGGTGACAGCCGCCATTTGGATTTCACCCAGCAGGGATTACGTTTCTATGCAATACCCCTGCAGAGCTCTGGTTTTAGCCTGCTGGTCAGCCAGGGCATTCCCAGTCTTACGTGGCACCTCTAAATTGGAATTACCTCTTCTCTTCTTCCAATAGATGGTCATCTCATTGGAGGTCACCAGATCGTCGATTGACTGGATCAGTTTGGCATGCCTTAGGGGTTGGTCTGATGGCACAAAGCATGCCTTGATTCTTCCAGTTAATCAGGTGCTCCACAAACCCATTCCTGACATAATCAGAGTCATTGATTATAACCAGTTCATTGAGTTGGTGGTACACTTCAGTGAGGATGGCTTGATAAACAGCCATCAACTCTGCAACCTGACTACCTCTGGGTCCTATTTTATAACCACCAAAGGGTTCCGGTGTATTGAGCGTGGCAATATGTAGAAGGTTTCCAGCCTTAACGACCTTACAGGGGGGGGGTACAGATCAGAGGTATGCCCTGTGGAGGAGAAAGAGGCCTAAGGGGGGCAGAGGAGGAGCAGGAGGAGCACGAGCAGGAGGAGGAGGAGTAGTAGGAGGAGAAGGAGGAGGAGAGAGAAAGGGCAAGGTAGCCAAGGGGGGAGAAGAGGGGACAGCAGGAGATGAGTGGAAATTGATGAGGTGAGGAAAGCGCTTATCAAAGAGGAGGAGATTGGCCTGGGGGCCTTGGACCATGACAGTGCCATTAAGGTAGACATTCATGATGACTTTAGAGGCGTCGAAGGAAGCCATGAGAACTTCCCTGCGAGTGCCACCATTAATGGGAGAGGAGGAGATAGGACAGAGCACAGAGATCGTATGAACAGTCCATAGATCTGGCAAAGGAACGACAAAGAGGATGTTCTTGAAGATCTGTCTGGAGGAAGTATTGCAGTAGGTGTCTGCGATAGGAAGACAAGTATTAGAGGCCAAGATATCCTTTTTGAACTTCTTCCTACCAGACTTGGTGAGAAGGGAAGGATAGTCAATGGAGAAGCAGCTGGAAAATATAGGAGAAACAGAAAGCGCCATGGGAGTGGAATCAAGGAGAGGATGTAGAAGCTGGAGGGCGGGGGGGACGCTAAGGCAGGTAGGTGTGGGAGAAGAGTGGTTAGGTCACTGGGCTTGCAAGTTACAGAGAAGCAACAGTATACAAGCACAATGCAGAGAATTTAGCAATGGTCAGCAAGATTTGACTTTCTAGCAAAAAGCATAAACAGCAAGATTTGATTTCAAGGCGCTTTCCCTTCAGAGACTATTCTTTCTCTGATTCATCCCTACATTTTCCTACCTCTAACTGTTCAGCTTCTATTTGCCTCACTCAAGCTTATTCCTTCCTTCTCTAATTCTGGTCAGTTTCTGAGAACCTGACTGTTCCTTTTCTACCTCATTTCCAACTGATTTATCCTCTGTAATAGGACGCTGTTATCCTGATAGAAGAGGTTTTTTCCTGAGCCAGCTGCGTCCTCTGTTGTTTCAGAGTACTTACCTGCTGATGTATCTGATCAGTCATTTTGGGAATCAAACCCTTTATTAATTGACTATTTTCAGTTTTCAATTGTTTTATTTCTGATTGGAATGTGATAATGTCCTCCAAAACGACTCTATTATGTGCAGCCTGGTCATTTAGCTAGCAGTCGGATTTCAAGATTGGTTCAAATACACATGGCAATTATGATTTTGCCCACACTTTTGGTTTAAAATAAACACAGGGTGATCTATCGCTTTGTTTTTCAGCCCCCGTCCCCCATCCCTCCCTTGCTTTGATCTCTGTTGGGAGGTCAGACAGAAAAATTTGAATGCTTTGGGGAATTTTGGTTTTCTGCCCCCCCCCCCCTAAGTTAAGCATATCCCTAATTTCATTTTCCACCCGCTCACCAGCTCTCACATTTGGAACATGTTCCGATCAGCCAGAAACCTAGTTTAACTGGCCATTACAGTTCCCAGAGTCACACGAGATGAATTTTATGTCCCCATAATTGCATGGAAATTACATTGAAAATGGTACACAGATGAAATACAACTGCCTTATGATGGCTGAGAAAAAGGCCTAAGGTATAATAGTCCTTTTTAAATTAATTGTACCTCTATGTACAGCAAATGGGATATCTCCTTCATCCAGCACAGCCATCTGTCTCCATGGGCCATGCTGTGACCAGAGTTTTTTTTTTTTAGGAGTCACTCTCGGTAGTTTGCTCTTTGAATTTGCAGCCCCCAGTCTTCACACCTTTTAGTCATGCTCCAGCCAAGGGGAACTTGTTTTCCATTAACTGCCTTCAGAGCCAGCAAGTCTGGGGAACAGTGGGCTTTCGACACATTCAGCAGGAAATGTTATTGTGGTTGGTCATTAGATGGGAGATGTGACATCCAAGCTGAGAGTGGGAGTTTTCATTGGGATGTTTTCCCTCAGTCAGCAAAAAGGTCTGCCTTGGGCTGACATTTTTTTCATGAAGGTCAGGTGGCTCTTCAAATGTCACTGGAGTTTTGTATGTGAAACATAATATACATTGCTCTTTGTCAACAAACACCTGCTTTGTTCTCCTGTCATTTTTCTGTGACCAGTGATATTTTTTGTTTTATTTTTTCAAACCGCTTTTATTTGCACACACATGTGCAGGCCGTTTTTGTTTTCAATGTTTAAAAATCCAGTTTTCCATGTGACTAGGATCTTTGATTCCTCCTTTTGTAAATTAAAATGCTGCTTATCCATTGGTAATGACAGGTAGGCCCCTTTCCATGTGGCTCTTTAATTTTTTACTTGAAAAACAAAACGTGAGTGAGTCCTGGCCGTTTTTGTTTCAGTGTTTAAAATGCTTGCCATTCATGTGAAAGGGAGTTCTGTTTGGGGCATTTAAATGCACCCCACATATGTTATGGCATTTACAACGTGCCTATACACAAGTGTTTCAAGACGCGACGCGCCAAGGGAGAGGGAACAGCGGGAAGACCGAGACAGCTATCCTACTAGGCCAAGTGTCATTCAGAACGCGCAAGTGCAGGGGAAGGTCGAAGATGAAAAGTGCGGAGTGGGAGGGGGGGGTGAGGACAGTGCAGTACATGGGGTAATAGAATAAATAAAAACAACAAGAGAAGTGGGAAGTAGGGCTAGGTGGTGGCAAGTGGAAGGGTAAGTGCAAACATCAGATGTCAAGTGCCGGTGGGGGACTGTAGGGAAACAGAAAAAAAGTCCCCAAGTGCGGGGGTTGCCAGCGAGGGTAGTGCAGGTGTGTAACTGGCGGCGGAGGGGACCTGGGCCTGAGATCAGAGAGTGGCCAAGTACAGTTTCAGCCAGGAATTCAGCATGGGAGAGGAGGAGAGCAAGCAGAAGCAAAGTAGAAGGTTTTGAGGTGCTTGCAGAACCAGTGATGGTTCTCATCAGAGAGGCTGTTCCAGAGGGAGGACCCAGCTGAAGATGATCTAACACCAACTCGTTGCTTGGAGAAGCGACTGACCCTTACGGAGTTGGAGGCGGATGAGCGAAGAGCTTCAGAAGCAAGATATTTCGAAAGAGCGAGTTAAAGGTATTGAGGCCCCAGGCGGCTTTGTGGATCGTGCAGAGGATTTTGAACTTAATCCTTGTGGCCACTGGAAGCCAGTGCAGAGATTTCAGTCCTGGATAGATATGATCGCTGAGCCTGAGGCCAAGGACAAGTCTTGTAGTCCTGTTCTGGATGAGTTGCAGAGGGCGGAGAGTAGAAGCAGGCAGATTTAGAAAGAGTCTGTTGCTATTGTCCAGCCTAGAGTGAACCAGAGCTCTGGAGACGGTGAGCTTTTGGGGGAAGGAGAGGAAAGAAGAATACCTCTGAGGAGGTGCAGCTGGTAGTGTGGCTTCTTCAAGATGTCAGAGATGTGAGGAGACAAGAAGAGTGTGGAGTCGAAGATGACCCAGAGGTTTTTAGCCTTGCAGGTGGGGGGCAGTAAGAGGGCCAAGCGAAGCCGGCCAGAGAGTGACAGGAAAGGAGGGAGTGGGTGTGCTGATGAGGAGAATCTGTTTTACTGGCATTAAGGCAGAGATCATTGGCGGCGCACCACTCCTGGATGGCGGCAGACAGTCGGAGATGAGAGAAAGAGGTGGTGGGAGAGAGCCTGAAAATGAGTTGAGCGTCATCCGCATTGCACTGAAAGTTAGGGCAGAGAGCGGCAATGCGGTGGGCAAGAAGTGCCAGATATTGGTTGAACAGCCAGGAGAGAGGTTAGACCCCTGGGGAACACTAGAGATATAGATGGAGATAGAGGAGAGGAAGGACCCAAGTTGGACATGGGAGGGTCGATCAGAGAGGAAGGAGGTCAGCCAAGCCAGACCCTGATCGGTGATGCCCAGATTATCACGGAGTCGGTTTAGCAGAGGAGATCAAGTAAGATGAGGACACAGGGTGTTGGAATTGAGGTTGGAGAGCAAGTCTTCACGGATGTTCAGGAGAGCATTTTCCGTGCTTCTGGCATCTCTGAAGCCAGACTAATGGTCATGGAGACAACCAACAGATTCAGTGTGAAGATTAAGCTGGGAGATGGCAAGCTTTTCCAGGAGTTTGCCCAGGAAAGGAGTGATGGATATTGGCCGATAGTTAGCCGGGCAGGAAGGGTCAGCAGAGTGTTTCTTAAGAAGAGGGTGCACAAGGGAGTGCTTCAGAGGGGAGGATAGGACTCCAGTGGAGAAGGAGTGGTTGCAGAAATCAGCCAGAGCAGGAGCCAGGGGGTTAATGTGGTCCTTGATGGTTTTGGAGGAACAGGGGTGAACCTGTTTTGGCGAGACTTTCATAGAGCAGCTTGTCTAGAAACCTTGTCTGAAGAAAATGGGTGAAAGGCAGAGAAGGAGGGAGGAGAGGTGGTGAAGAAGGGCCAGAGGAAGAGCAGGGAGTAGAAAGAGCAGGGGGAGAGGAGAGAGAGGACAGGATGTCCTGAGTTTAAGAGATGAAATGAGAGGCCAGGGCTGTGCAAAGGGCCTGGGAAGAGACTGGAGAGGTAGAGACTGTGGCAGGATTGGCCAGCTCCTTGCAGATTTTAGAGTTCGGCCGAGTTGTTAGATGCGGCGGAGATGCGGGCTTGATGTGGACTCTCTTCTTGGTGCGGACAGAGACGGTATTGCCTTTGGAGCAGGCGGCGGGCCAGTTTGTCAGAGGATGTACCAGAAGCACACCATTTCCTCTCAGCCACCCTGCACCTGCGTTTAAGGGTGACGATGTTTGAGTCATACCAAGAGTTGCACTTGGCCTTAGGCTTCAAGCAAATCCTCATCACAGGGGCAAGAACATCGAGAGTATCCGATATAGCAGAGTAGAGCATGGAAAGGGCTGTGTCAGGGTGCGAGTCAGCCAAGGGGTGCGGAAGTGTTGGCGAAAGCCTCAATTGACACATTCTTCATGGGTCGGATAACCAAGAAGGTAGGTGGCAGTGCTGGAGTTGGCCTGAGCGGTAGAGAGGGTGAGCCGGATGGAAAGGAGAAAGTGATCACTCCAGGAGAAAGGAGTGGTCAGAGGGATCGAAAGGGGGAAGGTCTGAAGAGATCAGAACACCCAGTGTGCCCTGCAGAGTGAGTCGGGCCAGAGTGGAGAATAGAGAGTGAGAGTCGCAGAGGTCAAGAAAGAGTCCAGTGGAAGGACAGGAAGCATCTAGGTGGATGTTGAAGTCTCCAAGAAGGAAGAGTTGCGTGGTTGAGACCAGGAGGGAAGAGGAGAGTTCCGCCCACTCAGGGAGGACAGAGATCTGACCAGGTGGCTGATAGATGCTAGCCAGAGTAAGGGAATGGCTAGGGGAAAGAGAGCCTGCAGGTGAGGTATTCGAAAGTGGAGTAGGTCTGCGTACGAATGACAGAGGCAGGAATCCACTCAGGGAAGATCAGGGCTACACCCTCTCCAGAAGGGTTGTATCTGGTTGCGGAGATGATCTTGTAGCCGTCAGGGAGGAGTGTCAAAGCTCATGACAGAGGTGGCCGTGAACCATTTTTCTTTGAATTCAGACATTCTTCATGTGCTTTTAATTCCCCTGCAGGGTTTTCTCACTTACACCCTTTGTATTGCTTAATCTATCTACCCCCCCTCAAATGTCCGTCTTTATCTTGTGCCCCCTCCTCGTCTATCCGAGTTTAAACAAGGCGTGTCACGGTCTAATTCTCTCGTCCCGTCCATTATAGCAAATGCTCTCGTCAGACTATATGCGAAGCCAGTTAGTTCTGAACTTTAAACCAATTTTATTGGAAGTATTTCTAGTCACTCCAGTTTGCTAATGTAAAACACATTCCAAGTTACTGCAATTTGCCTAAACACATACTGTCAACAGATTCATTGATTATCTGAATACGTTCGGTATTGAGTTTACAGGGACACCTGATGTTAACGCCATAGACTTTCTTGACGATATATGTAGAAAAGGGTACATTTGGAAATTCAATCTTTTAGGACCCCCGCCCTTTTGTTGAACTCCTATTGTATCCCCTCCTCCTTTCCACTCTTAATGAATTAAAGAGCTCGTGCATGGAGAGTTTGTAAGGGAAGGTTGACATGTTCTGCCGAGGTGCCCTTGCTCAACCGGCCGTTAGTATTCTGTGCATTCGTGATGCTGAACACCGTGTGTGGACAGGAGATGGCGCTCTAACATTGCAATGAACTGTCGCGCCCAATATATGGAGCCTTAACCAATAGCACAAAGTACCTTGCTGCCTTGACTTGGGCCATCAAAATAAGTCCGCTGGAAGGTAGAGGCGCAGTTTCTATGTATGCATTGGCCCCATGTGGTTACACGGTCGCACTGAAGCATGCTGCTTGCACTAACAGGATTCATGTGTCAGTCTGTCCGGCGCTAGCATATTACAGTTCACTCTGGTCATCGGCGGGCTGGATGGAGACGCTAACCTCGGTCACATGATGGCATCTGTTATGCTGGGTAAAGATTGTAACAAGGCCGGTCAAACGCATGTTGCCCACGGAGACCATGCTCATGATGGCCACGCAACAGCTCGGTTTGTCCGCTTGCTACTCATTTTTAGAGTACTTGAGCAGTACTGCGGTCAGAAACAAGTGCTGGGAATATGGAAATCATGACAATGATGGCGGAAACGTTTAGTCATACAGTGTATTAGATGTTCAAACCAGTATTAGCATTTGATGTTTTCTTATGTGCTCTGCGAACTTCACTCGGGGTCGGGACGATTTTGCCGAGATATGAACTAATGGGACTCAACAGGAACGGTGCCAATACTTTTCTTGTCAGACCCGCTTGACTTTTTTAGATGCCTGATGAAAGTGCGGGAATTACCCTAAATGAGAGCTCGCAACGGTCTTTCTCCATGGTCTACTTATGATGTTCAACTCCATTATACAGAGAAGCTTCCGGTATGCGTCCCTTGTCGTTCAAATGCCAGATGAATGGAATTCAAGCCATCAAATAGTGTTTTCTTCTTCATGGCTTAATGTGTTTGCTTTGTGTCTTACCGTGATAACATCGAGTTCCCACCTTTGCTTGTGAAATTGCCTTTTCACATTCGTGATATATCGTCTTGCTCCCTAGTTTTGTCAGAAAGTCGGGCCACAAGATGATCGCAGTTTTTAGTTGTTGTATAGTTTTGGCCACTGGGTGGTGTGGATCACACGGAAGCGGCGTCTCTTCCTAAATGTGAATTCAAAGCTTTTTAAAAATAATCCATCAAGTCTTCGAAAACGGCTTGGTGGCATTCGAAGGTAAAAACCTTTTACTGTTAGGTCTTTGGGGTTGTTCTCATCTTTAGGCTCACCGGAAGGACCTGCGATAGTCCCTCTCGGTGCCCCCATTGTATCGGGCACACTTGTGCCCACGTTGCATGTGAGGCTATTGCTTATCTAGAGGAACCGCGTTACCTTCACTTGTTTAGGAGTAGAGGGATTACTTTATCGTTAGAGTAGACCAGACCACCAGTGTGGTGAAAAGTTATACAATCTATTTCAACCTCAAATGTATTAGTTAATATTATGTATTAGAGCCATCCAAAAAGTGTTGACTTTCTCAGCTATTACCAGAGGGATGTTTTAAATTATTTCTCTCAACTCCGAAAAGCTTGCATGCTTCTACCGTATTTGCATACTGATATTCCTCTGGGCTACATGGATGCGGTATTGCGAACCTTGTGTGTGGTGACACTTGCCAATCTACTCACAGTATGTTGCATGTAGCCCTTTGCTCCATTTGGGCCTGGCTGTTGTGGGTTGCACCCTTGTCCCCCGAGGCACAAATAGACGCAAACACAATGGTGGAGAGGAATATTTTATTTAAAGTTCATGGACTTGCCTGTTCTAGACTATACCATCCAGCCCACAAGGGGGCTTTATGGAACGGCGTGAAAACAAGCCAGTGGACAAGGCATCCCTTGCTCAGGAGTGGGCTAGTTGGGTGAGAGAATGTTTGGAGAAGGAACTGTTGGAGGAGACGGTTAGCGAGAATGGGAGGAGCAGGAGGCAGAGACTCCCCGCTCCCTGGGGTGGAGGGTTGGTGGGACGGGGGCATATCCATGGCCTTGAGCAGACCCCAGGGCTAAGAAAACCTCTAGCTCGGCCGAGTATGCTAGGTGCAGTCCGGCATCGACAATGGCCCCATAGTGCTTGCCCGGATCACCCCGGGCACAAGTAGGGCGATGTGAGCTGTCGGCCCAGCCCAACATCAAAGACCCCCTGGGCCGCTAGTATGTCAGGCACTGGGAGAAGTGCAGGGCTTTCCGGACTAATGCATACGCCCATTTGTCTTATTTATTGAGTATTTGTTAGGCGCCTATACAACAGAATTGGGTTTCAAGGTGCCACAAGGCTAAATCTGGAGGAAACAGGAATTAATAACAATGGCAAAACCGCAAATATACATTTGTGGTCCTACTAGGCCTTGTGGCATTCGGACATGCAATTGCAGTGCATTGAAGAGAAGTGCAAATGATAGGGATGGGTGTGGGGGATGGACAATTGATGTTGGGTGCCCGGAAGGGAAGTGCCAAGGGGAGCCAAGAAGAGGCCTCAGGCTAAGTGCTTGGGCACACGAATCCCAAGAGTAGGGTACACAGTCGCCAACAGTGGCCCGCAGGGGCAGTGCTGTGGGGTTTGGGTGGGGGGGGGTACTGGTATTGACTGTAATACTGGCCTGTTAACCTGTGAGATCCAAGATTTTAGGGCTGGAGATATACGGTCCCTGGGGTTGAGTCCAAGGATAAGTCTTGCAGCCCTATTCTGAATTAGGTGAAGGGGGCGTAGCGTGGATAGGGGCAGATTGAGGAAGAGGCCTGTTGCAGTAGTCCAGAGCTCTGGAGGCATTGAGCTTCTGGGGAAAGGTAAGGAAAGGGAGAACGCCTCTGAGGAGGTGAAGCTGGAAGTGGGCCTTCTTGACACGATCCGAGATGTGAGGGTTGAAGGAGAGAGTGGAGTCAAAGATGACCCCAAGGTTTTTGGCCTTACAGGATGATGGGGTTAGAGGGCTCAAGGAGGGCCTCTCTGCACAAGATGATGCACTTTTCATGGTATATGCCAGTAACAAAAGCTTTGGGGCAGTGCATTCACAGATCCAGTGTGGCTAAAACCACTCAGTAGCTTTTGGGCCCCCACACACTTCAATTAATATAAGTAAACTGTGGTGATGGCACCATCGACAATACCTAATGGTTAAGAGACGCAGCCCCCACATGCTGGAGATCAATGCGGACAATAATCTGCATATCAGCATACAAGTATACAAGGAGTAGCAGATGCTGTAAAAATCAATGCACCTTTTTAAATTTGCTTCTCTTGAAAGTAAGTAATTTATGCCTGTGTACTACTTTGGTACGTATTATAAGGGTGCCGAATGCGGAGACTGACACACAGGTGGCATGGTGATTGCTAAAGACTTTTATTAGTCATGAAAATAGAGAACACCTACCTTTCACTAACTCGAACAGTGGTTTACCTGCCTCAACTAAAACACTAAGGCTTCGTTCAGAATGTCTGTGTAAACCAATAGTCCACCGTCCTGTGTCAAAAACCCTGCTTCTGTCCCTTACACTTCAGGGATCAAAATTGGGATTTGTTGACCAGCAGCAAAAAGCAAGATGCAAGCACTATTTTGTACTTTTCATGTTATCCAGTATGACCTAAATGTCCCTTACATACATCCCCAAACATACACAGTTAATATCACATAGCTAGGTTTATATGGCACTGCTTGCCCCAGGAATCAAAAGGAGCTCCTGGTAGCTGTTGGTTTCAAGCTAACCAGGCTCCCCTTGGCCATAACCAGGAGATAAATAAGCTCCCAGCTCCTGCCAATTTTGAACCCTGCACTTAAAACTAAACTGGAGATAAGTAGATCTTCTTGGTCCACAAGAATGATCCCGCTTCTTCTGGACTGGCAGTAGAAGTCCACTTCTAGGCTTTGATTTCTTCTTGGGGGAATGACTCTCTTCCCCTGGCCAGAATTGTCCTACAGCGCAAAAAGGCAATGTTCAGGCACTTTTCGTTGGCAGGCGCACTGCCTATCTTTTAACACTGTATCAAAAAGTCTTTGGCTTTGGTTACTAGGAGAATGGCCCCCTTCCACTGGTCTCTTTTCACTTGCTTGCACAATCCAACATCACCAGGGGGCTAAAAGACCCCCTTCTCCTGATCTACATTTGACATAGCTTTAAACACACAGTTTTCAAATGTTAGAAGGGTCCACCACCCTGACTACGCATCTTCTTTGATTAGACAGGGTGACTCGTGTTTCTTTCGGATTTCGAGTCCCAGACCCTGGTTTCTCTTTTGGTTTGACCCACATGGTTCACTCTCCTGCCAAGTATGACTGAGAGGAAGATGCCTCGCTTCTTGATTTGGGATCCAGACCCCGGTTTCTCACTCTTTTTTCGGGCCATTTGGCTTACCCATTCGCCAAGTACTGCCCTGCAGATGACTCATAAAATGATTGTATAGTAGTCGCGGGTAGTCAGTGGTTTCCCTTCTCAACCAGCTCTCTGTCTTCACATTCGGGTCCCAGGCCCTTCTCTGGTGGTCAGTGGTTTTCATTAGGCCACTGGGCTAAGGAAGCGTTCCTTGGATGCAAGACCCTCTCGCTGCCTGCCTCGCAACCCTACCGGCATCATTCCTGGCTCTGGGATCGGGTAGCTCTCCGGTTCTTCCTGGGGTTGGTCATCTCGATGGCAGCACCAGAGTTCCTTCTCCCTCGGTCAGTCGGCTGCTTGGGTCTGCGCTCTTTTTCTCTGCTTTACGGTCTGAATGCTACCACCAGACAGTCTGGTCCACCTGGTCACAATCACGTCACTGCATTGTTTGTCAGGCTTGGCAGGGAGGTCGCGTCTAGCTCGACCTCCTCTGGACTTCCACGGCTGCTCGCCAGCGTCCACCGCTCTGCATGGTTCTTATCTGGACACGATTTCAAAACTCTATTATGTCACAGGCTGAAGGTAAGTAATCCTTATTCTGTTTCCCTTTTATGGCACAGGCTCCACTATGGTGCAAAGTCAACACCTGTTGCAACAGTTGTCATGTCAGTCCTTATTCCTCCTATGGGCCCCTCACATCCCAGTACTTGGGTTAGGCAAACCCCCAGCGTTCTCAAAGATCTCCTTCATCCCTGTACATTTAGTTATGTCAATCTTACTTATGCCACAGACGTACATATATAATGGTTTGTGATGGAAGCGGGGCTTAAGGAGTGAAGGGGTGTATAGGGCATGGGTATTGGGTGTGTATAGTGCGTTCTTCCTAGATGTTCTCCAGTGTCCCCAGAGGGGAGGTCCATTCCCATGAGATCATCCTGCTGTGTATCGCCCGCATGGGGACTGTCGGGGTAGCAGCCTTACCACCCGGGCCCCAGGTAAGGGTCTCCCCCTGGGGAGAAGTGACCGACATCTCAGAATTTGTCACAAGATGTATAAGATCACTCAACACTTTGCCCCTTGTCAGTTCTACATAATTGTCATACACTGTTGCATTAACATCTACCCACTGTACTTGAACCATGTGTCCCTGCATTGTTCCTCACACCCTACATAAGGTTAGGTGAACTAAACAACTTGCTATCTCTGGTGGCATCTCTTGAGGCAAGAACAATCTAGGTTTGGCTGCTGCGTTAAGGAATCGATGAACAAAACAAACCAGGGTCACTCGATTTCTCTCTCCCCACTACCTGCCTGCGGCGAAACCACACATTTTCCTCTGCATGGTGATGCACATTGTTGGATTTATCTGGGATCACATGTGGATTAGAAATGTCCCTCTTAACTCTAGGCACATAAATATGAACACCTGCAGGTGCATGTTAGTAACGTTACAAGGCCCATGCTTTCGAGGAATAAAGCACATAAAATATAACATGAGAAAACAGAATGCAAAAAATAACAATATAAGGCATGTACTGCCTAAGCACTTCTACGCTTCCCTGATCTCATGGTGAAATGTGAAGTCGCCCAAATGGAGGTACGGATCCTAGGCAGGTACTCCCCTTGTCATTTCCCCCTCTTCTTCCTCCTGCAATTTGAGGGGAGTGATGGTACTCTTGTCCTTCCTGGTGTCGCTGAGGTGGATCCATGTCGTGCGCCCTAAAACCTCGACGGCTGTGAGAGTAGAATAGATCACTGCGTAGAGTTTGAGGAACTTCAGATCTTTCCACTTGCATCTAAAATTGCAGATGAATATCCAATCTCATGGAAAGCGCTGCAGTTGCTGACACAATGATGACTCTTCTGGTGCTGGCAATGACTCGTCTACCGGTGTGTTATCACATTTGTGATGGGGCCCAACCTGTTGAGATATAAATCTGACAGATTTTGTTAGTTCCCTAAGGTACCCCTGTAATTCTTCTCCAAGAATTTCAGCAGAGGTGTGTGCCTCGGAGGCTGTGCGTGCAGGTTTGAGAGGTTTGTGCAGCCTCCTGCTTGTGATTATTTCACATGGGGTGAGATGATCAGACCCTGACCGATTGTGCAGCGTGAAAAATTCAAGGGGAAAACATTGGAGCCAACTGTTATGCAATGTATAACACAGTTTGGCAAGTTTTTGTTGGAATAAACTATTCATTCCCTCCACTATCCCTTTGGCTTGTGGGTGGTAAATTGAGCAAAATTTCTGTTTTATACCCAATAGAGAATAGATTTCTTTGAACATCTCATTTAAAGTGAGTGCCATTATCTAATCTGATGGCATCACATAGTCTCTATTGGGGAAATACTTCACACACTAGAAATATAGCTGCTGATGGATATAGGGGACAAGCTTCAAGTCCTTGGGAAAAATGAGCAAACCACAGCAATTGAGTAACTAAAGTTACTGCACCTGTTAACCATGTCCACAAAGTCAGTGTACAACTGTTGAAAAGGCCCAGAGGGGCGGGGGCAACATGGCTTTGTGTTTTAAGAGTGTACATTTGGCCGGTAATTTTCGAAAGGAATAGAGTCAAAAGCTACCCTTGTCATTGACGCTCTGGTGGTCACCTTTTATAAGCAGTGGCGCTAGTATAGCATGTATCAGCTAGCTCTTAAAAAGGGAACACAGAGAAGTGGGAGTGTTTACAAACAACAACAAGGCATTTTATTTACACATAGAAAACTTCTTTTTAGTAAATCGTAGGTGACTGTTATTTCATGTATTGCTAATAATGAAGCAATACGCAGACATTGCTCATTCTTAGCAATACATGAAATAAGTCACCTACGATTTACTAACACACCTATATGCACAATCAATCTTTGACTGTATGCAATGCATATTTTCTGTGCCTATGATGGCATATGTTCGTTTTCTTTTTAAAAAAAAGTTTTATAAAAAAGAGGGTCCCCGCCCATATCTTATACATTTGGCTGGTAATACAATTTGCTATGAAATCACTAATGAGCTCATGGAGGTTGTGAATAAACCACTCCTGCTGCAAATCGGCGACAATGTATTTCTTGGTTTTGTGGGATAGTGCAACAGTTCGAGGGTGACGGTGAGCAGTTCTTGGGGCATAACTGGGTTTCCTGAAATGCTTTGCTTCCATATGGGTCAGTAGGAGATACAGAACAAACCTTTTTGTCCATAACGTTTCCTGCTGCAGAGCTTGTGCTTGCAGATCAATAATTTGAGTCAGTGGAATTCTAAGGGACTCTTATTTCTACTTGTAGCAGGGAAGGTCCAGGACACCCTGTGTCCTCTGAGTGTCTAAATAGGCTGCTTCATTTGCTTGAGTTTGCTGCACTGTTACCATAAGAAATTGGGTCTGTATTGTTGGTGTGAGCTGCACATTTCAGTACCGTGTGTTTTGGTTTTTTTAAACTCTTCACTGCAATCTGGGCTGGCCAGAGTGGTACTGTAGATGTGAAGAAAGCTGAATCTGAATAAATGGTAGTGGACCACCCTTGCAACAGTTCTAATGCTATCATTTCTGCTGCTTGTGCAGAGTAGCGCGAGGGCAGTGGCACTTTGCTAATACATGGTACTTTTCTGATTTGAGGCTGACTATTGCTGCTCCCATGTGCCTTATTCCCTTGTTCTGATCAATCATTGACGAGCCATCAACAAAGTGCACCTTCCCTGCTTCGAGTGAGTCTTCCTTAACGGGGGTTGTGTCCTCAGTGGTGTCCTCATATGTAGCACAATCATGTACTGTCATTTGGCTGTACTGGTGCTGCAATAAATGTTGCTGGATTAAGTGTGGCACCTGACGGTGTGAATGGAGCAGTTTGACAAAATGACTTCATATCCTGGTGCTCGGTGGGTGGTCGGAGGGAATTTTGACTTTTCTAAGATTGTGAAAACGGCATGCTCTACATAAAGGGCTACTGGGCATCCCATGGTAATAGTGGATGATTTCTGGATGGGGAATACAGCGGCTGCCAAAGACTGCTTACATGGGAAGTGTCCCTGCATGACTGGGTCCAGGAGACCACTGTAATAAGGCAGAGGCTTATGTCCCATGGAAGTCTTTTGCGCAAGGACAGCTGTCATCACCTGATCATTGGAATGTGAGAACAAAAATAAGTTTTTTTTAGTCTGGTGTTGCCAGAACGGGAGGGGGGGTTAGGAGGCACTGCAGTTTGCTTTTTTACGCTCCTTAAACGATTCAATCATGTGATCTGTCCCGACAATGGGCCATTTGTCTTTCTACGCTTCTTTAAGCCCTTGCAGTAGAGGTTTGATTCATGTGGAATAGTCCTCGACAGTTACATAAACCTAAAAACTGCTGCATCTGCTTGACCGTAGTAGGACATGGTGTGTTCTGTACTACCGTGGCCCTTTCTGCTGGTTTTATTCTGCCTGCCGATATGATCTGTTCTAGGTACACAACCTCTTGCTGACAATATTGCAGATTGTCCTTCTCCACTTTGTAACCCTATTCTATCAATAATGTCAAAAGTTTTACTAAGTCATTCCTGCATAGCTCTTTGGTTGTGCTACAGACCAGGAGTTCATCCACTTACTGAATCAATGTTTTCTGTTTTTGTTTCCTAGGTCCATTTGCAATACCTTATTAAAAATGCTAAGGGACTCTCAGTAACCTTGGTGTGTTGAAATCTTTGGCCTCTCTAGGTAAAAGATTTAAGGGGCTGGTACTCTGGGTGTAATGGGATGGAGAACAATGCATTCTTAAGATCTATGACGGTAAAGTAGGCAGCTTCTGTGGGGATGTTACACTGGTTCCATGTCATTTCACCACAGGATGTTTTTTCGCAGGGTTTTTTTACCGCAGATTTGTTTTTAGAAATAACTCATGGAATTTTTTTTGGGGGGGGGTTACCCTCCAAACGTCCATCCTCTTTAACTTTTTTTAATATACCTGTACACCCACACCCAATTTATATAATTATTTTAATCACCCCAAAAAAAACGATGCGATTTTTCGGAAAAAAAATCCACTGTAAAAAAACCCATGAAAAAACATCCTGCGATGAAATTACGTTGTACCGTTACACAAGATGGTGGCGGGATTGGGGACCACTGGGAACTCTGCTTGTCCAATATTGTTCAACAGGTGTAAGTTCTGCACCATCCTCCAGGTTGACCCTTTTGCTTTTTTCACAGGATAAGTAGCCGTGTTGCATGGGGATTCTGATGGCTGTATTATGCCTTGTTGCCATAAAGCCTATGAGGTGGACTAAATACCTTCCTCTGCTTCTCTGGACATGGGTTATCGTTTTACTCATGGCAAAACTGCTGCTGGTTTTAGTTTAATACGAACCGCCTGTATGCTTTTCAGGAGCCCCACATTGTGTGGGCTGCTGGTGTTCAACTGGCTGGCCACCCTGTCTATATCCTTCTGTAAGAGTAACAATACTGTATTGGCCAAGAGCAGGGTTTGCAGCAATTCTGTTTTCCACAACTACCTTGCAGGCTACAGAGAGTTCAAATACAATCTCCCCTTCCTCTTCATTGTCTTCGAAGAGATGTTCGGACACATCACTCAATAGCTGTGTTGGGTCAGTGTGTAAAACAGTGTGCCATTCAAGATACTCCTCATCCAAACCAGACAGGATTAACATGTCTGCCTTAGTAATTACTGCTTGAAATACATCTTGATGTGGTGCCTGGAGCCCATTCCTGTGGGACAGCTGGTCGAAATATAGCAACTCTGTAGGTACACGAAAAAGGTTTTCCTTAATAACTGGCACCCGCCCTGACAGTCGTTACCCCTTAGAGGAACAAATCTAGATGGAGTGATACGCCTTGCAGGGCGCTTTGGTCAGAGTGCTTGTATTACTGCTGCGGCTTTGGCGTGGTACGTGCCTGGGTTAGTACACACTATACCCTACTGAGGACAAAATGATAATGTTCAGCTTGCTCATGATATACCTACCCAGGGGATTAGCTGGAGTGTCCTGTGAATACAATAAAGGGGCTGATACTTTGTGGGTGCCTATGGTGATGGGTAAGTATTCAGTGAAAGGAACCGATTTGACAGCCCCAGAAAACCCCTGCGTGTCCCTTTAATCATATGTCCCGTCCCTTCATCCTTGTGGGTGTCCCCCAACTTGGGGACAGTACCGGAACATTTAGCAGCAAAAAATGTAGCTTCCCCGTTACATTTAGTACAGTGTGTAGGGGCGTTCCCATGCCCCTGAGACCCCGCCCTCCGACGCCTCACCTCAGTGACGTTTTCCACATGGATGGTGTCGAACCTAGCTGCTAGGCGCAGACTTTCAACCTTTTACATGCTCTTTGTTCTTTATTTTAAAACTCTTCTTCACCTCCCTTTGGTGCCTTGCCTCCCCCAGCGCATGTCGGCAGCAGGAGGCTTCATGAGATGTGCATCCTGCAATCACTCGTCCCTGGCCTTGTACCCCCCCATGTACTCTGCTTTGAGTGCCTGCAGCCCGACCACCGCTGGGACGCGTGCATGGCTTGCAGCGCTCTCGGTCACCGGGCCTTGAAGAAATGTCTTTCCCACTGGAGGGAGATCTTCCACTCTTCTCCTGAAGGTCATGTTAAACAGTTTGCCGCCAGGACTTCACGTTCAGAGAAAGTAGACCCTTTTTAGCAAGTCTCCTCAGCACTAAGACTCCTTCCTGGGGGTTTCCACTGAGAAGGGGACCGTGGATTCTAGATTGGGAATCTGTCATACAGGATCTGCTATGATGTACCTGAGACAGAATCTCCAACCCCAGGTTGTATTCGCAAATGCACAATATATCCACAGGGCTTGGGTGTTAACAAAGAATTCACTGTCTTCAACTACAAGGTTGTAACCATAATTGTATGATGCTGCGAGCTGTTCTCTCCTCATTTTTAGAAATGTATATTGTGTGAATGGATTTTAAATACTATTAAGCTATGCATTTAAAATTATGTAATGGTGTAAAACCAAATAAAAGTCTGATGACTGACAAGATTCTAGTTCTGGCAGACCCAAGGACAGCAAGGCTTCCGACTCACAAGCCAAGGGGCCCAGGGGCTCTTCCAGGCAGTCCACGGAGGGATGATCCAGTTTGTCGCGCTCTTCTGCCCCAGCAGGTAAAGGATCTTTGTGTTCCACCTCCAAAAGTCAGTTTGAAGCACGATCCAAAACGACTACCAGCTCCATAACTTAGGGCAGCCAGCCTACTGGAGCACCCTTGGAGGTCGTTTTGCAGGGCAATTCAGCAAGCGGGCAGAGTGCTCTAAGCCTACCGGAGCCATCTGAGGTTTACATTTCTGATTCAGGTTCTAGGGCCAAGGAGTGCCCTTTCATGTCTGAGCCAGCACGAGGCCCGGGGGCCTTCGCGCCCTTCCTCTCAGGGCGTGGCGCAAGGCAAAAAGATGGCAGACAAGCATGCGGCAGATCCCGTGAAGCCGGCGGCCATCTTGGACTCAGATTCACACTCTCCCGGTTCTTTCGCACACAGAGTGGGTTCTGAAGTAAGGTTCCAGTCCCCTTCCCTCAGGAAGCAGTGGCAAACCTTATGGTACAGGCGCATAGTCTCCACAGGATTACATCTACCCTTCGCAGCCTTAAGGCTACATGCCCCAGGCTCTGACGCTTCGATCAGGAAAAGGAGGCCCAGCGCTGCCTCCTTCTCAAGCGCTCCCTACAGATGACTGGGCTCCTCAAGGGTATCATCAAGGAAGTGATCCCTCAGGTGGTCCTCCGTCCCTGGACCCTCCTGGTTCCTCTGGTGCTGCCACTGCCTTTTCCTCATCTGGTCCAGGCCCTGCTGGTACATCAGAGCCCTCCTCCTCCTTCTCATCCTCCTTCTCCTCCTATGCCACCAATGCAGTAGTCTTTGAATCCACAGATATCTTCGGGTCCATATGGGGAGGCCTCTGGCTCCTCTATCCCAGAACCCGGACTCCCCTACGTCTGGGGGAAAAAAGAGGAGGGAGGGTGACGATGGCGTCCAGCACGAAGATCCTTCGTCCTCTGTAAAGGCATTTCATGGCTGTCTTCAGGGCCTTACCGAGTTCTTGGGGATCCCTCAGCCAGAGCAGCACCCCAGGAGTCAGGAATGTTGGCGGAGGTGCTGGCCCATCGTGCCACAAGCTGTTCAGGCATTCCCCTTCAGAAAGATTTCCTACAGTTGGCGACAAAGGTCTGGGAGTTGCCCAGGGCCAATGCCCCGATGATCAAGAAGTTAGACAGCCGGTTCAGGCTTTTGGATGGAGAGCCAGTCCTCCTGGCCTCCAACCCCAGCCACACTCTTCAGTGGTGGTGGCAGCCCCCTTGTATTCTACAAGATTGTCTTCCTCTGCAGGGGCTGCCCCAGTTATTTTTCCAAAAAAGGACAAAGCCCTTGAGTAGCATTTCTACCTCAACTCTGGTTGCATTTGCAGCAGGCCAGCACCCTCCTAGCTGCAGTGAACCAGAAGCTATGGTGAGATTGGGTAGTTCTTGCCCAACCTCCCTCTGGAGAGGCATGCATCCTTCAAGGCTGGCCTGGCGGAGGCCCGGGCAGTTGCGCTTGACCTCATGGAGTCTTCGGTCTCCAACATGGACACAGCCAGCAGAGTGCTGTGTCGGGGGTCAAGATGAGGTGCATGGCATGGATGCATACCACAAAATTCTCCTCTATTATGCAGGAGAGTATCCTGGATCTTACTTTTGAGGGGGTCAGATCTTTTTCACCAAAATAAGACCTCTATGCAGAGACGCCAAAAAGCAATGATGTAATGGGCAGGAAACAGAGTTCTCCTGTTGGGGGGCGGCTGGCTCTCTTTTAGGACAGCTGGAAGCATTGTTTCAAGAGTCCTTGGATCCTTTCCATAGTCTCCACGGCTTCAGTCTTCCTCCACCTTCGTCTGCTTCAGATGGGGTCCCCGGCCCTTTTACAGAGATCCTCTCTTTTGAACAGGCTGGCATGAGGGTAGTCCTGGGCCTGTCATTCTTCAACCTATCTTTACTGCTCGAACGCTTCAAGAGAATGACTCCAGCGCACATAGAGAAGTCTCTATGCGCAGGGGACTGCAAGTGTTCCCTAAACCTCAAAGATGCATACTGTCCCCATCTTCCCACCTTATTAGTAATTTCTGTGGTTCACGATTGTCGTACCAGTTCCAGTATAAGGTGCTGCCTTTCGGCCAATTCGGACAAGGAGACTGGGTTGGAACATGAATTTGATTCCCCTGTCTCTCCTGCCGGATCTTCAGTGATGGCTGAGGGACTGCAATCTGGCAGTGGGAGCCCCCTTCACCCTGCCAGAGCCCACTCTGGTGGTAACTATGGATTTCCCGCTTTTGGTCTGGGGGCTACCCTGCAGGGCTACTCTATTCATGGCGCATGTTCCACAGCAGAGGCCCTTCGGCGTATCAATCTGCTCGAAATCAGGGCGGTGGGCCTGGCACTCACGGCTTTTCTGCCGCTCATCAGGGACCAGATGGTTCTGGGCAGGACTAACTACTCTATGGCAATGTTTACTTGAACTAGCAGGGTGGAACCCTCCCCCCTGTCCCCCATGCTGTGCATGGAGGCAGTGTCAATCTGGGAATGGACCCTGTCAAAGGGGATATTGATTTCCTCGGTCTATCTCCTGGGGGACAGCAATGTGGAAGCGGACCAGCTCTGCCGCTTGGGGCTCAACACCTACCAGTGGGAGTAACATATCAGCTCCTTGTTGCAGAATTGGGGGTTTATGGACTTAGTCACATCTCCTCTGAATTCTATGTGACCCCAGTTGGCTTCATGGGCAGGATGGGTTTGGGGGCCTCTGGGGGATGTGTTACAGCTCTGCTAGCACGGCCGCAGGTGCTATACAATTCCTCCATTGTTGCTTCAGTGGACCCTCTGCACGTTCTGGGAATTTGTTGGGCTGCAACCTCATCCTGATTGCCCCTCACTGGCAGTTGAGGGCTTGGTTCTCGGTTCTGCTGCAGTTGTGCTCCCAGGGGCCTGCAGTTGTGTTCCCAAGGACCTGTCCATCTTACGATCGCCAGCAGGGGCTTCCTGAGGCCTGGTTCCTGACCAGCAGAGGCTGCACCACGCTCAGTTCTCGGAGGACAACAGGGACATCATACAGGAGGCCCTCTGCTTAATCTCAGTACAAGAGTAAGTGGACTACATTTTGCCACTGGGCTCATGACAAGGGGCTGGACCCCCCTCACCTGCTCCCTGGACGACGTGCTGACTTTTTCCGCCCATTGGCTCGTTCTGGCTTTAAGATACCTCACGCACCTATCTGGCGGTCATTGGGGCCTACAAGAATTCCCCAGAGCATATTCTATCAGCAACCAACACGGTGGTTAAGGCCCACATCAAGGGGTTGTCCAGGCTCTTTCCTCTGTACGTAGACCGCATCCGCATCCAGTCTGGGATCTTAATGTGGTTCTTGCAGCCTTGCAGAGCAAGCCCTTCGAGCCGATGGCCTTGGTGGACATCTGGCTGGTGACACTGGCCTTGGTGGACATCTGGCTGGTGAAACTGGCCTTGGTGGACATCCGGCTAGTGAAACTGGCCTTGGTGGACATCCGGCTGGTGAGATTGAAGAATTTGGGATTGGTGGTGCTCACTGCTGCGCGCAGGGTCAGTGATCTGCAGGCTTTGTCATATTGCAAGCCCTTCACCACATTTCATAACGACAAGGTCATCTTGCGCATTCATCCAAACTTCTTACCCACAATCATATCTCCATTCCATTTGAATGAGGAAATCTACCTGCCAGTGTTTTTTCCGAACTCGCAGTCTGAGGCCGAAAGGGCTTTGTTTTCCTTAAACCTCGAGAGGAGTCAAGTTTTATCTCCCTAGGACAAAATCCTTCACGAAGTCTGAGGCGTTCATCCCCTTTGGGGGAACGTCTCCCGGCACCGAGGCTTCCAAAGCTTCTCTCTCCTGTTCGATGGTCCAGGCCATTTTCGGAAGTGTATATGGCCAGGGTCAGACCGGTTCCTGCAGGGATTCATGCCCATGCGGTCAGAGCTAAGGCCACGGCCTTCACGTTTCAGAGACATGCTTCTTGGGAAGTCATCAGTGGGGCGGGCTTAGCCACTCTGGTGTTCTGTAAGCACTATACCCAGGATACCAGCTCCAGGCGAGATGCAGAGTTTGATCAGGCGGTTCTGAAGACCGTTTTTTTGCTTAGTCTTAAATATGGGGCAGTTTGTCACAGCTCCACCCTATGGTGGTCTTTGGTGGAATCACCCACAAGGATGGAGAAAAGGGGATGGTACGTATGAGTAATTAGTTACTCACTGTAGTGACTACATTACTCGTAGTTCTTAGTCCCCTTTCCGTCATACGTCCAACCCACCTTCCGCAGCTTGTATGCCAGAGGGCAGGGTCTTGGGGGCGTTTAAAGGGGAAGCTAAATTCTTTCACTGCCAAAGTTTCCTGTACCCTCCCCATGTCGGGGGGCGCCCACTAGGATGAAGGAAAGGGGACTATGGACTATGAAAACTCTAGCCACTAGAGTGAGTAACTTTAACATTTTGTTCAACATGGAGCACGTCCCTTCCTTAATACAGGACTTTGTAGCTCCTTTGTTGACCAAAAAAAGTGTTTGATTCCCCTATTTTCACTCTTACTCTGGGTTCCTGTTCTGGATCGGTAGTTACAACTGGTACTGGCCATGCCAAACTTCTCTGTGGGCTGCCCTATTGAGGGCAAATGTTTGATCCTGGGAGTGTGAAAGGGTTGCCCCATAACACGCTCTCTCCCGTGTAGTGGGTGACTGTGCCTTGGGACCAAGAGTTCTTATCCCACGGTTGGGCAGGGGACGGAGTAGAATTTGATACCTGTGACCTCACTTGTTGTACTGGACCTGGGGCATACAGGGCAAATTGGGGATGGAGCTGTTTAATAAAGGCTGTGCGGTAGGCTTGGACCCTGTAATTGAATACCATGCTCTGCTGGCTCCTGCATTCTCGTGCTAAATGACCCATCTTCCAGCAAGACCAACATTCCTGATCTGGGCACGTTCACCAGACCTCCCCCTCTACCCTGTAAATACTTCCTCTCCCTCTCTGGAATCCTCTGCTCCTCTCCCAGAATCCCTAGACCCTTCTACCGACTTATCCATGGGGCCGCTGCAGGCTGTCCTTCCATAGTGTTAGTTATTACTGCACCTTTCACACTTAGCTTTCCTTGTTTCTTCTGTATCAACTTTGCTTCTGCCCTCTGCGTTTGTTCTGCCCACTCCTTATTCTATCCTATCTGTCAACAATAGTGTGTAATGTGTGCATGTATCTCGAGCCATGATTTAGCTTACATCCCAACCCCCTTATTTAAATCTGCTTGTACTTCCAAAGGGGAACACTTGCATAATAAAATAACGGGTTTTGTCCCAAGGCTCCATGAACTCTAACAGCTGCATCTCCTAAATCTGCTGTATGTAAAAGACGGAGGTACTCCTCTGCTCTCATTAAGAGGGCCATGATGGAATTCATATCAGGACTGTCAGAGTACATATTCCTCAAAACTTTCCTCATCGTGGGTGGTACTGTTCAACGTTTACCCCCTTGTATGATACAAGTCATTTATAACGTGCTTGTACACAAGTGTTTCTAGGCGCGACAAGACAAGGGAGGGAAGGACAAGACAAACAATCTTTCTAGGCTTTGTGTCATTCAGATTGTGCAAGTGCTAGAACGAGAAGTTCAAGGGGAAACGCAGCAAAAGGTGGCAGACGAAGGAGAGGGGAAAACAGGGCAGCAATTCTTGAGTAAGTGCAGCCAGAACAGAGAACAAGGGACTGTAGGGTTACAGTTACAGCCCCTAAGTGTGTGGTAGGCCCAGAGCCAGTTCAGGGGTGACTGATCAAGAAAGAGCCTGGTACCAAGTGAGACTCTAGGGTAGCCAACCAACCAACCAGTCAGTACAGCAGACAGGTCAGCAGGGGAGGGAGAGAGAGCAAGCATAGAAGAGGGAGAGTTTTGAGCTGCTTCCAGAACTTCAGGTGGTCTGACTCACGTTTGCGAGGGGCGGAGAGGCCATTCCAGAGGGAGGCATCTGCAGAGGAGAGAGATCTACACCCCACTCTCTGCCTGGAGAAGCGTCTAATAGAGTGTTGGAGGTAGCTGAGGGAAGGGCTCGAGAAGGAAGGTACTTTGCAAGAGAGCGTTGGATGTAGTGCGGGCCTGGGCCCCAGAAAGCCTTGTGGACAATACAAAGGGTCTTGAACTTGATCCTTGCAGCCACCGGGAGCCAATGGAGAGATTTCAGGGCTGGAGGGATACCGTCCCTGGGCCTGAGGCCAAGGATAAGTCTTGCAGTCCTGTTTTGGATTAGTTGCATAGGGTGGAGACTAGAGGAAGGCAGATTGAGAAGGAGGCTGTTGCAGAAGTCCAGCTGAGGGAGAACCAGGGCTATGGAGACTGAGCTTCTGGGGGAAAGTGAGAAAGGGAAGAGTCCCTTTGAGGAGCTACAGCTGGTAGTGGGACTCCTTGGCGACATCTGAGAGGTGAGGAGAGAGAGTGGAGTCTAAGATGACACCAATGATTTTTTGCCTCGCAGGAAGGCGATCAGTGCGAGACGTAAAGGGGCTACTAGTGGCGATCCTCGGGGATGCAGCTGATGACGTAGGAAAGAGGGCGGGGTTCCCTGGAGTGACAACACAAAACACAGCGCATGATGGTTCGCCGTTTGAAAACTGCAGAGCAGCTGTATGGTGAGCATTAAGGACACAATACCCAGACACATGAGACATTGGAGCAATTATGTCCTGGAAAATGAGGGAAGACTAAGACCCCCTACAGTACATTCAGGAGATTCAAGAGCTTTGGTGCCTTGAAACTCTAGAACCGTGGGATAAAACAGTAGCAATATTCTATCACATATTATTCCAGGGGCTACCAGTGCCCGGTCAGAAACACTTAAGGAAGCCGGTAGGTATGAAAGCAGAGGGTTGTCCAGAAATACAGCTTACGATAGTTCACCATTATAGGCTATGGCAGGAGCAGCTCAAGAAAAAGCCGATAGACAGAAAGATAAGCGAAGCTAGTACAGAAAAAAATATCGAAGTATGCAATGGAAGGGGTGGTACTGACCAGCCCCACCACACAGGGGACGCAGTAGCAAAAGCTGTAGCAGTTTACACCACCCATGGGGGAGGGTTCATGGGGCGGGGAAACACACATCATGCATTTTGAGGAAGAGGGGAGCAGCCGAGAGGACGCAGGGTCGGACCACAGTCGCATCACAACCAAGGGGGGCTTTCAAGGAGGGTTTTGGGGATATGGGCAGCAGGTGCAGCAGGACCCAGGGGATTCTTTGGGGAGTTTCCCAGGACTAGGGAGGGAACCACCACAATGCTGAGCATGTGGGCAGATGGGATACATCTCACGAGTGTGTAGGAGCAGGGGGATGCAGTAGAACTGGGGAACACAGGGCCAGCAGCCATACTAAGGGGATCAGGACGATTACAACACACCAGACCAGCAGCAGCCAGGGCAGATACAGAACACGCACCAACCGATGCCACATGTGCAGGTACAAGCACCACAGATGCAAGCCTTAGTACCGCAGTATTTGCAAGCACCACACCCTCGAGGAAACGTACATCAATTGGCACAGATACAGAGCAATGACACAGCAGCAGGCACGGACTCCATGGCAACGGTTCCCGTCAGACAGCTGGGAGGAGTTACCATGGTGGGGAACAAGCCCTTTACTGGGAATGGGATGTCGTTATAGCCTCAATAGGACAGCACACAGACGGAATTGATGTGTTCCATCCTGTCAATCACACCCAACCCTGCGGAGGAACCTTGAATAGGGGTGGCAATAGGTGAGAAGACTTATTTTCTAGTAGACATGGGGGCGACCAGGTCCTGCATGCGGGAAGGAGCATTTAAGTTGTCGGGCGTTGCCATGGACACTGAAGGATTCTGTTGGCCTCGGGAAGTGGTTCCTTTCACAGACAAAATCTCACTTTCTATAGGAGAACATGATCTATCTCTGCCTTTACTTTACTCTCGACGACACCTGTAAATATACTGGGACAAGACATTATGAGCAGACTAAATATGGCAATTTCATTCACAGACAAGGGAATAATATGCTCCACCCCAGGAATACACATGCTCAATGTAAGCGATCATTCAAGTTAAAGTACAGAACTGACATTGCTATTGCATTGCTCCCCTGAAATCCCTGGAAGATGTGGCGTGTTCCAAATGAGTATCTAGTCGGACCAGCGATATCATTGGATGAGGAGGAGGGGTACCATAGTGCCAATAGAAATTGAGGCAATGTTGGCGATAGAGGACTGGATAGCGGTAGATGGGATGGATGACACAGGGAGAGCAGTGATCGGAGTGTCAGAAGGGTGCAGGTTGACCACAATGACAGATGAAGAGCTATCCAGGGAAGAGAGGTTAGAGAAAGCGATGGTGGTAGAGATGTGCGACTTACTGGTTGAGGGTACACTATAGGGAAGTACCACATTGGATGGCAATGGTGCTGGAAGCACCACCCACATCTGTGAGGAGGATCTGGCCAAAGTGCCCAGCACCCTGTGGACAAGTCCCTATGATGTGGGGGCTCTTAAAGAGCATAGAGTGGTTGAAGATAAAAACTGAAACCAGGAGCAATTCTACCAAGAGTGAAACAGTACCTATTCACAAAAGAGGCAGATGAGGGCATTTATGAGACCATTGCAGCTCTGATAGAGAGAGGCATGCTCATGCCATCAGAATCCCCATGCAACACAGCGGTGTACCCAGCAAGAAAGGCAAAAGGCGGCTTGTGGGGTTTTATCCCGGACTTGAGGCCTCTTAACCACATTGTAGAAGCAGAGTATCCTCTAGTTGCAAATCCAGGGACAATTGTCATGCCTACCCCCGGGGACCTAGACCACGTCCAGCAACCCCGGAAGCAGGCATCAAGTTATCCTAAGCAAGCCCAACAACCCCTGCTAAGGGCTATTGGGGTCCAGTCCTGGCGCCGATGGCGCCAGGCTCATATGGAGAGTCAGTCCTGGTGCCAGACTCATAGATTAAAACTTACCTGATGAAGACCATGCTGCAAACTTACATGATGAAGACCATGCTGCAAGAGCTCCAAGCCAAAAGAGGCTTGGAAGGGACTACTTTACTTAGGGACTATTTTTTACTCGGGTGGGGCTGGGGAGGAATACTTACCTGGGACTACTTTGGGGGGTATTTAAACCACGCCCAAAGAGCAGCACACGCTTCTCGTTATTCTGCATCCAGCAGCGTAACGCTCACCGTGCCTGCAAGTCTGCATCCAGCCTTCTGCCATGCCCGCCTCGAGTTTGGAGCTCCTAGAAAAAGGAAGAAAGAAGGAGAAAAGGTTAGAACAAGAGCAACACCTTTAATCCTTACCTGAATTCCCGATCCATCGCGCCTTCGAGCTGGAAGGAAGAAGTTATTTTATTTTATGCGCATCGCCTCGCCTGCTGCAGCGCCGCGCTGAACTCACCGGCCTTCACAGCATCTTCACATTCCACCGCATCCTCCTGCATGTTCCCGCTGCACTCTGGCACCTAAGGAGAAGACAAGAACAGCAAAGTGAGCCAAGGGAATACACAGAGGAATATTAGTTAACCCCCCATAGACATACCTGATTTTACCACCGGGGGTACTATTCCTCTTCACGGGTCGGCACAGCTTCCACTGCATCTTCGCCAAACCCTGACCCCTAAGGGGAAACAAAAGGACAGCAAGTCAAAACAAAGGGACTAACAAGGGGAACCCTCCTCACCACAATAGACTTACCTGATTTTACCGCCAGAGGTATTATTCCCCAAGACTTCATACTTTCTCTCAGCGCCTGAATAAGGGAGAAAGCAACAGGTTACATATTGACATTATTTTATCAAACTGTGTTGGAAAATACAAATCCTTACCAGAATACTACCGGTTGCCCCGAGGAACTCTTCATTAGGGTCAAGCTGCAACCTGCAAGGAATCGGACAAGAGTGAAAGTCAGGCATTTGAGCTCTTACGAACTTTATACTTACGGCGTCTTGCCGGGAATCTGAGTCAATATTGTTCTGGACCTCACCAATTCCTTCGCGCCAGTGAAGCAACTGGTTATCAACGCGCCCCTGCGCTCAATGCAGGATGGAGAGCTCATCTTTTCAAACCATCAGGTGAGACTATAAGAGGGGACATCAAAGACGATCTTTGGGGAGAACAGCGGGGGCGGGGGATTTATGCTCAACTCCACGGGTGGTTAATTCCCTTTCTCCATTTGCAGAAGAATATTCCTACGGGCCAAGCAAACAAAGCTAGGTGGGCCAGTCCAGTCCGTCATCTCGTCCCTACGCGTCACATTGGTGGAGACCGCAGCTGTCCAGTTCCGATCAACGCCTCTGTGGGAGCCAGGTGAGCGTAACAACAATCCTTTGCAGCATTCCGGCAGAAGCTGCCTGTTTCACGGTCATTGACTTGAATGCATTCTTCTCAGTACCAATACATGCCAGGGCCAAGTTACAGTACTGTCAGAAGGAAGTGCTGCAGATTGGACAGATGATCTCACAAAATGGCCGACAGATGACCCCAGAAAGGGCACAGACAATGCAGAAGACAGCTAAGCCCACGACAGTGAGAGAAATGCAACAGTTCTTAGGGTTGTGCAACTACTGCAGAGCATGGGTCTTTGACTACAGCACATACACAAGGCCCTTATTGGGTGCTCTGAAGGAAGCACATAAGGGACACAAGACACTGGCATGGACCACAGAGATGATTGATGCATTTGACATGCTGAAGGAGGAAATATGCACAAGCGCACCGTGAAGCACCAGAAAGCACTGTTTACTGGAAAGAAAGAACGTATGCAAGGAGTGTTGTTCGTTTGGTTCGTTTGTATGCAGCTGCTACTGTTTTCACCAGGACGTCGTCTTTGGCTGTGACACCATGCTGCCTGGAGGTGAATAGAATGAGTTTAGTTTATATCTAAACTCCTTTGGACTTGTACTGTACAGACTCTGTATTGGACTCTGTTGATTGCACTTCTCTACAAAGCACTAGGTAAACCTAGTGCTTTACCTCTTTTCATTTTCTTTTCCTCTTACAACGAGCGTCACTGGCTCCGCCCTCTACTTTCCCTAAGTGCTTTTCTCTGTTTACAAATACCCATGGTGCAGCGCACCTGCGCGCGCACCGTGAAGCACCAGAAAGCACTGGTTACTGTTTACTGTGAACAGTGCGAGGTGCGTCGTAGCACTATTATTTGCTACTTACTACGTCTTGTTGAGCATACATGCCTTGTGGTCCTTTACTGGGTAAGGAAAAGCTGTAACACTGATAGTTCTGTTATACCCGTGTGTTACCTTGACAGACCTAACTGACTCCTTACGAGTGTACTCCAAGGGTCATTTTAAGTGTGTTATAAAGTGTATTCGGGGAGATGGGGAGAAAGAAAACAGGCCTTCCAATGAAAGACATCAGAGCTGATTTTTTCAATGCTGTCGGCACTCGTCGTGCAAGTTTGGCACGGGCTGCTGCTCTTCCTCTCCCGATTTTTAGTGACGAAGAAGAAGCTTTGCTCCAATGTGCGCAGGATTGTTCCCCAAATTGTAAAACAATAGAAGATGCTATCCATCCCTCGCAACCACTCTTTGTAGAAGAGGAATTACCTGAGTTTATTGCGGGGAGAGATAACATCACAGAGGTCATTATGGAGGATCTTAATGGGCTAAAGGAAAGCAGTTTCTGCTACGATAACTTTGTCGACTTAACTTTTAGTCCATCAATGGAGTTAGGGCAGGTGTCTGCTCCTGATGCGATACCCAAAAACCGGTTTCCGACAGGGGAGTAGACTCTGACTTTATTGAAACACTAAGTATTTTCAACAGACTACTCCTATCGGAAATGAGAAAACAGACAGAGGTGCTGACCAATCTAACTAAAGCGTTCTCAAAAATGCCTCATTATATAACTAAGTCTTTTGCAGAGGTACTAAATAGTGAAACCCCGAATATTATGGCCCAGGTTTTAAAACTAATAAAGGACAACACTAACACTGTCCTGGACAAACCTGTTTTGTCGGAAGAGATAATTATTATTCCATCTACACAAACAATTGGGGGTGGCATGCTCTCTGAAAACCGAACTGAGACACAGCCCGAGGCTGATTTTGGCAAAGAAAAAAATTATTCCTCACAGACCTCTAACAACGATGTCTACGAGATAAAAATGTCCAAACGACAAAGTAAGAAATTGGCCAAGCAAAATAAGAAGAAAAAAAAATAAATGCGGCTAGAAACAAAATGTCGCAAAAATTTGTGACAAAAGTGGATCCTCAACAGCTAGTCAACGAAGAGGGTGCACTGCTTTTGAATCCTACTTTGACTCATTCTAACTCTTGGGATAACGCTTTAACCGCCAATGTGACAGGACAAACATCTAATGGGGAATGTACTCAAAGGGGTACATTCATAGAAGGGGAAAATACCTTGAGTGAAGAATTAAAAAGGAATTCTGATGTCATGTATCAAATCTCTAAGGGCCCTCATTCACTTGACTTCAGTTAAGGAAACCCAAACCTTAAGCCTGTCTGGGGAACCAAACATCTAGAAGGCCATACTATTAGTGTTCCCAAGGCTGCACAACTGTCGCACCTCACTGTAATTAATTCCATTGGCTACACCAGTGAATTGAACTATGAAAGGCACCCTAAGGTTCCCTCTGGTCTTGACAAATCTGAAATCACAGTGAATACTGGTCTGGGCAGTGTGGACTAGATTGGAAACAAGGGAGTTGGGAGAACTGAATGCAATACAAACGCTATTTATGATGTTAATGTTACCCATGAGACTAATGAAGGGTCTTTGGGTACTTCTGAAGAGGAAAGAGTGTGAACTAAGGCTTATTATCTTGAAGGTTTTGGGGGAGAACCATGCTCCTACGAATAACTACACTTTGGGAACCAACCTACTGAGCATACCTATAGACGAGGCGTCTGTTTCAACACAGGGGTATGTACGGAATGGGTCGGTAAGGGCTGACCAGGGGAATGGAAGAACTGATAATGTGGTTAAACTCCGTGAACAAGAATTTGACAATGGGGTCTCCTCCTTTGACAATATGGGTACTGATCTAAAACAACATGTTCCTCCTGAGATCCCGGGTCTGATATTGACAGTATTCTTTCAAGATCAGGCTCACATATCACTAAATAGATCATACATCTTATCTTTACTAGCTACTATACCTGAACTCAGTTTGATCACTTCTGCAGATATCACCCTGGTTGACTTTATTCATAGGTTCAGATATGATTATGTTAGACTTGTAATTCCTTCTGCTCTGATAAGGTCTGTGTTGTTGAAGGGATCCGAATTATTTCAAAAACTGGGTTTCGACATATACAAATATAAATCTCAAGTGGCCATACAACAGAAACCCAGGGCGCACGAGGCTGGGCTAGTACAATCTAGTCAAATTTCTAAATCTTGTGATGAAGAATCGAATCTGAACAAACAGGAATGGAGGTGGTTGGCCTTGACTCTGAGGGAATCTATCGATTCACTCAGGAAACTTGGTAAACCGCTCTAGCTCCTGCTCGATCTTTAAACTGGTGAGTTGGAACTCATGGGGCTGTGTGAACCTTTTGAACAATGAAAAATGTATGAGCTTTTTGTCACAATTTGATTTTGTTCTTCTTCAGGAAACGTGGTCAAGGGAGCAGTTGTGTTGGGAAGGTTTTACTGTGGTTAACACCTGCGCTCAGGGCTCCAACAAGGGTCGCTCTAAAGGCGGACTACTGATAGCCGTCAAACAAATTTGCTCTCCCAAACGGGGGAATGGTGCTTAGATCATCACTTTCTTGCTGCTGCATTCAAACTAGAAATATACAAAGAGTCTCTCTCCGTTCTTTTTATTAACATTTACTGGAATCCCAGTGAATTGACTCACCTACAACTCGGAAATGAACTTACCAAACTGGGAGCAATAATCGAATCCTGGCGTGAGGCAAATCAGGGAGGACAAATTGTTTTGGCTGATGATATGAATGCTAACTGCCTGTGTGAACGGTTAGTGGGTGATGAAATGATAGCTTACGCAGATCAAATTGTGTGGGTAGGCGGCTCTGGCATTCTACGTGGAAGACTGTGGATGCATTTTGCGGAATCATTGGGGCTAGATCTTCTCAGAGGAAGCCACCATACTTGGAAAGCCAGAAGCCTTGAATCTACTTTAGATTACATTTTTGTCGCTTCTGGTATTTTTAGGGGTGTGTATGACTTTGAGGTTGTTGACTCCAGTACGAGTGATCATTGTTTTCTCACCTGTAAAATGGCCTTTAATTTCTTTACCCCAACTAATGAAATGTATACTCATGGGGTGTTGATAAATCAGCAAGGTAATAGAATAAAGTGGTCTCACAAAAATAATGTGAAGTTTACGTCGACAATGATTAACAACTATTTTTCTATGACTGAGCTTCATCGTGATGACTGCTATTCATCCTTAAATTTTTCTAACTATATTAAAGATACCATTGTTAATCTGGCCCCTCGGTTCACTATGGGTACTAAAGTTAAGATAAAAAATAGACACCCCATGGACCTAGTTGTCCATGCACGTAAGACTTTATACAGAAGAGAACTTAGAAAATTAAACAAGGAAACTCTACGACCCATTGAATACAATACGAGAAAAAACAAAATCAAGCAATTCTATAAAAACTGGCATATCCAATACAGAGCGTCACGTATGCAGCATGATGGTGAGCTTATGCTAAAAGCTCTTCATGGGCATGGCTGTACTCATTTTTGGCATCTGATAAATGAAATTGAAAAACCTCAACAGGATATGGCGGTGAATGTGATTAATGCGGATGTATGGCAGGGACATTTTTCGAAGTTATATGCTGCTAATAAGGTGAAACATAAATTGATAATTGCTGGAAGCCGGTCTTGGTCTTTGAATTTCTCTACCTATGACGTGACAGAAATGATCAAGAAATCTAAAAATTCGGGAGCAATCGGACCGAACAATTTATCTAACAAATTGTTAAAAATGGACCCGGTAATTTGGGGAAAAATCCTGTCCAAGCTGTATATCAACATTCTAGAGACCAAGGTTATACCCCTTTCCTGGAAGGTCTCCATAGTTATTCCGGTTTTCAAGAAGGGTGCACGTATGTGCCCTACCAGCTACAGGCCAATAGCGATTGCAGACCCTGAGTCTAAAATATTCTGCTCTTTGGTCTTAAAAGAATTGCAAGAATGGATTACAGAAAAATCCATTCTTGATGTAAAACAAATTGGTTTTAAAAAACATATTGGAACAGACTGTGGAGGTCTAGTGCTGAAAACTTTAATAGCTAACTCCATGAAAAAGGGGATGAGACCCCTGTTTGTCACGTCGATGGACCTTAGTTCAGCCTTTGATCTCGTTGATAGGAAACTCCTTTGGTTTAAGCTACAAGAACTTGAAATACCTGTCCATTTACTGCAGATTATCATCGCTTTATATACCGACACTAGTTTGAAGGTTTGCTTGACATCTGAGGGCTTACTCTCTAAGGTCATCAGTATTCCGAACGGCTTAAGGCAGGGTTGTATGCTGGCCCCTACGGTCTTTAATCTGTATGTAAGCGGTGCCCAAAAAGTTCTGGGTAGTAAAGGTCTGGTAAGTCCTAAATTGAATAACATGTGTATTGACTGGATGGCTTATGCAGACGATTTTCTTCTTCTGGACAAAACCAAAATTGGTCTGCAAAGGCTACTACAAGCATTTGAAATATTTATAGATGATCTCAAGCTGAAAATAAACCCTGCAAAAACAGTTATTATTCGGTTTGGTAAAAATAACAAAAAGGAGAATGCTTACACATGGTCTTGTGAAGGTAAGAGGATTAAGGCACAACCCTCATTTAAGTACCTGGGTTTTTACTTTTCTGGTCAGGACTCCTCCAGCCTATTAAAAAGTCAGTTAAGCCTGAAAGCAGACATAGCCATAAGACAGCTGAGGGCTATTGACAACAAATTTGGAAAATTTACGATGGTCCCACTGAGGGAATTCTATACCAAAAAGGTCATACCACGCTTAACTTATGGGATTGAACTATTTACTAATGAACTGCATGTATATCTGACTGCTATTGAAGGAAAAATCTGGAGAGCTGTGTTATGGTGTCTGCCTAAATGCGTACCACTAGCTTTAATAAGAAATGAACTAGGTCTGCAGTCACTAGCTTCCTATGCGGTTTGGAAGAGACTTTGCCTTTGGAAAAAATGTAAAACTAGCAAGAATGAAACATTGTACAAACATGCTTATTGTGAATCTTTGAATCCATTTATGAATGCACTAAAATTGAAAGTGAGACCTGTTTGAAAGAGCTAGGTCTATCCATGATCTCACTGTGCAACAAACCAGGCAAAGTAAAGTTCAGCTTAATGGGCTTTGATTGGCAAACAACGAAAGCTACAATTCTAGACTCAAAATTGTACAAATCTACTTGTTCTACTTGGAAATGGCAAGCTGATATGGAAGGTTATCTGATTAAATACCCGAGCAAGTGGCTGCGCAGTGACTTCATGCGCTTTCGCTTCAACGTCTTATCTACTAAACAAATACAATGTATTAGAAATCGTACAATTGAAGGTGATCCATGGTGCAGGTACTGCACGACTGTTGATGTTGAAACTCTCCAGCATATTTTATTGGTTTGCCCTTGTTTAAAGACTCAGAGGATAAAGTACTTCTCAAAATTTGTAGTCTCTATATATGAAGTGCATAGAGACTTCATATGGTATAGAATGCTGCATGATAATTGCATAAGTTTAAAAATATCTGTGACAACCTTTTTGAGAAATGTTTGTGACTTGAGTTAACCTGGGTAAAGAATTTACTTGTTTTGATTTATGCAGATATGAGTTAACCTGGGTAAAGATTTTACTTATTTTTGACTTGCGTAGATCAGGATCTGAGGATAATTCTTTAATTTGTGTTTTTTCTCTCACTTTGTGAATGTAATGTTTAATTTGATATGGAAATGTTGATGCAAAAGGATTAACCTGTACTCTGTTTGGTACTTTTATGCATTTCTTTTAAACTTTTTGTATAATCATTGTTTGATAATTTTTGTGATATTGTACACTGTATTTTGTGATATTGTAAAGGTTTGTAAATAAACCAAAGCAATAAATAAAAAAATAAAAAATATGCACAACCCCAGTGTTAGGGATCCCAGACTACAAAAATTATTTTTTTTTCTGTTCTTGCACACTGATGGTGTGGTGATGAAAGCAGTACTGACACAGACAAGCTTGGGACACACACCCATAGCCTTCTACAGTGTGAAGCTTGATCCAGTAATAAGACATTCAGTGCAAGCAAGCCTTGGCTGCTGCCGCTTTTGGGGTTGAGAAATCAGCAGCATTCACCATGGGGTGCACTACCATTGTTTACGTGGAGCACGACCTTTTTGCGGTATTGCAGAAGCCAAAGAGCACACTGACGACAGAAAGGGCATCAGGGTACAAAGTGATACTATCCAACGCTTCACTGAAGATAGTGAGGTGCAGATTGGTCAACCCCGCAATTTTCCTAGCAGACTTCCTACAAGAAGGAGACTATGTACACAACTGCGCAGAAAACATTCAGGCATTCAGTGACACTCGCAAGGTACAGGACGACGCACTTGAAGGGGGAGATTTGCTGTACATTGACGGGTCATCAACAATCGACCCAGCAGATGGGGTCAGGCATACAGGAACTGCAGTGGTGAGGTTGAGAGAAGATGGAACCAAGGATGTAGTAACCAGTGCGCGACTACGATCTCATTATTCAGCAACAGAACTAGTGGCCCTAATACTAGCATTGGAGCACAGAAAGGGAAAGGAAGTAACATTATATCCATACTTCCCCTATGTGATGTCAACAGTGCACTCAGGGTTGGCACGATGGACGAAGAGGGGCTTCAGGAGGGCAGAGGGGACACCAGTACAACACGCACTTCTATTGAGCCAACTGATTGACATCATTGAGTACCCCGTGCAGGTAGCAATAGTGAAGTATCAAGCACACACTCGAGGGGAAGATCCTATCTGAAGGGGGAACGAATCAGAAGACTTTGTAGCAAAATGCGCAGCATATTTTGGAGAGCTATTGGAATTGGAGACAGCAATAAAATGCTCGATCATGCCAGGAACATGGTATTGAAAGAAGGGTACACTGCATTGCTAGAAACAAATTATGGAGCTGCAGGGAGCTGCGCCTAGGGAAGCGAAGGAGTTGTGGACTAAAAGGGGATGTAGAGTATCTCCAACAGATGCCCTATGGCGGCAGAATAACACTGGGAAAGTGGTCATGCCATTAGCATTACTGAACACTGCACCATCCAATACACTCTGGAAAAGGTCATTGCTGCCCGCATTGGAGAAACATGGTTCTGTCCTAGTTTGGCTGAACACGTGGCTGAATTTGTAAGGAATTGCTTGACATGCAAGCAATATACAGCAGGACACACATTGAGAGTAGTGAGAGGAGCCATACCTCGACCATGAGGACTATTCCAGCATTTACATGATTCAAGTATGTCGAGGATACCGCTACATGATGATGGTTGTGTGCCCATTCTCCAGGTGGATTGAGGCCGGTCCCTGTTCACATCCTGATGCCCTCATAGCGGCTACATTTTTGGTCAGAGGTGTTCCCAAGATGTGACATGTGAGGTCCTGCGGTTTGACAACTGCCTTCACTTCGTCAATGAGATGGTCAAGCACATCACCACGTTGCTGGGCATCCAACACAAATTTGCCTGTGAGTACCACCTGCAAGCAAATGGGATGTGAACGCCTCAATGGCTGCCTAAAGGAGGCCATAGCCAAAACACAGAAGATGATAAAGAAAAGTTGGCTGCACTGCTTACCTCTTGCTTTGTTTGCACTGCACAATAAGCCTGGGTCCGACCACTATTTAACACCCCATGAGGTGGTGACAGGACGGTGCATGCAACATCGACTGGCTCCTCCCACAAGAGCACTGAAAGACTATGAAAGTAGTGCAGATGTGTTGGGACAAGAGATGTACGAGTTCCATTACTTCCTTGATTGCTAGTGCCTCTTTTATCTCTCGCCAGATACGACACCAGGGAGTGGGGGGGGGGG
Source organism: Ambystoma mexicanum (assembly GCF_040938575.1). NCBI lineage: Eukaryota > Metazoa > Chordata > Amphibia > Caudata > Ambystomatidae > Ambystoma > Ambystoma mexicanum. The sequence continues at coordinate 970,828,512 of NC_090941.1, read as the reverse complement.
GGACAACAGAGAGAGTAACTGCGACAAAGCACCAAGAAACTCAGAACTCAAGAGACAAGTGAATGTGGGCGACCTATTGTTATTGCAGAACCTTATCCGTAGCTGGCATGCACCAATGCTTACTAGTCCTCACACCGTGGAGAAGGTGGCAGACTGTGCTGCCACGCACGAGGAGAAGATGCCTGGAACCACTTTTCGGACATCAAGCCCTATAAAGCAGCGGCCTCTCCTGGCAAAGAGTTCGACAGGGCCAACTATCAGCAGCAAATGGAGCAACAAGTAGATTATGAACTTGCACTGCCGAGTGCAGGACAACCAATGGTTATTCGCTCACGTGCAGCAGAGTTAGGGACTGGGCTCCTAATAGACTTGGAGTGAGGATACACTGTTTATTTTATTCTCTACATATCTTCAACAAGAAAGCTGATGTAATTGTTAGTGATTGTTCATGTTGCTCACTGCCAACCACCCTGACAACCACCCTGACACTTTCTCAAACCAGTTTCTCCACACTGTGAGAAGACACAGTAGGTTCCCAGCACGATCTCCTGGAGTATATTATCTTGCCTTTGTAGAATATTGGGCCCAAACATATCCACAACTCGAACACAGTGATCCTCCTATTCTCGCCACATTGAGAGACCCAGCAGTGAGGGCAGTGTGGGCAGAAGTTTGTTTTCGCCATTAAGGACTATTTAGTACGCAGGGCTTATGGAGTTACTTACAATACTAAAACACATTTCTTCACGCATTTCAGGCAGGCAACTATATCTTCAGGTTGCACAAGGATCAGCAGCACGGGTAAAGATGAGCGAAATAATAAAGAATGTGATTATATTGTTGTCTCCTTATTCCCAGTGGAGTTGTGTTTATATTTTGGAGGGTTTCCTTTGTTGCTAGTGCTTCCGCTGTATACTCTACTAATATTCCCCCAACTCAAGCAGGCGGAACGACCATGTCCGGTTGACAGGGGAGAACTTCAGAGACGTTAAGGAGAGCTAAGAACAGTGTTGACACAGACCTAAAAGGGGTAAACCTGTATCTCACTGACACTGCTAGAGTGTCAAACATGTGGTCAAAGCACATTATAAAAGTAGGTAAGGAAACCACCAGGGAGAGCTGTTAGGTCTGCTCATTCCCCTATGCCATAAGTGCCTCCATAACGTTCATAACAACTGAAATACCAGCAGCAAGAGTCCAGTGCTTTTTGTACCTACCTGTCGCTGATGCCAACTAGAGGGAGATGTAAAGGGAAGACAGCAACATTGAGATGGATGTCTAGAGCAACGTTCCCATACAAAGACAATTATATAAAGACATTAGACATGATGAACAATTATTGGCAGCTAGATGAAGCTATACAAGATATAACCGTTGGACCCGAGAAGGGAGAGACAAAGACTAGAACAATGAAAGAATTTCCCTGTCCATGGTCAAGAGTGAAAGAGAAAGGAGGAGAACCTGGATGCTGGGAACGACCACAGATACTTTTGTATGGCCAAGTGTACACTGAACAAGGTACAGGAAGAAAATGACAAGTGCCTGAAGGAATGGGACCCTAGTGCAAATTTGCTCACATGGGTGGAGGATGAAGCTGGACCAATGCCAATAATACCCCTGAAGACACCAGCACTCTTATCAGAATAATGGTGAACTGGAAGTTGGAGAGAATGTCTGATGCCGAAGCATAGAGAAGCATGCAGCAATGTAGGCAGGCACAACAGTGCTGATGGATCACTACTGGGCGTGTTGATAAAAGGCATACTATAAGCTGCCACCCAGCTGCGGAGGAGTTTGCTCGTTGGTGCACATCAATATGCTATCATTGGCCATGCCACGAAAAGATGTGAAGCTTGAGGAGTTCCCAGAAATGGACACTAACAAAAGGAAGGTGGTCTGTGGAAGAGGAACAAATGGGCAATAGCGAGAAGCCAGCTGAAATAAACCAAGTTGAAAGAGGAGATAATTACTTCTCAGGAGCATCAGCGACCACACTTGATGAAGTTCCGGCAGAACACAGTTTGTTCAGCTGGACGCAAATGTTCTTTGCAGCAATCATACCATCTGTACAAGCATACACAAATGGCTGTAAATTACCCGTTGGGAGCTGATGGTGATGATCAACACTGCAGTGTATGGATTCAACGCAATTAAGGAAGAGCACTGAAGTTGTTGGCGCATCACCGCGATGCAAGGAGGAATTTGCGCAAAAATTGGGGGTTTCTGTTGCACGTTCACACCTGCCAATGATGAAGACAACAGTACCCTTTCAGATGTGGTATCTTAACTATCCTAGATTCATGCCAAAATTGAAGAAGCGAAGGGGACTGGATAGGACCAGAGCTGGATTGGGTACTTATGGCCATGGATGCCGTCAGGGCTCTCAGATGGACTAAAGGAGATAATAGGAGCACTAATACTTGAAAGGGTGTCAATGTGTGGAGTGAAGATCTGCCTCACAAAGGGCCAGAAGACTGCAGAGGAAGCTATCGGAATGCAGGTAGGAGCAAAAGACCAGATTGTGACAGAAATAGACCAGCATAGAGCGAGAGTAGCAGCATGTGAATTGCTCCCACTCGGAGCGATGAAGTTAGACAACCCATTCGATGCAACCCGGAAGGAGTATGCAGTTATATGGAATGGACTTTCGATGATTATGTGAATTACTATGGACACCTCAGAGGAATAATGAAGATATGGCAACCACAAGCTGATGGATTGACGTATAAGGATGTGGTCGACCAGAGGAGTTACTGAAGAGGTATTCACGATCCTGGGACCACCCCCGTCCCCCCAAGTTCATGACAAGACGAAAGGCCAGAAAAGCCTGCAACTACCATTTCTATTTGGGACAAATCCAAAGTGCCCCAATGATCGACACATATACAGAAAGATATCCTCTGTCAGCCATACAGACCAAGTGCCATATAAATCTATCCATGTGTGGGGGAAGAGCCTGAGGGTGTGGTCAGGGACACCTATATGGACAGACTGAACACCAATAAACCATGTTACTGACATCATTAGAGACACGTAGCAGCGTTAGACATGAAGCACATGTGCGGTCCACACTGCTCCACACAAACATGCACCCGAATACATGATGAACATGAGTACACAGTTCTACAGCTAGAGGACAGATGCATATACATACTGTCATTGGTTTTATTATTTTTGTCAGTAGCCAAATGCAGTAACGCAGAACCGCAAGGCACAAGAGACCCTGAGCAAGACTGATGATGCTTAAAGCCAGTAGTGGCGTGGACATACAGGAGCGTATAGGGACCTGATCAAACCATGTATAGCTAACCCATAGGGAATGCAGTATAACAAAAACGATGCAGGAACTGCATTATAAGGTTCAGAAAAATTACTGCCGGCCTCAAATCATTGAACAGGAGACGAGCTGAGCCGATTCAGGTTGGACAGAGAGCAAGACGCGTGATACAGGGCCCACAGCCAAGTTCAAGAGATATGGAGAGACCTTCCAATCCCCAGACGATAAAGGGACTAGCTGCAGAGAAACAGAATAAATTGTCACAATTCGGAGCTGCACAGCTCTATTTTGTGGTCTCTAAACACGTGTTACAGCCAAATGGAACAATGGACAGTCTTCCAGGGTGGGAAGAAGAAGCCGGTCCCAGCAGCCATAGGCAGACAGCTACAAGTATTGCTATTGTTAGAATATTCTCATAATGCAAAAGTGGTGCACACAAGTTACAATACACGCACATCGTTTTCATTACCTTGAAGAGGGAAACCATGAGCTGAGAACTCGGAGTACCAGGCTTGGGGGGGAAATGAGGCTCTAGCCAATCAGTTTAGTATTCCTGGGGTGGGTAGCAACGGACAAAAACCAATGGTAAGCCCACTAGTCTGCAACAATGTAATAGATAGTGAATTGGGGATGGGACAGGCCAGCCACCTGACATGAGAGCCAGTAGAATAACACATATAGGTGACCATATAGGTTATTAGACTCCGGTGGCCAATCCCTCACAGCGATAGGTTTTTGGAGAAGGGCCCAAGTAATGACGGAGTAGTGACGTAGTTTTAGAGTAAAACTGGCCTGCGAGCCAGGAGACTCTGAGAAGTTCTGGAATCCACCTGTGTTCTTGTGCCTGTTGGTTTTATTTGCAATAAACCTCAGTTTGAACAAGCAGTTGACTGAGTCCTCCATGTATACTGTGGGAGGGAGTTGGGCACTCTCAAGTCTGCAGACTCCAGCATCGCTTTAGCATACCTGGGAATTTGTCCCAACAAACCCCTCTTTTGAGGGCTGTAGATGGCAAAACCCCTCTGGTTGAGTGAGCCCTGCTGCCCGCTGGAAGCTCCCTGCCTGCTGATTGGTAACACTCGTCTATGCACAAAAATATCCAACATGACAGAGTTTGTTTGGTTATGGCAAGACCTTTTGGAGACAAAGAATGAGCCACGAACAACTGGTCTTACTTCCAAAACCCAGATGTGCAAGCAACATAGAAGCTTAAAGCTCTTTTGGGGTCACAGAGGTGGAACCGGTCTTCCTCTTTCGAGGGATGTGGAGGAGGGTAAAAGACAGGTAAATCGATAGACTGGGACAAGTGAAACTCTGAAACCAATTTAGGAAGGATCCTGGGCCTGACTTTGAGAGAGACTTTCTCACGAAAGAACCTTCGAAAAATAGGTTTGCAGCACAAAGCTTGCTAACCCTCCTGGCAGAAGTGATTGCAACCAAGAAGGCTGTCTTAAGGGATAACGTTGTAAAGAACGGGAGTACATAGGCTTAAACGGAGCTGCCATCAAGTAGGTCAAAACCAGATTAAGATCCCAATCTGGGATGACAAAAGGGGTTGGCGGAAACTTATTGAGAAGGCCCTTTCAGGAATTGGGCCGTAACCAGAATAATAAAGAAGAAACCTTGGTCTGGGGACCTCTTGATCAGACAGGGCCACCAAATAACCTTTTACTGTGGTAACCTGAAGGCCTGACGAGGTCAGTGACAGAAGGACAGAAGGAACTCCATCACTGTGGTGATGGGGCAAGAGATATGATATGATCATTTATTTATATAGCGCCTATACACAATGTGTTTCAAAGCGCTTATAGTGTCAACCTCGCGTTCTCTGCACCACGCCTCAAATCTTCTCCACATGCACGTGTACAGAAATCTTGTAGAAGGTATGTGTACAGCCAGCAACACCAAGTACATCCTCTGTGAGTTTGCAGCCATCATAACTCATCCTCTCAAGAGCCACGCATGTAGGTTGAGGGAATCCGGTGTCGGGTGGGGCAATCGGACTGGGTCAGGAGATTCGGACGCCGAGACGACCAGTGAGGCAGACAGATCAGCCGATCTGAGTACCACATCCACCTCACCCTAGCACCCTAGATCATGGTCGCTCGATCTCTTCAACCTCCTGAGAACCCGCAGGAAAGGCATAGTGGAGAGGTAAGGTCCAGTCCAATCCGGTGCGGTGTTCACTGGGAATTCCCTCAAGCAAAACTGTTGGACTCCGTGGTGAACAGATCCACTGTTGGGGTACCCCAGAGAACAAAGACCGCCTCTAGGCCTTCCTGGCACACTTCCACTTGTGTGTGAGAGTGCTCTGAGCATCCACCAAGGTGTTCTCTGTTCCCTGCCAGATGAACTTCTGAAACCGAGATTTGGTTCGCCCGTAACCAGAACCACAGCTGTATCGCCTCTGTGCAGAGGGAGCAGGACTGCACACCACCATGTTGTCTGTCAGGACGAGGACATGCTCTCCTCTGAGAGACAGGGCAAAAGCCCTCAGGCTAACCTGATGGCCCGCAACTCCAGCCTGTTGATGTGCCACCTGGCTTCTGATGAATACAAGAGGCTGCTCACCTGCAAATATTTGCAGTGGGCGCCCCAACCCTTCAGAGACTCATCCGTGACCACTCGGGCCTGAGGCCAGAAGAGTTCCCCTGCTATGAGATTGCGGCACGTGTTCCGCCAGCCAAGTTTGTGAACTACCTGGTTGGACACTGAGAGGTGATCCGTGAGTGCTCACTGCTACTGAGACCACTGGTCCCTCAGGAACCACTGCAGGGATCTCATGTGCAGTCTGATCTCTGGCACTAGAAAAATACAGGAGGCCATGAGACAGAAAAGGCGGAGGAAGGGAAACCGCTGGAAGGATGGCGTGGTTCTGAAACAAATGCACCATCTGGGCTATGTTGCAGACTCTCTTTGAGAAGAAAAGCCTTCCCTACCCGAGTGTCCAGGACTGCTCCGATGAACTGGAGCCGCTGAACTGTTGTCAAATGGGACTTCAAGTTAAGTGAGAAGCCCATCCTGTGCATTAATAGGCAGGTGTCTTCCAGGTGAGACAATGCTTGCCCTTTCTACTGCCCCTTGATCAGCCAGTCATCCAGGTACGGGAATACAAGGACCCCAGATCTCCTGAGGTGAGCCGCGACTACCGCCATGAGCTTGGTGAAGACCCTTGGAGCGGAGGTCAACCCAAAGGGCAGCACCTTGAACTGATGGTGCTTGTCCCTTGTGAGAACCTCCTGTGATTTTGGTGTATTGGCACATGGAAATAAGCGTCCTGTAGATCTATTGACACCAGACAGTCCTGAAATTCAATGGCGTAGAGAATTTCTCTGTCACCATCCTGAATTTCTTTCCTCAGGAACTTTAGAACCCTGAGGTCCAGAATGGGATGGAGACCTCCTCCCTTCTTGGGTACCAGAAAATACCAGGAATACCAGCCCAATCCTCTCTATTCTGAGAAACCTCTTCCACAGCACCCTTTTGACAACAGGGCTCAGTTCTTCCTGGAGCTCCTGTTCCGGTTGGATTGGGGAGTGTGGGCATCTGTCCGGTGGTCTTTTTAGAAAGGGCCAACAACCCCACAGAATCAACTGCAGGGCCCGGGTGTCTGATGTCATCTCCTGCCACTGCGGCCAATACCCTGTGAATTGTCCACCCACCGGTGCATCGTGGGAGGGGAAATCAAAGCGGCTTAGCGGGCTCCACCACCACTGTTGCTGCTTGTTGGCCTCTAGAAGCCCCTCTGCCCCTTCCAGGAAGCGAGAAGTGCCTCTGCCCCTGCCTGGCTTGCGGGAGCTGTGCCTTTCTGCCATAGGGTATGTAATGCCTATAGCCCCTGCCTCCAGAGACAAAGCTGAAGGGAGGTTTGGCCGGCTGCGCCGCTAGGCCCAGTGATTTAGCAGCCAACTTGGTTTCTTTAAACTTTTACAAGGATTCGTCAGCTTTCTGACCGAAAAGCAGGTCTCCCTCAATGGGCACGTCCAACAGCCTGTTCTGGCTTCTCCCCGAATGTTAAGATGTTTTCAGGTAGGCCTGCTGCCTCATTTTCACTGCTGAACCCATTGATCAGCCAACGCAGTCCTCTACATCTAGGCCCGTTTGCAATGACTGCTTGGCTACCTCTTTCCCATCCTCCACCAGCTGTAAAAATCTGTTCCGCATAGCACCCTCAGGGACGTATTCAGCAGCATGTTCCACAGCTTTCCACAAGCTGAAGGAGTATTTTGCGAATCTGCAGGCTATGTTTGTGGCTTTGAGCGTCATGCTGGCCAATGCGTCAGATTTAATTTCCTCTGTCCGGAGGCAGACTGGAAGTGGATGCCGCTGGTCTGGTGGAAATAGTGGCAACCTGTATAACCAGCGCTTCTGGGGAAGGGTGTGTGGCGAGGAAAGAAGGATCTCCTTTTGCTGGCCTATACTTCCCTGTACAATTGGTGTTTACAGGGGGGAAATAGTGCAAGGGTGCTGCCATAAGGAAGATAAAGGTTCCACAATGGCTGGGTTAAATGGCATGTTATGCTCAACTGTGGGACCCTGGTCCAAGATAACGGCGAGCTCATACACTTGAAGGTGTGGTAAATGACTTCAACCCAAGGGTGTCAACATGCCTGTCAACCAGAGCCCTGAACTTGACATTAGCACGAGGATAGGGCTAGTTCTGATGAAACTCAAGATTTGGGCAAGTATCTAGGCCTCTAGCGTCCTGTAGACCTTGAGCCAGGGCCAATAAATAGGCCTGGTTGTCAAAATAAACTATGCAGCCGGCTCCCGTGTAAACGGGGTCGACTTGATCATTGGAGTCATCGATGCCGAAAATGGACTGCATAGTCAAAGACCCCTGCTCTTGACAACGGAACAAACCACCCATCGCCGACTGTCTCTGCTTGACCGCCGACGGAATAAGTTGCAAAGCCAAGACGACTTTCGATGCCGATGGTTCCTTTAGGCTCCGAGGGACGCTCAGACTACCAATGCAATCTGTGGGCCTTGGCCTTGTGTGATTTATGCCTAGTATTCGTGGCGCACAAAGGCCTTTTTGACTTTGACAAAGTAGTTGGCTTGGTCGGGAGCACCAAGCTCCACTTTCGCAGCCAAAGCTTGCTTGTCTGGGGCCGAAGGCGCACCCACAGCAGCCTGCTCTCTAAACATTTCAAGCATAGAAATATTAAAGCATTCTCGCGCTTCCCGAGAGCTTCTTTCGCAAGGAGGATGATGATGAGGAAAGACTCCTGCAATGGGGGCATTTCTTGATCTTATTGCAATGTTTTTCTTTCCCCTTCTCGGGGGGTTGCATCCTCGGTCTCGGCCTCAGAAGACTGGACGAGAGACTGGGCTGGAGATTTTGTGGATGGTCGACTCAAGGCGAGTTTCCGGGCCCTCTCACATAGGGAATTCGGCTGCATTTTTTAGCACGACGTGCAGGCCTTCTAGACTCCAGACACTTGTCATGTTGGTCGGTTACAGGCATTGCTTGAAGCCCGAAATCCGGTAAGACGGCAACACGTCGAGGTTTTGTGGGGAAAAAGACAAAAATTTTTATAAATAAAACATCAGTTGTGTTCCCGATGCAATGTGCAAGGGCGTGGAAAAAAGGGACTGAAGCATGGGCCGTTGCGACGTGCTATATATATACAACGCCTGGCATCACTTCCAGAGCCAACCATCGAGAGACGGGCAAGACGGATCGACAGCCCAGTCGAGGTCCACTACGCCCCCTGGCTCTTTCGAGCAGCAGACCTGGATGATGGATATCCATCAAGATGAGGAATCTGCAGGAGAAAGGCAATCCATTGAAATGGGATGCCATTCATGCACCAAGAGCATAAAATATTCTTATTGTTGCAAACCTGTTATTTCTGAAAGTAAAGTCCCCTGGGTGGTCATATGGAAACATCCTATTTACAGTTCGTTGAGCTTTTTCAAATAACAAAGGTAGCAGAATCTTGACAGATCTTTGACCGTTGGTTGTAATATAATATAGGCTAGGTCTTCTTCCTCAATCCTGAGCCTAGCCCCGAGCACCCCCAGCCTCAAATTGAAGTCACCCCATCAATAAAGAGTGATTATAACCAAGTAGCTGATCACATCTAGATATTGCGTAGCCACATTTACAAATGCCACTACATCCTCCCCTAAACTATGATCGTGAAATTAATGATATAAATAAAAAATATAAAGTTTTGGCTTTAGGAATGTTTAAAGAAACTGCCAGAATAGCAGTGCTCGAGAGTAGCAGAGAGCCAAAAGGTGAAAGACATTCTAACACCAAAGTCACCAGTCCTCCACTATTTCTTCCTTTCATGCTTTTATTTTTTGCAGCAGAGAAAAAGGTCACAAGCACATCTACCACCAAAGAGACAGTTCTCCAGTTTTTTTAGCAGTATAATATCAAATCTGTTCAAAATCATCAAAAAGCCAGAATCTCATAGTTCTTTCCAATCCATCGATGTTCCAGGATAGAAATTGGAACACTGGACCCAAGAGCACTGGCTTCACACGAGCCGACATTTAGAGGTGGCCAGCAGTCTTATAAACAGGATCCTTGGCCTGTCCTGGTAACTGCAACTTGTTGGGATTCAGTAGAAATCTTTCCAGAATGCCTATATTGAAATCCATAATGTTTGAGGTGACAAGGAAGGCAAGTGGATTTGTCAGGCTTAGGTTATCACCATTTCCCAGAAGGCAGTCATTTTTCAGATGCTCAACTGTTTTAGGAACGTGAGTGGCCATGCAGGTGGCTCTACAGTGCCCTACTATCCAAGTAAATCTCAATTCCGCATCTGAGAACATCTCCACTTAGACCAAAATAAATTGTGAATTGTTGAATCAGCAAGAGTAACTTGAATGCTACAACACCCACAGTGAATACAGTCTGGAAGAATGTGTAGTTGGGGGAACATTATATGGGCATTGCCCACAATTCCCAAATTATCTACCACGGCATGTGACAAAGTCCTATGGTACGCATTTTTATTGCCATGCAAGCAGCAGATTTTGCACACCTTTGGTCTGCACAGCCGCCTTTCCTTATGTTTTTTTAAGGATTACGTCTCTCTGAAGGTCGGACCCAAGTTTCTGCCTAAGTTTGTGTAGAAATTCCATACGTCTCAGTGTGTGGAGCTAACGGTTTTCTTTGCAGCACCTCACCGATCCAAGGAGGAGAGACTCCTTAGATGGGACCCCAAGAGGGTCTTACGTGTCTATCTGGCAAGGACAGTTTATTTCTGGTGAAATAAGCGGTTTGTTGGATTCTCCCAGTCCAGTTTGGGGAAAGCTGTGAGGAAGCAGACGATCTCTCGTCTGATCATTGTTTGTATTTCAGAATGTTGTGAAGGTGGAGCAGTATAGAATTATCCACCAGGTTGAAGGCTGCAGAATGGTACAAGATCATAAGCAAGGACGCATGGCCCCTGTCCATTGTATCCAACAGCCTTGCTTTCAAATCAAGCAAAGCAATTTCGGTGCCATGGTGCTGTCTGAATCCAGATTGATAGTTGTTCAGAATCTGATGTTGATTTAAGTATTGAGCAATCTGAGTATAGGCAACCCTGTCTAGTATTTTTAACAAGAAGGGTGTGTTAGAGATTGCCCTATAGTTCATAGCCATCAACGGATAAAGGCCCGTTTTTTTTTTTTTTACCGGTGGTAAAATCCACGCCTTTTTTATGCTGTTGCGAACAAGGTTTCCAGCAATGGATCTATTCACAAATTTATATATAGCTGATAGGAGTGGGGCTGGACACGTTTTAATAATCACGAGGAGCCGGGAACCCCACTACCTCTTGAATTCTTCAGCTTCATGATAACCTTCAGTAGTTCTGATTCAGAAATAGGAACAAAATTAAACTAGTCATTCAGACCTACATTGAGATGCATAGGCCCTGCTACACCGTATAATGATTGACTGTGCAGCAGCTTCTGCTCCTCGATTACTCTTTGAATGTTAACTAATTTGCCTACTCTTGCGTCCTGTATTTTGTTGCACCAATCATCATCTTTGCAGATTTCTTTGTCTGGCCCTTTGAGAGTTTCTTGTTCTCGCAGGATCTTAAACAATTCCTTGCTCTCTGAGCCAGCCTCAGACTCTGTTACTGTGCAATTCCCTTTTTCCTAATAGAACAGCCACCTTTTAATCCTTAGCTGCCAATCTATAGTTTATCAGGTTCTGAGGATCCTGGTCTTTCCTCCATTTCTGGAATAGTTTGCTTGGCTGATTGTAGCTTTTGAAGCTCCATGTTGAATCACTTATTTAGTCGGAAATACATTTTTCTCCAGCATGGGGTCTGGCATGGATTCACATGCTCATGAATATTCCCTGTCGTCAGGCTGGGAATCCTTGGTAAAGAAGAAATCAGTTTCAGTTTCGTTTCTGAACTGTCTTTCTCCTAATAACCAATCACTGGTCTCTGGGTCATACTGCCCCCAGCCAATGACTGCCCTCTACCTAAGCCCCTCCCCTGGCAGCCATCTTCAGATTTTTACCGCACGTTCAAGTGTTGGGAGTCCTCGTGCTTAGCTCTTGAGCTTTTTCTACGTATTGTGTTTTTTCAGAGAGTTTTCTCTATTTTTGTCGGTCAATTGAGCCTCAAGCTCCACTGATTCATCATCCAATTAACGGGGACCCTTTTTCGGAAACTTCTACCCCCCCCTCAAGGGTGATTTTTCGTCAAGTTCCACTTTTTGGAAGATTTCAGAAGAGTCTTGAGGCCTACCCCACGTGGACATAGCCAAAGATAAGGGAGACTCGATGCCTCTGTTCAGGATTTGCCCAGGATATGGACAACAGAAAATATTCTCGGACGATGGACACTCCTTGTGCCTCTACTGCCTTCACTGGGACCAATCGCACGTGGAGGAGGCCTGTGCGTTCTGCAAGGACATGTCCTCCCGCACCATGAAGAACTGTCACAGCGGCTCTCCGATTGGCTGGAGATGAAGAACCCGGCGGCAGGTGTGCCCCGGCATCATACTTTTCCCAAGAAGAAATCTGAGTGTTCTTCTAAGACCTTTGAGGGCGCTCCGGCGACGGGGGCCCAACATAAGGCAAAGCACTGCGAGTCCACGGGCACCAGGAGCGCCGTTGGTACGGGCTCTGCGGCAGCCAGGCCCGGGTGCAGCATCGCTGACGGCCTCAACCACGAGCCAATGCTCCGGCTCGATGAAAAGGAAGTCGGACCACCTGAGTAAGCTTCGGGAGAAGTCCCGGTCGACTTTGACAGAGAAAGCCAAGGGGGTGCGAGGCGTTGACCGTCCCCCCAAAGGTGAAGGCCTCAGACGCGCCTAAGGTTGTGAAGGCCCAGATTCACCAGGCTAAGGCTTCAATTAAGGGAGTGGTAGCATCCCTGGCGAAGACAGCAGATGTGGCCACAGTGGAGACGACCCCCAAGCCAAGAGTTTCCCTGTCCACCCGGAGGGAATCGTCTTTCCTGCTCATCGAAAAGACCCCCGTGAAGCCCCTGGCCGAGAAGAAGGGGGGACACCGACATCGCCGACACCGGTTTCCGCCAGATGGGCAACGATGTTTGCCTTTGCCGGCGTGGTTGGCTCAGAGCCACCAACTTCTGTCAGGACGAACAGGCGAGGGTACTGGAAATGCCCTTCAGGGACAACTTGTTAGGCAAGGCGGTGGACGAGTCACTGCAGACCATCAAGGAAGACACCGCAACGGCCTGTGCTTTAGGCACATTCCAACAACGACGACCGTCCTTTCGGTCCTCCGGAGGCAAGTCACAGGGTGCCTCCAATGGATTCGGTGGCAGCTCTTCTTCGTACCGTCAAGCGGGCCGTTCTTCGTCCCAGGAGGCCTACAGAGGCCGCAGCAAGGCCCGCAGGAAATCATTGTCACCAAGGGGCCCAAGGTGGTAAGGCCTCGGCGAAGCAGGACTGAACCAACCGTGAGGATGGGTCCCCACCCAAGCACCCCGCTGGGAGGCCGGTTGGCAAACTGCGTCAGCCTGTGGAAGTCCATCTCTGACCATTGGGTGCTGGATGCCCTGGCCCACGGACACACTCTGGATTTCCAAAGGAAGTGTCCCCGTTTTCCACCTGTGGCCAGGAAAGAAAACCGCATTCCACAGCTGCTTCTAGAGGTACGAGCAATGCTAAAAAAGGGCGCGATAGAACTCGTCCCGAAGAGGCTCCAGAGTATATTCGGGGTACTTCCTCGTCCGAAAGAACACTGGCGGTTGGCTGCCCATTCTAGATCTCTGCCACCTCAACAAATGCATAAAATCCCAGAAGTTCCAGATGGTCACCCTTCAGCATGTGCTGGGACAGCTGGAGGAAGCAGACTTCCTGTCGTCGCTGGACTTGGAGGATGCTTATTTGCACATCCCCATTCAAAAGTGCATCGAACGTTTCTGCGCTTCGTGGTACAAGGGCGGCACTATCAATTCAAGGCCCTTCCCTTCGGTTTGAATTCGGCTCCAAGGGTCTTCAACAAGTACCTGGCACCGGTAGCGCCACGGCTGCGCCTGCAGGGGATCCACGTCTACCCCTATCTGGACGATTTGCTTCTCCGAGCGAAGTCAAGGGAACTCGCTGTCAAGCACACAGAACTGGGGCTTTCGATAAACTATGCAAAGTCCTGCTTGGAGCAATCGCAGGACGCTTGGTTCCTGGGAGCCAGACTCAACACAGTGGCCTACCTAGCTTCACCGTTGGAGGAAAGGATGAAATCCATCCTGGGCAAGGTACAACGGCTGTTGACCATGGAAGTTGCCAGGGTGAGGTCCATCAAGTCCCTGCTCAGCATGATGTCGTCATGCGTCTACCTCGTTCGGCTGTGGATGTGGCCGCTGCAAGAGTTCCTCGATGCCCGTTGGATGCAAGTGGCGGGAAGCTTCAAGGACAAGATCACCCTCAACGAGTCATTCCGTCGGGTGATTCGGTGGTGGGGTTTCCGCGCGCATCTCGCGGCGGGCACAGACTTTCAAACCCTAGCGCATCAGGAGACTGTGACAATGGACACCTCCCTGGAGGGATGGGACGCACATACCGGAAATCTCCACCCAAGAGGCCTGTGGCTCCCAGAGGAGAGGTCATTGCACATCAACATCCTGGAGCTCCGAGCCGTGTTTTGGGCCCTCAAGTCATTCCTTCCGTCCCTCAAGGGCAAGGTGGTGCGGGTCTTCACCGACAACACCACCACGATGTTCTACATTCGGAAGCAGGGGGGGCACCAGATCCCCAGCTCTCTCCAAGGAAGCGCAGGACCTATGGCACTGGGCCGTCACCCAAGGATGTTCCTGATACCCTTTCATCCGGCAGGAGTGAAGAATACGGTCTCTGACTCACTCAGCATGAAGCTGCGCTCTTGCCACGAGTGGGAACTTCGGCAGGATCAGGTGGACCTACTGTTTCGACGATGGGGCAATCCCCAGATCGATCTGTTTGCGACGGCAACGAACACCAAGTGCCGGAGGTTCGCCAGCAGGTTTCCCCAGCCGGGGAGCATGGGGGGATGCGTTCTCATTCCCCTGGGACGGCCTGTTTCTCTATGCGTTCCCACCATTGCCGTCAGTCAACTCAGACGGTCCCGGTGCAGGATGATCTTCGTCGCACCGACGTGACCGATGCAGATATGGTACCCGGACCTACTGGAAATGTCAGTGTCCCCTCCAGTCAAGCTTCCGGCGGACGCAGATCTTCTCGCCAGGGAAGGAGGCACGATTCTGCATCACGACCCGGGGTCGCTGAACTTGCAGGCCTGGCTCCTGCAGCGCTTGAGTTTGGAGGATACGAGATCCCGGCGGACTGCAAGGAGGTACTTGCCAAGGCCAGGGCTTCTTCGACTCTTAAGTGCTATGGACATAAATGGAAGAGGTTCACCGTCTGGTGCTGTGCACCGAAGATAAACCCTCTACAGATTACGGCCCCTCAAGTGCTGACGTACTTGCTGTCGCTGGCCAAGGCGGGGCTGGTGCACGCTTCTATCAAGATCCATCTGGCGGCTATCTCCCGCTACACCAGAACTCCGGGACGATCGTCGCTGTGGTCGCAATCGCCTGGTTAAGGAGTTCATGAAAGGACTTTTCTGCTCGTTCCCGCTGTTGAAGGCTCTGGCCCCGGCGTGGGAGCTCAATGTGGTGCCGACTAGGCTCATGGGTCCTCCGTTCGAGCCTCTCATTCGGCGCCTCTGAAATTCCTATTGTGGAAGAAAGCGTTTCTGGTGGCCATCACCTCCGCATTACGAGTGGGAGAGATCCAGGCCCTCTCCTGTAAGCCTCCGTACTTGACATTCCTGGCAACGAGGGTCATGCTGAGGACGCACCTCTTCTTCATGCCCAAGGTGCCGACAGAGGACTTTGCACTCGCTGGATGTGGCTAGAGCGCTGAAGTTCTACGTGGACCGCCCAAAGAGTTTTCAGAAGACATCACAGCTGTTTGTGAACTTTGGCCCTGTGAACCAACGGAAGGCCCTCTCCAAGGCTTCCATTTCTAGGTGGCTCTCCGGGTGCATCACGCACTGTCACCGGTTGGTAAACCGACGGTTGCCTGGCCATCCGAGAGCCCATTCGACCAGAGCGATCGCTGCAACTACGGCGTTCCAGTCTGGTGTGCCACTGCTGGACATCTGCAGGGCTGCTATGTGGAGATCGACGCACACCTTCACGAAATTCTACTGCGTCGACCGGGATTACAGGGAGGAGTCCAGAGTCGGCCAAGCTGTGCTGCGCAACCTTGAAGATGAGCTTGGTGAGGAGGTAGAGATGCTTAAGTTGTTGAAATGCTGGATGTTGAGCCTTGCCACCTCCCGTTGTTGTACATGTGTGTACTGCTATGTATGCTTTTATTCATGAGCATGTGAATCCATGCCAGACTACATGCTGGAGAAGGAACAAGTTACTTACCTGTAACTGTTGTTCTCCAGCATGGGTCTGGCATGGATTCACATGCGAACCCTCCTGCCTACACCTCTGCGGCTCTTCTCTTGGTCCTACTGCCACTTTACGTGCTACCAAATCTGAAGATGGCTGCCAGAGGGGAGGGGTTTAGGTAGAGGGCAGTCATTGGCTGGGGGCAGTATGACCCAGAGACCAGTGATTGGTTATTAGGAGAAAGACAGTTCCGAAACAAAACGGAAACTGATTTATTTCTTTACCGAGGATTCCCAGCCTGACGACTAGGAATATTCAGGAGCATGTGAATCCATGCTAGAGAACAAAAGTTACAGGTAAGTCGCTTGTTTCTTTCTTAGTTGGAGCTAAAAAGTCCAAGGTCTCCTGGCAAATACGCACAAGTCAATTAGTTCTATCAAATCGTCTGTTAAAGAAAATTTCAAAGTTGCAGACTCAAGCAGAGGCATTGGAGCCTCAGAGGGGATTGGTTTCCAATTTCTAGTCGGCATCGGTACCCTCTTATTAACCACTTTCCTAGTCACAGCCAAATTATGAATCTGGAAGTCAATGCAATAATGATTAGACCATGGGCAAGGGAAAACATCTTGTTCAATAATGTCTAGCTCATGGGAGGCCATTGAATCCAAGGTGTACCCCTTGACATGAGTCGGCTTCCTAATCTGTTGTTGAAAGCCCAGGCCAGATGAGGCACCTTCCAAAGTCACTGCTACAGGCGCTTCACATCCCAACCAAAAATTGAAATCCCCCATTAAGATGAATTTAGAACAGTGTTTAAGTAAAGGAAGTAAAACAGTGTCTAGTGTCTTTCCCCGGTGTACTCAATAAAGCGGAAGCTTTGGGTCCAACTTCAGAAACAGTGTCCAGTCCCTGCGCAACACCCAAGTTGCACATGCTTTCCTGATCCGGGGTATAATGCATCTCCTTAATCTTCTCCCCTGTTACAGGTGTAGCTTCTTCAACCTGTTTGGGGTTGTCCGTATTATCATATAAGAGAGGGCACATCGGAATGGAGAACAGAAAGATCCCCCTATCACCCTGTTTCAGGGTACAATCCTGCTTCATGGGCTGAGCCTCCCCTTTCGTTGTCCTAGTGAGGGGGATAGGACTAAGAGAGGCACTACAATTACGTGCAGTCTGAACGCAATTGGCGTCGAGCTTTGATCTAGCGAGCTCTGTGGCCTGTAATACTTGTTTTAGGCCCACAATAGCTAACTGAGAGTGTAAATATAATGAGGGGTAAGAGGATCAGAAGATGGGCCTACACTTACCTTACACTATCCGGCACAGACCAGATAGTCTCATTCACGCCTGAACTGTGATTTTGTAGTTCCAAATGTTGCAGTACTAATGGAAAGTGTAGTTTCCTGCGTAATGTATGTGTGCAGAACTCTAGCTCTGCTTTAAATCGCCAACAAATAAATCCAAGCAATTTAGCCTGACAAACGCTCTTTAGAGCAGCACGTAAATTAATTAAAATCCACAAAGCCAACAGCTAATAAATGTGGCAATTTACAAATTATAAAAACCATGCTAGAGTGAAACCTTAAAATACAATTTCTAATAAAGGAATCCCAAATACAATGAGACAAAACAATCTATGTTCCACTGGGTCGAAGGGCTCATTGTACCAGCGGTGTAGCTGCATCATCTGCGCTGCAGAGGGGCATCCTGGCTAGAGAAACTTGTCAGGCAGCTTGATCAACCTCTTTGCATGTCTTCTCTAAGCACTATAGTTTTGATTCGTTCGGAGGCAGAGATGCACACTTTGACAGTGCAGAGTTCGTTTTTTTGGTGTAAGCTTCCAGCCCACCACCTGCTGTTACTGCTTTGGACGACTATCAAATGGGTTATCTGTGGGTGAATGCAATCCATTGAAGGAGAAATTACTTACAGTAATGTTCTTGCTATGGATTCTTCTCCCACCAATTCCTCATCGCCCTCCCTTGCCCTGCTTCAGAAACGTATTCTGCTTCTTTATTCGTGATGTTGAGTGGTTGAGGAATGGTTGCTGCTTTTTGCATGTTTATCAACCTGTTTTAAAAATAAAAGGGGAAAAATCTAAATAAACGAGGCAAAAGTAACTTTTGATGCCATTAGTCTTGTCTGACTGTTCCTCACTCAAAAAAGGATAACGGGAAAGTATTCCCTCTGTTTATTCTGTGTATGAGAATTGATCCCCTCAGTTGCTGAGCACACTGGGGAAGAAAGGAACTGATTTATGGGGCCGTAGTGCATTCTATATGTACAATCACCAACATCACGTGCAGAGTCTAGGATTGGTGCGATCAAAGCATTGAAGGTGGGACTATGTTGAACCGCACTACGCTGCCTGTAAAGTATTCCGAGCAGCTGACACTGGGAGGGTGATCAATCAAGATGAGGAGTCTGTGCAAGAAGAATCCATAGAAAGAACATTACCAGTGAGTAATTTCTCTTTTGGTAGTGTGCTTGGGTGATTGTAGTGTTGTAATGGCTGACAGGTTAGGTGGAGTGGGTGTGGGGGAGTGCAAATGACACGTGCGGTGTGAGCAGTTTGTGATGTGATTTGCTCGGGCGGAGGAGCTATGTGGCAAATGGGGGGAATGTTGTGTGGCAGTAAGTGTGAAGGGAATGGCAAAGTGGTCTGACCATGGTGCACAGAAACCATTTTTGTGCAGGAAATCAGAAGGTAAAGGGCCTTGCCAGCTATGTCTGGGGGTAGGTAATCTGTTGGGACAAGTTGGAGGCTGGCTTTGAGTGAGGATGTTATGGTCGGCACACTTATTAAGCGTGCGTTCCCCCTGAGGCATCATGGCGCTAAAGGAGAGAGGTCAGCGTACCCAACAAGATCTAAAACAGGTACGTTTTCAATGCTTTTCTAAAAGCAAGGTGGTTCACCGAATTTTTCAGATGGAGCTGCAGGCCATTCCAATATCTGGCTGTTGCGACAGAGAAAGCACGTCCACCAAATACGTGAGCGCTTAAATACAGGAACGGCAAGTAGACCAGCTGTTTCTGAACTCAGACATAACGGGAGATAACTTGTGAACCTGGCGCACAAATATTCAGCCCCTTTGGCATGCAAGGCCCGATGCACCAAGCATAGTCTTAAAAACAATGCGCTGGGAAACAGGGAGCCAGTGCAAGGAACGCAGCACCAGGTATATGTGAGCACCATAGGGAGAACCAGTGGGAACTCGAGCAGCCATTGAAGCCGCTGAATGAGTCCCTTTGGTTGAGCTAAGTCGAGGGAATTACAATAGTCTAAGCGACTAAGCACAAGGGCAGCCACAACTGGAGGATGAAGATAAGGAATCAGAAGAAGGACTTTCCTAAGAATTCTTAAATGGAAATGACCTGCTATGCAAACAACAGAAAACTGGGACTCCATAGAAAGAGAAGCCGAGGTTATTACCCCCAAATTCCTCACCTTATTGACTGGGATAGGAAGCGGACCCAGAGAAAAAGGCCAGAAAGAAGACACCCAAAGTGAAGGATTGGGAGGGGATTCCCACCACCAGCACCTCCGTCTTGTCCCTGTTCAACTTCAGCCAGTTGCAGTTCATCTAGTCTCCCACCGCTGCCAGACATTCCTGCAGGCACACGACATCCCAATCTGATCAAGATCTGAGTGTCTTCGGCGTACGAGTAACATCTGATGCCGAAGGAGCGGATGAGATACACAAAAGGCCATTTGTACAACATGCTGTACAACATGGGGTTGTCAGCATGGCAAGTGCCTGGGCTGAAGAAACACAATGTCTGTGCAGACCATTCAAGGTGGAAGGAGGGTTTGTTTGTTATGAGCTATAAATGAGGTGGATACATTTGAGATGTTCGTGTGATAGAGGGGAGCATTTGAAAGGATGTTTGTATGGGTGGTGTTGCTGAGTGTGAATGGGTATTTGTAAATGATGGCAGTGCCACCACCTGTTTTGTAAGGCTGATCGCTGTGGTGGATGAGATAGTTGTTTGTGGGGCACATGTCAGGATGATGGGTGTGTGGTGGGGTTTCAGCGATGTCTCTGGGAAAGAGAATGTGTTTGGTGATAAAGTCAAAGATTTTGTGTGTGTGCAGATTCAGAGTGGCAGTGAGTATGCAGTGCGATAGTAACCTAACTCTCACAAGGAGATGGGCAACCCCTCACTCGGTGGAAGGTAAAGCCATTCCTTCCACTGTAGTGGAAAGTGGAAGTTAAGAGGGCCCACATTACTGGCCCCTTCTCAAATGACCATCTTTATATGGACTGTTCTTTTTTGCCTCACCCCATGCTTGCCAGATTTTCACTTTGTTTCAGACCTGAAGTCAATAATACAACGGAGAAGAGAACAGCAGAAGTAGCACAACCCATTGGTGTGCCACCCTGTCTGTGTTAAAGCGCTGGACTGACCCAGGGAGCGTGCACCAATAGAGGATGAGCCAGAGAGCCTAAACTGCTGACTGATATGCCGCACACTTCTCCTCAGTGCAAGCAAGTGGCTGCGGACACCCAAATCCCTAACAAAAGATGACTTACTTCCCTGGGGGGAATCCACGCCAGGGCCCAAACATGAACGCAGTCTGTCTTTGCTATATCATGGTGCCCCACATGAAGAAAAGGGGCACAGTTTAACCTGCCATTTGAAATCTTCTCTTTATATATTACCGCTCTAGCAGGGTAGTCCGAGCCAGATTACCAACCATAGGATGGACAGTGGAATAAAAAAACAGGAAATATGAAGATGTGACTTATTCTGGCAATATCATAGGCGGTGGTGTCGGACCAAGAGAACAGCAGGAGGAAGTATAGTGGACAACAGCCTGGTGCCAAATTATAGAAAAAGTGAGGTATTGGTTGGTGAGTGCAAGCGGTATTGCGTTGCTGTGTGAGTGTGAGAGAGACTAGTAAGTGAGATGAGTGTAGGTGGTTAA
The DNA here is from genome assembly GCF_040938575.1 of Ambystoma mexicanum. Lineage (NCBI taxonomy): Eukaryota > Metazoa > Chordata > Amphibia > Caudata > Ambystomatidae > Ambystoma > Ambystoma mexicanum. Next base: position 970,807,481 of record NC_090941.1, on the reverse strand, counting down.
TGTGAAGTGCTTGTGAGAGTGAAAGGTGTTTGATGAGATGGTTTGGAGTAGGGGTAATAGTCTGTGAAGAGGTAGTAGTAACATCGAAGAGTGGACGCAGTAGTAGAGTGAGAGACAACAGAGACAGTAGGAAAGGAGTAGGAGAGTAGAGAAAAGAGAATAGGATACAAAGCCATGAAAAGGAACATCAGGGCGTGATGGGAAAGAGACTCAGTCGGTCAGAGTGTCAGTAAGGCACATCCTCATGTCGATGCTAGCAACTTGATAGTTAGGGCAAGCTTTAAGTGCCTGAGGGAGGCTAGATGGTTAAGGTGATTGCCTTTAGGGTCTCCCAAACAGTACTGGTCAGTATTTGCTAGATACTAACCCAGGGTTGGGGTGGAAAATGCTAAAACTAGACGAGAGAGGTGAAGAACGGCCCAAATTCTGTTCTGATTTACTTAATAAAAACACTTGAACCATCTCTGGGAGTTGAGCTATTCTTTCGAGCGATCAGTGACAGCAGGTGTATGTGAATATTTGGCTCAGTGGAGTGAGACGTGCAGGAATTTGATTGGTATGTGTGCTTTGTCATTTTTGTGGCAACCAGGTGTTCATAGGGGCACAGAAAGATCTAGAGAAAGATATATGCTCTTTCAACCCTGAGCGACTGAACGATCATGGGAAGTAGTGTATATTCCCAAAGTGACCCAGATGTAGTGCAACAGGAAACTGATCAAAACAGGGAATAACAAGGAAGTCCCAAGTCTTTCTCAAGCTGCAGGATCACAGGATGGGGAAAGGAGCTGCAGACAGGATTGTTCAGGGGGTTTCCAATATGCAAGATGGTGCATTGGGAAGGTTTGGGGGAGAAGATTCTTACCCTACATGCAAGGGATGAGAGCATGAAACTGTTTGTTTCCATTTACATGTCTGACATGGAGAAATCGGGAATATCCTGCTACCAATGGTGTTGAAGTCATTTCTCTAGTGCCAGGTCTAGGATTAGGTCATGGGTAGACTAGTAGGTGCTTAGAGAGCAGGCCATTTTAAGGACATGGTTATTGCTCAGTAGGTTGTTTGAGGCTTAATTTGACCCAAAGATCTGCAGGATAAACATGAGCATTATGCTATGGATTTCTAGACATCCAGGTGGCATGTGATGCAGTGAATAGGCAAGCTGTCGGAAAAACGAATGAAATGAAAAGTCAATAGAATATAGTTTTAAACTATTCCAAAAAGACTTGCTGATAAATAGAACTGTATTAAAAATTCTAGAGCAAAATGACCTGCAGCAACTGTATGTATTAGCCCCAATATTCCTCTTTGTATTCCATACAATCTGATCTGGCAGTGCTTCCATTTTTTTACCATAACGTATATACATTTCTGAGGCTTGTGGAATCTGCTTAAATCACATGCTGTGCATAGGCTGACATCTAGTGGAAGCAGCGGAGTATTACAGTTTGTTTTTCGAAACTCAAAAAGGGGCGTCGAACAAGGGCGTGCCAGTAATACTATCCCTAGTGTGACGTCCACTGTACCCATGATCCCTAATGCGTGTCGGACCCTCAGATTGTTTTTTTCCACCATACTTGTCGGAAGCATAGTTGAGGAGTTCCCTGGCTTTCAGCCATTTATCATAAAATAACCTAAAATTACCGTTCCTCAAATCCCATGTTGAGATTCCGTAGATCGACGCCGGTACTGGAAAACGAACAGATGTCGAGACTGCACGACGGACTTTGGGCCTCGGATGGCCTCTGGCCTCGGCCCTGCAAGTAGGGAGAGTGGGGGGGGGGCTACTCACACTCATTTATTTTCCTACATACACTCGCCCGCTGCCATATATTAACATATGGAGAGTACTCCATTTAAGTTCTGCCGCAAGTGCAACCGCAAGTTTCCTTGGGTAGCTAAGCATGACACCTGTAATCTGTGCCTGCCTAGGGACCACCCCGAAGCAAACTGCAGAGCGTGTAAGCTCTTTAAAGCTAAAACACTTAAGGACCGCTCCACCAAACATTGGGCCCATTACGCCAGGAAGCTCGAGGCCATGGACGCTGTGGGTTCCTTCAGTGATGGCAGCAACGCCACCGTATAGTACGGCGAGGGCACAGGGGTTTCGTTAGACACCCTAGCGCAAGCCCCGACCTTGGAGGACTGTCCGGCAGGCCAGTTATGGGGACTACACCCGGCAGCAAGAGCACTACCCACACACCTTCATCTAAGCACACTAACCCCACCCGAGACTAGACATGCGTATCTAGTGATCGGCAGAGAATGGCACAAAGAGAGCGGTCCGCAGAATCGGTGTCCTCTGGGCTCTCCAGATCAAGGTCACCCCATGACACGCAGCAACCATCTTTGATTGCTAAGAGTGCCACGCTACCTAACGTCAGAGGTATGGTCGTCAGAAGACTAATCCGACATCTCCCTCCAAACAACAGTACATTCAAAGTTGACTCTGGCAGTTCGTCCTACGTCTGCTTCTGAGTCTCGAAGTCCCTCCTCTAAAACTACAGAACATCTTGTACTCCCCTCCGAATCTCGACGCCAGGCACCGAAAGATTCAGGGAAAGCCAAGGAGTCAGGGAAACATGCCTCTACACACGGAAAAGGGGACAAACCGAAAAAAGCTTCTGAACACCAAGTCCAGAAGGAGAAACACATCTTCTGAAAAGTCCAAGACCCCTGACCCTGTCACTAGGCCCAAAGTTGTCCCTCCCACTCCACATGATATGGGAATAGAAGAACCACCACAGCAGGAAGTGATCATTCCCAGTTCCAAAGAATGGAGCTCTGAAGACATAGACAGGGTGATGAGGCGGATGTCTTTTATAGCAATTTTTATGAGAAAACTCCTGATTACTTCCGAAGCTATCAGAATACCCCTGCTACCTCTACTCCTTCCGGATCCAAAGACCCTCAACCTCCTAGTAAAAAAACCCTGTACTGAGACTCCAGGTCAGGGCCTGATTTCAGACCCACTCACCAATGAACCTTATCAGTATGTTGAAGATCCAGACATACAAACACTGGACGACCAGGCAGATCCAGACATACAAACACTGGACGACCAAGCAGGGGTGGAATATTATGGAGACGATGAGGACCCGGATGAGGAGGAGGAAGACGAGGCAGCGGCCTATAGTCTCGACTCCCCTATTCCCAAGGACCCACCGGTGAATGACGCGCCTGTGGACAATCAACCATTACTGAACGAGGTCTTAGCTAGAGCTGCAGACCACTTTCAGATAGACACACAAGGGGCTCAAGAAGAGATGGACTTTGCAGAGCAAATTATGGGGGATAAAAAAATCCATTGCCCAAGCCATACCAATTCTGAAGTCTATTCAACGCAAAATTGACCCCGCTCTACACACCCCTAATCTTACCCGGGCAGTTAACCCAAGAATAGAGAAATTATTCAGGGCTGCCCCCTCCGACCCACTTTATATAAGGGGTCAGCTTAAAACCGACTCATTGGTGGTTACAACCACCAGGAAAAGGGCAGGGACACCTCTAGCATCCTCTGAAGCTCCCCCAGACAAAGAGAGCAAAAAGATATATGGACTAGGAAGGAAAGTGGCTTCCACTTCCGCTTACCAGGCAAGAATTGCTAATACTACCACTCTGCTGGCAAGTTACAACTGTCACCAATGGGAACAGGTAGCTGCCCTCATTGCCTCCGCGCCTGAACCTCTAAAAGGCCAGTTGGGCCAGATTGCGTCGGAAGGGAGATCGGTGTCCGGATACATTCTCAAGGCGACTTTTGACGCAGCAGACAATGCAGGCCGGCTTATCGCAGAGAGCAACAGTCATCAAGAGACACGCTTGGCTGAGGCAGTCAGAGTTTAAACCCGAGACCCAAGCCACACTCATCGACATTCCGGTGGAAACGAATGTCTTGTTTGGGAAAGCGGTGGAGGAGGCACTCAAAACAGCCAAAGACGAATATGATACCCTAAAGTCCCTTGGACAGTTAACTAATAAACCCACAAACCAACGAGGGAATAATAATTGTTGTTGCTCTCGTGGCCAAAATTCCCAGAGAAGGTCTAATTAATTTCAAGGGCAAGGAGCATCGTGGGGGGCAACCAACAAGCTTCACAGGGTTTCACCAGAGGTCAAAAGAGGTGTCGTGTTAGGGGGAGAGGCAGCCCAGGTAGAGGCGCTACACCCCCCAACAAACAGTGACATTCCGCTCCGGGTCCCTTCCCATGCATCCCCAGTAGGAGGGGGGGGTGCATTTTCACCTTCACTCACACATGGGAAGAGATCACCTCGTACAGATGGGCGCTGTCCACAGTGTCTGCAGGATACTGTATCGCACTGTTGGAATGCACCCGAAACCATCCTCCAAGACAGAAAATACGCTCTTTGGAGCACCAAAGAATCCTCCTCGAGGAGATCGTCATTCTTCTTGCAAAGGACGCGATTAAACTCGTGCCGGGCAACCAAGTAAACAAGGGTATTTATTAACTTACTTCCTTGTGCCATAAAAACATCTAACAATGCACCCACTAGTAGACTTATGCCCTGCAAACAAGTATGTCAAGCCTCAAACATTTTGCATGAATACACTCCAAGAGGTAATCCCCCTACTAAAAAGAGATTACATGGCAACATTGGACATGAAAGATGCCTATTTTCATATTTCCATGTTCCCAGTGCACAGAAAATTCTTGCGCTTCAAGGTGGACAGTCAGCACTACCAGTTCAAGGTGCTGCCCTTCGGTATAGCCTCGGCTCCAAGGGTATTCACCAAGGTACTGTTGGTGGTGGCGGTGCACCTACGCAGGGAGGCAATCCCAGTGTACCCTTACCTGGACGACTGGCTCATCACGGGGGAAACCACTGTAATTTGCAGAGCCAACATTCAAAGAACGATCGACCTCCTCTTCGAATTGGGTTTCTCTATCAACGAGAAAAAATCAAGCCTGGTGCCAAGTACCTCCAAATAGTTCCTAGGAGCTGTCCTAGGCACTCAAGAGGGGTTGGCCTTTCCATCAGAGGAAAGAATTTGGAATCTATTACTGCAAATTCCTCAATATCAGCCCGGTCACCAGATAAGGGTTCGCAAAGCGATGTGTTTGCTAGGTATGATGGCATCATGCATTTACCTGGTTCCTCACGCGCGCCTGGGCATGCGACCCATGCAGTAATGGTTGGCAAAACAGTGGTCTCAGGCAAGTGGTCAGTGGGACAATCTAGTGGTCGATTCGCCAACACTAGTACAGAGTCTTCGCTGGTGGACAAGAGAGAACCTTTCAATGGGGAAACCCTTTTACGATCCAGAAATGCAGGCCGTAGTCGCGACAGACGGGTCCCTGTCAGGGTCGGGAGCACACCTCCTTCACCACACAGCTCAGGGCCTCTGGTCTTACACAGTGGCCAAGAATCACATCAACCTGCTAGAGCTTCTGGCAGTCTTCAGAACGCTTCGAGCGTTTGAACCCCACCTATTGAACCTGTCAGTGCAGATCCTAACTGACAGCACGATCGTGATGTTTTACATAAACAAACAGGGGGGCACTCGTTCGCCAAATCTCTCCAGGCTTGCCCAGAAAATTTAGATATGGGCACTCAGACGGAACCTTTACCTGTCGTCTCAACATATTCCAGGAGATCTCAATTCACTAGCAGACACCTTGAGCAGAGACCCCCCCTCCCAGAGGAACACGAATGGTGTCTACACAAAGAGGTCGTAGAAGACCTCTTCTCACAGTGGGGTTTCCCCACTATAGACCTATTCGCCACAAGCAAACAGACAATGCCCCGGATTCGCATCCAGGTTCCCCCAGCCAGGCTCCAGGGGGAACGCCCCATGGATGAACTGGTCAGGGATGTTTGCCTATGCTTTTCCACCAACCCCTCTGATGAGGAAGGTGGTCAACAAGATAAACAGGGAATCGATGACGCTCATCCTAGTTGCTCCCATGTGGGCGAGACAACCGTGGTTCCCGCACCTGCGCAACCTGGTGGTGTGCGAACCCTTCAGACTCCCGTGCTGGCACAACCTACTCTCCCAGCACGGAGGACAAACAGCGCATCCTCAACCCAACTCAATGAACTTGGCAGAATGGCTCCTGAAGTCAGAGTTTGGACATCTCAATTTGCCACAGAGATGCATGGATATCTTAAAAGAATCAAGGAAACCAAACATAAGACATTGTTACTTTGATAAGTGGAAAAGATTCGTTGTTTGGTGCTAGAATAAACAAATCAACCCAGTTGATTGCACTCCTTCCAATATTGTCACCCACATGCTCCACTTACTGGATGCAGGGTTGGTATTTAATTCACTCAAGGTACACCTGGCAGCGCTGTCAGCCTACACCACCTCCCATAACAAGGTGTCATGGTGGAAAGTACCAGTTGTCAAAGCCTTTATGGAAGGGGTGAAGAGACTCCACCCTCCAATTTCCAACCCACCTCCAGGGTGGGACCTTAATGTGGTGCTTGGTAAACTCATGGGACCCCCTTTGAACCCATGTATAAAGCTAGTCTCAAACACCAGACTTGACTGCCTTCTTAGTAGCCATTACATCCATAAGAAGGGTCAGTGAAATTCATGCTCTCAGTGCAGGATCCTTTCTTTTCTGTTCATAAGGATAAACTGGTTCTACAAACTCACCCTAGGTTCTCACCTAAGTTCATTTCAAAATTCCATGTTAACCAGTCCATTGAGCTACCGGCCTTCTTCCAAGAACCCAAAAGCTCTGCTGAGGTGAAACTACACTCACTAGATGTGCGAAGAGCGGTCCTCTTCTACGTAGACAAGACCAGACCACTAAGAAAGACAGATCAACTGTTTGTCTCCGTAGCTACAGGCAGAGAAGGAGATTGCGTCTCTAAAGGTGCCATCTCAAAATGGATAGTCAAATGTATCCAGCTGTGTTACTCCCTTTCAGATAAAACTCTGCCTTTTACGCCAGGGGCCTACACTACAAGAGGCACCGGGGCCACTCTGGCTTTCATTGCAAATGTACCCCTTGACATCATTTGCAAAGCAGCTATATGGAGCTCTATTCACACTTTTACTCAGCACTACTGCATTGATGCTCATTCCAAGACAGATACTCAAGTGGGATAAGCGGTTCTAAAAGATTTGTTCGCTCATGACCCTTCTCATATCCCACCTCCTTCTTCTAACACTGCTTGCTAACATATGCACAGCATGTGATCTAAGCAGATTCCACATGCCTCAGAAGGGATACATTACTCACCGTAATCATATTTCTGATGCTGTATCTGCTTAGATTCACATGCGCCCGCCCTTCCTCCCCTCTGAGAGAAGACGCATGGATGCTTGTAGTCTTATCTATCTGCTTGGATACTCCGTACTCGCGCTACTCCTCATGCTACCTCATGTCAGAAAAATTACAATCTGAGGGTCATACATGCTTGAGGGATCATGGGTTCAGTGGACGTCACACTAGGGATAGTATTACTGGCATGCCCTAGTTCGACGCCTCTTTTCGAGTTTCGAAAAAGACTGTAATACTCTGCAGCTTCCACTAGATTTCGGCCTATGCACAGCATGTGAATCTGAGCAGATACAAGCATCAGAAATACGATTACAGCGAGTAATGTATCCCGTAGCATCTCCTGCTTGGACTAGAAATGTAAGTTAATGACTATATATATATATATATATATATATATATCAGGACATGCTGTATTTTGCAGCACAAACCATGTAGAACTATTTAATTATTTTTTTATTTAGACAGGCAATTGGATCCCAGTACTGATTAGGCATAAGTGTTGGGTTCTAATTGGTATATTTCTATGATCTATCCCTCTTCTTTTGAAATTACTAATGACTATAGCCACAGACCGCATCCGGAAATCTTTAAATAATCGCCAGAGGGCATCTGAGTGGATCCAGTGTAACTCGGTCATGTAAAATTGGGGACGGGGGTGATGTCATTCATCTGAAACCCCCCTCCAACCCCTGCGTTGATTTAATCTTCTATGCCATTAGACTCCATAAGAACTGGCAAGTTGTTTTTTCTTCTTTTGCCTACATTGCCTTATTGCCTGTAAAGGGCTTGTGAATATAGCCTTGCAGAAGCTTAAAGCACCATATTATTTTGGGCACAATCTTGGCCACCACCTCCTCATTGTGCCAAACAGAGCAGCTAATAGCCATAAAGGAGTGCACCAAACGAGCTGGTCACAGGCAGTTGGTTGCACAACACATTGGCAGTGCAAGTAGATTCCACAGGTCTGTTCTGCTCGCAGCCCAGAGTCCAATGAGCCACCTAAGTGCTTCTGATTAAATAGTGTAAAGCACGTGAGCCTGTGGAGTGGAAGGAATCATTCTATATACACACAGCAGACCCTGGTGTAAGTCCCTGCAGAGCAATTCTTCATGGTCAGTCTTCTGGCACACGTTACCTCGTGCACTGCTACATAGCCCTCTAAAGTGGGCACTGGTGTCCACTTCTAATGGATTACTTCCTCCCACAGATTCCTTATCTATGATATCCTACGCACAGCACAGCTGCTCTTTGGAAACCTTGCCACCAGGGGTCGCAGCATGGCTCCACATCGGACATGTCAGGGCCAGTATATCTTGAGGCGCGGTGCCGCGTTACCTTTGTTCCTTTTTTCCACATACTGCTCACTTTAAGAACACGCTCTTCATTTTTTTATTTTTCCATTAGAAGAACAAAAAAACGTTCCTCTTGGTAATGTTCTTTCTAATCGGTGTTCCTTCCACGGATTCCTCATTGCCCAATCTACCTGCCCCTCTTGGTAGATAGCCAGTTCTGGTGTCCCTCCGTGTCAGAGTGCTAATGAAAAGGGGTGGAACTGGGTTCACAGGGTGCGACGGGTGTTGGACAGAGCCACGCTGCACCCCGTGGTGGCAGAAAGGTTTCCAAAGAACAGCTGCGCTCTAGTTAGGATATCAAATATGAGGAATCTGTGGGAACAACATCCATCAGAAAGAACATTAGCGAGAATTAAGTCATTTGTTCTTCTGCGTCTCCACTGAGGCCATGGCTGATTCAATCAGTGGTGCCAAGCTTGTCTCCAAGTGAATGCCCAACACCCCCAGGCGTGGGACCTGCTGCACTTAATACAAGAATGCCATCAGGATACATGCATTTGCCATCTTTCAACAGTGTGTTCTGTCTCTCTGTTCTCTGAGTGTATGTTAGTAGAGTTGCCAAAGCGTGGTCCTGATCCTAATGCTGAGCATCTCGCTACCAGCCTCAAAGACTATAATCGATTAAATACTTCACTTGAGTTTGTTTTCTTGGTTCTTTACCTTTCCCTTCTGATGAGTTTTCAGACTTCTACTATCCTCTGTTTGAGGCAAGTTTCAAGTGATAATCTGTTAGCAAATACAATTGTAAAACCCATCATTGCCAGTAAGGCGGCAACGTTTTGCCTCACTTAGTAGGCACCAATGATCTGTGTCTTAGATAGACAGTTCATGCCTCTTTAGTCTTTGTTGGAACCTCGGATTTCATTTTATCTTCATAATTGGTTTTCATACTTTTTTTAAAATATTATATTCTGCAAACATCATTTTTCGTTTTTGTGTATTCCATGGTACCTATTGATATGAAATTTTACTGTGATGTCTTCCATCCTATACATTGCAATGAACTATGCACATGCTTCTTAATCAGTATACTAGAAGTCACCATAACCTACTTGCATAACATATTTGTTTTGTCTTCCAGCTTCGATATCAGCATGGACTGGGCACTCCAGATCTACGGCAAACACTTCCCAATTTAAAAAACTTTATGGAGCATGGTTTAATGGTTAGATGGTAAGTGGTTCGCGTAAAACCCCTAACTATTAAATTATAAATTAATAGGAACTAATGATGGGGCATAACCATATTCCAAATCGTGTAAATTGGGACACTGATGCAGAATTTTAGATCCAAATATATTTGAGGCTTGTGGATCTGCTTAGAATTGCACGCTTTGCATAGGCCAAAATCTAGCGGTAGGCGTGGAGTATTGCACATGAGGTTTTTGAAGTTCGAAAAGAGACATTGATTGTGAATGTTTGCAATCTTATCCCTAGTGTGACGTCGACTTGACCTCTGATCCCTCACGTGTCGAGGTCCCTCAGGTTATTCCTTTCTGCCATCGCAGTTAGACATGTTCTCATGGAGTCCTGTAGCTATGCTACTTTTATGTTATAACTTTTTTCAATATTTCGACAGTTACTTCTCGACAGATGACCAACTCGACTGCCAAAACAGACAATCTTTCCGGCGACTGACTTTGGCCTACATCTGGCTTCGGTCTAGCAGTATGGATAGTGGGGGGACCGATTCCTTTTTAACAAAGATTGCATACCTCTATTTCTTAAATTTACTGCTTCTGTCTTGCTGCACTTAATATTTACATACACCATAGAGCGAACTCCATTTAAATTCTCTCCTAACTGCAACAGGAAATATCTGTGGAAGGACACTCAAGTGTGTAACCACTGCCTTCCTTGATCAGCAAGAGATCTGTTGTGCTTTCTGTAAACGTTTTAGGCCTAAAAGCCAAAAGGCGCGTCGAACGAAGCAGCGAGTGGCACATGCTGATGGCAGAGTCATAAACCGCCGCCGGTCTCTGAGTCTGATCCAGAAGGCCAGGGCAGTGAAGGCTCCTCTTTGGAGCCCGAAGACATCACAAGGGAACCATCAGGTTCCTGCGTGTCGGTCCCCGGCCCAAAAGGCAGTCGCATTGTGCGGCTATGGGGAGAGCCTCTGGCGATAAGGACGCACACCCAAATAGATAACCCCAGGCAGCTCTTAGACAGAACCGTTGAAAGAAGGCCACAGGCTGTACCGCGTATACCACAAGGTAATAAAGAACAATCGGCAGCTATAGGCGTGCGTAAAACTCACTCGACGGATGATTCGGAGGCACCGAAATATCCATCGAAAAAGAAAAAGGTCACATTTTGATCGAAAAACACAAAAGGTCACGTTATCATGAATCTCACAAGAGGTTCACCAGTATGACGAGGACCATTCCCCTCTATCCCAATTTCTTCACAAGAATAAAAGACCAAAGGAAGACGCAGGCAATTGTTTCCCTTAGCAGAGACACTGAAGACAGGTACTTTGACAAAAGTACCCTTTGAGGAAACCATGGACAAAGTTTCTTTGTTTGTCGATTTTTATAAACAAATTTCCCATTTGTCAGAAAACATTAGACCCGAAAATGTTGCAACCCTTCGAAGCAGTTCAATCACAGCACCTTCCTTCGCCCACTTAAACATCCACACATACACCCATGGATACTTCCTATTTCTCCCTATAAGGGGATAATCTGCCAGATCACGTCATATGGTATGCAGACCAAGACAACCCTAGTCAAGACCCTGATGAGTTTTACCAGGATGGTCCGGATGTCACAATCATTGAGACCCAAGATGTTGCAGCACCTGACAGTGGACTGTGAGAAACCAGATGGTGTCTCAACCGCTGGTCCCTGGGGATCTCTCTCGCAGGCGGCCTGGGCATGGCCATCTCCTTTGGATCCAGACCCTGGGAGTGGACTAGTATGGGTGGATCACCTGGGTGAAGGGTCTTCGGAGAGTGGGGTGAGGCAGCCGATGATGAGACGTGGTATTCCCCGCTATTTTGTTTATCTAACCCATCCTAGTTTTAGGATTCTCCGAGGTCCCATCTGCCCCCCCCCTTTTTTTACTCAAACACTGGGACGAGGGTGACTGAGAGTAACAACATTAACTTTCACACATCGTACTGGACATGTCCCGCTAATCGGGTCAGTTAAAGTCAGGCACTTGATTCTAAATGCATACACCTGATACCAATTAGCTCTACTCACACGATTAAAAGGCAGAACCTAGAGAGACACTCTGAGCAAGGCAGAACACGAGTACAAGCTTAGCTTCCGAGACAAAGGCATACCTACCGGAGCAGAGCGACGGTCCAAGGGATGAGATCAGTGGGCCCAAGAGTTCTCTACTGGGGGTCGTTGCCTCTGACAGTCCGCGAAAGACATGTGGAGAAGGCCTGATCCCGCATAAGAGGGCTGCATTGTATTTCAAGGACGCTCGTGACCCTGCCGGGTGAACGGCAGAGTTGGGAAGACGAGGCCAAGCCTGTGGTACTAACCTTGACCTGTGAATTGGAAATCGTAAAACCAAGAAAGAGACGCACACAGCCCGTGAGTTGGCTAGCGACCTGAGAGACCAGTGTGTGTTAAAGTTGGAAGTAGCAGCATTATATTGCAAGTGAATGCTGTACGTGTGTGAATGACACCAGAATAAAGGCAGACCTGTGAATGAACTTTGATGTAAGGACATCTATGAAATCAGCGATACTAAGTAACTAAGCGGTCCGGTGAAAGGAAGCAGCCCACTCGAAACTCTCTGTGAAATGTACATTGTTTAAAGCGATAAAGCGAATGAACAGCAAAGTGAAGTAAGCAAAATGAACTCCTAGAGTAGGGGAGAGTGAGAGTCAAACTGTTAACTTTGAGTCAAAGTGTTCCTGTGGTGTTCTGTAAAGAAAGCCACGCACATTCGAAAGTCTTAGACATCCAAATGTGGTACGAGCTCGATAGAGGGAGACCCGAAGTGTAATAAGCTTGGGGAAGGGAGCCCCCTTGCAAGTTTGTTGAACTTTGTTGTGAGAGGTCTGAGCCTGACAGAGGGGGACCTACGTGAACTGTGTGGTGGAAGCTCTGAACCCGACGCAGGTAGACCTATGTGAACCTTTTGTTAAAACATTAAACCCAAGTCAGGAAAAGAGACTTTAGCGTGGAAAGCCAGGCGGGCCTCGATCCGCGCCTTGTAACTGTTTGTGTTGAAAACCAAGCCACAGTCCGTCATCCTGCCTACAGGGACAGCCTTACTCCATGAGGTCTAAAGTGCAGAAGTGAGCTGGTTCAACCACATTTATTCTTTTAAACACTGATTTTTCCTTTGCATTCACTTCTCCTTTATGCACCTTTTGTACACGAGACCGGGCAGGCATTAGGTTTTGTTAGTATAGGCCAGGGTCAGACTGGGACAAGAAATAGGCCCGGACACCCAAAAAAAAGTGGCCCACCCCTCGCCTCAAAAAAGTGGCCCACCACTCGCCTCACGACCCTTGACCTCTGATGACATTACCGGAAGTGATGTCATTTGACCCCACCCGAAAGTAACATCCTGGGAAACGATGAAACATGACCTTTCACCTCTTGACAAAACAGGAATTGGCATCAAATAGCATTGTTCCTAAGTACACCACGAAAAATATGGTTATGATTTCACTAATGTGATCTACATTTCAAACAAGAATGGATCACCATATGTATCATTAATATTTGTATTTATAGATCCATATTGTCAAATTACTGTAAATGCAAGCAGACGACCAAGGCCAAATGATATGTTATTGTATAGCACTTACGCTTATGCTCTTTTTAATAGAACAAATATGCCTGCAATATCACCCAGCCTGTGTTGGTACTCATTTATCGACCCAAGAAGGATGAAAGGCTGAGATGGCCTTGCTGGGATTCGAACCTGCAGATCCCTGGCCCCTTTGCCAACTTTGCAATGAACCTTTGGTGACTAACTAACCAAACCCACTGTACCATAAATGCGTTTCTGTCCGGCTGCACTCTTTCGTTATAACCCACAACCGTGAAATCTGTGCGCTTCCCAGCATTTATTGCTTCTCTCAATACCGAGACTGGGCAAAATATTTCTAAAACATAAAAAGGAAATGCTGCCGGTTTAAAGGTCCCCCTGGCGGAAGATATACTGTAAACTGTTCGTGTCCACACCAACAGTTAATCCAATCCTTTGCGCGCCGCATTCAAAACATACTCCCCCAGCAATTCATAAAATAATGCCCTTTCATAACTCTCATGCCCCTTCTGAATTGCACCCAACAGCATGGTCTTCAATTGGCACTTCAGTAATTCTTGCTCCTATCAAAGTGCCAAGGACGAGTATGCTCGTCCTTTTTGCATAGACTTGCATAATAGCCTGGCACTTAAGGCCCTGCCAAAAGTAAACTACGCTTCTCCTAATGCAAAATTAATCCACACTCGCTATCTTTATAAACAACTGCCGGACCTGCTTCTTTGTCAGCTGTAAAAGCTCCCCCAGCCATAGAGGTTATGTCACTCGCCACCATTTTCCTTGCACCAAAGCGCCACAAATTAAAATTGTGATCTGTTACTATACCCGTTCGTTACCAAACCAATTTGAGCACATATAGCGCAAACATGCCCTGACAGACAGTGCAATGCGTGTTATAATACCCAGCTATGCCTAAGCACCCAGTACCCTGGAAAATCTGTATGTCCAGATAATTTACCCTTCACGCTCTCTCGAGTGCAACTATACATACAACGTGCGTGGGAGCACTACATCATCAACAGACCACGACACAAGCAAGCAGTAAAGAAAAGCACTACTGGAATCTGACAGAGCAAGCACAAACAAGGCTGTGACAATGGAAAAAGACAGCGGCGCAGAAGTGTGCATAGAAGAGTAGTCAGCACCACAAACCCAACAAAATTAGGGCCGCCCACGGATAGAGCCCCCTCTCTGCTGACAAACGTTTATAGGCGTGTAACATTGTCAAATATAAACGCCCCTCATAGCCAGTAACATAATAACAGTAGGAACCGAACTAGGATTGTCCCTAGCATGGGGCTCTTGCTATTAAGGACAAGAGTGCATGCTTTTACCATGTAACCCGTATATTTACTTTCCCTTTCCTTGATACATAATCAAGAAAAACGTTTTCCTCTCAGAAACATATTTTCAGATTGCGTTGAGGTCCCTCAAAAGAGAACACACATTTGCAATAACATTGTCTTATTCGGTCATCTTTGGATGAGATGTCCTTGTGCAAATAGAACAAAGGATACATTCCTCGCAACCTCTACCTGCTTTATCCAGCCAACAAGGGCACGAAAGCCCCAATACACACACTGCAGTGTGTGTACCGGTCAGCAAGAGGAACTGTAGCCACTCCATCCGCCGTACCAACAGGCAAATCCAGAACATCACGCACACTCTATGGAAAGAGCACATGGTGCTCCAACCGGTCCGCGCTTAACCAGCAGCAAAACGGTAATTTACTGTGCAAAACGAACGTTGAAGGCCCCATTACTTTCACAAAAACATTCCTGTCCGGTTTGTGTATTTGCAAGCACAGACTGGCAGTCCATTGCTGCAGCCACCCAGGCGTAAGGGATATTCATCTCACTTAGGGGCGGCTGCCATAAGGTTTGGCCCTTGCAATTCATGTTGGAACAAGACGAAATGCCCGGGCAATTGTGTCATCCAATGCACTGTTGCAGCGGCAGCTAATGTAAATGTCTAGTATAGCAGCGGTCTCTTGGCTCTACACATGAGTGCAGGCATTACCAGAAGTTGGGCTTCGGTACCTTTGGGATGCACATAAAAGAAAAGTAGGAGTGAGTTACATTTTGAAACCGCAAGCACTCAACCCGCTGAGCTATCTTTTCCAGCACTGCCCACCTGGTCCCTCAGCAAACCCTACCATGGCGATGCACTAAAGCATAATCTCACACTCAATGAACCATCCTGAATCCGTACGTTAACAAAAACCCTGCCATTTACAACGTGTCTGTTCTGGTAAATGACCATTAGCTAACCACGGCCGCACAAGAAAAAAGGGCAGCATATATGATATGGCATTTACAATGCGCTTATACACAAGTGTTTCAAGGCGCGAATTAATGGAGTTTAGCTAGCCAGCAGCTGCACCAAGAAAAGACAGGCTTGGTGTACCTCATATTATATTTTTAGAACCCAACCTTACTGATATTGCCTAGCGCTGAGCTGAGGCCTGCTCAGTCTTCCAGCAGTCCCTCCATCGTAGTCACCACTTCCTTCCTTGGAGTCCAAATCTGCTCTCAGTCAGCATGTGCTGGGGTATGGTGGCCGCACCCTGACCCAGCCCATTATGCTCGTGGGACATCCACATTGCGCACGTGATTGGCTGCCTCAGCCTGTTGCTACAGCAACACAGCCACACAGCCCCCCTGGACCTGCCCCGAGACGACGGAGCTCAAGTCAGGAGTCAGGCAGGCTGCAGCCACGGGCCAGCCCCTCCCCCCACCCCAGGTAGCTTTCACGCCTGCAAAAGCAAACATGGACTGGACTCGAGGCTCACAAGCTCAGCCTCAGCTCACACGACTGACCCACCCCCACCCCACCATTTGTTGTTCTTAAGGGAGCCGGAGCAGGGGTAGGCCGGGGCTGCCTGCCTCCTGGCTGGCGCCACGGAGGTGACACTTCCAGCACGGCCTCTATTGTGTTGCATTCATTCATAAAAGCAAAGTAAACACTTAGAAACTAAATGTTTACTTTCTTTGATGAATGTGCAGTGTACACGCATGAATACATCCATCTGCGTGCCACTGCGCAGCGACGGCATGGCAGGCAACATCATTTATAAAATAAAACCGGCCCCAGAAGGGGCATATGAAACCGGCCCAGCCATTCCCAGGCCAAAGTATTTCGGCCACTGGCCGATCGGCCGACAGGCCAATCCGCCCCTGGTATAGGCCATTTTGATTTGACGGACTTCACTATGACTTTATTTATTATTTGATAGTCGAGACTACTTCCATCTTAGTTAGAGGGCAAAGTAGGAGTTTCTCCCGCCCCAACAACTTCAATAAATGTTTTACAAAGTGTACCCATTGTGGCATACTTGTGTTACCCTGCCTCCCCTACAAGACCTACATCCCCTATTGATGATCAGTTGTTGTACAACGATTTAGTTCAAAGTGGTGCTCATGATTTTCACATCCACACTACAGAAAAACTAGGTAATAGCACTGACTTTATAGAAGACCTTAACGAAAAGAAGGCAGTAAGCCAAGCCATTCCCTTGCTACAATGTATTAAAAAGAGAACTAGCCGTTCTTTCTACACCATCACTTACTAGGGCAGTCAATCCAAAAATAGAAAAAATATTCAAGCCCTCGCCTCAGACCTATTATACATTAGGGGACATGTAAAACTTGACTCCCTCGTAGTCACCACTACCAGAAAGGGAAAACAATTGCTACTTCACAAAATGCTCCAGGTACATTTATTACAGACAAGTCTTATGGTTTACACGTGTTTCAGACCTTGGCCTTTCTCAAAACCGGACATGTGCTAAATCTTTCTGTATACAACAGTGGTAGTGTATGGTACAAAGTAATCAAGTACACAAGAAGAACTAGTTATGAGTCCGAGTTGCAGAGTGACTCTCCCTAATACGCCAATCACCACTACCAGAAAGAGAGCTGGTGATCCACTCTCGACTTCAGAAGCACCCCCTAATAAAGGGTGCAAGTGCTTAACTAACGTTGAGCAAATGCATAACTACCTCTGGGACGTGCATAACCCAAATAGCAATCAAAACCACATTGCTTGCCAGTTACAACAATACTCAATGGGATGAGGTGCTGAAACACCCTGACTCACTGCCTGAACCTGCTAAGTCACACTGAATCTAAATCTCGTCAGAAAGGAATCAAATGGCACACAACATACTTAAGGAATGTCTTATACTCAGCTGGCACTTCAGGGAGAGGCATTGCTTAGGTAACCCTACTATAAAAGACACCTATGGCTCAGTGATTCCGGGTTTAAACCCGAAACCCAAGCAGCACCAATCAACATGCAAATTGTTGATGCAGTCCCGTTCTGTAAGACAGTTAATGACCAACTTGAGACTGCAAAAAAGGAACACGAGACAATAAAAACCTTAGCACAAATCACCAATAAACTGTGTTCAAAGGGGTGTCTTCAACATGTGGTATACTTTTCCTAGCCAAGGGTTCAATACATCCAACCATGATTTTGGGCGTCTGGCTCCTCTTTCTACAATCCCCAAACTCAATCTTTCTCCTATCAGTCCAACCAACAGAAGGGGTTTCGCAGCAGGAAATGACGAGGCAGGGTTGCAGCCTCTAGAGGCACAGCTGCCCCCGTCCAACAAACGATGTTCCAATTCATCTTTCCTGCCATGCATCCCCAGTCTGGGACACTATTCACCCAGCAATGAGAAGGGATAGCTTCAGATTGCTAGGTGGTAAAAGGGTACTCGTAGAGTTCATAGAATCACCACGCCACCACCGTCCTTGTGCAAGAAGAATGTCTTTGGAACATTTCCTAATCCTACAGGTGGAGATTCAATGCTACTGGAAAAAGGAGCAATAGAGCTGGTACCACCTCTCAAAGTATTTATTCAGTGTTCTTGTTCCAAAGAAAGATCTAACAATGCGCCTGGTTCTGGACCTGCACCCTGCACACACACATATCAAGCCTCAAAAATTCAGGATGACTACGTTACAGGAGGTAATTCCCCTGTTTAAACAGTGGGATTAGACGGCAACATTGGACATGAAAGGTGCATACTTTCATATTTCAATGTTGCCAGTGCACAAAATATACCCAAGATTCAAAGTGGAGGACAAGCACTACCAATTCAAGGTGCTACCATTCGGTATAGCCTCAGTATTTACAAAGGTCCTATCGGTAGTAATCGCTCACTTGCGAAGGCAGTCCATTCCAGTAAACCCTTACTTAGACAACTGGTTAATGACAGAAGGAACACCTCAAATGTGTCAGTAGAACATCCAGAAAACAGTCGACCTACTGTTCCAATTAGGATTCTTCAACGAAAGGGTACAAAACATTTTATTTCAAACCCCTCGGTACATCGCCGGTCTCCAGGTAGCAGTGCGAAAAGCAATGCGCCTTTTCGGAAGGTTGGCTTCCTGTATTTATCTAATGCCACTCGCCCGACTGCAAATGCGTACAATGCAAGAGTGGTTGGTGAAGGAATGGTTGTAAGCAAGCGGTCTATGGGACGATCTAGTGGTGGTTTCGCAACCTCTGGTTCAATCGATCCAGTGGTGGTCCAAGGACAAAAAAGGGAAAAGCTTTCAACACACCAGCTCAGCTATGAAAGCCAATCTCACAAACAGATGCATTCCTAAAAGGGTAGGGAATACATTTTCTCGATCACACTGCACACGGGCTGTGGGCATAATCCTTAAGTAAAAAACATATACTTCTGGATCTACGGGCAGTATTCCTAGCATTTCAAGCTTTCAAACTACAGCTTATAGATGAGAAAATCCCTATCCTGACACAGCATCACAGCCATGTATTGTATAAACAAACAGGGGGGAAATCATTCTTCAGGGCTATCCAAACTAGCCCAGCACATTTGGCTGTGGGCACTAAAACACATGTTTCTCCTTGCACAACATGTTCCAGGGGAACTCAATTCACTGACCGACGTTCTAAGCAGAAGTGCAGTGTTGCCCTCAGAACACGGATGGCAACTAAACAGACCTGCTACATAAGGTCTTCTCATACTGGCGGTTCCCAGAAATAGACCTCTTTGCTACTCAAGAGAAAGCACAATGCCTACACAACTCGCCCTTATTTCTCCAGAAAGGATCCAAGGGGTTACTAATGAGTTGGTCAGGGAAATTTGCAGATATTCCAGCCCTCTCCCCACCCATCTGACACCGCTCTTCATCAAGATAGTCCACAAGCTACACTGGGAAAAAGTAACACTTACTCTGATAAATCCAATATGAGCACGACGAACATGGTTCTCACACCTACAAATGATGTCCCTGTGTCCTCCCATCAAACTACCATGTCCATCCAACATGTCACAGAATCAAGGCACAACACTCCACTCGTGCCCTCTGACATTGGACTTAGCAGCCTGGCTCTTGAGGTCATAGAATGTGGCCACTTATATTTAGACCAAATATGCGTGGACCTTCTAAAGCCAAAAAGAAGACCCTGTTATTTTTACAAATGGAAGCGTTTTGTGTCATGGTGCAAAGCACGTTCACTCCAATTAAATGCTTGCCTTCAAATATAGTACACTATCTACTATGTTTTAGACTCGGGCTTAGTCTTCAACTCATTAAAAGTACACCTAGCTGCTATCTCAGCATACACCACTTCGCAAAACAAGGTTTTGTGTTAAAGTGCCTGTAATTAAAGCATTTATGGAGGGAGTAAAAACATGATATCGTCCAATTTCTAATCCTACTCTAGGATGGTACCTAAATATTGTGCTTCGTTTTATGGGTGCCCCTTTCAAGGCTATGCACAAAGCCAGTCTTAAACATCTCACTTATAAAACAGTTTTTCTTGTGGCGGTTACATCTATTAGAAGGGTCAGTGAACTGCAAGCACTATCAGTACAAGATCCCTTTGTTTTTTTATCCACAAAGACAAGGTAGTACTAGGCACACAACCATGTTTTTACCTGAATTTTTCAAAATTCCTTGTGAACCAGTCATAGAACTTCCTGCATGTTTCCAACACTCCAAAAAAACACAGCAGAAGAAAGCTGTTAGACCCTAGACGTAAGAAGGACCGTTATGCATTACCTACAAAAGACTAAACCTATCAGAAAAACAGACTGTTTTTTTAAAAATAAAATCAAAAGCCGCAGGTAGAGAAGGTGAGCCTATCTCTGGATCAGCAATTTCAAAATGGATTGTCAACTGCATCCGCACTATTATCATGCTATGAGAACTTTGCCATTCAAGCCTAGAACACACTCACCTCAAGGCACAGGGTCAACGATAGCTTTCATAGCAAATGTGCCCTTAGTGCCATTTGACAAGCTCCTACTTGGAGTTCAATTCACACTTTCACCTAACACTACTGCTTATACAAACATTCTAAGGGTGATGCACAGGTGGGACAAGCAGAGTTAAAACATCAGTTTGGAGCGCTACCTTCAAATAACCCACCTCGTCTCCAAGTACTGCTCGCTAATCAAAGCATTAGATTCTAATCAGATCCACAAGCCTAAGAAGGCATACATTATGTACCGTAACGGTATTACTGATGCTTGAATCTGCTTAGATTCACATGCGCCCACCCTTCCTCTCCTCTTGGAGTTGACGGTTCTTGAGAAAAACGTAGATTTTTTACACACCTCATGATAACTACCTACTCTCCACTCTTGCACTCCCTCTTATCAGAAACAAATCGGCGGTACCTTGACAAATCAGGGATCATGGTTACAGCCGACATCACACTAGGGACAAGATTACAAACACGCCCAGTCAACGTCACTTTTTAAACTTTGAAAACTTCATGTGCAATGCTCCACGCCTACCACTAGATGTCCTATGAAAAGTATGTGAATCTAAGCAGATACAAGCATCAGAAATGCAATTGCGGTAAGTAATGGATAATGCATTCTGAATTTGGCCATCTACTAAGGTCGTGTACTTCTATCTCAACCACTGCTCCCTTATTTCATTTGCATCACATGTAAATTTCTTGAATCTGGCGAGTGAGCTGCCACACCTTTCCTTTTACTCAGCCAAACAAGATTTGGAAACATATTTACCACAGATGAGGTCTCACTGGGCAACTGCAGTAGATTGAATGTTTTTTTGTTTTTTTTAAAGTTGTAAAGAGCTTGTCTGGGAAGACTGGGATAGTTAAAACTTAGGAGCCCCTATGACTCTCTCAGCATCTGTGGGCTCCACACTAACCACAGAATCTCCCCGCCAACTCTACAGCAAGTCTTTCTAATTGGTTCTTTCCTCCCACAAATTTCTCATCTATGATATCCTTTCCACAGCACTGCCGATCTTCAGAAACCTTTCCACCACCAGGGGCGCCATGCGACTCCATGTCGCCTCAACGGGTCCTGCGCCGGACACGACATTGCGCCAGTATATATCGAGGTGCCGTGACTCCTCTGTTCCTTTTTTTCTGTGCTATTTGCACGCTTCAGGAACATGCTACTTTGTTCAAATTGAAAATATGCCCAATCCTGCTTAGGCCTTGGGTTTAAAATCTTGCATGGATTGTGTCCAGCAGATGGCTGTGTCAGATCGCCATTGCATATTTTTATACTGCTTCGAGGAGAGGCAGGGTGTCAACAATTGTGGGTTGTGCCAATCTACGTGTCCCAAGGCGGTCTCGCTCTCTGATTGGTTCTTCCCACCATAATTCCTCGTCCTCGAGAAAGAGGAGTAATCGCTCCAGAGGCTCCCTGGAAGCAGTGCTGCAGCTACCATTTGCCATCAAATCCTCCACCCTGAAGAAATAGGAAAGCTTCTGTTTGAAGATGCTGGACATCTTCACCAAGGCCCTGGTGCTGCCACTGACTTCAACCGGACCAACTGCATTACCAAACACCTGCAGTCTCAGGCCTGGACCACCCCACCAAAGTGACAGTCTCTGGGCGCTGACAGGTACCGCCTTCATACATTGAGGCCTCTGCACCTATTCCACCCTTGTTTTCCACATCTTCAGCACTGATAAACTTTGCCAGAGTCCCTCTGTTGTACGCCCCTCTTCCATTGAAGTCATTTATAACAAAAGTGAGCCAGATTTATGAGCGCGAAATAATGACCTTAGGGATGGAACCCATGGGCTCCCGAGAGGAAAAAGTTCCCACAGGAATTTTATGGGGATGGTGAAGACACCCAAGACCTGGCCTCTGAACTTCAGGAGGCCAGCATACTTAATACCTCCGCTGAGCTGGATATCCTTCCAGCTTTGACACTGGACAGAGCTGGTTGCTGACACCCTGGAGTTATCGGCTCTGTCCAGACCAAAGGTCCGGTTTGAATTAAGGGGTATTCTGGACAAAAGGCCAAAGAAGACCTTGCTACCATTCAATTTAGCTGAGGAAATACTGAAGCTAGAGGTATGAGAAAGACGTGCCTCTACACCCCCACTCAACAGGAAGCCGGCAAGAAAGCCTCATTCAGCCTCATCGTGTGAGGCATGGGTGGAGAAAAATGCCGGAACGGAGTTTCTTGTTTCAGACTGCGACTGCTAATTTGAAGATATCCACCTTTCCTGCTCTCCTACCTGACCGAGAAATTATGAGACTAGACGCTTCGGATAAGGTGCTTGCTTCTGGCAGCCTTGCGCTCCAAGCAGGGAATGCTTCCTTCGCTCTGCCAAAGTTCTTTTTTTGTCTGTGGTAGCCAACATAGTGGGACACATCTGAGGGGGATGTGAGAGAGGGTTTTCTGGTGTTAGTACCGGATGGCAGGGTGGCTTCCCGCCAGATCCTACAACCGGTTCTTGACACAGCGACTATGTGGCGCGCTACATGGCCATGAGTGCGGTGGTGCAACGCCTCTTATGGATGAGGATTTGGGTTTTTGCGCAGGATGTACCAGCAGCAAAGCTACTTGATGGGTCCTTTGATACAGAACCTGCTTCGGGCCAAGGCTGAAGACGCCCTACCTGGGTTCCAGCCTTCAAAGATCACAGCAAAGTCTTTGGGTTTGGCGGGTCAGCAACACTCTGCACCATCTGCAAGGGGTCGTGGCTTTTGCCCATCTGCCTCCCAAGCCTGCCGTGATAGAAGGCAGCCGACCCCTGCAGACTACAGGGTTGACTTCCCGAGAGGCAAAGCTATACCCAGAGATGGAAGAGCAACGTCCACTTCCCCTCGGCCACCCAGCAAGCTTAAACCTTTGTGTAATTCTGCAATGTTTCCTCTTTGGGAGGGAGCATTTCCCTGTTTGGTGCAAAATGATCTCGAACTATGTCTGACGCTTGGGCCTTACAGGTTCAGCAGGGTTACGGTTTCCTTTTCATTCAGCATCCTCCGGGCCACTTTCCTTACGCCACCGCCTTGTCTCCGGACCTCATCCTCCTGGAGGCGGTCGTTCAGCTTTGTTCTGGTTATTTTCTGGTTCTGAAGAAAGACTTACTTCATGTGAGGCTTCTGAATTTGTATCTACAAATGGACACATTGAAGATGGCAATTCTAGCCCAGATCCTGCAACCCCTCAATGTACAACACTTTTTGGTGTTACTGGACCTTCAGGATGTCTACTTCCCCTTGGTACTTGATCGGAAGTACTCTAGATTCGTTGTGTGCCAACATCACTACCAGTTAAAAGTCCTGCTGTTCTGTCTTTCTTCGGCCCTCTGGGTTTTAACCAAGCATCTGGCAGTGGTAGTGGCTCGCCTTAGGAGGGAAGTCGTTCATGTCTTTCCTTATCTGGAAGACTAGCTCTTCCGTTCTCCATCCCCAGACCAGACATTGGCACATTTGCTAAGTATATGCAGCCTGTCCAAGACCAAAAAGTCCCAGGTTTCACTATCCAGTCCCTCATATCTATAGGGGTGATTTTGGGCCGAGCTTCACGCTTGAGGATCGAATTGCGAACAGCTCTCAGATCGTACTCGTCCTCCAATCCCTGGGATGAGTTCTTGCCCCAGTCTTCTGCATCTGCTGGATTTCATGGCCTCCTACATTCTGGAGCTACTAGATGGTACTCTACGCAGGAGGTCGCTTCAGTGGCTACTCTGTTGCCAATGTTTGCAGTTTCAAGGCCATATGTCGATCTTCTGCTGGTATCGAGTTAAGTTGCTCAAGACCTTGCATGGTGGTCCCCAACAGACAACCTGCTGAAAGATGCAAAGCCAACCTTGACCTCCAGTGACGATTGTCACGGATACGTCCCTAACAGGTTGGGTTGCTCCGCTTTCGGACCTGACTCATCCCTTCGTTCCATATCCTCTTGCTTTTATAGATTATCCATGTTAATTCTTCTCTCCCTGCTTCCTTCCCCTCTGGTGCCATCTTTTTCCATTCCTCCTCAGAATAAAGTGTGAATACCCCTGCCAGGCCACAATGCACCACTTTCTGTACACAACTGTTTAAATCACAGCAGTGGTCAGAAGCACAGTATAAACAAAACATTAACGTAACAAACGTTTTGGCTGGACAGATCACTCGAATCACCTGGACCCCGGCCTAGTTAAAAGTTCAGAATGGCCTACCTAGTTTCTTTCGTTCTTGGTATGTCATGCAAGTATTAAATATTGTGCATTTATGCTGAAACACTGAGGTACCTGCATCTGCAATGACTGTCAGCATTTGCGAGACATTTTTGCACACATATTTCAGTCTAGACTATTATGAACACATAGTTTCAGTTTTGGGCAATTGCAATGTCAGATTATTAATTTCAGTCAGTCGGTCATTTGTTCAAGGTAGTGATTAGTGATGAGGTGATTTTTCAGCAGTACTCCGCATCATTTTACTTGCTTATAAGAATATGGGTCTCTGACTATAAACAGACGTTCATTTGATTTGGCTGTCGCTCCATCACAAGCTGATTTGCAGCTGGCTTCCATGCTCTGCCAATGGTTTTAACTAGCTGATTTACACGTTTCATAAATGCAGGACCAGTGGGGGATATGTCTTGTGTACTTAAGAAATGTAGTATACCTCCATTTCTTAATGTTCGCCCCGTTTAATTATTTGGAAAGCAGACTACACTGGCCAGGAATGTTATTGGTTTTTAAGGGTGCGTGTGAAAATGTGCGCAGCCCGCAAACTTAATTACCTCCAAGCTGCTGCACTTCTTTCTCGCCTGTAACATGCATAAAGAAGTGAGATGTGCAATATTGGACTTAAAAACCCTGCATACTGGTGCCATGTCACGGCCATGTTCCCAGCAGTGACACCTTATGGCGAACAGAGGAAAGGGTAAGGCACGTTCCCACTCTGCAGCAGCCAAACACAAAGGGAGGCCATTCTGGTGCAGGTGGATTCCAAATGATGTGGGATTTGCTGTGGAATGGAACCATAAATGGGTAAAGACTAAGGGAGGCAAACCTATTAACAGGTGAAAAGGGAGGCACCCCTGTACTGTGGACCCTTCTTACAAGATATATATATATATGTATATATATATATATTTCGTGCAGGGTTGTTTGCCCTTTTTTAGTTCAACTTTGCATCAATGCTTTAACAACCTTCACAGTATTGGAAAGACTCTAACAATGAGCTATGCGGATAAGTGGCATGCCTAACACTTTTACTCGAAATTCTGGCATATATGCCTAACCTAAAAAATAGGCAGTAAAGGTGGTCCCAACAAAAAATAAGAAACCAGGGATATAAGCCTGCCCCCTGTTTCTGCGTATGCGTTTGGATCAGTGCTTCCAGCACGACAGCGCCACCAGAAGGAGCCATATCACTGCCTGAGCTGAACATGAACTTCAAATTGCATGAATATCTATGTACAGTAGTATGGATTACAAAAGAGTATCTTTTTTATTGTTAATATATTTTTATTCTCCTTTAAAAAACACTTGTCAAGGAGAGTTACTTATTTTAGACTGTACAAATGATTTTACTCCCACCTTCAGATTTGTAAGTAACGTACTGCTACTTCAAAATCTCATCTGGAGCCTTGGTGGTGGTAGTTTTTCGTTAACGTACTTGTGTAGACTTGTTTGAGTTGTGCAAAGGCAGGCACAGCTCGTGTTCGTAAGCTCGCACTAATGGGATGCAGAGTATTACATGACTTCTAAGGTGTTGCATTGGCTGATCTGTTGGCGCAGTAAATGCAGGGGCGGATTGGCCCGTCGGCCGATCGGCCCGTGGCCGAAATGCTTTGGCCTGGGAATGGCTGGGCCGGTTTCATATGCCCCTTCTGGGGCCGGTTTTATTTTATAAATGATGTTGCCTGCCATGCCGTCGCTGCGCAGTGGCACGCAGATGGATGTATTCATGCGTGTACACTGCACATTCATCAAAGAAAGTAAACACTTAGTTTCTAAGTGTTTACTTTGCTTTTATGAATGAATGCAACACAATAGAGGCCGTGCTGGAAGTGTCACCTCCGTGGCGCCAGCCAGGAGGCAGGCAGCCCCGGCCTACCCCTGCTCCGGCTCCCTTAAGAACAACAAATGGTGGGGTGGGGTTGGGTCAGTCGTGTGAGCTGAGGCTGAGCTTGTGAGCCTCGAGTCCAGTCCATGTTTGCTTTTGCAGGCGTGCAAGCTACCTGGGGTGGGGGGAGGGGCTGGCCCGTGGCTGCAGCCTGCCTGACTCCTGACTTGAGCTCCGTCGTCTCGGGGCAGGTCCAGGGGGGCTGTGTTGCTGTAGCAACAGGCTGAGGCAGCCAATCACGTGCGCAATGTGGATGTCCCACGAGCATAATGGGCTGGGTCACGGTGCGGCCACCATACCCCAGCACATGCTGACTGAGAGCAGATTTGGACTCCAAGGAAGGAAGTGGTGACTACGATGGAGGGACTGCTGGAAGACTGAGCAGGCCTCAGCTCAGTGCTAGGCAATATCAGTAAGGTTGGGTTCTAAAAATATAATATGAGGTACACCAAGCCTGTCTTTTCTTGGTGCAGCTGCTGGCTAGCTAAACTCCATTAAATCGCGCCTTGAAACACTTGTGTATAAGCGCATTGTAAATGCCATATCATAAATGCTGCCCTTTTTTCTTGTGCGGCCGTGGTTATCTAATGGTCATTTACCAGAACAGACAAGTTGTAAATGGCAGGGTTTTTGTTAACGTACGGATTCAGGATGGTTCATTGAGTGTGAGATTATGCTTTAGTGCATCGCCATGGTAGGGTTTGCTGAGGGACCAGGTGGGCAGTGCTGGAAAAGATAGCTCAGCGGGTTGAGTGCTTGCGGTTTCAAAATGTAACTCACTCCTACTTTTCTTTTATGTGCATCCCAAAGGTACCGAAGCCCAACTTCTGGTAATGCCTGCACTCATGTGTAGAGCCAAGAGACCGCTGCTATACTAGACATTTACATTAGCTGCCGCTGCAACAGTGCATTGGATGACACAATTGCCCGGGCATTTCGTCTTGTTCCAACATGAATTGCAAGGGCCAAACCTTATGGCAGCCGCCCCTAAGTGAGATGAATATCCCTTACGCCTGGGTGGCTGCAGCAATGGACTGCCAGTCTGTGCTTGCAAATACACAAACCGGACAGGAATGTTTTTGTGAAAGTAATGGGGCCTTCAACGTTCGTTTTGCACAGTAAATTACCGTTTTGCTGCTGGTTAAACGCGGACCGGTTGGAGCACCATGTGCTCTTTCCATAGAGTGTGCGTGATGTTCTGGATTTGCCTGTTGGTACGGCGGATGGAGTGGCTACAGTTCCTCTTGCTGACCGGTACACACACTGCAGTGTGTGTATTGGGGCTTTCGTGCCCTTGTTGGCTGGATAAAGCAGGTAGAGGTTGCGAGGAATGTATCCTTTGTTCTATTTGCACAAGGACATCTCATCCAAAGATGACCGAATAAGACAATGTTATTGCAAATGTGTGTTCTCTTTTGAGGGACCTCAACGCAATCTGAAAATATGTTTCTGAGAGGAAAACGTTTTTCTTGATTATGTATCAAGGAAAGGGAAAGTAAATATACGGGTTACATGGTAAAAGCATGCACTCTTGTCCTTAATAGCAAGAGCCCCATGCTAGGGACAATCCTAGTTCGGTTCCTACTGTTATTATGTTACTGGCTATGAGGGGCGTTTATATTTGACAATGTTACACGCCTATAAACGTTTGTCAGCAGAGAGGGGGCTCTATCCGTGGGCGGCCCTAATTTTGTTGGGTTTGTGGTGCTGACTACTCTTCTATGCACACTTCTGCGCCGCTGTCTTTTTCCATTGTCACAGCCTTGTTTGTGCTTGCTCTGTCAGATTCCAGTAGTGCTTTTCTTTACTGCTTGCTTGTGTCGTGGTCTGTTGATGGTGTAGTGCTCCCACGCACGTTGTATGTATAGTTGCACTCGAGAGAGCGTGAAGGGTAAATTATCTGGACATACAGATTTTCCAGGGTACTGGGTGCTTAAGCATAGCTGGGTATTATAACACGCATTGCACTGTCTGTCAGGGCATGTTTGCGCTATATGTGCTCAAATTGGTTTGGTAACGAACGGGTATAGTAACAGATCACAATTTTAATTTGTGGCGCTTTGGTGCAAGGAAAATGGTGGCGAGTGACATAACCTCTATGGCTGGGGGAGCTTTTACAGCTGACAAAGAAGCAGGTCCGGCAGTTGTTTATAAAGATAGCGAGTGTGGATTAATTTTGCATTAGGAGAAGCGTAGTTTACTTTTGGCAGGGCCTTAAGTGCCAGGCTATTATGCAAGTCTATGCAAAAAGGACGAGCATACTCGTCCTTGGCACTTTGATAGGAGCAAGAATTACTGAAGTGCCAATTGAAGACCATGCTGTTGGGTGCAATTCAGAAGGGGCATGAGAGTTATGAAAGGGCATTATTTTATGAATTGCTGGGGGAGTATGTTTTGAATGCGGCGCGCAAAGGATTGGATTAGCTGTTGGTGTGGACACGAACAGTTTACAGTATATCTTCCGCCAGGGGGACCTTTAAACCGGCAGCATTTCCTTTTTATGTTTTAGAAATATTTTGCCCAGTCTCGGTATTGAGAGAAGCAATAAATGCTGGGAAGCGCACAGACGTATAACGAAAGAGTGCAGCCGGACAGAAACGCATTTATGGTACAGTGGGTTTGGTTAGTTAGTCACCAAAGGTTCATTGCAAAGTTGGCAAAGGGGCCAGGGATCTGCAGGTTCGAATCCCAGCAAGGCCATCTCAGCCTTTCATCCTTCTTGGGTCGATAAATGAGTACCAACACAGGCTGGGTGATATCGCAGGCATATTTGTTCTATTAAAAAGAGCATAAGCGTAAGTGCTATACAATAACATATCTTTTGGCCTTGGTCGTCTGCTTGCATTTACAGTAATTTGACAATATGGATCTATAAATACAGATATTAATGATACATATGGTGATCCATTCTTGTTTGAAATGTAGATCACATTAGTGAAATCATAACCATATTTTTCGTGGTGTACTTAGGAACAATGCTATTTGATGCCAATTCCTGTTTTGTCAAGAGGTGAAAGGTCATGTTTCATCGTTTCCCAGGATGTTACTTTCGGGTGGGGTCAAATGACATCACTTCCGGTAATGTCATCAGAGGTCAAGGGTCGTGAGGCGAGTGGTGGGCCACTTTTTTGAGGCGAGGGGTGGGCCACTTTTTTTTGGGTGTCCGTGCCTATTTCTTGTCCCAGTCCGACCCTGAGTAAATGATTCTCCTTTGTGAGGGGCAGTAAAGGCCTACATCATCCCCCTACTAAATGGAAGATGAAGTGCTCACACAGTGACGACTTCCATTGAAAAGTCTGAATCTAGGCCACCCCGCTTGTCCCTCCTTCGTGTAGAAGCAGTTGCCCACTTTGGCACATCAAGACTTGGTTTATGCTTCAAGTTTAAAGACCTGTGGGAAAGAGTTCAAAATGTGGAGCTTGTACAATTTGGGCTGCTCTGATTTATGCTCCTGGAATTGAAAAAAAGTTCCCTTTTTAGAAAATCATTTCAGTAGCTGCCAAAAGGTGTAATTTTGCTCTCACTGTGTGCTGGAAGCGCCGTTTGGCACCTTGCGCTCCCATGTCGTTGCCATGCATTATTTAAGCAGTAATCTCCTAGATGGTGAAAAGCCAATCGGACTGTTCTAGCATTGTTGACACGAAGTTGGCTAAAGCCTACAGCGGGGCTTAGAGCATCAGACGTTTAGAATGGCCATAAACCAACTTAAACACCTCCGTTAAGAGTTCTTACTCGTACTGTCATGAGGTCATAGTGTGCACAGGGAAAACAGTTAAAAGATCAAATGGTGTTTTTAAAGTTATTTCGCGAAGTGTTCTCATGCCATAGAATTCTACTTGTAGATTTTGGACCATCTCCAGGTGATCACACTGGAGCATTTTGACCAGCTGTGATCTAGTAATGTTCCTCAGAGGAAGCCTTCTGCAGCGAAGGGATGATGGCGATTTCAGGCAGTGAATCGAAGCTCATCTTCTGTAATACTGAACAGGTTTTTTTCTGTAGGGCTACAAATAGATTAAATAATTTAGTTTAGGATTCCATCCCAGTATTAAGATAAAAATTCCTTTCAAGCATTCAACAGTTATAGGTACTTCACTTCAGCTACAAAGTGTAGATTTGAATCTCCGGATGTTATGTTATCAAATCATGCCATTTCTCTGATTTATTTCTATGTATGCAGTGACGTTTGTCTTGAGATTCAGATCATGAAAATTAAAAAGGCTGAGGTTTGGCAAGTATGATATGGCATTTATAATGCGCTATACACGTGTTTCAAGGCGCGACGCGGCAAGGGAGGGGGAACTGAGGGAAGATGGAGACAGCGATCCTATTAGGCCAAGTGTCATTCTGCCAAGTACTGACGGTTCCATGTGTTAAAATCGCGCGGCAAAAATTGCTGTTTACACAAAAAATTGCACCAAAAAGGCTGTGGTTTTGCCACTGCAATCCATGTAATGGATGCGGGGGACACCCCCGCAACCCCTGGACCCATTATACCATTTAAGGGGGTGGAGGGGCACCCCTGAAACAAACCCTGCTCCCCATAAATGGTATAATGGGGTACACCTTTACCGGGTCACACGACAGCATTTTTTCTGTGATATTTTTTTTTTTTTTTTTTTTTTTTTGGTACATACGATTTTTTGGTCGCAATTTTATTACTGCATACCATTTTTTCAAGAATGGGGAAAGGGACCACATTCAATGTCCGCACTGAACTCCAACAGAAACTCATATGACACAATGCGGGCAGGGGGATTCAAATTAGCAGCTGGTGGTTTGAAGTCTACTATGTATGTATGTGTGGTGGGGGGGTACATTAGTGGAGTTATGCTGGCCCTACAAGCAACAAGGATCATTTTCAAAATGAAACTCCCATACAAGAATTCCTTGATTTGGTGTACTTTAAAACATGTACCTGTTAAATAGCCAATGAAAAAAGGTACTTGTTTTGGGGCCGTCGGCATAGATCCCAGTCTGGATGAAGGAGTCTGTCTTGAAGCTGGTGGAACCTCAAGGTGTGCTGCTGTACCATAACCAACATCAATTTGGAGCTCAGTGTTTCACCAAAGGTGGACCAGAAACTGCCCCTAGAGGAGTAAGTTGTCGGCTACCTGGTCTGGGGGCACTGTAAAATGAGGCAGGGAAAATGAAGAGCATGTACTGCCTGAATGCCCAGGGTCAGACAAGGTTCTTTTCTTGGAAGGGAATCGTACCTTTTCTTTGGATTTCTCTACCGCCGGAATCTGTTGTATGTATATGAAGTGTACCTCTGCCATTTACTTAATCATGTGACACCATCAATGATCTTGAGTAATCGTAGGATTAATCAATCATATTAGTTTGTGCAGCAGGTAAGGTGAAGTGTGTGTAACTATAGGACTTTCCCATCCTGTTAGGGTTTATTGGGAGGATTTGTGGGATTTCTGTTTAGTATTCACAGGAAAATGGATCAGGTAGGTATAGGCATTCCCCTGCTGCTTCCTTTAGGAATGTCCTGGTATAGGTCTGTGGGGTCTGTCAGGTGAGTGGTCATGTCAGCGCTCTATATGCCCTCGAAGGGTTTGTTGAAGTGATGGACAAGGACCTGTTTGTTTCCAGTTTGCCACTGACAGCAGAGGGTTTGGGTACCTGAAGTTCCTCCACATCTCCTACTGATAGAGGGCCACTGTGGGTCTGTGAAGTGGGTAGTCCTAGCTGGAGACTAGACTGAATCTTGACCCTTCATCTCTTAAGTTGATGTAAGAGCATCTGTGCGATTTTCCCTTCATTGTTGTAAGACAGTTGGGCTGCTACCTGTAGGCTTCCACCATTTCCAACTAATAGGAATGCCGTTGTGGGATACATGAGGTGCGCACACAGTGGGGTAGGTACCTATAGGCCTTCACCATCTTCTATTTAATCAGCTTGTTAAAATGATCTAAGTATCGGTGTAATTCCTTATCAGTGTGGTCAGGCAAGGTGGCGATATGGCACTTTTAGGACATCCACTAAACAAAACACATACCAGTTGTTGCTGACTGGTGATTCCAAATGCACTCCCCTGGCCCTTGTATGTGTTTTGTTTAGTTGATGCCGGAGCCCCAATAGGTCAGGGGGCACCACCCGTTTGCACCTGAAATTTTGTGAATTATTAGATACATTAGTATTGAATTTTCCTCACGCCTATTGCATTTCAGTGATTATCACTTTGGTGCACCTCCCATCTATCTGTTCTGATTACTTTCAGGGCCTCCCCACGTCTGTCCTGCAAGACCACTATGCATTTTGAGGTGATGGATGTGTGTCTGGGAGGTTGCTCTTCAATACGATCAGCTCAAGGGATCTGCTACCAATATTGACTCCTGATCACCAGCCTATAGGAATTGCCTTTGTGTTAGTGATTCACTGGCAGCACTCTGAAGTGATGCTGCTATGCATGTAGCGTTAAACAAAATTCCAAATAAATGAAATAAAAGCATTCCGTCCTCAGGGCTGTGCTTGCAGCCACGATGCTGCCACTTCTACAAGTCCATTGACGAGTGATGCATAAAGCCACACATTTTGACCTCATTCTGATATTTTTCCCCAGAACCCCAACCAGGGCCAGCTCCTGGTCATGGTACACCAGAGATAGAAACTTGTTTTAGATCTAATGGTATTCAGAGTGTCTGCTCCTGTTCCTAACTTTCTGGAGCGTGTTGAACGCATTTGTAGTGTATGATGGCTTTCGGTGGCATTACAAAAGGTGAATAATTTACACTTTTCTGAGACCCCGATAGGTTTTCTGTTTGTCCTCGACAGACTTTGCTGACCTGACCAGGAATTACTTTTAAATTCAGAAGTTGGATCAAACCATCGGCCGGTACTGGGGCAACCCAGAGGTAGTGTAGCAGTCTAATACCACTTAACGGTGCCCTGAGTCCCAGAGTTCTACAAGCACACACTGAAAGTGGTGGTAGTATACAGAAAATAGGAATATTGGTTCTGGATTGTATATATCCATCCCACGCTATTGGTCTACTGTTGCAAGTTATTTGCTCAAAAAAATCACAACGTAACAAAATGTTTGAAACCTTAAAGGCTCCCACAGAGGTACTGCTTATTGTATCCCATGACAATTGACTTGCCCAAACCTTAGTACAGGTATGGCCTTGCACAGCGCTTTCCTATTTCACAAAGTCCTATAGACACTCCAGCGCATCTACAACTGTAACAGCTGATGCCAACCACTACATGATATTCATGCCTGAACCTTACTTATAATGGATTGTGTCCTTCCATGGATTTCTCCTCTTTGATATATTTGTATCCTGCTTTTAAGTCTCTGCAAATCTTTTGATGGCAGATGGCACTTTGCTGCATTGAGTTGATGTCCCACGATGGTTACCATTTCCACATTCAGAAATGACGTTGATGATCGTATAAATAGCACGTCCATTCCCTTTGCTTTAGTTCTGTTTTTCCACATGCACAGCGCGCTATATGAACGGTTCGACTGGCCTTAGCGATTGTCTTCCGACTAACGTCTTATTACTATTTTTTTTCTTTCCACATTGGCTATGCCAAAAACAGGCTTCAAGAGATGTGCCGGCTATGATTCGAAGCTGTCCACTGAACCGTACAGGATTTGTCTCTGGTGCCTGAGCGAAGAGCATGAATTCCTGGAATGCGGCTCCTGCCAATCACTGACCAGTAAGGCCTTGAAGGAGAGAAGGTTGAAGCTCACCCTCGGTTGGTCGGTTTCTAAATCTCCATCTTCCACACTTTGTAGAGGAAATCTTCAGAAGGTAGGAGGATTTCAACAGTAGACAAGCCTCCAGAAGGGCCGAAAAATTCACTCCAAACATGCGAAGGGATCAAGGTCTAGAAGAGATTCCCGTCACTCATCTTCATCATGGAAGAAGGATAAAAAAACGCCATTGTTGGTAATCTTTGGATTCCTCGCCCAGCAAGCGTCGGGTACTTTCCCTCCAAAAGACTGCCTCGCCTGACGAATGGGAAAACATTGGTGAGGAAATGATGGCAGTGTTTGCGAAGGTGACCTCTCCTGGTCCCTTGAAAGAGCCAAAAATGGCTCAAGACTGGCAGGGAATCAAGTAGCGTTTCGACCCGCATGCCCAAAGACCTTCAAGATGTCTTCTTGAGTGGTGTCGACAACGTTGACCGCTGAGATAGCATCTAAGTCAAAGGCCTCTGTGATTTCCTCCTCGTAGTCGAAGGGACCTTTGACGTCTACATCCAATTCGACCTCTGAATACAAATCCCCAATCTGACTTCTTTAAATCCTTTGGGTCCATTTTCGAGGAGTATGCTGTCATCCCCTTTGGGTAGGAACGTTTTGGAACTCCTAATATTCCAGAAGAATTTATCTCAGATCAATCGTGCCTAGAAGACCTAGTTTCAGGTTTGAAAGATGCAAGCGGTTTGGATAACCTCCCCTGAGGTTGATATTGACAAACCAGATATGCGCGCTCACCTTAATGCATCCTACAGAACTGTTATGACTAGGATAGTAGAATATTTGGGATAGGGTCATCCTGCTAAGGACACTTTTATTTTATTGGGTATTCATAATGTGCCCATACAGCCATATGGTGTTTCAAGGTGCATCAAGACAAGGGAGGGGTAGGTACAGGGAGAAAAACAAAAACATTCCTACTCGGTCTCGAAACATTCAGAACATGCAAGTGCCGTACCAAAAATGCAGGAGAGGGGAGGGTGAGGAGAGGTGAAGGTAGGGGTGGGGGGGGTGGGGGGGAATACAAACCACTTTCGTACTAGGTTGTGAGACAATTCAGAGCGTGCAAGTCCAGTAACAGTAAATGAGGGGGGAGGAGGAGAAGTTCAGGATGGGGAGGAAGGTTAATGGTAAGTAGGGAGAGAGGAGAATGGAACATAAAGTGCTGGTGAACATGTTCTCTTGCTCGATTGAGAGGGTGCACAAGTGAGTGCTAGAGAAGAGGGAAGGAGCACAGAGGCAAGGAGTAATCGCACAGTCCGCCAAGAGTGGAGCAACAGAGGCAGTCCTTGAAGTTCAGGAGGATGAGGCTCCCACAGAGCAGGGCCATCCCGAGACTTTGCCAGATGATGTGGGAGCGAAGAGTGAGGGGGGAGAGGAGAAGGGGGGCCAAGGGAGCCTGAGAGCATGTGAGGAAGTGGCGCGAAGCAGCTTCAGCACAATAGCAATGCAATCTAGAAGCACGTTTCCAGGCTAAGGGGAAAGCCTAAGATTCAACATACAGCAGAAAAAGGAAAACCCCTAGATAGAATTTCCTGGAAGGGGTGAAAGGCCCATGTTTCAGACACACAGTAGAACAACCAAAACACCTATATACAAATTATCTGGAAGGGCTGAGGTGCCTGTGAAAGACAACATACAACTATGGGTGACGTACTGCAGACTAAAGCTTTTTTAAAAAGGAGTAAGAAGAGAGGTTGGACAGATTAATGGGGAGGAGTAATGGCTGTTCCCCCTGCCCGCACTTTCCTTACCTAGTCAGTCGCTGCTGGTTGACGGCTGCATGCTCAACTGGCGAACGCAGGCAAACAAATTCCGGAGTAGCTACTGTAGGAACTGCCCTTTGCCTTGGGGCCCTTTGCCGTAGGGGCAGTGAGGCTTCCCTGGGAGGATGGAGGAAATGGGGCTCTGCGCCCAATCAGAGGCTCGCGGGCACGGTGCAGGATTTCAGGAGGTGGGAGAAGGGAAGATAGACCACTGACGTACTACATAAAGGCCCTCCTAAGGAACCTGTGCTGCCCTTTCTATTACAGTACTAAAGAGTGCAATTATGGAGGTATGGAAAAAGACTCCACTCGGGCTGTTAATAAGAAGCTGGTAAGGAAATACAGGCCTTCTTCTGCTGATCTTGATTTACTCTCTACTTTAGAGAGTTTGGTGGTACAAATGACAATGTCCTCTTAAAAAGCTGTGGCTTATCCTACCATCCCTCCTGATATGGAGGACGAAAGAGCTATGATGCCCTCACAAAGAGTGTTCTCTGCTGGCAGCATGGCATTCAAGCCATTAATGCATCTTGTGTGTGAGCAAAATATACCTACACCTATGGAATGTAGTTGCCTAAGCTGCAGAAAACATTCCTGAAGGTGAAATGTGAAAAGGATTTGGGAACATCATTAATGGTGGTAATGAGGCTGCCAGTCAGTATCTACAGTCAGGCCTAGACGCGTCAGACTGCGTGGACAGAGGTATGGGGGCTAGCGCAGTTATCAGGAGATTTGCATGGCTGCGCAAATCTGGATTTGCACCCTATGTTCAATCACGACTTCTAGATATGTGTTTTGATGTGTCCAACCTATTTAGTCCTCCAAGAAATACTACAGGCTGCAGCAAAAATTCTGGGGGCAGAGTTCCACCAGCCGCAACATCCTCCACCCTCATAGACTGCTTCTTTTCAAAAAAATGTTTTACTCCAATTGTCAAAGTGGAAGAGGTCAAGCTACACAAAAGCAAGGACAACGAAGGTTTTCACATGCCCCCTTCGCGGACATGGAGGAAAGACTGCTCAAGCAGAAACCTCCTCTTTGCCCTCAGCCACAGCTCCTAAACCTCTCTGAGCACTTTGCTCACAGATCCTCAGTGGGAGGCAGGTTGACCCAGCATCTGCAAGAATGGCATCTTAATACGTCAGATCCATAGGTACTACAGACAGTGGCTGGCCCAAGAGCACTGATCCCAGTTCTACAAAGACCCCCAGGTTGTCCACCAAGCAGGCAATATCTTCAGGAACCAGATCTGCTCCTTCTACAGGAGATTGTTTCCATGTTGGAGACAGCTACCTGTATTGGAATGATACTAGGTTTGGTATTCGACCTCTTTCCTGGTTTCCAAGAAAGACAGAGGACTGCGACCCATTCTGGACATGAGGCACTTGAACAAGTTCCTCTGGAAAGACAAATTCAAGATGGTCACTCTTTCACAGATCTTCCAGACCCTTCAGCTCCAGGGCTGGATGGTGTCACTTCATGTGCCTACACAGCTCAAGCACAGAACGTACCTGAGGTTCGCCATTGGCAGTTCTCCCTATTAATTTTGAGTACTACCTTCCAGGCTCACCTCTGCCCTGAGGGTCTTCACCAAGTTGATGACTGTGGTGGTGGCAAATCAAAGGAGAGGGAGGGATTCACATTTTCCCTACCTATACGATTAGCTGATCAGAGCTTGTTCTCCTGAACAGGCTCTAGAACATCTCAATTGCACCTGCCACTCTCTCCACAAACTGGGCTTCTCCCTCAACTTCAAGAAGTCCCAGGTGACGCCTTCTCAAAAACTTCAATTCATTGGAGTGTTCCTGGACTCTTCTTCTGGGAAGGCTTAGTCTATGGAGTTGAGGGCTCAACATATCTTGCATATAACACATTTTCAGAATGCCTACTATCTACCAGCTTTCATTTTTCTGGGGTTCCTTGACCTCTTTGCATCATACATTTTCCTGGTGCCAGAAGCCCGCCTAAAGATAAGGTTCCTTAAGTGTGACCTCTGATCCCAATGGTCAGTTATCAGGCAGGATGACTGACCTTCTGGTCCTGAGCAAGGTCGCACCGGATCTTCTGTGGTGGACCTACGAGGAGAATGTGATGGGATAACCTTTTTGACAAGCTTGGAGGGATATAACTGTAGTCACAGATGCTCTCCTCACGGGATGGAGAGCTCACATAAGCGATCTGACTATGAGCTGACTTTGGTCCCCATCAGAATCAATCGAATCTACAAAACGGGACCTCTGTCGGCTGTTCACCTAGCCGGGATATATAATACAATGGTGGATGCTCTGAGCAGGCAGAGCACGATGTCCCACGAGTGGGAGTTAGCTCAGGAAGTACTTCTAGAGATCGTTGCCTTTTGGGGAATCCCTCAAGTGGATCTGTTTGCATCCAGTATCAACAGAAAGTGTGACCTGTTCTCCAGCATGTGGTCTGGCATGGATTCACATGCGCATGGATATACCCCGTCGGCAGGCCAGGAATCCACGGTAAAAAAAAAGTAGTCTTGCTTTAAAAGCTTGAAAACTGCCTTTCTCCCATTAAGCAATCGCTGATGTCTGGGTCATACTCCAACCATCCAATGACGACTGACTACCCAGTCTGTGAAGACCCATGGTGGGCCTATGGTGGGCCTAAAGGAGGTAACAAGGGATCCTGTCATGGCAATCTACACAAGTTTGGACAAAGAGTCCTTGCAAGAAGGCTCCTGCTCGGACCAGGGGAGGGGACAACCCGATGAGTGAGGAGACCCCACCCCGCCTCTAATGGAACAGGACCGGCCATCGATCCCGGCAAGCCGCACTAGCCCTCCATAAGTGCCAGCCCCAGTGGTTACTCAACAGGGCCCTAGAGACATTTGGTGTCAGAA
Organism: Ambystoma mexicanum; assembly: GCF_040938575.1. Taxonomy (NCBI): domain Eukaryota; kingdom Metazoa; phylum Chordata; class Amphibia; order Caudata; family Ambystomatidae; genus Ambystoma; species Ambystoma mexicanum. The sequence continues at coordinate 970,768,449 of NC_090941.1, read as the reverse complement.
ATGCAACAGCGGCTCCCTCCCCCGATGGCTCCGGCTGGGAGCCCCCCAGGTATAGCCCACCAAGACCATTGCACAGACCCTGCCCTACAGGTCCAAAGCACGCCCCAACAGAGGCAGCCAACGTCACCCTCCACTCCGGCTTTTAACAGTTGTGTACCCACTTGGTACGGACACTGGTACATACACAGAGACAGATGTGTTTGATGACTTTGTGCCACTGGATGGAGAACCACTGGGTGCCGACTATCCCCCCCCCATACCCCCCTGCTCCCCATGTCATTGCCTCCTGATAAATTGGGTTCCTTCCAACCCATGCTTTCCAGTGTATCCACCCTCTTCAGCCTAGTGCCTGAGGAAAAGAAAAAGGAGGCATTTATTTACCAGAGACGTGTGTCATCCAGGAAGACTGTAAAGTCCATTCCTCTGCTGGACGATGTTTGGGAAGAAGACCTAACTATCATGAAGACCCCTAGCTCTACACCAGCAAAACGGGACAGACTTGAAAAAAGGTACAGGGTGCCTGACAGGGTCACCAAATGCCTCAGATCGAAGCCGTTTCCGGTCTCTGTGGTTTCAGCCGCCACCAGTCCTCCAAATCCATGCTTCCCCTTGACCAGGAGGGAAAAAAGCTGTACACGATGGACAAGCATATCATCAATAACGCTGCCTCAAAGGTGAAGGCCGCCAATGCCCTGGCCATCCTGGTCCGTTATGACAGGGAGTTGTGGTTCAAGCTGGGCCCTTCCTGGATTTCTTGCTTGGTGACAAGAAGACTGAGGCTTTAGCGACCATGCCATCACAGTGGTGTTGAATGTCGCAGACTCAGGTTTTTGCTCAATGGGAAACGAAGTGGCACTCAGACACCAAGACTGACTAAAGACCACAAATTTCAGACCAGATGTCCAGTCGAAGGTGGTGGATATGCCCTTCGATTGGGATAACCTCTTCGGCATGGTGGTGGACAAAAAGATGTAAGCTATAAAAATGGGCCCTGAAACAGCTAGATCGCTGGGGACTTTGCAATAGCGATGGTCTTAGTCCTTTTGATCCTCTAGAGGGAAGTTAGACAGATCCTCAAAGGGCTACGCATCCACATCACGCTGTCGACCGTCCTGCTCCACCTCCCAGGAGACATGCAGGGGCCGGTCGCAGGCGCTCAGCGTTGACGTCATCCATAAGCCAGGACGTAAAAGCCCAAGCAATCATGACCCAGCTCAGGACCTGGACCCCCACTTTCACACCACAGTGGGGAGCCGTCTGATGCACCTCGCCAACGAGTGGAAGAACATCACCACCGATGACTGGATGCTGGACATACTTAGTCAAGGGCACACCCTGGAATTCGAACACAGGTGCCCTCCCATCTCCCCTCTGGCAAGAAAGGAACTACACATGGCCCAGCGTCTAAAAGAGGTGCAGGCCATGTTAAGAAAAGGCAATAGAATCGTCCCGCTACGCCTCCGGGAGTTTGGAGTGTACTCCAGATACTTCTGGTCGGTAAGAAGTCAGAGGTGTGGTGTCCGATCCTATACTTGCGACACCTCAACAAGTACCTGAAGTTGAAAAAATTTAGGATGGTAACGTTGCTGGAAGGAGGGTATTTTCTAGCGATGTTGGACCTAGAGAATGCCTACTTCCATGTCCCCATACATCTGAAGAATCGGAAGTTCCTGTTTGTGGTTCTGGGACATCACTATCAGTTCAGGGCTCTTCCCTTTGGCCTGGAATCGGCTCCAAGGGTATTCACAAAGTGATTAGTTCTGGTGGCGGCTCACCTGTGCCTCAAGGGCACACACATCTATCAGTACCTGGATGACTGGCTCATCTGGTCCCCTCACTTGGGCCCTGGCGTTGCAACACACCAGGCAGACCATGCACCTTCTGCTGGGGCTCGGATTTTCCATCAACTATCCGAAGTCGCACATGGTGCCATCGCAGAGCGCTCTGTTTCTTGGCTCCTGCCTCAAAACGTTGGAATCTCTGGCATTTCCCACGGGGGACTAGAGTGGCACCTATTTTGGTGAAGGTGCATCGCCTGACTACGGCTCAATCCATGGCGGTGCGCGCCATCAAGTTGCTACTGGGCATGATGTCCTGCATTAAGCTGTTTCTGTTTTGCAGGCTATAGATGAGACTTCTGCAGGAGTTTATGGACACCAGGAGGCTCCAGATCATGGGCAGGTGGTCAGACAGGATTGCCCTCAACCAAGCCTTCAGGCAAGCCGTTCAGCGGTGGGGAGTACGCAAGCAACTTACGCTGGGTGCCCCTTTTCAGGCCCCCTGTTCCAGGCTACGGTCAATGTTCTGAAGCTGTGGACTGTGTTTTGGGCCCTCAAGTTTTTCCTACCCCTTCTGTGAGGATGGGTAGTGGGTTTCTTAGCAGACAGCACCACCACTATGCTTTACATCCGAAGCCAGGTGGGACTCGCTACTCTGCTGCTGGAGACGCAGGCCCTGTATCACTGGCCCATTCTTCAGGAAATGTTTCTCATCCCATTTCATCTGGTGGGCATCGAGAACACCATTGCGGACTCCCTCAGCAGGGAACTGCAGTCCTGCCACGAATGGGAGCACCAGCAGGCACAGATGTCACACCTCTTCAGCATGTGGGCCGACCCTGGATCGATTTCTTTGCAATGACAGCAAACTCAAAGTGCCAGGCATTCGCCAGCAGGTTTCCCCAGCTAGGGTGCCTAGGAGATGCTTTCTCGTTCACATGGGAGGGCTTCCTCCTGTACGCTTTGCCTCCAATCACTCTGCTGCTACGAGTGATCAACACGCTCAAACGCTGTCATAGCAAGATGAATGCTCCAAATTGGCCTTGCCAGATCTGGCACGCGAAACTGCTCCGCAAGGCAGCAGCTCCGGCCGTCCAGCTGCCTCTTCCTGACCTCCTGTCCAGAGAAGACGGAACGATACTTGGACCCCTTGCTCACTGTGTCTTGGAGAGGATCAGCTTCACCTCACTGATGAGGCCCGACTAGGCTAAAACACGTGTCTGAGGTTGCTGATGGAACTATTGTTCAGAGGAGATTTGCCTAGCATTTTGGTGCTAGTGCCCTTGTGGGTGGGACAAAGACTGATATGCAAATGAATATTTCTCCTCTGTGAAGGGTGCAGTGAGCTAAAATGTGGTTTTAGACCCTCGTGAGTGGAAGACATTCCATAGAACAGGGTATTTGACCCATGTTTGTTTTCAGTAGACCGACTCCCACACTCCTTTATTCCTCTGGAATGTAAGAACGTCCTGGCCAAGGCTAGGGCATCCTCGACCCGCTATTGTTACGACCACAAATGGAAGTGCTTTACGGTGTGGTGCAGGACTCAAAGGACTGCTCCTCCTACACGTCACAGCCCTGCAGCTCCTGCCGTAGCTGTTGTCTCTAGCCAAGCCTGAGTGGCCCACGCCTCCATCAAGGTGAATCTAGCAGCCATTTCCCGGTACATGTGGTCACCGGCAAGGCCCTCATTGTGGTCTCACAGGCTCGTCAAAGAAGTTCTGAAAGGGCCTGTCAGGACTTTTTCACCAGTGAAGGCTCCTGCCCCGGCTTGGGAGCTCAATGTCGTTCTCACTATGCTCATGGGGCCTTCTTTTTGAACCATTGCATCAGGCTCCTCTGAAGTTTCTCTTCATGGAAGACTGCTTTCCCAGTGGCCATCACCTCAGTCAGGCGGGTCGGGGATATACATGCTCTTTCCTTCAAGCGCTAATACTTGTCTTTTCATGCTGTGAGGGTGGTTCTATGGACCCAACCGCACTTTATGCCGAAGGCTCCTTCTGAATTCCATCTCAATAAACTCTTGGTGCTTCTAGTCTTCTTCCCAAATCCTCCTTCGCACGCTGAAAGGTCACTGCATACGCTGGAAGTTGCTCATTCCTTGAAGTTCTATGTGGCACGCACAAAGGATTTTTGGAAGACTTCTCCACTCTTTGTACATTTTTTGACTTGTGAATCACGGGAAGGCCTTGTTGAAGGCTTCCATATCCAGGTGGCTCTCCGGCTGTGTGGGCCCGCTGAAGAATAGGGTTTGCAGGCTGGATAGTCCAGCATCCGATTTTCTGTTATGGGGACTGTAAGTACCCCCAAGGTTAGTGCAGTCTGTGCTTGGGTCTGCACCGCTTTGTTCAGTACCTGGTTCTCTAGGGCTTTGGTTGTGGCCCGGCAAAGTTTGTGGTTGCTGCTGGGGAGTGTTGCACGTTCATTCTCACTGCTGCCTAGGTACATTTCCTTCCCCTCTGCTTTACATCTGCTTGCTCTCAGCTTTAGGGTGTCATATTGCAGTCTGCTGCCCCGCCATGAGGTTGCTGTTGCTTCGCAGGGGCCCATTCTCTAGCTTCTTCATGCAGTCAGCAAGTCGCGCTGGATGGACTTTCTGGCTACCCCGCCCTCACCAGATGTCATTCTTTCACGTGCGCTCCAAGCTTTAAACGATTGACCACCACCCATCTATGTGTTGAGCTTATCATCCAGGAGAAAGTACCGACTCGCGCCATCTACACTAGACTGCTGTGATCAAGGTTTATGCTGGATGTCCTTATTCAATCATTAAAAGGATATGGCCCTGGTGCAGCAACTGGGGATTCTCTTCCCTGCCTGGCCATTAACCACATAAAGGGTCTTTGGTCAGTTATGGAGGCCCAGAAATGCAGGCTTTCAGCTTGCAATGGCCCAAATGCCTGCAAAAGCTAGTTTTCCAGTGGTCGCCCAGTTGCACTCTTAGCCACCTGTGTATGTAGTTCTTGAACCCTTAAGAGTTTAGCTGTGCCTGGATGATACATGCCTGTCCATAATCAAGAATTTTTAGAACTTGGGCCCTGCACAAACCATCTTTTAGGTTCTGGAAAGCGGTTTGGCAGACAGAAGTCCAAGTGACTTTCTTTGGCATCTTTTTAGATGTCAAGTCATTAAAGGGAAGGGCAATGGTCCAATTCTCCTTGCAGAAAGATCTGCATTATCCAGTTAGGCCTGAGGATGGCTCTCGTCTGAGTAGCAGGAATGTTCCAATTCTGGGTCACTTGCGCTATCTTACATATTGAAGCTTTGATATTCAAGCGGCCATTCTTCATGGCGATACACTTGCTTCAGATGGGAACATGTCCTTCCCAGAAGTGACTAAAGACTGAAACATCCAGATCGGCAGTGCCAGAGTTCTATAGGCCACTGAGTTTATCATCCTCTGAAAGGTGTAAGGAGCATTTTTAACCAAACGTGCATAGCTGTGAACAGACAGTGGCTCACTGGAGTGGAAAATGTGGACCCTTTGTTTGCTTTGTCATTCAGGCTCATTTGCCAAAACCCAGCTGTGAGGTCAAAGGTACTATGGTTCTTTGCATCGCCTAACTTGTCAAAAACTTAATCTCTACAAGATGGGGTGTAGATCTGTTTTCGACGTAGATTTGAGCTCCCTCTCTCTGGTCCACTCAAAAGTGTACCTCAGATTTCCCATTGCTGGATGTTTTTGGAACTGGCCTCGCTAGCTAGTTTAACACTTCAAACTTTCTACTTGATGGTGTCCCTCACTTTGTCAGACATCCAGTGAATTCTGCTCTTCACCAGTTTACTGTCTCATGTGTATATATCATGGACACACCAGTCTGTGTGACCTGCAGTCAGTGAGAACAGACAGGCCCAGCAGACTCTGACAGTCTTGCAACTGCTGTTTTGTCCAGTCAAAGGAGCTTTGGACCTCCCTCTATAAACCCATCTGTGGCTTATGTGTGTACCAAGTCTGGGGGTTTACGTTTCCTCTTTAGACTTGCCACCAATCACCATAGCCAACCCAGGTCTTGCTTGCTGTAAAGTGGTTTCATCGGTTGACATAAGACGCTATGCTTCTGCCTAGGAAGCCTTGTATCAAAAAGATGGTGTACTTCACTCTAGAAACACATTGAGTCCAGTCCCTTTATCTTGAAGTGCTTTTGTTTTGACAGGCTACATAATCCAGCCCATCTGTCCTGAGTATATTCTGTCAATGGCCTTCTGGTCATGTCAGTGTTTCATCAACTCTTGGCTGGCTGTGAGATTTTTGATGTGCTGTTCCATGTACTGTGCCATTCTGGATCTTAATGAAGTATATAAACCAGTTCAAAGGGGCTGAACTCTGTGTTCTGTGGCACCTCTCTGCAGGTGAACCGCAGGTATGGCGGGAGAATATCCCACATTCTTCTCTGGTGTTCTTCCTAATTACCCAGCATGATTTTCAGGGTCCTGATTAATCTCTCAACAAGCCCATTGGTTTGGGGATGGAAGGCTTTAGAGAACTTTTAAGTTCCTTCATACTCTTTGCATATCCCCTTCATATATGAAGGTGGAGCCCCTCTCAAAAATTACCTTTTGAGGGTGCCCCACAATAGAGGATATACATATCCAAGCCTTTGCTGCCACAGGGGCTTCAATATTCCTCAAGGAGACTGCTTCAGGATACCGGGCGCTGTGGTCTGGCACAACCAAGATGTACTGAGTCCCTTACGCTGTTTGGGCATCCAAAGGACTAACAATGCCCATCCCTAATCTCTCAAAAGATCCCATCCATTGGTGGTGGAATTAAGAGGGTGTTGATCTTGCTGTCAGACTTACTGAAACTTACCAAGTATGAAGGGAGAACACAAATTCCTTCATTTAATGACTACCTGAGGCCATTAAAAATGTGCAGACACAACTGGTCAGCTGTCTTCGCCATTACTATAGGACCTACTAAATGAATGTTGAGAGCCAAGCCAAGTAGGAACCTCCTCTGGTATGGAGAAACCACCAATCTCTGGCTGGCCTTTACCTCTGAATCCTTGGGCTCGCTGTACAGAAGCCAAGTCTCCCTGTACACCTTGAACAACACAGAATTCTTGCCTCGATTCTGTTACTCTGCCTGTTTCTTCAGACCTGCTAGAGTGGGGCAGTCCTCCTGCACCTGTCAAGTCAGCCTGACTTGCCCCCCCCCCCCTCTTAGGACAACTCACTCAGTTCTGGTAGGCCCCCCGAGGCCTAAAGCACCTGGTCTTTCATCTCTGGTTCCTTTTCAATGCCAGTAGGCAAACCTAGGATGAGTGAATCCTGTTCCACTGCAGTAGGCACATCAATGGCCGCATACCTCCCTACCAGAGGAGCCGGCACGTCAGTAGGCTTGGGATACGGACTAGGTGCTACCAGGGCCTCTGGTCTCTTGCATTCTACAGAAAGAACAACCTCGGCCCCATGGCCTCCAGCACATATTTTCTAGCTTCTTTCTTAACCCTTGGATCAAGTCACTGCCACAATTGTTTTGATCAAGAGGGTAATTCCCCAACAATCTACTGAAATGGCATAATTTTCTGCTTCGCAGCATTTGGAGGTTTCCCCCTTCAGAAAAACTCCACCATTGACAGTGGGCATTGGTGGGGCTATTAAATCATCTGACATTGCAATCTGGGCCTTTGACATACTTCACATTTTGCACCGATCTTTGCCTTGCAGCAGTGGGACTTGCTGCTATCATGCACCAATGGAGCTTTTTGCCCATTAATATAGACATGCTCAAAAAAGGCCAAAGTGTTTTCAGGAGTTGGGACTTCGTCTGCAGATCTGGTACCTTTCCCACTGAGTCCCGAGGGAACATTCGGCCACTCCCTGACCTTGTGGAACTTCATCTTCTAAGATGCCCACGCTGATGTGGCCTGTTGGGTCTACCCTTATAGGCTGGATCTCCCTTCCTATGGGTCATATATCCTTACAGAAAAAAATTATTTGGTTGTTGAGGGTGTAGGTACCACAGTGTTGGCAGTACCAGCACCCTTCTTTTCTATGGACGCTGACAAAGAATGTGGCTGGGATTTCTGAACATTTCCTCCCTCAGCTTCTTATGTCTCATGGCTTCCTGCATTTGTCTGGTACCAGACTGTGAATGCATTCTTTGCAGTGGCTGTTATTGTCCCAGTACTTAAATTCCATGAAGGACATTCTCAAGGTGTCAGTCGATGACCAGCGACCTGTCTTGGTTAGCCAGCAAGGGAGCACATGATGACGGGGAACCCTTTTGGCATCCGATAACCCCAAGCCCAGGTGGTCACGGATGCGTCGTGGTAGGGTTGGGGCGCCCACTACAGAGATCTGAAGGAGAGTGGCCTCTGGTCATGAATGGAATGCCGGTGGCATATCAACAGGCTGGAGTTGTGCCCTATCTGGTTGGCCCTGATGGCTTTTGCTCCCTCCATCTAGGGGACGCATGTCCTCATTCTGACGGACAACAGTGTCTCAGTGCTCTAGCTCAGCAAGCAGGGGGGTGTTCGGTCTTTGCCCCTATGCAGGGAGGTGTTTCAAGTATTTTTCTGGTTGCTGGAGAACCAGATCTCTGCTTCAGCTGTCCATCTAGGAGGAAAGGAGAATGCGCGGATGCTCTGAGCAGGCTCAGCATGGTCTCACATAAGCCAGGAAGTGTGCCAGGAAGTTCTCGAGGAGATTTTCGTTCAGTGTGGTACCCCTACAGTAGATCTGTTTGCCATGAAATCCAATGCGAAGGACAAACAGTTTTCCTCAATGGAATTCCCAGCAAAGTGTGCACTGGGGGATGCGTTCCTGGTGAAATGGGTCACCGACCTCCACTACGCGTTCCCTCTGATACCGGTCATCCTGTGGGTTCTCAGGAGGTTGAGATTTCAAGCCATCTTGGTCGCCCTGGATTGCGCGATGTGAACATGGTGCTCGAAACTCCTGGACTTGACTCTCTGCCCACCTCTCCAGTTGCCCTGACAACCAGACCTCCTTTCCAAGTCGGAAGGTCAGGTGCTCCATCCAAACCCAGAGTCTCTCAACCTACATTAGTGGCTCTTTAGAGGGTGAGGTATAATGACTGGGACCTCTCAGAAGAGGTACTTGAGGAGCTACTGGCATGGTGTAGGGAATGCACAATCTATCATATCGCTTGTCCCTGTACTACCACTTAATCCGTTTCTGGTTCCAGACTCGAACTTAAACTTGGTTTCGTCTTTCTTTGGTGGCTCTGTTTGAGCCCATGCATTCATGTCTGATCAGTCTGTTTACACTGAAAACTGCTTTTCTGGTGGCTATTGCTTCAGCAAGACATGTAAGTGAGCTGAAGGCTCTGTCTTGCAAGACACCTTTCCTGCAATTATTAAAGGAAAATGCTTTGCTCAAGGTGCACCCTAAATTTCGGCCTAAATTGGTTTCTGAATTCCATTTGTCCCATAGCATTGATTTTCTGGTGTTTTATCCTTCTACGGATGAGGAGAGGCTGCACAGGCTGTATTCTAAGAGGGCGCTCCGATTTTATATGGCTTGGACAGCGGAATTCAGGCACGATGCCCAACTCTTTGTGGCTTGCTCTCTGTCCAGGAAGGGTCTGCCTTTGTCCAAGCATAAAATCTCTCGGATAACTCTCTGCATCGCAGTGTTGTCAGAGAGCAGGTGAAGATCTGCCCCCAGGCATCAGGCTACATTCCACCATGGATGTGGCAGCATCCGCATTGCAGAGAGGTGTGCCAGTAAAAGAAATATGTCGAGCAGTGACGTGCTCTCCGCTCCACACGTTCACCAAGCATTGCTGCTTGGATGTGGCATGTAGTTTGGATGATCAATTCGGCAGAGCAATGTTGCAGTGCGTCCTAAGGGCATTCATCCACCTCCACACTCTACTGCTTTGGGAGTCTATCTAATGACACATGTGCAGGAGAATTCAATTCATTGAAGGAGAAATTATTTTCTAGTAATGTTCTTTCTATGGATTCTTCTCCTGCAGATTCCTCATCCGGCCCTGCTATGAAAGTGATCTGCTGTCTATATTTGGTTGTCCTCTTCTAAGGGGGCGAGACTGTGGTGATTAAGAGTTAGGCAGAGTATGATGCCTCATTGTATTAGTACCATCAGCCAGTGGCTTCCAATATGGTTCTATTCCTCACAAAAAAAGAAAATAATCCGTTTTAAAGCTTTCCTATGGATTTTACCTCCTTGGCTTCTGGGTTCTGGGGCGGGGGGCAGTTTGAGAAGGTGGGGACTGAGGTATGGTGGTGTACTGGCGTAATATACATGCAGCCAACATCACGTCCGGAGCAGACGAGTGGCACGATCGAGTCAAGAGGGGTAGACCGTCTATGTCGAGTCGTGCTAAGGCTCACTGTCGGAAAAAAGGTTCTGAGCAGCTGATGAACTATCTTCGGGAGAAGAATCCATGGACAAAACATTACTGGTAAGTCATTCCTCCTTCCAAGTAGTCTGCTTAGTATGAATGGCTTAATTGTAGCTGAAAATGTGCTTCTGGTATAATAAGTATGTCTTAACCAAGTTTACCATCAGCCATTTCATTTGTATCTTTCTTGCATTGTAGTGCTGTTAAAATACCAGCATGGGCAAAGGCAACAGTTGTGGCATGTGCATAGGTATTGGATAGGCATTTGCCAGGCACTGCTACCATTTGACCAGGTATTCACACCATTTTCCAGGTGTTGGGATCGTATGGTCGGGAAGTACCCACCCCGTCTTACCTTAATGACAGTGCCTGGAAAATGCCTATCACATGCCTACACAAACGCCAAAACTGGTGGCTTTGCCAGTGCTTGTTGTGCTATAAGGTAACGCAGAAATGTGTTGTGTATACTTCGTCTTCACCGCTCTCCATCGTTGCCCATGAACATGCAGAAGGGACTCCGGAAGTTTGCTTTGCCGTTTCCTTGGTGCCATCTTTTTTGTATATATTTGAATTATGTTCAAAATGAGAAACGGCCTTTGCGCTCTACGCATGCAATTTCATATATTTATTTTAAAGTAACGTTAGTACCCTTGGACCTCATTAAAATCCCTTGCTTTTCACAATACACTTAAATTGCTCCATGGGACATTGCCGCTTTGAAAGCAAAAAGATTGGGTACCGTTGCTTAACTAAAATATTGTGCACACAGTAAACTGAGTACTCTTATTACAGAAATAACCTAACTAAACCATGCTCATTTAATCATGCTTGAATGGACTGAACAGTATTTTTCTTGCAAACATTGTATCCTCAAGTCATCATGTCAACTAACTCGGTGAATTAGTTTTACACATTCGTAGGTTTGTGATCTTGTCCACACTTATTGTTTTATGCAAGTTGAATGTATGGTTTAATTAAAGTACTATCAGAAGTGAAGATTAAGCAGTGCTTCTTTAAAGAGGGTACGTTCACTAAATCCAGTAAATGTAGTGTTGGCAGAGCATGTTCTCCCCTGAGAATACAGTGGCGCCTTGTACGATTCTGAATTGTAGACGCTGTATGTGGAAAGTCACTCAAACACCAATGCCTTGAAGTCAGTAACAGAGCATCACTTACAAAGCATTATATTTTTAAATGTCGATAGTAATTGAATGTGTTGGCACTGGCAAGCTGCCCATTAACAAACTAGCATCCCGTTTGTAAAATATCTGTCCTACTTTCCCTCTGGTTGGATGGTGAATAAATAATAATTCTTTGCCACAAACTATTTGGGAAATAATGCATCTATTTGTTTTCTAGCGACCGGCATCATACTTCCAGTGCAATACCAGTTCCGAGAAGACCTACATTTACAGATCTTGACCTTGGCTTTTCCAGTGGCATGTCAACACCAGATAAAGGACCCCGCAAGCGAGCCAATTCTGAAAGTGAACGACTGCAATACAAAACCCCGCCACCTAGCTATAACTCTGCAATAGCGCAGCCAGTAGCCATTTTGGTATCTTCAAGAGAGTCTGATAAAAGGTCTCTGTCACCAGCCTCTTCCTTCGATGCCTCACTGGACTTTTCTAAAGAAAGCAGAAGAGTGAAAGATTTGTGTGGCAGTTTCAATGGTGAAAACTTGGCTTTAAGTAGTGACCAGGACAACCAAGAACAGTTTCCTCAATTTTCCAATGTAATCAATGGAACTTGTCTACCTAGTGAATGCAGTGGCATCACAAGAAGTGACCAGGCTTGTGATTTTCATCATCCAATGAGTACAGATCTTTGCTGTGCTGTGGAGCAAGCAGAGGAGATCACAGGCCTGGACGCAACGGGGGACCAGCTAGAAGAATTCAACTGCATCCCAGTTGACCATGCTGTAGCAGTTGAATGCGATGACCAAGTCTTGGGAGAGTTTGAGGAGTGCTCCCGGAGGATCTATGCTCTGAATGAAAACATGTCTAGCTTCCGCAGGCCACGCAAAAGCTCTGACAAGTAAGCTAGCATCAATTAACAGTGGGTATTGCCAACAAGGAAGAACTGATTGGAAAGAAGACATTTGTTCTAATTCTTTGAATTAATTATGGAATTGTATCTAAATTATGATCAAGGATATTCTTATGTTATGAAATTTGACTCCTGTATTATGACATTAAGTACACAATTTAGTTAATACTGTTAAGATATTCCACCATTTTCATATTTTCTTTATCCGGTATTTTAATTATCAGCGGAACAGTATCATATGTTTTCATTTCACATAAGCAAGTGTAATATCATGATTGTTTCTTTTTGTTTGGAATATCTGATTGGTTTTTATTTTGGCTTCACATGAAAGACAATAGTTTACAAAATCGATTTGCCACAAGAACTAGGCCTTTGTGAACATTTCTTACAATGTATTATTTATTACAAATGAAACTGTTAAAAGTACACAATTTCCTGGGTATTTTACTACTGAACAACTTGATTCTTACCATAATTCCTTTTTACGTCACTGTGTAAGAAGTATAATGGCTTTTTCCCCCCTCAATCATACTGTATTACTTGGCTTTAGTTTGTAAAACCAGATTTTCAGCTTCTAAGTATTAAACCCGTGCATGGGGTTTCCACTCCTTTCACAGATTAAATCAGTCCATGTTCTCTTTTCTCCTACTTGATGCCTAGCCTCTAATCACGGCACAGTTGGCTAGCGGCATGGGCCATCACGAGTATGTTACATAGCAGTCACAATTCAGCCCATTCGCCTTGCTTTTTAGATGCAGACTTCTTAGCCTATTGCTATGGTAAGTGATACAGTGGGCCACGGTGCTCTCTACCCTTCTTGCTATAAGAATTTATAGGGGGATGTCTCTGCCTCACCTCAGGAAAGCATAAATAGTAACGCCCTGTCATTTCACACATATTTAACCAGTTACAATCGAAGATATGCAATTTGTTAAATCAGCACTTTATAAAAACAATAGTATTATGGTTGACATGTTTATTAAATGATAGTCTTATATGTAAGCGATTTTTTTGGGCCTCAGTATCATACTTACAAACGTATTACATTTTACAAGCAGAAATGTTTCCGGTCTTCTCTATGTTAAGTGGCCCGATTGGTCGCTGGCACTAGAACGGGTTTACATGGCCATGGGCAAGGCGTGGCTACATGCTAGCATAGTGACTGTCCTCGCTGGATATGACACTTTTAAGTCTGCAGTTTCCCTAGTTTCCCTCCCTGTGCTAGTTAGCGAGTTTTCCCACACGCTTGGATTTCATGTTTTGGGTTTGTACAATCTGTTCTCCTAATGGGGATTTCTTCCTGCACTAATCCAGAAGCTAAGATAACTAAACGCGGGAGACATGCCTACAAAGATCCTCTGTCCTTTATCACCCATCTTAAGTCCGCATTCTGTGCCTTGGAGCAGAGCCATTTTGTGCATTAAACCTGGTCTGTAGGTCCGAAATAGCGAAGCGAACGCTGACGAAGAATTCTACCACTTTCAAAGCACATGCATCTAAACTTTGAAACGGTAAATGCAAATGGCCCCTTTCGAAGTGATATATTTTTGCTGCATGGTGCGTTTTGCCTTGAAAGTCTCAAATGTGGGATTTGACCCAGAAAATGAGCAAGGTCCCCTAAATTCTTAGTTGTGACTAGGGGCTGAAAGTGTTTAAAAATTACTCTGGCTGCATCTTTTTACTGAACGCTCACAAACCGCCCTGCAAGACGGGTGTCCACTCTAGAGTTGTAAAACCCATATTGGTCACTAATAACACAGCTGCATCGATCCCCTAACCCCAGAATATTGAGCAACTACAGCAACTTTCTGCTTCCAGCTTTGCATTGTCCTCCATTTTGAACGTTCTTTCTCCCCACACTCAGATTTTCCATTCAGGTGTTGACTCTTGGCATCCACGTAAATTTGAATTTGTGTCTGAAGGCTATGTAGCTTCTATTGCACTTCGGCCTTGCGAACTGTATGGACTATCTATCCTTGCACGCAGGTCTAGTGTTTAGAAGACTTCTTAGTCCTTCTCCATCCATGATGATGGTTTTAAAACTCTCCGTTTACTCTCTATACCAGGTGTGCCACCTTGAGTGCTCTGATGGCACAGGCCATGAATCCACTCCAATGCCCTCGGTGGCCATTTAAAGATTCCCGGATTTATACATTGCCTGGAAACCATTTCAGAAGGTGAAACTGTGGGTGGAAGGTTGTGTAGGTCAGAAAGAATAGCATTAAAGTAAGTAATTTGTTATTTTTGGCTGTGGTGAAAACGGATGAGGAATTTGGATGTAAACCAGTCCCACAGATTTGGCACAATCACACTTTTGAGTCGTATCTCAGTTGTCCTCTTAGATGGGCACTCACTCCCCATATGTACATACTGTATGTTGGATCCAACACCCATAAAAAAGTAAAATCTTAAACATTGTTGCATTTTATTCGCGAAACATGCTCATTTTTCCAACAACACTCGTACAGTTTTAAAGACATGTTGCATCCTGTGCTGTGATTTGGGCTGCGGTTAGAGCCTTGATCTCTTCTGTTGTTCCTTTATTTTGTATATGGTGATTTGAGCAGCACTACTTCTTTTCGATTTAAGAACTGGTAATTGACTTCTAAGCTTCTGCATTGGCAGGTAAGTTTAGTTTTTCGCATCACATCAAATGCCACTACTAACTACTTGTGTCAGACATTTCAAGGTTGATATTCTTTCCTTGTCACTTTTCTGTTGGTTCGTTTATTTTATTTTTTGTTGATTCTTTTTGCTGCTATTGTGGACACAATGCATGTTGCCTCTTGGCGACCTTTCTGAAGGGCAAGGATGCACAGAATATACCATCTGCTTTGTAACAAAATCTATGTATTGCCTCGTTTAATGTGTTGTAAATCATGTTATGCTTACAAAACAGTCTAAAGAGCAGTGTTGTCTTTCGCTTAGTTAAAAAAAAAAACATGGTGCAGAGTATACTTTTTTTTCCATCATAATCTGTGTACAAGTTTCCATTGTGGTGTTTTGACTCCAGTCCATGGAGGTCGGTCTGATAGTCCAGGCGATGCCTAATATTTTAATGTGTGCCTTTTGCTCTGTTAAACCTTTTATCCTCCGGTGCCTTAATGTCGTAATCTTCAGAAGTTAGGATTTCTTAGTAAAGTGGTAACTACTGGTATAGTTATACAAAATTGACGTTTAGGTTTGATGTTAATAGCAGTGCTCACCAGAACACAGAATATCCAGATGTTCTTTCTTCTGGGCAAATTAGTTCAGATTAGGTCATTCACTTTGTTTGTAATGGATTCCTCCCTTCTATAGATTCCTCATCTTGAATAATCTCCAGCACAAGACGTCTTAAGAAATGTTTTCAGCCACAAAGGGACGCAGCATGGCTCTGTGTAGTTTCCGCCCATGATTGTTGTGCAGACAGATGCCAAGCCAACATATATGGAGTCCACCTGCCCCATGACCTCAGTGAATTCATTCTGTGCACTCAGCCACAAGGAACCACAGCGTGGCTCTGCATAGTCTCTGCCTAGCACTGCTGCACGCCTGGATGAGATGTCGGGGACAATGTATATAGAGTCGCTTGCCCCATGGCCTCCGTTTTTCTGTGCACTCACTATGCTTCGGGGATGGCACTTTGCTTTGCTAATTGTCCTGTGGCAGGCCTAACCCGATGAAGGCTTCTGGCTTCAAACCATGTTCGGACTGCAGGCGTCCGATATCTTGGACCCCCTAAAGTATGTCTCTACTACCTCTGGGAGGACCACAACGCAGGTTTGAAGTTCCTGCCAAATTAAGTCCCAGCCCTCGAAGAGTATGATACGATATGGCATCTATAACGCGCCTATACACAAGTGTTTCAAGGCGCGAACCCTTAAAGCTGCAAACCCTTTAGACGACCACAACAGTGGAAAGAGTATGCCTTCAAAGACCCTGGGGGTGGAATCTGAGAAAGCAAAGGTGGGAGAGCCTGTGGAGAAACATTCTCAATTCCGAAGGTACAGAAAGAAGCCGCTGCATAGAAAGAGGTCCCTCTTCCCCAGGGACTCTAGACACAAATCTAATTAGTTTACCTCCAAGAAGCAGCGTCATCACTCCCCCCTCCAGGGATGCCTCAGAGTACTGTGCTCCACAGTCTCTGGTATCATTCATCACTCAACCCTCTACTCCAGAAGAGTAGGAGAATTACAGGCAGCAGATTATCAACCTCTTTGCTGAGCTCCCGGCGACTTCAGCCTCCGTGCCAGTGGCATCCACTGGACCCCCAAATCGCTAGATGATGCTGCCAGAGGTTCTCCTTTAGACTGCCGACGCACACCTGCTGGCATGGTTCCAGCTCTAGTGGTGGGCAAGGCTCTGATCAGTGTAGAGCGGTTATGTCCCAGGTGCTGTGGCCTTTGCACTGTGCCCTTTCACCTTGGTGCTGTTGAGACCAGCACTTCGCAGGAGTATGCCCCACTTTTGAGTCGAAGGTTCTTATTAAAGATGTCTAGGATCTTTTGGATTACAACCCCATTACTCTGGTAGATCTTAGGAGACTCCCCTGTGGAGTTCTGTGGAAAAGATTAGGATCTGTTGGATCTGGCCAGAGATCTGCATTAAGCTTCTGCCATGGGTAGATCCTCAAAGCTGGACAGTCTTCCAGTACAAGTTCTGGAGACACTTGAGCTGTCTGCTCCCACCAGGCAAACCGTCCAGTACTAATGGATCCCTTCTTCCACTCATTCCACACCTATATCTCACAGCACAGCTGCTCTTCAGGTACTTTTCCACCTGCAGGGGACCACAGGGCGGCTCCATGTTTGCTCTGCCCAATGCCTATGCATGCCCAGCGCTGGACATGTGGCCAGTATACATTGAGTCACAGTGCTCCCTGACCTTAGTTCTTTTCTTCTGCGCACTCTTCTGTGATATATTTTATTTATAGCGCACCCACACACGTGTTTCAAAGCGCGACAAGGCAGGAGAGGGTAACAAGACAACAATCTTACTAGGCTCAGTGATATTGAGATCGCGCAGGGGAGAGGAAAGGGGGAAAGGTACAGAGGGAACGGGAGGAGGAGCAAGTGCTGGACATAGCATCTAAACATCAACTAACAAGTGCGGCTAGCAGGTGGCAGTGCAAGGTGAAGTGCAAAACAGCAAGTGATAGTGCAGGTTGGGGGACTGTAGGGTTACGATACAGCCCCCAAGTGCAGGGTTGCCAGAAGACAGTTCAGGTGTGCAGCTGAGAGGGCAGGGACGTGGGCCCGTGGTTCAGAGGGTAGTCAAGTAATCAGTGCAGTATCGGACAGGAGATCGGCAGGGAAGAGGAAGATGGAAAGCAGAAGCAAAGAGGAAAGTCTTGAGCTGCTTCTGGAACCGGAGTTGGTTCTGCTCAAGTTTCAGAGAGGCAGGGAGGCTGCTCCAGAGGGAGGTGCCAGCCGATTAGAGATGTTTGCCCCAGCACGTTGCTTGGAAAAACACCTGACCCCCAAGTAGTTGGAGGTGGAGGAGCGAAGGGCTCGAGTAGGAAGATATTTCAGAAGGGAAAGCTGGAGATATTTTGGTCCCAGACGGCTTTATGGACAATGCAAAGGGTCTTGAATTTGATCCTTGCAGCCAATTGAGGGATTTCAGTGCTGGAGAGATAGGATGCATGGGCTTGAGGTCAAGGACAAGTTTCGCAGTCCTATTCTGGATGAGTTGCAGAGGGCGGACAGTAGAGGTAGACAGATTTAAAAAAGAGGCTGTTGCAGTCAAGCATAGAGGGAACCAGAGCTCTAGAAACAGTGAGCTTCTGGGGGAAGGAGAGGGAGAATGCCTCTGAGAAGGTGCAGTTGGTAATTTGACTACTTAGAGATGTCAGAGATGTGAGGAGAGAAGGAGAGTGTGGAGTGGAAGATAACCCAGAGGTTCTTAGCATTGCAGGTAGGGGCAGGAGGGATCCAGGGGAGGCTGGACAGAGAGTGAGGGGGGAAGAAGGGTGCAGGTGTGCCAATGAGGATGATCTGTGTCTTGCTAGTATTCATAGATCATTGGCAGTGCACCCCTCTTGGATTGCAGAGAGAATCCGGGATGAGGGAAGGAGAAGAGGCGGCAGAAGGGAGCCTGAAAGTGAACTGGGTGTCATCCGCATAGCACTGGACGCTGGTGCAGAATGCAGCAATGCAGTGGGCGAGAGGTGCCAAGTATTGGTTGAACAACCAGGGAGAAAGGTTAGACCCCTGGGGAACACCACTGGTGGAAAGAAAGATGGAGAGGAAGGACCCAAGTTTGACCTGGGAGGGTCGGTCAGAGGAAAGTTAACCAGGCCAGAGCCTGCTCAGTGATATCCAAATTATCATGTAGCCGGTTGAGCAGGATGGCATGGTTAACCGTGTCAAAGGCAGAGGAGAGATCGAGTAGGATGAGGACAGAGGGGAGATTAGAATCAAGGTTAGAGAGCAGGTATTCAAGGATGTTCAGGAGAGCAGTTTCCGTGCTTCTGGCTACTCTGAAACCAGACAGATGGTCATGGAGACAGCCAACAGATTGAGTGTAAAGATTAAGCTGGGAGATGGCTAGCTTTCGCAGGAGTTTGCATAGGAAAGGAGTGATCAATATCAGGGGTCGGCTGAGGACTTCTTGAGAAGAGGGTGCACAAGAGAGTACTTCAGGGGGGAGAGGAAGGTACCGAAGGTGAACGAGTGGTTGCAGAAGTCAGCTAAGGGTGGGGCGAGGGTGTCAATGCAGTCCTTGATGGCTTTGGAAGAACAGGGAAGAACCTGTTTAGACGAGGTTTTCATAGATCACACTTGTCTAGAAACCTCATCAGGGGAGAAGAGAGGAACACTGCTTCCTTGGAAGCTATTTTCTTATTTCACACCATGCCAAACCTGTCAGTCCTCTGGTTTCAAACCCTGTGTCGGCTGCAGACATAAGATGTCAGGCATTGATCCTTACAGGATCTGCCTGTATTGCCTTGGAGAGATGTACAACATGCAGGGCTGCCGGTTGTGCCAATCAATGCACCCGAAGGTTTTTCATGAGCGTGCAGCAAAACTATTCACTTTTCCCCACAAAGAGAATGATGACAAACTGACCCGTTAGTGGTCTGTGTGCGCAGCGTCGCACCGAGCCAGTCCCAAGTCTGTAAGGACAAGAAGCAATGCAAGAGGTCTGGTTCCCCTGGGAGTTCTTGAAAACATTGTACTTCCTCCCTGAGGAAGAGGAGTCACTGCCTCAGGGAGTCCTACAAAGAGCAGGCAGTACTGCTACCTTTCCCCCACCCAGTACTGTGCCCCTGAGTATTGGGAGGCCTTTAACCTGAATATGCTTGACCGCAGCCCCAAATGCTTCTGCTTCGGCCCTGCCAGTGGTGACTGAACCCATGACGCTTGGTCAAGCTGCTAGGTAATTTGCAAATACCCATGACAGTATGCCCTTGGGCTCAGTCACGGCTAAAACCGTCATGGATCCATCTCTGGGCTGCACCACTGTCTTCACATGTCTTCTGGCCTTAATTCCTCTCCACAACGCCAACCAGCACAGGTGGTGCTGGAGTTCCTCTAGAGCAGGGGTGCACAACTGATTTTGCCAGAGGGCCGCATGTACCCTACAGGCTGCCTATAGTGGGCCGAAAAGTAAATGTAGGAGGTGGTAAGCGGGGGGAGTGTTCTTCAAACCTCAATTTTTATTAAACACATGGAAAAAGAGTACATTTTTAGGTCTGCCGGTCTTTACTTGTATTTCAAACGTATATTTTGTACTACAGATTTTCCATTTTTATAATTAATTTCTTTCATAAGGATATATTGGCAATAGTGGACAAAGTAGACAAATCATTCAGGAGAAAAAACACTGCGCTGAAACATTTCACACATTATGCCGCTTTAGATTTGCAAGGCACAAGCTTGTTATTTTGGACTGCTATACTTAGCTGTTTGAGTTGGCCATACTCTTGGTGGTATGGCCTTAGTTGAGTCAGGTTTCCACAAAAGGCAAAGGAGTTGCATCTCTTAACTGTGCATGTTTTAGCTTTATGATTGGGTTCACTCTTGAGTGTGACACTAAGCCCCATGGCCCCCACCCCCAACCAAACACTATGCCCCATGGCCACAATCCTGCAACAAAAAACTGCCCCATGGCCTGCACCCCCACACTATGCCCCATGGCCAACACCCCCCAACCAAACTCTGCCACATGGCCACTATCCGCAACCAAACACTATTCCCCATGGCTCCCACCCCCAACCAAACACTATGCCCCATGGCCACAATCCCACATCTAAGAACTGTGTCCCATGGCCCGCACCCCCACACTATGCCCCATGGCCACCCCCCCAACCAAACACTATGCCCCATGCCCCATGGCCACTACCCCCAACCAAACTCTATGCTCCATAGCTCCCTCCCCCCAACCAAACATTATGCCCCATGGCCCCCACCACCCAACCAAACGCTATGCCTCATGGCCACCACCCCCAACCAAACAATATGCCCCACACACCCCCAAACAGTGACCAGTGGATTGCATCAGCGCAAGAGCCTTTTCACAAAGACAATGAGCTAAATAGCATTGGCATCAACAAATGAAACTGTCTGCATCCCGGTTTCACTACTAAGTGTGTGATCATGGGCAAATCATTTAATCACACTGTGCCCTTATCTGCAGTGATTCACTTCATAGCATATGTTAAAATATCATGCTGTTATAAAAAACAAATCATAATGACTATAGAGTTGCTGCGCATATAATAATGGTGCAATTTAGATATTTTGCACCACAAAGTTATTTGCCACTTGGCTTACTTATGGTGGCCTATTCAAAAGTCACTTCCATCGTACCTCCAAGTACCAAAAACTGATGATGCTCCCTGTGATGTCCTTTTCTGTGAAGTCACTTCTTTTGGTACAATACATATGCAAGCAGATGTATCTATCAATTTCCACCAGAGATCATGCAATCAACCCATCCTTGAATATACATAGAGTCAAACAACATAATGTTGGTGGCAAGCCATTTACAGCACAAGGTCTTCTGGACCTCAAATAGTTATTTGTTGATATTTCCTATTGAAATGTTAGAATAAGATTTCTGGAGAAAATGTATACATTTCCTCAACTTTGATCATTTAATGATCACCAAATATGTTTTCTGACCGCTCTTTATTTGTATTACAAGTGCGCACTTTATGACAAAACGCCTATTCTTCGATGTCCTTTTTGCCAAAATATAAGCAATAATGTGCTCTGACTAGCACCCGTTATGCTGCAGCTAGAGTGGCAAGGCTGAAATGCCTTCCGGCAACAATCGATGCCACGCCAGCTGCAGTGCTGGCCCTCTATTGGTGGAGCACATGCTCTACGTGACTCGTATAAATCACGTAGTAAATGCAGTCCACCAATAGAGGGTCAGCTTTTCCCGGCCCGACAAGTAAAAAAAAAAAGACTTTCCTAACAGAGGACGGCTGTAGCTGCTTGCGGGCCGCCCTCTGTTGGGAAAGTCTTTTATCCTGGCGGGCCGGGAAAATCAACATGCCGGGCAGCACTTGGCCTGCCGGCTGCATGTTGTGCACTTGTACTCTAGAGTATGCTCTGCTTCCTACAGGAGCATTTATGTCCTCAATGGAGGACATTTAGGATGTAGAGGGTGACCACACACATTTGTGTTGGAGCCCCCATGCCCCAGGGAAGTTGGGGTTTTCCCTGAGGAACTGTACAGAGATGGTGGATCTTGCAAACAACTTGCAAGGGAAGACCAAGTACCCTGGACACTTGACCGGATTTCGGCATGCTCCCTGCTGCTAAGCCAGGTAAGCCTCAGGCTGGTTTGCAACAACCTGTGGCTATGGTGGTTGAGACCTTATGATTATCGGCAGCTTCTAGTCCACAGAGAGAAACCCTACAGCCATTTAACAAGGCAGTCGAACCTCCAGTTTCAGAGTTATGGTTAAAATCAGCCTCCGTTCCTACTGTTGATCACGATCTGGCCAAGAAGCACATGGTAGCTCCTTTCGATCCGCTTCTCCTGTCTGCTCATTCCTCCCCAGAGAGCCTTGTTGTCCAGGTGGCCACAGCTAATCAGAAGACGTCTTTCCCCTCCTTGCCCCTGAACCATGAGAGCAAGAGATGGGATTCTTGGAAGGAACATTTTTGTTTCAGGCAGCCTGAGCCCGAGATCCATCACTACTCCTGTGCCTCGCCAAATTTTCGTTTGGTCTTCGATCCACAATCTCATAAGCTACAGAGCACCTCCCTGCAGGAGACATGAAAAGAGGGCTTTGAAGCCCTGGTAACGGATGAAAAGGAGGCTTCACTTCAGAACCTGCAATCGGATCTAGATACTGCTGACTGTGTGACTAGGACTATGGCTACTGGTGTGTTGAGGAGGTACTTGTTTCTGACAACCTTAGGTTTTGTCTCCGATGTCGAAGCAACACTCCTGGGCATGCCATTCAATGGCAGGAATCAGTTTGGGATGAAAGCAGACAAATCCCGCCAGTAGTGTCAGGTATCGAAGGCAACTTCAAAGTCTCTGGGCCATGCAGTCCAGTAGTAACATCCTGTAACCCCCATCAGACAGGGGTAGGGGTATTCAACCCTTCAACTCCTGCACCCAAAGGAGCAGAGGGCAAGCTCCCTCTGGCAGGCAAATGCAGCGCTGTCCAATATTCTGAATAGAGGCCAGGACAGAGGTGCTCCTAGCAGAAGTCTGTCTGCCTCTGCAGCTCAAGTTATGAAGCCCCTGTCTTCCACCACTCTTCCCCTGTGTGAAGCAGGATTTGCCAGTTCAGCAAGGAGTGGATTGGTACCACATCCGATGCCTGGGCTTTATAGGTCGTCCACCAGGGATACAGTCTCCCCTTTGCCTAACGCCCTCCAGACCAGCCCCCAGCCCCATAGATCCAGTAACCCTCTCAGAATGATGCAAGAGCTGGCAATCAATGTATTTTCTGGTGTTGAAGTAGGACAGGGGCTTACATACCATTTTTGAACTGCGTCTATAGAATCGGTCCTTGCTTAAGGTCAAGTTCAGGATGGTTATTCTGGCTCCGATCCTTCAATCCCTTGACTTGCATCACTGGCTAATCTCCCTAGATCTCCAGTATGCCTTCTCCCATGTGCCCATTCACAAGAAGCACAGGAAATACCTGAGATTTACTGTCTGGCACTGACACTACCAGTTCAAAGTTCGGTCGATCTTCAGCACTCTCGGTCTACACCAACCTGCTGGCAGTGGTGGCTGCTCGCCTCAGAAAGAAAGGCATTCATGTTTTTGTCTATTGGGATGACCGGCTTTTCAGAGCTTGCTCCCCAGACCATGTGGCAGCACATCTGCTCAGCACCTGCTACCTGTTCACGGCTTGGGCTTCTCTCTAAACTTAAAGAACTCTCGGGTATTGCTGTCCCTTCCATTTTATTGGGGTAGTTTTGGACACTCGCCTGGGCCGGGCCTTTCCGCCCGAGGATAGTGTAGTGAACATAAGCAAGATGGTAAATGTCCTACAATCGCAGGAGAAAGTTCTGAACTCTGCTTTTCTGCACCCTTTGGGTCTGAGGGCTGCCTACAATTATGTAGTGCAAGTGGCTTGACTGCTCATAGGGTCACTTCAGTGGCTTCTAATTTCAGTGGCGTCAGTTTCAGGAGTGCACGTCCCGAGACCTGGAGTGGTGGTCCTTACAAGACAACTTAATGAAGGGGGTTCAACTTCAACAACTCTGTTCCAAATGACAGTAGTCATGGATGTGTCCTTCAAAGGCCTAGGAGCTTGCCTGCAAGATCAATCAGTGCGTGACCTGTGGTTTCCATCAGAACCCCCAATTTTCTGAATTCGAGGGTGATCAGGTTGGCCCTGGTTACATTACTTCACTACGGGGCAAGACTGCTCGTCCTGATGGACAGCACCGCGGCCATGCAAAGCCTCAAGAAACTGAGTGGTGTGTGGGGGTAGGGGTCCTTGCCTCTCTGCAGAGAAGCAATCCGACTGTGGTCTAGGCTCTAGAGAACTGTATCTCTGACGGCAGTTCATCTGGCCACGAAGGAGAATTTCATTGCAAATTAGATTTATCAGTCAGAATTTGGCCTTCCACGAGTGGGAGCTCTGTCATGAAGTTCTGGAGGAGCATTTCTCCAGCTGGCGAGCCCCCAGGGGGATCTGTTTCAGGGAATTTCTGTGACAGTTAGCTCTGGGGGATGAACTGACAGTTGAATGGACTTTCGACCTGCTTTCTGCATTGCCGGTGATGCCAATCATTCCGCTGGTTCTCAGGAGGTTGTGCATGTTCATGTCCGCAATGATCTTGATCGCTCTGGACTTGGCCCGGTGAATGTGGTACCAAGAGTTGCTGGATATGCCCATCTGCCCGCCCTGTTGCCTTCTGCGGAGAGATCTGTTCTCCCGTTCGAAAAGATGAGTCACCCAAAGCTCTGCAGCCGGATCCTTCATGCTTTGATGCTGAATTGTTGAGGTATAAAGAGTGGGCTTTGTCCGAAGAAGTCTTGGACATGCATCTTTCTGCCCGAAGGCCTGCCACCTAATCCATTGATGCCTGCAGGTGGCGTACGTTTTTGTCTTGGTGTTGGAAGTGGGAACTGGATCCTTTTACTTACTCCACATCCTCTATTTTGGATTTTCTGCAGGTATGCAGATTTGCACTGTATATAGGGATCCCTCGCTGCTGTTTCAGTTTTCAAGAGAACCTTGGAGTATGGCTAGTTTTTCACAAACCCCACAGTCCTGCAATGTCTTCAAGGGTTGTGTAATCCGATTCCCCCTTGCCAGTTTGTTTCCGGCTTGGGATTTGAATTTAGTGTTCCTGTTCCTTATGGGCGCTTTGTTCTAGCCCCTTCATTCTTGTTTAGGATTGCTTCCCCTTAAGGATATTTTTCTGGTTACTATCACTTCTGCTAGATGGGTGAGTGAGCTCCAGGTGTTCTCCCTATTTGGTTTTCTCCACAGTTAAGGTGACGTTGAATGTGACCATCCTTCCTTTTGAAAGTTCTCCGATTTCATGATTTTTTCTTTTTTTTTTCATCTACCTCATCTTTCCACGGCCAGGAATGATTCCATCGGCAGGGCCTCAGCTGCTACATCTCACAGACAAGGAGACCAGGAAAGATGAGAAGCTTTTTGTTGGTTGCGCTGGTGCATGAGCTGCCAGGGCTGTGACCAAACAGCCACTTGGGGTGCATCATTTGGGGGGTACGGGCAATGGTCACTGGGGGGAGGGATTAAGAGGACTGGCTACCACCTCGGCTCTACAATGTGTAATACCTGTCCTGCACATTTGCCATGCGCCTATGTGGGCTTCTCTGCACACGTTTGCTAAACGTCGGTGCTTGGATTCTGTCAGGTCAGGATGCTTGTATTGGTAGAGCTGTCCTTCATAATTTTGTTGATTTGAGTGGTGTCTTTGCTCTCCCCCTCCTCCAGATTAAAGTACTACTACAGAGTCTATCATAAAAGAGGAATCCGTTTTATAAAAGGGATGTCTAGGAGTCCCAGGAAACTACCGCCTGATGGTCATGGTTGATACCATGGCCAAGATCTGCAGTTTTTTACTGGAGAAGGTCAATACCTGGATAGACGAGATGTCATGGTCATGAAGTCAGTGGCACAGGCATGCAGGGGTCGCATGCACAGGAGACCTGGGTGGACACTAAAATGGCGCCTTTTGGCGCTTAGCTCATGAACAAAAGTAAACAAGAACATCCATTTAACACCAAAAAGCTTTGATTATGGACATAGCACTTCAGATGCATTAACCTTGAAGATTCCATCCATTAAGCAGCCCCAAGTTTATTTTTGGGTGTGGCTGCTAATGGATTGCCTTTGCACGTGCTCACTCTCTAGGAGTGGCAGGGTGTGGCTGATAAGCCGGCCCTAATGGGCGTGCCCACGATCTCTGCTATATAAGCTGCCCCAATCCACAAGACAGACGCTTCGCGTTATTCTGTACTTGCACTTTGACACAAGTATTATTCAATCTATATGTTGCAGATTTAGGAGCAATATTGATTCAATGTAAAAACTTCACACCTCACAATGGGTCTCAGTCGATGGTGTGCTTATCATATGCAGATGATATTGTAATATTTGACTGCACCAAGATTGGTCTCCAACGCAGTCTTAACGCGTTAAGTCATCATGCAGATAGGAATGGTGTTAACATCAACCGCAGAAAAACAAAGATTATGGGCGTGTACCCTACTAGGAGCAAGTGCCCTAACTACATATGGAAGCTTAAGGAGGAACCCATAGAGATTGTAAAGAAATATACTTACCTAGGTGTTCCTATCACAAATACGTTAAATACAGACATACTTAAATCTGCAATAATGGGGAAGGTGCATAAAAGATGTAATGCATTGAAAAGATTTGCCTCCAATCGATGTGGCTGTTCCACGAAAGGGCTGTTAGCAGTGTATAGGTCCAGCATTACTCCTTGTACCCTTTATGGCCTTGAAATATTCACTAATAAGGAGACATGGTTCACTAAATTAGAAGGTAAACTTTGGCGTTCAGCATTAGGTCTGTCACATTCCACTCCTGTTGAGGTAATTTGAAGTGAATTGGGTATGACATTGAGGATTGGACAAAAGAAAATGGCGGGTGAAATAAACTGCTTTTAGAACAGGGAATGGAGCCCTCATTCTATCGATCTTTGGTAAATTATTGTACAATGAAACCCCACATAAAGCTCTTGGATACAGGAATTTTCCACGTTCTTCAAAGACATTGATTTTGTAGCAAATCACCCTATAAATTTGGGGAAAGATATAAAAGAGGTGAAACTGAAGGCCTTGGTATAGGACAGACAATAATATGATGAGATTAAGCCAAAAGATTACCCTGATAATTTGTGTCAAACAGTTTTAAGATTAACGGGCCTTGCACTTATATTACCAAAATGAACAACGCTAAAACCAGAAGATTTTATACTACAATTTCGCCTATAACAGCTACTGTCTATGGCCTTTCTGGGTAAATGGGCGCACATCCCTCATGAATGAATATGCAGGATCTGTAAGAGGGACATAGTTAATAGGCGCCTTGAGGTCTCTGTGTCCAAAAATTGATGGACGCTTACAGAAGAAGCTATATGGGTTACCTGGAAATAGATAATTTGGTGAGTAATCCGACATGACTACATCTATTCTGGCAAAATTCTGGTTTTGAATTTTAGAGTGTATTACGTGTGATTATATTTGCCACAGGTTATTAATCATTGAACTGTATTTTAACCAATTTTAGACAATCGAAAGAGTGATTGGAGACGGGACACACCTACCTTGGTGACAATTTAGCACTAAATCATTGAGATTATGATGTACGGATATATTGATTGTGTTTTTTTTTTTTCAATTACCATTTTAATGATGGATTTTTATATAATTGACTATTATACTTCATTGTTGAGAGGATTTATATTGGATCATTTTAATGATATTAAGAAATATATTTTATTGATTGATATGAAGAAATGTTAAAATTGTGTTATTAATTGTGTTAGTGTTAAAAGGTTACATTTGTAACCAAAGTAACACATAAATTAATTTTTTAAAAAGAGTAATACGTGAGAGGAAGGAATACATTAGAAGAACAAATTCCTTACCTACCGGTAATGTTCTTTCTGATTGATGTTCCTCAGATTTCTCCTTGCCCTCCAGCCTGCCCCCTCTGGCCTATAGTTTGTACACCTTGGTTCTGCGGACCCTCAGCGTTGGAGTTTTCGGGGAAACAGGGTGGATCAATGGTCACGGAGCACAATGTCTCAATATATACTGGCCACAAAGTCCTGTCCTGGCCGTGTAGAGGCATCAGGCAAAGCGACGGAAACATTTCTGAAGAGCAATTGTGCTGGGAGATAGACATCATGCATGAGGAATCCATTGGAGGAACATCCATCAGAAAGAACATTACTGAAAGTCAAGTAATTTGTTCTCCAACCTTACATCTTGGTCAAGGGTCCTCCATTAGACACACTGTTGGCATTCAACTTGCCAGTGGTCGCCCCTGTCTTTACCGCTTGGGAAAAGCCATCTTTCATCCCTGTTGTGAACTGGGACCTTGCCAAGAGGCATTGCTCGGCCCCCTCGCATCCATGCTTCCTTTCCACACATCCATGACAGGAGAGTGTGGTGGTGCATTTCGCTACAGCAGGTTAGAAGTCCATGACAATTCCTTCCTTGCCCCCAGACCGGTAGAGCAAGAAGATGGATGCTATGTACGGCAAGATATTTGCGTCAGGCAGTCTGGCTTTGAGGGCTGTCAATGCTACCTGTTCCCTGGCCAAGCACCCATTTGGCCTCTGGAGTGAATATTATGGTGCACCTGAAAACCCACTGATGGAAAAGTGTACGTTTTTAACTGTCTAGTGAGCAATGGGGAGGAGGCTCTGATCCAGATGTTTGTCGGGCCTGGACATGGCAGACCTTGTGGCATGTGCTATGGGCATCGGGTCGGTCCTAAGGAGACACTTGTGGATGAGGACCTCGTGTTTTGCACCCCATGTCCAATCGAAGCTTTTGGGTATACCCCTCAAGCATATCTTGTTTGCGGCTTAGACTGACAAATCACTCCATAATTTCTGTTCCTCTTGAGTTCACAGCCAAGTCCTTGGGCCTCATTTTGATGCAGTAGTCTCCCTCCTCTCCAAGGTTTTTTTCTTTTCAGACCTTCACCACTGTTGCCCACCTTGGCATGGATCAAGCACCTTTAGGCATGCAGTCACAATGCTGTTTTCGCAGGCAATGTAGGAACAGAGGGGCAAAGAGAGGAGTTGTTGCCATGTCTGCAATCCCTGCAAAAATCCCCTCTGCTAAGCGATTGTGAATTGGACTTGGTCTATTTCAATCTGGTGGCGAAGAGGTTGTCCCCGTTTGTGGAGTGGCATTGTACCAGTACCTATGCTTGTGCCTTACATGTCTTGACTCTGGGTTATTGCATCCCTTTTCTTTAACACCCACCTTATTCCTGCCCTTTGCTGCTTCGAAACACTATCCTGTTGGAGGTAGTCTGTCAACTTCTGCAGAAGGCGGCTATT
This sequence comes from Ambystoma mexicanum, assembly GCF_040938575.1. Lineage (NCBI taxonomy): Eukaryota > Metazoa > Chordata > Amphibia > Caudata > Ambystomatidae > Ambystoma > Ambystoma mexicanum. The sequence goes on along the minus strand of NC_090941.1, from coordinate 970,739,290 downwards.
GAATTGGTACTCTACATAACCGGGGAAGGGTTAACACTCCATTTAAACTATGGCCTAAAGAGACTTAGGCCTACATCCCATCATTGATCTGAGACTCTTACATTTGTGCCTGTACAACAAGTTCAAGATGTTCCCGTTGACCCAGATCTTCCAGGCTCTGGATGCTGGACGTGTTGGTGTCCTTGTGTCTCCAGTGTGCCTAGCTCCATGTGCCTATTCATTCCAAAGATGTGTCTGAGATTTGTGGTTGAAAACGCTGAATGCCAGTTCAGTGTTCTGCCATTCAGTGGTTCATCGGCACACAGGGCCTTAGCACGAGTTGGGTGCTAACCCCAGCGGTATTACTGTGGGGGCTATTAGCCCTACTGCCAAAACCCCCGGTGCTTTTGGCACCAGATCACGGGTTTGGCGGAACAGTAAGTCCCCATTCCCAATTGGGCCCATTCGGGAATTTCCCATACCCCACTGAGCCAATGGGAATGTTCGGCGCTATTACTGCTGGTGGTTGTAGTGCCGGAAATCGTCAAAATCGCGGCGCATTTGTCCCCAACTCAGAGCTGGGGGTAAATCTGCCAAGCCCGTGATTTGGCAGACCCTTAAATGCGACGGTAATAGCGTTACTGCCGCATTTAAGGGTTACCGCCAAACTCGTGATGAGGCAGACAGTCTTCACCAAACTGCTGACGTTGTTGGCAGTTCGTCTCCTGAGGGAGATGATTCACATCTTCCCCTACCTGAGCAATTGACTCATTCAAGTCTGCAGCCCAAACCTTCTTTTGGCACATTTGTACCACACATGCAGACTTCTGCACAGTTTGGGTTTCTCTCTGAACTTCAAGAAGTCCCACCTTTCTCTGCCTTAGTGCCTCCAGTTATTTGGAGTAGTCTTGAGCACAGCTTTTGGCAGGGCTTTCCCTGCCAAAGATCGGGTAGCAAAGTTTTACAGATGGTCCAGGACTTTCAGTATCGGAGGCTGTTTGTGGCATTTGACTTTCTGTGCCTTTTAGGTCTCATGCATACTGATGGTGCCAGAAGCCCAATGGCTCTGAAGTCGCTCCAGTGGCTACTACATAGGCACTGATCTATGTTCCAGGCCAACATATTAATCCTGTTTCAAGTCTCAGCGGCTGTGTCTCGATCTCATGTGGTGGGCCCTGTGAGAAAACAAGCTAACATGTGCGTTGCTTCGGCCCCAACGGCAGGGTAGCTACTGCAAGTACCTATAGTGAACGGCTTCTTCTGGCAGAAGCCTGGGAACACATGAATTTGCTTGACATGTGAGCTGTTTGGGCTGGCCCGGATGTCCTGTGTGTTGGTCCTGATTGGCAACACAATGACCATGCACTACCCCGACAAGCAATGTGGTGTAGGGTCATTACATGAGTGCAAGAAAGCCATGGAGAATGTCTTGTCTGACGATGGCCATCTTGCCAGGGCAAAACGTAATGGCGGATGCTCTGAGCAGGCAGGATTCATCATCCCATGAGTGGAAACTCTACCAGGAAGTTCTGGGAGAGATTTCCGCCCTCTTAGGGACTCCTCAATTGGACATGTTTGGCCTCTTTGCTCTGAATTTGAACAGGAAGTGTGAGTAGTTCTGCTCCAGGAATGTCCTCTGCAGGCAGCGCTGCGGGTGGATGGGGCCACGCATTGGTTGTTGATGGGGAAAACTCAACCTCCTTTTTGTATTCCTGCTGATGTCTTTTCACTTGTTCCCGTGATATTGCAGAGGTTTGGGTCCATGGTGATTCCGATTGCTCCTGAAAGGGCCGAGGATATGGTACCCGGTGTACCATCTGCCCTACCTGCTGTCTACCGATCCTCCATCCAAGCTTCAGCAGCCTGAACCTTCATGCTTGGCTATGATGTTTTATTTGTATCGCGCTCATACACAAGTGTTTCAGAGCGCGACGAGGCAAGGGAGGGGATCCAGGGGGGAACAAAAACAACGATCTTACTAGGCCCAGTGATATTCAGAATGTGCAAGTTCAGGGGAGAGGCAAGTGGGGGAAGTGCAAGGGAGAGGAGAGAGGTGGAAAGTGCTGAGCAATGGACAAAAAACGAAAAACTGGTAGTGCTACCAGCGAGGTGGCAAGTGCGAGGTAAAGGCGCAGACAAGGGGTGCCTGAGTGCAAGTAGTGGGACTGTAGGGTGACAGATACAGACCCAAGTGCAGGGTTGCCAGGAGGCAGTGCAGGTGTGTGGCTGGGTGGGCAGGGACCTGAGCCCGAAAGACAGGGTAACCAAAGCCTGGTGCCAAGCATAGGAGATCAGGGGCGAGGAAGAGCAAAGGCAGAATCAAAGAGGAAGGTCTTGAGGTGCTTCCGGAACCGGAGATGGTTCTCCTCAAGTTTCAGAGAGGCAGGGAGGCTGTTCCAGAGGAAGGCCCCAGCCGAGGAAAGAGATCTACCACCAACCTGTTGCTTGGAGAAGTGACTGACCCTGACAGAGTTGGAGGTTGAGAAGTGGAGAGCTCAAGAAGGAAGGTATTTACGGAGGGAGAGTTGAAGGTAGTATGGATCCAGGCTTCAGAAAGCCTTGTGGGCAATGCAAAGGGTCTTAAATGTAATCCTTGCCGCCACTGGGACCAATGAGGAGATGTAGGGGCTGGAGAGATAAGACCCCAGGGCTTGAGGCCAAGGACAAGTCTTGCAGTTCTGTTCTGGATGAGTTGCAGAGGGCAGAGAGTAGAATCAGGCAGATTTAGGAAGAGGCTGTTGCAGTGGTCCAGCCTAGAGAGAACCAGGCTCGAGAGACAGTGAGCCTCTGGCGGAAGGAGAGGAAAGGAAGAATACTTCTGAGGAGGTGCAGTTGGTATTTCGACTTCTTGGAGACGTCAGAGATGTGAGGAGAAAAGGAGAGTGCTGAGTCAAAGATGACCCCGAGGTTCTTAGCCTCGCAGGTAGGGGCAGCTAGAGGGCCAAGGGAGGCCGGCCAGAGAGATAGACTGGAAAGGAGGGTGCAAGTGTGCCGATGAGAAGAATCTCCATCTTACTGCCATTAAGGCAGAGATTGTTGGTGGCACACCACTCCTGGATAGCAGACAGTCTGCGTTGAGAGGAGGAGAAGAGGTGGCAGTGGGAAGCCTGAAAATGTCATCCGCATAGCATTGAAAATTAGGGCAGAGAGCAGCAATGCGGTGGGCAAGGGGTGACAGGTATTGGTTGAAAATCCAGGGAGAGAGATTAGACCCCTGGGGAACACCACATTTAGAGAGTGAGATAGAGGAAAGGAAAGACCCAAGTTGGACTTGGGAGGGTCGATCAGAGAGGAAAGATGTCAGCCAGGCAACGGCCTGATCAGTGATACCCAGGTTATCATGGAGACGGTTGAGCAGGATGGCATGGTTGACCGTGTGAAAGGCAGAACAGAGATCGAGTAGGTTGAGGACAGAAAGGATGTTAGAGTCGAGGTTGGAGAATAGGTCTTCACAGATGTTCAGGAGAGCAGTTTCCGTGCTTCTGACAGCTCTGAAGCCGGACTGATAGTCATGGAGAGAACCAACAGAATCGCTGTGAAGATTAAACCTGGAGATGGCCAGCTGTTCCAGGAGTTTGCCCAGGAAGGGAGGGATGGAAATCGGTCGATAATTAGCAGGACTGAGGGTTTCTTGAGAAGAGGGTGCACAAGAGTGCTTCGGAGGGGAGGGAAAGGCTCCAGAGATGGAGTGGTTACAGAAGTTAGCCAGAGAAGGAGCAAGGGTGTCCATGTTGTCCTTGATGGTTTTGGACAAACCTGGAAAAACCTGTTTTGATGAGATTTTCATTGATCGGACTTGTCTAGTAACCTCGTCAGGGGAGAAAAGAGGAAAGGAAGAGAATGTAGGCTCTTCTTAGTTCGGATCAGGAGCCGGTAATACCTGTGGAGCAGGTGGCAGGCCAGTTTGTCAGAGGATTTACAAGAAGCCCGCCATTGCCTCTCAGCCACCCTGCACTCACGTTTAAGGGTGGCTAGGTCGGAGTCAAATCAGGAGTTGAACTTGGCTTTGGACTTCAGGCGGATCCTCATGACTGGCAAGAACATCCAGAGAATCCGAGATAGAAGAGTAGAGCATGGAAAATTATATAGCTCGATAAATCGAGTGAGAATCACAATGATTCTCACTCGATTTATCGAGCTATATAATTTTGCCAGCCAATGTGGCATCCTGTACTTTGTTCTCTTTCACTCGTAATATGTCCTGACGGGAACTACTCGGCATATACAATCGGATATCGTCATTGAACTGATGATTTGTAGTTTTGTGTGCCTTGAAAACGACCCAAGTGTCGAAACGCGTGTCGGCTGTTCTTCAAAATATCTTCATTAAAACACTGTACTTAGATTGTTGATTTTTTGTAGTTTAATGGTGTGAAGCGCAGTCCTACCCCTCTTAATATACTACTATATATATATATATATATATATATAACAGCAATCACCAATGTGGTGACAAAGTAATTCAGAAATTAAGTAAAGGAATTGAATTCACTTATAGTAATTCAGAATAGAAAACACAGGAAAAATAACAGTTTTGGCTTGTGAAAAGATAGGGCTTAGGTTAAGGTTTCCCCCTGCAAAGTTCTCAATTCACAAATGAGCAATTCTATACAGATGTAAGTAATCAGCAGGTATTCAGGAATAAGAACAGAGTACAGTGTTTGAATATAATCTTCCCTCCCCAAACAAGAGAGAAAACGTTTTTGGAACTTGGACACTTGTAAAAACTGACAGTTGGAAATGGCTTTGTGAACAATGAAAAGGGTGCAAAAATGTTTAAATTGATAAAATTCCTATTAGAACAACACTAAACAGTTGCTAACAAACATGAGCTACAAGATAAACAACAGTACACACTTTAGATCTGAATGGAAGTTAAGAAACACTTTGGATGGGAAAAGACACGTGTAAAACTTTTGCAACATGCAAATCCGCGGAACATTTTCACTATGCGATTTTTAATAAAAAAGGGTCAAAATTGCTGTTCCGCATTGCAGTTTTAGTTGTGGATGTAGCTACAGATGCTGGGTTTAACTGAGAGTTGAAATTACGTTCATGTCTATAAAATTGAAGATGTTATGGAAGTTTTAGTGAGAGACGTTTTTGAAAAAAATAGAACAGAAAAGCAGAAATTCAGTTTTGAAAATGACGATTGGGTTTATTTAAACTATATTAGTGACTAAGAAAAAGAGAATGGCACCCGTAAATCTCCACAGATTGTAACTCTTCACGTATGATACTCTGGTTTCTATTCTGTATGGGAATTACTTTATTTAATCCAAATCACTAATGGGTTATGGTTTGATGAAACAAATGAGAAAAGAAATCAGCGCAATAATGGTTCTGACAATATTAGAGGTTCGGAAGTTAAAGATGGGATAGGTTGAGAATGGGGTAGGACAAGGTAAATATATACTATGGGTTACTATGATTGCTGTTTATACTTGCAGTCCACTGTAATTTAAGATTGGACCGTCAGGGTTCTGGTCATCCCAGATCGGGTCTACCGGCAGCAGGGCACCTCTGGCAGGATGGTCAGCTGGGAGGTTTTGGTCAATTTGGACGGCACCTCAGACTGGATCTGGATTGGCCCTTCTGGTCACTGGACATGGTAGATTAACGGGATGGTGAGTTCAGTAGGCCAGCATGAATGGTAGCAAGCCAGCCTGGATCAGAATAAATTCCTTAAGTTCTTCGGGATGGTTCTGGATTTGGGCCTAGCTGAAAAGAGTTCAGCAAGTGCTGGGCCGGGGCTTTGCAAAGTATTCTGGAATCAGTCAAGATGAAAAGTTCTGCACAGGATGAAGAAGTGAGGAACAAGATGAAGTCCGGAACAAAGAGCTGTGCGAAAATTAGGATGTAGTCAGGAATCAGTGTGTGTCTGTGTGGTGAAGTTCCTATATTTATCATGCCAAGTGACATCACAAAGTTTACGGTAGGGGCAGAATTTCAAACCACACCCCCACAGATGTGAGTGGTCAAAGGCACTTGCCTTATTCTGGTTGGAAGTCAGAAAATAGCTCTCCTCTTTATGATGTGATTTAGGAACTCCCACATTCATTTGAACCACAATTTAACTTTTGCACAAATGCACATTTCTAGAATTATGCCCCCTCATAAAATCGGACGCATACATTATATAATTTGTGAGTTATCCTTGCGTCCAATTCCCATTTCTGTGAGAGCTCTTTGTCGTTCTCTGGAATCTTGTCAATTTTAATCATAACGGTTTGGCCTAACAATTTCTGATTCGAAACGTATCTGGGCGATTACCCCTAGAACATGAGTATACAATATCATATTTGCAGCATCAATAGTTTCGCCACAATTAGGGTTTTGGTGTAACTTTGGTCCTTATGTATTAGTGTTCACTAACGACTCCACAGAAAGAGCATACAATTAGATTTAAAACTACCAATTTTTAGATTTGTCCTCCTTCATGTTGCAAATTTAAAGGTTTTCAAAACTTAATCACACAGGCATTTTAAACAGATTTCTTTGAGCCATTTTTTTTCTCTCCTTTCGACAGACAACAGCTGTCAAATCCCTTTGATCAAGGTGGGGTGTAGAGGGACGTTTCCTGCCCCTCCCCAGAAGGGATCAATGCTCAGTCTGTCATTGTCCTTGGCTCAGCCAGAGACGAATGTCTAATGAGGTCTTTGTTCTAAATATGCAAGAACCTCCAGCAGCAATTAAACCTTCCTGGTAGCAGCAGAGTGTCAGCATGAAGTGTCATCTTTACCAGGCTGGGCACTGTCCAATCAGAATTAACCAGTAAACGCCAAACTGGGTTACTTTAATACAATGAGCATAGTTTATAAGGGATTTTGACAATTAAATGAATTAAGCCCTTCACAAAAACATGCTTTTACACAAGCGAATGTTGCAATTTCTTCATGGAAAAAGCACATTTAAACTGAGTCTTTTACATCAGAGTTTCCTTTGCAGCATACACATCTATTCAGCACCATTTCTGTCCTTGAGTGCTGGAATTTGTTTGCAGTCTGGAAATAAGTATTCAGCCTTTGCTTGGAGTTTTCTCTCCACGGCTTAAATTGTTATATGTTGCCACTTTTAATCACACCTTTCCTGTGGAACTGAAAGAAATGTTGCTGGGTTGCCTTTTTCATGAAATCCATTTCTTAGCTGCTGTCAGTCAGTGAGGCCCGGTTTTCTCTGAGCCACCTGGAGCATCTGTGATTTCAGTACACTTTTTAATTTCAATGGTTCACTTGGAAAAAGACTGAATTTAGTGCCAAAACAGCAATTTGAAGGTTGCAATTGGTTGGGCAAGCTGCATTTTAAAAGGCATTTTCTGTTTTTAGCCCAATTCTGTGGCCTTGCTTCATGTTACATGTAATAGCACCCACTGGCATTCTCCTGCAGTGAGTTCTGTTTTTACATCAACTTTGACTGTGTGTGGCAGGGGTGTGTAGCCTTTTGTGATGGTGAACCATACGCAGTTTTGCAGATTTTTGTGCGCACAGGGGTTAGCGCATTCATTTTTGGCTGTTTCTTTCCCCATTGGCAAAGGGATGCAGTGGGACGCATTGGCATGGGTAAAAATATCCCACAAATCCCCCGCCCCCGGCTTGACTTCCAGTCATGGGAAGTCGGGCACATGGGATTTTTCTTTCTGTCCCTGTGAAGAAATCCGGTTGCTTCTCTCGTCAGCGATTGATGCGGCACGCTCTCCTCGCCGGTTCTGGTTGGAATGGGAAGATACTCCCGTCTTCTCCCCTGCTTTCTTTTCCAGCGTGGAGTGAGACTCCGGATTGGGTTTTTCCTCCTTGGTGATTAGGTATATTTAGTGCCAGTACTAGAAAACAGAACATAACGCGGTTATGAAAACTTTCCCACTACTGTTCCCAAGGAGATTTCAGCAGTGGGATAGACGCATGCATTCAATAACAATTGACAATATTACCCGCATGTATGTAATGACAATCTTAACAATTTCCTCGCATGTAATCGATGACAATTTAATAATTTCCCTAGGTGTCTGGATTATCTCCCTCTGGGTTTCCGGTAGGCTTTTCTATTTGCAGCAAAGTATGCCTGGGATGGCAACTCTTTAGCTGGTTTATGTGGACCCACTTGTCTTCCCCTTCCGTCAAATTTCCCTTGGGGATGCAGATTCTGTAGGCAACTGGTGAGATTCTGTCCACAATTTCAAACGGCCCCCGCCAGCTAGGCAGAAATGTGTGCTCCTTGGCTTGGTTCCTTTGGAAATTGTACAAGTAGACCCTGTCTCCTACTTGATATTCCTTTTTGGTTGTCTTAAGGTCATAGTGGGTCTTCATACTGTCTGCAGATCTTTCTAGATTCAGCTGAGCATACACAAAAGCACCATCCTTCGTCGAGTCATCAGCCATCAGCTCAAATGGGGACATTTTTGTTGCAGAAGAAGCGGTAGATCTGATGGCCCTCAGGACAAGGGGTAATTCAATATCCCAACTTGGCCGAGAGTCTGCCACAAACTTTTTTAATATCCTCACAATGGTGTTATTGTACCTCTCAACTCCACCACTAGAGGACACCGGTATGCAATGTATAATTTCCTTTTTACCCCAAGTATCTCCCACATCTTTGTCATCACTTCGCTGGTGAAGTAAGTACCTGGGTCTTACTCAATCTTTTGGGGTAGTCCAAAACACGAGAAGATGTGATTGATCATCAGGGCAGCTGCTGTTTCTGCCTTGCAATTTGGGGTCGGGAGACATTCCACCCATTTAGTAAACAAGCATGTTATGGTTAACATGTACTTGTTCCCCCTAGAGGAGCGAATCACGGGCCCGATGAAATCGACTTGCAAATCTGACCAAGGCAGTGTCGCCGCCCTCCTTTTTGGAGGGGAGCACCGTGTGTGAGTGATGTTGGCTGACATTGTGCACACACAAGACACCCCTTCAATTACTGGTCGAGGTCCTGTCCCATGTGTGGCCAGTATGCAACCATCTCGCAAGATTTCTAATGTCGTATGACAACCCTGATGAACAGCTGTGGCCGCATCATGGGCACGACTTAGCATCAGGCTTCGAAATGAGGTAGGGACCTCCCACTGGTCACAGCCAGATATGGATCTCCTTAACAAACCGTCTTGGATTGGGAACATTTTTGGACATTTCATCAACACTCTGAGGTCCTCTTTCCCAATGCAATCAGTATCCGTCAGGGGAAAATTCTCGGGGTCCTCAATGTGTTGATAAAACTTAACAATTATTGGATCCCCTTTTTGAGCCATGATTAAATCAGCATCTGGGGTCTCCTTACTCCACTGGGTAGTTGAGAGTTAATTGCGAGCATTTGTCTGGGACCTAGTGCTAGCAGTGATTGGGATTTCCCCCAACAGGGACTCAATCTCAAGTAGGTCCCCTTGGATGGCTCCGGGTTTGGCCAGCTGATCAGCTAAGTCATTTCCAGTTTTGTGTGGTCCCTCTACTTTAGAATGACCCTTGATCTTTTTCCAGTAGATGGTCACCCCACCAGATCATCAATATTCTGTAATAATTTTCCATGTTTTAGTGGTTTGTTGTTAGCACATAGCATGCCTCTGGTTTTCCAATTAACCAGGTGCTCCACGAACCCGTTCCGGACATAATCTGAATCCGTGATTATGACCAGTTCGTGGAGTTGGTGTTGGACATCAGTGAGGATGGCTTGATGCACAGCCATCAGCTCTGCCACTTGTCTACTACGGGGACCGATTTTGTACCCAGTGGAGGGTTCTGGGGCATCATTCACCCAGGTATTCCCCACGCCGGCCACTAGTTCCTTTTCCCCGTTGTTGTCAACATGGTAGGAGCACCCATCCACATAGACAGTGGGCATCCCTCACACTTGTCTTCTTCATAGACTTTTGTACAGGGAATTAAGGTATGCCTCCATTTTGTCCTTGATTTTAAGACTTTTGTCCTCCAGACAGTTTTCTCTGGCACAATCATGCAAGTCATCCAGACATTGCGTGAGGGGACTCTTCTTGTTTTGGCCATATCTGACCTCCACAGGAAAACCTTGCATTGACAGGGTCCAGGAAGTAATTCAGGAATTACTCACATTTCTGGCCCGGATTCTGTCACTTTGAAGATATTGCAGAGGCTGGTCTGGAGTCTCCACTATGTGTTCCCCCTGGATGAACGGGCGGTAATTCTTCAATGTCCACAATGTTGCCAGGAGTGCCTTCTCACAATCATTTAATTTTTCCTCCACAGAGGATAAAGTCTTACTTGTATAGGAGATGACTTTATTGACCTTGTCATGCTTTTGGTATAATACTGCATTCAAGCATGTATTTGAGAACCCTGTCTCCAAGAAGAACTCCTTGTTTTTGACAGGGTAAACTAGGCAAGGCGCTTGTGAGATGCTTCTTTTGAGTTGTCTTACTGCCTCAACTTGTTCTGGACCCCACTCCCACTTGACTCTTCTTGTTTTGGCCATATCTGACCTCCACAGGAAAACCTTGCATTAACCGAGTCCAGGAAATAATTTGGGAATTACTCACATTTCCGTCCTGGATTCTGTCACTTTGAAGATATTGCAGAGGCTGGTGTGGTCCTCCCTACTGACACGTACGGTCCAGTACCCTTTGGTCAGGTCAATGGCAGTGTCTACCTTTTACCCCTGGATCTGGGACAGCCCCATGTCAATGTAGGGAAGAGACCATTGGGAAGTGTGGATCTGTTTGTTTAGCTCCCTCAGTTCAGCACAGAGTCTCCACTGGCCGTTTGGTTTCAAAATCCGCAGCACCGGATTATTGAAGGTGCTGTGGACTGGACGAATTATCCCACGAGAATCATGGTTTTTAATTTGTTCTGTGAGGGACTCCATGGATGCGAGAGGCAAGCGGTATTGCTTCACAAACACTGGAGTCATACCAGGGTCTGTGGGAATTGTTGTATGGATTTCGGTGCAACCAGACATGAGTCCACTGCAAAGAGATCCTGAAAATCTAAGAAAACTTGTTTCAACTTTAGCTTTTGCGCCAGAGTCTCACAGGCATCAGCTAGGTTGACTCACTCTTCAACCGTTTTCCTAAAGCCCGGAAATACTTCTGTTTGGCTATCTCAGCGGCCTCCTCCAGCTGGGTGGAGAAGTCCCTGGTCAAAATACTGACTTGGACTGATGGCTTCAGGTGGGGAAGGCAGTCCTGGTGGACTTGAAAGATCACCCCATCCCTCCTGAAGTCACAGGTCACTTCTTCCATACCATACGGGCAGGAAGAGTACACCAGGAAATTCCCCCCATGCCGGGTGAAGATCCTGTCTGGTGTTGTCATTGTCGCTATCACTGTCAAAAGTCATTGGGGATTGGTTTTATCAGTTCATTACCTAAATCTACGGAAAAATGTTGGTCATCAACCGCCATTCCAATAATGGTGCCTGCGCCCAGAGTGATACTCCGAAGGTCGCTGTTATCCACCACTATTTGAATGGTGTTGTGTTCTGTATTGACTAGTGGTGTTGGGTTTACCCCCAACCCTTGCTGTTGGAGATGAGCATTGAGGTGAACATATGCGTCAGGATTTTGCAGTTTCTGTCCTCTTTTAATTTTTATTTTAAGTGGGAACACTCGGGTCCGTTCTGGGATGGTGACGTCCTCTCCAATCTGAACTTCAACTGCATATGGCAGCAGTTCATCTGACCGAAATGCTTTCTCTGGATCATCAAGGTCCATGGGATTACCCGCTAACCTCCCTTGGAGCCCACGCCATTGATATTCATGACCTCATCATCAAACTTGACCTTGACATGTTAGTAATTACAGAAACCTGGCTACACCAAGCTTCAGGCCCTCTGCTAGCACTGGCTATTCCACCAGATTACACCATTCTCAGATCTGATAGAACCACCACTCCAGGAGGCGGTGTGGCCATCATTGCAAAAAACACTATCAAACTTAGATCTAGTTCCATTGAAATAATCTCAGGGTACGAACTACTACTTGCCAAACTCTCATTGAATGAAAACACCACAATTAACATAGTTGTCATCTATAGAGCCCCTAGCACAAACAGCCACCCAGAAACAGACATCCCACTAATACTGGCGCCCTTCCTCAAACCTAAAACGAAATGTATCATCATTGGTGACTTGAATCTAGGTTTTAATGACAACCAAGACTCCAAAGCAACCGCCCTCTTCCTGGCACTAAATGACATGAACTTCTGCCAACACGTCAATGCCCCCACCCATACCAAGGGCAGAACCCTCGATTGGATCCTCACCCTCAACACCAACATCACCTTAGGCCCGATTACCGCACTGAATTGGACAGACCACTTCTGCATAGAATTTACAATCACTAGTGACGAACCTTGCATACCCAAGAACATACCTATGGACATCATCGAAAGTAGAAATTCTAAAAAGCTCACAGCTGAGAACTTCGATCCCACTTTGAATAAATTGCTAGATACCCAATCTATCCTCAGCAATGACCCAACTACTATCGCTGAGTACTACCACACATGCCTTTCCACAGCGATTAACACCATAGCACCGGTAACCTCCAAACTAAGGCGCCTCAATAAAAAATCCAACTTCTGGTTCAACGAGGAACTAATCGCCCTTAGAAGGAAAAAACGCTCTCTTGAGCATGCCCATAATAAACATCCCTCCCCAGACTCAGCTAAAGCATTCAAAGACGCAAATACCCTCTACAAATCAGCTATCATCTCACATAAAGCTAACGCCTACAATGCTCGCATTAGCAATGCAGCATCTGATTCCAAAGAGCTCTTCTCTATCCTTAGAGAACTTGAAAACCCACTTCCGACCGACACTCCCATTAACACAAGCAAAGAATGGTGTACCACTATACAAGATGCTCTTGCTTCCAAAATCACTATGTTACAAAACAAAATCAACTCCAAAAAATTACTCCTAGCTACAAAAACCCCCCCCTCCTCTAATCCCTGTACCCTTTCCAGTGACAACTCCAACCCCCCCTTCCAATTCACACCAGTCACCCACAATCTCGTACTCGAGACTATCTCCAAACTAAAAGCATCCAACTGCAAAGGTGATACTGTTCCAGCCAAACTAGTCAAAGCCTGTGCACCCACCCTGACCAACCTCATCACTAAATTTGTCAATGCCTCATTCAACTCCAATACAGTTCCGACTTGCATTAAAGAAGCCTGGGTTACACCACTTCTAAAAAAACCAAATCTAGACCCCACCATTCCAACTAACTATCGCCCCATAACCACGGTCCCATTCTTACTCAAAATCATCGACAAACTAGCCTACCACCAAATTCAAGCCCATTTAGAATCTAACCAGCTCCTCGGTACCAGACAATCAGGCTTCAGGCCCAACCATAGTACTGAAACAGCTCTCTTGGACCTCAAAATCCAGATGGATGCCATTAGAGATTCAGGGAAACTCTGCATTCTCCTGCTGTTGGACCTCTCAGCTGCGTTCGACTTGGTGGACCATGACAAACTCTGTAATTCACTCGCCCGTGAATTTAATTTCTCTGGGGCAGCCACTGCTTGGGTGAAATCATTCTTAACTGACCGCACCTCCAGAGTGTCCATAGGCAAAGAAGCAGCCAACCCCATCCCAGTCCCCATAGGAGTGCCCCAAGGCTCTTGCCTTTCCCCCACGCTGTATAACGCATATACCAAGCTCCCGTTCTCAGCACTCGACGATATGGGTGTCATATACACAAATTTTGCGGATGACACTCAGATCCTTATACCCCTTACAGGCAACTATGACCAGGACACTTCAACCATCAATAAAATTTACGTCATCATACAAAACTGGATGGCATTAAACAGCCTATGTCTTAACGATGAGAAGACGGAAGTCCTCATCGTAGGAGCTCCAGCCAAATTAGCAACCCTCCAGCCAGAATATTCAACCATCAACATCGACGGCACCAATATTCCAGTATCAAAACAAGTAAAAACACTGGGAGTGTACTTCGATGCTAGCCTGACCATGACTAAACAGATCAATGTACTTTCCTCCTCCACGGCCTACACCTCCAAATTAATTGCACTCAGACGCCAATTTCTGACTCCAGTTAACTGCCTCACCCTGGCCAGAGCACTGGTCTTATCGAAATTGGACTACTGTAATGTATTACTACTGGGCACATCCAACACCAACCTAGCCAAAATGCAACTTCTGCAAAACAAAGTCCTGAGGGCAGCGCTAGGTATAAAAAAATCAGACCATATATCCAAGACCAGGAAAGATGCCCACTGGCTCCCCATCAAAGCCCGCATCATTTTCAAAACATTATGCATCACCCACAAATGCATCACAAAAAAAGGACCCATCTACCTCAACAACACTCTGCATCCTAAAACTAATATTAGACTACTGAGATCCAATGACAAACTCCTCCTGGACCCCCCCCGATTCAAAACCGCAAGAGCAGGGGGCAGCAGCTTCACCACTCTAGCCCCCAAACACTGGAACACCCTACCCACCACCATCAAAAAAGCATCCTCCTTCACGACCTTTAAGAAACAGCTAAAAACCTGGTTATTCAACCAATATTAGCACCCAAAGATAGGTCCCCTCCCACCGGATACTGCTGTGAATACCTAGGCCACTGTATATTTTTGTGAATATGTTTGTAAACTATATCATGTAAAGCAACTAATGTAATGTATGAATATGACTAATTCCTAAGGCATCTTATATCCTCGCCGTGACACCTGAGGGTCTGGGCGTGTAACAAATAAATAAAATAAAATAAATAAATAACCAAGACCAGTGTTTGACGTTTATCAGGTCCAAACTAATGGCAAAGTGATTGAGAATGTCACTGCCTAAATAAAATGCAGCAGGGACATCTCGCATGACCCAACAGTTATGCACTATGTTTTTGTTGCCTACAGAAATTTTGAGCATACACCTGATAGGCAGGAGATATTTGGAATTGGGAATTTCCAGGTGCATTTCGCATTTGTCTATCAATTTAAATGTGGGAATGGCTGGATGTTTTGGGAGTTTTCGGAACATGGCTTCGCTGATGAAGCTCTTACCGTTGTTCACGCACCCTCGGGCGAGAACAGAGTCCTTCCCCTCATTTAACTGAATAGGGATTAACTGTTCTCTAATCTTCTGAATGTCAGATAAGCTTTGAGCTGGTTTCTCATCATTTTGGACTATGGAAGTCGGATTTTCTGATTGCGAATTGGTATAGAATTTCAGAGTATTACCTTCCAATGTGGAATGCCACTTGAGACTGGAAGGAAGGTTGATTTTCAAAAATGGAGAGGACTTCCCATCACCAGTTTGTTGTCGTACTGCAATTACTGTCGCATCAGGGATTTGGTTGTTTTGAAAATGGAATTCGATGTAATCCTGTTTTTGTTCAACCATGTGTCATGTGCCATTTAAACTAACATGGTTGACAATGTTTTAATTTTATTGGTCGGTTAGTATGGGTCCAGAGGACTCAATCTACGTAGGATGTCATTCCCCAGTAAACATGGTGTGCCCTCCGGAGTCACAACTATGACCGGCTGTTTCACCTTGTGTCGTCCAATTTTAACTTCCAAATCCGCAGTCCCCTCGACAGGAATTTCATTCCCATCGAAGTTTTGAAGTTGTCCAGGAAGAGGGGTGAGAGGGATGTCGTATCTCCCCCCCCCCTTCCTGAATTCAGCTGATCAAAGGCTCTGTTTGACAGAAGGTTGGCTTGGGATCCAGTATCCACCTGTGCCAAAAATGAACATTTCCCTTGTACTTGGACCGGGGCATAAGAAAATGTGCATTTTGGGCAAGTTGGTGGGTTAATTTCTTGACTCTTGATTCTGACACAGGTAGTTTGGGCAGGATTCTGTGTGAGCGCTTGGGGATCTGTAAGAAAAATATGGCAGTTGGATTTTGGGAGAGTTTTGAGCTCCCCTGGTTCTGATTCTGGGCTGCCCCCCCCCCCCTTTTTGGAGGCAGTCATCAGAATATTTTTGGGCAAGGTGGTTTGCTGGCTTATCATTCTGGGGTTCAATGATGGGTGGTTCTAACTCCTTCGTACATTTACCCAGTCTTTTATTTGTATCTCCCGGGACTCATTTTTCTTTGGAAGGAGTTCCCCCATCCCTGAAGGAGAAGATCCTTTTCCCAGAGTCCTCTGAGGACCCCTCTCCTTCAAATTGGAGGACACTAACCTCCTCCACAAAATGGGTCTTTTTAGGTCCTTTCCATTTTTCCTACCCGCCCTCTGTTCCTTAGGTTGCAGACTTTCGGGGGCAGGAGATTTTGGTTCCGGTTCCTGGGTTTCCAGAGGCTTTTCACAAGTGGGGAAGGAAGCTTCCTCTAAGGCTTTACACCCCCACATCCCCCGTGTCTCCTCCTGAGGAACCAGTGAATTGTCGGGGTTCTCTCCCTGTCATTGCTCTAGAGTACCAGACTCTTGGTTGGTGGAGTTCTAGGCAGCCATGTTCATCTGAGGGTTCTGCTGAGCCCTCAACATGTGACCCCTGTCCTGGGACAAGTTCTGGACCTGGCGCTCCCGTTGGGACACTCGCTCTGGCTGGTACTGGGGTCTCTGGTCCATCCTAGGTGGATCACAGGTAGGGTAACTGTCCCTTCTCACATAATACCCTTGGTTGGGATTTTCCTGGTAACCCTCCACCCTTGGCCTCCCCTCTCCTGGATTGAGCTGTCTGGGCTCAGGAAAGTGGGGAAAGAAAGGAGGGTTGTTTTGTGGGTTAAAGTTTTGCGGTACCGGGGAAAGAAGCTCAACGCGGCATTTGGGGGAATTACTTCCCTGCTGGGGAAAGTTAGGAGGGAAGTTTCCTGGGGTGGTGCCTACCTGATTGTCTACCCCACCTTGGGCTGGGGGAGTCCACACATACCACAGGATGGGTTTGTCGCCCTTTTAATGTGGGCTAATATAATCGGGGGAGTTAGGGGTCCCATTTGTGGGATTACCTCCCTGACTACATGTTTGGGATTGGCCCGAGGGCCTTCTGATTCTTTGGTTAGAAGATGGATTCTGTACAGGAATATTTTTAGGCCCTCCATCTCCAGATCTAAAATGGGGGCAACCTTCACCTCTGCCACCTTAGCAGCAGGGGTGTTGGCTGGTTTGGGGGTTTTATTTGTATTTTTGTTCTCTATGGGTTTCTGCACTTCATAAATACGGGTCGCCTGTTTAATGACCCAGTCCAGTGATCTCTTCTCGTGAAAGTCCGTCACCAGCTGGGTCATAATGTATTTAGGGAGTGCATGAAAGAAGGTGTTAATGAACTCAACTCCCTGCTGTCTGTGCGCACCCTCCTGGTGGTCTGCGCAAAGGCACGTCTTAGTTCTTGTGCAAATACTTTAGGGGCCTGATCTTCCCCACACTGCAGATTGTAGGCTGCCTTGCGGGCCTCTTGGGGGTTCCTATGGACAGAAAAACGTTTTAAGATGGCCGCCTTGTAGGTGGACCATCTTGAGTGGTTCTGATCCTCCAGCCCTGCAAAGATGCTGGAGTACTCAGGGGAGAATGTCCATTTTACATATTGGATGCAACTCTATCTTTCAGATGAAAAATATCCATCATCTGTTCGTATAATTCCAGATGTTCCCAGACTGAATACTTGGCATTTTTGTGATAGGGTGTTATAACGGTGCTAATGGCATTGATCTGTTTCAGGGGATCTTTTTGTAGGGCCCTTTTGATTTTGTTGGCCTTTTTGGTCTTAGTCACCCGAGTCCACTCATCCTCTGACTCGGAGGCACTACTACAGGAGGGGGCTATCTGATCCTCTAGGCACTCCCTGATTCTGCAAGTTTGAGAAGGGCTTGCATAATGTGGGGGCCTAGTTTCCTGATGCCTGTGGCGCTCAGAAGAGTCTTCTGACTCTCCCCTGCTCCCAGAATTGGCAGACTACCCCCCCTCCACCGCCTTAGCTGGGAAGAGGTATTTAGGATACTCTTTTTGGGCTTGCTTTCCTGGAGTTCCCCACCAAATTTGGCAAACTGATCCTTTGGTAGGCAGTATTTTTGAGGATCCAGTTCCCTGACTCTCCCCTCATAGGAGTCTTCCTGATCAGAGAGGCTAGCCCTAACATTTGGGGATCTGTACAGAGACGCCATTCCATCAAAATCTAGGAGGCGCTGATCTGTCAGTCCCATGTGGCCAATTCTGCTGAAGTCTACCATCCCCATGGCCCTTGGTTCATATGAGCCAGTGGACATTGAGCTGGCAGAGTCCATTGTACTGAAGGGGTTAGAGTTCCTGATTACAGGGGTCCTGATGTTATGCTCAGGGGTTTCCCTGTCCCTCCCTGCCACTTCTTTTTCAGCCCCTATTCCCTGGTGATTGCAAAAATCTGACTCTTTTGCTCCTCTATTAAGTCCTTACTGGTCTCAATGATTTGCTCTTGCATGGCTATCTGTTTGTGGAGCCTTTCATTCTTTTCACAGAGAGCCTCATTGTCTCTCTGTGTTTGTGCTTCCTCACTGGTTTGAAAATACTGGGCCATTTTCTGCTGCAGGAGACTCGCCTCCTGAGTTTTATCATTATTGGTCTGGGTGTTCTTTTCCAGAGCATCCTCCACCCGCCTGGTGTGCTCTAGTAGCTTCTCATATTCGGTTTTTACTTCACTGAGCACCTCGAGGGCCAGCTTTCTTTCCTCTAACTTGGTTTTTAATTGGCTCACTTCCTGGCCTAAGGCGTCCCTCTCTTGACTTAGAGTGCCCCTCTGTGCAGCCAGATTGTCCCTTTGTTTTTAAATGCATGGGATTTCTGGCACTCCCCATCAAATTCCTCATGAGTGTGGAGGTCTTTAATCATTAATTTATTATTCTCCTCTTCCAAGGTCTCATCTGGTTTTGTAAGGTGACTATCTGTTCGGTGCAGGCTCCATTATATGTTATCTGTTGATTTAACTTCTGGTGACTCTCTTGCAGAGAGTCAACCTTTTCCCTACACTCGTCTTTCACTGCCTGTAGTTGGGTGTCTTGCTCTGCCTTCTCTTGCTGTAAGAGAGCCTGATCTTCTTTTAATTGGGTAATATACTGCCTAGCTTCTGTCTCTAATTCTTGGCTCTTCTGTAGCCTTTGCCCTACAGAGTCTATATCACTTTGGATTTTCTGTAGTGTTTCCACTTGTTTCTTTGCCAGAACTATGTTTTCTGCATGCTTTTCCTGCCTTACTCCTATGTGGAGGAATAGGTAGGCCACTATCCTGGCAATTTTTGTCTGCACCTCTTTAGCTTTTGGGGCCATGTACAGTTCACTAAGAGCTTGGTGTAATAGGCCCTTGTCCTGCCATTTATCTAGGTCCACGGCAGTGACCTGTTCTTGGATTTCTTGCAGCCAGATATGCTCATTCTGTCCTGGCCACTCACCCCTGACAAACAGTTTGTGCAGGGGGTGTTCCCTAGCCATATTAAAATCTCTATTTCTTTATGACTTATTTCAGGGTTAATTTACTTTTCCAAACGGGCCTGATTTGATTTTTTGAGTATTTATTTTGAGAGGTGTTTTGTACAGTGTAGCACAGTACACCAACCCAGCAAGGTGTATGTACCCTGCAAGCTACTATGCTGTGTTAGACTGTCACAGGTGGTAACTCGAACTCAAAATCACGGCACAAGCCCCCAAAATCTGTTAAGGATTTCAATCAGGCACTTATTTATTGTGTCTATAGGTTCAATATTCTGAGTGATATACCACTCAGAATATTGAACCTATAGACACAATAAAATACCCGTCTTAAATACCCCTCCCACTCCCCAGGTCACAGTGGACCAGGAATCAGGCTAGTTTGATTTTAATTTTAGATAAATATTTACCTTTACAAACACAAATTTTAATATATATATATATATATGGGGCAGCAATCACCAATGTGGTGACAAAACAATTCAGAAATGAATTAAAGCAATTGAATTATAGTAATGCAGACTAGAAAACACAGGAAAAAGAACAGTTTTGGCTTGTGAAAAGGTTAAGGTTTCCCCCTGCAAAGGTCTCAATTCTACACAGATCTAAGTAATCAGCAGGTATTCAGGAATAAGAACAGAGTACAGTGTTTGAATATAATCTTCCCTCCCCTAACAAGAGAGAAAACATTTTTGGAACTTGGACACTTGTAAAAACTGACAGTTGGAAATGGCTTTGTGAACAATGAAAAGTGTGCAAAAATGTTTAAATTGATAAAAATTCCTATGACAGCAACACTAAACAAGTCCTAACAAACATGAGCTACAAGTTAAAACAACAGAACACACTTTAGATCGGAATGGAAGTTAAGAAATACTTCAGATGGGAAAAGACACGTGTAAAACCTTCAACATCAAATTCGCGGCAAAATTTCACTATGCGATTTTTAATAAAAACAGGTAAAATTTGCTGTTCCGCAATGCGGTTTCTATCTATAAAATTGAAGACGTTATGTATGTTTTTGAAAAAAATAGAACAGAAAAGAAGAAATTCGGTTTTGAAAATGACTGATTGGGTTTATTTAAACTATATTAATGACTAAGAAAAAGAGAATGCCACCCGTGAATCTCCACAGTTATGCACGGCCGATTGTAACTCTTCACGTATGATACTCTGGTTTCCGTTCTGTATGGGAATTACTTTATTTATTCCAAATCACTAATGGGTTATGGTTTGATGAAACAATGAGAAAAGAAATCAGCGCAAGAATGGTTCTGACAATATTAGAGGTTCGGAAGTTAAAGATGGGGTAGGTTGAGATTGGGTTAGGCCAAGGTAATTGCATACTATGGGTTACTATGTATCCTGTTTATAGTTACAGTCCACTGTAATTTAAGATTGGACCATCAGGGTTCTGGTTATCCCGGATCGGGTCTACTGGGCAGCAGGGCACCTCTGGCAGGATGGTCAGCTGGGCGGTTCTGGTCAATTTGGACTGCACCTCAGACTGGATTTGCATTGGTCCTTCTGGTCACTGGACACGGTAGATGAGCGGGATGGTGAGTTCAGTAGGTCAGCATGAATGGTAGCAAGCCAGACTGGATTAGAATTAATTCCTGAAGTTCTTTTGGGATGGTTCCAGATTTGGGCCTAGCTGAAAAGAGTTCAGCAAGTGCTGGGTCAGGGTTTGGCAAAGTAGTCTGGAATCAGTCAAGATGAAAAGTTCTGGACAGGATGAAGAAGTCAGGAACAAGATGAAGAAGTCAGGAACAAAGCGCTGCGAGGAACTCAGGATGTAGTCAGGAATTGGTGTGTGTCTATGTGTGGTGAAGTTCCTATATTTATCATGCCAAGTGACATCACAAAGTTTATGGTAGGGGCAGAATTTCAAACCACAACCCCATGGCTGTGAGTGGTCAAAGGCACTTGCCTTATTCTGGTTGGAGGTCAGAAAAGAGTGGTCATCTTTATGATGTGATTTAGGAACTCCCACATTGACTTGAACCACAATTTAACTTTTGCACAAATGCACATTTCTATAATTATGCCCCCTAATAAAATTGGACGCATACATTATATATTTTGTGAGTTATCCTTACGTCCAATTCCCATCTCTGTGAGAGCTGTCTTTGTCGTTCTCTGGAATTTTGTCCATTTTAATCATAACGGTTTGGCCTAACAATTTCTGATTCAAAACATATCTGGGCGATTACCCCTAGAACATGGGTATACAATATCATATTTGCAGCATCAATAGTTTTGCTACTATTAGGGTTTTGGTGTAACTTTGGTTCCTTATGTAGTACAGTGTTCACTAATGTCTCCACAGAAAGAGCATAAAATTAGATTTACAACTACCAATTTTTAGATTTGTCCTCCTTCATGTTGCAAAGTTAAAGGATTTCAAAACTTAATCACACTGTTAAGTAGTGAGCCCGAGACAAGAAAATGTTCAACAATAAGGCTTATTACACAGCTCACCAGTTTCACGCTGTAGTATACCAAATCAAATTACGTGACTTCCTTCCTTCAAATAAAACAGCTTACAGTTCGTACCAGGACCCAGCTTGGTCTTCGCCAGCCCGTTAAGTAAATGTCCCAAATTCCATTTAGGAAGTTCACCAGGCTCGTGGCTGCAGGTTTTTCCGTGTTTCAGCCCACTGGCCTGCCCGGCCTCAGAAGTCGAGGAAAATAAAACACAACACCTCGTGTTCCTCCTCACACACGGATCCTTTATCGTCAAACGTTTTCCTCCGCTGCGTCGCTGACCTGGCCCGTGGATCGGGTAGGGTGTTCTCCGGTGGTTCTTTCTCTCCTCCCTACTATGCCCACTGGTACTCTGGACCGGCCTCGCTCCACTCCGGGCCTCTCCGTCAGCCTCCTTCCACTCCTGCAAAACAAGACCCCTTCTGAGCGGTTTGGTGAGGCTTTTAACCCAGGTGCCCCTCCTTCCCAGTAATTACTGACAGGTGTTACCAGCAACGGTTTCCCCACACCTGATGCTTATTCCCCTCCTCCTCCCTGCTCAGCCCTCGATGTGTCAGCCTTGGGTTTAGTCACTGTCTGTGTGGGTCTGCCTGAATATGGAAGCATGTTTTCCCATCTCCCTTGCTTATTTTCCTTTCCCATTTTCTGGCTTTTATACTGGTGCCGTATTTGGTGGGGCCTTCTGGGATATGGAGTTTGTATGTGTTTTATTTCACATGATTCACTCAAGGGCAGCATTATTTTATCCGTTGGCTTACACCCCTCTCTGCTGTTCTGTTCCGTACCCTCCCTTCGCACAGTAGCTCGGGTGGCTGCCACTTCTACACCCTCACACACACAGGCATTTTCAACAGACAACAGCTGTCAAATCCCTTTGAACAGGGTGGGGTGTAGAGAGAAGTTTCCTGCCCCTCCCCAGAAGGGATCCATGCTCAGCATGTCATTGTCCTTGGCTCAGCCAAAGACGAATGTCTAATGAGGTCTTTGTTCTAAATATGTGAGAACCTCCAGCATCAATTAAACCTTCCAGGTAGCAGCAGAGTGTCAACATGAAGTGTCATATTTCCCAGGCTGGGCACTGTCCAATCAGAATTAACCAGTTAACCCCAAACTGGGCTACTTTAAGATTCACCTAAAATCTTTCACTTAAAATATAGAAAATGAGCATAGTTTATAAGGGATTTTGACAATTAAAGGAATTAAGCCTTTTTTTTTAGTTTTTTAATTTTTTTTTATTAAAATGTTTTGTTTGAATTTTACAAACATTTCATTTTCTTTTGTTTTGCAGATATATTACAGTATTAAAAAAAAGAAAAGAAAAGGAGAACATTATTCAGAAGAAATTATTCGCTTGCGTTTCACTCGTTCAGCTTGTTTTCTTTGTTGATTTCCAGCCAGAATTTGATTATTGTCAAAATTAGACGTTTGTCTTGTCCTCTTAATAAATTGTCCCATCTTTCTTGAGTTGTCAATTGTTTATGCGAGATCCTGTACGAGGATCTTTGATCCTTCAGTGCCGGGCAAATCATGATCAGATGAAATAGAGTTTCCGTGATGTTTATATCTTTACAAAAGCGACAATCAGAAATTACTTTGTTTGATTTGTCCATCATCGCTTGATATTCCCGGGTCAGTAAGATGTTAAGCCGGAAACGTAAAAACAGATCACGTATGTTACGATCTGGGAAATAATTTAAGTAACCTGGCAACTCATTGAGCGCTCTTGTTTCAGTTTCACATTTTAAATATTGTTTGTATTTACTTTGTTCAGCAATGGTTTTGATCCAGTCATTGGTCTGTATTTTACGCTTTGCATACTGTGGCCTGTTGATCAGCATTTCCTCAGAGATATCTTCAGCTTGCATTTTCCGCTTGATTTCAGAAGTCCATTTAGTCAGGGCTGTGATATTAAATGCTGAATTCTTTTCTCTCAGGATTTCCAACGATGGTATTTTGTCCTCGGAAATTATTTTCCTGAAGAGAGCCATTTGCTTCCAAAGCACTTTGGATTTGATGGATTGGATAGCTAATTCATAGCGGATTCTTGGCATTGGAAATGACCTTGGAAGTGATAGTGTTTTCCTCCAAAATAACGCTTCATACCTGTGCCAATTCATTGTTTGTTGATTGATCAGTGATTCGGTGGCGTACGTCAAAATCGGGATTACTTTTTGCTTATACAAAGCAATTGTAGCTTTTGTTGAGTATGTTCCGTATTTTCTATGGAAGAAACAGCCCTGTCTGGCCAGAGATCTAGCTTTTCCCTCAATATGGTTCTTCCATTCTTGTTCATTTAAGGACGGATTAATTGCCTTGGTTATCACGATCTCTTCTCTTTCTAGAAAAATCTTTAAGGTATGTCGCGTTTTGTTATTTTTTTGAGCGGTAAGTTTCATTACCTTAGTTTTGCTGCTGTTTATCAGCAGGTCATTTTCCAGCATGTAATTTTGAGCTTTGTCTAAAGATTCTTGTAGGCCTGATACAGTTTTGTCTAAAATAATGATGTCATCGGCGTATATTAGCGTTTGAATAGGCTCGTTGTTAATCTTTGGAGGATTAGCCGCTATGTTTTGGATTTTTTCACCAAAGTCATAAGTATACAGATTTTATAAGCAGGCTGCCAAGGGGCATCCTTGCTTCAAGCCGTTACAGGTAGCAATGGAGTTTGTCACCATCCCGTCGTTGGTTAACCGGACTCTGACAGAGGTATTTGAATAAAGTTGTTTGATCGGGTTCAGAATAGAAGGTGGACATCCCCAGGCTGTGAGTTTAGACCAAAGCTTCTGCCTGTTAACCGAGTCAAATGCCATCTTTAAATCTATAAAGATGGTGTATACTTGATGTTTCTTACTTATCGCTTCACATTTTATCAAGTTCAATAACAGGAGGTTGACATTCGTTCCTATTTTCTTGACAAAACCAGTTTGTCTTTTTTCTTGTATTGCATTCTCCTCTGCCCAGGTGTTAAGCTTTTTTACAAGATAGCCAGCGAATAGTTTCCCTAGGGGATCCAGTAATGCTATAGGTCTGTAATTTACTGGATTTTTACGATCACCAGCTTTGTAAATTGGAATCAGCACAGCCAACGTCCAACTGTGAGGTATTTTCTTTGTGTTTTCAATAAGCCAAAGAAGAAGGATGAAGAAGTCCGCCCATTCATTTGGAGCTGCTTTGAGGTCAGCATTTGATAATCCATCGGGTCCGGGGGCCCGAGATGGATTTAGGGCCATGATGGTGTTTCTTAGGTCTAATATGTCCCAGTTGAAATTCCAAGTACCATCTTCTTGTACTAAATCAATTGCAGGGACATTGGGATTTGGATTATAAAGAGTTGTAAAATGATTAATCCATTCCTGAGCTTCAACTTCGTGAATCATAAGAGATGCTTTTGGTGAATCATTTAGCAATGACCATAGTTGCCTCGTATTTTTCTGTTTGAGCGCAGCTAGAATTGCTTCTGCATCGGATTGTTGTATTGGAGCTTTAATTGCCTTGATTGCATTTGAATATTTTTGTTTTTTTATTTTGATTTCAAATTCAGGTTCTTTCTTTTTTTTTAACTGCCATATTCGTTTTTGGAGAGATTTTTTCTTCAGAATAATTTCTGAATTAAACTGGTGTCTGTTTCTTTTTTGTTTTAATGCTCTTTGGGCATGGTTGATGGTATTTCTCCAGTATCCATCCGTAATTCAATTTTAATTGATCCTGAAGCAAAGACTCCTCAAGTACTGATATTAAACCAGGTATTTGATGACTTTTGATACGGAGTTTAGTGAGACCATTATTGATCTCCAGGGCTGGTAAAGTTAATCGCGGATACTTTGATCTTACTGTGTCCCATGTGATTGATATTTGGTGATGGTCACTAGTAGGCTGTGGTACGTTAGCGGTGGAGATAATTAGGTTCCGTATACCTTCCGATGTGAAAATGTAATCGATGATTGATGTCGTTTTTTCTCGAGACCATGTTGGAAGAGGCACACCTTTATTATTCACTGCAGGCGCAATCAATGATATGTTACGCATGGATAGTTCTTTAACCCATTTTCTAGCTCTGTCTGACTGCTTGGGAATCTAGTTTTTGTCCTTCTCTACTGAATAAGTGCATATTAAAATCACCTGCAATGATAAATTCAGCTCGGTTGTTGGAGGAAGATATGTTATCGATTTCATCACATATGGAATCTAAGAATCTGTTGTCACTCATTGCAGTCGGATTCCAGTAGATATTGAAGATGGTTACGTAGGTGTATTTTGAACATTGGTCCGGATCTTTGTTGGGGGTAGGTATGAGAATGGTCATATATTGTGCCCAAGAGTGAATGTTCTTCCTTGATATTATTGACCACAAAGGAGTGATTTTCATGAGGATCAACATTCCTGATGCTGGTCTGCCTTGTTGTGCAGTAATTGCAGGGTTCATCAAGGTTATAAATCCTTCGCAAACCACATCTTCATTTAACCAGGTTTCCTGCAAGCAAATTATGTTGGTTTCTGCAAGAGCTAGTGAGCCTTCATTAAAAAGGTGTTTGTGGCCTCTAGTGTTCCAGGAGCATAGAGACGCTATACTCAATTTGGTAGTTGTTCCTGTTGATTGTTATAGATAGGTTTTCCTATTTTGACTCCATTGTTTATCTCTCATGTGCGATCTTATTTTATTTTCAGGATTCCAGTATTGGTCACGTCATATATCTTGTCTCTTCAAGGCATCGTTTGTGTGTGCTGAATAATTTTCTCCGTCAGTATATCGCCACTTGGAAGCCGAATCGTTGGAATTCTTCTGTGTATTTTGTATCGATTGTTGTTTATTCGTTTTATTATTCTGTTGAGAATCAAACGTCACAAGTTTAGTGCTGCATTTTTCCCGAGCCATTAAACTTGATACAAGGATTTTGTCAGCTACAAAACCCAACGTCGCTAATTGTTGCTTGGTAGAGAGTACAAGATGCATTATATCTTCAGTATAGAAGTCAATATGTGCTATTTCCATTTGTTGTTTATTGGGGGAAAAGGATCACCTCAATGTCTCGGGAACCAATCTGAGCCAATTGTGGAATTGCATTTAATAGACAGAGAACATTGGCTCTGTTCAATATTACAGGCTCATCAGGATCTGTCGCAATTGGAGTTAGAGATACTCTGAAAGCAAAGGATGTTTTTGTTGGATTGAGAAAAGTTGGTCTTACCAAGGGTGGATCTATTTGCACAGGTTGGATCTCATTAGTATTAGAACTCTTTTCCACTTCTGGAGTTGACCATAATTCCTCATTTGACACCTCTGAATATGCCAGAGAAAAGTTGTTTATTGCATCCTGAGTGAAAGAACTCGTATATGAAGATTCAGAGAATGATTTGTTACATTCATCAAGGACAATAAAAACACCGTCCTGGTATCTGTAGAGATGGAGTCATCATTGATTGAATCGTCCTCAGTGCCACTATCAATCACTAGCGAGGCTTTAGTCACTTTAGGGGAGATGTCTTGCTTAATTACCGCCAGCAAAGCATCTGATGGTTTATGCTGTGTCTGCTCATCGTATTCAGTTGTCGTGCTCAATACTTTCACAGTTGGAATAGTTGCAACAACATCTACCGGACTTAAGCTCTTTACAGATGTTTTTGTTGCATTTTTATTTATGTTCTCTGTCAAAGATTTTTCCACAGATTGCATTTTTCTCAGAAATGCCCGTGAGCCTGTTTGAGGTTTTTTGGGGTTTTTTCTTTTATTTGTTTTGGTCTGAAGTTCCTTTCCCACAAGGCCTCGTTTGGTGAGATCAAAAATATCAAACGGGGTACATATTGCCGGTTCAGCATTAGTCTTGCTCAGTATTTGAACAGGTTCCAATTTTCCACTGTTGTACGGTTGAATTTCATATTGCGTCCACTGATCTATTTTGAGGACATCTGATTGTGTAGTGATTGCAGTTTGGGTTTGTTTTGTTGTCCAAGACGGCTGTGACGACACCTGAGAATGTTTTTTGACTTTTTCATCCATCATTTTCTTAGGGATTGTAGATACTGTCTCCATCAAATTTTGTTTGTCCGCGCGGTCAACTCTAGCAACCTCCGCCAGTCGACTTTGTCTTGATCTTGAAGCTTCTGCTTCATATTTCAAACGCTCCTGGATGGTTCCAATGAAGCTTTCCAAATGGGTTTGCTTAGTCATGATCATGGCTAGGAGAGGAGCTTGATCCTTAGTCGAGTTGACCATCGCTTCTTGTATTTTAAGAAAAGTTATCATAGCTACTGATAGTACAGCTACTAACGAGTTTTGGAGGTCAAGCATCGTAGTTGGTAATCTTTCTGGTACCTCTGGAGAGTTATTCGATGCTTCAGAGATCTTATATGAAGAAAATAATTCACCCTCCACTAGATCTTGGGGGCGCTTTGGGGAGCTTTTTAAGGGCACCTGAGATCCTTTAGGTGCAATAGGTGTCGATGTGTTGATCTTTTGGATTGGAATCTTATTGAGGATCTCCCCAAATACTTCCTCCCGTTTATCCTGAGAATCCATAATCGCATCAATCTCGGTTATGTCAAGCGAGAGACGTGCGATGCGAACTGACAATGGTTTAGAATTTTCACAGTTAGTCGAGTCTGTCGGTTGGTATGTCGATTGCCATTGTTGTTTGACTGCTTTGGCTCGCTCTCGAAGAGATGGTGTATAAGAAGCGTCCTCAAGGTTGGATTTACAAATTGTTTCAATAGGTTGGCGAGGATGCATTGTAGCGGTACATGATTGTTTGGAGGAGTCTGATGATATAGATTCAGGGAAAACATCAGATGTTGGTCTATACACATTGCCTTGGATATTCAATTTAATTTCTGTTTGAGAAAGATCCATGGGGGTTTCAATTTTAGGCAATTTAAAAGTGGAGGTAGGGCAGATGTGGAGAGGAAGGACATGATTTAATTGAGCTGATGGTGGAAGGACCTCAGGCTCAATATTTTGCGATATAGACACTGTTGGTAGTATGTGTACAGGTTGAGGCAAGTGTCATGATCTCTGCTTCCAAAAGATCAGGACTTGCCCGACTCCCTTGGAAGCAGACCCATAACCTCGGTTCCAAGTGCCAGCCAGTCCCAATTGGGACCTTTTGGACCCTGTCCTGGCGCCAGTGGCACCAGGCTCATAAAGATGCCCAGTCCCAGCGCTGGAAGCGCCGGGCTCATAATGCTTGGGTGGACTTACCTGCAGCAGACCATGCTGCTTACTTACCTGCCAGTTGAACCCCTGATCCTCTTCTGTTTGGGACTACTTTTCCTGTTGGGTGGGGCAGGAGCCACTCCCTAGGTTCAGAACACTGGAACTCTTCTGGAAAGCAGGAACTCTTTTCTTACCTAGGCGTGGCTGTGGAAGGAGACACCTAAGCACTACAGGAGGCTATTTAAACCACACCCGATGGATGAATCTTGCTTTGCGTTATTCTGCATTCTCTGCAGCAGAACGCTCATCGTGTCTTCTGCTTCTGATCCTGGGCCTAAGGGAACAAAGGCTTACCATCCTGGAATCCAGTCTTCAGCAGCACCTGTAAAGACAAAGAAAGAACAGGTTAGCACTACAGTCTTCAGTGGCAGCGCATCTCTTACCTGGTCCATCGGCTGTCACCAACGCCTCGCGCTGCATTCCGGCATCTGAAAGACAAAGGCTTACCTACTCTTCGCATGCTCCGGAGGTCTTCGCACTGCATTCCGGCATCTGAAAGACAAAAGCTTACCAGCTCTTCGCACTCTCCGGAGGCCTTCGGCGCTGCATCCCTCATCTGAAAGACAAAAGAAGGTGCGTTTAAAGACATTGGGCAACTTTATTACTCACGTGCCATTACTCCTTCCCACGCCGAATCCAGTGGGTATTCCAGCACCCTTCAGCTTCTCTAAAGCTCCGAACTTGTACCTGCAAGATAAAAGGGACAGTTAGTGCGCATCGTGAAGCAGGCTACAAGCGCTTACTTACGTGCTTCCAGGCGCTTCTATTCCTCACGCGGGTTCGATCCTCAACTCTCATCAGCCCGCCATCCGCCATCGCCGGAACCCTGCAAAACAAGAGATATCATTACAAAAGACTTTTAAGACATTTGAAGTGCCCAGAACTTACCGTTCGTGCAGTTAACGACATACAGCAGTCCTCTGAGGTCAAGAGGCCGGCACCCTTATCCAGTGAAGAAACTGGTTACGGCACCCTGCCCCGAGGCAGATGGAGAGCTCGACGTTCACTTACCTAAGGTGAGGGCGTTAACCTTTGGGGTTCTACAGGAGATGAGAAAGGGAAGAGGAGAGAGGCACCCAATAACCCCAGTTCATTAATCCCATATTTTCTATCTGCAGACATCTTACTCTTCGAGTCAGACATACAGTGCACAGAGGTCCAGCCCAAAGAGCCAACCGTGTGTTACACATCACCTTTGAAGATACGGCATTCACCCAGTCAAGACCGGCGCCTCTGCGGGAATCAGGTGAGCGTTACAGCAAGATTTCAAATGGTTGCACTACCTGGTTTTCAGATTGATGTAATTCTGCCGTCATAATCACCTGGGGATTAGAATTTGATTTGGGTGCTTGCTTTCTTTTTATCTCTGTTGGAATCAAGCCTTTGTCGACCAACGCTACTGTTTCTTCTAATTTCCATTGCAGTCGGGTTCGTGGTTTTGTAGGTTCCATTGAGTATTTGTTTAGGCAAAGAGGAATACTAGCACTAAAGAATGTATAGTTAAAGTGTACTGTTATGATGGAATAGCCAGTACTTACCGCCGCACCCAGCCGCAAACAGCAATAAACAGCCGCGCCCTTGACTCCACTGCGGGCTTCATGCCACAAGGGTCGCGGGATACTGCTTATGAAGGGCACTTCCTGTGGGCGTGGCACTAGAAAGTCAGGTGACGCTTGTCACGTGATGAGGAAGCAAGCCGCTCGCTTCAACTGCTGTCGGCTCCTGCCGGCAGACTGATGCGAGTTGGAGCGGGGCTTCCGAGTATCAGAGGCACTTTTCCTGGATCAATCAGGCGAGTTCGGGCAAGTTCAAAGAAAGATATCCGCCCAGCCGCACAGCAATAAACAGCTGCGCCCTTGACTCCCCCGCGGGCTTCACGCCACAAGGGTTGTGCGATACTGCTTATGAAGTGCACTTCCTGTGGGCGTGGCACTAGAAAGTCAGGTGACGCTTGTCACGTGATGAGGAAGCAAGCCGCTCGCTTCAACTGCTGTCGGCTCCTGCCGGCAAACTGATGCGAGTTGGAGCGGGGCTTCCGGGTATCAGAGGCACTTTTCCTGGATCAATCGGGCGAGTTCAGGCAAGTTCAAAGAAAGATATCCACCCAGCCGCACAGCAATAAACAGCCGCGCCCTTGACTCCACCGCGGACTTCATTAAGCCATCACAAAAACATGCTTTTAAACTGGTGAATTTTGCAATTTCTTCATGGAAAAAACACATTTAAACTGAGTCTTTTACATCAGAGTTTCCTTTGCAGCATACACATCTACTCAGCACCATTTCTGTCCTTGAGTGCTGGAATTTGTTCGCAGGCTGGAAATAAGTATTCAGCCTTTGCTTGGAGTTTTTTCTGCACAGCTGAAATTGTTATATGTTGCCACTTTTAATCACGCGTTTCCTGTGGAACTGAAAGAAATGTTGCTGTGTTGCCTTTTTCATGAAATCCATTTCTTAGCTGCTGTCAGTCAGGGAGGCCCAGTTTTCTCTGAGCCACCTGGAGCATCTGTGATTTCAGTACACTTTTAATTTTAATGGTTCACTTGCTTGGAAAATGACTATATTTAGCACCAAAACAGCACTTTGAAGGTTGCAATTGGTTGGGGAAGCTGCATTTTAAAAGGCATTTTCAGTTTTTAGCCCACTTCTGTGGCCTTGCTTCATGTTACATGTAACACCCACTGGCATTCTCCTGCAGTGAGTTCTGTTTTTACACCAACTTTGACTGTGTGTGGCAAGGGTGTGCAGCCTTTTGTGATTGTGAACCATACACAGTTTTTTGTGCGCACAGGGGTTAGTGCATCCATTTTTGGCTGTTTGTTTCCCCATTGGCAAAGGGGTGCGGTGGGGCGCATTGGCATGGGTAAAAATATCCCACAGGCACCAAGTCTGTCTATGCCTACATGTGGTGTAAGTTTTCATCTTGGCATAGTTGGACAGACGTGGTCCCTTTCATGTATCCAACTTCCTTAGTTGTGTATTTCATGCTTTCCCTGGCCCCGTCTCTGCCCGCCGATTGGCACTGTCAACGGGAATCTGTCCTCTGTTTTGATCTTTAAAAGATCTCTAAAACAGGAGTTGTTATTCACCATCCCCACTGTTAAGCAGTTTTTGCCTGGTTGGACTAACCAGTTTCTCCCAACATTTGGGTTCCAAGTGTTAATATCCCCGCAAAAATATTGCCATACAAAAATATTGCCATATTTTTGCGGCAATATTAAGCCATGGAACCTGCGGTGGACACTCCTGTCGCACCCATAATTTTTTTAATTGAGCGGGGGGCACCCCCGCAAACCCCATTCCTAAAATCCAATCAATTATCCCCACTGATAATATCGCCTATGGCCTTACCCCATGACCAAATATATGGTGATATTATTGGTGGGGATAATATTACCTGATACCACAGTTTGTTCCTGTTTGCGATTTGAAGTTGTTTTGACTTTCCAAATGGGAGCGCTATTTGAGCCCCTGCATTCAATTTAAAGACTGATCACCATTAAGGTGATTTTCCTGTGGGCCATCACAACTAAAGGCTCTTTCTGGTAAACCTCCATTCTTGATGTTGTACAAGGAGGAGGTTTTTGAGAGAAACTGATTTGCGTTCCAAAGTTTGTCAAAACTTTGAAGATCCATCTGGTCTTTTTTTTTTTTTCTCTCGCTCTCCATCATCTTACTGTAAGATAGAGCTAGGTGTCAATCATCTGAGCCTTGTGCAGGCCCTCAGCTACCGTGTCGCTCGGATGAGGCACATCAGGCGAAATACTCCTTGTGAGTTACTATGTTGCCCTAGTGGGCAGGCCTGTTACTAAGCAGACCCTTTCCAGATGGATCATTCTCTGTACCACTGAATGTTTTGGTAGGGCTGGGAAGGATGTGCCTGAGCATCTAAGTGATCCAGCTGCGGCTGAATTTACTGCGGCCGGAACGTTCGCGTGA
The DNA here is from genome assembly GCF_040938575.1 of Ambystoma mexicanum. Classification (NCBI taxonomy): domain Eukaryota; kingdom Metazoa; phylum Chordata; class Amphibia; order Caudata; family Ambystomatidae; genus Ambystoma; species Ambystoma mexicanum. Next base: position 970,706,333 of record NC_090941.1, on the reverse strand, counting down.
GAAAGGTGCGAACTACCACAGGTTTGCACCTTTCTCATGCGAACACACATACATACTCCCACCCACACATTCAGCACACCTCCACCCACACCCCCAACATAAACATACCCTACTTACCTTCTTCTTCACGCTGGTTTCCTGCGGCGCCAGTTCCCTTTGACTTCCTTGATCGGGAACCGGCGCCGCAGGGTCCTTTCCTTTTTTTATTTTTTTTTACTGGGGCCGGGGGCTGCAGGGGTTTCCCCCGCAACCCCCGCTCACTATACTATACTGTAAAGTATAGTGAGCGGGTGTTGCGGGGGACACCCCCGCAGCCCCTGCAGTCTTTTTTTTTTATACTTACCTATAATGCTACCACCAAGGGTTCGAACTTTTGGTGGTTCAAACCTTTGGTGGTAGCATTTTTCTGACTTTTAATCCATGCAAACTTTTGGATGCGGTCTGTTTGACCGCATCTGTGCCTGAAGGTCTTGTGGTTCATTTAGCCAAAGTCCTGGCTGCCCCCTCGGCAGGGGCGAGCCGGGGGGAGGGCTCCCTGCTTTGGACATCTGTCAAGTAACTACGTGGTCTTGGGTGCATGCGTTTGCTAAATATTTCCTACCAGAATTCCCAGAAAATTACCAGAAACCAGAAGAAAGTACCCGAAAAATTGTCAAGAATTACCAGAAAACGGGACACTTGCTTTGTCAGAGAAGTCCTCCAGAGTTTTCTAGTGTATGTGCAGGTTTTTTCCTCTTTCCCGCCACATGAATTCTGCTTATGAGAGTGTTTTTCTAATGGATTCCTTCCTCCAACAGATTCCTCATCTATGATCTTCTATTTGCAGCACTGCTGTTCTTCCGAAACATTTCTGCCACCAGGGCCTGCAGCTCTGCATTGGATCCGCCTGACACCTTTTCATGCCCCCTGCCGACACAACATCAGGGCCAGTATATATTTTGCTGTACATGACTCCTCGCTCCATGACCTCGGTTCCTTTTTTCTGCCACGGGATCTGTATGTATTTTGACAGCACTAGAAGCACTTTGAGCTCTTGAAAGGAAATAACAATGTCGCTATGGAGTCTGTTCCACTGAAAAGGTATGGATCCTCGCACTCTAACACTATCTTTTGGAGTTCATGCATCAGTTAGGCGTTTGCTATATGATAAGTGATGGTGTGTTGCTGGTATTTTACAGGAACAAACAGGACATGCAGAGGAAGAATGTTAACAGATTGTGCTTCCCAATCATCTAACTGCGGTTAGTGAATGTGTTTTTACGCTTGACCAATAGGCTTGTGGACAATTGATGGCTTGTGAAGATTTCGAAGTTACTAGGGACTAGCAGTAATGTTCTCCTCTTTTATAGATGTAGTATTCATTATTGCATTTCACACATTACATGGGCTCTAGAAAAATAAAACTCCTGGACGAATAAAGTAATTAACTGAATCGAGGAGAGGTATTGAATATATCCCATTGTGTTGAAGCATTAATGGCTTCTTGTTGGTTTGTGTAGCAGACTGGAACAATTATCTACCCCAGACTCCTACAGTGAATATTAATGTGTGCTATTATCAGTCCAGCCATAAGAATCTTGCAAATCACTTGCTGATGAATGTTCAGCATTCTTGCTGGTACAAACAAACATGATATGATAGGTTATTTATAATGCGCTTAATACCCACAGTTTTCTAAGCGTGGGGGGGGGACTGACATGGAATTTTGGGCTCTAATGTGTACAATGAAGCACACAGTTAAATAGTGGGTGCATGAGTATAGAATCCAGTTCATGGACACAAATTCAGCTTAACTTAAGATGTGTTTATGATGAATGAAGCTGCCTAATTGAGCTGTTGCTTATATTGAGTAAGGCTTGGTATAGATTTTAAATTGTATATTATAACGACTAAGTCTTGACATTGCATAACATTTTATATTGTATTTGCCATAATATATTGAGAAAGGCTTGATATTTGTTTTCATAACTTGTGTATTGATTTTCAACAAAATAACAATATAACATAGCATATCACCATACACAAAAAACCCTCATGTTCCCCCCCGCCCACCTAGAGCATAGTATCCCACAAAATGCCATACCACTTTCCAATGTCTTTGCTTTGATCCATGAAGTTCTCGGTTGTGACTGGGATGCCATTCCCCGTCAATCCCCACACTCCTCCTCTGTAACCCATATCTTCTGGTATTTTTTTTAAGTGCCCCCCGTTCCTGTAGGTTTTCTTCTCCACACTGCAGCAGTGTTCTAGAACTATCTTCCAGACCCCCAGGGTGGGCATTTCTTGGGCACCCCATTTGGCTGCTAAATCCCTTTCGACCACCATTCGCGTGATGTGGATATGTCGAGAAAGGCTTGATATTGATTAAAATTGTATATTTTTTTGAATTGATTTGTTCTAATATATGTGATTTTATTCGATAAATGGGAGTCAAGATGTCTTTTATCTGCACACTTAGGTCTGGATCTTCAACAGTTCTTTTTTTTTGTGTTGTTTTCCCGGGTGTCTTTGTGGCAATCCTACTGTTAAAGGATGCCAGCCCAAATGCTGGAAATCCATACTCTGTACAGAGCTCTGCTGCTCTCGAGCTAGGTCCTCACTTTAAACCGTAAAATAAAATGCAAATTAAAATGTAGGAGCTAGCTGTGCCGCATAGAGAGAAGAGAGAACCCTCCAGATCCAGGGCTCCCATTCCACTATTTATTTTGCCCACAGACATTCTGGGTGTCCCCTTAGGCCAAATACATGTAAATACGTGTGCTTGCTGGTCATGTATATCCTTGCTCGAAATCACAATAGGTAGAGCCTGAAATGTATATAATAGTCCAGGGAGGAGGGTCATCATTATTGCCATTACTCTGTCCAGCCTGGATAGTTCCTGCTTTACCAACTGGGCTAAGTTGTGCTTACTTGTTGCCAAGCAGTACGTTTTCTTCAAATTACAGGACGATCCTGGATTTGCTTGAATCCCTGAACACCTGGTCTTGTAACATGGCGTCATTCACCGTCCACTGCAGCAATTTGCTTAAGTGATTCCCCCCAAGGTCTAACACCAAGGATACTGGAGCATGATCTGTGACCATGGCAAGGTAAATCGAGGTGGAAGAGGTGAGGAGGAACCGGAAGTGTGAGATCAAAAAGTAGTTCAGCCTCAAATAGCTTGGCGTACATGCGAATAATGAGTGTAGCACCTAGAGGCTGGTTGGAAATGCCCCCAGACGTCCAGATGAAAGTCCTTCATAGTACTGAGCTCGGAGGGCAAGGGTTTGGGGGGGGTTATAGAACCTGATGGGGCAGGCACCCTAGACTTGACTATCTCAATCAGCTGCCCCCCCCCCCCCCTCCTGAAAGTGAGCTATCCGTGGACATTTTTTAGCGTAAAACCCTCTTGTTGTATATTCAGGCTGTAAATTGAAAAGATGCTTAGAACTCTCTCCCCAGTTGTATATTCACACCCTGGAATCTGCCTTGCTTGTCCTTTGTCTCTCCTAGTTTCTTAAATATGAGGATTTTGCTCAGCAGGATCGGCAGCCCGTTCCTCTTGAGCTCAGCAGAGAAGGCAAAAGATTGGTGGCGGAACCACCTTGATCTGAGTTGCTTGCAGTCCTCCCTCAGTAGGTGGGTTTTCTGCAAAAGGGAAATGTCCGCCCCCAGCCCCTGAATCCTGTTCAATATACTCTTCCACTTCATGTGCGAATTTAAACCCTGAACATTTAAAGTCACACTTTAGATTAATATGCTTAAAATGCATATGGGGAGCTATTGGGGATGAAATGCATTATCTGTTACTGACAAGATATACCATCTGTGGGTGGTGCCTTGTATCGGGGCCCGCTGAGACCTCAACTCATGACCAGCACCTACCTGACCGAAGTATGCCGCCAGACCCTTGCCTCGCCCTGTCTCCCGGCCTGGAAAGCGAGTAATGAACCTTAAACCATGTAAAATACAACAGCATAGAAATGTGTCCATAATGTTGTTTTCGGGCCGCTACTGGGGCATACATTGGATGGATACCTAGTTGGGGTGCGCCTTGCCATGGCGCCAAGCCCATTAACTCCTCCAATAATCTCTTGGGATCGAGGTATGCCCTTTACACACCCCTCTGTCATTTATGGCATGGCTAGATCCCCTTGTCCTCTGCTGCCAATACTACGAGCTTAAGACATCAGCAGATTAATGCCTGTGTCCAAAGGAGAGGTTGTCTATCCAAAGGAGTGGTTTGGTGCTATTTCTGGACTGTGATAGGGAGTCATTGCTGCGTTCCTGTCTGTCAATTAAGGGGGTTCTGGTCTTGCACCTTCATTCCCTGTGGGAGACCACTCTGATTGCGCAGGATGAGGTTCCATGTTGTCCAGCATATTTATTTCTTGGAAGGGGTTCTTAAGTGTTTCTTGGAACGGCTTTGACCCTGGTAAATTGTTGAATCCCATTGTGCATAAAAGTGATCTTGATGGGATAGCCCTAGTGATAGGATATGCCCTTTTGCTGGAGCCAACCCGTTAGCGGCCTCAAGCCAGCAACGTGCTATGGTTCCTGGAGTCAGATCCTGTAAGAGCTTTAGGGAGATGCCCATACAGGGTATGGTATTCTGTGATCTTGCCCGGTGTAGAATCACTTCCTTTTGATATCAAGAAGTGTAATCGCACTAGGACATCCGAGTCACAGCCTTTTTTCTCTTTTGTCGATTTGAAAATACTCTGCGAGCTCTATCAATCGTCATGTCCATCGCCTGCGAGTCTCCCAATAAGGAGGCAAAGAGCGCCTCTGTATATTCTTCCAGTTGACCTCCTTAGGGACCCCTTGAAGCCTAACGTTATGATGCAAGTGATTCTCACCATCCTACAACTTCTCATCTGTCTGCCGTTGATGTTCCACCAGCACAAGTAATCTGCGTTCGAGGGTGTCTTGATTGTGGCAGTGGTTATAGAAAGTCTTCTCCAGCTCATCTACTCTTCTCCATTCCATGAACATTTTGATTAAGCTCTTGGCTGGAGTCCCTTCGCTCGTGTATCGATGTAGTCACGTTGTGTTTCAGCCCCTGAAGGAGCTGGGAGATTACCGCCTTGGTAGGCTGGACCATTCCTTTTCCATGAGTGCAAGCTGCCTGACTCGTGGGAGTGGGTGTCTGGCGGTTCTGGTACTCACCCCTCACTGTTTGGACAAGTCCTTGATTGACTATGTTGGCCTGCTGCCCTTAGACTTTGGGTGAACTTTGCTGGCTGACTGAGGATGACAACCTGCCCATCCCGAGAGCCGGCTTGGAGCTGCAGCTGTTCTGTTGAACCAGGCCTTGTAGGAATAGCAAATCCCCTGCTAAATGTAGGTGCAACGCAAAGAAGGCCTTGATGGAGGCTGATCTGCTCCTCCTATGATCAATGTTACAAGTTAGGGCCGCTCCTGATGTCTCCCAGGTGATACCCTGCTGACAACTGGTCGGGTAAGGAAGCGAGACCCCCTGCATGCCTCACTGGGCTGCGTGAGCTCTCACCGACCTCCTCTGGTGTTCCATTTGCTTTGCCTCCTCCTGCTGCGTGTTGGTCCCTGGTAGGGTTTGGAGAAGAGGGCCTAATATCGTATTCCTCAAACTGTGCTTGGGCTTCGCTTTATCCACTCTCTCTTTGTTCATAAGACCTTTTCCCTTCTTCCCAGGATAATTGTCTCCAGTCCCACTTTATTCTCCCCACAGGGTTATCTTGCTTTATGAACCTTTCACATTGGCTATCAAACAACGTTTTTCCTTGTATCTCGTCCTTAGAACTAGGACGAGTTTCACTCTTCGCATACTCTTGCCCCGGCGGCCTCCTGCTTTTCCCATTCTCCCCAGTGCCTTTATCTGCATAGGGGAACGTTGCAGGGCTCGGCTTGCACTCCCGTAGTCTTCTTCGTTGTCTGTTTTCCCATTCAGGCTTTTCGGCGGCATCTCGATCTCGTTCTCGGCTTCCCCTCTGGGTGCAGCTGTCTACGGACATGGGCGACAGAGAGCTTCTCGTGCTCCTAGCTGTGATGGTCTCATCGTCCAGCGTGCGTCTCACTCACCATGAGGCGTTAGGGGCCATGCCACCACCAGCTCCTGTATACTTCTCTAATGTTGGGCAACGGTTTCCCTGTTGCAGGTCTCTCCGGCGTCTCACTGTGGCGTTCATCGCCTATTGGAAAGTCGCAGGCTCCACGGATTGGCTCTGCTCCGCCCCTCCAAGTTGCAATCACTTCAGGGGGCTTCCCCTGTGTACCATACTCTCTCCTCTTCCTTCCTCCACTTCTCAGTTAAACACACATCTCATCTTAAATAGACATCCTCGTCTCTATAAGCCAGATATAAAGATCTTATATTCTTTTTCCCAGCAGGCAGTCCCATTCATGCAGATAAATTGGGAAATCTAGGGAGTTCCTCATTGAACTGGAGTACTTGTCCCCTAAGGGAGGGGCGGGCTGTCACTCCCAGTGAGGTCTCGCTTTCCTAGGGACCTTATTGCAGAGGGGCTCACCTCCCTAGCCTCAAAAGGGGTGGCTTCCCCTTGGGGAGACTGGCCTAATACCCTTGATTTTGATTTGTCACTCGGCCCTCTACCATGCTCTTCTCTCAACATTGGTGATGAGCAATGTTCATCAACGCCTTGGCGGAACCCGGCCCTGTGCCAACACAGCGCTGGCCAAAGGCTGTGTCCCAGGTGGAGGTCAGGACGTGCAAACTGCAAAGCGAAGGCTGTCGTAACTTTGGAGGTCACCCGATTGACACCTGGCATAGTGAGGCTAGATATATCTGGGGCACACTGTTGCCCATCAACAAGGGAGGCAGTGGCATTCCTCCAATTTTTGCCTGTCGGTTGAAGGACTTCATTATGGAGTGGTTTGATTGAGGATGAGGTATGTGGGAACTACCCCACCAGTGTTAGAATGGGCATGTGTGCATGCATGGAACCCCTAGAGGTGGTTCACAGTAGCCGGTTGGGATCCGGCAGTGTTGCTCTCCTGCATGAAGGACCTCTACCAATAAACTCCTTCTCACCTCTATTTGCTCCCCACCTCTTTTTTCAACAATTTACCACTGGCTACCATGGAGTAATTCATTCCATTCCCATGTGTTTATGTGGAACAGGGCAAAGTCTCTTAGATGTCAGCTATTAGGTTGTACTGAAAGTGCTGCCTAGAAGTTGAAGCAATTGGCATTTGAAGTTTAAAGACATGGGATTCATTCGAGGAGGAATGCATAGCCAGTGGGTGTTTGGTATATTTTGCCCTCCCATTGACTGCCCACAGCCATTCTTGTCTCTATGGCCATTCGCATCCACTACCTGCCTCTCACCACTCAAAACACAGACGTTTGGGATCTCATTAAGCTAGCTCTAGGCTTTTAAAGTTGTGTAAATGTTATTTCATTGTTCTGAAAGGTAATGGCTTGATTCCAGCTATAAAGCACCTCCTCGTGTAATGAAAATGTTCAGCCACTTGATTAATAAACAGTAAGTGTGCCGTTGCATCTCTTCATTGCAGGGAATTCCTGTTAAAAGCAAGCGCTGGCAAAGCCAACAGTTTTGCTTCTTGTATATGCCTTTGCCAGGCACTGCCATAATATGCCCAGGTACTGATACCATTTGTGAGCTTTTATTTTCAGGTAGTATCCTTATTGCAGTTCCTGGAAAATCTTGACCTGATGCCTACACAAAATTCATAACTGTTGGCTTTGTCAGTGATGTTTTTTTGTTAGATTCTGGAGACAAGAAACGGATTTGCTGAAGGAGCATTCTGCGTGCCTTTGGAGCTGTAAGGCTCAAGTCTTGCTGGAGACTCCTGAGATTTCAAGAGGGTAACTTCTAGAAGTGGTTTGGTTGGCAATTAAAGCCTCGAGTTGTAGAAGAAAACACTCCAATTTCTTCACCCTCTTTGAGTTCCGCAGCACAAATAGTACGTGTTGTCCTTCTCAGCAGCAAGAACCCCAAAGAAGACTTGCTACTTGTCTGATTTTGTCTTTTTTGTAGTGGTCTTCTTGTTTTCGAGATGAGCACTCAATTCCAATACTTTATGTACATGCCACATGAGGAAGATATTTGCTCCAAAATAGCAGTGATTTCTGCAGGGCTGCTAAATGTGAAATAAAATGCATTATTTAGAACATGATCGGTTGAAAGAACCAATGTTGCTGAGCATGCTAAAGAATTCTGAAATATGGAAAGAAAGGTATCGCAGTGGTCTTCAACCTGAATCTGTATGTTTTGGCCTACGATCTCTCACCACTGACTATTCTGGCTAGCGCTGATGGGAGTTGTAGTCCCAAACATCAAAGGTTGTCGACCAGTGTCCTATTGTTAAAATTAGATTGTGCTTCCAAGCAAGATTTGGCTCACAGGAAGAGAATATAGTAATTGAATGCCTGTGCTATCACAGATGGGGCCAGTCAGTCATGGCCGTACTCCAAAGGGAGCAGACCAGCCTGAGCTGCTAGGCCACATCTCTTGTATATTTCAAAAGAAGCAACCCCGGAAATGTGGCTTGTTGAGCCTCATCAGTAAGGCACAGATGGGCTACAGAACAGTGGAATGAGCACTTACACCCAAAGAGGAATTGCCAGTAGCATTTAAGCAAAATATAATGCACTTCTGATGACAGACGAAATGCAGATTCCCATGTCTGTAACTTTTCCAAAACAAATGTGCTTATTTTGTTATTTATTTAAAGCACTGCCGGTTTTGTCTGAAATAGCAACAATTGTTGAACAATGGACAGTTCATTGCGCTAGTAGAACATCACCCAAAAAATAAAACAACCTAAGGGCTGGATTGTTTAATTAAAATGTGTAGCTGAGCATGAATCCCATGACTGCATCTTTACTGAAGAGCAACGTTCATAGACATATGTTCATCTGCTAGTGTCCATTGCCGATAACCAAACAGATTGCAGGCATTTAATGGACTTCCTCACAACGTTGAAAAACAAACAAAATACAAAAAGTATCCCATCTTTTTTCCCAGTACACTTGATTAATTGCAATAAAACATTTGCTTAGACCGAGCCTAGAATGTTATGGCTCAAAATAGCACCGATATAGGCAAGTAAATATTCACAATAGACAAATGCAGACCAGGGAAAGATGGGAGCCATCTACGCCTGCATACGTGAGAGGGGTGTTTGTTAGCAGATCAGTGCCCTATCCTCAGTGTCAGCAGAGCATGGATGGGAGAACATCGGACAAGCTGACGAGCAAGCCCAAGGACATAGCCTGGCTGTCAAGGGAGGTCTGCCGGTGAGGGCCTGTGCGCATGCCAGAGGAATGAACCGCTTCAGGAACTGCCTGAGGAGATGCACAGCCGACGAGACGGAGTACCACCTCTTCTGCGACTGCACCTATGCCAGAGACCTGATGAGGGACGTGTCCACAGAGCCAGTGTTGTATGGTTTGCTCCCACGCTCACACACACAGTAGGATATCCAGGCCTGTTGGAGAATCCTGTGCTGTTTTACAAATGCGCGTCTCTTTTCCAGGAACCACCTAATGGTGGGGAAGAAAGAAACATTGACCGGATCCTGATACGGGATGATCCGCAGCCTCTTGAGGGACTTCGAGATCGATGGATCAGTGACCAGGAGGAGTGCGTAATGTGTACTTTAACTAACCAGACCTTTTCCTTTCACAGGCAAAGGTCAACAGAATAAGATTGTCTGCCTGTGGTCTTGAGGATTCGTGAGACTGATGAATAAAGTGGGCGATTCTGAAAGTGACTTGAGTACAGGTTTTCTTTTTGTCTGGGGTCAATTCTGAAAATGACAATCTAGCATATCTGAATGGAACAATGACCCCAGACAAAAGAAGAAACCCTGTACTCAAGTAAACCCAAGGTACAATCAAAGCCCAGGAGTTGTGTAGAGTGTCCCTCATCTGGCCCTCCTACCTTTACTGTGTCCCTCGTGTCTGATGTCCCTCCCACGCCTAATTTGTAACATATTGCCCTTGTCCTCAACGCCAGTCTTTTTCCTAAGGAGTTTTTGCAGAAGGAATTTTTCAGAAGATTACCTGAAACATTACTTGAAGGGTAGCCAAACATGAGCCTGCTCAACACAAATGCAGGTCAGCAAGCAATTGGCTAATTACCGCATTGCAAATGCAGGTGCGTGTCAGTAGATGTGGCTTTCATTCTATGCAGAATTGCATTGGAACAAATGTTTCTGCCTGAACTGCTCAGGTGTTCTGAGATATTAAACCTTTTCCAGTGTATGTAATGTTACTGGGATTCTGACTGTGCAGCTCTGCAATTTGCAGGGTCACCAGGTAGGTTTAGGATTAGTGAGGGAAGAGGGAGAGTGCAAGATCGCTTTGCTGTTGTGTTGATGCGTGAATTTTGGAAGTACCTGGGTACTGTGGGTAGGTTTTTTTTTTCCTACATGGTCTAGATCATAGGCATAGTGGCCATTGGGCCAGATGGAACGCCTCGTCTATCCATGGTGCTAGGATGCATTTGGATAATTATTTAGCACACCAGTGACAAACCCTTGCATTTTGATAATGGTGTCAATGTGCTTCATTTCAACTGGCATGCAGATAATAATGTGTATATGTCTAAATCGTCTAAAATACCACTAGTTATTAAAACACTTAGTAATAGGAGGCATCTGGAATATATATAAACATATGTATATATTATATGCTTTAATCCTTCCAAGGTCGAATAACTGATTACCATTGCACTGATTTATAGTACCACCAGTTATTAAAGTGCAGAGGAATCTGGGATATATGCCAGATTCCGCTTAGTTGTAAGCACTTTAAAAGCTAGTAGTATTGTTAGGCAATTGCCAGATGGACTAAGCACTTTAATAACTGGTGGTGCTCTGTCAATTTAATGGTAGTCCGTTAGTTGACCTTGCAATGATTAAAAGCTGAACCCAACCTGTTTCAAATTTGTGAAGTTGAGGTTGGCCCCATGTGGAAGGCGAGCAGTTAGCTGGTGTGCTGTCCACTCGTCCATGTTGTTGAGTGACCAGATACAGACCCATCACAAAGTGCATAAAGCCAAGACCAACGTGCACGTTCTCCTGCGGGAAGCACCCATTTGTCATGACAGGCTCCTGGTGAAACGAGAGAGGAAAGTTTAGTTGGGGCGTCTCCATTAGTTGTCATTGGGAGGTCCTGCAAGAAGTGAGGGATAGTTGGAAGGAGGACTCAGGATACCGCTGGGAGCATCTAGTGGAAGAGCATGCAGCTCGAGGAATAAGTCAAGTGGCCTCTCATCTCACATGTCGTGATTTCTTCACATGGTGGAGCAGATTGTTATCTGAAATCATTCGAAGTGAAAACCATAACGATACAGACAGGGGAGTTGCTAGGTCTGGAAAAGACCCGGGGCTAAGCTGATGTCAGAACTGTTGGGACTGGGGGCTAGCTAGTCTTTTGGCTGTAGCTCCTGAGATTCCATCCGGGGCTACAACCAAAAGATCAGGGGCTATAGCCCCCTTAGCCCCCCCCCAGCAACGCCCCTGAATACAGAGATAGTTTAATGCAGAACGATAGTGGAGAGGTACATTGTTTGTGAGCACGGAAAATGACCAAAGAGTCGATATTCACTGTAAGTAACTTCCCTAATATATCAATTTCAGAAAGACAGTTTCTTTTTTTAAACCTCTCAGAGTTCCTCGAAAGATGTTTTTCCTTTTAATGTGCCCATAGTTTTCATGTTTTGGGTTGTTCTTTTTCTAGCTTCCCACCTGGCGCCAAGATGCCTTCAAGGTTCCTTGATTGTTTAATTCATAGTTATGCGGGTAAACTATGCAGCTCTTTGCCGCTCTCCTCTTTGTTCGTTGGACATGTTGTCAGTTGATAAACCTGTGGGATTATTGTGTCACCACTAATGGAAGTCTGAGCCCTTCTATTTCTGAGCTGTCAAACCTCAAGGGGTGGTGAAGGGGGCATTTCTATGACTCTATCCCACCAATGAAGAAGCAGTGCAAACTGAATGCCGCAGTCAGCTCATTTAATAGAACCCAGTCCAGAGAAGGCTTTTGAACTCTCTAGTTTGTAAATTCCAAACCAGTGTTTGCAATTCTTTACAATAGATCACCTTTTTTCTGAGGTTGTGCACAGATTCATGTCACCCCAGGTGAAGGGTCCTTTTGACGCCCCCTTCCCTGGCATTGGGTACACATTTGAGGATTTGGGGGCCACAATGGCGCCCTCTGGTGCCCCTCTGATGTTGACAGGAGAGGAATCTGCTTAGAATGTTCTTATTGTAACAACAGTCCAGCCCTTTTTCTTTGCTGTGGGGCCTTCTCCGCCTCATGATAAAAACAAATTGTTCTCTTTTGAAAGTCTTTTTTTCCACCGCTCTCTGGTCTAAATTATTTAAATGGAGTGTTGTCCCTTTGATGAAAAAGCTGCAAATGAATTATATTTCGCTACGTTTTAAATCATTTGTTTGATTCCGCATGAGTAATCTTTTGCCACTACTACAGCGCAACTAAACCTATTCTTATATTGCTCTCCTCCCCGGAGATTTTTGGAAAGACAAACGTTTTGACTGCAAGTACTGCACAGGTGCACCTGTCCTCTCGATAGACTGAGGACGAGGATTTAAAAGTTGTGTTGCTTGAACCAGGGTGATGAGTCCACCTTTTTGATGCTCTGCGGCCATTGAAAGTGATCTTCGGGTTCGTGCGGGAATCTAGGCAGTGACCTTGGATCTAGAGTATGGGGGATTCATGTTGCAGGCATTGAGTTCTGTTTGTAGTATCTTGAACCGATTCTGCTCTCTTCTTAAATCAATCTGATTTGCTATGTTTGAAGTAGACCTGATGATCCAAGGACGCTACCAGGGGGAATACTGCTTCAGCAGACGGCGGATTCGCGAGGGATTACCTTATCTGCCCTTGCCCAGAGGAGCCAGCAGGCAAAGCCTGCCCTTAAAGGGCGATCTTTAAGGGCTTTTGTCATCCCGGTCTGGGCCTCAGCACTAATGCATTAGAAGACCCATGCATCCGGATCCAGACAACATCCAGAAGGCCTGTGCTCCACTCACCATTACACCAACCAAACTCTGCTCCATTTGAATATGACCGCCGCGGCCTCCTCCACGTTGCCAAGGACGCTACCATGGGAAATCTTATGTGCCCTAGCCCAGAGGAGCCCGACAGTGAAGCGGGCCCCCTTGAAGTTCAGCTTTTAAGGGCTTTTGTCATCCTTGTATGGGCCAGGAAGGTCACAAAATGATCAAAGTATCCAGGTATGTGCAGTACCTATCACCCGCATTACAAGACTTAACTTAGCAGAGTACTTGTGTGTAAAATTTGAGCCCTATGTTCCCAACTGCCTATTGTGGTCAGCTTCTGCTGGCTTGCTGTACGTGGCTTCCTTTCGCCGCTCTCGGCTAGGGGGGTCGTGCTTTTCTATCACAGCAGCACAGTTATGGAACAGTCTTCCATCTGCTATGAAACTACTGTCCAATCATCTTGCCTTCCGAAAAGCTTTGAAGACCCATCTCTTCTGAATCACCTGCTATGGCTCTGTTGTGCCTTCGTGTTCTAGTGGCTCTTTACCTTCTCAACGCCAAGATGCCTTTAGGTGACCGTGCGCTTTAGAAATAGCCATAACATAACTTACACTTTGTGACTATCAGCTTCTGCCTAGACAGCCAGTGTATGCATTAATACTCTGTTTACTGTATCTTATAGTCCCTCACCCGCTTCGATGTGGTTCCTCTCCAATGCATGACTTTCCTTGATTGTCATGTTAGCATTATACCCCACTGTCTAGAGCCTCCCTGACTTCATGGCCATGATGCTTTTGATTCAATCCTTGATACCGCTCCATCTGGTAACTTTCAACTCCAGTTTTCATCATACCCCGTCCTTGCTTTACTGGTTTTAATCAATTTGCGATGCAACTTTCAGACTTGACCCATTAACCTCTGTGCTTTAGCTGCATTTTAATTTTTCTGTATCCCACTTACTCTGACCTGTCTGCCCCGTGATGTTGTTAGAACTAAAGTTACCATGATAATACTGCTCCCTTAGCCTGCTGGGTCCTTTACAACAATACTGTACTCCGACCAACTCAGTTAACGGGGCCCGCTCAATCTTTGTCTCTGCATATCTGTTTACCTGATGTAGCCCCCCCCCACCACCACCAGGTGGTGTGACTTTCCCAGATTGTGCACCTACTCTAATGTCTTATGCATTTCTTTACACTGGCAGTTGCCCTCTGTACCGTGAGGCATGGCTCCGCCCAATTATGCTTTAACGATCTACATTATGTTTGCAACCTATGCGTGTTCATGGACTTGTATTATCTCACCTTGCACTTATTGTAACTAGTGCTGATGCTTGAGGGTTTGGTGGTCTGCTGTAAAAATAAAATATTTTTAAAAAATATTGACCGATATGATGGATACCTTATTATTCACAATCTGACAAAGATACCAGTGTGGAATGTTAAGGGATCCCAACAGAGATCCCTTTTTATTTTACACCAAACACAATAACTATACAAACATTACTAACTTTAATATACTTCTAGTCTTTATTTCTCATGGCATGCTCTCCCTGTGAGGGATATGGCCTGTCAGTCCAGCCTCCCTGAGGGGGCTCAAAGATCGACATTTAGGGTGGAATTGTCAGACCAGCCCCTTACTCCCTGTCTGGCTCCAGCCACTGAGGAGAAGGGCCAGAAGATGGCCCAAGAGTGTGGCCTGAACCCATGAGTGGCCTTGGATAGGCTGCTACTTCCCTTTTTTACCTCATCCTGTACAACCCATACCCAACCAACTCTATGTACGTTACTAACAGAATTAAAGGAATACTTAACCCCACACATCAATGATATGATATGATATGGTATTTGTAACGCGCCTATACACAAGTGTTTCAAGGCGCGACGAGGCGGGGGGGGGGAACAAGGGAAAGACAGACAAACGATCCTACTAGGCCAGGTGTCATTCAGATCGCGCAAGTGCCGAGGTAAGGGGAAAAAGGAGAAAGTGCAAGGGGAGGAGGTGGGGGGGAAAGTGCAGTACAAGGTAAGTAGCGTAAAATAAATAATGAATAGAAAGGGCCAGCTGGTGGCAAGTGCGAGGTAAGTGCATAGCAAGTGCTGGGAAGGGGGCTGTAGGGATACAGTGACAGTCCCACGGTGCAGGGGGGGCCAAGGGAGGCAGTGCAGGTGGAGAGTGGCTGGGCCCTGGACCGAGGTCGCTGAGAGTGGCCCAGATGCAGGTTAAGTGCAGAATTCAGTGGGGAGTTAAGCAGGTTTAGCAGGGGAGAGGGAGAGAGAAGGCAGAAGCGAAGAGGAAGGTTTTGAGGTGCTTCCGGAACCGGAGATGGTTCTCCTCAAGTTTCAGGGAGGCAGGAAGGCTGTTCCAGAGGGAGGCCCCTGCTGCGGAGAGAGATCTACCCCCAGCTCGTTGCTTCGAGAAGCGGCTGACCATGAGGGAGTTGGAGACGGATGAGCGAAGTGCTCGTGAAGGAAGATATTTAGGAAGAGAGAGTTGAAGGTATTTAGGCCCCAGGCCCCAGAAGGCCTTGTGGACAATGCAGAGGGTTTTGAACTTAATCCTCGCAGCCACTGGGAGCCAGTGAAGAGATTTCAGTCCAGGAGAGATACGGTCCCTGGGCTTGAGGCCAAGGACAAGTCTCGCAGTTCTGTTCTGGATAAGTTGCAGAGGGCGGAGAGTGGAGGCAGGCAGATTTAGATAGAGGCTGTTACAGTAGTCCAGCCTTGAGAGAACCAGGGCTCGGGAGACAGTGAGCTTCTGGGGGAAGGAGAGGAAGGGAAGAATACCTCTGAGGAGGTGCAGTTGGTAGTGAGACTTCTTAGAGACGTCAGATATATGAGGAGAGAAGGAGAGTGTGGAGTCGAAGATGACCCCGAGGTTTTTAGCCTTGCAGGTAGGGGCAGGAGGGGGGCCAAGGGAGGCCGGCCAGAGAGCTGAAGGGAAGGAGGGAGTGGGTGTGCCGATGAGTAGAATCTCAGTCTTACTGGCGTTAAGGCAGAGGTCATTGGCGGCACACCATTCCTTGATAGCAGACAGACAGTCGGAGATGAGGGAAGGAGAGGAGGAGGCCGAGGGTAGCCTGAAAATGAGCTGGGTATTGTCCGCATAGCACTGGAAGTAGGGGCAGAGAGCGGCGATGCGGTGGGCAAGGAGTGCCAGATACTGGTTGAAAAGCCAGGGAGAGAGGTTGGATCCCTGGGGGACACCACAGGTGGAGAAAAAGATGTCAGAGAGGAAGGAGCCCATTTGGACCTGGGAGGGTCGACCGGAAAGGAAGGAGGTCAGCCATGCCAGAGCCTGACCAGTGATACCCAGGTTATCACGGAGGCGGTTTAGCAGGATGGCATGGTTGACAGTGTCAAAGGCAGAGGAGAGATCGAGCAGAATGAGAACACAGGGAGTGTTGGAATCGAGGTTCAGGAGCAGGTCCTCACGGATGTTCAGGAGAGCAGTTTCCGTGCTTCTGGCCGCTCTGAAGCCGGATTGATGGTCATGAAGATTACCAACAGATTCAGCATGGAGGTTAAGCTGGGAGATGGCCAGTTTCTCCAGGAGCTTGCCCAGGAAGGGAGTAATGGAGATTGGGCGATAGTTAGCGGGGCAGGAGGGGTCGGAAGAGGGTTTCTTGAGGAGGGGGTGCACAAGGGAGTGCTTGAGGGGGGATGGGAAGACTCCAGAGGCGAATGAGTGGTTGCAAAAGTCTGCAAGGGCAGGAGCCAGGGAGTCGATGTGGTCCTTGATGGTTTTGGAGGAACAGGGGTGAACCTGTTTTGACAAGGCTTTCATAGATCGGACTTGTCTGGAAACCTCATCAGCAGAAAAAAGTGGAAAAGCAGAGAAGGGGGGCGGAGGGCGGCTGCAAGAGAGCAAGAGGAAGAGCCGGGAAGAGAGGGAGGGAGGAGAGAGGAGGAGAGCGAGGATAGGATGTCCTGAGTTTTTGAGATGAAGTGCGAGGCCAGTGCAGTGCAGAGGGCCTGGGAGGGGACCGGAGAGGTAGAGACTGCAGCAGGGT
Source organism: Ambystoma mexicanum (assembly GCF_040938575.1). Classification (NCBI taxonomy): domain Eukaryota; kingdom Metazoa; phylum Chordata; class Amphibia; order Caudata; family Ambystomatidae; genus Ambystoma; species Ambystoma mexicanum. Next base: position 970,689,347 of record NC_090941.1, on the reverse strand, counting down.
TGGCCAGCTCCTTGCAGATTTTAAAGAGTTCGGCCGAGTTGTTAGATGCCTCAGAGATGCGGGCTTGGATAAGGGCTCTCTTCTTGGTGAGAACGGAGAGCTGGTATTGCCTTTGGAGCAGGCGGCAGGCCAGTTTGTCAGAGGATGAACATGAAGCACGCCATTTCCTCTCTGCCACCCTGCACTTGCGTTTTAGGGTGACGAGATCCAAGTCATACCAGGAGTTACATTTGGCTTTGGGCTTCAGGCGGATTCTCATGACGGGGGCAAGGATATCGAGAGTATCAGTTATAGCGGAATAGAGCATGGAGAGGGCTGTGTCAGGGTGGGAGTCAGCCGAGGGGGGAGGAGGGGGCGAGAAGGTAGCGGCGAAAGCCTCAGCTGACACGCGCTTCATGGGTCGGATGACCGAGAAGGTGGGTGGCAGTGAAGAGGGTGGCTTTGCCTGTGGGGTAGGGAGGGAGAGGTGGGAGGATAGGAGAAAGTGATCGCTCCAGGAGAGAGGAGTGGAGAGAGGGAGGGAGAGGGGAAGGTCAGAGGAGATCAGAGCATCAAGAGTGTGCCCTGCAGAGTGGGTAGGCCCAGACGGGAGAATAGAGAGTGAGAGAGAGTTGCAGAGTTCGCGAAAGAGACCAGTGGGGGGACAGGAGGCATCGAGGTGGATGTTGAAGTCACCGAGAAAGAGGAGTTGGGTGGTTGAGGACAGGAGTGAGGAGGAGAGGTCAGCCCACTCAATGGGCTGACCATTATAGAAGCCTAAACATACATAATTACATGCATACATATTTCATATTTAAACTCATTAAACCAACATAAAACACGTATTTACACTGGTGGTTTTGCTGTGAATTCTGCAGTCAGCCACACCTCTCTGGTGATGTGCCAGGTTAAGTGGGCGGAGTCTGCCCCAGGCATTATTCTTCTGTTGGTGGGGACCCTACGCTATGTGGGGCACCACTTCACACATGACCCATGCATCTCTTTTTTTATGCAGTGAGCCCCTGTCCTCCACATCAGGCTGCCACAGCACCATGGACCACGTCATGTTGTTCTTTGGCGTCCCCGTGCCCAGAGAAATATCTCCGCCCGTCCACTACTTGGGACTGTCGTACCCCGTGGCACACACATCTTATTTGTCAGCTCACTGTCATGCCTGTCTGTGTCGTATTCTTTCTACTTGTGGTGTTCTTGTTGACATGGGGATGCTGCTGTCACCGCCATGCTCCGGCGCACAACTGCCGTTGCACGATTACTTTCTTCTCTGGTTATGTGCAGCGCAGGGACGGGGGCCCGCCTATCTTTTCTGAGCCTCTGCGCTCTCTTAACCTGCATGACTGCTCTGGCAGACACAGTCTGGGAGGGTCCATCTTCTACGGGCCTGCTCAGAATGGCCGGGGCCAGACCGTAATGGAACACTGCTGTGGCGCCTGGTCCAGGCTGCACCATGCATGTGGCTTGGTCTGGAAAGCCGTGTTCTTGTGCCCTGTGCCACCCCACAAATGTTTCCAGGTAGCTATCAGAACAACAGGACCCGTGTATGGCCGGGCTACACGGAGCTTGTGTCGGGTGGCACTAGGCATACGCGGTGCAGTTTTGGAAGTGTCGTTAGCTTCAGGGAGACCGCTCGAGGGCCCGGCCGACCCAGGGGTCTGATTGTCACTGCTCACTCTTTGTTCACTTCCCCCCTCCAAAGGTTTGTTACCGGTTTGCTTGGGGACTCCCTGAAAATTCCCTCCCATGCCCATCCCACTCCTGGCTACGGGAGGTATTATCCTTTGCTTTTTTTTCCTGTTCCATCCGGTCCCATGGTGGGCTGGATGGTATAGTCCAGAAACGCACACATAAAGATTTAATACTTTTTTTTCCCCTCCACCCTGGTGTCTGCGTCTTTATTCTTCTCAGGGGACATGCATGTAGCCCACAATAGCCGGGCAAAATATGGGCCAGGGGCTACATTTGTATAACCCAACTCGTTAATGGTCAGATTCTGCATCGTTAATTTTATATGGCTGGGTATGAGGGACAAAGGCATGATTCAGCTACGAGTGTCCTTGTCCACTACATGTGCAACCTGTTTAAACCTGGAGTTAGAGGTGCCTCTTTTTCACTTTCTTTGATGGATGCGAGTATATTTGAACCACCATCCTCTGCACATTATTGGTTATTCTGGGCAGACAGCTTCCATTTTGAAGTTGACAGAAAGGGCTTGAACTCACAGAATGCGAGGGGTACGTTGTTTCTGCATCATGTGAGCTCGGTTTCAAAGGTCTTTTTCAATAGATGTGCCTTGAGTTCTTTATTGAAGAACCACTGTTTTTCTTCTGATCTAAGTTAAGTAGGTAGGTTGTACGTGAACCCCTTAATCTACAGAGTGCACTTGCCCACATGAGGGATGACCACCTCTGTGTGCATTGTACCCACAGCCAAAAATGTTCATCCAGACATACATTTTGTAAGTTTCGGATGTTCACATTTGAAAATAGTTAGGAGTTAATTTATCTTTATTCTTAATTTGATGGCAGCGACCTGGTACGTTTGCACTCAGATGTGGACAGGTCACCACTGCCACATTTTTGTCATTTGCACAGCAGAGTGCAAATGTGCAGTGCGAAAGGTGGCGTGCACAAGTGTATGCCGCCTTTTGCCCTGCACTTTAACACTATGTCGTTCAAAGTGAGGACGTTATTTTTCAATAAATGTGTCTTCTTTTTTTTAAGAAACACTGTTTCTCTTCGGTCCAAGTTAAATTGAAAGGGTGTCCCAGAGGACAGCTCCTGCAGTGTTTAGTGTCCTGATTCCTTGCATCTTTTTCCTGCAACTAGTACCTCAGAGCTGATGGACCTTAGGAGTCTGGCAGGACAGTATTTGTTTTACATTTGTTCTTGGTGTATCCTGGACCCAGTCCCCAGAATACCCAGTTGATGATGCCAAGTGATTTAAAAACAATACACACCGTAGATTGCAACATTTTTCTCTCACACACAATTGATGGGAATATTTGTGAAATTGCCTTCTAATTTTATAAATTATTTAACAGCAATGTGCTGTCTCCTGTGTGTGAAGTGCAGTTTCAAATTCCCCAATTACCATGATATTCCTGGAACAGTCATATAATAAGTTACCATCTCAAAGGTGCAGCTGTTGCCATCATGCGCCAGGTTCCCCTTCAAATTCTTAAAGAATGTGCCATATAAAGCTTCCAATAGGTCAATAAACGTAAGCGTAGTCACACATGAGATAATTAGCAAATTGTGAGTGACATTCCTTTTGGAAGTGTATTCTTTCTGTTTCCCTACAAATATCTTGTGTACAACCTGTGTTGAAGCTCAGTCTGCCAATCTGCGTATAGTTCTTATTTTCTTCTAAATCATGTTTTTGTGATTTCAAGTGATATTTTTGATATAGTGCTTCATGTCAGATTCATCCAGGTTCTATGCTGACTCATCACGTCTGGTGAGTGTCTTAGACTAGGCAGGATTGCCATTAGCCTAAACTATAAGGTAACAATACTTATTCAGACAAATCAGAATAGACTCATAACGGTGAACTTAGACTCCATATTATTAAAGCCAACTTTGGAAGTTCTAGGTTTTCCTTTCATTATGAACATTGCCTTCCAGACTTAGTATGCCAGATACCATGCCCCGGCTCCAGTACTATAATATCTGTCCACTCTTCCACTGCTGACCTTCAGTCCTCTATAGTGTGCCCTATCTTCCACCATATGCTAGTTCCCCTACTGCCTATGCCATAGAGTGTTTGCCCTTTCCCTTAATACCCAGCCCCAACCTTTCCCCCTAGGAAACTAGTTTCACCTTTTTGCCCAATTAGCAGACTAGCGGCATGGAAATGCCTGGAAGAGAGACCTAATCAACGCCTAAACATCTAAAATGTCTTGCTCATAACTGAAACGCCCAACAATTTCACCACCCCACTTTATTTACACCTTCAAGACCCACCATAGAAATAGAGACTCAAAATAGACGGCTGAGGTTGCCCTTGTCCTCTTTTAGTTCAACAAATAATACCCCCACTTCCCCTTGCACCCTCGTATCCCTTTGTGATAAAATGTAGACTGTGTTCCTCCACAGCAATGGAATTGGAATGCCAGAACGCCTCACACAAAAAACTACAACGCCTCCAAAATACCAAAGCAAGACTACTCCTGAGACTAAATAGAAGAGAACACATTACACCGACCTGAGAAGTCTACACTGGCTGCCAGTAAAGAAATGCATTAACTTCAAAGACCTCTGCATTGCCCATAAAAAACTACACGGACAAGGAGCCGAATTCCTCCAAGCTAAAATCACTCTTTACAAACCAGCAAGAGACTTAAAATTGAGCAATGACCTCCAAATAGAAACAAGACATTACGAGAAAAGGGAATCCAGAGGAACTGCCTTCTCCAATCTGATAGCAATCTATGGAATTCGATACTGAAGGAAATGATGACGCCAGACCACCTAACATTCAGGAAACACTAAAAACCTGGCTATTAGTTAAGGGCTTGATCACTGGGGCGCTGCTTATCAGGTCCTGGCTGATGATCATCCTTTACCTTTCTTCTTGGAGGCACCAGATTACGAGTCATCCAGGATGAACCGGGGTCTATGCAGGCAGAAGACCCAGCCCCCTTCCGCCCCAAGCTGATGTTAACCAGGGCAGGATTGGGGACCGGTTCCTGCCACACCACAGGCTGAGCTGCTTCCCGAATTAACGTGGTCCAAAAGCAGCAGAACCACAAGGGTCCCACTGGACTGGGAAGTGCTGTTGATGACGATGGTCTGACAGAGGAGCCACACACTGACAGTCAAGAAAGGCACTGAGAAGAAAAGGAACGGAACCCGAGCAGGAGGAAAAGGAGACCGACATGAACAAATGGGGAGGAAGCAAACAGGGCAGGAAGAAAGAGTTTTCTAGATTACACAAAGCTGAATTGGGACCAGGCTGGCTGACAAGCAAGTAAGGAGAAGGATCCCAAAAACCATGGAGAGACACAGGAGCAGACCTGACCATGCGAGCGATAAGACGCACTGAATTGAGCAATAGGCAGCCTTAAATAGTGCCAGAGTCACCGGCAGCAGTGGTTGCCAGGCGCGGAGTCTGGAAGCAGAGTCTTTGGGGGGCAGTTACTGGCAGCGTGTGTACTTGGAAGCTGCTTGTGGAGGCCAGTCCCCTTTCTTTGACTAACTACAAATACACCAGCAGACCACGGAGTGGGCCGCGGAGTCTGGAAGCAAAGTCTTTGGGTTGCAGTTACTGACAGCGTGCTCTATCAGCATGTGTACTTGGAAGCTGCTTGTGGAGGCCAGTCCCCTTTCTTTGACTATCCACAAATACACCAGCAGACCGTGGAGCGGGCTGCAGAGTCTTTGTGTCGTTGGGCTCTGTGGGCTCCGCGGCGGTATTCTTTGATCCACCTCGCTTTATGCTGTCTGGTGTTTTCCTATTTAGAATGTTCAAGGAGGAGCTCCACGACTCTTCATTCCAGCCCATGCTTCAGCGGTTTACCTGCCCCGAGTGAACGGAAGGATTCCATTGGAAGGAGCCGCGTTTGGATCCCGTACGTTGGATTTTAGCTTAAGATGCCGGTAAGCAAGTTAACAAGTGTGAATTTAAACTTGCTTTGCTGGGAGGCAAACTTTAATCGCAAGCAGAAGACTGCAGGGTATTACCCTTTGATCCCGCTTGCTTTGTATCCTTTGGTTTGTTGGAGAATTTGTTGAAGGACTTTGCATTCCCTCCCTCCGGTGGCCTCAGAACGCTGATTTAACAGCACCTGGAGGCCCCAGGGGTGAATAAAATACCTGGTAAAGAAGGGCGACCAGGGCGGCAAGTTGTCAATTCGTCAGGTCTTTGTTCTGGGATTCTTTCCGCTGGTGGGAAAGTAAGGAAAAAACGGGAGAGCGCCTCCAATTATTGCTAGTGACACTTCCAACAAATAAAAAGAAATAAAGCCTTGTGACACCTTGAAGTTAACGCATGGAAAGTCATCAGAGTTCCCGAGTGGGAGGGTTCATTTCTATCTAAAACAGCATTTAAAGGCACCCGAACGCGTTCAAGGGGGCCAGGAAATACATACACGGGCCCAAATGGATGCAAGAGTTACTGATCATTTTGATGAAGGTAGCGAGGTGGGGGAAGGGTCTCCCCTTGTAGGAAGATCTGTTATAGGAAATGACTATACCCTGACCGCTACGAACATAAAGGGCAAAATCAATCAATGCCGCACTAAGCGGAGAAACAGACGTCTAAATGACCTCCCATTGGATCTGCAGATCTTGCACCAGTTGAGTGCCAATGGTGCTAAAGGTCATAATGGTTCATCAGTTCCATGTTTGGATTTTTGTCAAGGCCTTATACTCTCGCCTATAACGCCGAATAACAGTTTGACCTCGTTTGTTATGCTAAATTCAACAGAAGATCTAAGAAGGGAGCCACAGATGCCAACATCACAGCAACAAAATCCAAACAGGGACATACCTCCGGCCAACTTAGTACCCATACAGACAACACATGCAAGCAAGATGACATTAACAGCATTGAGTTTCGTTTTTGAACTATCTTGAGAAGGTGTATGAGAGCTTAAAAAATGAAGTGCAGACCCATGCAGGAATTTCTTATCGAAATGACAAAAGACATTGAGCAATTCGAGTTTGCGGTTGCCGGCCTAAGTAATGTGATAAATACATCAATCTGTTCCACACTAAAAAAAATCGCAGAACGAATGGCTTCACAGAAGGCCGGGATGCAGGACATGAAAATTCTATTACAAAATATTGAAGCAGAGGGAAAAGAGACCAAACTAATGATCCTTGACTTCATGCAGTCCAAGGAGGAAGAGAAAGAAAAGGGGGTAAACCAATCACTTATGGAAAAATCAGTTCCCCCTTTGCCTGTGGATAATATGCCCCTCTCCCAATCAGTCCTGGAAGAATTCTGTTGTTTGGCCCAAATAGCTGACTCAACCCATGTGAAGAAATTGCCAGACATTGAGGAGATCAGTTCCACAGAGGAACTAGCCGACAAGGTAGAGGGGGATGAATGGTAGTACAGCTCCCAATAATCCTTCCGGAGACGGAAAAGGATTAGAAGAAAGAAAGAAAGAGAGAAAGAGAGAACGATAGATGTGTCCTCCTCTACGCAGGTTATGAAAACCAAAAACATGAAGGGAAAAAAATGTGAAGTCGCCGACACAAACAGATTCATAAAAGGTTTAAGTCTTCCCCCCCAAAAGCCTCACCTGCCAGCAAGAAGACAGGGACGGATGATTTGCTATTAATTGGCCAGAGTAAGAGTGTCCCAGCCCAAGCAGGAGGAAACGGGAAGATATGCAAGTCAACCGAAATACCAGAGGTAGCGGTAGAGGTTATGAAGGCGACAAAAACCACAATAGGAATTCAAACAGATCCGTTCCTGTGCCGAAAGAGTCAAACCTCACGCTTAAAGTAATGACACACAAGAAATCAATAAAATGGGCCCTGCTTTTTCTTCCAAGAGCAAAACCCAAGAAAAAAAAATTCTTATGCATAAACACACTTTTGATGAATCAACTTGGGCAAAGAAGCGGGAACTTATTAAGCACTTATTAAGCACTTTAACATTATTAAGCACTTAAATAGTACCTACCGGAATTGGTCAAGGTACCAGAAAATAAGCCACTTGCAGAAAGATGGGGAAACTATGTTTAGACTCATAACAAATAATAACTCCCGTAATTTCTAGTCGGTAATACATTCTCAGGATAATGATCAGGGGGAAATACAGGCCAATTGTGTGCCCGAGATAGTCTGGGTTACATATCTAATGGACAAATATCTTAAACCTCAGAGCAATGTAGTATCCAGAATTTCCGGGTCATCTTGTGGCATTGATTTCACAGGAGTAGATATCTACGAATTAATAAGTAAATCATCTGCATCGAGAGCACCAGGGCCTAGTGGATTGGCTTACCAGGTTCTAAAAAGCATTCTCATTATGTGGGCCCAGATCCTGCACACACTCTTTAGGAATGTTATAGAGAGGAGAAACATCCCCTTATCATGGAAATCGGCCATTATTATTCCCATTTTTAAAAATGGAGATCGACAGAATCCAAAAAACTACAGACCCAGAACTTTATTAGATGTGGATCTTTGCCAGTCTAATTCTAAGAAATCTGGAGGACTGGGCGGCAGCCAATAAGATTTTACCAAAACAGACAGGGTTCCGCAGGGGCTATGCCACTTCTCTAAATGGCATAGTATTAGCCACTTTGCTAGATAACAGTGAAAGAAGTAAGTCAACAAGGCTATACTGTGCCTTTATTGATCTGGCAAGCACTTTTGACTTAGTACAAAGAGAGCGGTTGTGGTCTAAGCTTATATGCAGGTGAGCATAGATCTCGTTTATAAACATCTTGGTCTCTCTACATGAAAACAACTCTGTGAGAGTACGACTAAATAAGGAAGGTCACTTGTCAGACCACATTTCTGTGGGGAGGGGAGTGAGGCAGGGATGCATGATTGCTCCTTTTCTCTTTAACTTCTATATGGCAGATTTTGGGCAGGAAGTCAATATGATAGGTCTGGGTAGTGCCAAACCTGGAGTAAGACCTATAAAATGGCTGATGTATGCAGATGACATTGTCCTTATGGACACAACACCGGCCTACAAGGATTGTTAAATGCTCTTGATGATTGTATGAGGAAGAATGACCTAAAGGTGAACCCGGGAAAATCAGAAATTGTAATCTTCGGTGAAAAGAGAGTGGGGGAAGGAATATTCCAGTGGAAGGTGGGGGGAATCCCGATTTTGGTGGTGGAAGAGATTGTATACCTAGGATACACATTGTATGCTACCCCTAGGAATAAATCGACCTGGTTGGAGTTTATAGCAAAGGCAACTCAGTTAACATCCCAATTACAGAGAATAATCACCCAACTGTGTGGCTTTTCACTGTTGCCAGCTGTGAAATTCTACACGGCAAAAATTGTTCCATTCCTTGCATATGGGATAGAGGCTAGACCCATAGCCTGGGCCTTTGACTGGCAGATAATCAAAGGGCAGATATGGAGAAAAGCCTTAGGGCTACCAAAATGTTTCCTGATAGCAGGTTTAAGATTTGAGTTAAGCCTCAGATCCTTGAAGTCCCAAATGGATTGGAAGTTACTCTCATTTTATAGATCGATTATCGATCCATAGAAGAATTCATTATATGAGGAGTTAAGAGGCCACCTCCAATCGGGTCACACGGGGGTGCTACAGGATCTGAGGAGGTTAGCGGGTGAGATACTTAGCACTTGTGGTAGTAATGAAGAGAGAGGGTTAGCAAATTCAATGAAGACTAAAGAAGACCTAATAAAAATGGATTGGATTAGAACGATTAGCCAAATGAGGTCTTCACCTATTACAGCTTCCCTCTCTAAGTGCGATAAGAAACTGGGTTCTCTCCCAAGATACCTTGTAAAATTCCCTGTTAAAAAGGTGAGGCGGAACTTCCTTAGAATGAGATTAAATCTGACTCATACTGGGTCCGTTTTGACTCGGTGGGCCGGGTGGAGGAAACCTCAGCATTATGCCCAGGTTGTAAAGATCCTAAAACTCAGACTATTGAGAATTTTTTGAGGTTTTGTGATGGAACAAGGGCGGCCGGCCACAGAGAAATATCTGGGGTCTGTATTTGTGACATCAGACCGGCTCTTGTCTGAAATGTTTTGGGAAAAAATGACAGCGGGACATGAAACTGCCTTAACAATCAATGTGATTAGAGTATTTCAATATACTGGTTTTATTTCTCCTAAATAAGGCTAATTGAATTAGATAGATGGATTTGAAAGAATTTAGATAGGGAAGTTGCATATTTCAATTACATGTGTCATTATTTTTATATTTGTTGATTTGAAATTTGATGTATATAACTTTGCTTATTTTTATTTTGTTTTTTGTCTATATTCATTGGTGTATGAACTATTTTGTGAAAATATCGCAAATAAAAAAAAAAGGAAAAAAATTTGCCAGGCAACCAAGACGCTGCAGGCTGGGAAAGTGGTCAAGTAACCGGAGCCTTGAAGGCCTTGTCATGACATAGCCACGATGCGGCCCAGACCCCGGAAACACCTGACAGGACGATGGAACACTCGCAAAGGCAACAAAGCGCCCCCAGAAGCCATGCCCCCACCCGCACCACCTGGGATACAATCACCAAGAGCTGACGGGTATGTGGTGCGGGCGGCCGTCATAGCGCAATGTAACACTATTCAACTCACTGAGATAAACATAGACACACACCCCTACAAACCCTACTCCCGACCAAAGCTAACATGGGACAATACAGAATGGAAAAACTGACAATACTATTCAACACCCAGAAACCATTAGAAGCCAACTAACCAACACCCTTTCTCTATTCCACCCTCCCACAACTCTGACGTAGCACACATGCCCAGAGACCTAGTGAAACAACCCACTAAAACACAGGCCTCTCTCTAATCCTGCTTCAAACCAAATATCTGCAGACAACAAACAATTCTGACACTGGATGCCGACCTTTCTGACAAAACAAGCCCAGTGTACATAACAAACCACCCTGAAAAAGCTCACACGCACAGATGCCAGTTTCTCCAAGCATCAACCGATGAGCACAACCTCTATCCTATCTCTCTCATTAACCAACCCAACCCACTTTCCTTAAATATAACATAACAGTTGTATTGGTTTTTTGTCCCACAGGTTCCATCAGCGTCTTCCTAGAGTACTGACTAGAGTTGATCTCTATTGCCTAGACATTACACATTAACTTGTACTGGGTGATTTCAATCTGTGATTCAACAACACAGCCAACACTTTTGCAAGTGATACAAGTAATCTCATAACAAATATCTCCAACTTGGGCACATTTCTGACATGCAGGCTTTCCCTATGTCACATGTGAGTGCTTAATGTGTAAGCTATCCAGAAGGACAACACTATTAATGGGCATATTTGTCCCTAGTGAGCCAAATGAAGAAACATTTGGCCTTATTGCCCACAGACCTGTTGGCTTTTTGCATGTATGTGCCAATTTCATAGTCTCTATCTTACTTTTTACGTTTCTGTATGTTTACACTGCCATAAAACGATTTGTAGCAGTCCTATGTAGTAGGTTGCCATCACTATATGGCATTGAGAGCAAACGCATGAGGGGCAGGGAGTAGTGAGGATAAGCGCGGCAAAAAGGGAGGAAATTAGTGGTTCTTGCTATGACAAATCAACTTCCAGCGCGCCAGTGGTCCTGGGGTGAATATTGGTTTCTAAACCATCAATCAGCCCCACACCTCTAGCACACCCGAAGGGATCTGAACACATTGGAAACACAACCAAATTACAAACCTCCTTGTCCAATTTTGGTAACGTGGACAGAACTGCAGGCTTATCTCTGCAAGGTTGTGGATTGTTGGTTATTGCAACACAGCGAAAATACAATTCTTGCCCAATGATAAAAGGGACTGTCCAGTCAAGGTTGTATATAAATATCTACTTTATTAGCACAACAGGTCCTGGCCTTCCTTCACTGACGGAAAATGTAAGGCAGACTGTACCTTCAGCCATGGTCCAATGCTGAGTTCTTCTTCCTGCTGCTTGCTAAGACTTCAGATGAGCTGCCAAAAACAGGGGCTCAGCCGTTTTTTTTTTGTTTTGTTTTTTTTGTAACATTTCGTTTATAACCAACTTTTATTACAAAACGTCTCCATGACTCTTTGCCCTTTCCACAAAACAAAGATATTTCATTCATTATGCACTAAAAATGTTTACCTCCGTTAGGAACAAAAGAAAGAAGAAACTGTTTACACCACTTTCAAAATGTTGTCCATGTAATCGATTACTGCACATGTTAATTTAAAATGATTGCCTGCGAGCATCATAAACCACCACTCCTCCAGATTTTCATTTAGGGTGGCAAATTTCTTCAAGTGCGTTAGTCGTTGCGGAATTAACTCCAGACATTCAATAACTAAGTGCTTTGATTCAAGCGCACGGTTACAGAATCTACATGGGTTATTCGAGACATCTTTGTCGTACGTCAGCAGCAGCATATCCTTGGTTTTGTATAGATTTAAACCAAACCTCAAAAACCGGTCTCTATGGTATCAAGATGGAAATTTTGTTAGATAATTCGGCGTCTGATCAATACCGTGAGAGGCTGGACCATTATTCCGTTTCTCAGTGTTTATTATGCAGTTCCACCGCCTTCATTTTTTGCTGCTTGAGGATTTGACCGAACTTCTTCCATTGTAATGTCAGCTTCATTTAGGATTTTTTAAATGTTCTCTTCCCAAATTGTCAACAATCCATTATTAGATGCCTTGTTTTTTTTTTACCCTGGATGCCATACGGTAAACGAGTAGGGGGTCAGTAGCGTTTTGCACAGGGCGGCCACAGATTTCCATAACACAGTACCATGTAGTGATTCAATGCATAGTTCGTAGCGAATCGCAGTCATTGAGACATTCAAAGGAAGTTTAAGCACTTTCCGCCAGAATCGACCTTCCAGTTGGCACCACACCCCGTCACTAATGTCCCAACCAGCTTCACTTCTGAACGTAATGGTTGGTACCACTTTTTACAGATAAAACCATAATATGGGTTTTAACATACATTTTCCATAGGCGGAGTGCAGTTTTGCTCCTTGTAAGGATAGCGGTCGCATCCGAGTTAATTAGTCTTGCACCCAACTCCATTCTCGGATCGACTTATTAAACAGTCTCCCAAATAGCATATACAATCGGTGGGCTCAAGGTCTTCCCCTGCTACTGTCCATTTAAAGTTCTTGTCACGTTTTTTCTCTTTTTGGACCGATCGTCACAATTTTAGATTTTTAGATTTTTTAACATTTATTTTGAGATAATTTCGCTGAAGATATATTTGAAGATTTGAGAGGAGTCTCTGCAGTCCAATTTGAGTTGAGTCCATTAACACGATGCCATCGGCATAGATGACCCAGCTGATTTGTTGGCCATGCATTCGTGGGGGAAAAGAGTTTGTTTATTTCAGGGCTGTTGGTAAGTCGGCAATGAATAGTTAGAAAAGCAGTGCCGCTAAAGGACAGCCTTGCTTTACCCCTTTTTTTTGGGGGGGGGGATTTCAACAGTCCGATCACCTTGTGCATTGAATCGGACTCTTGATTGTGGTATTTGTGTGCAGGGCCATCAGTGGATTGAGCAACTCGTTTTGACATGAACACTTTTGTATTTGTTTGCACAGCAGTTGTCCATTTATGCTATCGAATGCTTGTCTTGGATCTATAAAGGCGAGGAATAGCTTTTTCCCCATCTTTTACTGCTTCCAATTTCAATATATAGAGTAAAAGTAGGTTTAGTTCAGTGACTACGCCTTTTGTAAATCCAGTTTGTAGTTCATCTTGGATCTTTGCATCAGAAGCCCATTGTGTATGTTTTTTTTTAATGAATGCCGCAAATATCTTCCCAATTGTATCAAGTAGGGCAATCGGGTGATAGTTTGTTGGGTCGTCCCGATTGCCCTTTTTAAAGATTGGTACTATCACTGCAGTACACCATGAATTGGGAGTTCCTTTGTTGCTGTAATTCTTTGAAATAGTGCCTGTATGAAAGGAGCCCACTGAGTTTTGTTCAGTTTTAACATAACGTTTGTTATGCCACCAGGGCTAGCTGCTCTTGAGTTTTTTAGTTTTTGAATTGCGGCTAGTATGTCATCAGTTGATTCACAGACAATTCCCCTCGGGGGATTTCTACTTGAGCATCTTACTGGTTCAACTGCATCAGCATTAAATACTTCAGAGAATTGGGCTATCCATTCACTTGCATTTACACCATTAAACATTAGTCCAATTTGATTTACTGCGCCTTCATTTATTATTGCCAAATGTGCCTGCTCTTATTTTTTGCAATCAAACGCAGAATGTGTTCAGCTCTTTCTAGGTCACGTATTTGAGAAAATGATTTCAGCCAATTTTGATATTGCTGACGCCTTTTCTTAGCAGCGTCGCATTGGTTGGCCGAACAGGATTGTTTCAACTGTTTTATGTCTTCATGAAGGATCTTTTTGCTTCATTCACCTTTACACTGAAAGGGTACTTGTTTGTTTGGACATCTCTCTTGCATCCACTCTGCCTGATTTTCAATTGTACTAGCAGCAGTGCATAATTTACTTGTGTAGCAAGTCCTCCGTTCATGAACAAGTTTGAGGTAAGTGTTACAATTTGGTTGCAGCTGATCCACAATCTATTTGCCCCATGGTTAATATCTAAGTTCACTGTATATCTGGCTGAAGATTCGCCAGTTTTCATTTGCCAAGTTAATTTTAACACATCGTGATAACTGTTGATTGTTTTTATTGTTGTTATTCGGACTATTCTGCTTATCAGATTCCTTGACGACCAGATATAATCCAGAGTTTTATGGCTTTGGTTCTAATCCCAAGTATGGGCAGCTGGGCTATCTCCCCTGGTGAAACCATTTAGCATTGAACAGTTTCTACTTGTCAATTTGGATTTCCACCATTGTCCTCGATCGGATTTTTGAACTGGCTGATTTTTGTCGACCCTTCTCAACTTCCTATTTTCATCGAACCAAGAGTAATTTAGGTCGCCACAGATGATAATTGAGGGATCTCTAAATTCAATCATGCATTCATCAATTATTGTGGTCACGGATTCTATGAATTTCCCTGTGGAAATCATTACTGGATTCCAGTAGGTATTTATGATTGGTAGCTGCTGACTTGTTAGTGTCTCTCTTTCCTTACATTGTAGAGTAGTTGCTTGCACAAAAAAGTTTGAATTCACAGATTTTACCACTTTCCATCTGTTATTATTCTTAAGCAATGTGACTAGACCAGAGAAAGGCCGACCTGTAGGATTTTCTCCGGCAGCATTCAAATAAATTGAGTATCCATCTCTGGTTGGTAGGTCACAGAGCCATGTTTCTTGCAGGCAAATTTCAAAGTTGTTGTCAATTGTGTGGCAGGCTTCCTGAAACAAATGCATAAACACTCTAGTGTTTCAGGATATCAAGGAGCAGGTCAGGTCTTCATTGTTGGTATTTAGATAATGGTGATTTTCATGCTGGTGCAACACAGATGTTTTTTGGCATATCCGACTTTTGCTCTACGCCTGTTGAGACTGAGGATTTGGTTTTTATGTGAGAATTTTTCTCCTTTACTCGTTTGATTATCTGAGTCTTGTTGAGGGCTCTCCAAACTTATAACTTTGTCGGCGTGTGATGATAATTCAAACCCAAAGAATAAGAATTCATTCATCCTTTGCATCTGTTAGGGATTTTACAATACATTTACATATAATGTATAAAATCACCCAATCAGAGCGACTTTCAGATGCATATTCCACTATCGCAATGTCCCCAGATCTAATTATGCACAGCGATGGGATAAAATGGAACAATTTTATTGTATTACTCCTATTCAGGTTTACTTTGTTCTTTTCTCGTAAGATGTTTTCTAATTGCAGTTTCCACAAGGTGTCTTTTGGCAGTGTGTCCCGACGCCTTCCTATTTTCCTGGGTCGAGCTCCTTGTTTTAGCATTTGGGCTTTAGTGAGCTTTGGATTTAAGTTTAAAATCTGTTTTTTTGCATTATTTTATTTCTCTTTGGCAGGGAAGTTCTTTGTAGCTTTGGGCAGGTTGTGAGTTTTAGAAATCCCATTTCGCTGACTGCTCCGCGTACTGATGTCACCTCCTGAAGCTGTTACTGATCGTGTTTGTTTTTTTCATACTTGAGCAGACTGACGGAGTACTTGAGTCATTACTTGGTCTGACACCTGTAGTGATGACCTCCACTGCATCCTCCTCCTCCTCCTCTACTAAATAGGTGGAAAATTCACCTGGGTCAATTGAAGATAATGGGCTTCATTACAAGTATGGACTGGGATGGTAGCTCAGCAGCAACGTGCTCGCCTTGGAAGCAAGACGACACAAATCAACACAGGTTCAATCCCTGGATATGCGCTTAGAAACCTCTGGGTATTTAAGCGTGTTATAAGTACGCAACTAAGACAAAAAAAGAAACAATTACGCAACTGAAAAAACAAACAATTCCTGTAACAGCGCCTTGATGCCTGTGGGCTGTGCGAGCGCTTCAAAAATGCAAAATAAAAAAAATATGGCGGTAAGGCAACAACGGCGACGGTATCGCTACCGGCAGGAATGCTACTGTACTGCCATAATACAAGTTTTGCATGCTTGCAGGTGCCCTTGCAGCCGCCAGCTCTGACCTGGTGGCCGTACCGGTACCCGCAAGCAGAGTACTTTATTAACGTTATTAACGTTATCATTGCTACCACCCTCCTCCATTTCCACTGAGCCCTATGGGGCTCAAATGGGAATGGGGGTTTACCAGGCCCAGCACCCGTAAAAAACGGTCATTACCGGGTCCGCTGGGCCAGAATAGCCCGGTAATTGCCCATTCGTGGCTGCTGGACCCGGATGCGAGTTTGGAGGTAGCCTTGCTAACCTTGCTTAACAGGCAGGCTGTTAAGGAGATTGACTCCACCGTAGCATTTGTTGTAGCTACCACAGCAGTTTGTTTTTGCCTTCTTTGCATTTCTGTTCGTTGACATTACTGCAGGATTTGAATTAAGGTGTGGTAGTATTTTATCTTGCATGCTTTGTTCCGGCATTGCCCCAACACCGTTTGTCTGGGCAGTTGCTACCTCATTCGATAATGTGGTCTTGTTTACTATTTGGGCATCTCTGTGGTTATTGTCTTCATGCGAATTTTCTTTTGCAGTCTTGGTGCTCTTCTGAGTAACACCGGCCGAGCAAGGCGGATTATTACTATGGCATTTCCCCATACAATACTGGGAACGTTCGTCTCTGCCGATCTTAACGTTATGCCTCATGCGTTTAGTACTGCATCGAACAAATCTGAATTTTCCAAGCATTAATTTCTCGCTAAATCGCTCAATCGAGTTTGCCACTTTAATGAAGTTTCCGCTTCATAATCAAGTCTCTGGTGAAGCTGCGTTGTACATTTTTCTAGATTTTGAAGTTTGGCATTTAGTTCCCAATAAGGACCCTTGATCCTTTAGGGAGTCGTTGAGGGCCTCATATATCTTCATGAACAGGAGTAAGGCTATTGATGTTGCAATAAGGACATTATTATGGATTTGTATGCCCGCTGCTATTGATAGATTTCCTTTTATGTTTGCATCATTCTCAGTTTCCGCTTGCTTCGTCATAGATCGATTGCTAGTTGTTCTACTCCCTAGTGAAACACGTAGTTGTTGATTTTCTAATTAGACGACGTTTGGATCTTGATACATTGTCCCTACTGATTTGTTGTGTCAGGACAATTTTAACAGCAGGCAGCTTTGAGGTTGCAGCTTTAACATACGGTGCACTCGTCATCTTTTTGGGGGATTTTGTGACATCAGTATTCTTCAATTGCTTCTCCTGGTCAGCTGGGTAGCGGTGCACAGATCTCCCTGCGATATTGCTGAACCTCTCAGTATAACTCTTGTTTAGCCAATCACGGATCAATAAGTCCGTTTTTAGCCGCTCTGTTAAATGGGCTTTGCGCGATACCTCGTTATAGGTGGTTGATAAGTTTGGAATTTGTTTCTGTCCGATGTTGTTGGTGTCCTTAAAGGTACTTTTGCAGCGTTAACTCCGATGCTCACACCACAAATCTTTTCACTTGACATTGATTTGTCAGCTTGTCTAACACCCCCTTCAGCATAAGAAGGCTCCAGCAGGCCAGCAAGCCCACGCATCCTCATTGAGCAGTCACCTGGGCTTACTGTTTTGCCCTCCACAGGCTCAAGTCGAGGTGAATTTAGCGATGGGGTCGTTAATGTGCTGTCCCGATGGGTCTGTTTCCGTTTCGGTATAATTTCATTTGGGGGCGCGTAGGAAACAGAAAAACAGCTGGTTTGCATGCCGAGTGATTGGCAGTTATTGTGATGTACGAAACACATTTACTCGGCATGACGCTGGGTTTCTCATAACTGCTGAACCCATATGCATGCAATTTGTATTGGCCGAACCCTTAGCCTCACCAGTAATAAGTTATAGAACACATTTGTCAAATGTTGGCATTAAAAAGCCGTAGGATTTTAATGTGCAGGTATGGTTATGGAATAACAATAATCACATATCATAATAATATCATACTTTTGGGCACCGGGTCCAGAGGTTACCCCCTCTGGCCCGTGCCGCCTTATTGTCCCATGACTTGTAGTGGGCACCGTACAGTGTCCTTCTTCGTTTTTTCTTTGTTCTTCTCCCTTCTTTTGTAGGGTGGGTGGTTTTTGAGGTAAAGAAACAAAGATTGGAGGACGCTGAATGCACAGTGAACCTCCTTTTTGTTTGGGTCCCCGTTCAGGGTCCACAAACAAGTAGTGTTTTCTTAGAGGATGCTGCTCTTATTTATAAGACCCAGGGGAGCCCTGGGTCTTTGATGTGCATAGTGGGGGAGCTGTAGTCCAGCCCCCAAGCCGGTGTAGCCGACTGTCTAGGCCCCCAGGAGGGGGGTGCTGGTCCTTGAGCCTGCGCCCTGCCTGATGGCTACCTTCCTGGTGCTTAGCACCTTGCTGCTTGGTGGAAGGGTGAAGTGATTGTTCACACCTCACCCTTCCCTTGCTTTTGTGTGCAGGAGACTGCGTGTCTCCGTGTCCGTGGGGGGAGAGGAGCCGGCTTGGGGATGGGGGCTGCCCCTCTTCCAGGCCTGGCATATGGTAACATCAGTTACCCTGCCTCGCCTTGGGCGGCACTGCGGCATTGCCCAGAAAGTGATTGAAATTCGAGCTGAAGCTGCATTTCAAGAAAATCAGTGTCTGTTATATCGAACGGAGAGCCAAACATTTCTACATTATTTAGGGCTCCTGTCTCCAGCTCTGGGTTTTCCAGAGCATGATGATCATCAGCAAGTGTTACAGGTGACGTTGAGCAAAGCTTAAATACCATGCTTGAGGAAGACATACTTGCGTCCACTGATACATTCATCCCCACCAATTTAGAAGTAGCCAATGCCGAAAGTGACAAAACCAGTCTTAAGGGCTTTTCATCATTCGCACATGTCATGTCTTTCATGTTGCTCACCTCTAAATTTGCCATTTATGAATGAATGATATATCATATACTAAGGGCGGGAGCTGGCTTCAGGTTGGCACAGTGCATATCAAAGGTTGTTGGGGTTTCCTGCCTCCTTTGTTAACCTCTGCAGCCAGGCCCCATGTTGCCCTGTTTGTAGTCTACTCTATCAGGATGCTAATTATATTAATCACTGCCACCATTCTGCAGCACTCAACAAAAGGACAGGGCAGATCCATGGAGTCTTTGATAGTTAATTAGGCTAGCCATGGCAGAGGCAAGGTTTTGCCCTGCCGCTTCTGGGATGGCATGGTGTAATCCTATCTGTATGCAGATGTATGTATATACCCAGAGAGGGAGAGCAGTGCAGTGAACAGGAGGTATGGGCCAGGTGGACAAAAATGACCTCTAAAACATTTTTGGCACTGGTTCGGGAGATATACAAAAACTCCTTTGTCAGTAACATGATCCTGTAGAAACCATGTAAACATGTTTTACGATATCCAGTTACTGACGTATAGGTTTTTTTAAAAATAATTTTTATTTTTATTCAGAGAGTTACAACAGTACTAAGCTGGTTGGCAGTTGGCGAAGCACATCGATCACAACAACATAGATAGACATTAACAGTATAGGTTGCAGATTTTCACATTGCATAGCAGTACTAGAGTGGCGACGTCGGATTATCTTCTCCATCAGATATCATATTACACAAATATAGCCTGAACAGTGCCCATATATCTTTGGGACGGCATCTCGATGGCAATGTTATAATAAATTGTTCCTCCAGTTCGTTAATCATTGACAAGTCTTTCAAGAAGTCCAGCCGCTTTGGAGTATGTATTGATTTCCAACATTTCAGTATATTACGGTTTGCAACCACACATGACAATTTAAATAGTCGTCTAGTGGTGGTAGCGGTTTTACCGATATCCCCAAAGAGATATTTCAGTGGGGAAGGTGTGGCAGGTATCGCCGTGATATCTTCCAGGATCTCCGCCACCTCCCCCCAGAATGCAGTGACCGGTGGACAGACCCAGTACATATGAAAAGAGTCTGCGTCAGCGGCATCGCATTTAGGGCATTTTCCTGTGTGACCTTGTACAAATTTAGCCAACTTAGCTGGGGTATAGTGTAGCTTGTTAAGAACCTTAAACTGAATGAGCCGAAGCCCTGAGTTCATGGATACATGTTTGGTCAGCTGGCAATATCTCAACCACGTGTCTTCATCTAGTTCCACCCCCAGGTCTCGTTCCCAGTTCCCTTTAATATCATTGCTTGACTTGGAGTGTGTTTGGACTAGACTGTAGAGCGCAGACAGACTTTTACTATGACCACCCGGTTCCGTCATGGCTGCAATACATTCATGTGTGACCGGTTCCTCTGGGAACGAGGGCCATTTAGCGGCAAAGGCAGCCCTCATTCTATGTAACTGAAATCGCTTAAGGTGATCTCCACCCATCGGTCCAATAAAATCGTCAAGAGCACAGTATTTCCCTTCCGGAAACATATCGCGCATTCGAAATTGCTTTTGTGGGTCCCAAGCACCCTGGAGGGCCCTATCAAACGTGGGGCTTATGCCTGGGAAGTTCCATAGTGGCACTTCTGGATCATACGGGGTTGTAAGGGCGAGCCTATTATATATCATAGACCATGCGCGTACAGTGGCGTTGACAGGGTCGTATTTGCATGGCTCTTTTCGTTTAAGATCGAACAAGACTGCTCGTAGTTCTATAGGGGAAGCCGCAAATCTTTCCAGGGGGATGTGTGGAGCAGTGTCTTCCGGGTCAAACCAGTGTCTTGCAAAGTGTGCCTGAGATGTTAAGTAATAGAGTTCGAAGTCTAGGGCTGCAATCCCACCCTTTTCAAAAGGTTCTGTCATTTTGGACCATTTCAAACTAGGCGTCTTCCCTCCCCATACAAAAGTGGTGGTTAGAGTGTTGAGTTTATTAAAGAAGGCTCTGCCCGGCCAGATCGGTATATTGCAAAAGAAATATAGGAGTTTGGGTAACACCGTCATCTTAAGTAAGGATATTCGCCCATATAGGGATAAGGGGAGCCTATTCCAGGATTGTAGTTTAGCTGTAAGGGATTGTAAAAGTTCACCGTGATTGTCAGTGTGCTCCAGTCTTTTGAGACCATGATCCCCAAATAGCGGATATGTATAGGTGACCATTTAAATCCTTGTGTATCTGACATTTCTCTAGTACTGGGCGTGAGCGGGAACAGTTCCGACTTGGATACGTTGATCTTGTATTCCGAGTATTCAGAGAACGTCTCAACCTCCAACATGATTGGCCTTAGGTTTATTTCCGGGTTCCTAATGTATAATAGGGTATCGTCCGCATATAGGGAGATGATCTGCGGCTTCCCCGTCATGCAAAGGCCTCTACATGCATGGTTTTGTCGGACATATTCAGCCATGGGTTCTATGGTAAGCGCAAACAGGATTGGGGAAAAGGGGCAGCCCTGCCTCGTGCCTCTACCCAGACGAAACAGGGGCGACATGGTTTGATTAGTTAGTATTTTCGCTCCCGGGGAGGTGTACAGTAGCTTAACACAGTTGACAAAGTAGCTTCCCAACCCAAATCTCTCAAGGACCTGAAACAGATAGACCCAGGAGACGGAATCAAACGCCTTCTCGGCGTCAAGGGAGGACGCCACAGCGTCTGCCGCCGGATCTATATGTGTCATAACTCCGAAGAGTCTGCGCAGATTGAGAGCAGTAGACCTCATTGGTACAAAGCCCGCCTGGCCGGGATCCACCAGTATGGGCATATAGGGCAGCAGCCTGGTGGCCAGAATTTTGGCGAAAATCTTCGCATCTGTGTTAATGAGCGAAAGGGGTCTATATGACCCCATGTCATGAGGGGGGTCTACGAGGTTTAATCAGAACAGTTATGACTGCCTCTCGCATGGTGTCTGGTAGTATACCACATTCCATTGCTTCTTCCCAAACTGTCAGTAAAAGAGGGGCGAGTACGTCGTGATATTCTTTGTAGATTTCGGCGCCGAGTCCGTCAGGAACAGGGGCCTTATCAGAGGTTAATGCTTTTATTGCCTCCGTAATTTCATTTAGTGTTATGGGGTTATCCAATAACATGCGCGTATCAGAGGTCAAGGTCGGGAGATCAATAACATGCAAATAACTTGCTATTTCTTCTTTAGTTTTGGTGTCTCTATTAGAGTATAATGTTTTGTAGAATGCAGCAAACATGTCATTGATTTCTTGTTCACCATTTACTATGTCCCCACTAGGCGCCTGGATGGCTGTTATAGGGGGGTGACCATGCTCGGTTTTGAGCGTCTGGGCCAGGAGTTTCCCTGCTTTATTACTTTCCCCGTATCTACGAGCTCGGATCGGGGCAGCCATATACTGTACTTCCCTTGCAGCAAGTTTATTAAAGTCTGCCAATGTTGTGTGGATATCTAGAAGGGCCTCCTTACTGTGTGTACAGGTGTATTCAAACTCCAGGAGCTCGAGTTTGGCTTCTGTGGTGTCCAGCTCTTGTCTAACTGTTTTAAGTAAACCTGTGGTTTTAGCCATGATTGCACCCCGGGCCCAAACCTTAACTGTTTCCCATAACGTGGCGCGCCGTTTTACCGACCCCTCGTTCAGTTGAACAAATTCCTCTATTTCAATACGCAATGATTCGCAGACATTCGGGTCTCTAAGTAGGGCAGGGGGCATTCTCCAGCGTCTGGCCTTGGGGACAGCCTCATCAACCCTCAGAGTAAGTGACACAGGGGAGTGATCTGAGAGGGTGTGGGGATACATTTCACAATGCTGGACCATATTCACAAGTGTAGAGCTCATTAACCAGTAATCAATTCGAGACTCCGAGTCATGCACTGATGAATAGAATGTGAAGCGCTGCTCTAGGGGGTGTAATTCTCGCCAGATGTCTACTATAGTCATTTGTTGCATTATTTGTTGTATGGCTAATGCGGCTCGGGTTAAGGGTCTGTATGTCGTTGTAGACCTGTCAAGAGATGTGTCAAGGATTGTATTGAAATCTCCCCCCCAGACCACCGCACTATCTCCAGCTTCAATCAATATATTATATATGGCATTATAGAATTCAGGGTCGTCAATATTGAGGCCGTACGTTTTTACCAAGACCATATTTCGCCCTGCCAACTCTCCCCATACCAACACATATCTTCCCTGTTGATCGATCTTAACGTCATGAGTGCGGAAGTCCAGTTTCGGGTGTATTAGGGTGAGGACTAGATTGTGAGGAGTATTCGGTGTAATATCTCTTAGGGCCCCACCGAGACAGGAAATTGGAGCAAACCTGCCCTAGTGCGTGCGTCTATTGCAACAGTATAATCTGGGGGCTATGTCTGGTAACATATGCTGCGATTTTTCTAGATTTAATTGGGTTGTTCAAGCCTCGTATGTTCCATGAAAGGAGTTTAACACTTACATCTTTGTCACTCAGTACCATAGTATAATGTCAATGTCAATGAGTGAAGTAGTTCGCCCGTGCCACACACCATAACTGTCGTACCTGCTGCAACCTGACTCTGCATTTTAAAACATTTGCCAACTGTGGCAACAACTTGTGCCCTTCTCAAACCCCCACCCTCCCCATCAACCCCAACCCGATGATGTATCCCTTCCCCGATAACCTGTGGAACGTTCCTGAGGGTAGCTGGTCGCAGTCGCCAGGCCTCCATCAGTAGAGGCTCAGAATCCCAACTTTTCCAACACAATAACAACTGGGGCCGTTATACCCAAGAGGGTCAGCCACATAACTTGAACAGGATGTTTCCATAGTCTCAATTCAGTCTGCTGAGTCCGGGATGTCATCCCCCCGTCGCAGGGCCCTATTTCGGTCTCGTGAATAATCCTCCGGAGGCATGGGGATGGACGACTCAATATACGAAATGGCATCGATCTACGTTGCATCTGGACGCTTGTCGAAAAATCAGGATATATGTGGACTTTGTTGCCTTCGTACTGCAGAGAGCCCTTTTCCCTGGACAGCCTGAGCACCGTGTCTCTATAATTGAGGAGACGGGCAATGATCGTGCGCGGTGGTGCCCCAGGCTTGGGCGGTGGCGCAAGTGTACGGTGAGCCCTCTCAACCAGAAAGTGGTCAGAGAAGGATTCCGTTCCAAGAAGGGTTTTCAACAGGGCCTCTACCTGTCTCTCCATCGGGCCCTTGCAGAAGGATTCTGGAACGCCGACAACACGGATATTGTTTCTCCTGGATCTAGAATCAAGGTCCTCGCATTTTGCTTGAGTGTTGCGTAGTTCACCTTTAAGCTGTGCTATGTCACGGCCATGCTGTGTTATCGCATCCTCGTTAGTACTGATTCTGCTTTCGGCCTCTGTAATGCGAGAGCTTTCCTTGTCCACTCTAGCCTTGAGGGAGCTGATGTTCGAAACAATATCGTCCAGCTTGACATTCACAGCTAGGAAGCTGTTCTGCACCATGGTCACAAGACGGTCTTCTCTGGCGTCTTGCCCCGTCTCAGCAAGTGTGTCATTTTCCATGGTTGTGGCTGCCGGTGTCCCCTGGGGTTGGGAGCTGGCAAAGGAGTCCATCGGGCCAGTTTTTTTCCCTCCTGCGCTTTTCTTGTCGTATCGGCCCATGAGCCGTCTTTGCAGAACAAGGCCCGATGACATGAGTCAGGCCAGACTCTCACGATGGTATAGTATCGTTCGTGCAGTTGGTTCTGTTATAGTATACGATGAGTGCCGGTATATCGACTCACAAAACCCAAAGGAGTCGTCGTTGCATGGGTTCTGATCTAGCATGCGGTAATGTTCCCTTGTATCCTGCCTGATAATGTAGGTTGAAGGTGAATCCCAGGCAGGGGTTATGCCCGTTATAGGAGCTGCCAACCAAAGTATCTTGGTGGGTCTGGGGCTGAGCTGGGGCGCGGCAGCAGCGCCTCTGATCACACCTGTTCTTATATATGGAGGACTACCACCACTCACGCAAGCCTCTCCACGACCCACCAACGGATTGCTGATAGTGTGGCGGGTCACCTTTAGCGCTCATCCATGACAACCGATGTCCAGCCACTTGTGGCGCAGTTAGGGAGACAAATTGCCGCGGATCACATACTTCTCCCGATGGTGCAGATCTGCTAAATGATCAGTAGAGATGTACAGGCCTCCTCCCAGCAACAAGACAAAACAAGGGGCAGCACCCACAAGTTAACAGCACAGAGGTTTTGCCGGTATAATATAGCGCAAGGTCCCCTCTACGGATGTATAGTGCTCTCCCACGTCAATCGGCGTATCCGATTGACGGATAGAAGGATATTAACGCTGTATATACGCTCCGATGTAGCTGGGTCCATGCACTTTCAAGCCCCTCACCTGCTTTCGTAGCGTCAGTCGGAACCCGATCGGCGGCAGACCCACAGAGCTAGCTGGGACCCTGCGTGGGAGACCGCGCGTCGACCCAGCAGCTGTTCGGGAGGTGGGCAGTAGCAGCAGCCAATCTTCGTCTTGCAGGGACCTCGGCACCAACATACACGGTAGGCCCGCAGGCCTGCATACCAAGGAAGCGCCGCCGGGGATCAGCCGCCAGGATCAGCGCCCCTCCCCCACACGGCCCTCCGGCATCCGCAGAGCCTCGGTCTGGCGTGTGACTCTTCCGGTTCTCAGGGGCAGCTTGTATTCAGCCGAGCGGGCCGCCCCGCAAAACGAAGCTCCGAACTCAGCCGCGCCTCCGCGGTTTCACACAGGATTTGCACACAACGTGCAGTAGGGATGCCGGCATCAGCAGACGTAGTCGTATCCTATCTTCACGGCCCCAAACAGGATTAATTTATGTTAAGGATGTTCTCGGGATCGGAGCACTCCAATCAGGCGGCCATTTTAGTTGCGCGCAACAGCGCCCCCCTCTGACTTATAGGTTTATGTTTAACAATAGGGTAATGCATACCAGAGCCACATTTCTTCAAATTACATTACTGAACAATACTGCCAACTTCTTTGGTTTATTTTGGGTTCCATTGTATTACTTCAGATTACTTATTTTAAATAAGTTATTTCGCTGTATCGTCTGTGCTTGAATCGGTTTATCAGAACAAATGTCTGTAAAGAACAAAGAATACATGCCTGTGCCATACTTTACTAAACAGACAAACATCTTGTGCAAATATGTCCACCCAGGCATGTGTAGCGGGATACTGGATTGCTTAGAAATGAGGTCCTCTGACTTGTCAAAAAGTTAGTATTATTTGCATTACCTTTTAGGACTGCTGGCTCTTTCAAAATCACCAGAACTGGTCATGAGTTAACAAGAGAGGGTTAAATATCTAGATAAACCCAGACCTAAATGACTGTTATAAATGTATTTAGAATGACTGAAAACATGGAATCTGTTATTTGACTGGCATTGGTGTAAAATCATCCCCATTTTTTTAAAATTGTATTTTGGTTTGAAGATCATACTTTTCATATACAAAGAAAAACAATTAAAACATTCGATATCACATACAAAATCATAATAAGAAGGAAAAATCTATACAATCAAATAGAATAAGACTTAAGACAAATATACAAATGTAAGGGGAAAAAAAACAAGAAAAAAGTGGACTAAAACATTCCTTATCACACACTTCCATGTTCTCTTTTTAATCATCCCCAATTCATACAATAGGTTTTGGCTATGTAGGTGTTTCTGATGAGAACTTCCACACGCAAAGACATTTTTTTTAACTTAATGTTAAGCAATTAAACACAAATATATTTAACTTGGTTGCCCCACCAGTATACCAGTTGTGCATTTTGGGAACGACTTTTTTCTTTGCTTTATCAGATTTCAATTATTCTCCTAGTGCTGCTCACTTGCATGTGCATTTTGTCTGTGGGTATTTTGGAACAGGCTATAATGTGATTGCCAGGCAAAATGTCAAGTTAAATCCAACGTCAACTAATTTTACAGTACAGTAGTGTTTGGAGCGTTCATCCTCTAAATCCCCAAAACAAACATAACATGTGATGCATGGTGGGAAAATGGCCAAGTGATCCTTAGGTGTCTTTGCTTTCTGCTTCCTGATATGCAAGGGTGGACTGCATTTATCCTCGCCTGGTATTTACTTTCTGTGCAGAAATAAAACTCTGCGGAGAGGGGGTACAGAAAGCACTCGATTGATGAGTAATTGAGATATACATATGTGACCAAGCTATGAGGTGTAGCGAAACGCGTCATCGTCGAGGTTTTTCCTCTGTTACTGGGCGAGGGCTGGAGGTTTCCACATGGATTTTTAACTTTTGTACCATTAAAGAAGAATTTTAACCTACATCTGGCAACAGTGAGTTTTCTGGGAGAACGTAAGGATTGACTCCAATTTTGGCACACCACTCTGGGAGTGCGGCTCAAGACTGCGGAGGATTGTGAATATATATATAATATATATATTCTCTCTCCCCCTTGCCTTGGAAATGCATTTTTTCTAGAACTGGTCCAGCTAATGGCTTTCGGTGTTCTACGGCAGACTAGCCACACGTCATCCAGTCATCCTCCTGGTACCTGTGGTTTTGCTTTTTTCATTATAAACATGGGCCTTTGCGTTCCAGTTTGCCAGGAGATGTTAGGACTGGAAAAGATTTCCCTGGTGACATGGGTGCATGTTGATAGCTCTGCCCAAAGGTTCCTAATTATATGTTCTTAGATCCAAATCATCATGAAATTAACACAACACGCGAAACAAGGGAAGGAACTCTTCTGTCTTTTAGGTTTAGCACCGGCCCCATGGATTCAAGGGCCGGCAGCCCAGCTATCCTTGTAGCCGGTACCCCAAACATGGGCCCTTTCCTAGCCCAGGGCGCTCAAGTTTCACCATTCCTTGCAAGAGAAAGCAATCCAATCCTTTTCAGTTATGGAATTTATAGTCCCACATTTAAAAAAAGAAAAGAGAAAACTCCAAGTCCCAGAATTCTAAAGGAAAAAAAAACATAACTGTACGGTTTTCTCACGCATGGAAGTTTTTAGCTCGGTAAGCCTAAAAAAATGAACAGCTCTTAAAAAAAAAAAAAAACAGAACCAAAGCTAGCACGCTAAAGAATACGTTTTCTGAAGTCTTTGCAAAGCAGGAACGAGGAGGGGAGATGCCTGTTGCTTGACTCTGGACTGTATATAACTGAACTGATAAAAGCCAGCGCTGGCAACCCATTACTCGAAGACCATGACACAAATTGCGTCTTATCACCGCTAATCCCCGTTATTCAGTCAGTCTGACAGAATAATTGCCCTCAGCCTCGTTCTGGCTGTCACTTTAAGCAATCAAAGGTAATCGGATAGTTGTTCGTTTGATAAGCCCTAATGTTTTACCATTTAGGCGGCGTGTTGTGAAGGAAACAATTATACGGTGTGTGGCACGAGGTAAACACACAATGCTTTGCAGGGCCTGTCCACCTTCCCCAAGTAGCAGCGTAGTTAAACTCCCCCATTACGGCTCGCTTTTAAATTCATCATGTCAGACTTCAAAGAGTCGGATTGTTGTGGAAGGGGAGGAGGGATGGGGTGTGTAAATATCAAGTCCTTTCATATGAGCAATGCAATGCCATGTTGAAAGGTTTGTGAAGTATTCGAACGGGTTTCATTTACTGTAGATGCGCATTCGTTTCCAGGTATTATGGTAAACATTTAAAGGCAATTTAGTGTGTGTCATTTTCAACTGCTTGCTAATGTTTTGAACAATAGGCGTCCACTTAATATGAGGTCATGTGATTTGAAGGGAACACATATGTGTTTTTACACTAAGCCTATGAAAGTATTAGTTTGTGGGCCCTTTACTTAAAATGATAATTACGTTTTTAGATGTGCGTGCCAGGAATGTTTTAAAACGGCGTTTCCACTGATTTTGAATTCGATACAGGTACATCTGTCAAGATGTCTGCTTTTTTCAAAGGCTGTTATCCTAGAGGATGCTATAGCCAGGAACCAGGCTAAATCAGGTAGGTTGTGGTAAGTGCCGTTGTAGCCCCTGGCCCAAATTGGGCCCGGCTAGGTTGGGCTGAATGGGAAGACACTGAAAAAAGATAGTTAAAAATAATCGTTATTATAATAATGCTTTGAGTGAGTGAGAGAGAGGAGGACGAGCAACTTTTTAAAAAAGCGAGTCCGTGTGTACCATGTGTGGCTTGGTACTTTCTGTGGGCCCGGACTACAAGATCCGGTGGGCCAAACATTAAAGCCCCGGCCCATGTCTCCTGGACAGGCTGGGTGATATGATAGTCAGACCCTCCAGCTTATTGCGATTTTGCGATCCCGCAAAATGCCGCGAAAACGGCCGTTTTGCGCAAAATGCCGCAAAAATGGCCGTTTTGTGCAAAAACAGCATCTTTTAAAAAAAAAAATTTTTTTTTTTTTTTTTTAAGTAATCTGCAAAAATTACTGTTTTGAAAAAAAGAATCCTCAGGGTGCCAGGTGCTCAACTTTTTTTTTTTTGTTTTTATTTACACAAGAAATGAAATCACTTGCGCCCCAAAAATTGCAGCCCAATCCACAAGGGACACATGAATGGGCACATTTTATATGCGCGCCCATTCAGATGGCCTTTTTCACCTCCTTGATCAAATAAAGTGGCGTTTCTGTCAATTTAAAAGCACATCCCGCATTTCCAAGCAAGATGCACTTTTAAATGTGCAGAAATTGTAGGCAACCCTACGCGCACGGGATGTGGGGCTGCCACTGCATGACAGGGTCTTTCCTGACCCTGTCATGCATTTCTTTTAAGGTATGAACCGCTGCTGAGTCGCTTGCATTTCTGTTCCTCAAACAGGATAAAAATGCATTTTTTGGGTCACATTTTACAGCGGCAGGCACCTAGAGTGCCTGTCCCTGTGAAAGGCGCTGGGAGCTTGCAGAACACTGTCGGGAGAGCGATTCTATTCAAAGTACTCCCCATTTTGATGACAAAAATCTATCGAATGTTACAATTTGACCAATTACGTGCAGTTCTATTCGATCGATTTTTATAAATACTGAACATGTGTTGCGGGGGTGTCACCCGCTCCCCTTGTTTAGTATTTTTGGTCTAGGGTGGTTGCAGAAGTGTTTTCCCCTTTTTCCTCAAAATTGGAGGCGGGGACAGAAAAAAAAGGAAAATAACGAAAAAAGGACCCTGCAGAGTCGGATCCGACCCGCGTTAGAGGGACGGATCCGACCCGCGTTAGAGGGACGGATCTGGCACCGCAGGGTTGCAGGGGAAGCTGCAGCGACCAAGCGGTTAAGTAGGGGAGGGGGTCGGGTGGTGGTGAAAGGTACATTTTGGGTTGTTTGGCTGAAGTGCAAATCAATTTGCAGCAAAATTGACTACGGTCAATTCCGCCGCAAATAATTACACTTCGTTCAAACAACCCAGAACACCATTCAAGGCAGCTGCCAGCGCACAATTTGCGCTACAGCTCAAGCCTGTGGAAATGCGCCGGTCACCTTTGAGAATAAGGTGACCTGCTCATTTCCAAAAATGGGTTGTCTAAAAATAGCATATCCTCCGTTCTTTTTTTAAATGCCCCCTCATTTGAGGAACTGGGACAAAATCTACATTTTAAAAAAAATAATAAAAATGGTTACACTATGAGAGAGAGGGAGAGTGATGGGTGAGATGTGAAGTGATGGGCAAGAAAGCAGAGGAAGAGCAGTGGGTCAGAGGAGGAAGTGCTGCACAAGAGAGCAGAGGAAGCAGTGATGCGGTGGGCCAGAAATCTGAGAGCGAGCAGAGGTACAGAAAGTAGAGGAAGCGGTTGGCCAGAAAGAGGCAGTGAGCTGCAGATTGGGAAAAAGGATGAGGGAAGAATGTGATAGAATGGGAGAAAAGATGCAAGATGCAGAAGCAGCACAAAAGAATGAAGGACTGTATATTGAGGGAGGAATAGTAGAGTGTAAGGTGTGAGTTGGGAGTATGATTTGGAGTGTGGCAGGGGCTGGGCAGTGCAGATTGTGACTTGACAGTGTGACATAGCACGTGAGTATTTGTATGACAGAGTGAGAGGTTAAGGAATGTAAGTTATGATGGAGAGTTGGTGAGATGTTTGTGGGTGTTTGGGGGATTGGAGAACATAGAAGGGGAATATTTTCAGCATTACAATTGATAATGATCAATTTAGTTAATACTATTAAATAGGCATGAACATTAAACCAGAAATGTAGCCAAATCAAACACTGTTCTGCCAAGCCAGAGACATCTGGGACTCTTCCTATTAAATTAATACAAAAGACACATAATAATGATACCCTGGCTCTCTTCTAGCCTTGCACTCTACCTATTTCCTGCAATGTGGCAATCTTACACCCTCCAGTTAATACAAAATGTCCCGCAAAAATGCCGCAATAAATAAAGGTTTGTGCCGCAAAATTTGCCATTTCATGCCGCAAAATTTGCCATTTCATGCCGCAAAATCCTGGAAGGTCTGGATAGTTATTAATAACGTGCTTAATACTGAATAAGTTTATAAGCACGGACGTCGGATTCAAACCTTTGTTGCTCAACGTTGTCTTGCTTCCAAGACGAGTGTTGCCACTGAGCCAGGGCTTTCCGAAATTTCGTTTTGAGGCGGGGCCCTGCCGGGATCCACTAATCTCCCCTGGCAGCCCCGGCCACTACACGAAAAGGCATTTTTTTCTACAGCCTGAAGCTCTGCTCGTGTGCGAGAGCTTCAGGCTTCAGAAAAAAATGCCTCTCAGCCATAAAGGTGGCGCCGCACCTACGAGGCATCCCTTTAATCAAGTGATGCACGTGGGCCGGAGCCACTATTATGGAGAAAACGTGAGGCCGCTGGAAGCAGAGGCCTTGCTTTCTAAATGCTGAAGCTCCCCGCGATTGACGGGAGTTTCAGTCTTTAGGAAAAAGGCCTCTGCTTCCAGTGGCCTCACCCTTTCAGCCTTGATGGTGACGCTGTCCCTCCCCAGCTGGCGAGGGGCAGCACCACCATTAAGGCTGAATAGGCGAGGCGCTGTCCCCTGCCAGGCAAGCCTATAGAATATAAATGCAGAGATCAGCACCCTCTCCCCGTCGAGGAGAGGGTGCTAATCTCTACAAAAGGCTGCCTGGCAGGGGTGCCAGTAGCCCATTGAGCCGGGGCTCGTCAAAGGGGCGTGGCCTAACGGGCCATCAAGGCCCCCGCTGTTAGGCCACGCCCCCTCGATGAGCCCCGGCTCGATTTGTAGTGCCACTTAAGGCACTGCACTGAGCTATTTTACCTGTGGTGAAGAATGGCGCCACCTAGCCCAGGCCGCGTGTGGCCTGAACCATGTAGCCTGGCTGAGCCCCTGTCTGCCCACCCCTGGAGCTAGGCAGGGCGGGCCCAGGAGATAATTCCTTCAAGGCCGCGCATGCCAGGTGTGGCCCTGTTGGTGAAGCGATGGGGGAGGCTGCTGAAGTCCGCTCTGCCATGTCGGGAGGGGTGGTGAAGAACAGTTCTGGGCCACACAGTCCTTGCAGTGCTGTTGAAGAATGCCAGCAGGACCTGCCAAGATTGCGTGCCCACCCTCTTGCTACACTCCAGTGCAGGGAAGAAAGCAGAAGCCAGCTGATGTGCCATGGGCATGGTAGTGAATGACTGCAGCGTCCCCATGGCGAAGAGGAGGCTGCCAAAAGATACAATGTGCTGAAGGGGGCGGCGGACATTCAGGCGGCCTCCCAGGGCAGGGGGGCTGCTGAAGAAAACCAAGTGTGCCACGGGGTGCAGTGTGGAGTGCTGCAGCCCCCAAGGGCGTGGGGCCGCCAAGAAATAGAATAGGTGCGCCACAGGCATCGCTGTGTCTTGAGAAGTTTCAGGAACTTAAGGAGATCTGTCTCAAGATGGAGAGAGGCAGGGCAGTAGATAAAGATCTCCCCCCACCCCCAAGTCTCTGCTTGCAGAAGCACTCACCCACAGAGAGTTGGAGGAAGACGAGCGGAGGGCTCGGGAAGGCGAGTATTTAGGAAGAGAGCAAAGGAGTCGAAGCAATGAGAGATAGCATACAGGCATACTGGGGGAGGAGTAGGCTCCTTCTCCTCTTGCATGCCCAGCCCCCTCTCCAGCAACCTCTTCACCACCCAAATGGCCTCCCATCCTTGATCACACCAAGACACCACTAGGATAGGGACGAGGGATGAACAGTTTTTCTGGGTTTTATCGGATTCAACTGAAAAAATGAAAGCCTATTCATGAATAAATTAACTTTATTTTGGGCACTCATGCAATCTGAAAGTTGAATTTCTTTATCTGGGGGAATACACAGCTGTTACCATTATCTAGCATTTTCTGGAAAGTTAACAAAGATGCCCAATTAATTTGCAATTGTCTGTGCTTACTTTCAAAGCAATACTGAACTGTGATGGTCAAGTCTTGCTGTCTTTGACAGTATATTTATATCCAGTGCAGGTTATGAATCCAAGATAAGCAGGTTGGCTGGGAAAATGTACATGTTAGGAATAATTGCAAAGCACTCAACCTGTCAAAGTTTTATAAAGGTATTCTGATGGTAAAATGCTGGTCAAACTTTAAACTTACTGTGAAAAGTATTTAACGAATTGAACAATTTGGATGGTCATACTAGCAATTTGATGGTAGAAAAAAGGTCGGACCTTCCAAATTGATGGCACTTCAAATCAGGGCCGGAGAAGCTAATACCCCACTCTGGGTGCTACTGAACAGAGGGATCTGGCTGTCCCCTCCCACCTCTTTGGACAGCCTGGGACTGTCTAGCGGGCATAGCTAGCAGACTTGGGAGTGAGGACTTTTTGCAATGGGCAGTGGTCATGTGTGTGTGTCTGTTGTGCAGGCCAAAAACAGCTGCCCTTACCATCATATGTTTTTCACCTCGCCCTTGCACCCACATCCAACTAACCAAACAAAAACCTGCGATTATCCATGGATAACTGCACAACCTCCCATAGTAAATTCGTGTAAATTTATGCGTGAAAACGCTGCATAATCCCCTCCAAGACAACAACCCTATTTGAAGTTTGTTTTAGAAGTACGACAGCATGCCAGAATTCATTTTTTCAGATTAATTTAATCATTTTTTTAAATAAATTGTAGAAAACTTTTACAAAAGAGCATATCAAATCTATTAATAACACATCTATAAAAAAACCAATTATCAAGAACACACATTTTATCACATCAACAAAAAAACTCACATCTCACATATCATTACCTTCCATACTCTTTCATCCCCATACATGCAAAAAAACCACTCATACTTGTGCAAAAGGCACAATCCTGGTAATTTTGTTCTGTAACGCAGAACATCCCATCCATATGGGTTTAATATTTTAGTAGTTCCACATCCAACTAAGCCTGACAATGAGCTATTTGAGGAAAGTGCAGATGCAGGCAAGAATGCACAGTGCACTCCCTGTACCTGCCCCATCCAGCGCTCACTACAAGCTGCTGATTGTGTTAGAGGGTAATATAAAATATAAACAAGTTCTCCACATGCTTGGGAGCTCACTGGCTGCATGATATGTCATTTGTAACGTGCCTATACACAAGTGTGTCAGGCGCGATGAGGCAAGGGAGGGGGAACAGAGGGAAGACGCACAGCGATCCTAGTAGGCCAAGTGTCAATCAGATTGCGCAAGTGCATGGAAGGGGGAAGTGGGAGGGGGACATTGCAGGGGAGGGGGGACAGTGGTGTGCATGGGATGAATAAATAACAATAAGTAAATAAGTACGGCCAACAGGTGGCAAGTACAAGGGTAAGTGCAGACAACGGGTGTTGAGTGCTGGTAGTGGGACTAGTACAACATCACTTCCTATGCTATAAAGGTTAACTGTTTAGGGAGCTTGCCCTGGCTCTGACCATGCTGTACCTGTACTATCTTAGGAGGGAAACCTGCACTGGCGTGTAAGAGGATTCAATTCAACACTACAGCTAAGTCAATGCCTAGTCTGGGATACTGAATGGAAACCCTTATTGATATATCTTTATGTCCAGTTCATGCGTTCTGGATGACTACCCCTATATAACACTCCTCCCTTGGAATCCCCCTGACCGCACTGAGCCAAGAAGTAGTTCTGTTTTGCAAGTTAAAAGGTTTATTTGATAATTTAAACAATATATATATATATATATATATATATATATATCACACTTTATAATAAATTAATAATTGGATATCACACTTAATATGAGCAGTAATCAATAATGGATAGTCTGGCACTAGCACACTTGTGAATAGGAACCGAAGAATAAGGTGGTAGGGAATGCTTTATATAAGTTCAGATGGATGTAATGTTGAATGAAAATGCAATACAGAAAATACTCAATATGATTTCAACAAAACAATGTAATCACTTTTCTCTGGCAATCCCCTCCCCCCCCCCCCTTTATGCAATGCAAGGAAATGGAAGGAAAGCACACAGTTCTCAGAAATGCAATCAAATGTAATTCAGTTCACCCCAGCAAGCTTAGATTACAGATCGGAGTTTTAAACACAGGCCCCAAAATGCTTTTACATGTGCTGGCAATGAAGTGAAAAATATGCTACAATGCTTTTATATGTGCTGGCAATGAAGTGAAAAATATGCTAAAAATGGTTTTAATTTCCTTTAGGAGGTTCAGGGTGAGTGAAATATACTTGGGATGAGTTCAGGCTCACTTTAGCAAGGATCTAGGGTGTAACTAGCAGGTTAAACGAATTTTTGGCAACTGAAAGCAAGAAAACTGCTGTTTTCACACGTTGAGAAATTTGCAAATCGCGGCAAAATTCGAGAGTGCGTTTTTCGCGATTACAGAGGAACAACAAGGACTATCACTATCGTTTTGGGGTCCTTGGACAGCCTAGGATCTCAGCTTCCAGATGAGTTACTGCAAGTCTCTAGGACAAACGGTCACAGAGATATGAGCGATTAAATACAGGTCGTTTTTCAGATTTGAAATTTTAAAGTTCAAAAAGACAAGTGACAGCTAGCAACTAGAAAATGACAGGTGATAGCTTTTAGGCAGTTCTACTTAGATTAAAATAGATTGAATTATATTATTTTAACTAAGAGATTGGTTCTGCACAATATACTAGTGTGCTAGGTACTCACACTATATTCTTGAATTAGAATAGGCCTCGCCACGGATCTGGTCAGGTTTTAGACTGGACTCTGGTCTGGTCTCGGCACTTCACAGTGATCTGGGTCAGCTCTCTCTCTCTCTGGATTCTGGAGATTGATGGATTTGAAGTCTGGATCTTTCTGCACAGCTTTCTCCTGACTGTCTGCCTTTGTGTTTTGAAAATGGGTGTGTGTGCAGCATCACTAGGCTCTACCCCTCTCCACTTGTCATTGGCCACTTCATCCTATTCCACTTGATTGGGGGAATGAAATGAAGTGTCATCATGATGAGGTCTGTTTATGGTACAGAGAACCCACCCCTGTCAAATTACACACAATCTATATTTTGACCCAAAAGACATATTTCATAGCTACACAGTGGTTTGAAATTACATGCACCCATCATGCATCACAGGAGGTATACCCTGTCCAAATCTGCTCTTCCTGGGAGCTTGCATTCAGAAATGGCGACATTTGCACTTTTTAACTGGTTTCGCAATATTGGACATTAACCCAAATTTACACACATGTGCGCAACGAGTATGGACATTAGTTGATGAAGTGTCAGATTTTTCACATGCACACATTTTGAGTAATATCCTCTTTTCCGCTAAAACCCCCCTGAACATACCACCGGGTCCTAACACGTCTTAAAATGTGGGCAGAAAAATCACAAGAATTATGGTATCATTTAAATAATTTTCACAAGTCCGCTCTATGAATGATCCATCTTTTTCTAAAACCATATTCTGACTACAGGGGTGTGTCTTTTCAGGTCACATGGTACAGAAACCAGTCTTTGCCAAGCTCAGAGACCCTGCCCCTCCCAGCTTCTGCCAAGAGGAAGCTGTTTTACGACATCTGCAATAAACCATCTGCCTGGGTGAAGGGGGTTGCATTGTTCAGAGCTCCTGTATTCTGTGGGGGCTCCCCTTAATTCAATTATCAGAGAGATGGCATATCCTTAGTGTGGCCAGCAGGAAACAGCCAGGCCTGGGAAGTTACTTGTGAATCAAGTTTCACTCCTGATGGGGGTAGTTGCCAGGCAAAATTGGAATCTCTTTAAGCCAGTTTTTAGCCACATGTCATTTCTGTTCCCCAGTTTTCTGCATTCAAATAACTAACAATTTTTTACATATGCAGCTAGAATGCTGATTCTAAGTTTAAAACTATGACATTTCAACAGTTACAGACTATGTGACACTCAAAAGTAGGTCACTTATTTATTTTAAACATTTGGATTTTTAATGTCTGTAGTTCAGTTAAACTTAAAACTGCTGACTCCATAGCTCAGCCAGTTTGGTTATAAGCACAGTTCTGGGCTCTTCATCTTCCCAGATTTTTGTAGGCACACAAAATTTCCTTCTGCCAAATGTCTGCTGGTGTTCAGTGAATATTTTGCATATGTGCAATGTTTAAAATGGGCATTTGAAGCTTGCATTCAGGGAAACCAGGGTGGTTTTTGAAGCGCTGTTTTGAGCTAACCGGCGCTACTGTTTTTCCTTTGGCAACCCATTTTGGTGTGCGCACAACTGCGCAGCTCTCCTGGATTCTGGGATGAAATGATGGGCGGCGACAGCGCATCCCCATCTTTACCCACTCCAATGATTTATTTTTGTTCTGGGGTAAAATGATAGGCAGCGACAGCTTAATCCCCATATTTACCCCGTCTAATGATTCCACATGGGTCAAAACCCTCCACAGGCGTTGCACATGCTCTACCTGTACCAGTGTGTGAGGGGGGTTTGCACTGATTCTGTTTGTGCCAGAAAAGTACCAATCAGAGTGAAGTGTGCAGACACTTGCAATCAGTTGCTCTGCCAATGCTGTACTTGTGCATATTTGGGAGAGAAACATAGACTGGCCCTGGTGTGCTGTGCGGGTACCTCTTTGGATGGGACTTGCACGGACCCTGATCCACGTAATTCCTGTTTGTCAGGGAAGCTTGCAGTGAGCCTGCACATACTGTGTTGGGGGCGGAAGCTTGTCTGGCCCTAACCATGCTCCAATTTGTTAGGGAACCATGTCAGATTTACTGTACTTGTACCCACTTGTGAGGGAAACAAGCACTGGCCTGTCAACTCTATACGTGTACTTTTTTGTGAGGGATTCTTGCATTAGTTTTGTTTATGAGCCAACCTCCACTTGACCATGCTGAACCTTTTGTGAGAGAGATTTGCTCTTGTTGTAGAAGTGCCATATCTGTTTGAGATGTAATGTTACACCAGCCCTATCCATGGTGTAAGTATGCTTGATTGTTAGGGAAGCTTGTAGCAACCCATCACATACTATACCTGGATGTGGAAAGCATCCACTGGCCCTGCCCATGCGGTTCCCGATGGATTTTGAGGAACGCGTGCAATAGCTTGGTCTATGTTGTACCTGTTTGAGGAAAGCATGTGCTGGTCCTGCCTATGATGTGTCTGTTCCTGTTCTGTTTGTGGGGGACTGAGCTGGCTATATGCATATAGAAACTGTCAGTGCTGTATTTGTGAGGAAATCTTGTACTTTTCAAATCTTTGCAGCGCTGCTGCCAAGACACTGAATTATGGGTGCCTGCGAGGGAAATTAGACCTGCTGCATCCCCTGCTGTACCTGTTTGGTGTGTTATAGTGGCTTGTAGGGTTGCTGACTATGATGTGTCTGTCCAGTGTGTGATGGAAGTTTTCAGTTCTGCTCCATATGTGGCTCCTGTCCTTTGTGCAAGGGTTACTTGCTCTGATACCATAGCATACCTTTTCTGTATGTTGGGGAAGATTCATCTTTTGCTGCATATGATGCATTGTCTTTTCTGTGTGTGAATAACGTTTGCACTGTTTGTGCCAGTACTGTACCTGCTAGCGAGTTAAGGAAGCCCTGTAACAAACATTCAAGAAATACAATGAGTAACTTTGCGCACCAAACTGAGTAGCACCTAGAGGACCATTTTGTGAGAATATTGGGCCAGTAAAATTGGTTAACTCTCCCAACTGCAGAGTGCACTAAAGACCCTATTTAGAAAACCAGGTGGATGCAGAGCTTTGAGCACATCTTAGCTCCAAAGACGGCCTGGCTGGGAGGCAGAGCCACTGCCCTGTTTTCATATCTGGCCCTAGTGGTCATCAGCCTGACCTAAGAATTTTCACTGGGTGAATTTTCTGAAACGCCAGATGGTGCTTTCCACCTGCTTGGCGATGGCTCACTCCTGTTCTCCTCTCCATCTCTGACATGTCCATGGAATTCCCTCCACTCGCCTGCAAATGCAGTCCAGCAAAGGTAATTTTTCTGCCATCCCTGATATCTGGAAATAGGACCTGAGGGAGATACCAACAGAGTTAGAAGTGGAAGTAGCAAAACTGGCAGCCACTAACACCTTCTCACTTTGTTACTGTGGCAGCAGTTTCTTCCACTCTCTTTAGTGCAGGCTTAATAGATGCAGGTGCTGGCAGGGCAGAGATATGGCATGCATAGACAGTGGTAGCCCCAACTCCAAAACAGTGGTGCTTGCAGAGAGCTATTGGGGGTGTTGGAAGGAAGCAATAGTAACTTTCTAACAACTTTTAAATAGACGCCTTATGTAAAAAAAAAAGTAGCTCACAATTGTGAGGCATTCAACCATCCGTACAGTGGGTGTGCGCTTGCTGGGCTTTTTTTAAATTTTAAATGAAACTGAATGATGGTAGACCAAACTCCAGAAAATGTGTGGAGCTAATCCACACATATTTTGCTATGCTCACTGCACGACATGCACATAGACCCATGTAATCTCGGTGGACACAGCCTACAGGTGCAGTCCTCCCTGATATATTTATTTGGGAAATGAGAGCCAGGATTACACCATGTCATCTAAGAAGAGGACTCACAAAACTTTCCCCTGCCATGGCCAACCGAATTAACTATCAAAGCCTCCATGGATCTGCCCTGTCCTTTTGTGTAGCACTGCAGATGGTGGTAGCAATGAACATAATTAACATACTACTAGAGTACACTTCAGACAGGCCGACATGGTGCCTGGCTGCAGATGTTAAAAACTCCAACAACCTTTGATATGCACTTTGTCAACCTGAAGCCAGTTCCCGCCCTTAGTACCAATGGACAGTGACATGCCATGTCTGGCACTGCATGCATTACAGTAGTCATCCCTGCAGGGGGACCCCATTACAAAAGTATGAGTATGTGGATTGATGGCGACAAATTCTAGTCCCACCACAGCTCCAAGGGAGACCTGCCACTTTAATCAGGAAATCAAAAGCAGTGATGGCTGGTCGGTTTGGAATTAATCCTAACCTCTGGCATTGCTCTGGGCAGCTTTCCAGACCATCGTTCTTCACGTGCCAAGCCATTACAAAAGAGGAAAGACCATATGCAAATCAGGCTTGGTTCAACCCCTAAAGGGACAGACCAGCCCGAACTGCTTGGTCACATACCTTCTGCTGGAGACCACAAGCATCTCCAAACATGTTTCAGCCTTGTTGAGCCTCATCAGTGAGGAGTAGCTTGGATC
Source organism: Ambystoma mexicanum (assembly GCF_040938575.1). Lineage (NCBI taxonomy): Eukaryota > Metazoa > Chordata > Amphibia > Caudata > Ambystomatidae > Ambystoma > Ambystoma mexicanum. The sequence continues at coordinate 970,648,807 of NC_090941.1, read as the reverse complement.
TCTAGGCCCAGCAGGCACGGTACCCACGTCTGGGCATACCCGTCCCACTCTGAATCCAGAGGACCCTCCAAGCAGCTCCAGAACCGGGACCCAGCCAGCACACAACGTGTCCTGCTAAGCTCTGCAGCAAGCTTCGTAGGTGGGAAGTGCCAGAGAGTCTCTGAACCAAACCAAGAACAAGGCAGCTTTCCGCAACACTCTCCGCAGCTTTGGGATGTCCACCTTAAAGGATGACACAAGCCCTGTGAAGAAGCTAGGAGGAGTGCATCGACAAGCATTTACAAATGTCTGCCTTAAAAGACATTTTCGAGCCAGTTGAGCCCCTCAAGTTGCAACTGACTGCACAGCTGACTATTGTTACGCCGCAGTCGCTAAAGCCATTCGAGACGCCTCTAGCAGTGCTTCAGAACTGCAGACCAGCATTGAGAAAATGATTCCTGACCCCGAGCTGCCGTGTAGGCCAGCTTGCAGCCATTCGTCCAGCCTCGCCTGCTGAACTGCCTTCCACCTGATACCCTCAGCTGTCGGCCATCTTGAACTCTGTCGCTGAAGCTGCAAAGCACCCTAAAACCAACTCGACCCAGTTGAGCACCAACAAAAGCACCAGGTACATTGTGCTTCTGTCCCCCTGGCCCTTCTCTGAGGGCCCCTAGTGAAATTCTATGGCCCATTGCTCCCTTTGTGCTGAAACCAAGTATCCTTGAACTATTGCGATTAATTACTATACCAACTACCCTCCTAACAGTATCCAGAGTGCATCCCTTTTCCTTCTTTGAAACGGTCTGTCTTCTGCATTCCTTACAGGGTGGGTTGTATTTTGTAGTGTGCTAGAACGGTCTGTTGTGATAATAATAAAGTAGATATTTTCAAACAACCTTCACTGGACAGTCCCTTTTATCATTTGGTAATAATTGTATTTTCGCTGTGTTGCACCTAACCAACGATCCAGGACCTTTCTGAGATAAACCTGCTGTTCCATCCCTCCTTCGGGTGTACTAGAGGTGTTGGGTTGATTGATGGTTTAGAAACCGATATTCATCCCTGGACCACTGGTGCCCTGGAAGTTGATTAGTCACAACAATAGCCCAGAATACTGCCTCACAGAGGCACACACATCTATGTTTGTGTGGGAGGCATAGGTAGTGTGGGAATTGGATGTCTCAGGGTCATTGTTTTCAATTCTATTTTCGTGCTTCTGTCTGTGTATTGCTAATTCTTTTTGATCTGGGCATAGTTTCTAATCCAGGCTGTATATTATATATTGTGCGTGTAAGAAGGAATGATTTAATTTGACCTTGTTATGAAAAGGTCTAAAACATAATGGAGAAACTGCAGCTTGTGAACATGGTGGTAGAGACATGCATGTGAAGTGTTGAGGACACATCTGGGATGAGGGGATTGTATGGTCCGGACACATGAGTTTTGTAGTGGGGGTGGCAAATGACCTTTTCACCTAGCGTACCAAAGGTCCTTGCAACGGCCCTGGGCATCGAAGACACATTCGGTGGCAGAGACAGTCAGATATGTCGGACGATAGTTCAGAGGTGAATGAGCAAAAGGAAAACATGATTTGGGAGTGTGACAAATTGACTTCTGCCTTGCAGGAGTACAAGGATGAGTAGAGGCTAAAACACACACCCAGCCCTCACACTTCTGCAAACCAAGAGCCAACACAATCATAAAGGTAAAACAAGCCCAGTCAAGAAATATACATCCTTGGCCTTGTGTGGTAATGTGGGCCAAGGGAAGGCTGTACTCTAAAGAGGGGTTTGAATATGGCTCATTAGCAACACAAACAGCAAAGTATTACAATCTAAAATAAAGAAATACCCAATCATGGTTCTATAAAAAATATATACTTTAATTAAACACTCCATGTACAATATTAACTAACTAGAAAAACATTACACAAAACCCACTCCTGAGGAAAGAACACAGAATAAGCAGATAGTAGATGCAGCACTCTTGGTACTGCTTCAAGGGTGAAAGGCAAGCAAAAGCAACAATGTTCTTGACAAAAAAGAAAATGTACTTGTGAGTAAAAAGGGATAAAAGTAACCTAACTAATTTCTAGTGCACAAAAATGCACCAGAAGGGCAGTTCGCATGCAATAGTACCTTCTTTGCAGTTCTTGTGCCGTACCAGACTTCTTGTCATTGTGAGAAGATCGGGAGAGAGCAAAAAGCAGCAACAGAGGGTCCTGCTGATTCAAATGTGTTGAACAGTTATTGAAACATGCTCCAAGCAGTTCAATGGCAAAACACGGTAGGATCCCGGCTGTCTTGCCTCTCAGGGTGCTGTGAGTCCCAATCCAGGGTCTTGGGACAAGATGAATCCTTTTCTCGAGCTCCCAAACACAAGGGTGGCTGGCACACAACGGCAAGGGTCCTCCAACACAGTGAGGTCCTGGGTACCACTGTGGCTGGCAGAGAGGCAGGTCTTGTTCCAGCAGCAGATCACCTTCAACGGTCCCTGGGAATGATTAGGGACAGAGCGCTCATCTGCCATTGAATGCCTGCCTTCAACACACCACTGGAGGACTCTGGAAAGGACTGCTCTCCTGGCAGGATCCAAAAACATCTTCTCAAGTGATGATCCAATGATGATTCAAAGAAGTTGTGGGAGACCCCTGGTGATTGTACTAATGCTATGCTGGTTAGGGGCCCAATCCCTGCTCTTGAAACGAGTGGACTTTGTTCTTCTGATGTCACATCCAAAGTGCATTACTCAAGTGGAAGTGGAGGGGGCAGGAAAGAGACGCAGAGCGATTCAAGATGGTGGAAGTCTCATTCCCTTAAACAGAGATTCCCTGACTACTCCAACCCCACCCCTTCCTCTCTCTCTAAGAACAAAGACGTTTCATAATGCAGAGCCCTGGTGTGAGGCTGTCTCATTGGGAATGGGTGTGCCCTTTGATTCCTGTTCCCAGGTCAGAGTCCTGTGGAGTGGCTGTCCTTGGGAGAAGTGTTTTACCCTCCCTTACAAAGGAACAAAGAGGGGCAATCCCACAAGGCTAATCTGTCTGGGGGAATACACATAACCCTTCCCCAGCCAAACTGGGCCCACAGGGCTGACATTTGTGCAATATCAATTTAATGTGGCTAAGAAAATGCTGAGAGATGCTGGCCACCATACCCTAAATCAGGTAAGGCTTATATTTACAGTTTAGGCTACCACCAGGACATGATCTCCAGACGTGCAGTTTTTGGAACAGGGGCATATCTTAAATGCAGCCCCTGTGCTGCAGAGACTTGTCTGTGACTGCAGCTGTGGTGAGGGCACCGGTGACCTCTGAACCTGCTCTGTGCCACTGGTAGAGCAGGCACTGAAGATCAGGATACTGATGCAGCGGGTCACAGATACACACTATGCTTTTGGCATAGAGCATATGTAAGCAGAATCTGATCAGCATATTGCCCTTTCAGAGATGGAATTGTTCACATCATTTTATTTAAGCAATAAGCCCCGAGCAGGGGGATATTACCACCTCAGGTAATGCCCCGGGGCTCATAGTTACAGCCCCCTTGCATGGGGGGCATTACCCGAAGTGGTAATGTCCCCTCTGCAAGGGGCTTATTGCTATGAGTACCCATAGGACCGGGTTACTAAAATAATGTTTTTTCTGTTTCGAAAATGCTCTGGTGTTTCAGGACAGAAAAAAAAAAATCAAAGAAATTGCCACCGGGGAAGGGAAAACGAGGTCCAGTTTCCCTTTCCATCGCAGTCATTGAAAAAAGTAAACAAAAAAATGGCCGCCATAGAAACGGGAGAAGGGACTGCGCATACTCCCTTCTCTCATTCCAAGGCACCCATTAAAAAAAATAAACAAAAAAAAAATGGCTGCCATGGAAAGGAAGGAGGGACTATGTTGTAGTCCCTCCTTCCTTTCCATGACGGCCTGTGGAGATCAGGAGCGGATGCGCTGGGAACAGAAGTGTTCCCAGCACGTCCGGTCTGGAAATGGACTAAAAAGAAGGTAAGTGGGCAGTGGGTGGGGAGGGAATTCTGTGGATGGGGAAGGAGGAGGGAGGGGAGAGGGGGAAGACCACACTTATCTCGTTCCCCAGAGGGGGAAGATGGCAGTCTCCATCTGTGAGGCAGCTCGGAGCGGGTCACTCCCCCACCCCTCTGCCGAGTACTAATATTGATTAAAAATAAAAAAGCATGGTTTTCACACTCTTGCCAGATGGCAATTCATCACAGGGAGCCTTCAGCAAAAAGGTGATAGCAGAAACTGAAAGAGCAAGTACAAGTAGGGTGAGGATTTGGAAAGGATGAAAAAAAGCGCTGCGGTCCAAGGATAGAGCCTTGTGGGACTCACATTGACTGAGATTTGGAAGTAGAGGTACCAGATTTTCATGAGATGGAGAAGGAGGTGTCCGACAGACAGGGGACAATGGAGGTAAGTGCTAAATCATGAGCACTTACTGTATGTTGGAGAGGGTGTGGATGAGAGACCCGAGGCAGCAGACAGATTGGGGAGGATAAGAATAAAGATTAGGTTTGAGTGGTGGGCCCAAAGCTCAGGAAAATGTTGGATACAGTATTTTTATGTGATTAAATTTTGTAAATACTCATTTTCTTTTTCCAGGCGTACCTTTTACACATCAGTTTTCCTTCCCCCTTTAAGAAAGGGATGGTGAATGCAGAGGGTATAATGGAGGGCAGGTGTCTTGAAAGAAACCAGACCACATCTTTCGATTTTTATCAGCACGGATTAAATTGCAAGCCTTAGAGAAGCTGTCCAAGAACAGACATTCATTTTCTGAACTGCTGCACTGAGACTGGCAGAAGGAGGCGGTGGATGGTGCGATAAGAAATGGGTTCTTTCTGTTCACATTCTGATGTGTTTGCATAGCCGCATTCTGTGTCTGCAGCTGGTCATGCACAGCTAAGGAAGCAGGGAGTGAGGCCAGTTCTCATGAATGTCCATTATAAATGCATAACTTCTACTTAAAGACTTTATCAGTAAACAAGGGACAATGGTGTATCATGACAATTGACAGGTATCCTTTATGACCAACAAAACAGCTCTTTGCCTTGAATGCATGCTTGGATTGTTCCGTAAGGATAGCTCAGGGGCAACACGCTTGTCTTAGAAGCAAAGAGGACGTGAGCAACACAGGTTCGATCCCCGGCTCCGCGGTATTAAGCACATTATAAATAACCAATGACAATATAATAGTACTTCATGATAGTGTTCTGCTCTCCAGTATTATTAAGATACAGGTGTGCACATACATAGGTTAATGTGCAGTGGAACATTTTCAACAAATGCAATACGTTGTCTGAAGCAAGATATCTAATGTTTTCCATCCAGTTTTTAAGTTCAGGCCCACTTTGCATGCATGTGAAATACCTTTCACTCTCTTGAGAAAGGGGAAACGCATTTTTACCCCATTGAAATTGTATTCACTCCCTAATAATATGGGTTCAAATACTCACTCCTCACTATATTATTGGGGTCTCTAAGTGAGCTAAAGAGAGACAGTTGGTGACAGGAGTGCAGCCTGTGGGGGCGAGAGAGGGACTGCTTGGAAAGCCAGATACTAAAGGGTTGTGCATGTCATTAGTCACCAGACAGCCTGTGATTCTGTTCATCAATACACTTGCCCAGAATTCGGAGAGGTGAGGCGTGAATGAGACAGTTGTTGGGGCTGTTGGGATTAGCAGTACTTTTTAAGAATAGTGAGGCCACTTGATAGTTTGTAGAAGGTAGATAAGGGTCCGGTGGCAAATAGCATGACAGTGTTATTTCAAAGCAGTCTTCTTAGTACAAATGGCTCGATTGGAGATGCAAATATACTACTGCTGCAATACACATGTCTTAAACAAGAGAGCCTTCCGCCACTTGATTTACAACAAAATCTGTATCCTTGCATCTGTATCCTTACACCAAAGTCCTGTTAAAACAAGCATTGGAAAAAACATTGTTTTTGGCTTGTGTATAGGTATTAGGTAGTCACCTGCCAGGCACTGCTATCACATGCCCAGGTACTCGCATCATTTTACAGCTGGTATCGCTTTATGGCTATGTAGAACCATTATTTATTTATTTTCTCGTGTAATATACATCTAACCAAGTTGGTTTTGTATATACAAAATAAAACAATACAATGGGATAGAAAACATTAGTGCAACAGATACAATACAACAACTATACAACATTACAATCTAAAAGCATCATGTATATAAAAACGAATGTATCTGTTCCACAAGTTCCAAATAGTCATTTTATGGGATAAAATATCATCAAGAACAAGCATTTATATTAAAAGACACCTTCCAACAATTGATTTAAAATATCAATACATTTCCAGTAAAACTTAGTAATAAAATATATAAAATTCATATCGCTACCTTCCATAAATTCACATAACGGGTGCTTTAGTGTTTCTAATTCAAGGTTACCACACAGGCAACACCACCTCACAGCAGGGGGAATGCCACAGGTTGCTCCCTTTTATCTCCCAGGTTTCACTAAAATTAAATTTCATTAAAAGGTGCTGGTGTATGATCTTAGGTGAGGGGAACGCCTGAATATATGCTGGAACAGACACCCGGTCCATGCGATAATGTAGGTACATATCACTATTACTAAGAGGAGCAAGTTTTACAGTATTTGCTTCAGTACTGAGATCTTTACACATCTTTTTCAACCAAGTTTTAAAACTTAGACCAGACGTGGTGGCATTAGTAAGAATATATTTACCACACCAAGTTATATATAAGGCCATCATTTTACCAAGAGGGCCTATCCTCAAACAATTATCAACATTTTTAAATGCGGCCATAAACTGGACACTGAACCATTATGGCAGTGTGGCAAATGCCTATCAAATCCCTACTCAAAGCAAATACTGTTGGCTTTACCAAAGCTTGTGTTGTCCCCCTCTGTATGATATGATATGGCATTTGTAACGCGCCTATACACAAGTGTTTCAAGGCGTGACGAGGCAGGGAGGGGGGGAACAAGGGGAAGACAGACAACAATCCTACTAGGCCAGGTGTCATTTAGATCGCGCAAGTGTAGGGGTAGGGGGAAGGGAAAAGTGCAAGGGGGAGAGGGGAAGTGCAGTACAGGGTAAGTAGAATAAAAATAAATAAATAGGGCCAGCTGGTGGCAAGTGCAAGGTAAGTGCAGACAAGTGCTAGGAAGGGGGGCTGTAGGAATACAGAGACAATCCCGCAGTGGAGGGGTTGCCAGGGAGGCAGTACATCCTACACCACGCTGTATATCTGTTCTGTTGTTACCTCTGTTAAGTGCTCCGTTGCTTCTCGAAGCTAAGTCCGCGCTCAATAAATACCATAATAATACATTTTATGGACTTCGGCAATAAAAGTGATTTTCTCAGCAGCATGATTAGGAATGTTGGAACTCTTGACACACTTGGAAGGAGGCTGGCACACCAGCTAGCTGGGAGGTTTACAGTTCTCCTAGTACAAGGTAAATGGGTCTGCGAGGAGAGGAATTCTGGCCTCACATTTTAGCTGCCACAATGAGCAGCAACTGACACTTAATAGTGAATTGAAATAATAATCTGGCCTTTTCAGATTATTTTTATGTACATTTTCTCAGAGGGTCTCAGTCATTAACTAATGAGAAAACATGTATATTCCACCTTGTGCATTTAGTCCACTGCTGCAGTTTTGCCAGTGGGCCATTACCACCTAAATGTAATGCCCCTGGGCCCCCGATAAGGCCCTAGCTATGCTCGGGCTTGTCATTTTGGGCCACAGGGGCATTAATTTACGCAGTAATGGCCCGCCGGCTCTGTGGGAATTGTGTAAAGAAACTGAAGATGCACAGTAGAGAAATTTGTGCTACATCACTGACACAGTGCCTGATACAGTTTTTCACTCTGGCACTTTAAAACATGTGCATCAAAAAGCATATGCAAGTAGACATTACAGCATTTTTAGTTTGGGCTATTAGGTGCCACTTTCAACACCTATAAGCCGAAACTATTGCATTGGAATACAGACAGGAAGCAATGGCATATTGCCATTGGCATATGAGGAGGAATGCAAAGCTTGTAGGTATTGTTGGTTATTTGCCACCCATTGACTGCCCATGGCTCTGCTAATCCCTATGGCCAATCCCACCAAGCTTGCCCCTCACCGTCCAAAACACTGCCTCATGGGAACTCTTTAAGCTCACTTTATTCAAGCCTTACCATCACACTTTGAACTTAAAGTGCCTGTCAGTGTTTGTTCAAAGCACTCTTTTGAGAGTTAATGACTTAATTGGAGCGGAAAACATGCTACTGGTGTAATACAAATGTCTTACCAGGCCTGCCTTCAGCCACTCAATGTATAGGCACTCTGCATGTCCTTCACTGAAGTCCTGTTAAAAACATGCTTTGGAGAAAGCCATGATTTTTGAATTGTGCAAACATTGTAAGCTTTTGCCAGGCACTACTATTAGATGCCCAGGTTGTGGCACCATTTTACACCTGCTACCAACAATGTATAATTAATACCACTATGGCAGTGCCTGGCAAGTGCCTTTCCCATGCCTACACAAAAGCCCAAACTGTTGGCATTGCCAATGTTTGTTTTTGGATATGTCACATGCAAAGGCTCTAAAAACGGGGGCAGACGGATACTTCTTGTAGGAGGTAGGGCTTCCAGGAGAGCAAGACTTATGGCAGTGGTCAGAATGAGACCAGATGTTAGTTTAGTTTATTATTTGTATGGCGCGCCATACCCTGGAGTATCAGGGCGCAAACAGACAAGGATATGCTCAGCTTAGTTACAGATACATAAAAATCAGATGAAGGTACAGAGATACGCTGAGCTTGGTTACAGATATGCCGGGCTAATTGCAAGAACAAGGAAAAGGCAGGAAGTGTAGACATAGACAACAGCAATATTACATTAAGCAGATATGAACAGGGAGAGGTCAAGAACAGGGGAACAAGGAGCATGCTCCTGCATGGTCCTGTTCACGTAATATATAGTTATATACAGTTATGTACAATGTGACAAGTGGAGTAGTTAGCTGTCATTGGCTCTCAGCCACCTAGTGAGGTTAAGTCTAAATTTTGCGAAAGGCTGAGGTTCTCTGACATCATGGGGGAGGGAGTTCCATAACTGCACAGCCTTGACCGGGAAGCTATTTCCTCCTATAGTGGCAAGTTTGAAACGCGGAACTTGGAGGCAGTTTGCGTTGGCTATTCTAGTGGGTCTGGAAGAAGTTCTTTTACGTAATCTGTCCATGAGGTAAGGTGGAGCTTTGTTATTGATACATTTGTGGGTGAGGGAAGCGATTTTGAGATGAATTTTGTCTATGGTGGAGAGCCATTTGTATTCTCTTCTTGTAGAAGATATATGCTCATTTCCATTAATCTTGAGTGCTGCTCTCAAGGCATTGTTCTGGAGCACTTGAATTTTGTGGATGGTCTATTTATTTGCTCCAATGTAAAGTCCATTACAATAGTCTAATTTGGATAGTATCAAGGCTCTGGCAAGTGTAATGCAACTATCTGTAGAGAGGAATTGTTTGCTCGCTCTGATAAGTTTGCATGTATATGCTGTGGCAGAAGCAAGAGAGTTGACTTGTTTGGTAAAGTTCATGGTGGCGTCTAGGTAGAATCCTAAGGTTTTTACTTTGTGAGCTACGTTTATGTTGTTCCCATCGATAATGAAGTTGTCATAATCAGGGCTGAGTTTGGATATATGGGTAGTGGTGCCCAGGATGATAAACTCAGTTTTATCATCGTTCAGGCATAAGCCGTGTGTGGCCATCCATGCCTGAACGATGCTATATATCCTGTTCACTAATCTCCTGAGAGCGGGAGGAGGATCTGGGTATCGTCTGCGTAGTTGGTGTAGGTGATACCCAGATGATCCATTTCATCAAATAGGGGCTTAGTGAAGACATTGTAGAGGGTGGGTGGCACACAAGACCCTTGTGGAACACCGCATGTTATGGGAATTGGATCTGCTGAGGCTGATGGAGCAAAGACTCTCATGGTCTGATTACTCAGGAATGACTTGATCCAAGTTATGGCCTCTTTTGAAAAGTGGGCTGCTGAGTCGAGGTGACTACAGAGGACTGTGTGGTCCACTAAGTCGAATGCCGCTGATAGGGCCAGGAGGAGAAGTAGGGCCGCTTGGCCATTGTCTCTGCAATCATCTATTTGGGCCTTAAGGTCTATTAAAGCTGTCTCGGTCCCATGTTGAGGGCGGAATCCTGATTGACGGGTTCCAAGTAGGTGGTTAGACTCTAGGAAGTTTTGAATTTGCAGGTAAGCCACTTTATCTAAAATTTTTAGAAGAAAGGGCACAGTTGTGATGGGCCTGAAGTTAGTCAGAATGGCAGGGTCAAGGGTTTGTTTCTTTAGTAGTGGCAGTACCCAGGACTCTTTTAGGTTGATCGTTACTGAACCTGAGGTAAAGGAGGAGTTGATTAGTTTGGTTATAAATGGCGATAGTTCTCTCGCAGCATCCTTGATGAGTTGTGCTGGGCATTGGTCGCCTTTACAGTTGGACGGTTTAAGTCCCAGGATGACCTTTTCTACCTCTATGATCGATACCTTAGAAAAACAGAATCGGGCTCCCGTCTTAGGCTGTGGTGGTGGCGCTGAGCTCTGAGGGATGTGTGGTGTTAGCGATGCCTTCTTGATGGCAATTTCGGTTTGTAGATTAGCTACTTTGTTTGTTAAAGCAAGTTGTATGCTAGAGCACCATTTTTTATCCTTGGTTCAGTTTTCTTGGGGTACAACGGGTGTTTCCAGTTCTTTAGTCTTCACCTGCCTGATGAGTGGCACGATTGAGGCCGGGACAAGAAGGCATGAGAGTGTGAGCCTTATACAAATCAAATTCATCAAAACAATCTACTACTATTAGGAAAGTCCAATAAAGATATAAGAAATTTCATAATCAGATTCCCCTTGCATAAGCTCCATGCCATAAGCATAGCGTGCACTTGTGCCCTGCTGCATCAGTATCCTGTGGCACAGAGCAGGTTCAGAGATCACCGGAGCCCTCTTGACAGCTGCAGTGACACCCAAGTCTCTGCAGCGCAGGGGCAGCATTTAAAATGTGCACCACTGTTCCAAAAACAACATAACCCTGAAGCTGTTGTCCTGGTGGCACATACAACTGAAAACATAAGCCATATACATTAATTTTGCAGATGTGAAAGCCCTGGGGTGCAGTTCAGCTGGGGTAGGATTATGCGTATTCCTCCCAGACGAGGTCCAACCCTGTCCTTTGAAAGTGCTAGCCTTGGAGGATTGCTTCTCTTTGTTACTTTTTAAAGGGCAGGTAACAACCTTTCCCCTAGCACAGCCACTTCACAGAACTCTGGCCTGGGAACAGAAACCAAGAGAGACACTCTTTCACAGAGAGCCAGGCTTCACACCAGGGGACTGGATTTCTGAAAGCATTTGATCCTATTGAGAGGGTTGGGGGTGGAGTAAAAATGAGCCAGCGAGGGATCTGCATAGTTTTGGGAGGGTTCTTTCTCTTTCCTGTCCACTCTACTTCCTCTGATGCAAAGCACTTTGGGTGTGACATCATATGGGCAAAGTCCACACATTTCAGGAGCACGGATTGGACCCCTAAATCAGGCTAGCTTTAGTCCAATCACCAGGGGACTTTTGCCTATGAAACATCTTGGGACTCATCTAGACTCATCCTGAAGATTTCACTAGACCCTGCTTAGAGAGCAGTCCTTTCTGAAGTCTTCCAGTTGTGAGGTGAAGGCAGGTGTTCCAAGGCAGAGACCAGCTTGGTCCACTAACCATCCCCAGGGACCATTGTGGGTGTTCTGCTGCTGGAACAGGACCTGCCTCTGCTAGCCACAATGGTATACAGGGCATCACCGTGTTTGAGGACCGATGCAGTTGTGTGTCAGCCTCCGCCATATTTGGGAGCTCGAGAACAAGGACACAACTTGTCCATGAGTCCCTAGAGTGGGACTCAGAGCAACCTAAGAAGTGACCTGCTGCTGGGACAAGACTGGGGCAAGACTGCCTCTCTTCCAGCCACAGTGGTTCCCAGGGCCTCTCCGTATTGGATGACCCCTGCAGTTGTGTGCCAGCCTCACCTGTGTTTGAGAGCATGATAAAAGGACTCATCTTGTCCCTGAGCCTCGGGATTGGGATTCACAGCACCCAGAGAGCCAACACAGCCAAGATTCTAGTGTTTTACGCCATTTAACTGCTTGTAGCGTGTTTCAAGAACTGTTCAGCACATTTTAACCAGTAGGACCCTCTGTTTCTGCCTTTTGGTCACTCCTGATCTTCACACAGCGTCAAGAAGTCTGGTTCAGTGCTGCCGAACCACCCCTTGGATCCATTTTTGGGCCCTAGAGACTGGTTAGGTCACTTTGAACCCTTTTTGCTCACAAGTACATATATCTTTTTTCAAGAACATTGTTGCTTTTACTTGCCTTTCACCCCTGATTCATTTCCCAGAGTGCTCCGTCTACTATCTTTTCTTATTCTGTGTTCACTCCTCAGGTGTGGGTTTTGTGTAGTGATTTTCTGCTTCTGTGTCATATTTCTGCATTTTAAAGCCTGAACACAAAAAAGACTGTTTTATTTTCGACCGTTTTCGTGTTGGCTTTAAAATGCAGAAATATTACATAATGACCCCCTCCTTGTCCACGCCCACCCTCTACCGCTAATTTTATCGTTCATCAGGGGAGTTTAACACCCCAAACCCCCATTTCCCCACTCACCACACCCCTCCCGCCTCTACACATGCATTCAGCCCACACATACAAAGACAGACACATACACACACACATACATGCAAAAACTCATCTCTTCCTCCCACGATAACTCCGCTGGGGCTCACAGAGCCTTTCAGCCTGTACGCATAGTCTATGAGTTACTCTATGAGTAACTAGCAGGTTAAAACAAATTTTAGCAAAGGAAAGCAAGGAGCTGCTGATTTTTACACGTGGCTGAAATTGTGCAAAATGTCAAATCGCGGCAAATTTAATCACGTGCGTCGAGCATAATTACAGAGGCCCTATAAGGAGTAGCTAGTCGGTTCTAGGTTCGCTCCTAGCACAAACGGTTCCAGAGATACAGACGATTTTGTGAAGGTAGTTTTTTGGATTTGAAATTTAAAAGTTCAAAATGACGGGTGACAGTTTTCAGCTTTAAAAAGGACAGAATGACGCACACGATTCGTATGAGGTAGTTCTAAATAGGTTAAAATAGTTTGGATTAGATTATTTTAAACTAAGAGATTGGTTTTGGCACAGTGAGTACTCGCACTATATTTTTGAAATAAGCCGTCAAGGTCTGGTCAGGTTGGACGGGACTTCCGGCGGGTGGTTCTGAAGTCCCGGCTATCTGGGTCAGCTCTGCTCTCTGGGTCTGTCAAGCACCGGTTCTGCTCACAACGGTCTGGTTTGTGGTTCACTCTGGTTCTGGATACAGCACTGCTTTCTGGATACTGCTACAGGTTCTTGCAAAAGTTCTTGGCAAAAATTTCAAACAGCTCACTGTTGAATAGTTTGGTTGGTTTTGAGGCCTGCTGAAGAGGATTCAGCTTGTGGATTCAGGCCTCTCTGCTAAAAATTCTGGAGTTAATTTCTGCTACAGGTTCGGTAGATTGATGGATTTGAAGTCTGGATCTCTGGATGTGAAGTCTGAAGTCTCCCGGCAAAGCGTCCCGCAAGAAAGTGGAAAGTGAATGTTCCCACCTGTCCTGCACTGCCTGCTTTTATGTGTTTAGAAAGTGGGTGTGTGCGTGGCATAACTGAGCCTGTCCCTCTCTACTTGTCATTGGCCCAATTCTCCCCTCTCCCATGATTGGGGGAAGGAAATGGATTGTCATCATGATGAGGTCTTTTTATGGGTCAGAGGATCCTCCCCTGGTCAATTTGCCCACAAATCTATATTTGATTCAAATACATATTTCCCAGATACACAAGTGGTTGACATTACATCTACATATTACAGATGAATAAAGACAGGTCTCTGTTCAAGCCCCACGTTCCTGCGAGCTGGGATTCAGAAATGACAACATTTTGTGCTTTTTGGTCGGTTTACCAATATCGGACATTTACCAAAAATTACACACATGTGCGCAAGAAGTATGGACATTAATTGATGAAGTGTCAGATTTTTAACATGCAGACATTTGGAGTAAGACCCTATTTACCGCTAGCAACCCCGCAGAATACACCACAGGGTCCTAACACCTCTTAAAACGTGCACAGAAAAATCACAAGAATAATGATATTACTTATATAATTCTGACAAGTCCGTACTATGAATTATCCATCTTTTTTTTTAATTATGCTCTGGCCCAAAGGGGTGTGGTTTCCCCCAAGCACATGGTGGAGTTTCTGGTTTGTCCACTTCCCCCAAGCTCAATTTGCTCTCACAGGCACTGCCCCTCCCAGTTTCTCCCAAGAGGAAGCCATTTACGACCCCCCCAATATAACATTTGCCTGAGTCCAGGACAGGGCTTTGTTCAATTTCCTGCAGTCTGCAGGTACCCCTCCCTTAATTCAATCAGAGAGGTGTGATCTCCTTTTGGTGGGGGCAGCAGGATGCAGCCAGGCCTGGGAAGAGTTGTTGAGCCAGTTCAACTCCTGTCGGGGGTAGTTGTCAGGCAGAATTCAATTTCTTTAAGCCAAGCTTCAGCTAAATGTCCTGTATGTTCCCAGTTTAAATCAAACTTACAATTTTTACACATGCAGCTAGAATGCTGATTCTAAGTTCAATACCATGACATTTAACAGTTGCAAAGTATTTGACACTCAAAAGTAGGTCACTCATTTAATTTAAACATTTCGATTTTAGTGGTTTTAAATCCAATTTCAATTAAGCTGCTGACATCCACAGCTCAGCCAGTTTTGTTATAAACATTGTTTTGGGCTCTTCATCTTTCCAGATTTAGTATGCACGCAAGAATTCATTCTGCCACATGTCTGCTGGTGTTCAGTGAGCTTTTTGGATATCTCACAATGTTTGAAATGGGCATTTTGAGCTTGCATTCAGAGAAACAAAGGGTGATTTTTAAAGTGATTTTTAGCTAACAGGCACTGCTGTTTTTCTCTTTGGCACCCCATTTCACCCATGGCTCTTCTGACCCAGCACACTCGCACTGGTGGGTGGCAGGTCAGCCGATTATTTTGGTGTGCGCACAACTGCGCAGTTCTCCTAGACTCTGGGATGGAATGATGGGCAGCGAGAGCTTATCCCCACATCTACCCAGTCTATTGGTTCAACATGGGTCAAAACCCTTGACAAACCCCCCCCGCCCGACTGCGCTTTGATTGAGTTGAGGGGAAGTCAGGTGCAAAGGATGTTTTGAGCCCTGAGCTGGTATGTCCGCATTATCATCTTCCAATTCTGTAGATGGCACAGTACAGCATCTTTTCCTCCACCCAGTTTGACCGATCGGTTCTCCTCGCCGGTCCTGATGGGAATATTGGGCGGTACCCCGGGCCCCTCGGATCTTTGCTCCCGGTCCCCGGTCGTCCTCCTTGGCCAGTCACCAGGTTTTCTTTCTCCTAGGACGACAACACAAAAGCGGCAATACCTATTCATAGACATTTTTCCACCACTATTGATATAGTGGGGAGACATATACATTTTATAAATCACGAGAATAGATCATAGCATTCTTATTTTGAAAAACAAGATATCATCATGAAACATTTTTTTTTTCCAATCATAATATTTTAGAGACTATATGTGGGATATTTTAAGATGGGAACTGAATTAATCTGGAGCGGTCCCCTCTGGTATTGCAGAGGACTCCTCCAGTTGCTGCAGAGTGTGCCTGGGATGACAACACTTTAGCTGATTTATATGTACCCAGTTGTCTTCCCCTTCCGCCAGACTACCTTTGGGGATGCGGATCTTATACGCTACAGGGGAGATCTTGTCTATAATTTCAAACGGTCCCTTCCATGTAGGCAAAAATTGTCCCTGTTTGGCCTGGTTCCTTTGGAAATTGTATAGATAGACTCGGTCCCCCACCTCGTATACTTTCCTGGTGGTTTTCAGGTCGTAGTGGGTTTTCATGCTATCAGCTGATCTTTCTAGATTCCGCTGAGCATAGGCAAAAGCATGTTGAAGGTGTTTCCTTAAATTCTCCACATACTCATGAGTTGTGGAGGCATTTATCAACGTCTGCTCTTGGGTCCTGTAGAGCAAATGCTGGGGAAGCACCATCTTGCGCCCGGTCATCAACTCAAATGGTGACATTTTAGTTGCAGATGAAGGGGTAGATCTTATGGCCATTAGGACCAGAGGTAGTCGGATATCCCAACTTGGCCCAGAATCTGCCACAAACTTTTTTAAGATTCTCACAATGGTTTGGTTGTAGCGTTCTACTGCCCCAGAGGAAGCTGGCTGGTAGGCAATATGTAACTTCCTTTTGACCCCCAGTATCTCCCACATCTTTGTCATTACCTCGCTGGTGAAATGGCTACCTCTGTCTGACTCAATCCTTTGAGGTAGACCAAAACGGGAAAAGATGTGGTTAATCATCAGGGCAGCTGCTGTTTCTGCCTTGCAGTTTGGGGCCGGGAGACATTCCACCCACTTGGTAAACAAGCATGTAATGTTCAATATGTACTTGTTTCCTCTAGACGAGCGAATTACAGGGCCTGCAAAGTCGATTTGCAAATCCGACCATGGCAGTGTCATCCCCCTCTTTTGGAGAGGCGCACGGTGTGTGAGGGATGATGGCTGAAATTGTGCACACACAAGACACCCCTTCAAGTATTGGTCGAGGTCCGGCCCCATGTGTGGCCAGTATGCAACCTCTCTTAAGATTTCCAGTGTTGTGTGAAACCCCCTATGACCGGCGGTGGCCGCATCATGGGCGTGACTTAACATCAGGCTTCAGAATGAGGTAGGGACCACCCACTGATCATGGCCAGCTTGGGATTTCCTTACCAACAAACCGTCTTGGATTCGGAACCTTTTTGGACATTTCATCAACACTCTTAGGTCCTCTTTCCCAATGTAATCGGTATCCGTCAGGGGAAAATTCTCAGGGTCCTCAAGGTGGTGGTAAAACTTACCAATGATTGGATCCCCCTTCTGAGCTGTAATTAAATCAGCATCAGGGGTCTCCTTACTCCATTGGGCAGTTGAAAGATCATTGTGAGCATTTGTCTGGGACCTAGTGATAGCAGTGACCTGGATTTCCCCCAACAGGGACTCTATTTCTATTAGATCCCCTTGGATGGCCCCGGTTTTGGCCAGCTGATCAGCTAAGTCATTTCCAGTTTTGTCTGGTCCCTCTACTTTGGAATGACCCTTGATCTTTTTCCAGTAGATGGTCATCCCATTCGAGGTGACCAGATCATCAATGTTTTGAATTAACTTCCCATGTTTCAAGGGTTTGTTATTAGCACATAACATGCATCTGGTTTTCCAATTAACCAGGTGCTCCACGAACCCGTTCCGTACATAATCCGAATCTGTGATTATGACCAGTTTGTGGAGTTGTTGTTGGACAGCAGTGAGGGTGGCTTGATGCACAGCCATCAATTCTGCCACCTGACAACTTCGGGGACCAATTTTGTATCCAGCAGAGGGTTCTGGGGACTCATTCACCCATGTGTTCCCTACGCCGGCCACGAGTTCTTTTTCCCCGTTGTTGTCAACATGGTAAGAGCATCCATCCACATAGACAGTGGGCATTCCCTCACACTTGTCTTCTTCAAAGACTTTGTGTGGGGAATTAAGGTATGCCTCCATGTTGTCCTTTTTGATTTTTAGAATTTTGTCCTCGAGACAGTTTTCTCTGGCACAATCATGCAAGTCAGCCAGACCTTGCGCGAGGGGACTCTTCTTGTTTTAACCATATCTGACCTCCACAGGAAAGCCTTGCATTGACAGAATCCAGGAAGTAATTCGGGATTTACTCACATTTCTGGCCTGGATTCTGTCACTTTGGAGATATTGCAGAGGCTGGTGTGGAGTCTCCACTATGATGTGTTCCCCCTGGATAAACAGGCGGTAATTCTTCAATGCCCACACCGTTGCCAGGAGTGCCTTCTCACAATCGTTGAATTTTTCCTCCACAGAGGATAAAGTTTTGCTCGCATAGTTGATTCATTTATTGACCTTGTCATGCTTTTGGTATAATACTGCCATCAAGCACTTATTAGAGAACCCTGTCTCCAGGAAGAACTCCTTGTTTCTGACAGGGTAAGCTAGGCAAGGCGCTTGTGAGAGGCTTCTCTTGAGTTGTCTTACTGCCTCAGATTGTTCTGGACCCCAGTCCCACTTGACCCCCCCCTTCAAGAGATGAATCAGGGGTCTGGTGATCTCTGCGTAGCCCTCAATGAACTTTCTGCTGTAATTAGTCAGTCCAAGGAGGCTCCTTAGTTCCCGCAGAGTGGTGGGGTCTTTAAGTTTCTGAAGTGCTTCCACTTTTTTCCTGGGGACAGAGACCCTGAGGAGTAATCTCATGCCCCAAGAAATTAACACGGGTTCTACACCACTGTGCTTTCTGAAAGGAAAGTTTTGCTCCTGCGGCCCTCAACTGTGTCAGAACATAACGGATCTCCGCTATGTGTTCTTCCACTGATGAACTTTTGATGAGGACATCATCTACATAAGCCAGGTTACCCCTCGCACCCAGGTCGGGCATGGCCTTATGTAGGAAAATGTTGAATTCATTGCCGGAGTTGAGGTATCTGAAGGGAGTCTGGGTCCATGTGTACTGCTGGCCCCCAAAGGTAAAAGCCAGTTTGCATTGGTCCTCCCTACTGACAGGCACGGTCCAGTATCCATTGGTAAGGTCTATTGCAGTGAATACCTGTGACCCCTGGATCTGGGCCAGCCCTTGGTCAATGTAGGGCAGAGGCCATCAGGAAGTATGGAGCCGTTTGTTGAGCTCCCTAAGGTCGGCGCAGAGTCTCCACTGGCCGTTTGGCTTCAATATTCCCAGCACTGAATTATTGAAAGTGCTGTGGACTGGACGGATTATTCCCCAGGACTCAAGGTTCTTAATTATTTCAGTAAGGGACTCCATGGATGCGAGAGGCAAACGATATTGCTTCACAAACACTGGAGTCATGCCAGGGTCCGTGGAAATTGTTGTTGTGTGGATGTTGGTGCGACCACAGTCATATGAGTCTACTGCAAAGAGATCTTGGAAATCCAAGAAAACTTGTTTCAACTTTTGCTTCTGTTCCAGAGTCACACAGGCATCAGCTAGGTTGACTCTCTCTTCCACGATCTGCCTGAAGCCTGGAAAGACTTCTGGTTTAGCTATCTCAGCGGCCTCCTCCAGCTGGGTGGAGAAGTCCCTGGTCAGAGTGCCGATTTGGACTAGAGGCTTCAGGTGGGAAAGGCAGCCCTCATGGACCTTGAAAATCACCTCATCTCTCCTGAAGTCACAAGTCACATCTTCCTTACCATAAGGGCAAGAAGTGTACACCAGGAAGTTCCCCCCCCATGCCAGGTGAAAAGCCTGTCTGGTGTTGTATTGTCATCACTGTCACTGTCAAAACAGTCCTTGGGGATTGGTCCTAACAGTTCATTTCCTAAATCAATGGAGAAATGTCGGTCATCAACCGCCATTCCAATAATGGTGCCTGCGGCTAGAGTAATACTCTTTAAGTCACTGTTATCCACCTCTATTGGAATGGTGTCATGTTCTATGTTGACTAATGGTGTTGGGTTTACCGCTAACCCTTGTTGTTGGAGAGAAGCATTTAGATGAATATAAGCATCAGGGTTTTTCAATTGTTGTCCTCTTTTAACTTTCACTTCCAGGGAGAATTGTCGGGTCCTTTCCGGGATGGTGACTTCCTCTTTAATCTGAATTTCAACTGCATAAGGTAGCAATAGAGCTGACCAAAATGCTTTTTCTGAATCATCAAAGCCCATGGGATTATCTGCTAATCGGGACCAAGCTTTGAAGTTTATTAGGTCCAAACTAATGGCAAAGCGATTGAGAATGTCACTGCCTAAGTAAAACGCGGCAGTGACGTCTCGCACGACCCAACAATTATGGACTATGCTCTTGTTGCTAATGGAGATTTTGTGCATACACCTGCTTGGCAGGAGATGTTTGGAATTGGGTGTTTCCAGATCCATTTCCCATTTGTCTATCAGTTTGAATGTGGGAATGGCTGGATCTTTTGGGAGTTGGCGGAACATGGCTTCGCTGATGAAGCTCTTACCGTTGTTCACACACACTCGAGCGAGAACAGAGTCCTTCCCATCATTTAACTGAACAGGGATGAACAACTGCTCTCCAATTTGCTGAATATCAGCCAGGCTCTTTGCTGATTTCACATCTTTCTGGACTATAGGAGTGGGAGTGTCTGAATGTGGATTGGTAAAGAATTTCAGAGTGTTTCCTTCCAGTGTGGAATACCACCTTAAACTGGAAGGAAGGTTGATTTTCAGAAATAGAGAAGACCCCCCATCACCAGTCTGTTGTCCTACTGCTATTACTGTCACATCTGGAATTTGGTTGTTCTGGAAGTGAAATTCTACTTGGTCAGATTTTTGTTCAACCATGTGGCAGGTGCCATTTAAACTAACATGGTTCACACTCTGTTTTAATTTTATTGGCCGGCTAGTCTGGGTCCAGAGGACCTTGTTTACCCAATCTATTATGGGTGACAACCGTCTCAGGAGGTCGTTCCCTAGTAAACAAGGGGTGCCCTCTGGAGTCACTACTATGACCGGGTGTTTCACCTTGTGTCGCCCAATTTTGATGTCCAAATCTGCAGTCCCCTCGACAGGAATTTCCTTCCCGTCAAAGTTCTGCAGTTGTCCAGGAAGAGAGGTGAGAGGAATACGGTAATTCTCCCCCCTTCCTGCATTTAGTTCATCAAAGGCCCTTTTGGACAGAAGGGTAGCTTGGGATCCAGTGTCAAAATTGTACCCTCCCCCTGTACTTGTACCGGGGCATAGTATCTTCCCGCCTTCTCCTCAAGGGGGCACAGATAATGCACATTTTTGGACAACTGGTGGGCTAATTGTTTGGTTTTGGACATTGCTAGCGAAGAGATTTGGGCAGAATTCTGTGGAGAGCCTGGGGAATCTGAAAGAAAAAGTTGGCAACTGGAAATGGTTTCGGGTTCTGGGCCGCACCCCCCTTTTTGGAGGCAGTCATCAGGATGGGTTTGACCCATGGGATTTTGGTATTGTTGGTTCTGGGATAGAATGATGGGCGGCGACAGCTCAATCCGCACATCTACCCAGTCTGTTGATTCGGTTTTAGGTTCCGCTGGTTCCGGTTCTGGGCCGCCCCTGCCTTTTTGGGGGCAGTCACCAGGATGGGTTTGAACCAGGGAAGTTTGGTTTTGTTGGTTCTGGGATAGGAGGATGGGCGGCGACAGCTCAATCCCCACATCCACTCAGTCTGGATTGGAATCTCTTGGGACCCATTTTTCCTTGGGAGGAGTTCCCCCATCTCTGAAGGAGAAGATCCTTTTCCCAACGTCCTCTGAGGATCCCTCTCCCTCAAATTGGAAGACCTGTACCTCCTCCACAAAGTGGGTCTGTTTGGGTCCTTTGTTTCTCCTACCTCCTCTCTGCTCCTTGGTTGGCAGACTTTCAGGGGCAGGAGATTTTGTTCCCGGTTCCTGGTTTTCCAGGGGCTGTTTACAAGTTGGGAAGGAAGCTTCCTCCAAGGCTTTACACCCCTCTTCCCCTTGTGCCTCCTCCCTGGGAACCGGTGGGTTATCGGGGTGCTGCCCCCGTCATTGTTCTGGAGCGCCAGGCCCAGAGTTTGGGGCATTCTGCGGTGGCATGCTCATCTGAGGGTTCTGTTGAGCCCTCAGTATGTGACCCAGATCCCGTGCCATATTTTGGACCTGGCACTCAAGTTGGGAAACCCGCTCAGGTTGATACAGGGTTCTGTTTTCTCCCCTGGGCTGATCCCGGGAAGGGTATCTATCCCTTCTCTAGTAATACCCTGGGTTGGGAAGATTTGGGTACCCCTCCACCCTTGGCCTCCCCTCTCCCGGATTAGGTGGTCTGGGCTCGGGGAATTGGGGAAAGAAGGATGGATGGTTTTGGGGTTGGAAATTGGGTGGATACCTGGGGAAAAAAAGTTCTGCCCAGTGTTTGGGGAATTTCTGCCCTCCTGTGGGAAGTTAGGAGGGAAGTTCCCTGGGTCAGGTGCTTGGCTGGATCCCCCTCCTTGGGCTGGGGGAGTCCACACATAACCCAGGATTGGTCTGTTTCCCTTGTAGCAGGGACTTACATAGTCAGGGGAGTGGGGGACCCCATTTGTGGGACTACCTCCTCGACTGCCTGTCTGTGACTGGCCTGAGGGCCTTCTGGGCTGTGAATTATTTGGCGCAGGCAGGTTTTTAGGCCCCCCCATCTCCAAATCTAAAACGGGGGCAACCTTTACCTCTGCCACCTTGGCAGCAGCAGGGGTGCTGTTGGTTTTGGGGTTTTTCTGCGCATTACTTTTATTTTCTATGGGCTTCTGCACCTCATAGATCTGAGTGGCTTGCTCAATGACCCAGTCTAAAGATCTTTTCTCGTGAAAATCTCTCACGAGCTGGGTCATTATGTACTTTAGAAGAGCATGGAAAAATGTGTTGATGAATTCTCTGCTGTTCGTGCGCACCCTTCTGGTGGTCTGCGCAAAGGCACGCTTCAATACTTGCACGAATTCTTGTGGGGCCTGATCCTCCCCACATTGCAAATTGTAGGCCGCCTTGCGAGTCTCTTGGGGATTTCTATGTACAGAAAAATGTTTCAAGATGGCCGCCCTATATGTGGACCATCTTGAATGGTTTTGGTCCTCCAGCACCGCAAAGAAACTGGAGTATTCAGGGGAGAATGTCCATTTAACGTACTGGATGCAGCTACTGCTGTCCTTCAAATGGAAAGTCTCCATCATTTGCTCATAGAGCTCCAAGTGTTCCCAAACAGAATACTTGGCGTTCTTATGATAAGGCGTGATGACACTCCTGATTGCCTTAATCTGTTTCAAGGGGTCCTTAAGCAAGGCCCTTTTCACCTTATTGGCCTTTTTGGTTCGGGTAACCCTGGTCCATTCATCCTCTGATTCAGAAGCACTGCTCCCAGAGGTGCCCCCTGGGAATAGCTGGCAGAATGTGGGGACCTGGTCTCCTGTGTCCTGTGACGCTCAGAGGAGTCTTCAGATCCCTCTTTGCTACCAGGATTTGATGGGTACCCCCCTCCCCCACTGACCTAACTGGGCAGAGGTTTTCAGGATGCCCTTAATGGGCTTACTCTCCTGGGGTTCCCCACTAAATTGCACTGTGCTTGGGTGCCCATACCCGGATGCCCACCCCTCCATTCCTGGGTGGTACTGGCCTATGAGCCCCATACTTTTGGCTGGATAGTAATCTGCCATTCCTGTGGCCCTGTGCTCATGCACGCCAGGGGACATGGGGGTGGCAGAGTCCAGGGACTGGGAGAGATGAAGGCCTCATTTTCTCTCGGGGCCTCCTGATTGGTCCTGGAGTATTGGGCCAGTCTCTGCTGCAGGAGGGTTACCTCCTGAGTCCCATCCCTACTGGCCTGCTCCTTTCTTGCCAGAGCCTCCTCCACCCTCCCTGTGTGCTCTAGCAAGTCGTGATGCTCTTTTTGAAGGTCATCCAGCCCCGGGAGGGCCAGGTGATTTTCTTCAATTTTTTCTTTTAATTGGCAGACTTCCTGGCCTAAGGAGACCCTTTCCTGTCTAAGAGCCTCCATCTGTGCCGCCAGGTCGTCCCTCTGCCTTTGAAAGGCACCAGCTTTCTGGCGCTCTTCCTGAAATTCTGTCTGGGTGTCCAGGTCTTTCAGAATCAGTTTATTGCTTTCCTCTTTCTCTCTGTCTAGTTGGATTTGCAGGGTGGCTACCTGCTTTGTGCATGCCCTGTTGAAATTGATCTGTTGCTCCAGCTTTTTCTGGCACTGCAGTAAGGAGTCCAAACTGTCTTGGTGCTCCTTCTGCAAAGCCAGAATTCTGGTATCCTGGTCAGCCTTTTCCTGTTGCAGGATATCCATATCCATATCCTCCTTCATTTTAATGATGCATTGTCTACTCTCGTTTTCGGACTCCTGGCTTCTGTGCAGCCTCTGCTCAGAAGAGACCAGGTCAGCTTGGGCCTTTTCTAAAGACATCTGTTGCCTATTTGCCAGATCTTGTCCTTCAGCACATTTGTCCTGCATGGCTCCCATATATAGATACAAATATGCCGCTCTCCTGGCAATCTTATTGTGTTCATCTTTGGCCTTAGAAGCCATATATAGTTCACTCAGGGCCACATGTAAGGGACCCTGATCTCTCCACATATCTGACCCAGTTGTAGTGACCTGCTGTGTGATCGCCTGCAACCATACATTTTGCTCCTGCTCAGACCATTCACCTCTCACAAACAGTTTATGTAAGAGGTGCTCCCTAGCTATCTTCATATCTACCAAGGTCGTCATTCTGGAATTTGAGTTCCTTCCTGACTTACAGAAGTTTGTATTTTATTTTGCAAAACAGACCGTTTCCTTAGAGCGTTCCTTTGAGGGGTGCTTTCACAGTGTAAAACAGCATGGTGATCTAACCGGATATGCGTATCCGGCCAGTTGGCACACTGTATTAAGCTGTACAAGTGGTAAATCTAACCCAGAATATCCCAGCTCCGAGCCCCCACTCTGTAAGTGACTCTAATCAAGCAATCCCACTAAGTCAGTGCCTTGTCTGGGATGCCCAAAGGAAGCCCTTATTTATATATTTTTATGGCAAGTTATAATCTGGATGATGAACCCTTGTATAACACCCCTCGCTTAGAATCCCCCTGACCCCACTGAGCCAAGAAGTAGATTTGTTTTGCAAATTTAAAAGGTTTATTTGAAAAATTAAACAATATATATATATATATATATCACACTTCTATAAATAAATTGATAATGGATAGCACACTTGTGAATATGATCAGTAATCAGCAATAGATAATCCTACAGTAGCACAGTTCTTGGTTACTTATGAACAGGAAAAGAAGAATAAGGTGGCAGAGAATGCTTTATATGGTTCAAGGAAAGGAAAGGTGAGACAGAATACAACACAGAAATAACCATGAGATGATTTCAACCAAAAGATAATATCACTTTTTCTTGAACAATTCACTCCCCCCCCCCTATGCAATGTAAGGAGATGAAAAGGAGAGCATACAGTTCCCAGGAATGCAAACAATATAATTCAGTTCCCCCCTAGCAAGCCTAGAGGAAAACAGGTAGAAGTTTGAAACACAGCCCAAAATGCTTTGAATGTGATGACAATGAAGTGAGAAAGGTGCTAAAAATGCTTTTAATTCCCTCTAGAGGTTCAGGGTGGGTGATATCTAGTTTATATTAGTTCAGGCTCACTTTAGCAATGCTCTATGAGTAACTAGCAGGTTAAAACGAATTTTAGCAAAGGAAAGCAAGGAGCTGCTGATTTTTACACGTGGCTGAAATTGTGCAAAATGTCAAATCGCGGCAAATTGATTTGCATGCGTCGAGCGTAATTACGGAGGCCCTAATAGGAGTAGCAAGTCGGTTCTATATTAGTTGGAAAGCCTAGGATCTTTCGCTCCTAGCACAAACGGTTCCGGAGATACGGACAATTTTGTGAAGGTAGTTTTTCGGATTTCAAATTTAAAAGTTC
This sequence comes from Ambystoma mexicanum, assembly GCF_040938575.1. NCBI lineage: Eukaryota > Metazoa > Chordata > Amphibia > Caudata > Ambystomatidae > Ambystoma > Ambystoma mexicanum. Next base: position 970,623,235 of record NC_090941.1, on the reverse strand, counting down.
AAAATGACAGGTGACAGTTTTCAGCTTTAAAAAGGACAGAATGACACACACGATTCCTATGAGGTAGTTCTAAATAGGTTAAAATAGTTTGGATTAGATTATTTTAAACTAAGAGATTGGTTTTGGCACAGTGAGTACTCGCACTATATTTTTGAAATAAGCGTCAAGGTCTGGTCAGGTTGGACGGGACTTCCGGCGGGTGGTTCTGAAGTCCCGGCTATCTGGGTCAGCTCTGCTCTCTGGGTCTGTCAAGCACCGGTTCTGCTCACAACAGTCTGGTTTGTGGTTCTCTCTGGTTCCGGATACAGAACTGCTTTCTGGATACTGCTACAGGTTCTTGCAAAAGTTCTTGGCAAAAATGTCAAACAGCTTGCCCGGCTGTTGAATAGTTTGGTTGGTTTTGAGGCCTGCTGAAGAGGATTCAGCTTGTGGATTCTGCTACAAATTCTGGAGTTAATTTCTGCTACAGGTTCTGTAGATTGATGGATTTGAAGTCTGGATCTCTGGATGTGAAGTCTGAAGTCTCCCAGCAAAGCGTCCCGCAAGAAAGTGGAAAGTGAATGTTCCCACCTGTCCTGCACTGTCTGCTTTTATGTGTTTAGAAAGTGTGTGTGTGCGTGGCATAACTGAGCCTGCCCCTCTCTACTTGTCATTGGCCCAATTCTCCCCTCTCCCATCATGATGAGGTCTGTTTATGGGTCAGAGGATCCTCCCCTGGTCAATTTGCCCACAAACCTATATTTGATTCAAATACATATTTCCCAGATACACAAGTCGTTGACATTACATGTACATATTACAGATGAATTTAGACAGGTCTCTGTTCAAGCCCCATGTTCCTGCGAGCTGGGATTCAGAAATGACAACATTTTGCGCTTTTTGGTCGGTTTACCAATATCGGACATTTACCAAAAATTACACAAATGTGCGCAAGGAGTATGGACATTAATTGATGAAGTGTCAGATTTTTAACATGCAGACATTTGGAGTAAGACCCTATTTTCCGCTAGCAACCCCCCAGAATACACCACACGGTCCTAACACCTCTTAAAACGTGCACAGAAAAATCACAAGAATAATTATATTACTTATATAATTCTGACAAGTCCGTACTATGAATTATCCATGTTTTTTTTTAAATTATGCCCAAAGGAGTGTGGTTTCCCCCAAGCACATGGTGGAGTTTCTGGTTTGTCCACTTCCCCCAAGCTCAGTTTGCTCTTACAGGCACTGCCCCTCCCAGTTTCTCCCAAGAGGAAGCCATTTACGACCCCCCAATATAACATTTGCCTGAGTCCAGGACAGGGCTTTGTTCAATTTCCTGCAGTCTGCAGGTACCCCCCCCCCCCTTAATTCAATCAGAGAGGTGTGATCTCCTTTTGGTGGGGGCAGCAGGATGCAGCCAGGCCTGGGAAGAGTTGTTGAGCCAGTTCAACTCCTGTCGGGGGTAGTTGTCAGGCAGAATTCAATTTCTTTAAGCCAAGCTTCAGCTAAATGTCCTGTTTGTTCCCAGTTTAAATCAAACTTACAATGTTTACACATGCAACTAGAATGCTGATTCTAAGTTCAAAACCATGACATTTAACAGTTGCAAATTATGTGACACTCAAAAGTAGGTCACTCATTTAATTTAAATATTTCGATTTTAGTGGTTTTAAATCCAATTTCAATTAAGCTGCTGACATCCACAGCTCAGCCAGTTTTGTTATAAACATTGTTTTGGGCTCTTCATCTTACCAGATTTAGTATGCACGCAAGAATTCATTCTGCCACATGTCTGCTGGTGTTCAGTGAGCTTTTTGGATATCTCACAATGTTTGAAATGGGCATTTTGAGCTTGCATTCAGAGAAACAAAGGGTGATTTTTAAAGTGATTTTTAGCTAACAGGCACTGCTGTTTTTCTCTTTGGCACCCCATTTCACCCATGGCTCTTCTGACCCAGCACGCTCGCACTGGTGGGTGGCAGGTCAGCCAATTATTTTGGTGTGCGCACAACTGCGCAGTTCTCCTGGACTCTGGGATAGAATGATGGGCGGCGACAGCTCATCCCCACATCTACCCAGTCTATTGGTTCAACATGGGTCAAAACCATTGACAGTCCAACACCTTATATTGTGTACTGTAACACTAGCGAGCCAGCAGTTCCTTTTTTGCTCTCAAACACTCCCTTTATGCTGTATTTGTTTTGCTACTTGTTGGATGTTTAAATATGGCATATTAGTACCCGGAGAGAGACAATCAGATAGTTACATGTAATCTGATGGGCCCTTGCCAGGGCTTTACCCGACCGAGAATCCCCTTGAATCCTATGTATCCGCAGCCGGTGCGGGGTGACGTGGCAGTCCCTCAACCAATGAGGAGGCTCAGAAAGGAGTAATCCCCGCTCCGCGCCACCACACGGCTGGAAGCTTCCATCCTCTCCCACTGGGGATTCAGGTAAGTGTTGTTGTTCAGGTAAAAATGCTTTTCGTACCCTGGTCTTGCCGGCCAGGGTACTAATAGCAATAAGCCCCTAGCCACAGGGGCATTACCGGGTACGGTAAAGCCCTGGGGGCTTTGTAAAGTACATGGGCCCCGGGGCTTTATCTGACTTGTAATGCCCCGGCGGCTTGGGGCTTATCGCTTAATAGTATTCTATAGTTTTGTATTGAATTGGCTACTGTCATTTTTTTAAAATAATGTATTTAGTTCAACCCCTCATTAATAATAGTTTTTTTTTACGAACACACACACACACACACACACACACACACACACACACACACACACACACACACACACACACACACACACACACACACACACACACACACACACACACACACACACACACACACACACACACACACACACACACACACACACACACACACACACACACACACACACACACACACACACACACACACACACACACACACACACACACACACACACACACACACATATATGCCATCAATGTTATGATGGTTTTAAAAATACATTAAAAAACATTCTACTTGTAATGTGAGAGCAGAATAGGCCATTTCAGCGAATACGCCGCACACGCCAGAGCGTCAACCAGTAGTTCAAAATAATGCATATTGTTCCAGAAAAATGTCTTTGGGCAGCACTTTCATGCATAGCTTCATCAGGCCAACACAGAACGTTCTAAAGAATGCTCATGACACATGAGTTGCACCCTCATCAGGATCATGAACTGTGGTATGGTCTATTATCCTTGCGATTGGCGCATTTAGCCAACAGCATCAATGTTACGGCAGGTTCAGTCGGGGAAAAGCAACTCTCCCTCTTCCTGATGCAAAACCTGCCACTCAACAGTTCTCAAATGTTGGAATGTGTCTTCCCCACTACTTTGCCTTTTTTCCCTTTGCTGTACTTCCTCCTTTTGTTAATGAAAATAATGGTAGGAGTACATCTGCAAAAATGTGTTAAAGTCCCTAAAACGAATTCAAAAATAATCCTGCCTCCACAGCTCTCCTTTTTCCCGTTTTCCATTTCTCATTGTGTTTAAAATCTATTGCCATTGTAGGTGCTTTTACACCAGAAATCTGCAAACTGCACCTCTGCAGATATTTTGAACCACGAGTTTTGCAATCCCTCAGCATTGATTATACTGACAAAGGCTGATGGGAGTTGTAGTTCAAAACACCTGGCAAGCCAAAGGTTGAGGGCTCCTTTTTTACACTGCTGCAAAAAGGCAGATTTCTAAATTACTTCAAAGGCTTTCAATGTTATCTCTAGTGCATAGTCGACCTATGTTGTACAAATAGCAAGTCTGAGGGTGGGTGAGAAACAAGTTTCTAATTAGTGTTCAATTATTCATTGTAGATTGACAAGCGGTTGCAATAACTCTCAGAATTAGAATCAACCAAATGGGGGAATCCCTTCACTGGCTCTTTTTTTAATAATCTCGTCCTGATGAAGGCTGTTGTTAATAGAGAGAGTTTGATGAATTTACTCTAGTGTGGCCGAAACACACTGTGTAGACATTTTTTGGAATTGTGGATGTGATGCTTGTTTTTAAGTACATTGTCTTAAGGCGACGGTTGTTAAGGTGGTACATTTTTCTGACATTAATGATGAAATATGCTTATGTTCATAGCATATTATTATCCCATGTGTTATAATTGTATTTATATTTGTACAGTGAAAAAGCTTTTTAATGACCACATAATAATAAAGAGTACACATATTTTTTTTTTATACATACTTTCAGTTCTCTCCTCCTCTCCCTTTCTACCTTTTCCTATCTCCTTCCCTGCTCCCCTTACTTTCTTCTATGCACTTTCTTTATCAGAATTGTCCCTGGACCTAGTATGATAGCAACCTCGTCTGTCTCCTCCCCTTACTTGTTTCCCCACCTCCAGCACTATTTGAAATGTCATTGGGCCTAGAAGGATAGTCGATTGTTTTGTTCCTCCCGTCCCTTTCTGCACCCCCTCCCCCTTCACCTTTGGTTTTTCTCCAGCTCTACCAGAAATGTCGTCAGGCCTAGTACGGTAGTCGCCTGTCTGTTGCCATTCCCCCCCCCCCCCTTCGTTATCTATGCCTTAGCTTTTGCACTATCTGAAATGTCGTCAGGCCGAGTACAGTAGTTAATTTCACATCCTTACTGTTCATGGCCTGTAAGAATGTCATTGTATTTTTCCCTTGTTCCCTCCCTCCCTTGAAGCGCTTTGAAACACATTGTGTATAGGCGCTATATAAATAAACTATCCTATCATCCATTTTACAAACGCTAAGTAACTTGGATCTTAAGCACCAAGGCGTTTAGCTTCTTGAAAATATTTAAGCCTGTGGCACATGGTGTGCGTGTATGTTATAATTTCCTTGATAGCCAGGGCTGAGTACCCAGGGTTCCAATCTTGTTATATAATGTAGAAATAGCATGGTCAGGAGACCAATGTCCCCAAAAGGATATGGACTGGATACCTCCTCAGAGCAGAGCTGCGGCACACCTGCGGAGCACTCTTGAGGGAGCATGCGCCTTCACCCGTAGCCTTGTGCACAGGCCTGGAATCCATAAAGGCCCACGGAATCCACCACCATCAACCTGGCACCTTTTACAAGCACTAAAACATTTGCAAAGAAAACAAAGTAAAAGGACACATTTTATGGGGGCCGGCCATGCTCTTTATAGGATAACTGACATCAGGAGAAAAGCAGCCACCGAGTCGCAGCGCCACATTTTCTGTCTGTGAATGATCAGCTGGGTCAAGCAGGATGCAAACTACCCTCCTCCAGGTGGTCATTAATGATGGGGAAATAACCTCTGCTTGTCATTATACTTCACTAATGGAGCACTGACTGCATCTGCCTTATTTCTCCAAACCTAATAAAAGCCGAGGTTCAGTCTTAGGAATGACGCTCTGGCTCAGGGTTTGTTTTACAGTAAATTGATATCTTATTTGGTCTGTTTAAAGTGGATATCTGTGTACAACCTGATTTTGCAAGGATTATTTTTCTATCCATTTGTAGGGTGTGAAGAACATCTGCTGGGCATATTGCACCAAAGTTTACATCAGCACAGATATAGTAAACAGGTCAAATGTTGCCATAGTGTTGAACAGGTTTTTATTAATTTAATTTATAGCGTGCATGCGGCTAACTCAGTTGACTCTACAGTAGATGTTTCTAAAGGCATTCACCAAAGGAGCAAGCGAGGGAGTATATTAAGCGAACACTTCTAAATCTCTTGTTAGTTAAATCAAGACTAAGGAGGATAGAGTGGCTTGGATGGAAACACGCTCATCAAGGGAGAAGATGAAGCCCAGGTCAATTGGGTATGTCCTCACCCAGCAAGGTCCTACCTAGGGCAAAGGTGACAGGTCCACACAAAGCATAATCCTACCAAAGACATGAGACATATTTGCATCGAGCAGGTTCTTACCAGGGGCAAAGGAGGCATGCCAATACAGAGCAAGATTCTACCAGGGACATAAGAGACATGTTTGCATAGAGCAAGTTCCTAACGAGGGCAAAGGAGACATGCCCATACAGAGCAAGATCCGTCCAGGGACATAAGAGACATGTTTGCATTGAGCAAGGTCTTACCAGGGGCAAAGGAGACATGCCCATACAGAGCAAGATCCTACCAGGGACATAGGAGACATTTTTTGCATTGAGCAAGGTCTTACCAGGGGCAAAGGAGACATGTCCATACAGGGCAAGATCCTACCAGGGACATAGGAGACATTTTTTGCATTGAGCAAGGTCATACATGGGGTAAAGGAGAGGTGTCCTCATAGAGCAAAATGGATGGCCATTAATTATTCGAATCAGAAATGTCTGAAGGAGAAAAAAACGAAAGTTATTTGAACAAAAATAACATTCAGTTTTGTCTCCCGCTGCCATTTCCGACAACCCGCTCCCCCCCCGACTCCCTTACTCAACTTCTGGCCGCACACAGTGAAGTGAGCCACCGCTCCACCATCCCTCTGTGTCGCTGGTTCCCTTCAAGCTTTTTGATGGGAATCGGCGCTGCAGGGTCCTTTACGTTTTTTGTTGTTTTGTTAACTTTGCTTGTCCTGTGCTTTCCTTTTTATGGAAGCGGGGAATACCCCTGCAACTCCTGAAGTCCCGGAATGTTGATCAAGGGGAACGAGGGTTACACCGGCAACCCCCACTTTCCTTGATTGGCAGTTTTGGGATTCGTTTTTTTTTCAATGCAGTATTCGGCATTTTCTTCCTTTCGTTTTATTTTTATTTCGGTAATATATATGGATATCGAGCAAGATCCTACCAGGAATGTAAGAGACGTGTTCGCATCGAGCAAGGTCCTACCAGGTGAAAGGGAGACATGTCCGTGCAGAGCAAGATCCTACCTGGATATAAGAAACATGTTTGCGTAGAGCAAGGCCCTACCCGGAGCAAATGAGACATGTCCACACAGACCAAGATCCTACCAAAGACATAAGGGACATGTCCGTCCTAGAGCAAGGCACAACCTGGGGTATGGGAGACAAGCTTAATTTGACACAGTCAAATAAAGCCCACCATGTGACAGAGTAAAGTACCTTTCTAAGGCATAAACTAGCATTATTCAGTGACCCATATCCATAGATAGGAAATCTTCTAGTTTAAAAGCCAAAACTCTTAATAGATGCCTTATTGGGGCCAAGGAAATCTCAAACAGTCAGGAGAATTATAAACATATGACAAAGATCCCTCCCACAAACATTTGAACAGGAACATGCGTTCCTTTTTCAGCAGCATAAACAGTACTCGCCATTGACATTTGTAATATCGACAGACACACAATGCACCTCCATGTTGTTTTTCCATTGCCGATAGGCCTAAAGGAAAACTAATGGCTCTTCTCCACGGTGCAGTGCTAAATAGAAATCGTGCTGCGCATGTGCAAGGTTTTGGCTGACGCATAGTGACATAATATGACGTGCCCAGCGTGTTTAAAGCTTATGCATCTATCCACAGGCTTGAAAGAACAGTATAATGCACAGTGACACTGTGGACAATATTAATGCAGATGTTGCCACTTTATACGGTGTATATGCCTTGCCCGTTTGTCTAGGTTGTGGAATTATAGTCCCTGCTGATGGCCTGTATTTAACTGTTTTATTCATACATCTGTGTATCGGAGACATGTATGGCCTGGTGACTTTAGAAGCGCAAGCACCCATTTGCTGGTATGCCAACACCCCCTTCTGAGAAGTAAGTGCCCTTATTCTGCAACTCTGGTCTGACAGTGTGTACTTTGGTCAGCGCAGTACTGTAGCCATGTGGCCTCACTCTTGTGTTTGGTTTAGAGAGTTGGGGGCATCATGCACTTATTCAGGTGTGATATTTACTAATGTCAATGGGTGTGACCTTTTTTCATTTGGCGTCTGCCCCAAGCCACATGCATCCAGGTAAGCAATGTTCTTAATACGAAACTGTTCACCAAATGTGTTTAACTTCAACTCCAATCAGCCTTGCCCAGGGTATTTGATGAAGGGCTGCTGGAAGTTGTAGTCCAAAACATTGTGCTGTGTCGCGATTTATTACGCCATCACACTCAACTCAGGGTGTTCCTTCCCCAGGCCGGTGTTCAGTCAGAAAATATATATATATATATATAATATTCAGTGAAAAAACTTTGTCAAAGGGACGTTATGGTTCCAAGTAAAACTGAAAAACCCTTGAAATTCGCCAGTTATGGTAAGCTAAGCAACCATAACTCGCGCCACCACCGTGCACTGCTAAGACTAACACCCAGGACATCAAAGATGACATCACAAATGTCATTGATGACATCACATGTGTATGTACTTTTCATGAAATATGTGTACAAGGGATTCTTATTATAATGTTGCGAAACAAGTGTCAAGGATCATTGCAATAAATATCATACCTTAATTAGTGCATTGAACGATGCATTGATATAAATAGCATTCTATTATGGGGTTCTATCTAGTATACTAAGCTACTCATACAGAAACATAACATTGTGTGCAGCGTACAAGATGAAGGTATAATCGTAATGTTAATATGTTGAATAATGAAATGATAATTGCTTTCTTAATAGCTTTTTGTGTACTGTGAAATATGTAAGTAGTAGCAGAAACAATTCATAACTTAACTGATTATTTTCAAGCAAATAAATGATTGCTCTATTTCAAAGCTGCTATTTACCCTATGTATATGTATCACTTGATGTGATTGGACCCTAAGGAAAGTAGTGTGAGTACAATGTATACAAATATGACCATATACAGGTGAAGTACAGCGATAAATAAAACAGAACTATCAGAAAGTTCTCATAAGTCTATTGATTATCTTTATGCACCAAAAGGATTGCTGTCTTTCAAGCCTGTGTCTTCCAGTATGTATATGTTTCATATGATGTGACTGGACTCTAAGGGAATTACTGTAAGAACCTACTTGACGGATACGTCTACAAATAAAATAACATTTTTAGTTTCTGACTGTTACTGAAGAAAACCATGTGGCCTAGATATGTCAGCAAAAGAAAAAAAGACTGAGCCAGACAAGTGATGTCATCAGTGATGTCATCAATGACATTTGTGATGTCATCTTTGATGTCCTGGGTGTTAATCTTAGCAGTGCACGGTGGTGGCGCAAGTTATGGTTGCTTAGCTTACCATAACTGTCGAATTTCAAAGGTTTTTCGGTTTTACTTGGAACCATAAATTCCCTTTGACAATGTTTTTTCACTGAATTTCATAGGTTTTTAGTAGCGCAACTTAACCACAACGTCCCTTTAACAAAGTTTTTTCATTGAATTTCATAGGTTTTTATTAGTGCAACTTAACCATAACGTCCCTGTAACACATTTTTGTTTTACTGAATTTTATAGGTTTTTATTAGTGCAACGTCACCATAACATTGTTTTCAATAGATGAAGACCACTAGCATCTTAGGTCCTCAAAGTGGGAACCCAGGATGGTTAAAAAAAAAAGATTTTCCTTCGGCGTCCCGATGTAGGAAGGAAAATCTTTTACCAAGATGGCCACCATGGAAAGGGAAGGCGGGGTGTATAAAGAGAACACAACAGGGCATGAGCAAGGGGTGGGGGGGAACAGGAGAGACACATGGGCATGAGCGGGGGGGTGAGAGGGAACAGGGCACAAACGGGGCATGAGCAGGGGGTGGGGGAAAAGGAAGGAAACACGGGGCATGAGTGGGGGTGGGTGGAACACGAGAGAGACACAGGGCATGAGCAGCGGGTGGGGGGGAACAGGGGAGACACGGGACATGAGCGGGGGTGGGGAGGAACACGAGGGAGACACGGGGTATGAGTAGGTGGTGGGGAGGAACACGAGGGAGACACGGGGCATGAGCAGGGGGTGGGGGGGACAGGGCACACACGGGGCATGAGCGGGGGTTGGGGGGAACAGGGCACACACGGGGCATGAGCAGGGGGTGGGGGAATAGGGCACACACGGGGCATGAGCAGGAGTGGGGGGGAAAGGAGAGAAACAAGGGGCATGAGCGGGTAGTGGGGGAATACGAGGGAGACACGGGGCATGAGTGGGGGGTGGGGGGAACACGAGGGAGACACGGGGCATGAGCGGGGGGTGGGGGCAACAGGAGACACATGGGGCATGAGCGGTGGGTGAGGGGGTACACGATGGAGACACAGGGCATGAGCGGGGGTGGGGGAACATGAGGGAGACACGGGGCATGAGCGGGGGGTGGGGGGTAACATGAGGGAAACACGGGGCATGAGCGGGGGTTGGGGGGTAACACGAGGGGGACACGGGGCATGAGCGGGTGGGGGTAACATGAGGGAAACACGAGGCATGAGCGGGGATGGGGGAACACGAGGGAGACACGGGGCATGAGCTGGGGTGAGGGGTAACACGGGGCATGAGCGGGGGGTGCGTGAAAAACAGGGAATGAGCGGGGGTTGGGGGTACAAGAGGGAAACACAGGGCATGATCAGGGGGTGGGGGGTGGGGGTGCAGGAGGGAGACACGGGACATGACCGGAGGGGGGGGGCAACAGGAGACACAGGGCATGAGCGGGGGGGTACACGAGGGAAACACGGGGCATGAGCGGGGGTGGGGGGAATAGGAGAGAGACACAGGGCATGAGCGGGGGTGGGGGGGAACAGGGGAGACACATGGGCATGAGCGGGGGGTGAGAGGGAACAGGGCACAAACGGGGCATGAGCAGGGGGTGGGGGGAAAAGGAAGGAAACACGGGGCATGAGTGGGGGTGGGGGGAACACGAGAGAGACACAGGGCATGAGCAGCGGGTGGGGGAACAGGGGAGACACATGGGCATGAGCGGGGGGTGAGAGGGAACAGGGCACAAACGGGGCATGAGCAGGGGGTGGGGGGAAAAGGAAGGAAACACGGGGCATGAGTGGGGGTGGGGGGAACACGAGAGAGACACAGGGCATGATCAGCGGGTGGGGGGAACAGGGGAGACACGGGGCATGAGCAGGGGGTGGGGAGGAACACGAGGGAGACACGGGGTATGAGCGGGGGGTGGGGAGGAACACGAGGGAGACGGGGTATGAGCGGGGGGTGGGGAGGAACACGAGGGAGACACGGGGCATGAGCGGGGGGTGGGGGCAACAGGAGACACACGGGGCATGAGCGGGGGGTGAGGGGGTACATGATGGAGACACAGGGCATGAGCGGGGGTGGGGGAACATGAGGGAGACACGGGGCATGACAGGGGGCTGAGGGGTAACACGAGGGAAACACGGGGCATGAGCGGGGGGTGGGGGGAAAGGAGAGAGACACAGGCATGAGCAGGTGGTGGGGGAACACGAGGGGGACATGGGGCATGAGCGGGAGGGGGTGGAGGGTAACACGAGGGAAACACGAGGCATGAGCGGGGGTGGGGGAACACGAGGGAGACACGGGGCATGAGCGGGGGTGGGGGTAACACGGGGCATGAGCGGGGCGTGCGGGAAACATGGGGAATGAGCAGGGGTTGGGGGTACAAGAGGGAAACACAGGGCATGAGCGAGGGGTGGGGCGTGGGGGTGCAGGAGGGAGACACGGGACATGACCAAAGGGTGGGGGGGCAACAGGAGACACAGGGCATGAGCGGGGGGGTACACGAGGGAAACACGGGGCGTGAGCGGGGGTGGGGGGAATAAGAGAGAGACACAGGGCATGAGCGGGGTGGGGGGAACAGGGGAGACTCAGGGCATGAGCGGGGGTGGGGGTTAACACAAGGGAGACACGGGGCATCAGCGGGGGGTGGGGGGTAACAGGGGAGACAGGGCATGAGCGGGGGTTAACACAAGGGAGACATGGGGCATGAGCGGGGGTAACACAAGGGAGACACGGGGCATGAGCTGGGGGTGGGGGGTAACACAAGGGAGACATGGGGCATGAGCTGGGGGTGGGGGGTAACACAAGGGAGACACGGGGCATGAGCTGGGGGTGGAGGGTAATGCAAGGGAGACACGGGGCATGAGCGGGGGGTGGCGGGAACAGGGCACATGGGGCATGGGCAGGGGGTGGGGGGGAACAGGGGAGACACACGGGGCATGAACAGGGAGGTGGGGGGGAACAGTAGGGAGATACGGGGCATGAGCGGGGGTGAGGGGAAGGGGAGGGACACACGGGGCATGAGCGGGGGGTGAAGGGGAAGGGGAGAGACACACGGGGCATGAGTGGGGGGAGGGGGGGAAGGGGAGAGACACACGGGCCATGAGCAGGGGGTGGGGCAAGGGGAGAGACACACGGGGCATGAGTGGGGGGTGGGGGGAAAGGAGGGAGACACGGGGCATGAGCGGGGGTGGGGGGAAGGGGAGAGAAACACGGGGCATGAGCGGGGGAACGGGAGAGACACGGGGCATGAGCGGGGGGTGGAGGGGAAGAGGAGAGACACACGGGGCATGAGGTGGGGTGGGGGGGAAGGGGAGAGAGATACGGGGCATGAGCGGGGGGTGGGGGAAAGGGAGAGAGACACGGGCATGAGCGGGGGTCGGGGGGAAGGGGAGAGAGACACGGGGCATGAGCGGGGGTGGGGGGGTTACACGAGGGAGACATGGGGCATGAGCAGGGGGTGGGGGGGTAACACAAGGGAGACATGGGGCATGAGTGGGGGGTGGGGGGAACAGGGGAGACACACGGGGCATGAACAGGGGGGTGGGGGGAACAGTAGGGAGACACGGGGCATAAGCGGGGGGTGAGGGGAAGGGGAGGGACACACGGGGCATGAGCGGGGGGTGGAGGGGAAGGGGAGAGACACACGGGGCATGAGTGGGGGTTGGGGGGGGAAGGGGAGACACGGGGCATGATCGGGGGGTGGGGGGAAGGGGCGAGCGACACGGGCATGAGTGGGGGGTGGGGATGGGGGAAGAGGAGAGACACACGGGGCATGAGCGGGGGTGGGGGGGAAGGGGAGAGACACACGGGGCATGACCGGAGGTGGGGGGAAGGGGAGAGACACACGGGGCATGAGCGGGGGGTGGGGGGAACGGGAGAGAGACACGGGGCATGAGTGGGGGGTGGGGGGGAAGGGGAGAGGCATGGAGCATGAGCAGGGGATGGGGGAAGGAGAGAGACACACAGGGCATGAGCGGGGGTTGGGGGAAGGGGAGAGAGACACGGGGCATGAGTGGGGGGGAAGGGGAGAGAGACACGGGGCATGAGCGGGGGGAAGGGGAGAGAGACACGGGGCATGAGCCGAGGGTGGGGGTGGGGGTAAGGGGAGAGAGACACGGGGCATAAGCGGGGGGTGGGGGGAACAGTAGGGAGATACGGGGCATGAGCGGGGGTGAGGGGAAGGGGAGGGACACACGGGGCATGAGTGGGGGGTGGGGGGTAAGGGGAGAGACACACGGGCCATGAGCAGGGGGTGGGGGAAGGGGAGAGACACATGGGGCATGAGTGGGGGGTGGGGGGAAAGGAGGGAGACACGGGGCATGAGCGGGGGTGGGGGGAAGGGGAGAGAAACACAGGGCATGAGCGGGGGAACGGGAGAGACACGGGGCATGAGCGGGGGTGGAGGGGAAGGGGAGAGACACACGGGGCATGAGCGTGGGGTGGGGGGAAGGGGAGAGAGACATGGGGCATGAGCAGGGGGTGGGGGGGAAGGGGAGAGAGATACGGGGCATGAGCGGGGGGTGGGGGGAAAGGGAGAGAGACACGGGCATGAGCGGGGGTCGGGGGGAAGGGGAGAGAGACACGGGGCATGAGCGGGGGTGGGAGGGTTACATGAGGGAGACATGGGGCATGAGCAGGGGGTGGGGGGGTAACACAAGGGAGACATGGGGCATGAGTGGGGGGTGGGGGTTAACACAAGGGAGACACGGGGCATGAGCGGGGGTGGGGGGAACAGGGGAGACACGGCATGAGCGGGAGGTGGGGGGGAAGGGGAGACACACACGGGGCATGAGCAGGGTTTGGGGGAAGGGGTGAGACACACAGGGCATGAGTGGGGGGTGGGGGGAAGGGGAGAGAGACACGGGCATGAGTGGGGGTGGGGGGGAAGGGGAGAGACATGGGGCATGAGCGGGGGTGGGGGGAAGGGGAGAGACACACGGGGCATGAGCGGGGGCCGGGGGGAAGGGGAGAGAGACACGGGGCATGAGTGGGAGTGGGGGGGAAGGGGAGAGACATGGGGCATGAGAGGGGGTGGGGGGTAACACAAGGGAGACAGGGGGCATGAGCAGGGGGTGGGGGGAACAGGGGAGACACAGGGCATGAGCGGGGGTGGGGGTTAACACAAGGGAGACACGGGGCATCAGCGGGGGGTGGGGGGTAACAGGGGAGACAGGGCATGAGCGGGGGTTAACACAAGGGAGACATGGGGCATGAGCGGGGGGTAACACAAGGGAGACACGGGGCATGAGCTGGGGGTGGGGGGTAACACAAGGGAGACACGGGGCATGAGCTGGGGGTGGGGGGTAACACAAGGGAGACACGGGGCATGAGCTGGGGGTGGAGGGTAACGAAGGGAGACACGGGGCATGAGCGGGGGGGTGGCGAGAACAGGGCACATGGGGCATGAGCAGGGGGTGGGGGGGAACAGGGGAGACACACGGGGCATGAACAGGGGGGTGGGGGGGAACAGTAGGGAGACACGGGGCATGAGCGGGGGGTGAGGGGAAGGGGAGGGACACACGGGGCATGAGCGGGGGGTGGAGGGGAAGGGGAGAGACACACGGGGCATGAGTGGGGGTTGGGGGGAAGGGGAGACACGGGGCATGAGCGGGGGGTGGGGGGAAGGGGCGAGCGACACGGGCATGAGCGGGGGGTGGGGATGGGGGGAAGAGGAGAGACACACGGGGCATGAGCGGGGGTGGGGGGGAAGGGGAGAGACACACGGGGCATGACCGGAGGTGGGGGGAAGGGGAGAGACACACGGGGCATGAGCGGGGGGTGGGGGGAACGGGAGAGAGACACGGGGCATGAGTGGGGGGTGGGGGGAAGGGGAGAGGCATGGGGCATGAGCAAGGGATGGGGGGAAGGAGAGAGACACACAGGGCATGAGCGGGGGTTGGGGCAAGGGGAGAGAGACACGGGGCATGAGCGGGGGGGAAGGGGAGAGAGACACGGGGCATGAGCGGGGGGGAAGGGGAGAGAGACACGGGGCATGAGCAGAGGGTGGGGGTGGGGGGAATGGGAGAGAGACACGGGGCATAAGCGGGGGGTGGGGGGAGAAGGGGAGAGAGACACGGGGCATGAGCGGGGGGTGGGGGGAAGGGGAGAGAGACACAGGGCATGAGCGGGGGGTGGGGGAAGGGGAGAGACACACGGGGCATGAGCGGGGGGAAGGGGAGAGAGACACGGGGCATGAGCAGGGGGTTGGGGGAAGGGGAGAGAGACACGGGGCATGAGCAGGGGGTGGGGGGAAGGGGAGAGACACACGGGGCATGAGTGGTGAGAGACAAGGGGCATGAGTGGGGGGTGGGAGGGAAGGGGAGAGAGACACAGGGCATGAGCGGGGGGTGGGGGGAAGGGGAGAGACACACAGGGGCATGAGCGTGCGGTGGGGGGGAAGGGGAGAGACACATGGGGGCATGAGCGGGGGGTGGGGGGAAGGGGAGAGAGAAACAGGGCATGAGCGGGCGGTGGGGGGGAAGGGGAGAGAGACACAGGGCATGAGCGGGGGGAAGGGGAGAGAGACACGGGGCATGAGCATGGGGTGGGGGGAACAGTAGGGAGACACGGGACATGAGCGGGGGGTCGGGGGAAGGGGAGAGAGACACGGGGCAGGAGCAGGCGGTGGGGGGGTCGGGGGAGAGAGACACGGGGCATGAGCGGGGGTCGGGGGGAAGGGGAGAGAGACACGGGGCATGAGCGGGGGGTGGGGGGGTTACATGAGGGAGACATGGGGCATGAGCGGGGGGGGTTACATGAGGGAGACATGGGGCATGAGCAGGGGGTGGGGGGGTAACACAAGGGAGACACGGGGCATGAGCGGGGGTGGTGGGTAACACAGGGGAGACACGGGGTATGAGCGGGGGTGGGGGAAACAGGGGAGACACGGCATGAGCGGGAGGTGGGGGGAAGGGGAGACACACACGGGGCATGAGCAGGGGGTGGGGGAAGGGGTGAGACACACGGGGCATGAGTGGGGGGTGAGGGGAAGGGGAGACACATTGGGCATGAGCGAGGGGTGGGGGGAAGGGGAGAGAGACATGGGCATGAGTGGGGGGTGGGGGGGAAGAGGAGAGACACTCGGGAATGAGCAGGGGTGGGGGGGAAGGGGAGAGACACACGGGACATGAACAGAGGTGGGGGGAAGGGGAGAGACACACGGGGCATGAGGGGGGCCGGGGGGAAGGGGAGAGAGACACGGGGCATGAGTGGGGGTGGGGGGGAAGGGGAGAGACATGGGGCATGAGCGGGGGTGGGGGTAACACAAGGGAGACGGGGCATGAGCGGCGGGTGGGGGGAACAGGGGAGACACAGGGCATGAGCGGGGGTTGGGGTTAACACAAGGGAGACACGGGGCATCAGCGGGGGGTGGGGGGTAACAGGGGAGACAGGGCATGAGCGGGGGTTAACACAAGGGAGACATGGGGCATGAGCGGGGGGTAACACAAGGGAGACACGGGGCATGAGCTGGGGGTGGGGGGTAACACAAGGGAGACACGGGGCATGAGCTGGGGGTGGGGGGTAACACAAGGGAGACACGGGGCATGAGCTGGGGGTGGAGGGTAACGAAGGGAGACACGGGGCATGAGCGGGGGGTGGCGAGAACAGGTCACATGGGGCATGAGCAGGGGGTGGGGGGAACAGGGGAGACACAAGGGGCATGAACAGGGGGGTGGGGGGGAACGGTAGGGAGACACGGGGCATGAGCGGGGGTGAGGGGAAGGGGAGGGACACACAGGGCATGAGCGGGGGTTGGAGGGGAAGGGGAGAGACACACGGGGCATGAGTGGGGGGTGGGGGGGAAGGTGGAGAGACACACGGGGCATGAGCAGGGGGTGGGGGAAGGGGAGAGACACACAGGGCATGAGTGGGGGGTGGGGGGAAAGGAGGGAGACACGGGGCATGAGCGGGGGTGGGGGGAAGGGGAGAGAAACACGGGGCATGAGCGGGGGGTGGAGGGGAAGGGGAGAGACACACGGGGCATGAGCGTGGGGTGGGGGGAAGGGGAGAGAGACATGGGGCATGAGCGGGGGGTGGGAGGGAAGGGGAGAGGGATACGGGGCATGAGCGGGGGGTGGGGGGAAAGGGAGAGAGACACGGGCATGAGCGGGGGTCGGGGGGAAGGGGAGAGACACACGGGGCATGAGCGGGGGGTGGGGGGGTTACATGAGGGAGACATGGGGCATGAGCAGGGGGTGGGGGGGTAACACAAGGGAGACACAGGGCATGAGCGGGGGGTGGGGGGGTAACACAAGGGAGACATGGGGCATGAGTGGGGGGTGGGGGTTAACACAAGGGAGACACGGGGCATGAGCGGGGGTGGGGGGTAACACAGGGGAGACACGGGACATGAGCGGGGGTGTGGGGGAACAGGGGAGACACGGCATGAGCGGGAGGTGGGGGGGAAGGGGAGACACACACGGGGCATGAGCAGGGGGTGGGGGAAGAGGTGAGACACACGGGGCATGAGTGGGGGGTGGGGGGAAGGGGAGACACACTGGGCATGAGCGAGGGGTGGGGGGAAGGGGAGAGAGACACAGGCATGAGTGGGGGTGGAGGGGAAGGGGAGACACACAGGGCATGAGGGGTGGTTGGGGGAAGGGGAGAGAGACACGGGGCATGAGCAGGGGGGAAGGGGAGAGAGACACGGGGCATGAGCGGGGGGAAGGGGAGAGAGACACGGGGCATGAGCAGAGGGTGGGGGTGGGGGGAAGGGGAGAGAGACACGGGGCATGAGCGGGGGGTGGGGAGGAAGGGGAGAGAGACACGGGGCATGAGCGGGGGGTGGGGGGAAGGGGAGAGAGACACGGGGCATGAGCGGGGGGTGGGGGAAGGGGAGGGACACACGGGGCATGAGCGGGGGGAAGGGGAGAGAGACACGGGGCATGAGCAGGGGGTTGGGGGGAAGGGGAGAGAGACACGGGGCATGAGCAGGGGGTGGGGTGGGGGGAGGGGGAGAGACACACGGGGCATGAGTGGTTAGAGACACGGGGCATGAGTGGGGGGTGGGAGGGAAGGGGAGAGAGACACGGGGCATGAGCGGGGGGTGGGGGGAAGGGGAGAGACACACGGGGGCATGAGCGGGCGGTGGGGGGGAAGGGGAGAGACACATGGGGGCATGAGCGGGGGGTGGGGGGAAGGGGAGAGAGAAACAGGGCATGAGCGGGCGGTGGGGGGGAAGGGGAGAGAGACACAGGGCATGAGCGGGGGAAGGGGAGAGAGACACGGGGCATGAGCATGGGGGGGGAACAGTAGGGAGACACGGGACATGAGCGGGGGGAAGGGGAGAGAGACACGGGGCAGGAGCGGGCGGTGGGGGGAAGGGGAGAGAGACACAGGGCATGAGCGGGGGGTGGGGGAACAGTAGGGAGACATGGGGCATGAGCGGGGGTTGGGATGAAAGGGGAGAGACACAGGGCATGAGCTGGGGGTGGGGGGAGGGGAGAGAGAGACACACGTGCATGAGCAGGGGGTTGGGGGGGGGAGGGGAGAGACACACGGGGCATGAGCGGGGGCATGGGGGGAAGGGGAGAGACACACGGGGCATGAGCGGGGGGTGGGGGAAGGGGAGAGACACACGGGGCATGAGCGGTGGGTGGGGGGAAGGGGAGAGACCCACGAGACATGAGCAGGGGTTGGGGGGAAGGGGAGAGACGGGGTATGAGCGGGGGGTGGGGGGTAACGAAGGGAGACACGGGGCATGAGCGGGGGGTGGCGAGAACAGGTCACATGGGGCATGAGCAGGGGGTGGGGCGAACAGGGGAGACACAAGGGGCATGAACAGGGGGGTGGGGGGGAACGGTAGGGAGACACGGGGCATGAGCGGGGGTGAGGGGAAGGGGAGGGACACACAGGGCATGAGCGGGGGTTGGAGGGGAAGGGGAGAGACACACGGGGCATGAGTGGGGGGTGAGGGGGAAGGTGGAGAGACACACGGGGCATGAGCAGGGGGTGGGGGAAGGGGAGAGACACACAGGGCATGAGTGGGGGGTGGGGGGAAAGGAGGGAGACACGGGGCATGAGCGGGGGTGGGGGGAAGGGGAGAGAAACACGGGGCATGAGCGGGGGGTGGAGGGGAAGGGGAGAGACACACGGGGCATGAGCGTGGGGTGGGGGGAAGGGGAGAGAGACATGGGGCATGAGCGGGGGGTGGGAGGGAAGGGGAGAGGGATACGGGGCATGAGCGGGGGTGGGGGGAAAGGGAGAGAGACACGGGCATGAGCGGGGGTTGGGGGGAAGGGGAGAGACACACGGGGCATGAGCGGGGGGTGGGGGGGTTACATGAGGGAGACATGGGGCATGAGCAGGGGGTGGGGGGGTAACACAAGGGAGACACAGGGCATGAGCGGGGGGTGGGGGGGTAACACAAGGGAGACATGGGGCATGAGTGGGGGGTGGGGGTTAACACAAGGGAGACACGGGGCATGAGCGGGGGTGGGGGGTAACACAGGGGAGACACGGGACATGAGCGGGGGTGTGGGGGAACAGGGGAGACACGGCATGAGCGGGAGGTGGGGGGGAAGGGGAGACACACACGGGGCATGAGCAGGGGGTGGGGGAAGAGGTGAGACACACGGGGCATGAGTGGGGGGTGGGGGGAAGGGGAGACACACTGGGCATGAGCGAGGGGTGGGGGGAAGGGGAGAGAGACACAGGCATGAGTGGGGGGTGGAGGGGAAGGGGAGACACACAGGGCATGAGGGGTGGTTGGGGGAAGGGGAGAGAGACACGGGGCATGAGCAGGGGGGAAGGGGAGAGAGACACGGGGCATGAGCGGGGGGAAGGGGAGAGAGACACGGGGCATGAGCAGAGGGTGGGGGTGGGGGGAAGGGGAGAGAGACACGGGGCATGAGCGGGGGGTGGGGAGGAAGGGGAGAGAGACACGGGGCATGAGCGGGGGGTGGGGGGAAGGGGAGAGAGACACGGGGCATGAGCGGGGGGTGGGGGAAGGGGAGGGACACACGGGGCATGAGCGGGGGGAAGGGGAGAGAGACACGGGGCATGAGCAGGGGGTTGGGGGGAAGGGGAGAGAGACACGGGGCATGAGCAGGGGGTGGGGTGGGGGGAGGGGGAGAGACACACGGGGCATGAGTGGTGAGAGACACGGGGCATGAGTGGGGGGTGGGAGGGAAGGGGAGAGAGACACGGGGCATGAGCGGGGGGTGGGGGGAAGGGGAGAGACACACGGGGGCATGAGCGGGCGGTGGGGGGGAAGGGGAGAGACACATGGGGGCATGAGCGGGGGGTGGGGGGAAGGGGAGAGAGAAACAGGGCATGAGCGGGCGGTGGGGGGGAAGGGGAGAGAGACACAGGGCATGAACGGGGGAAGGGGAGAGAGACACGGGGCATGAGCATGGGGGGGAACAGTAGGGAGACACGGGACATGAGCGGGGGGTCGGGGGAAGGGGAGAGAGACACGGGGCAGGAGCGGGCGGTGGGGGGAAGGGGAGAGAGACACAGGGCATGAGCGGGGGGTGGGGGAACAGTAGGGAGACATGGGGCATGAGCGGGGGTTGGGATGAAAGGGGAGAGACACAGGGCATGAGCTGGGGGTGGGGGGAGGGGAGAGAGAGACACACGGGCATGAGCAGGGGGTTGGGGGGGGAGGGGAGAGACACACGGGGCATGAGCGGGGGCATGGGGGGAAGGGGAGAGACACACGGGGCATGAGCGGGGGGTGGGGGAAGGGGAGAGACACACGAGGCATGAGCGGTGGGTGGGGGGAAGGGGAGAGACCCACGGGACATGAGCAGGGGTTGGGGGGAAGGGGAGAGACGGGGTATGAGCAGGGGGTGGGGGGAACAGTAGGGAGATACGGGGTATGAGCGGGGGGTGGGAGGGAAGGGGATAGACACACGGGGCATGAGCGGGTAGTGGGGGGGAAGTGAGAGACACACGGGTCATGAGCGGGAGTGGGGGGAAGGGGAGAGAGACATGGGGCATGAGTGGGGGGTGGGGGGGAAGGGGAGAGACATGGGGCATGAGCAGGGGATGGGGGGAAGGAGAGAGACACACAGGGCATGAGGGGGGGGTTGGGGGAAGGGGAGAGAGACACGGGGCATGAGCAGGGGGGAAGGGGAGAGAGACACGGGTTATGAGCGGGGGGAAGGGGAGAGAGACACGGGGCATGAGCAGAGGGTGGGGGTGGGAGGAAGGGGAGAGAGACACGGGGCATGAGCGGGGGGTGGGGAGGAAGGGGAGAGAGACACGGGGCATGAGCGGGGGGTGGGGGGAAGGGGAGAGAGACACGGGGCATGAGCGGGGGGTGGGGGAAGGGGAGAGACACACAGGGCATGAGCGGGGGGAAGGGGAGAGAGACACAGGGCATGAGCAGGGGGTTGGGGGGAAGGGGAGAGAGACACGGGGCATGAGCAGGGGGTGGGGGTGGGGGGAGGGGGAGAGACACAGGGGACATGAGTGGTGAGAGACACGGGGCATGAGTGGGGGGTGGGAGGGAAGGGGAGAGAGACACGGGGCATGAGCGGGGGGTGGGGGGAAGGGGAGAGACACACGGGGGCATGAGCTGGCGGTGGGGGGGGAGGGGAGAGACACATGGGGGCATGAGCCGGGGGTGGGGGGAAGGGGAGAGAGAAACAGGGCATGAGCGGGCAGTGGGGGGGAAGGGGAGAGAGACACAGGGCATGAGCGGGGGGAAGGGGAGAGAGACACGGGGCATGAGCATGGGGGGGAACAGTAGGGAGACACGGGACATGAGCGGGGGGTCGGGGGAAGAGGAGAGAGACAAGGGGCAGGAGCGGGCGGTGGGGGGGAAGGGGAGAGAGACACAGGGCATGAGCGGGGGGTGGGGGAACAGTAGGGAGACATGGGGCATGAGCGGGGGTTGGGAGGAAAGGGGAGAGACACAGGGCATGAGCTGGGGGTAGGGGGAGGGGAGAGAGAGACACACGGGCATGAGCAGGGGGTTGGGGGGGAAGGGGAGAGACACACGGGGCATGAGCGGGGGCATGGGGGGAAGGGGAGAGACACATGGGGCATGAGCGGGGGGTGGGGGGAAGGGGAGAGACACACGGGGCATGAGCGGTGGGTGGGGGGAAGGGGAGAGACCCACGGGGCATGAGCAGGGGGTGGGGGGGAAGGGGAGAGACGGGGTATGAGCGGGGGGTGGGGGGAACAGTAGGGAGATACGGGGTATGAGCGGGGGGTGGGAGGGAAGGGGATAGACACACGGGGCATGAGCGGGGAGTGGGGGGGAAGTGAGAGACACACGGGCCATGAGCGGGAGTGGGGGGAAGGGGAGAGAGACATGGGCATGAGCGGGGGGGTGGGGGGAAGGGGAGAGACACACGGGGCATGAGCGGGGGGTGGGGGGGAAGGGGAGAGACACATGGGGCATGAGCAGGGGGTGGGGGGGAAGTGAGAGACACAGGGCATGAGTGGGGTGTGGGCAGAAGGGGAGAGACACACGGGACATGAGCAGGGCGTGGGGGGGAAATGAGAGACACACGGGGCATGAGCGAGGGGTGGGAGGAACACACAGAGAATCAGCGAGGGGGGGAACATGGGAGACCCGGGCCATGAGCGGGGGGTGGGTGGAACAAGAGAGAGACACGAGGGCCTGTGCCTCACCGCCTTTTCGTGGCCGACGCAGCCCACATCTGCACTGTGCAGGCAGCAGATCCCGCTCCGATAAACAAAGATGGCGGGCGTCTCTGAAAATAGACGCACTGCACGCTTCACGGCAGCCAATAGAAAAGCATGTCAGATGTCCGCGGACATCACGCAAGCTGCTTGCCCAATCACCGTCCTGTCCGCGGAGCGAACAGGGAAGTGTGTCCGCGAAGCGAACACAGATATCACTAATTTTTTCTGACCTAATTTTTGGTCATTTAAAAAAAAAAACTACTGGACGTATTTTCACCAAATTTGCAAAAGCATGCTTTCGGGACCAAGCCGCTGCTCCTGGTCCAAATTTGGTGAAAATCCGTCCAGCGGTTTGGGCTGTAGACGTGAGCAAAAAGAAATTCCCATTCAGTCTATGGGAAAAAAATGTTTTGGGACCCCCCCCTATAACTTTGCCCCCCCTGGACGAATCCTCACCAAACTTTACAAAACAATTCAGAGTGGACCAGATACTTTTTTTGCAAAGTTTGGTGAGGATTCGTCAAGGGGGAGCGAAGTTATAAGCCGCCCAAAAAGTGTTCTTCCTATGGAAACGCCAACTTAACCATGTATATATATATATATATATTTATTTATTTAAACCAAATTTGACAACTAGACTAACATCAGCCACCAGTGCTGTGGCAACACAAGAACAGAAATGACTTTTAACCACCAATACAGAAGAAGAACAATTCGAGACACACAGTGATTGCTTATTTGGTT
Source organism: Ambystoma mexicanum (assembly GCF_040938575.1). Lineage (NCBI taxonomy): Eukaryota > Metazoa > Chordata > Amphibia > Caudata > Ambystomatidae > Ambystoma > Ambystoma mexicanum. The sequence goes on along the minus strand of NC_090941.1, from coordinate 970,599,847 downwards.
ATTATACTTTTCCCCCAGCAACCCCCACCATCCAAACGTCAATTAGACCTGACCCCTCTGAATTTAAGGCCAGTGGCAGAGAGTGGGAACACAATGGGAAAATCGTTTTAGGATTTGAATAAAATGCACTCTTTGGAAAAAGGGGATTCAAGGGGCAAAATCGTTTTTCTTTTTCTACTTGTTTCCACTAATGCAATATGAGGGACAGAAAATCAATGGGAATTTCGTTTTGCCACACCTAAAAAGAACCAACAGGGCTTTGTGGTTTTGGCCAGAGCACATTGGGAGGAAAATGGGAAAATCCATTTTTGGAATTCTAATCGCAGATGCAATATGAGAGAAAGGGAAGCAATGGGAAAATTTGTTTTTGGGATTCTAATCGCAGATGCAATATGAGAGAATGAGAAGCAATGGGAAAATTTGTTTTGGGGATTCTAATCACAGATGCAATGTGAGAGAAAGAGAAGCAATGGGAAAATTTGTTTTGCCACACCTAAAAGAACAGGCAGGGCTTTGTTGTTCTGGTCAGAGCACCGTGGGAACAAGGGGCCATTTTCGTTTTGCACCCTGCACATGCAAAGACACTACTAGGCTTCATACTTTTGATTTGAAACGAAGGGTGGTCATTGGAAAATTTCGTTTTGCACCCTGCACACTCACGTGGAAACAGAGTTTTGGGATAAATTATTTTGGCAAATCTTTGTCTATACCTGCTCAAAACACACTGGGAAGAGCTTGTTGGTTTCGAATGCCATTGTTGGTTTCGAATGCACATTGCAGGATGCTGAGTCTGCTTCTAAGATGGCCGCTGCCGTTCCGAAGCAAAGCGTTGCTAGGCAACGCTCTTCTATTTGAATCACCCCTGCCGCCGGCAGGCGGAACCCGGCCCTCGTTCGAAAAGGCATGCAGAGCTAAGGCCCTGTTTTGCTCCTGTACTACCCACTGAGCCCGGAACGAGGAGAGAGCAGGAGCTCTCACTCACCCTCAGGCTCCCAATCTTCTCCTGGAGTCTGGTCCACTGCAGGAGCAGCGCTACTACATCTGCGTGCAGTCTGTGATGTGCTTGTAGCTCTAGGTGAGCCGATGCAGCCTTGAATTAGGCATATATTGCTTTTATCATTCATTCCCCAAAATCCGACGTGATTTGTTGGCTGAATCCTCCAGCCGCACATTGCAGGACGCTGCGCCTGCTTCTAATATGGCTGCCACCCGATCCGAAGCAAAGCATTGCATTGCTAGGCAACGGTCTTCTATTTGAATCACCCCTTCCGCCGGCAGGCAAAAGCCAGCCCTCATTTGAAAAGGCCTGCAGAGATAAGGCCCTGTTTTGCTCCTGTTTGTGCACTGGTGCGTGGCGCGGCCATACCTCCTGCAAGCAAGGCTACTAAAGGTAGGCCCCGTACATAATCACACTGCATAATTTAGTGATGAGCCTTGCAACACCTACCGCATATTGTACCCTATCGCTTATATGGCGCCTAAACCACCTCATCGTTATATGGTCTCTTACCTACTAAACCCAATTGACGCACACCTGAACTTAAAAGGAGCATATCATTGGACATTAAATAAGAACACTGTCCACTTAGTGACACTAGAAGTACTTCGTTGCTACCGAGCCAAATTGCGGCTCCCACTGTACCATCTGCTGTTCACCTAATTATAACACTGTTTAATATGTATGTCTGACTATTGCCAAAGTTAAGAAACAAATCACCGGCGGCTAAATGTATCTGACTGTTCTCTGCCTTACTGCTTTACTACACCACTACGGTGACCCCTTTTATGCCTAGCAACTGTAGCATATGTCGCTAAACACAATATTGCCTAAATAGCCATTGCCACACTTATGACCCTACTATATTTAACAAATTCTGTCGATTAACTGTTGCCGGCATAGACTGCTGCATACGCTGTTATCCTACAGTCTCCTAATGATATTAGTTGTACACATTGTCCCCTAGCTGCCGCATAATATGATTGCCGCTTACACAACTTTCATATTCAATGCTTGCATTGTTGCACTGACCGCTGCCAAAATGCTGCCAATTGTATAACTTGACTGCCAATTGCTAACTACTACTGCCTACTACCAATTACCATCAACTACCTTTAACAATTGCTGTCTGATATAACTATTGAATTGCCTCAGGAGGCTCCTTAGAAATTGTGACTCTCCTCCAGAGTGCAAATATGTTCCCTAAGGATACCCAGTTGACCCTATTATTGCTTACTCTACTGATAACCATCCAGCAGATTACAGCCCTAACAATGACCAACACTAGGTGCTTGCCCTGTCCCCTAGCTGCTAGAAACAATAGACTCCAGGCCAGACTACCTTGCTTACATGAGCCTCGGAGTAGAAATAATATGAATCCTCACCTCCACTTCAACAAAAATGCCCCCTGGCCCAAATCTGCTCTCAGTCTAGACAATGAGAGCTCGCCCAGAACCTTGAACTCTGCTACAAACCTCCTCCTCAAGACTAAAACTAAAACTAATCCACCAAAACCTGAACTTACTACATCACAGGATCCTAAAAATACGACCACGATCACTGGAGCACTAATTAATGCTAGATCTCAAGTGGCAAATGCCACCAAAATAGCAGACCTGATCTCTATGGATGACCTTGACATCTTAGCTGTCACAGAGTCATAGCTGCACGATGCAGCTGGCCCTGCCCTCACGTTTGCAGTCCCTGATAATTACTAAATACTCAGAGCTGATAGAACTAACGCTAGAGGAGGTGGCTCAGCCCTCATCGCTAAATCCAACCTTGCTATAAGAATTGCGCCATCACCTTTATTCAAATCTTACGAAATTCTCACTGCCAAACTTCCAATCTCTAATTGTCGCACCCTAACTATTTACCTGTTATATAGACCTCTGGGCCCCATTGATACCTTTGAGGAGGATATATCTAACCATTCTTGCAAACAACACCAAAGACTCCTCACAACTATTAATATTGGGTGACTCTAACCTTGGATTTAATGATCCTGCGGACAAAAATGTTCAGGCAGTAGCCTACATCCTCTCAGAACAAGGACTGACCCAAAGAGTATCTATACCGATCCATGTCAAAGGAAGGACCATAGACTGGGTGGCTGACCTGAATTGCGAAACCTCTATCACTTCTATAACCCCGCAACTATGGACCGACCACCACCTGATTGCCTTCACCTTAGTAATAAATGGACAACTGGCCAAAGATAACGTTATGGCACCACCCCTCCCCACTAGGAGCAAAAATAATATCACAGCGGATAGGCTACTACCATATATCCTACCCTCTCTAAACCTACTCCTCAGTGCCTCTGACCCCAACCTTCTAGTCTAGGCCTACAATAATACTATGTCCAAAGCCTTAGACATTATTGCACCTATCAAAATGCATAGAAGCAAACAGTGTGCACATCTTAATGCCTGGTTCACATCTCAACTTAAAGCCCTTAGATTAAAAAAAAAGAAAACTGGAAACCTTATGACGACATACCCCCTCTGATGAAAACAAGCTGCACTTCACTAACTTTGCAAATAACTACAAAAAATAAATCATTTGTACCAAAAAAGACGCCTGTAACGAAAGAATCACAAATGCCAGCTCCAATATTAAGTAACTATTTGTGTCACGATTCCTGCCCCCGGCATATCAGGCTGGAGCCTGGTCACGGCCACCTAGTCGGCCCCAAAGGGCCTCTCCATCTCCCCAGACACCTACTTGGATTCAGACTTGGCGCCTTTGGCACCAAGCTCACACACAGTCCTGAGATCCACTTGCAATGTATTATGGGGCAATGGATGCCCCCATGTAATTCAGTTCCTTGAACTGGATGAGCGGTCTAGTCTTTCGGGTGTGGCTCAGCCTAGGGATACCTGGGATACCTACAGACTATTTAAACCACACCCGGCCTGAGAAACATGCTTTGCGTTTCTTTGCACCTGCAGCGTGACACTCACCGTGCTCGGATCTCCTGAAGAGGCCCACTTCTTTCTTCAGCGCCAGCACACCTGCAAGAATAAGAACTTTGTTGCCAATACTCACCTTGAAGAGCATCCAACTTCTGTCCAGCTCTTCCCAGTCTTGCGGATTCCTACGACAGAGTCATCTTCATCTCGGCACGCTGCGCCCTACCAAAGGGGAGAAGAATAGAAGAAAAGACGTTAGTAAACATTCTGTAATACTTAGCTCTCTCGAATTTGCAAATAGAGTTTAATCCTTACCTGAACTCCCGTTGATCGGACAACTTCTGCTCCGGAGCATCCCGCCGATCTGAAAAAGGGGAAAAGACACATCAGGTTAGCGCAAAACATTTAAGAGGCTCACTGCAGCTCATCTCCTCAGCTCGCTTCCATGCTGGGTTACTGTGGCACCTAAAAGGACACAGAAAAGATGAACATTGGTTAGTGCTAAGGAAGCCAATAAGCATCACGCTCCGCATTCCTACTTACTTCAGCAGCGCATCACCATCCTCAAGACCTTCATCACCTAAGAAAAGAAAGACACAGTATTAAAGGGACTAGAGCCATCAGAACTTTTGTAAGACTCATTCCAATTACCGGTCGGGCTGAAGCGGTAGCAAGCCCCGTCCGCCTGGCCCGTGCTAGTGAAGCAACTAGGCAGCCTCCAGGACGCATCACCCAACGCACCCCTGCATCAAAGGCAGGATGGAGAGCGGCCCACATAAAAAAACAAGGTGAGGAGAGGTCCGGGGGAAGGTTGGGACCCAGGGAAGAAAAGGGGTGCCAGACAAGCAAGATCAATAGGGAATTGACCTCTGATAATACTGTGTTTCAGGCCCAGTGCTTGGTTGAGCAAGTCCAGGGAAGGGTTCAAAGTGGTCGGAAGTCTGGACCGGCTGAGTGGCGTCCCCGTGGATATCAGGTGAAAATTACAGAACGAAAAGCCTCAAACCAAAAATCCACCTGGGCGTCATGGAAACGTCAGAAACCGACCAGTTAGCCCTAATGTTGGGACACTTAAACTCCGAAGTACACGCAGCCCGGCAGGAGACCAACATCCTGAGGAGGGAGTTGATATTTGCTAAGGAACGAACAGATGACCTAAGCGGACAACTTCTCCAGTCGCAAGCGGGACATGCACCATTGCCGGGAAATGTGCCTACAAGGCCAGTACCATCAGCCAGCCCTGTTCAGTTAACCCTTCCTGGGGCAGTTCCCTTGGCACCACCAGAGCGATTCACTGGGGATCCTAAGAAATATGCCACTTTTATGAACCAGTGCCATCTGCACTTCCTTTGCAGGCCCCGGGCCTTTCCAAATGACCAATCACGGGTTGCATTTGTGCTATCTTATTTGAGCGGAAGTGCTGCAGACTGGTCAGTATCATTTGTGACTCAAGACTATCCTCTGTTACGCGATTTCAGGGGTTTTCAACAGGAAATGGAAAAACTTTTTGCCCGTTGTACTCCTGGACAGGCTCTAGACTACGAACTTCTATCCCTTCGTCAAGGGAACCAAGACCTATTGACATACATCGGCACATTCAATAGACTTGTGGTTGAATCTGAATGGCCTGCAGAGAAGAGAACCACGTTATTTCATAGGGGTCTGCGGGGAGAGCCAAAGGACGTCCTTGCACAAGTAGTGGACCCTCCTCAAGACTGTGCAGAATGTATTAACCTGGTGGTTCAGCTAGATCAAAGATTGCAAGACTGAAGAGCAGATTGGATAAGACTCGACTCTCGCCCTATTTATGTGCGTTCAAGGGACAATGTTTCTCGATCAACAGAAGGCTCAGGGGAACCAATGCAGATTGGAGGCGTCAGGTCACCCTTGACTAAGGCGGAAAGAGATAGGAGGAGGCAACAGCAATTATGTTTGTACTGTGGAAAATCGGGTCACTTTCTAAAGGAGTGCCCAGTGAAGCCACCGAGAAGGATAGTAGGAGCTACGGACAAGGAAGACCCCACCAAAGAGTCGGAAAACTGCCCAGCCTGGCAAGTGTAGGGGTCCACTTGTCGAGCGAAGAAAATGAACTACAGACCTCCCATTTTGCACTACCTGTGATCCTGATCGATCACCAACAACCATCGCGGATGCACGCAGCAAGAGCGTACAAAGACAGTGGAGCTGTTGGGAATTACATAGACCAAGATCTCGCAACAAAGATGGGACTTCCTTTATGTCCAAAGTTAACCACAGACACTGTAACCACAGTCGATGGCACGGAAATAGCCTCCGGTCCAGTATCCCAATGCACTGCAACATTAAACCTTCTGTGCCAGGATGGGCATCAAGAATCTATCACTTTCAACCTCATCAAGGCACCTCAGTTTCGACTGATCTTAGGGATGCACTGGTTGGTAGCTCATAATCCTCGAATAGATTGGCGAGCAAAGGAGCTGGCCTTCTCCGAGACCTGTGCTCAAACGTGTTATCATCAAGAGAAAAAATCAATCAACGCCAAAACCTCTACGCTGGGAACAGTGGCGGCCAGGACCCTACCAAGAGAGTACCAGGATTTTCAAGACGTGTTTCAGAAGGAACAAGCTAATACCCTACCTCCACACAGACCATACGATTGCCAGATTGACCTGATACCCGGCACCCAGATCCCTTATGGACAGATCTATGCACTCACAGAACCAGAAAACCAGCACCTGAAGTCCTATCTCAACCAATACCTGGCCAACGGGTTCATCGGTCCCTCGAAGTCCCCGGTAGCCAGTCCTCTGTTCGTCGTACCGAAAAAGGAAGGGGACCTAAGAACTTGCATCGACTATCGCGCATTGAACCAGATTACTGTCAAAAACCGTTACCCCCTGCCATTGATTCGTGAACTGGTTGACCAAGTCAAAGACGCCCAAATCTACACAAACCTAGATCTAAGAGGAGCATATCACCTTGTCTGAGTTAAAAAGGGCGACGAATGGAAAACCACCTTCCGTACCAAGTATGGCCTGTACGAATATCAAGTAATGCCCTTTGGCCTTTGCAACGCGCCAGCTGCATTTCAATATTTCATGAACAATGTTTTAAGGGAATTAATTGATGTCTGTGCTTTAGTATACATTGACGACATCCTAGTGTACTCCGCATCAAAACAAGACCACGTCAAACACGTACGATCCGTACTGGCAAAACTCTGCCAGCATCAGCTCTATGCCAAGCTTGAAAAGTGTTAATTCCATGTTTCCGAGGTGGAGTTCCTTGGTTTCATTCTTAGTCCGAAGGGTATCCGTATGGATGTACACAAGGTAGACGCGATCCTTTACTGGCCATCACCAAACTCGATCAAGGGAGTACAGAGCATGTTAGGTTTCACAAACTTCTACCGCCGGTTCATCCCGGAATTCTCACAGATAGTACCTCCCATCACATCGTTACTAAAAAAGAGCAATAAAAAATGTCAATGGACAGAGGAAGCAGAAATAGATTTCAGGAACTTAAGGCTCGATTCACTTTGGCCCCAATTCTACGCCATCCTCGCCCAGAACTCCCATACGTGTTGGAAACAGACGCATCAAATATGGCCATGGGAGCCGTACTCTCGCAAAAGGATCCTGGAATGGGTCAGTTACACCCGGTTGCCTTCTGGTGACGTAAATTTACACCCCCGAGCTCAATTACGCCATCACAGATAAAGAGCTCCTAGCCATCAAGTCTGCCTTTAAGGACTGGCGCCATTACCTTCTGGGTGCGCGACACACCATCAGTGTCATAACAGATCACCAAAATCTCCAGTATCTAAAAACTGCTAAAGCGGTATCTTCACGACAGTTACGTTGGGCCCTATTCTTTGCTGAATATGACTACGTGATTACATTTCGACCTGTAGTCAAAAACGGGAAGGCCGATGCCCTTTCCCGTATGGGTATTGAAGAACAGAACTACAAACCACTGTACCCGATACCTATTATCCCATGTGATAAACTCCTGGGAATTACAGCAACCATCACAGTGCTTGGTTGAGCAAGTCCAGGGAAGGGTTCGAAGTGGTCGGAAGTGGTCGGAAGTCTGGACCGACTGAGTGGCGTCCCCATGGATATCAAGTGAGCATTACAATTTGTGATTCTACGAGAAATGGAATCTCCCATTCCTCCCACAGACAATGTGCCCAAGGACAAACCTTGGTGCACAAGCATACAGAATGCCTTAGCAAACAAAATAACATCACTCCAAAATAAGATTGCTAACAAGAAATCCACCTTGCCCAATCACGTGTTGCAGTCTACAAGTGCCAATATACCCCCAGTACATTAGATCCATTACGATTTACTAAAGTATCCATCCTTGAAACTGAAAACATTATCTCTTCCTTGAAACCATCTAACTGCCAGGGTGACAACTGTCCCGCCCAAATAATCAAAGACGCAGCTAGACATTTAGCACCGGTCATCTCGAAATTAATTGACGCCTCCTTCGCGACTAACATTGTCCCAAGTAACCTAAAAGAGTCCTGTGTCTTAGCTCTGCTAAAAAAACAGACTCTGGACCTTTCCATCCCAACGAACTATAGGCCTATCACAACGGTGCCCTTCCTTCTTAAAATAATTGATAAAGTAGCATATATGCAAATACAGAAATACCTTGAAACTAACCATCTACAAGGTTTCCCACCAATCAGGCTTCAGGCCACAACACGGAACAAAACGACACTAATCGTTTTAAAACTCAAATTGATGAACTCAAGGACAAAGGGAAAACTGCCATGCTACTCCTCCTCGACCTGTCGGCCCCCTTTGACCTGGTGGACCACGAAGTTCCATGCAAACACCTGGCCTCGGCTGCCCACTTCTTGAAGGACGCAATAGCATGGGTCCAATCCTTCTTAAATAACAGAACCATGAGAGTTTTCTCCCCATCAGCATCAGCAGACCCTATACAGACTGCATGCAGCGTTCCACAAGGATCTTGTTTATCGCCAACCATGTATAATATATTACAAAGCCTCTGTTTGACAAATTGGACAGGCTGGGTGTCGCCTAAACTAACTATGAAGATGACACCCAGATCCTCATACCTCTTTCGGGCGATTATTGCAAGGACACGGCTTTGGTAAATAAAATCTACCTTCTCATTCAGACATGGATGCCAGCTCATGGCCTCTGCCTGAATGACAAAACAGAGCTCCTGATTCTTTTCCAACAGCTGCTGACCTAATAAAATTGAATTCAAACTACTCTGCCTTCAACATCGACGGAAATACAATTAAGGTAGTAAAAGAAGTGAAAACTTTAGAATTCTACCCAACACTAAGTAAACAGGTAAACTCCATGGCTTCAGCATCCGCCTACACGTGTGAGCTAAACGGGGCCTGTAGGCCATTTTTATCCAAAGCCAGCTGTATTATCCTTGCTAACGCCCTGATACTTTCAAAATTGGATTATTGTAACGCCCTATACTTAGGTGCCAATAAGTATATCCTAGACAAAATCCAAATCTTACAGAATACTGCATTAAGAACCACGCTGAACATACCCAATAGAGAATCTGTATCAGAACTTAGAAGAGAACACAATTGGCTGAAGATAAATGACAGAATTCTGCTCAAAACAGTCTTTCTTACTTTCAAGTGCCTCAAAAATGCAGCACCCCCGTACCTAACTGAGAGAATAGTTAGAAAATCCTCCGCCCACTCCCCTCTAGAGCGCCCAACTCTTTTTGCCTGAAAATACCCAGATTTAAGTTAGAAAAATCTGGAAGTAACAGCTTCCCAGTTACAGCCGCTCAGTCTGGGAACGCACTACCTCTGTCTCTCAGAGAGGACCAATCCTTCCTCAGTTTTAGATGCAATACCTTGAACTGGTTGCTATCCAATGACATTTGATTTTTGCTGTACCTACTGCTTTGTGTATGTTCTACTTATCTACTATGTGACACCTACTGTATAATCTTTCTGCACTTGTTCCTGTATAATCATGTTGTCTACCTGTCTCACTGTGTAACCTAAGCTTAAATTATTCTTGTACTCGTTGCGCCCAGTTATTTCCGAGTTTGGTGCGCCTTACAAATTAATAAACAAACAAACAAACAAACACACAGATCCTGTGATTTCAATAGGGGAATTCATTGATTTACTTTAATTAAATATGCTAAGGCTCTACACAGACAAACGGGATATTTTGCCATCTGGCAGTAACTACAACAATGCTTAAGAAATGCAGGGCCTACACAATCTATGTCTTTGGGGATAGTTCCACTTATAGGAGAGGCCTTGGAATGGGCATCGGGGAACCGCAGGCCACCGCTCGAACAGCAATGGGTCAGTCAAGGATTATCTCCTCCAAGGGGGCCCAGTCAGCTTCTATGTATCCTGGTTCCTGTCTCCACTGCAAGATTTAGGCCTCTCTGCTCGGATGTTTCTCACAAGAGTTCAGCGACAGGTTGCCTCCCGAAATAAGTGACAACAAGACCAGGTCTAATGCAAACTGATCTACTTATAGGGCAAATGACATCTCTAGCATGTCATGACTCTCTCAAAAGGGATTGGCTGGTTTTCTCTACCCACCTCCCACCTGTGTGCTAATAGGACAAGGAGATGAGGGGGGAGACAGGTGGGCTCGGCATGTTTTAAAACTCAAAAATCTTGCAACATGGCAAGTACCCTAAATTTTCAAATCTTTACATGCATGAATATATTTTTAAGAACTACATTTTAATGCAAATCAGATGTTGTTAGTCTGAAGTCGGCACGCCCTTCCTATGCAGAGATACCATTTTTTTTATTTACTCAGAAGCCATATCAATGAAAAATATGCCACTTTGTAGTCCTCATGTTAATTATTTCCATCACGCTCATACCAACTTTCAAATCTCTCGGTATCAAGGGAAGGCCCACATCAAATATTCATTAATAACTTTATTTATGTTTATCACACAAAACGTTTTAGCATGGTTACAAGGGGGTTACTATCACCTTTAATAAAAGCCTGGAATGACTGTTATGGCACCTATGCTGCCCTTTTTATGCAATAACATGTATTTTCTATTGATCAAACTGCAGCCTTCACAGACTCTAGCCCCCACCCTTGTTCCTCTAAGTTTCATTTATTCTTAAACATGTGACTAGGCAGAACCTGACTCATGTTTATTTTAGCCTATCCCTCTTCAAGGCCTGTGAGGCCATGATAGCAACACCAATGAACCTTTTATGGGAATTGTGACCTCAAGGTCACTTTTGCTGAAAGAACAGACGTGGGCTTATCAGTCCTTACCGTGGTTTTGTAGGAAGAAAAGTATTTCTTTTTATATTCTTAATAATGACTTTGATGGATAGTTGACAAACAGGCCTCTTTCTTCAGGGCAGCAGAGTAAAGGTCTTGGAGGTTAGTTTCATGCTTGAAGAAATGACCAGCTCATGTACCCTGCAAACCACGGCCCTTTAAACTCACACAGAATGCAGTTTCTATGACATATTTTGCAGCTTTCACATTTTCAAACTACATGAGTATCACTTCTGGATTGTCCAAATGTATAAGGCAGTTATATGAGATAACCATGCTACTCCTCCTCAGGCATTTTCTCTGCATAATGTCATTTGGATGAGGGAAAAACAAACAGGAACATCTTTTATTTTTTGTAATTGCAAGGAGCTTGATTTCACTTTAGCTGCTTGGAGCACAATCTGGTATTACATTGAAGATCATGTACGCACTTCTGTTTCTTTAAGTAACACTGCAGCTCTCCATGGGTTCAGTGAAATGGCATTGTCAGTCACATGTCTTTCTTTTCTTGCTGAAATGCGTTGCGTATATTTTTGCACTTTTGAACTTCCGGCCAACTATCTTTCCTTGGTGATTTAGGTTTATTAGGCCTTCTGTCTTACATCACCATTTCTATGCTGGCCTTATACTTCTGTGGGCTTTTACAAATGACTCTGTCCTCTTGATTTCTAGCATTCAGGGGTTATATTTCACGCCACAGCTGGTCACTGAGCTGCTTACTGAAAGACAATGTTTTAAGGCATCTTCTCAAGGAGGCAAAAGGGCATTGATAATGAACCTCAGCAGGGAGATCATTCCAGGAAGTGGTGCCCTATACAAACAATAGGCATAGTTAATGTAAAAGGTTTTAATACTGTGCACAGGTGCCACTTGCATGGACTCTCGCCGCTCTGGCAGTTCTGTGAAAAAAAAGAAGGGGGGGTAGGTTAGTGGAAGGAGCAGGAGAAAGAGCAAAGAAGCTGTGATGTGCTGTTCAGTTTGGATGTACCGTTCACTGAGCTTGGGGGCATGATTCAGGAGGCCGACGCCATGTGGTGTTGTGCAAGGTTGTGTGTGCTCTGCCTTGTTGTTGCAGTGTTGTGAAGTGTGTGCGGTTTGCTGTGCTGAGGAGTTCTGGTTATTTTAATGCAGCATGTGAGGTGTATGTGGAGGATTGATTGTTAGTAACAGTTTGGGTTGTTAGTGGCCGTGGATGATCTTCTTCAGCTTTTCTGGTTTATTTGTTGTATCATCCCTTCCTCCGTGTGCTCTTTCTAGTTGTATTAGTAAAGTTGCCTCTGGGTGAAGGGTTCTTGTGCTACTTTGCTACTCTGTCTATTGCCAGAATTCTGAGTGCAGTCCCTATTTCTGATTAAATGCCTGTTCCTAGCACAGAGAGTGCTCAGCGGGGTGGGGAGTTCTTTAACTGGATTCCTTTGGAGGGGGGTTAAGTTCTAGTAGGGGTGTAATTAGTGGTTGATCTAGTTCCATCTTGTGCCCTTACTCGTGGCATGCCTGGGGGTGTACCTCCCTTTCCCATTTCCATCCTTGGGTATTCCTTGGCCTACTTACTGGCCCTAGCATTTCTGGCTTATCGCCCTCTCTTTTCTGGGGCTCTATGTTGGCCGAGGAGGTGGGTGGAGGGGTGGGGTGCTTCTCTTTCCGGTCCTATCCCTCAATCTTGTTTTTCCTGGTTACTTCTCTATTTTCCTGTCCTTGGTTGATCGGGTGGTGTGCGGATGTCGTTCAGTGGGCTTCATTGTGTTTGGAGTTAAAGAGCCAGGATTTCAGCAGTTTCCTGAATTTTGTGTGATCCTCCAAGGTTTGAATTTCCCTCGGAATGGAGTTGCATAGATTTTCAGCTAAGCAGGAGAATGTTGAGCCACCCAGTTTTTTCTTCCGGTACCATTTAAATGTTTTTTTTAGGTATGCAGTTTCCAAACTGTATATGCATTTGAAGGCAAACCAGTTTCATTTAAATTCTGTCCTTCACCGCCAGCAAAAGGACAGAACATCTGGCCACGTGATGTGGTCACGTTTCCGGGGGACACAGACTAGATAACAGCCTCATTCTGTGCTTTGCGGTAGGTCAGAGATAGAAGGACACGTAGGCATGTTTGAAATCGAGTTTTAGCTTTTTTAAAGAAAATTAATGACTATCCTGGCCCTGCATCCACTAGTGGGAGTTCCCTGTGCTACAAAATAATTAAGAAGGTGATCATCAGGATGTCTTAAAAATAACACTTGTCTTCTGTCCTAAGCCTATTGCCTGCCCTACCACTAATGATAAGGAACGACAACGCAGTCTATGGAAGTGCTCTGCTCCCCCAGTGTCATGGGATGGCTGCTGCTTGACCCCAATTCCATGGTAGTTCCAGGTCTTTCACCCCCTTCGGGTTCAAATCTCAGTCTGTAAATATTCATTAAAATAAAAGTCTCTGTTTCGTAGACATCTTGAAGTGGAGGATAGACCTCGTAATGCAGCGGTAAGGGGTTAACAGCACTGGCATCCTTACCAGCGCCGTTAACTCCTTACCGCTGACCTCGTAATGAGGCCCATTGTACTTGTGAGGAATTCGACCATCCTCTCGTTGGGTGTGCGCTAGCCTGGGCTTTTTTGATATTTTAAATAAAATTGAATGATGGTAGATCAACCTCCGGAAAATGTGTGGGGGGCTAATCGACGCACATGTTGCTATGCTCACCGCACAGCATACGCATAGACTGGTGTACTCTGGGTGGACACAGCCTACAGGCGCGGCCCACCCTGTCATGTTTAGTTGGAATATGACAGAATGAGTACACACTGCATCTCCAGAAGGGGTAGGGCCAAATCTTCCCTCTGCCATTGCCAGCCTAATTAACTAACAAAGGCTCCATGGAACTGCGCTGCCCTTTTTGTGGGCCCTGCAGCTGGTGGCAGCTCCACGTACCATTCACAGAGTAATTCAAACAGGCTCACATGTGGACTGGCTGCAGGGGCTAACAAAGGAGACAGGAAACCCCAACACCCTTTCATATGCACTGTGTCAACCTGAAGCCAGCTCCTGCCCTCAGTATCGATTGACAGTGAAATGTAATGTCTGAGACTGCATGTTTACAGTAGTCATCCCTGCAGGCGGACACCATTCAGAAGGTGCGAGTATGTGGTTTTATGGAGCCAGAAAGTGTGGTCTTGCCGCAGCTTTAAGGGAGACCTGCTGGTTTAAGTAGGAACCACAGAGAGCTCCATTAACCAGAGGGACCCTTTGAACCACAACAGACAAGAAGATGGGTGGGACTTAGTATTACATGTTTTCACCCCTTTACCTTTTCTGTTGCAAAGCACTCTGGTTATGACCTCATGCATATAGAAGATTGTTGATGGGAACCCAGGATTGATTCATCAAGGTAGGTTTAGCAGCAAGCTTCCTAGGTGGGAAGTGCCAGAAAGTCTCTGAACCCAAAACCAAGAACAAGGCAGATGCCTGCAACACACTCTTCAGCTTTGGGCTGTCTGCCTTAAAGGAAGACACAAGCCCAGTGAAAAAGCTAGGAGAAGTTCATTGACAAGCATCTACGACATCTGCCTTAAAGAACATTTTTGAGCCAGTGGAGTCCCTAGAGCTGCAACTGACAGCAACGCTGACCGTTTTATGCTGCAGTCGCTCAAACAACTCTGAGATGTCTCGCCAGTGCTTCAGAACCGCCAACCAGCATTGAGACAATGATTTCTGACCCCAGGCCATCGTGTAGGACAGCCTGCAGGTGTTCATCCATCTTCTCTCGCCGAACTTCCTGCCGCCTGATACACGCAGCTGTCTCCCATCATGAACTCTGTTGCAGAAGCTGAAAATCACCCTGAAACCGACTCGACCCTGTTGAGCACCTTGAACATCTACAGCACAAGGTACATTGTGGTTCTGTCCCCCTGGCCCTTCTTCAAAGGGCCCTAGAGACATTTTAAGACCCATTGCTCTC
This sequence comes from Ambystoma mexicanum, assembly GCF_040938575.1. Taxonomy (NCBI): domain Eukaryota; kingdom Metazoa; phylum Chordata; class Amphibia; order Caudata; family Ambystomatidae; genus Ambystoma; species Ambystoma mexicanum. Next base: position 970,584,716 of record NC_090941.1, on the reverse strand, counting down.
TTTGTGCTGAAACCAAGTATCCTTGAACTGTTGCGATTATTTACTATACCAACTACCCTCCTGTCAGTATCCAGAGTGCATCCCTGTTTCCTTCTTTGAAACTGTCTGTCCTATGCATTCCTTTACAGGGTGGGTTGTATTTCGTAGTGTGCTAGAACTGTCTGCTGTGATAATAAAGTAGATATTTGTATACAACCTTGACTGGGCAGTCTCTTTTATCATTGGGTAATGATTGTATTTTCGCTGTGTTGCAACTAACCAATGATCTGCAACCTTTCGGAGATAAGCCTGCCGTTCTATCCACGTCACCAATATTGTGGACAAGAAGGCTTATAATTTGCCTGTGTTTCCAATCTGTTAGGATCCCTTCTGGCATACTAGAGGTGTGGGGTTGGTTGATAGTTTAGAAATCTTTATTCATCCCTGGACCACTGGTGCCACAGAAGTTGATTTGTCACAGTAGTAAATCAAATTTGGCTAGTGGGTGTGGTGTTTCTGTGTTATTTCTAATAAATACCATGTACAACTCTGACATATGTGTTGTTCATGGTAATGTGCATGGGGTGTTTCAGTGTATTATTTAATATGCTGTGCAACTGTGATGTATGTCTTGTGTGACAAGGTCAGTGAGCTGACCATGTCTGGAGGGGATGGGGACCCCTCAGAGCCTGGGGCAGAAGGCCTACCAAAGGTTTCCTAGAGCCAGTTCTGACCGAAAGATAGTGTTAAGAGGTCCTACGTCTCTGTCCCTTCTACCTGTGCCTGCATGACTGAACCGAGTACCACCTTTTCTTGCCCCAAACCTGTAATGCAGAATTCTTTCCAGCGTTTATCTATTTGTGACATATGTCCACATTGTCCGGAAGGTCTGGCGATGCAGGGGAGAGCAAGCAATGAAATGCAGGATTGCGATGCAAAATCACATCAGATCGGCAACCCTGACGCTCTTTACAACGCAGAGTGGGACAGTGATACTACTTTCAGCAGGACAGCAGAGCGATATGCATATCAAACTGGCACTCCAGAAGCTCTATGCAACACAAACTGTGAAATTGCTTCTACCTTCAGTTGGACCGCAGAGCGATCCCCAAATCAAACTGCCATGTTAAATGCTCTGTTTGGTCCTGATACAAACTTGGAAATTAACTGTTTTTTGAGCGCCTGCCATTACAGAAAAGGGGGTGGGACTTACAGGGTGGCTGGGGAAGACGTTGTGAGTAGAATGGAGTTGAGTTGTGTGGAGAGAGGGAAGAGTAGTAGCCATGAGAGGGTGAAAGTAACAATGTGGAGAATAGTAGTGTGGAGAGGAAGAGAGTCCATTGTGGGGAGAGAAGTAGTAGGGAGCAAAGGAGAGTAGGAGCAATGAAGAAAACATCAGAGGAACAGATGGAAAGAAGGGAGAGGGGGAGAGAGACCAAGGAGAGTGGGGGAAGGGAAAGGAGTATAATAAAGGGGGGAAGGATAGAACAGCAGTGCAAGAATACAAGAGTGTGTCAGGATAAGAACTAGCAAACTTTGGTGAGTGTGAGGCACCTCTTCTTGATAACATTCTTACTGTGGGTCCCAGGTTAAGATTCACCTAGATTGTTCCCAGAGGGAATGAGAGGGAAAGGGCGTCTGCCCTTAGGCCATCACGAGCAGGGAGTCCGCTAATACGCAGTAGGGGTTAGCGATCTCTAATAACAATCTTGGGGGTTAGGAATCCTGGGTTAGGGAGGGAACAGCCCAGCAGAGACGTAGAAGAGAGGGATGACCATTTGGGAGCCCCAGCTCACGTGTTTCAATAAAAACCCATGAACTGTCTTCGAGAGTTGGTGTGTTTCGTGAGGCCATCTGTGACACTTATATAATTGCATATGAGTAATTCAAATTTGGTTATGCAATGTAGTGTTTGGAAGATATATGAGTGAGTGCAGAAGGTGCCTCTAAGGTTTTCCGTCAGCAGGTAATGGATGTTTAAGTATTTTTTTATGCACTGCAAAACTAAATATTTCCCATTGATTTGATTGTGAGGTGGTGCATGTAGTTTGTTATCGACCTGACTTTTTGGTGACAATGTACATTCGGGAGTGCAATTGGGGGAAATGTGTGCATGCAGGAATGTGATGCAAGTGGTCTGAAGTGCCAGTCTTTTTTTTATGATGAGGTGCATGCCTGATGTTTTGGCCAAGGAGTTGTAGGTCTTGCCAATCATATACAGTTGACTTACCAGCCGTGCCTACTGAACATTGGAGGAAGCTCCAGTTAGACGTCCTGTCAAATCTGGTCAAATAAACTAAGGAAACAGTAAGCATTAACGTTCATTTTGCGAGTGTTTTCTGCATGAGTCGGCTTGTGTGTGTGTGCGAGAGAGAGAGAGAGAGAGAGAGAGTATTAGAGGGTTACATTGCCAAGAAAAGCCAAATTACCTTTTCGTTATGGCCCCAGAGGCTTGACAGGTGTTGGGTCTAACTGTGGAACATTGCTTTGTTAACTGAGCAATTGATAATCTCACAGTGAAACGAGATTTTGTTTTTGGGCCTGGCTATATGTGTAAGCGTGGTTATATGGGGGTACGCTTATGCAGCAGCCTGTATGTGTGGTTGGTTGTCGTATTGCCACACCTTGGGAAACGTAGCGTTTTTTTTATACCTTGCTGGAACATTATCATGTGCATTCAAGTTAGTTCTTTAGGGCCTGATTCATGGAATAGTGTGCAAAGATCCTGCAATGCCCATGCACCAAGTATGACACGGCACAAGCTTGCATGCAGAAATGTTCCTGTGCGCTCTGCGTATTCATGGACCTGTTCACGCAAAGTAACCGTATACACAAGTTGCGTCTGGAACAACCCTGACACACCCCCATGCAAAGTAAAAACAGCCAGAGACAGCTACCTTTGTGTGCTCCCCAAGCGCAAATACATGCACCCTTAAAACAGTGCATTGGGTCCCCCATAAGCAGGCCTGCATCTTGGGGACCCTGCACAGCGTCCCCTGTAACTGCTACCAGCACCCCGACAACATGCGCATGATTTTTGGTAACTCGGGTAAATCTGCGTGCGAACCCCTGTAAACCATTCCTGCACCCCACTACACTGCATACGTGCACCCCTAACTCAGATCAGAAGCCCGGCTGCACGCGTGCACCCCAAAATCTGACACCCGATTATACCTCTGATCAGTGAATCCTATGCACGAGTGTCTGTACGCCTGCCTTCGGATGGCGGATCAAATGAGGGCTTTGTGTGGCCATTTCCCTGCTGAGATGTTGCCCAGTCGAACCCATGGATCTGTGTCATTACGCACAATAGTGGGCGTGCGATGGACTGCCTGCTGTGCCGTCCCTCGTAATGCCAAAATGTTACCTTGTTCTTCCTCATTTTTGGAGTTCTGCCCCTTGCCTGTCGTCTGTGCAAGCCACACCCACGCTCTTCGTGGTGACACCCGCAAGGCACTCGGCCGCTCGCAGAGACGTGCCGACCCTGCGCAAAGTCCCCACAAAGTATGAAAAATTGCTGCACAGTCAATTTCAAGAATAAACATACATGATTTTGCACAAAGTTTGGTGTGCATTGTCCCAATTTACCACGCAAATAATTCCATGAATCGGGCCCTTAATGTCTCCTTTGCAGCAGTCTGGATCTGTGTAGAGTAGTGCGGTGCCTCGTTCCTGACATCTGTGTGTGTGTGTCGAGTGCTGCAGACGATTGTATGCAGTCCAGTATATGTCAGAATTACTTTTGTCCCACCAACTTTTCAGCACGCTGTTTCCATGTTCGATATGCATTTTCGCCCAACATAGTCTCAAGCTTTACCCTTGCCACATTTGGGATTTTGAGGGTGCAGGGTGCCTGCTTTTGACTGGGATGGCAAAGGATTCTTTCCCACGGGGTGCATGTTATGTTTAGGCCTCATGGCTTGCATTTTCGCCCAACATAGGCTCAAGCTTTACCCTTGCCACATTTGGGATTTTGAGGGTGCTGGGTGCCTGCTTTTGACTGGGATGGCAAAGATTCTCTCCCACGGGGTGCATGTTATGTTTAGGCCTCATGGCTTGCATTTTTTCACCCAACATAGTCTCAAGCTTTACCCTTGCCACATTGGGGATTTTGAGGGTGCTGGGTGCCTGTTTTTGACTGGGATAGCAAAGGATTCTCTCCCAGGGTGTGCATGCCATGTTTAGGCTTCATGGCTTGCATTTTCACCCAACATAGTCTCAAGCTTTACCCTTGCCACATTGGAGATTTTGAGGGTGCTGGGTGCTTGCTTTTGACTGGGATGGGTTCTCTAGTTTATCTGGCCATTCACAACTTCTTTAACCCCTTTTTCCATTAAGTGCTGCTAGTGTTTTTACTGTGCGCTTCCCTTACTTGTTCCCTGGGGAAACATTTCTGTTGGGGACATTTGCGACCAGATTCTGGGGGCCGTTGAATCCATCTTAAATTAACTATGTCAAAAATGTATGCTCGCCTATGAGTGTGGTGTGCATACCTGCCTTTTCTTTCTATGTACAAGGGAAGGGCCCTATTAGATTAATTGCGCCTTTCTGTTGGGATCTTATGATTAGTGGTCAATATAATTAATTGGCAGACCTGGTGAACCATCCATTAAGTGCATATTTTCTGGAGACCCTGTGTCTGCTCCTATACATAGTGTGATGTTCATGTGAAATAATGTACTCACCTGTAATGTAGAGATTCATTTATATCTAAATGTTTATGTAAAGACTATATTTTTAACCAAGATCTATTGTGTGGGCAAACATTTCTTGTGTACTTGTTGTGGTGGTTGACATGTTTCATGGCGATGCTCTTGAAGTAATCAGTAGGTCATCCCAGAACCATCCCCAAATCATCAGGGACAAACATGTTTTTGCTCTTCAAGTAATCCTAGGTCATCCCAGAATCATCCCCAAATCATCAGGGACAAGCATGTTTTTGCTCTTCAAGTAATCCTAGGTCATCCCAGAATCATCTGGGGCAATCCTGTTGATTCTCATGAAGTAATCGGCAGGTCATCCTAGAATTGTCCCTGAAAGCATCATGGTGATGCTCTTGAATTAATGGGCAAGTCATCCTAAAATCATCAGGAACAAAGAGTTTTCTAAAATAGGATGATGTTGGCATCATCAGCAAGTCATCCTAAGCTTATTCCCATATCATCACCCACCATTCGGAGACATTTGCTGATGACTTTAACAGCGTGATTACATCTGATGATGTGGGAATGACTTCTAATGTAGTTCGATGATCCTCGAATGACTGCAGTATGCTCTCTAAAGTCATCCTTTTAGACCTGGGATGAGCTGGTTGTAGATGTGTGATATATGATATGGCATTTGTAACGCGCCTATACACAAGTGTTTCAAGGCGCAACGAGGCAGGGAGGGGGGAACAAGGGGAAGACAGACAACGATCCTACTAGGCCAAGTGTCATTCAGATCGCGCAAGTTCATGGGTGGAGGGAAAGGGAAAAGTGCAAGGGGAAAGGGAGGGGGGAAAGTGCAGTACAGGGTAAGTAGAACAACAAATAAATACTAGGGCCAGCTGGTGGCAAGTGCGAGGTAAGTGCAGACAAGTGCTGGGAAGGGGGCTGTAGGGATACAGAGACAGTCCTGCAGTGCAGGGGTTGCCAGGGAGGCAGTGCAAGTGGAGAGTGGTTGGGCCAAGGACCGAGATCGGTGAGAAAGGCCCAGTTGCAGATTTAGTGCAGTTTTAGTCAAGAATTTAGCAGGGGAGAGGGGGAGAGAAAGCAGAAGCAAAGAGGAAGGTTTTGAGGTGCTTTCGGAATCGGAGATGGTTCTCCTCAAGTTTCAGGGAGGCAGGAAGGCTGTTCCAGAGGGAGGCCCCTGCCGCGGAGAGAGATCTACCCCCAACCTGTTGCTTGGAGAAGCGGCTGACCCTGAGGGAGTTGGAGACGGATGAGCGAAGAGCTCGAGAAGGAAGATATTTAGGAAGAGAGAGTTGAAGGTATTTAGGCCCCAGGCCCCAGAAGGCCTTGTGGACAATGCAGAGGGTTTTGAACTTAATCCTCGCAGCCACTGGGAGCCAGTGTAGAGATTTCAGTCCTGGAGAGATACGGTCCCTGGGCTTGAGGCCAAGGACAAGTCTCGCAGTCCTGTTCTGGATAAATTGCAGAGGGCGGAGAGTAGAGGCAGGCAGATTAAGATAGAGGCTGTTACAGTAGTCCAGCTTCAAAAGAACCAGGGCTCGGGAGACAGTGAGCTTATGGGGGAAGGAGAGGAAAGGAAGAATACCTCTGGTAGTGTGACTTCTTAGAGATGTCAGATATGTGAGGAGTGAAGGAGAGTGTGGAGTTGAAGATGACCCCGAGGTTTTTTGCCTTGCAGGTAGGAGCAGGAAGAGGGCCAAGAGAGGCGGTGAAACACATGTTCAATGTGTCTGTATTGCTCAGCCTATATATACAGACTTTACTGCACATGCCTTTCTTGTGTGGTGGCTCTACTCTTTGAGGATGTTTGTGTGTGTTGGGCATTATAAAGTGTATTCTGCTTGGCCCTCCGCACCTACTGCACATGGACGTTATATTGAGCAATTGTCTTGGCTTTAAAAAGTGAATATCTTGAGTTTGCCTATTCATAGTTTACATTTGTTTGCGCTGTGCACTACTTCTGCTTTAGGTCTAGCTGTGTGCCAAAAATCTGAAAATTCGAAGCCGGACAATTTTGAGATATTGTGGGCTAAAAGATTCATTGTAGCCCTAACTATACAATCGTGAAAGGGACTATCAGCGTAATTCATGGAATAAATGTGCGCCGAAAAGGGGAGCGCAAGCGTGAAAATCACAGCGCACGCGTGCTAAAGCCGCGCACGCAGCCGTTCATCAGTTCATGGAATGCGCTGCGTGTGTAAAACCTGGGATGTGCACCAAATCCGTGGGTGGTGCACGTGGGCGCACATGTGAAAAAAGACCTAGGCAATGCTGCCTGCGGTGTGGGCCGCACACCCTAATATCCCGTTGGGATTCTTCAAATATTATAGTATCTTGATAATCCAATAAAAAAATATATTTGGTGCATAGGTTGTCAGATTTATTCATTCATCTTCAAAAGTTATTATCATTGCTTCTCTATAAGCAAAACATCATCAAATGGCCAATGCATTTCGGACTGAATAGTCCTTCATCGGGGCCTTGTCTAATCAACATAATAGTCCAATTAAAAAAACAATCATCAGTGTTAATTGTGACCGTAATCAAAATTAATTAAAATAAGAAAAGCAAACATAACATATCAGATTGGAAAACATCACAAATTCAAAATATACGTTGTAACAAAACAGGGTACCCACATACATGAAGGTAAGACATACACGAAAAAAGAGAAAAAAATACATAAGAAATCATCATTGAACATGTGTTTCACCACAATATACAGTATAGTTATTGCCTCTAACGTGTGCTTACCACCTTGTCAGATAGCACGCTTAATGATTGTGATGGTGTGTATATACTGGTAACTATGTGCTCTTCATGCGAGAATAATCATGCTTCCCGAGTGATTGTGTTGCATCTGTTTATCATGATAGAAACCATGTCGGTGTTAGTAAAGTAATGCTGAATAATGAGACGGTGAGTGAGCGCATGCAGAAAAGTAGTTCTGACATAGGAAGAATGATTCACGAGCATCTGACCTTTAACGATGCTGTTTATTACGTAATTCCTTGAATTCCGAATTGCGGCGAAGCCGCTGTAGTTCGATTACAAGCGTACACCTGTGCACATAAAATAATGTTACTAAACTGGCATACATTCTGAATGCGCAGAATGGAACGACCCTGTCTTCAGATGGTCTCACATACCTTTTGTGTCCCGCTGAGGCTGTCTCATGCTGACTAACGCTCGTCTGCTGTATGCTGACTAAGTAAACACGGTGCTGTGCTGTGTTATCGAGGCTCCGGTTGCTGTGGAAACTGACTCACTCAATATGGACGCTTGTTCATACAGAAGCGCCATGTTATGAGAGGCACTCCGATAAGTGGTAGAAACTGTACGTGAATGTAAGGGTGGAGATTGAACTCTAAATATTAATGCAGATATAGACTCTGCACAGTGTTGGGACATAATAAATAACAAATGTGAAAATAACATTACTAAAATGAAAACTTGCAGAGAAAGAATTCAAACGAGAAGTGTATAAGGCTGTAACCCATAAGTGTCATGTAAAGGGAGAGTTGGCATTGTGGGTGCACACGTCACTTAACGGCGTGCGCGATGCGCACAGGGAAAGCGCACATCGTGTAGCGCACACAAGAAAAGTGGGCATAACACGGGGCGTAGCATGCGGAATGGGGATCAACGCGTAAAAATGTAGGCATTATGGGGGAAGTACGGGAGGTAAATACTCACAACGCCCACACACACGCTAACAACACGTATTCATGGAATTAAACAGGGGAAACCGATGCGCCAAAAAAGACGCGCTTATCCAGAAACACGTACGGCAACAGGAAGCTGGCGTAAGTGGCCCCGCGCAGCATAAAAGTGCACGCAAACAACAAATAAGCTCATACGCTACCATGAATATACCATTCCTCGCAGCAGTGGTCGTCGGACACCGCAGGAGGAGGAGGATAGCCAGGCCCTGCATTCTTTTACCCAGGACCAGCCCTTTTGGGATGCCTGATGACCAGGTGTATGGGAGGTAAAGGTTTCCACCACTAATAATCCTAGAACTGGTCAGGGAGTGGGAGGATGACCTCACATCACCCACCCTGTGCTCCCAAGCACTGAGCCCCTTGGAAAAGGTGCTCAATGTACTGCACTTCTTGGCTACTTGGTCATTTCAGCAGACAACTGCCATAGTTGGCGGTGTCTCACAGGCCTCACAGGCCACGCAGTCACGCTGACTACACCAGGTGTTGGCAATCATGACTGCACGCCCCTCAGTCTGCAGGCACATATACATGCCCAGAACACCTACAGAAAGGCAGGCTGTCGTCCAGGATTTCTACGGGGTGGCACACTTCCCCAAAGTGCTAGGTGCCATTGATTGCACCCATGTGGCTCTACATCCTCCCAGGGCCACTGAGAACATCTATCGAAACCACAAGCACTGGCATTCCATCACGTGCAGGTTGTATGTGATGGCAAGGGAATCATCACCTCAGTATATGCCAACTATCCGGGGTCCAGCCATGATAGTTTCATATTCCGAATGTTACCCCTAAACCAGGACCTGGAAGCTGGGCGGCATGGCGACACATGGCTAATTGGTGAGTATAAATGCCTCTGCACATGCATGCATGTCACACACTGAGAAATGGGAAAACCCCACTAATGACAACCATTATCACCTCCCCAGGGACAGTGCCTACCCTCTGAGCACCTACATGAGGATGCCAATACGGAATCCCACCACACCACCCGAGGTAAGATACAACACAGCCCATATTGCAACCCGGGGCATAGTGGAGCGCACATTCGGAGTGCTGGTCACGCTTTCGCTCCCTTGACCACTCTGGTGGGCAGCTGCTATATGTGCCCCCAGTAGTGTGCAGGATCATAGTGGCAGCATGTGTCCTGCACAATGTTGCAACCCGGCAGGACGTGCCGGTGGACATGGTGGTGCCCCCACATCCCCAACCACATGCACGGCTGCTGCACATGGGAGGTGAAAGGGCATGTGGTGAGGCAGCCCGCACCCAGCTTGTGGCAAATTTCTTCACCTAAAATCCCACCCCTGCGGAGTGCACAAAGGCCTGGCACATACCAGCTGACAATCTATGATGATGACAAAAGGGACAGACAACTGTCACAACCATACCACCCTGAGATTGGTTACCTGGAAGTGCTACATTGTGTGCATCCCTAGCTACTTAAACACACCCAATGCTGTGTCAGTAAAAGGCATTTCATTCATTCCCTAACCCTGTCTCAGCTACCCAACACACCATGGCAAGGCATTCGATGTGAAAGCAACCAAATGAATGCACATTACATGACGCAAGTGTCACAAAGTGCACCGTCCCAAATGGAAACAGGCCACAGACAGTTGCCTCTCACCAATGAAAAAAAACAGCACACATTAACAAATACTTACCAGCAACCAAACATCAGGACAGGATCCAACAGTGGCAACATATGACAGTAAAAAATTAAAGTAGTGCAAGTGTCACAAGCTGACGAAGGCGGCACATCGACCCCTTCCAACTGCAGAGTGTTGCTGGTAGGCAAATGTGGCAGTGGACTGCATACAACATGAACTCCATCTGCAAAGGAGACGGGCTCGTTAAGACATGAAGAAGCTACATGTATATATGCAAAAAGTCCTGTATGTAAAACCATATACAAATCCACCATGCAGTGGAGAAATGAAAAACAATCCCCACTAGGTATGTATACACAGTTTGGACTACAGACTGCCCACACAACTTATGGGAGCCCAATGCCTCTGTGTAAGTTACTGTCACTTGGTCACACCCTTTGCGAGCCCATGGAAAGGGGAAGCAGGAGGGATGTGTGTGTCAGGAACCCAAGTTTCTAACCCAAACACAGGACAAGCCTGCATGTGCCCAGCTGGAATACACAGTGGATGCCTACAGCAGCCACACAAAGCAACACATTGGAACATTAAAAAAAAATGGCCATGCGTGGACCAGGGGTTTGGGGGGCGGCCACCCAGGAGGGATGAGGTACAGGGTGCACCCCAACACCCACATGCATGGTTGAGAAAAAAAAACCTCCATGGGCTCATGACCTGCACGGCTACGCTACAGTGGGAGAACTGCTGTCGCTGTCATCATCCTCTGGTTCTACATCAGAAGTTGGCGTGAAATGGGAGGCAGAGCACGCAAAGCCCTGGCATGCTCCTCCATGGCAGCAAGCATGCAGGTATGAAAGGTTTGGTTTTTCAGGATGATGGTACGGAGATCCCATGCAGCACCTCACAGGTAGCATGCATTTCTGCCTGCAAGGCCTCGCGTGATGCCCGGATCTCCTTACGGGTTGCCTGGAACTCAGCTCAGAGTGTGCGTGTTAGCTGCTCCAGCTGCTGTTCTGACCTTGTACTCTGGGACACCTCAAGTTCACCCAGAGTATCTCTCGGGGACCTGTGTTCTAACCTCAGGGCATCCCTGTGGGCCTGTGACTCTGCAGATATGGCTGTGTGCACAGAGTCTCCAGTCCAGCCCGTCGGTCCCTGTTGGATGCCAACATGTCCTCCCTGTGTGAGTGGTAAATGGACTCTGTAGCCTGCTGCTGGAGCTCCACCTGCCTTTCAGGGGGGAGAAGGGAAGGGCCACCCTATCCACGGCCTGAGCCATCATCTCACACGATGCCCCCTGTTGTGCTGCTATAGTGTACATGGAGTTCTCTCACACAGTATTGCCTGGTGGCGCACGGCCACCGCATTGGCAGGCACCACACCTGTTTGGAGCAAGGTGATGTACACCTTGCTGTGCTGGCACTGCCTGAGGCTGCAAGACTGCATTCCTCCTTTGATCTGCTTGCCCAGGAACATGAGCAAATATTGTGGAGTGTGACCCTGCATCTGTAACCGCCACAGGCGGACTTTCCAACACTGAATGCCCCATAGAGGTGTCTACCCCCAGTGCAGGCGGGTTGGACAGAACAGCATCCCTGCCATAAACACTCACCCGCGACGGGACATATGTCTCAATGTCAGATTCAGCACCTGATTCATAGAAGTCTCCGGAGTTGTACCCAGAGACACCCGTGGACAGTATGGTCTGTAGGAGTAATGGTTTTTCACTCACCACCACCCCACGTCCTCCACTGGTGCCTTGTTGTGGCTGTGAGTACTCCTGCCTCTGCGCCATCTCCTCCTCCTCAACAGCATCTAGTGCCTCATCACCTGCAAAAACATAAAAGAAAAGTAATGAAAACAGGCATGAGCACCATAGCCCACACACATAGGCATGATGAGGCAGACATCCAGTACATAAATAACACATGTCACACATGACAATAACTCTGGCATGCATGCACTAGCAGTGAGTTGGAAGGGAAGGCAAAAAGCAGACACTGAGGACTCCAAGATGGAAAAGCAACACATGTGCTGCATGCTGGATAGCACTGGCATCCCACATTAGCCTGTGAGTGGCATGGACAATCCACATATATGACACATGCCAGCACACAGATGGCACGTAGCATAGCCATGACAGATTTGATAAGGACACCTAGATGGTAGCAAATCAGTACTGTCACCCATCCATGTGAGATGGACATCATGTAATAGAACATGCAAAATAGTGTGACAAAACACACATGTGCCACACCCTGCAACAAAGCCAGTGTTCACTAATGCAGTGATGGCAGGCACATGGACACATCAATGGTTGGTCACTCCGACATGACAGAAGACAATTGTCATGTTCAACATTCAAACAGGGCCCCAAAGTGATTGTGTGCAGGTCATGTGTAGGTGCACATTACTCAGTCAGCCTGATTGATGAAATCATTCCCATAATAAGGAAACATATGTGGGCCATAGTGGGGTGTAATCTATGTCTGAAGTATGTTACATTTGGGGCAGAAGGGCACAAAAATGTGTGGTAAACATGCAAAGGATTTCATCAATCAGGCAGAATGAACAGGAAACAGTATGAACAATGTTGTGGCAAGATGGTAGTTGAAGGGCAAGTGCAGTAATCAGGTGCAAATTGTCAACTGCGGTCAGAAGGGATACTTGAAAACCCAAAACCAAGGCTCTGCTATGGTTTGGAGGCACCACATGGGTGACCCATAGCAGTCATAACTACACAGCCTCACCTGGCACTCAAGCAAAACACATCACCCAAGCAACATACACATGGTTTGCGCACACATGCATGGCCACTCACCGGACATTGCCTCAAGATCTGGTAGGTCTCCCACGCCTTGGATCTGATCCTCTGTGATGAAGCCTCCAGCGATAGACTCATGTTCTGTGAGCACTTCCTCCTCTGGTGGAGACCCACTGCCAGTCAGCAGAGTAGAGACATGATTGGAAGCCAGCTTGTTCTTTGCTCTGCGTTTGAGGTCATTCCACTGCTTAGAGCAATCATCAGCTGTGCACCTGACAAATCCAAGGGAACTAATCTGGTCTGCGATGCACTGCCAGTGGGCCCTAAATTGAGCATTCATAGTCCTGCACCGTGCAGTCACCAGCATTTTGCGGCCATTGGCCGACACGTAGCCCACAAGTGCGTCTAGTTCCACATCATTGAAACTACGCTTCCTTGACGTGCCGAAGGGGGGAGCTGTGTCTGGGGTCCCAGCCTGTACCGCAAGAGCACCCTTCTTCCTCTTGGGAGGTGGTGCGTACCCTGAGTGGTTTACGCCGCTCTGGTTGGTAGGGGATGAAGCGCAGGTGGACTGGGCACTGAAAGTAGCCAAAGGCACAATGACCAAAGGTCTCACTGCAGGCAATGGCCCTCATTACGAGTTTGGCGGTAGCTGCCGCCGAAATCGTGTCCAGGTCCCGGTCCTCAGAATGAGGAATAACCGGGCCATTCAGAGTTCGGAAGGCCCGGTAATTCCTCCCTCCAAGGACCCGGACCCGGTCCTTCCCCATTCCCATTTCAGCCCCCATAGGGCTGAATGGGAATGAGAGAGGGAGCAAACAACGGGCCATTACGAGTTGGCCCGTTGTTTGCTCCCTCTTCCCCTCGCGGGACCCGGTAAGCACGCCTGGTTTGACCAGGCGTTCCTTCCTGGGTCCCGCGAGGGGACCTCGTAATGAGGCGGTACGGGGAAAACGGGACAGGCACCTTTCACGGCGCCGTTTACCCCATACCGCCAGGGTCGTAATGAGGCCCATTGGCTGCTGGTTGATGTTGGCAGGACCAACCTCAGTGAGATGGACTTGGACTAACACTGTCCCGGCTGGGAGACTCGGAGCTGGGTGGATTGAGCTACAGCTGCCCCTGCAGCCTCCTCACCCTGGCTACTTGGGGCAGCAGATGACATTGCTGCCCCAGATCCACGGGCCTGGTGACAGCAACTTTCACCGCCACACGTGGCTTTGACTTGGTGACACTGAGAGTCATCCTGTGCCAGTTCGGTTGACAATATGGGCCGGGTTTACAAGGCCTGAGCTGGGATGGTGTCAGCTGCATCTCCCGACCCATTGGGGGGGTGGGGGCATAGGTGTCCCTGATTGGTCCTCCACACACTGGCCTCTTGGGCCACCCTGCACATCCTGGCCACGTCCCCTACCGCGCCCACCTCTTGGAGGTCGGCCACCTTTGCCTCCCTTACCGCTTGGTCGCCTCCCAACCATGGCACTGATGTTCTTGTGCGAATGGGAGGTGCAGTAAACAATTGTCCTGCGCAATTGGGGTGAAAGGGGAAGGGTACTAGATGGAATACGTACCCTAGTGCTCTAGCAAGGCTGTCTGTGACCCCTGGGGGAAGATGACGGTTCACGCAATGCTCAGGCACTCCGAAAACAAAATTTAACGTGCACGTGACCCCTGGTAGCCCACGTGTGTGGAATAAAGAACCCGCACTACGCTGTGGCACCCAGAATCACACAAAGAAGTGTATGCGCGGTACACCCTGGCTACAATGACCTCTGAATGGGGGTTTATAGTCATAATGTCGACAGTCAAAATGTCGAAAAAAAAATGTTGAAAAATAAAATGTCGACTTTTTTTTTCAATGCATTTTTTTTTTATATGGGGTGTTCCCCCCCAACCCCCCTTTTTTTATTTTTTTTTATTTTTTTTTTAATTTTTCCCTTTTTTTAGCTCCCAAACCCCTAAAATAAATATATAATTAAAAAAAGAGAAAGTCGACATTTTTTTTTTCGACATTTTTTTGTCGACATTTTTGTCTGTCGACATTTTTTTTTCGACATTATGACTGGCCACCCTGAATGGGTACACGACACACAGGGGCAACCACAGTTGAAAAATATGTGTGCGACTCACCGTCTGCCTGGAAAAAGAACGTGAAAAAGACACGCGTGTGCGTGTTGGCAACACCCCCGCCAAAAGAAGAATTGAACGCTGTCTGAGTATACAAGGTGTACGTACTGGAACCGTTGTGAAGTAATCGCGTGTGAACCGACAAGAAGTACAAGAATCACCCGCTCGCTCTCCACAAAACGCACGTACAAGAAAATGGCATCCTACACGTACCTTTTAACCCAGCCCACACGTGCGACGTCACTTACGTGCGTACGCGTTAAGGGCCTTTCCTCCAATTACATGCAGTGACACCCGGACATGCAGTTTTTACATGTGTACAATCAACATGCACCAGTGTGGAGGGAAACACCCGTGCACGTTACGTCACAGACGCGCTTACGCGCTAAGGGCCTTTCCTCGAATTACACACTGACGTGCAGTTTTTTCACGTGCCACATCACTCCGTATCAAGCTGGCCACGCAACAACACACAGAAGACCACGCTCCTGCCTAGAAGGCCATTTTCCTGCCTCCCAGAGTCCCAAGCATGCTCCCACCTGCCATCTGCTGCTGCCTGTCTGCCTGCTGGCCACGTGCCCTGCTGTTTGGTGCCTGCACATCAGCCATCTGCAGGGGTCTAGTTGCTGTGACCACCCCTGCTGGAACAGAAGACTCCCGACTGGCAATCTATCACTCCACAGCCCAGCCCCAGGACCCAGTTGCCCACCCACACCTGCCTCGGGGGTTGCCATGTCCGACACAACACCATCTGGCACCAGTGGCAACCCCCCAGCAGAGAGGCAGAGGGCTGCCAGCTTCAGTGCCAATGAACTTGGCATCCTGGTGGAGCAAGTCCTGGGGCATTATGATGCCCTCTTTGGAAGTTCACGCGCCGACAATGAAGGACGGAAGAGGATCTGGAAGGACATCGTGGCTGCCATCAACGTGGAGGGTGTGGCAGCCCACGACATGTAACACGTCCGGAAGTGCTGGGAGGACTTCAGGTCCAGGACCCTCAGCAAGGCCTGGCGCCTCTTGAAGGCAAAGCAAACAGAGGGGTGCCGGGTTCACCTTTCCAACATCCAGATGAGGGTCCTTGAATGCATACACCCAGCGCTCTGCCTCCAGATCCTTCAGAGGCAGACCCGACCAGAGTCGAACGGTAAGTGTCCCTGCATACTATATGGACACTGTGCATGTTGAGGTGTGGCAGGAGTGTGCAGGTTGCACATATGTCTTTGAAGGGCCATGTATGGATGTGTATGTACAGGGACATGAGCCCGCCGCATGCAAGTCCAGTCATGTGTGAGGAACATCAATGGTGTATGTGTTCAAATGCATGGTGCCCAAATGCATGTGTCGGTGCACACGTGTATAATTATGTGTATGTACTGTAGCATGGTTGTGGTGTGACACATAGATGCTGGTTCCACCTTCATGTATGTGCACAATGTACATGTGCGTGTGTGTATATTTGACATGTGTGCCACTGTGATACACCATGGATGCATGTGACACCTACATGTAGGAGGCTGATTGGCAGATGTGACATGGATGCCGATGATTTAAGTGTGACAGGTGGTGGAGATGTACAGTTTGCATGCATGTCTGGTGGCGTGTGTGCATGTTTTTGGCACTCTCTGTGCTGCAGGTGACATCAGGCTAACCTTCGGATGCGCATGCTGTTGTATGTGTATGGATGGTGCTGCCTGCTGCAACATTCCTGTTAATTTGCGCATGTGTGTGGGTTCAAATGATAGGTGTGTTGGGGATTGTGATGCATGTGTGAAGTTTGACACTGCCACTCATGTGCAACTGTCATGTGTGTATCAGACCATTATACAGTGTCCTGATGGCTGTGTTCTGTCTCTCCCTGACTGCAGCGTCAATTGATGAAGAGGGCGGAGACGGTGCTATGAAGCACAGCGGCAGGGATCCCACCGCCAGCCGGAGACGCAAGGCCCAGCTCCCCTCCCAGGTTGTCATCTCGTCGGGGAGTGAGGGGTCTGGTGCCGCGGCCGCAGCGGCCGAGGGTAGGTACAAGAGGCAGAGGTCAGAGGTGGACTCCTCAGCAGCAGAAGGGGCAGCTGAGACCTCACAGGGGCCTATGGAGGAAGATGGCACCGAGTCATCCAGGTTGGTGGAGGGTTTGGTTGAGGAGGAGTCCGTGGAAGGGCCACACATGGGGTCTGGAGGGGGGATTACACTGGTACTAGTGGTGCAGTCCAGGGGCAGGGACAGGAGGCAGCACAGGTGGCCGCGGAGGTGCCTGTGTGTAATCCTGTCCCCGATCCTGTGACTGCATCATCCCGCACCAGCAGGGATGCCTTTGTCCAGACCCGTTTTCAGGGAGAGGATCCGCTAACAAAAACTGGCCTTCCTCTCCCTGCGGACGTGGCAATCCGGGACCGTGTTGAGCCTGTCCTGGCTGGGGTGGCGTTGTGTCAACTTGGCATCCGGTATAACGTGCAGGGTTCTTGTGAGAACGCTGCACGTTATTTCAGTTGCCTCATTGACCACGTCGGAGGGATCACTGGTGCTGGGTTCCTCCGTGTGCTGGGCGTTAGGCCGATCCCCTCCTCAACTGACCCCCTATGCGCCTATGCCGCAGTCGTCCTCCGTGCCATCTTCCGGGCCAAGTATCACCTGGCCACCTTGTGGAGCTGCCTCTGCCCCAGCGGTCAGGCTGGTGGAGGACACATCCCTGCCACAGTCGGGAGTCGGAGGTCCAGCAGGGGTGGCCACCCCAACAACTGGACCCCAGCAGGAGGAGGATGTGCAGGCATCAACAGGCAGGGCACATGCACGGCAGCAGCTGGCTCAAGGTGGGAGGGATGATGGCTCAGGGCCATCATCATCAGAGGGGCAGGCATCGGCCGGAGGGCAGGAGGACCCTGGATTGGGAGTGTCTTCCGTGTGGCAGCGGTTGGGCCAGCAAATAGATGCGGAGCGGCTGCGGCGGGCGGAAGAGGCACGGCTCACTATGTCCAGGGTGGAGAACTCCATGCGCAGGGCACTGAGGCGGGCTGAGTGCCTCGAGGAAATTCGCAGGGAGTTGGAGGTAGACATGGCATTATCCCTGCGAGACCTCGGTGCCAAGGAAAAGGCCCGCCTCCAGGACATTGAACAGGAGTTCGATGATGCCCTGGCCCGGGAAATCAACAAGTGAGCCGTAGGACTTGCCTGCCGCCATCGTATAAAGTTCATTAGTGTTAGGTTTCCTTTCTATTTTTCTTTCATTTGGGGCGCATGGACTATGCCCCACCTTTTTTGTATATAGTTATTTATTAGGTAGGGTTTTTTGTAGGTTTCCTTTGGATTGTTGGGATCATGGACCCTGGATTTTTACATTGTATATAGTTCAGGACTGGATTTGACTTCATTGATTTTTTTTTCCCATGGAGCAATTGTTTTCTATTTTTTTACCTTTGGATTTGATTTGATGAACAAACCCTTTGGAGCCATTTTAATTTGGATTTATTTGGATTCAGCATTCATATATTTTTCATTAATTTTGGACATCCATCCTTTTGTTTATTTTTTTTTCTTGTGTGATTTTCTTTAATTCAGTTGATTTTGTATTTAATACATTTTGATTTCATACTTCATTTGTGTGGTATTCTCTCATTGGTTTCGTGCATGTCACGATGTGGGTTTTCTCATTCACTTGCCCCCATTGTGTGTGTCTGACGGACATGGATTGATGTGCATACTTGTCGTTTGGGATCTATCATGACATGGGGTTTTCAATGTGGAGTGGATGGAATACTAGGTTGGGTGTTTGGACTGGGGTGGCGTGGGGTGGGATTTGGGTGGCCATAAGGGCCATGAGTGTGGATCGTGATGATGTGTTGGGAGGACATGAGTCGGGGCCTGCTGGCAGTTGCCCCTCACTGGGGGTGAGTGGATGGGTGGGAGGACATGAGTTGGCGCCTGCTGGCAGGTGCCCGTCACTGGGGGTGAAACTCCCCGCGTAACCCCAAATACACGTACCCCGCTCTTGCCTGGAGTATCCCGTGTGAAACTTCCCGCGAATCCCCCAAATACACGTACCCCACTCGCACAATGCCTATCGCGTGTGAGACTCCCCGCATACCCCCCAAATACACGTAACCCGCTCTCGCCTGGAGTATCGTGTTTGAAACTTCCCGCGTATCCCCCAAATACAAGTATCCCGCTCACACAAGGCCTATTGCGTGTGAGACTCCCCACGCACCACCCAAATGCACGTACCCCGCTCTCGCCTGGGGTATCGTGTGTGAAACTTCCCGTGCACCCGCAAAATACATGTACCACGCTCGCACAAAAAAATCCCTGCGTACCCGCGAAATACATATACCCCACTCTTGCCTGGAGTATCGCGTGTGAAACTTGCCACGCATCCCCAAAATACACGTACCCCGCTCGCACAAGGCCTATCGCGTGTGAGACTCCCCACGTAGCCCCTAAATACACGTACCACGCTCTCGCCTGGAGTATCGCGTGTGAAACTTCCCGCAGATCCACAAAATACACGTACCCCGCTCGCACACGGCCTATCGTGTGTGAGACTGCCCGCGTACCCCACAAATACACGTACCACGTTCTCACCTGGAGTATCACATGTGAAACTTCCCGCGTATCCCCCAAATACACGTACCCCGCTCGCATAAGGCCTATCGGGTGTGAGACTCCCTGCGTACCCCCCAAATACACGTACCTCGGTGTCGCCTAAGGCCTATAGCGTGTGAAACTCCCTGCGCACCCCCGAAATACACGCAGGCACCCCATCCACCCTGGGCATGCCCCACAGGCAGCCCACTCACCCTCCCCATTCCCCGCAGGCAGCCCATTCACCCTTTTTCTATGCTATTTACCTGGCGCGAGCGAGTTACGCGTATTCCGAGGGGTGCGCCAGTACATTTTCACGCTTTTGGGTGCTGTGAGCAGGGTGCGCGTAGTATTGTCACGTGATTACACAGTGTACCGGCCCTGTAAGCTGGTGCAGGTTTAACGCAGCCCTTTGCGCTGCATTGGGGATTTCAATGCCTTTTCTTTGAGCAAGGGGCGTTTTTGTTGGCATAACTCGCGCTGCAGGATGTTCTTAGTGCCAGCGCTCAAAATGGCTTGGTAATTCCATGAATATGCAGTGCGCCAAAATGCTGTTTAGCGCACACGGCTGAATTACCCCGTATATATGCAGGCCTTCCCCTCCCGCCACCATTTTATACTTTTCTATTACAATCGTATGTTAATTTAGGACACAGGCTTTTGGTGACATAACAAAAGCCATGTGGATAGTAAACACCAACGGCTTGACAGTTTAAACAGGAAGCAAGGAGCCCACGACATAAACCCTTTTCACAGTCTTTTGTTTGTGTTTACTTACCTCCGTTTGGAAGTGTTTTTCGTCATTCGTCACAAAAGGAAGTGCTCTAATGTCTGAAACTCCTGGAGGATGACTGTCTCGTCGACTTGGTTATTTTGAGAAGATAACGCTGTCAGCTCTAGCATGTGATGACAGGACTCACGGAATGGATCCCTTCCGCGGAGGCAAAGCTATGCGGCTCTGCCACTCCGGGGAGATTACCGCAGGGTGAGGAAGTTCAGATGCTGTCAGCGTCCCGCCAAATTCCTGCCTTTTGTGGGAGCGGTGGTCTTTCAGAAACCCAGAGAGAGGTGTTACGTGGCGACCGTGGGAGGCATTACAGTTTGCAAAGGTCGAAAAAAAGGGCAGCTTCTTCGAAATCTCGCTCTATTGATGGAACGTGAATGCGTTCTCTTTAAAGCCAGCAAGCAAGCTCCGCATTTCATTGCATGCACCAGCGTTAGCTAATCCTAGGGCACTGGTAGGGCGAGCCCTACATACTTGGCCTTCTGCACCTGCCAGTATATACATTGAGGCTACAGTATGGAACAAGTGTCATCAGTAAGCACCTGGAGACTGACAGCAGTTGCTACTGCGGCCATGGTCGGACTTGGGCATACAATTATTTGTCTCGCGCGCCAATGAAAATGGGGCGCACGGTTGCAAATAGCAATTGATACTTTTTGTGAGAGACTGAATAGTACACAAGGGGGCGTTTTTTGATAAAATGTGATGCAAATTGTGCATTTTAAAATAATATGTATTCAGTACTGATCAAAACGACCAGCCACGTGGTGAAGTAACTCTTCAAACTGGCCCACATTGGCCAGAAAAAGTGGCCCACTTTAACCAAAAAAAAACTGGCCCTCTCTAGCATTTTGTGTTTTTGGTTTGGGGATTCACCCTGTAGGCCAGTCCGAGTCTGACTGGCCCAACCGCCCTAGTGTGCGATTGAACGTTCCTTGGCCATCAGGGACGTCATTTAGGGGTCGCCGGGGTCTCCCTTGCTACCCCTAAAAAAAAGCAAAAAATACTTTTTTTTAATTTTCTTTTTTTAGTGCAAGCTCCTGGTCTGTGGCCAACACTATGTGGCTCTTTGCTTCTGGAGTGGACGGCTTTCTGGTTCAGGCCTCTTAAAAAATAAAAAAGAACGGGTTGCACAAGTCTAACACTTTCAGCACTGACCCTAAATAAGAAAGGATAGGAATACCAAATAATGTGTCCTTCTGGAATTCTATACAATAATTGCTGGACTCATAAAAAGGTTTATTTCAGACACACTTCAGGTGGTAAGTCACTGATTTAGTCTGTTCTTAAATGCCTCAATTTAGCCTTCCATCCTTCTGAGGTCGATAAATGAGTACCAACACAGGTTGAGTGATATTGTATGTATATTTTTCTACATAAAGCACTTAAGCGTAACTGCTATATAATAACACATCATTATCATTTGACATGGACGTCTGCTTGCATTCACAGTAATTTGGTAATATGGGCCTATACACACTGATCTTAATGATACATATGGCCGTCCATTCTTGTATGAAATGTGTATCAGATTCTGGTGATATCTTAACCATGTTTTTCGTAGTGTATGTAGGAACAATGCTATGTGATGACACTTCCTGTTTTGTCAAGGGGTGAAAGAAAGGTTGTGTTCCATCGCTTCCGCTACCCCTGGCATTTTGGTGAAATGACGTCCCTGTTGGCTACTGACCTATTTTTGTTCAGTTGCTCTTACCAAGAACGGTTCCATGAAAAGCCCAATCGGAAATTGGACCATGTGTAGCACGAGTAGATTACAGATGATGCGCCTCACGGTCACTTTGTATTTGCGTAGGTAAAATGGAGCAAATACATTTGCATAGCTGTTGCTTATTGCGTAATTGGCAATGCCACACACCACGTAAAATTAAAATGCAGCTGTTCACAATTCGACAGCTGAGAACTATATTTAAGAGGTATTTTTGCAAAAAAAGTAATTACCTTCCTCTTGTTTGAGGGTGGGAAGGGCGTTGCAGTGATGGGCGAAAATGCTCCCCATGGAAGCGCATACGCGGGTGGCAGAACGCTCATTCAATCAGACTCAGCCATCGGCTTTACTGGTGTGGAATTCTGGGAGCAATCCACACCAGAACTTCAACATTTTTGCCAATCAGGAGGGCCAGAATGTTCTGTGTTTTCTGATTGACTGAAAGGCTTGGCATGACAGCCAATCAGAGTGTGTGCGATATTCCAGACTCCTGACTGGTGTAAACAGTTTCGGGCTTTGCAGGCTTCTGCTCAGGTGAATGTTGGCAGGTGGAGCGTCCATCTTTCCACTAAGTGCAGGGCGGAATTTTCAGATGTGAAATCTTTCTCACCCACTTCTGCCACAGATCTTGCTTTTCTGCACCTTAACACTGTGCTAAGAGGTAGTGTAACGTGCACGGCTGTGTTGTTGCCTTTTCCACATCCCCCAACCCAGTGATGATGCATGCAAAGAACACCCACTTGCAGCATATGCAAGCGTAAGTGGCGGTTGGTGATTTTTTTTTGATTGGAGGTATTTAAATGTTTCCCCGAATATGTTGGAGCAACTGAGCACAGCGAGGGAGCCCGATCTAAGCATTGGGGTGTCGTAAGGTTCTCGACACTCCAGAACCGTTTTAAATTATTGGGTTAAAACCCTGCCTTTGCAGCACATTTTCTATGAAAACTGGATAAAAAGCAAGTTTGCACTTTGTTTTTAGGGAACATTAACATTTCACAAGAGCACTTTCCAGCTCATTTTCATGATACTTTTGCACACAATGGGCCTGATTCTATGACAAAGACAGGTGGCTCATATTATGCATTACAATCTTTACTCTGAAACCACAGCAGCAAAGAAAAAAACTTTTCAAACAAAAAGTTGTAAAGAACAGAACTAAATAGAGTGCAATGTCAATGTAAGGGAGTTCCCCAATCCATCATGGAGGACAGGTCATGCCCTGCAGGAGCCCAATGAGCAGGGACCCTTCCTTATATAAGTCCATTACTCTAAACCCAACTCCTCTTTCTTTGCTGCTGACACCACAGCTAAGTCACTCCTAATTTCGTTGTGCCTTGCATGTTAGTCAGTAGTAGGCCTCGATAGTATTTGGCCTTAATTTTATGTAAATATATTGTATAAATGTATTATATTTGGATACCTTTCATTTTGAAAGGGAAAAGTTTCTGTTTTGGTATCATTGTCTATGGAAGGCAGTGGCGGCCATTACTTATTTATTAATACGGTCTGTCTGAAGCTTCTGTTCAGAAGTGTTTTGTATAACTATTGTTAGACATGGTTAAGGAACTAGGCTGGATATTGTGAGGTCTTGTTATCGAATTCACTGTGGAGCTCAACATTAAAAAAAAAAAAAGGAAACATTCATTTCATTTATTTATCTGGTGCTTTTTCACTTTGGTATCGCTGAGATAGGTCAGTGTGGTGTTACACTGGCTTCATTGCCGCAATGCCCATGTTCGAGCCCCCTGTAGGAGGGACATTTGAATCAAAGAGTATATTTAATAGCGTGCGCGCGCGAGAGCTGTAAAGCTCTTTTTTCGAGTTGGCCGTTGCCACCCTCTATGTCCCGACGCGCGCCGGTCTGACAGAAGCTTCTGTTCAGACCCGGCACGCACGAACGCTGTATTTCCTTTCCTTTCTTTTCTTTGTTATTGTTTCGCTATGGGAGTTGCGCCCTTTTTGACGCACAAGGGGCTCTGTGATTCTATAATAGGAAGCCTGCTTCTGTGGCTCAGTCTATTAGTGTTTTGACCTGTACCTGAAGGGTTGGGTGTTCGAGCCTATGCTCCAGCGAGTGTTGGGAGAAATTCAAATTCAATTTACCATGTTTTCCTAATATATTTATTTATATTATGTTTATTTATATATATTGATTATATGTATGTTTATGTATATATAGGTATATATATATATTAGTAGGTATGTGTGTGTGTGTATATATATATATATATGTATATTTATATATATATTCACTACAAAAAAAACTTTGTTAAAGGGACGTTATGGTTAAGTTGCCCTATTAAAAACCTATGCCATTCTGTACAAAAACTTTGTAAAAAGGACGTTATGATTACAAGTACAATCTAAAAACCCCTGAAATTCGGGAGTTATGGTAGGCTATTCAAGCATTTTTTCCCATCTCCACTCTCCACTGCTACCACTACCATCCCGACCTTAAAAGATGCCCCCACACATGTCATTGATGCCATCACTGATGCCATCCCATCTTTAGCCCCTTTCTTTAATGTCAGCTAAGCAACCATAACTCGTGCCACCACCGTGCACTGCTAAGACTAACACCCAGGATATCAAAGATGACATGACAAATGTCATGACAAAAAAAAAGTTTTTTTTGTAGTGAATTTTGGACTTTTTTAGTAGGGCAACGTAACCATAATGTCCTTTGAGAAATGTTTTTTGAATGATTTGCATAGGTTGGCAGTACTGTATGTGATGCATAACATAAGTTGACCAACATTTTTATTCAGAAGGATTCCAATAGTAACACATAAGCATACCGTAAAGCAACATGTTACTTCACTGCACATCTTTCTACGAATTGCACAGTACCATATGCTGTTGCACAGCATGGTCACATGGTGCAGAATGCATACACACTGCACAATAATATGGGTGAGTCATTGATAGTGCAGAAGGACATTGTGTATTGTTGTACGAACTTGTAACTGCAACACTTTCCGTTCACAACGCAACAGGGCAAGTTTGCACCACAAAAGACGCAAGAGTGCATACCGAGGTCTTTGATTCAGTAAACCCCATTCCACCCTTAAAAAAGTGGGGGCTTAATGCCATTATCAATATAGATTTTACGGCACTAACCCATTCTACCAAAAAAAATGATTTTTTATCTTCAACCGGACACTATATACCCAGTGTAGTTATGTGGCAGGTCCTATTCTAATACAATATCTTCCTTTGACGCATGGGATGGAACCTACAAAGCTTTCACCCCGTAGGGGGTAAATCTTTTCTTTATCTCCAGGAGAGCTAAGGGTTTAACTGCTTTCATTTCCTATATAGGTTCCCAAGGGATGGTATGAATTTAAGTGTTTTAAATGCTTGATTGGGCAATAAAGGAGTTATTACTCCTTTGCGGTTTTTCCTAACCTATTAGTATAGTAAGACGTTGTTCAGTGTTTCCCCTCCATCTTTTTAACCAGTTGGTTTTGGCAATTCCAGCCTGTAAGGAACGCTGGAATTGGTACATCTTCCAGTTGTTTTTTCTTGCAGTGGATTTGGCTATGCCTTATAAGACAGTTATTCGGGCAGCCTAGCCTTGGGCAATTCTCTTGCGGTCAGCTGATTGATCAAATGAAAACATTTAAAACATTTTCTTCTCCTATTATTTTTATTATATTGTCACTATTGTATTAATCATGTTGTACTAATGGGATGCAAGGGCTTCAAACTTGCATAATATGAGCCTCCTGTCTTATCATAGAACGGGTAATCCCCCACACTATCGTGAGATGGGGGTTTAGATTCTATTAAAGGCAAGGTGGAAAGTATTAATGGATATGATAAGATATGGCAGTTATGACACGCATATACACAGGTGTTTCAAGAGAGAACATTCTTTGGTTTGTTGTTCTTCCCATCCACCCACCCTTCTTGCTTGTTGTTCTTATAGCTACGAGTTGAGTTTCTGATTAGGAGTGTAGCTCACCGTTACAAGATGTGGAGTGCGTGGTACGAGACCTTCGCTGGATTTGTCTTCATCGTTTATCATCTGATCTGTGCAGTGAACGTCTGGTTCAAGACAGCTACAGAAAGATGATTTGGGTTTAGAGTAATGGACTTATATAAGGAAGGGTCCCTACTCATTGGTCTCCTGCACGGCATGACCTGTCCTCCATGATGGATTGGGGAACTCCCTTACATTGACATTGAACTCTATTTAGTTCTGTTCTTTACAACTTTTTGTTTGTAAAAGTTTTTTTCTTTGCTGCTGTGGTTTCAGAGTAAAGATTGTAATGCATAATACTCGCCTCCTTGTCTTTAATAGAATCTAAACCCCCATCTCACGATAGTGTGGGGGATTAGCCATTCACAGAACCTTTTTTTATGGGATTGCACCATTTTAAAACTCTTCTGTGAATCATACCCAATATATGCAAGTAGTTAAAAAAATGTTTTATGTTGTCTGTGACCATACCTGTCCATGGAGGCTACACCATTATATGCCATTATTATTTATCACGTTCGTAATACTCACAAGGAATAGCAGGTTCGCCTTTATCCTTCAGTGTATACCTTGTTTCAATCCCATGTTCCCTCCCTGTTGCCATGTGGGTGCTTTGAAACACAATTTACTTGTGTAAGCGTCTAACAAATGCACAATAAATAAATAATATAAATATAAAAACACTCTCTTCTTGGCTTTATCAGGACCATATGCAATGACGCAGTAAGAAAATATGTCCACATTGGACCCATCAGTGTGGTCCAGTTCCATGTAGGAACACTCATCATGCCGCCTTTACCCTTGATGCCCACAAAAAATGCCATGCCACAGTAAAGAAACATGTTGAGAATGGACTCATTCATATGGACTAATATCACATAGTAACACTCCTCATGATGTCTCCACCCTGGATGCCCTGTAAAAAATGGCATGTCACACTAAAGCAAAATGTCCAGGGCCACCAATGGTGAAGGCAGCATAATTAGAGGTCCTACGTGCTGCGGTGCCACAATGTGGGTCAGTGCAACATAGAATCTCCCACTGTGCTTCCTTCCCCTTTGCAGCCCAGTAAAACATGCCATGCCACAGTAGAGCAAAATACCCAGACTGGACCCACCAATGGTGAAGTCAGCATAGTTAGAGATCATACATGCTACTGGGCCACAATGTGGGTCAGTGCCACCTAGAATCTCCAATTGTGCTTCATTCAACTTTGCAGCCGAGTTAAAAATGCCATGCCACAGTAAAGCAAAATAACCAAATAACAAGAGGGGTCCTGGGAGTCCCTCTACCAGACATTAGTCCTGGTTACGAGAGCCTTACCAAAAGTCTTCAGCTCACTATCTTTCACAGAGGAGAAATGTCCAAAACATATCAGTCTTTGTCCTACCCTGGGGCAGTCCAGCACCTAAATGCTAAGCAATTCTCCTCTAAACAAGAGTACCAACAGCAACCCCAAACACGTGTTTCGGTCTAGTTGGACCTCATCAGTAGGGTGGAGCTGTGCCTCTCTAAGAATAGTGAGCAAGGGTCCACGTCTGGATTCCCCTAGTAACTTAGGCTGAGACCCAAAGTTACTTAAAATATGCAAATAACAAGGGGGGGTCCTGGGAGTCCCTCTGCCAGACATTAGTCCTGGTTACGAGAGCCTTATCCAGAGTCTTTAGCTCACTATCTTTCACAGAGGAGAAATATCCAAAACATATCAGTCTTTGACCTGCCCTTGGGCAGTCCAGCACCGAAATGCTAGGCAATTCGCCACTAAACAAGAGTTGCAACAGCAACCCCAGACACGTGTTTCGGTCTAGTTGGACATCATCAGTAGGGTGGAGCTAAGGAATCTGGGTAAGGCTGTCGTGACCAGGACTAATGTCCGGCAGAGAGACTCCCAGGACCCCCCTTGTTTTGAGCAAAATAACCAGACTGGACCCACCCATGGTGAAGGCAGCATAATTAGAGATCCTACATTCTACTGGGCAAAAATGCGGGTCAGTGTCGTGTAGGAACTCCCATTGTGCTTCCTTCACCTTTGCAGCCCAGTAAAAAATGCCATGCTACAGTAAAGCAACAGGTCCAGATTGGACCCAACAATGTGGGCTAGTACAAGTAGGAACTCTCAAGACACTTCCTTCCCTTTTATTGCTTAAATAAAATAATGCCAGGCCACAGTGACTATTTGTCCAAACTGGACACAACAATTTCACCAATAAAAAAAATAATCCTCCTTGCTAACGCCCACCCTCTTCCCCCTCACCCAATAAGAAGCATGCTTCCCAGCACATCCATCAATGATCAAACACACGCAACAGCATTAATCATTTATACAGCATTTATTCTTCATTCATTCTCACATTCAAACACATGCATCAGCGATCATGCATAATTATTCATTCTTCCTACACACACACACACACACACACACACACACACCCCTCCCCCCCTTGCACCTATACAGCAGTCATACGCTCTCACATAAACATGCGCACACCAACAACATACACTCTCTCATTCATGCACCCACTTACAGATACAAATCCTTGCATACACACACACACACAAATTTGTTTAAAAAAAAATGTTCCTACTAACAGCCCCGTTCCAGATTCCAATCCTCTTGCATCGCACTAGCTTGGAAAAACTGGCATATGTTGGTGAGCTAGTCTGGATATATTTTTACTGTGCCATAGTAAAGCATATATCCAGACGGGACCACCACATTAGGCCAGTTTTGCCATGTAAAAACAAAATGGGCATCAAGAGTAAAGCAAAAATGAATCATGTTTGCTTTACGCTTGATGGCCATAAAAACATGCAATGTCATGTCCTGATATACCCCACTCACCCTCATTGTGAAGGTGAGGTGGGGGTGCCAGGACATGACATTGCAGCTTTAACTCCTTGGCGCTCCTCCCTTCCCTGCACACACTTGAACCTGTGGACAGACAGATGAATATGTCATTCATAGCTTCTGCCCCTTCCCCACCCCAATCTCGCACAGGTGAGAAACACTACTCATTAAGGCGACTGTACCTCCCTAATCCTAGGCAGGTGCAGCAGTAAATGGACTTAATGTAACTAAGATGGCGAGAATAAGCAAACTCACTTTGAACTGACACACATGCATGAAACAGACAAAAATCAAATATGCACGCACTGCGAAGATACAGAGACACTAGGTTAAATATGCATTTATACATGAAGAATATTGCTTGCAACCATAATGACACGAAGAACACAGCATAAGCAATGTATAAGCTGATTACAACACGAACGACCCATGTATATACTCACTAACATAGAAACGAAAAGTAGTGAGCAGCCATCTTTTTAAAAATGGAAGCAGCAGCACACATTGAAATGAATGAAAGGCCTTGAGAGTTCATGAAAACTGAAACTGCTGAAATTACTAAAATACAGACCTGTGCAAGGCACAGACTATACCTGTGTGCACCAAACCAAGGTTACTGAGAAATTAGGGAGGGTCTGGACGGCTCAGAGAGGGCACAACATAATAATTTCCAAGGCACAAGGCATATCTTCCGCAAATTAAAGAACAACTAGCCTTTGAATGCCAGTTGCAGAATAATTATAAGCTAAAACCTTCATAAGGAATGGAACGACTAAGTCCCTAGTGCCAGAGAAATTAATAACACTCACACTTATATTAGCTAACATCCCAGTAAAAGCAGGGTGAAATAATTCAAAACGTAGCCCTCTCACATGTGACCCATAATCCAAGAACACACAGATAGGGCACGTGCCTCGACTTCCCCCACATATTCCCAGAAATGTTGTACCTTACAAGGTTAAACTACAAAGAAGTTGCTGTAGCTCGTGCCCTAGGGATAGAATCTTTTTAAATTGAAAGGAAAGCAGTTCATGGGCCTCTCTCCCCCTACCCGGCTCATGTGTTAACCTGTCAATTTCCATGGTTGGTCAGTAAAATGTCAACTAAGGAAAAGGCCACCCAATACATGTTGCACAAACCAATCACATATTGTAAAGATGACATGTATTCACTATTGTCAATTTAGAGGTGGTCTCAGGTGGAGCCATCAGATATGTAATGTCCCATTAGAACATTAACCCATATATAATACTATATAGTCAATTCCCTTAACAAATCCCTTCAACCTGTAGTGTTTTGTGACTAAGATTGCAGTATGATGTCAATAGTGACGTGTTTTTGATTCATAATCCGTTGTTTTGCTTGAGAGCTCTGAGAGAGATACGAGAA
Organism: Ambystoma mexicanum; assembly: GCF_040938575.1. Lineage (NCBI taxonomy): Eukaryota > Metazoa > Chordata > Amphibia > Caudata > Ambystomatidae > Ambystoma > Ambystoma mexicanum. Next base: position 970,554,537 of record NC_090941.1, on the reverse strand, counting down.
TTCAATGCTTGTATGCTGATCCTGCTTTCTGTTGGTTTGTGAATAAAGTAGGTTTTGCCTTTCACTTTGACAATATTGGTTATTGAGTGCAGGATTTCCCAGCCTCCCATTTCTGCTTAAACTGGGGTTTTCCCAGACCATCTTAACATATGATAGCAGATCGGATGGTTGGATTGTCGAAATTTCCCTGCACCGGCCCAAAGACTGTGAGGTGACCTTTAGAGACCGGAGCATGCATGAACTGAGAGAGGATGGTAGGAACCCCCTTGGAGAAATTCCTGTCCAATCCCTGCATGGCGCCTCGTAGGGCGGAGGAAGGCCCGCTGATTGGGGAAGCTCACTGATCCACAGATGTACGTACATAGCATCTGCTTCATAAAATGGAAACCTGGGAGGGAAGTGTTTGCATATTGGGAGAATTGTGACAAAATAAAATATTAATGAAGATGTATAGCCTGTGACTAGGACACCGAAGATTACATCAGACATTTCTTTATGGGGTAATATTGATAAAGTTGGATTACCTCACTAGGAGTGGAGAAAACTGCCCTATTCTATTTGAAAAGTATTCATTTGTATAGTCATTGCTGGCACCAGACGTACGTTGTAAGGTGGTTTAGTTTTGTGAAAAGTCAATTTTTGTGTTTATTGGTGTATATTGTGGAGGATGTGAAGCTGTGGTTTGGACCAAAGGCTGTGGTTCAGAGCGTGGGTGGCATTTGTGGTGTTTCCCGGGTAGTTTGTTGTGACATAGAAGGTGTGGTATTGGGGGGAGAGGTGAATGTGGGGGTAGAAAGGTTTACTAATAGTGTGTTGTTGGATTAGCCGAGGAGTCCCAGGCTGCCACCTTGGAATGTTCAAACTGTGATTTCAAATTACCCCGCAACCCTTCAATTTCAGCTGGTAAATAGTGCAGATCATCCATAGTCGGATGATTGTGGAAATGCTAAACTGACGCCCGATGCAACGCTGTTAGCTTTAAATTTTGTTTTAACATTGTTACTGAATGTTTTTGAATGACTGAAAAGTGAAGTCCAGACGCACACTGGGATCTTACTGGAATTATCTAAGGACATGGGGGCACAGCGAATCATTTTTGGTGGGCTTAAAATCGGCAATAAATACTGTGGTGTTGGACTCAAAGACTTAAAAATGGACGCAATGAAACATGAATCTGATATTAAGGAATTGCATTCAATTATTACTGATTTGTCAGGCAGAATGAAGGCCGTAAGGATAGACAACATCAAGTGAATATCAGTCAACAGCCGAAGGGCTCCAAAGAAGTGTGTAACAGTTCTGGAATTTAGAAGATTGCCGCAGGTGGCTAATGACTTTGAGGACCAGAGTGCCCCTGTTGTGGTTCTGATGGAGAACTCAGAAAAAGTGGCCATGGAATAGGTTGTAATTTTACAGTCCAGTGGCTATAGCACAAGAAGCGAAAAAGGAAAAAGAAGATGGTTGAACAAAAAAGAACACGGCCCCTTAAAATCTTCTATACGCCCTGAACCTCCGAGTTAAAAAGATGTTTAAAACTTCTCACAGTACATATGAGGCCACTAAAGATTGCCAACTCAAGGCCAGAGTTCATTGTACTCTAGAAATACACATTTGCACTTAGTGGTGATGTCCCACACAGGGTGAATGTTTCCTTTATCTCTCCCTGACCGGTGTGCACAAATGTTACTGGCACCCAAACAGGTCAAACCATCAAACCGAACCTATTTTTTTTTCAAATGTAAAAAATATCAAGAAGTGCCAGCCATTGGCAATAGGAGCCTGAGGAATCAATCCGTGATGTGCACCGGCCTTTCGCAGAATTTTTGCAACAGATCGATCAAGGTCACCACTGGAACACAAATGCTGAATAAGACCGCTGTAGTAAAAGCTGAACTGACTTTTTATTGAGGTGTATTCCTACAATGACAACCCTAGCCGCAGAAGTGGCCAGAAAAGCTTCAGGGGTTGATGCTGTGGTGTCTACCTCTTATAGGGCCTTAGCCAGCGGAATAAATGCGACGTAACATCAACTGGACCTGAAAGAGGCTCAGCAGAATACTCAATCCTTTGTGGAAATTAGGGCTCAACCTAGGGCCCAGCTTGCTGCGGCAAAAATGTCTTTGCCTCTTGTAACCCTACAGCCCTTCATTCGATACAGAGAGTTTGAATGCAGCAATTCAAAAGAGGTAGAGATTTCAAGGCCCTAAATCAGAGCTCAGTCTTGTTAGTCCTAGAGAAGATCCCAGGCTTATATCTCTTCTCAACGAATGACATTGAATATGTCCGCTTCCCTCATCATAGTTGTACTTATATCGTGGAGTTGGGTTTGAAAACAAGATTGGGTGCAGACGCTCTATTGGCAGCCTCTGCGGAGCTGACCAACTTGGGCCTCGAAGTCTCCTGTCAGGATATTCCTATAAGAGAACAAGTCCCTACTTGTGGGAGGATAGGTTAGAAGTTGGTAAAGGGGTATCTTGTGCCGTGGCTGCACCACCAACAAAAACAAGTTCTTCATTCACCAATGGATTGAGTCACAACGAAAAGGGTCAAAGTTCTCTTGCAAGAAGCCAACTGACAATGGTGAGAAATGGCTGGCGTTTGTCTCAAGGTGGAACCTCAATATAGTGAATGGCATTGTAAGTGGGGAAATTCTGCCAGATTTTACTTGGTCTAGAGGCACCCTGGGTTCAACATTGGACTACCTGCTTTTATCTGATGATCATTTTGCATGATGCTCTTCCTTTCAGGTGGTACATGGTGGCTCTAGTGATCACGATAAGTTATCCGCTACGCTCACTTATGTCAATTGTGCTGAAGTGTTACGCTCTGACTCCAGCTTGACTATAAATAGCAGTAAAAAATGAGTTGTGAGTTTTGGGCATGGAGGCAATACCCTGAAAAATAACTTGTCAGGTGTGATGACTGATACACCTAAATGGGAGAGGTTTGGGCGGTACAATCCATCTAATTATGTGGCTATCCAGTGGAACCTAGACCACCCTGGCCATGTAATCCCTTGAGGTGCAAACATCATTCCCACTGTTTTGATGTGGAAACATGGTCTAGGAGAAGAGTCCTTAGGCAAGCCATTCGAAGTTTAAAATATTCAGTTAAAACTCGCTCAGAGTACTGTGAAGAACTAAACAGACTTCAGAATGACTATAGAAACTGGTTCCGTGCTCATAGATTTCTGCATCTCTGGACGGGGAGAGGATGCTGTATGCACTTTCGAATAATAACTCGCATCATTTTTGGTCACTGATAAACAATTTGAATATGCCACAAGCCAAAATGCAAAGTATTGTGATAGCTGACTCTACTTGGTGTAGTTATTTTGGGTCTTTTTACATGAGACTGACATCTTTAGGTAGTTGCCAAAAATTGAAGGTAATTTGGAAGTTGTCTGTGAGTGAGAATATTTTGGCAGATTTGTTTGAGATCTTTGGCATCAAGAGCAGCATGCCCAAATGGACTCACCAACATTATATTAAAAGCTAATGTTGCATTGTGGTCCAAAATCCTCTGTTTCTCTTTGGAGAAATCCAGGAAAGTTGCATCCTTGCCAACCTCTTGGAAATCGGCAGAGATTATGCTGATCTATAAGAAGGTGGACCGGGTGGATCCTGCTAATTACCACCCGATCGCCCTCCTGGATGTGGATGGCAAAATATTTTCTACCCGGGGTCTTGATGGATCTGGAGGAATAAATAAGTTATTTATAATGATAGGTCATTTATAATGTGCTTGATACCAAGAGGTTTCTATTACCAGACCCGGGGATCGAACCTGTGTTGCTCTGTGTCATCTTCCTTCCAAGGCGAGCACGTTGCCCCTGAGCTATCCTCCCGAGACTATAGGTAGGGAAAAAAATCTTATTAAGGCTGCAGATAGGTTTTAGGAGAGGATTATCAACCTCCCTAAATGGTTTGGTGATGTTGATTGTGTCCGAGAGGTCTGGGAAGAAGAGTGGCCCCATATTATATGCGGCTCGGTTGGAACACTCTAAGGCCTTCAACACCATCAACAGTTGGAGCTTGCCATTTGGGGTCTTCCAAAGAATCTTTTGGCTATATTAGTTAGCATGCATGAGGGCACAAACCGGAGGGTCTGACTAAATGCGCAGGGTGATCTGTCGGGCAAAGTGGCCACTGAAAGAGGGGTGCGGCAGGGGTGTATTACTACCCTGTGCCTTGTTAACCTCTATTTAGCGGACTTTGCTGAAACTCTGGCTCATCATGCTTTAGCTAGTCCTAAGATCGGCCTGCAATTTATAAACAGCTTATGCAGATAATATAGTCCTTTTGGACTATACACCAGTGGGTTTGTAGTGTCTGTTGACTGCCTATGGTGATTATGCCGAGGTCGATGACCTACAAGTAAACCCAGCAAAATCACAAATTCTTATGTTTAAAAGTCCTTGAAAGATCCCACCAAGCTGTAAGTGGTCACTCTTGGAGCAAACAGTACACGTAGTTAAAGTAGTCTCCTATTTGGGTTTTAAACTTCACCCTGCTCATACATTGACCACCCTGGAGTCAGAGATAGAATTCAAACTGATTCCGCTGGTGGCACAAATGAGAAAGATGTACAGTACATATTGAAAATTCTTACTGTGTCCACTAATAAGATACTATAAAACAAAGGTGATTCCATCATTGCTATATGGTTTGGACACATTTCCCCACTTTCAGGGGTTGACTGGTCTCGAATGGTGGATACAATCTGGAAGAGGGTGTTGCGGCTGCCGAATAGCCTGCCAATAGCCAGTCTGAGATATGAATTGCGGTTGCAATTATTAAAAATGCATATGGACTGGAAAATTGTTTCACTTTGTAGGTATATAATAACTCCTCAGATGGATTCGCTATATGAAGATGTGCTCTTTGAATTAAAGGGGGGCTTGAGTAATATCTTGGCTGGGCAAATTTATCTGCATGGTGTTGAAACTGTGTTCGTAAAATGAAAGATCTGGTGGGAAATCCAGTAGGTATTAAGATGGCCATGTCTCGAATAGACTGGATACAAACCATAACTCAAATGCATGACTCAAGCTTGTTTGGATCCCTATCGCCTTATGATAGACTGAGGGGTTTTCTTTCAAATTACATCCAAACTACTTAACACGCTTTCCAAATTCAAATTTGAGATCTGAATTTTTAAGATTTTAAAGATTGTGGTTGATTCTGATTAATGCAGGAGAAATACAGTGCATTTGAGATAGGTCTCTGCCCAAGGTAGCTCCTTGCTCTTTCAGCAGTGAAATGACTTCAATAATTTCATCATCTGTTGATTTTTTTGTAAGAGCCCTGTGGAGTTCTGGGCACGGATGATAGGAACATTTGTCGATACATTATATTGGTTGTCATCGACCTCATTTTGGGAATGAAATAAGCCTGACTATTGAAGTTTTAAAGGTCTTGCAAGTTTTATGTTGTATTACATTTAAGTAATGTTTTCTTCTTTATATTGTTGTTTTATAGTTGTATTGTTTTTTTGTTTTTTTCTTCTGGTTTGTATGTAAAAAGTCACATATTTTGGCTACAACACAATAAGAAATAAAGAATAAAAATAAAAATAAATATTGGGGGGAGATGTAAAAGCGTTGGGAGTAAAGGGTAACATTGTGGGCGAGAGTGTAAACGAGGGGTGAATAGAGAGTAAGTGGAACCGAAAAAGAGGTTTGGTATGTATCGGCATATTACATTGTAATGTGCCATTATGAGAGACACTCCCTCTATTAATTTACGTAAAGCATTACCCTGGTACAAGGACAATATTGCGAAGTACCATATCTAGTGGGTTTGTGACACTGAGGGCAAGATGTTTATGCCTTGGCAGCAGCTGGGCACTCTTTCAAGAGCAGTACTGCAAAACATGACCATATATTTGCATGCCACACACAAATGCAAGAACGATTAGCTATTCTAGAACTGTGGAAGATATTTGGGGACGAGACAGAGGAACCACCAGCGGAAGAGTGGATGCTCAATCAGCATGAAGGGGAGAGCACAGAGCCCCCAGCTCCTCCTCCCATATCCCAGCACACCGATCCATCTCCTGAAACACAGGGACTAAACCCATTACAATAATTAAAAGCAGCAGCAAGATACACTAACCCCACATATGCCCCCCGGCCTACAGCAGTGAAGATGTTATAAACGGAGTAACAGTAAATAAACACAATTCACTGTCCACACACAATGAATATGGTGAACGTTGTGAGTTACAGGCAAAACTGACAGAGGCTGAGGAGGAGGTCCAGGGACAGAGAGGCAGACAGGGCAATAGGGAGGAGACAGCTAGTGCCCCAAACAAATGGGCGGGAGGACAAATAATGCTTAAATTAGATGGAAAGAGTATGGATGATCTTTAAGAAAGAGAAAGGGAAGTTAGAGAAAGACAGGAGAATGATGAGGCAGAGAAAAGATATCAAGAGAAAAGAGAACAGGAGAAGGGACAGCAAAAGCAAAGAAGGTATGAAGAAGAGAAGGAAAAGGAAAAGAAACGTGAGGCAGGCAGAGAGAAGGAGAGAAAACAAGAAGAGGAAATGGAAAGAGAAAGGCAAAGAGATGCAGAAAGGGAAAAGGAAAGGAAAAGAGGAAAAAAGAGATCGGGAGAGACAATTAGAAATAGTAAGAAGCAAGGAAAGTAGGTGAAAAGAGATGGATGAGATTATCAGGGGACATAGGTCCCCGAGAAAGAGAGGGACAAAACCCAGGAATTGAGAGAAAGACAAATGAGTTGGGATAATCGCAGCAAGGAAGTGGATGAAATACTCAAAAGGAACACTCTTCCAGACGAAGATGAGGGAGAAGCCCTGCAAAGAAGGATTCTCAAGTTGTATAGAAGCAGAAGGGATGGGGCAAGTAACATAGCAAAGACGAGAGGAGGATCTCCACAAAGCGAGGGAAGGAATGTATTGGAAGACGTATTGAGTGAGCAACCTCAGTCAGGAATACTCCTCCTTCACTATTGACAATACACCCATCAAGGTGTCTGACCACGTCAAAACACTGGGCGTCTACCTTGACTCAAACCTCACCATGGACAGACAAGTAAATGCCATCTCTACCTCATCAGCTTACTACGCCAAAATCATTAATGCTGCCAGACCCTTCCTTTCACAACAGAACTGCTTAGCCATAGCCAGAGCCATCATTGGCTCCAGACTAGACTACTGCAATGCCCTACTATCTGGGACGTCCTGCAAAAACCTCTCTAAACTTCAAGTAGTGCAAAACAATGCCCTCAGAGCAGCCACTGGGACCTCAAGAAAAGAACACATCTCAGAAATCAGGAGACAAGTCCACTGGCTCCCGGTTAAACGGAGAATAATTTTCAAAACTCTCTCACTAGCACACAAATGCCTCCATGATACCGCCCCACCGTACCTTGTACAGAGGATTGTGAAACATACTGCCACAAGACACCTTAGGGAAGGTTACTTAACCTTATCCTAATGCCCAAAACCAAAAAGGCCTGTGCAGGAGGATCTAGCTTCCCCACGATAGCAGCCACACAGTGGAATGCCCTCCCGCCGAACCTCAGAATGATTCAGTCCTACCTAGCTTTCCGCAAAGCACTCTAGACACAACTCTTCATCTAACCAACAAGCTGTTCTGGTATGTCTTCTAAAGAAAAATGCTATTAATGCTGTACGTGCAACTAAGAGACCTGTTGGTCAGATGTAACCTGCCTACTGAAAATTCCTTGTAATCTCTTGTAACAAGCGCCACGATGTACGTGCGCTATACAAATGCAAATTAATAAAATAAATAAATATGTAACAAGTCCCCTGAGGAAACTAGATTTTGAGGACATGGAGGATGATGAAGGAGGTCAAAATGATGATACAATGTTCATAGATGAAGACGATGAAGAGGAAAGGGCCAAACAAGCCTCATCTACAAGAATGAGACCAGGGAAAGAGACAGCATGGTCAGATTTGGAAGACCCATAAGGGAGAAAACCAGAACTTGTAGAGTAAGAGTATCCAAGGTATCCAAAAGTACGATCAAGCAGTTTGGAAGAGAGAACTCCATATATGAATAGGTTGAGAACTTTATCGGGATGACAGATGCAGTGATTAAGACAAAGGATGGCACTTCACTCGGACAGGGGGCAGAATTGACACAGTTCCCATTGTTGAAAAGATGGGAGGATGACTGCAATATATTCCATGGCCACAGATGGACAAGAATAATTGTGTCTGTACACTACCAACGCTGACATCAGGAGCAGGCACATGGATTTCTGAATTAGAAAGAATGACAGCAGGAATTATGTTAGCAGAAGGTGACATAAAAAGCCTGCTTGCTGCCATAAAAGGAGAGAGGGCAGATGACATTTGGAAACATGCAGGCTGTTCTGGAGTGATGACCTAGAACCCCACTTATGACAGCGCACCTTTTAACAATTGTGGGGCTGATGTATGGAGAGCACTTATGGTACAGTATCTCGATTAATCAGACATGAGCACAATCATGACACGTAAGATGCGTGATGAAGAGCCGGATGCTTATATTTAGCAGATTCAGGAAACATGGTGGCTCAAAACAAGAGAGCCGAGGAACAAAACTATATCTATTTTCTATCACCTATTGTTCCCGGGGCTGTCTGAGGCAGTGCAGAGACAATTGAAAAAGATAGTTGGAATGGAAGTGAAACCATGGCCAGAGATTGAGTTGACTATAGCGCACCACTGTCAGCTAAAACAAGAGACAGAAAACTGGAGGAAGCAAAACGAGTTAAAAAAAAACAATCACATTTTCAGTGGAATGAACAGTGTTAGCCAGTGGAGAGGGGGTGATTCCACAGCGGGTACAGCCAATAGCTGACAGAAATTTTGCAGAGAGGGGAGAGTATTATTATTTCCCATGTGGAAGAAGGGGTGTGCCAAGAGGCAGAGGTGTTGGATTTAGGGCTTTATAGGGAGGAGGATTTAATGGAGGATAACCCGGGTTTGGAGGACAGACCCAGCAATGTTGGACACGTGGAAAAATGGGGCATATTTCTCGGGTCTGTAGAAGCAGAGGAGGGAAGCAACAGAATTGTCCAGATCAAAGAAGGGTGGCAACATATCCCCCACCTTGTATAGTGTGAGATACCTGAGGGTATTCTCCAAAGTAGATCCCAGGAATCCCTTATTCAGGCGGCCAGGGATGAACTTGCCCTCTTAGATCCCAACCCTAGGGGTAAACGAGTGAGGGAGGATCACCTGGGTAGGGGAACCAAGGATTTTGCTCAGGGAAATGCCCAAAGGGAGGTGCAGTATTATACAGAGGAAGAAGGTGAGGAGGACGGTGTCCCTGAGGCTTTTGTAGGCTGTACCACACCTGCCTCCCTTCCTCACATGGAATCTCTCTTGCCCAAAACTAATGACCCATCCATCTATAACAAATCTCCTAGAATCTCAAACCATGTTGCATTCAGAAACCATCTCACCCAGAACCCATCTCGTCCTGTTTCTTACCCGAATACTCCCAATCATTCTGCTCCACTTCCCTCTAATAATTAATTCCCAAAACCCAGTCTACCTTGACAAAACACAACCATTCCCACAATCCCCTCTGCTCATTTCACAAACCCTACAACCCCTCTCTTTCAACATGAATACTTTCCCACAGTGTTAAAGACAACAGACTAACCACCAAGCCGTTTACCTGACGTGTCCCGACAGAAGGGTCAGGCAGAGTCGGGCAATTGACAGGAATCACGCAACCTGACAGCCCTTTCCCTTCTCCACAGGGATAAAAGGTGGAGCACAAGAGCACCATACGAGCAAGGCAGACTGCACAACGAGACAGCTATCTGGGCACGGCAGTTCAAGAGGAGGAGAAAGATGTCGCGAACCGAGAGGGTGACAACGAAAGAATTGACTTTGCCCTTTCCGACCAAGGCCGTGAGACCTCCGTGGAACGAATTGTAAGACTGCGAACAATAGCCCAAGTGTGTTGCAGCATATGTCAATGGTACACAGAGCATGCCTACGCTGATAAGCAGGACAGAGGGAGACACCTGCTACTGTGGTACCAGCCTTTACTCCCGATACGAAGAAAGCCAAGCAGTTAATCATAGCCGGTGAGTCGAGGGGAGGACTGATATAGAACTGAACTGTGTTGAACAGAATTAGCAAACTGCTGACTACAGAAAGTACAAAGAACTGTTGATATAAAAAGTGGAAAGCTAGCTGCAGTTGAGCCAGGTACCACGTGGGTTCACACTCGAGAAACTGGGCAATTACCCGATTGTTGAAACTACTATTACCAGAAGGGCCTGGGAATGCGAGAAGATGGTCAAAGTGATCATATCGGTGTCTAGTAAAATCCTCTGTACAGTCGAAAGTCCTTGACCGGTAGATGATCGTGAATAAGGGAAGTGAATCCTGCAATGTAAGAAAGTAGAAGGAACTGTGATATTGGTAAAAGTGAACCAGGAGGGATGCTGATGAAAAGGGGCAGCGTCTAAAGTCCCAAAGGGGAACAGTGTGTTGACTTAGAGTGAACCCGGCAGAGGGTGGTCCATATTAAATTAATACTAGTGAAACACTGAGGGGAGAATATCCTGCTTTATATGAACGAAGGAATGCACTGTGTGGCAAGAGTGAACCCGATGGAGGGGCATCCAACTGTGTGTTGTTTAACAAGACTTTAAGAGCTGCTAAGTACAACAAGTGAAGGCATTTGTGAAAGACCAGGAGAAGTGTATTGTCCCCCTTGGCACCCACGTCCAAGCTCAGCAGAGGGAGATCCCCAAAGAAAGGCCTGAGCCCATTCAAGGGAGGCCAGAACGACCAGGGGAAGTAGATTGTCCCCCTTGGCACTCAGCACATGGAAAAGTGAGGAAAGAAAGCCAAAGTGAACCCGACGGAGGGGAGGCTGATATTTGAGAGGGGTCTGCGCCCAGAAGAGGGAGACCCAAGGGTGAAGAATCATCACCCCAAGTGCAATCCGAAAGAACCTTTTGTTTGATTATTTGAACTATCAGATCCTCAGGTGAGACAACACCCAAAGATACTGATATTGATAGGAACTGTTTGAGGGGTCTGAATCCAGAAAGGAGGACCAGTGGTCAAAGCATCACCCAACGTGCAAGCAGAAAGGAACCTTTGTTGCTATTTTGAATGCATCAGGCTCTCGAAGGCAAGAGATGTTTTATAGAGTAAGAGACTTGGTCATCGAAGATCCTGATAGCTGAAAACGGAACTGTGGTCTCGTGCTCGGAAAGCTCGAGCTACAGAGTCCCGCCTTGTCCCGTGCTCAAAACGTGACATATTGTTTGTGAACACTTCTTTATTTCTTTTGAGCCCTATACCACACTCTTTTGTATCTTAGCGTAAGGATTGGCAATAGATTTTTCTTCGTATAGGCCCTTTTTATTTGGCAAGACGCCACTAGGACTGCCTTATTTTGATTTGATGGTCGTAGCTTGCTCCTATCTTAGATTTAGGTTTAGATTAAGTGTTTTCCCACCCTACCTATACAGTTTAATAAACACCCTTGAACTGTGATCACTTGTATCTGTGTATTCTTGATAACATGCAAAATCTTACAATAGTGTAGAACCACCTGAATATTATGCCCAAGATCACATGCAATATGAGACACAAGCACCACAAATGCAACCTACACAGCATGGAAGGCAAAAGAAAATGCAACAAGCACCAATGCAAGTACAGCAAGCCCCAATGCCTGACAGCAAACACAGGCACCTGTAAAGCAGAATAATGTGACACCATGGATGCAAACATACCACCACAGAAACCCACATCCAGGATAGGGGGTGTAACAGGTATGGGAGGGAACCCATTCACCAGCACAGGACTGAACTTATACTCACAATAGGATAGCCCACAGAGAGACTTGATGTGTTCCATTCGATCAGTCACACCAGACACACAAGCGGATACGAGAAACGTTGCAACCGTAGGTGACCAAACAGTTTCCTTCCTTGTAGATACAGGAGCGACTTGATCTTGTGTTAGAGTGGGAAAATACCAAATATCAGGCATTGCCATGAACACACAAGGTTTTTCTGGGGCAACAAGTATGGCTCCTTTTACTGACGACTTACTGATTACTATAGGAGAATACAATTTTTCCATGCCATTATTGTATTCCTGCAAGACACTAGTCCGCATACTAGGGAGAGATTTGATGAGCAACTGAACATGAAAATATCATTTCGGACTAGGAAATAATAAGTTCCACTCCAGGAACTGATTATGTAAATGTACAAGAATGTATATCAGCATTTTATGGCCAGAAAGCACACTAGACCCAGAAGAATTCTTTTACGGAATACAAATATTGTTAGCATGGCTTCCAAGACTAAAGGACAGATTATTGCCATTACCCACAATGTTTAAGTTCAGACCAGAAGTACCCATAGATGAGGAAGAAAGGCAAGTGATTACAATAGAGCTAGAAACAGCAACAGTGAGGGAAGAAAGATGAAGATTTGTTTACAAACATCAACTCATATGATGAAGTAATGTTTCACATATGTCTTACTTATAAGCTACAAATTGAAAACAGAAGTGCCTCAGAGAAAGGCATTGGTAAAAAAGATGCTGCTGTCTTTTCTCCAGGAAGATTTGGCACAAGTACTGAGCATATTGTGGACCAGTAGTCCATATGATGTTGGCCTATCTATTAAAAGGAGTAAGGGCAGACAAATTTAAATTGAAGCCAAGAGCTATTTTACCATGGGTGAGACAGTACCCAATGTCAAAAGAAGCAGATGAGGGTATTCATGACACCATTGCCACCCTAGTGCAGGAAGGGATATTAGTACCATCTGAATCCCCATGTAACACGGTTATGTACCCAATAAAAAAGGCAACAGGGGGGGTTGTCAGGGATTTATTCAGGAACTATGTCCCCTGAACAATATTGTTGAAGCAGAGTTAACATTGTTTCCTAATCCAGCCACAATAGTGTGCAATATTTTGTCCAAAGCTAAATATTTCACAGTGATTGATTTGAAGAATGCCTTCTTTTCGATCCCCCACCTTGAAGAGTCCCAAGACTTGACCTTGTTTTCCTATCGCGGGATCAATCTGAAACTTACTCATTTACCTCAGGGGTACAGTGAGTCCCTCTCACTCTTCAACCAGGTACTCCAGATGGACCTAGGAAGTGTACAACTTGACAGCACAGTGATACAATATGTAGATGACATTCTGGTGTGCAGTGAAACAGGGGAACAGTGCAGGAGAGACTCAGTACACTTGATGCTAGTCTTGGCAAAAAGGGGGACAAGGCAGACAAGGAAATAATGCAATATTGCCAGGAAGAAGTCATGTATATAGGTCAGCTAATATCCCAAGAACGAAGAATAGTGACCACTGAGAGAGGAGGAGCTATTATGAAAACATTTACAGCAGGGCATGGGACTTTGACTACAGTACATATGTCAGACCACTTTTAAAGGAACTCCAGAAAGCACAGAAGGACAGCAGTGACATAGCCTGGACAGATGAAATGGTAGATGCCTTTGACAAATTAAAACTGGCAAAAAGCGCAGCACCTTTGTTTGGAATCTCTGATCTCAGCCCTCTGCAAAAGGTTACCATGGGACACAAACCAGTGGAATTCTACAGTGGGATCTTAGATCCAGTGTTGAGAAGCCATTATCCAGGGAAATCTGCTAGCATCATAATGGGATGTGCAGTAACATTATATGTCGAGCACACACTGTTTGCAATTCATGAAAATTCTAAAAGCGCATGAATCACATAGAGAGTGTGTGCTTATGCGATAATGATATTAACCTCATCAATCAAAATTGTCAGATGCAGAGTAGTAAATCCAGCAAGATTCATGGCAGAGCCAGTAGAGGAAGAAGACAATATGAATTATACACCAAGTGCACCAAGTGCACCAAGTACACTGAATATCATGACGAGATGCCATACATTAAAGAAAATGCCCTTGGAGGGGAGACAATCCTCTTTATTGATGGGTCCTCATCAATTTATCAAAGCACCGGTGAAAGGCACACTGGGACCGCAGTGGTAAAAGCAAGACTGAATGACAGCTTTGAGATAGTGGAAAGTGCAAGGTTGTCACGGCATTTCTCAGCAAAAGCAGCAGAATGGGTAGCTCTTATTTTGGCACTTGAAGTGCATGATGACCAGGCAGAAACAGTGTTCTCCGACTCTGCCTACGTGACATCAACAGTACACCCAGGACTGTCATGTTGGAAGAGGCATGGCTTCTTGCATGCAGACTGCACACCAGTGCAGCATGCACCACTATAGGACAGGTTCATAAACGCACATCAACTTCCATCGGCCATCGACATGGTGATGTGCGCTGTACACTAAAGGTGCAGATTTAATTTTTCACTATAACGAGGCTGCTGATTTAGAAGCAAAAGGAGCAGCATATTTCCCTGAAATATTCAAATTTGAACCAGGACCAAATAAGTAAACATGTGCGCGAAACATGGTAGTGAAGAAAGGCTTTTATTCACTAACCATAGCCCAAGTTACTGAGTTGCAGGGACGAGCTACACCAGAAGAATAAGAATAATGAAAATGAAGGGGGTGCTCATTGTACCCCACAGATCCAGTGTGGCAGCAGGACAGCACTGGGAGACAAGCTATGACCTTGGGATTACTTAAAGTAGCACTAGATCAACTACATCACCCAGTGCACACAACACGAGCGTGTCTTGCAGTGTTGATCTCAGAAGACTGGTTTGTACCCAAACTGGCAGATCATGTTGCCAATTTCATTGTGAAATGTCTAACTTGCTAGCAGTTTACTGCTGCGCACACACGAACAGTGAGAGGAGCAATACCCCGACTTGTATTTCCAGCATTTGCATATAGACTTTGTAGATATGCTCCTAGTTTGTAACAGCTACAGATATATGCTAGAATGTGTATGTCCTTTTAAACAACCCCTCTAAACAGCACTTCCACGTCCGCACAAAACCCACAAACTGATTCAGTTTTTCCAAAGTATCCATCATAGAGGTTGAAAAGGTAATACTCACCCTCAAACTATCAAACTGCCAAGGAGACCCATGCCCTTCCCAAATCATTGAAGACGCAGCCAGAGACCTATCACCCTTTATCTTGAAGCTTATTAATGCCTCCTTCTCCACTGGTACCATCCTGAGCAACCTCAAGGAATCTTGGGTTCTCCCATTACTCAAAAAACAAACTCTAGACCCCTTAATACCTACCAATTACCGACCCATCACCACAGTCCCCCTCCTCCTCAAAATCCTAGACAAGGCAGCATACCTCCAAATACAGCAATATTTAGAAATGAACCATCTCCTAGGAGTTCGCCAGCCAGGCTTCAGACGCCAACACGGGACTGAAACTGCGTTGATAGACCTCAAGGCACAAATCGACAACCTCCGTGACAATGGTAAAACAGCCTTGCTACTACTCCTCGACCGATCCACTGCGTTTGATTTAGTAGACCACAAAATCCTCTGCAACCACCTGGATTTGCTGCTCACTTCTCACAAGAAGCAATAGGCTGGATACAATAATTCCTAAATAACAGGACCATGAAGGTCTTCTTGCCCACAGCATCTGCCGACCCCATCACCATTCCCTGTGGAGTAATCCAGGGGTCTTGTGTCTTCCCCACCTTGTACAACATATTCACAAAGCCCCTCTTTGATGATCTCAACGGTCTTGGTATCACCTACACCAACTATGCAGATGATACCCAGATCCTCATTCTGTTGATGGGAGATTATGACAAGGATTTGGCCTTGTTGAATAGAGCGTACCTCATCATCCAGGCACTCATGGCCTATGCCTGAATGATGACAAGACTGAGCTCATAATCCTCGGCACCACTCCCAACATCAACAAACTGGGCCACAATTACACAAACTTTATCATAGATGGCAACACCATCAAAGTAGCCAAAGAAGTCAAAACATTAGGCTTCTACCTAGCCGCCACCCTCTCCTTTAATAGACAGGTCAACTCTATGGCCTCCTCTACTGCCTACACATGTAAGCTAATCAGAGTGGCCAAACCCTTCCTCTCCACCAACAGTTGCGCCACCCTATCAAGAGCCCTAATTCTATCAAAACTGGATTATTGTAACGCCCTATATCTGGGGGCTAACAAATACATCACTAACAAAATCTAGATCCTACAAAACAATGCTCTCAGAGCAGCTATGAGCATCTCCAAAAAAGCTCATATCTCTGACATAAGGAGATCACTCAACTGGCTTACCACTAAGGATAAAATCTCATTGAAAGTAGTCTCTCTCACATACAAGTGCCTCACTAACGCAACCCCCACTACCTCGTAGACAGATTCACGAGACAATCCTTTAACCACCCCAAAAGAACTGCCAAATCTAACCTCCTTACAGTACCTAGATTCAAATGATCCAACACCTTGATGAAGCAGCTTCCCAGTGAAAGTTGTCCAGCTCTGGAACTAACTCCCTCCCACCGTAAGGGTAGATCAAACATGTCCACTGTTTAGGCACAACATCACTGACTGGATTATGGAGTACGACTGCTTATACATAGTCAACTACCTCAACACTCATGCCTACACCCTTTTTACCTGTTTATACCTCATATTGTGTTCCCTCTCTCAGCACCTGCCTCTCCTCTCTGCACCTAACATACCCTTCCCATGTATATATTCTGCACATTTCCTACCTTATGTACTTACTCTGTATATTTTGTCCTTATATAATTGTACAGCACTGTAACCGAAGCTGAAAGTATACACTCTGTATATTCCTACTGTATATAATTGTACAGCACTGTAACCAAAGCGTAAAGATTTCTTGTTACCTTTTGCACCCTGATACCCTCTGATCTGGTGCGCAATATAAATAATGAAACAAACAAACAAACAAACAAACAAAGGATTAAAGCAGGTTGATGCATCACCATTCTGTTGGGTATTAAGCATAAATTCTCTTCCACTTTCCACCCACAAGCAAGCAGTGTTTGCGAGTGTCTCAACGTCGTACCCCATGCATGCATTACCAAACTAAAAATGACCCTGAAAAAAGGATAGCTCCATAGCCTACTCTTATCCCTATTTGCATTATGCAATCATCCCGGCTCAGACCATCACCTGACTCCTCATGAGCTGGTGACGGGATGTCGTATGCGTGTACCTCTTGCTCCACCCTCTCGAGCGCAAACTGACATCCATAGTGTTTCAAATGTGTTGGGAACAGAAATGCATGATTATTTGACTGCTCTGACGGCGAGTGCAACAGTTATGTCTCAACAGCTTCAGCCCCGGCAAGTGACATCAAAGAAGACTGATGAAGACAACAAACAAATTGATGCTACTACAGTTCTGAAACCGCTTGCTTTATACCCAGGACACAAAGTCCTCTGCATGAGGTTTACCAATCACTGGCTCAAGCCGCAATTTGAAGGACCTTTTGTTGTGGAAGAAGTGACACCAACAGCCTTAAAGGTGCAAGGAAGATGGGTGTGGCTGTACCTCAGTGATGTCAAACCCTGCAAAGGAGATACCCCCCTGCCACAACCCCTGAATCTGAAGAAGAGATGAAACGAGTACAGACGAGATCAGTAACTAGAGCAAACCAGCAAGTAGAACTATAAGGAGGCAGTATTCCTTTTGATTATATTAATCACTGAGGAGACGTAGCAGACACTTTTCCCAAGCATACCTGCATGAGATAAGGAATAGCACTTTAATCAAAAGAAAAGAAAAAATATATACACTAAATGTTTCCTCTAAAAATTATATTTCTAATGACTATATTCCACTATTATTTTGTAAAAACATATCTTGCTTAGGAGTGCGAAATAGACATATTTTATTTTCGAAAGGATTTTTTTCTTGCTGTATCGTTGCAATTCTTTCTATGAACACTGACTTTTTGAAAAAGAGATTTTCCATGAGATGGAAAATTTGACTTTTCAATATTGTTAGATACTCACTTTTGGCACGTAGACCTAACAATGCTCATGGTTATTTGCAAAGGGTTGATACATTGGCAATAATGCTCATAGCAAAGGGTTTTACATTTTGCAGCCTCTATTTTATTATTCTCATTGCATTAAGAGAGTTGGTCCTTTAAAATGTAGTGAAACCAATATACAGCAATACAATACATATCACCATGACAGATGACGTGACAACTAAAGAATTTCCCGTAGTCACCACACAGATAAAAAGACATACATGTAGTGTGATGGATGACTTTGAGCACATGAACTCGTATATGATTAACTCCTCTCAAATCACTAAGAATTTGTGGTACCAGCACATGAGCCGAGTGGGGAGGAAGACGTCTGAAGAAAGTTGTTTTGTTCGCTCCCTTGTCCCCTACTCCATGAGCACTTTCATAGTATTTATAGTGTGCAGTAGCACGCATTCCAATTGCCAGATAGAATTACTAATAACAATCTCAGACCCAAATAACTAGACAGACTCAAAGAATATGGCAAAAATACTACTTTATTATCAGCTCAATAAAGTAGGGCAATCTGGTGAACAACGATTCGTAGTCCACACACTCAATAATAATAATTTGATTATACAAAGGCTTTATATCTCAATGTATGTCAGCTATGACATCATCCTACATGGCAAACTACAAAAACCCATCAACGGAAGGGATTGGTTAAGGGAACACATGAACCTATAGCTTGTATAAGTGTTAGTTTCATTATTGGATGCCCCTTATCTGGCAGGCATGCCTTGAAATACCTCTAAATAAGTATAATACAGATTAATAGCAGAATAACAGCAGTGGATTGGCTTCTGCAACAATGTATAACACACTGCTACATAGACCCCTCTGATTGGTTGGCATTCTTTCCCAACCTTGGACTTTCAGCTCGTTAGCAGCACGTAAGCAAAACGAAACTCAGGTGCATAGAACAACAGCAGACTTTTACACACTTGCCCAATTGGTCCATCTCTCATCAGTCAGGACCTAAGCCAAGGCCTCTTCTTTGTAGTTGAGCTTGTCATCTGTTCTATTCTCTGGGACTTTTAAGGGAGTGTAGGTACACCACTATCTTCGTCTTGAGCTTAATGAATAGGCCTTGCTTTCGAGTTCTGAATCACGTCTGAGGAGTCCACAATTTTGTCCATTTCTACCTTTTATTTTATGCTATTTTATTCAATTAAGCTGGGTGTCATTACTCCTCTTGGCCTCTGCAGACTTGGTTGCTCTACCTCACACATGCTTTCTGCATCCTTCATTGTCCAACAGTTGTCACTTACAGATGTTTTCTTCTTTTTATAATCTAAGAGAAATATGTCTTATGTACATAGCTTATCCTCTTGACTCCCTTTGTGCCTTGCAATTATTCCTTGATGTAGCATCCTTGATCCAATGGCGATAGATGTTCTTTGTTCCTCAGACAAAGCTGTTTTTCCAGTGCCTCTTAGCTCTGCAGCCCCGGTCTGTTTCTGAGATAGCTTGATTGGTTTCAGTGCGGGTCCGGCATCCATCATTCAATCATGGCTGCTATAGCCACGCAATATTTTCTTCTGCAGCAAACTTATATATGTCTTATCCCTTCCATTTTTGCGTATGTACATTGACTTCGTCTCTTCTCACTTATTTCTTAGATGCATATGATTTCTTCATATTGGATTACGTGTTTCTCTTGTTACTTCAGTTACATCTTTATTCTTTAAGTATTTGAATATCATTTCAGTGCCTCCTTGTGTCTTCTCTTCTTGACGTCACTCTACGCTCGTCAGAATTCACTTATAGCTCCTCGATGTCCTATGGTGTATGCAGACATCCTTCTACGACGTCAGTGCAAGGGTACATTCAAGATGGTTGTCTGAGTGCATAGCTTCTCTCATATCTTCGATGCAGTATTGGGACAATACCTGGTGTCATGCATAATGCTCTCTTACTGCTATTCCAGTATGACGGAGGTGAGGGGGTTGGGACTAGACAGGATTACCCACAGACACAGCACACTGCCTGGCATATCTTCTAACATGTATGACAATTTCAGTGTACAAAGGCCTCTATGCAATGCTATAAAGGAGGTGTCAAGGATGAGCGATATAAAAGCACAACACAAGAAGATAAGTTATATATCATCATGCCTGAAAAGAGGAGAAATGATAAGTGAAGATCATACATTTTTGAATTGTACCAACAAACAAGGAAAATAAATTACTGGATGTTGGGACCAGTTACTAATAGAAGGACAGATACTCACCCTAGAAGTTTGGACCAATGGACTGATTGGTTGCAAGGCAGAGACACTTAATGTGGGTAGAGAAAAAGGAAGCAGGCCCGCTACACATATCCCCCTTGATTATTGCCTCTCTATGCATAAGTACTGCAGGCACAATAAAAGTAGGAGAAAATAAAGGGTGCAAAAAGACTTAAGAGTTCCCCGGAATGAAGGTAGGCACAGACGCATTTATGGACCACTATTGGTGCTTTGGTTCACGGGCCTATATGACGCTACCTCCAAATAGGGTAGGTCTGTGTTCCATAGCAACAGTAGGAACACTAGATCTATTAGTAGCATAAAGTGACGTGTAAATTGGCAACTTCCCCAAATTAACGCACTCCTAAGAAAGAAAAGGTCCCTTACCCTCACACACAGTAAAAGAGAGAACTATTTCTCATTTACATCATAAGTGGCTTTTAATGAGGTACCAGATGAACACAAATTGTTCAATGGAGCAACTACATTTCTTATGTCTTTCTTTGTTCCTTAGTTGCAAACCAGCACAAACACCAAATGGTTGCAAATAACCAGGTAAGAGCTGTTGCAGATGATACATACAACTGTGAAGAGCTTTAACGCAATAAAGGAGGAGTTGAGAGCATTGCGGCTCATGACTCTCCAAAATAGGTATGTGCTCGATTTAATAATGGCCATGGACGATGGCATGTGTGCTAACATTGGGCCATCTTGCTGCACGTATATACACTCCCACGATGGAGAGAATGGAACCTTCACAGAGGTCATATCCACCCTAACAGAATTAAACACAAGGATGGTGGAGGAGGCAGACTAGCCTGAAAACTATGATTGGTTCAGCTACCTATTCTCATATATACCCATCTGGCTGGCTAATGCATTCAAAATATTAATAGCAATAGTAGTGTTAATAATACTTGCATTCCTGCGTTCTAAGAATACCAATATTTGGTTGAAAAAAGGCAGCCAAAAGAGCAGTTGGCATGGAAATAGTAATAGACCTGAATGCTTGTGCAGATGAGAATCCCCATGTGGATTACCTACTTTCTGTCCAAGTAAGGAAATCTCTATTACCCCTCCAGGATCGAAATTTACATATCCCCCAGACCATCATAACTATATTGGATGATGGGTATTTTGCAAGCCAGATGGGGAGTGCTGCTATATCACCAAGAGTGTAGACTAAAACATAAGACGTGCAGGCAATCTGAGGGCGGGGGGTTTGACTAAAATATGGGCTCCCAAGATACATTATGTGGGGGAGGGCACTGAAGGGGGTGTGGTGGAGGACTTCGACCAGAAGGGGAAATGTTGACAGGCAGATGAACACATCATTCAGAGCTACTTCCCCTCCCCAACCCCAATATTGCATAGGTGAAAAACAAAACTCATGAAGGCGACTGTACCACCTTTATCCCAGGCAGATGCAGCAGGAATTGGACTTGATGTAACTAAAATGGGTGAGAATAAGCAAACTCACTGTTAACTGACACACATGCATACAATCGACACAAAGCAAATATGCCCTCACCATGAAGAAACACAGACACTAGTTTAAACATGCGTTTATACCCAAAGAATATTGCTTGAAACCATAATGATATGAAGAACATAAAATAAGCAATGTATAAGCTGAATGCAACACGAACACCACACGCATATAGCTCACTAACATAGAAATACGACAGTACTGAGCAGCCTTTATTTTCAAAATGGAAGCGGCAGAACACATTGAAATGAATAAAAGCCTTCGAGGCTTCATGAAAATTTAACTGCTGAAATTACTGAAATACAGACCCATGCAAGGCAGAGACAGTAGCTGCATGGACCCAGCCAAGGTTACTGAGAAACTATGGAGGTCTGGACGGCTCAGAGAGGACACAAGATAATACATTTCAAGGCACAAGACATATTTTCCTAAGATAAATTGAAGAGCAACCAGCCTTTGAAGGTCAGGTGCAGAATAATGATAAGCTAAAAACTTTATAAGGAACGGATCGACTAAGTCCCTAGTGGCAGAGAAAGCAATAACACTTGCACTTATATTAGCTAAAATCCCAGTTAATGCAGGGTGAAATCATTCTAAATGTGGTCCTCGCACACATGACCCATAATTCAAGAACACTATTTATTAGACCCAGACACAGATAGTGCACCTGCCTCGACTCCCCACATATTCTCATAAATGAGACACCTTACAACGTTAAACTACAAAGAATTTGCTCTGACTCGTGTCCTAGGAATAAGGGATATAGTATCTTTTATAATTGAAAGGAAAGCAGTTCCTGGACCTCTCTAAACCTGCCCCTGTCTAGCTCATATGTTGACGAGCTGTCAATTGGCAAACTAGATCAGTAGGATGCCAACCAATGAAAACCATCAATGCTAGGCCACCCAGCACATGTTGCATGAACCAATTACATATTGTAAAGATTACATGTATCCACTATTATCAATTTAGAGGAGGTCTCAGGTGGAGCCATCAGATATGTGACTTCCAATTAGAAGACTAACTAATACATATATAGTCAATTCCCTTAACCAATCCCTTCACCCTGTAGGTATCTGTAACTAGGATTGTAGTACGATGTCAATAGTGATGCGTTTTTGATTCATTATGTGTTGTTTTGCATGAGATCGCTGAGAGAGATACGATAATTCAATGCTTATATGCTGTCCCTGCTTTATGTTGGATTGGTAATAAAGTGCGTTTTGGCTTTCACATTGATTATTTCTACTATTGAGTGCGGGACTTCCCGGCCTCCCATTTCTGCTTAAACTGGGTTTCCCAGACCATCTTAGCACACTGCATTCATACACATTCATTCATCCATTGTCTCGTTCTAACATGCATTCAAACATCCATTAATTTCTCCATTCACTCCTGCTCACATACAACAGACACTCTCATTCACTTGCGCACACTTACATATACATGCAAACATACATACATTAATTACAAAAAAAATCTCCTTAGCTGCTGCCCCGCTCCCAAAACCATCTTCCACTGAGGCCCTTTGGCTCCCATGCAGCATTAACAGGAACCAGGAAGCAGAGATTGCTTTCTGGTTTCTGATCGAATGCGCGGGGGTGCAACACCCAGGGAGGCCTAAATGTGTGAGAAGGAATGGGAGCACCCGCTCTGCCTATTTAGGCCTTATGTTTCCCAGCCTGAATCCCCCTTGCTTACCTCAGGCTTCCTTTCAATGCTCGGTCGCTCCCGTATATTCGTGGTAAACATTAATGCGCCTTCAATTAAAAACATCATCAGCTGCCACTGGTTTAATATACTCAGTTGCCAATTATCCTATCTGCAAATGATCCACAACCATCACCTATGTCTGCATGTGATGTTGGTGGAAGACAGCCATTCACTCATAACCTGTCTGGATAAATCCCTGACATATGTGTAGCACATGCATAAAGAAAGTTTAATGAATATCAAAGCATGCAAGTACTTGATAACATAAATTCACACATAACCTACTGACATGAACATTTTCACCCCTACGTCCAGAGCCTTACCTCCACACCAAAGGGAGTGTCTTTGAGCCCCCCCAGCAGGGTCTGTGGTAGTAGTAGGGGTAGGGGAAGGGAAATGCACATGCCTGTCACTGCGCATCAGTAATGAGAGCAGTCGATCAATAAACCCCCTGCAGTGGGTGGCTGCTACTCATTCATCACGACAGAAGGGGTTTAACCATGTCACTTATATTTTTAGTGATATGAACTGGGGTTATCCCTTGAAGATGAGGTAGCAATACTTTGAGATGGATGGGGATGCAGAAGATACTCAAACATCAATAATCAAATTAACTAAGGAAGTTGGCAAATCACATCTGTTTTATTTGCAATTGTCTAAAACAGGGAGTTACAATGAACATCGACAATTCTTTCGATCTTCTCGCTCAGGAAGTTCATTAAAAAGCAGGTTATATAGTAAAAACTCATCATTACTAACGCCATCCTACGTAGCAAACTACAAAAACCTATTTGAGAAAGTGATAGGATTAGAGGGAATATCTAAGTATACGTTCCATACTTGTCGGGAAGGTGATTGGGTTTCTAACATCAGGTGGGACAACTAAGCCCTCCTCTAGTGCAGGTCACTAAGAACATCATCAAATAAACAACCTCCCATTGGTTACACAAACTATAGGGCTCTTTATTACGTGGCCCTCTATAATTGGTTGGCACCCTTGTATCCATCAGTACCTTTCCACCTACGTCAGCAGCACGCAGGCTAGCGTCCAGGTGCTGGTGGGCTGGTCTTGACCACAGCTTCCCACCAATTAGCCTACTATTCATTATCACTCTGCTGTCTGCCAGTCAATTAGCCCTTTGAAGTTTGGCTTGAATTTGCTCTTCCTGCCTGGGAATAAGAGGGAGTATAGCATACTCTGGCTCCTGGAGTTGGCGTAGCACGTTATGATTATCTATTTTCACTCATCCACGTAACTGAAGACCATGTTTTAGAGCTCTGCTGCATTTAAAATACTCTTATTTAATGAACCTATGATGTCTTGCTTGTTCAAGTGCCTGTCTTCTGAACAGGAGTTTGTTCTTCTCACACACTTGTAACCACTGTCTGAACATTCAGGCCTAGAGCGGCCTTGGCTTCTTGGTGCTGGTCCAGCCTCACCTTTCATTGATTCACCTCTGTAATTCAATTGCTTTTCAATTGCGACACACTGAAAAAAGCCTTTCTTTCTCTGGGTCCAGCTCTGCTAAAATGCGTAGTGGAATCGTCTATCATTCATTCGCCTTTACACATATATATTTGGCGCATGTCGCAATCTATTCAATATATAGCTAGCCTTAAGAATACTTTGTCTGCTTGCATTTCTTGCATCTGTACACGTGTAAAAGGATTTGATATCTTCATAGTTTCTGTAGCATAAACATCTTCATTTCGATCCCGAAATGTTGCTTATCTTCGACACTTTCTTGACACCCATAGAATGTTTACATTCTCTTGCCTCTTAATCTCTTCTGTGTGTATCAGCCCTGCTTTGTGTGATGTCACCAATCTTCCCTTTCGCTCACTTTTCCCACTTCTTCTGGGGTTTCATTCAAATGGCCATCACATTGTCGTGTATGCAGGTATGGTTTTCTCAATGGTAACCTTGCTTCCAGGATTCTCTTTGGTATTGGTACCTTCACTGGCACTGCACGTATTTCACACTCTGGTTCCCAACATATAGGCAACATGGGAGTGGTGCTTGAGTTGGGGGTACTTGGCTCCTCCTTTACACTCTCCCCTCTGGGCGATTCATTAACCACTCTCCCATCAGTCTTCACATCTAGACATCCTTGTCTGAAGAAATGCTTCTTTGTGACCCCTATTTTTATCACTCCTTTTAGACATCCAGCTGATTTCACATGCTCATCCTTGTTCCAAGTCATAAGCATGCACTGTCCACTTGGACTGCAGTAGATCCACTTCCCCACAAATTTATTGTGATTCTTTGGCTACAGGAACATAGTTGCCTCAGGTGCATGGATGCTGGCTTTCACATAGTCTCTGATTTCTTCATCTGGTAGCTCTTTAGTTTTCCATCCTGATTCGACATCAATCATGATCTTCATTGCTATTGCTTTCTTTGCAGTCTTCTTGCATTGTGAGATAGCCAATCTGATTACACAGAATCCAAGCAAAAGCATAACTATCAGGGCTCCAAGGAACTTGAACATGTCTACCTTCCATTGGGGAACCCATGAAAATAGTGATCCAAACCAACTATTATCAGCAATGTCTTCCACTTCTTCTACCATTTGGATGTGTAGCCTCATCAACATCTCTATGGCCTTTGTCAAGGTGCCATTTTTAGTCATCATGAGATGGTATGAACGTGCAACATGATTCTCCAATTTTGGCACAAACAACTCCATCCATGTCTGTGATCAAGTGCAAGACTTATCTGTTCTGAAGAGTCATCATTCGTATGGCTCTCAGCTCCTCCTTGATAGCATTGAATCCCTTTATGGTAGTATTGATTGTCAGCAACAACTCCCATCTGGTTATCTCTAACCACTTAGTATTTGCTGCAGTCTGGATCCTTGGCATGAACATTATCATGAATATCAATGAAGTCTGACTGAATAATCTGTGCTCATACGAAATAGAATCAAAAGCTTCTATTGACTAAGCCGAGAAAAAGTTCTCTCTTTTCATTCGATTTATCAGCTCCACAGATCTCTTCTTCCTGGGATGAGCCTCTGCTTTTGGAAACTCACCAATGTTTAAATCGTTTTTTGGAATCACCAATGCTGAAACATGAACGTTCACTATAGAACAATGTCCTCCCTAATCTTTGGCCAGTTTCATGTAAGCTATGGATCCACAAGCCCAATAGTGATCTATTATCACTGCTGTTCCAGTGCTCATTCCTGGAACCTCAAAGATTCAACCACAATTCTGGTTCTCTCCAACTTTTCTTGTGCCATTGTTTCTGAAACACAGCTTTGCGCTTTCCAGAGGCTCTATCTGTAAGGGCCCGCCTTTGTCTTTGACCCAAGTCAACAGTTTAGCAAGTCATAGCCATAAAAGTTTGCATCCAATCTGTACAATGTCAATGGTTGGTTTGTAGAAACCAATGACTACCCAGGCTCTGCAGATGACCACACCTTCCTCCCATCCACCTGGTGAAAGTACTGATCCTCAAATCTGCATCTGGCCTCTATTCTTCCATCTTCAAACATCTTCTGTAGTTTTTCCTGGACTCTCAAGTCTTCTGTTTACTTCCCATCTGATTCCAGCTCCTTTCACTCTAGGCTATTTGTATCTTATCGCATGATTTTTAGTGTGAGCTCCTAATATTGTCTTTGTGTCTTGAACATAGTCATCTTCTTCTGAATCCATCCATTCAGTTGCCCATTTTAGGTAGGCTGTTCGGCCCATGAACTGACCTCTTGTTTGCCAGAGTGCAATGTGAGATAGACAATGTGCTGTCTGGACATCTATTTCAATAGCTATGAAAATCTTAGACTTCCCCATACTATAAGGCAGGAGTGCACATACATAGCATTTTTCCTTTGAGGTTCTCCTTCCCACTTCTTTCATATGCTGATACCACATGTTGTTTCCCAAATGGACTGTACTATCCAGGTAATCTTTCAGGTCATGATCATCCTCCATAGTACTTCTCTTAGGTCTCCCTCTTGTCTCACAAGCTTTTTAATCATCTCATGAAGTATATCAGCATAATTCCTTCTTACTGAGGGAATCATAGAAACATTCGTCAGTGAACTTGGTGTCTTTACATGTACTAATCGTGTATGAAAAAGCTCCAAAAGCCGCATCCTATTAACATAACGTGAAAGTAACATAGAGTCCCGAGTAACTTCCAAAGCTGACCTCCCCCCAAAAGGAAGCCCAGATTTATCTATCACAGGACTAGGTGTCTTTAAATGTGCCTGTGGTGTAGGGACATAAGGTCTTGGTGGTCTTACACTTGCCACTTCTGTACCCGCCTGCTACATAGGAAGATACACAGGGATCCTTGCTTTATTTGGATCTACATAACAAAGAGTACGTACTGTGAGTGAGAGAAGAATCATAATTAATAGGATACATGTGTAAATAATGTACCAGTATGCCCACTTCACGCAGCAGTAGTGTCTTGCTCTGCGTGGTGGTCTCTCGTTGTTGGCCTCCTTGTTGTTACTGTCTATGTTGCCCATTCTCAATCTTTTTTAAGGAAGGAAAAAACAAACTTTAATCGGGCAACATCATAAAATCCTTTGGTAGCAGCTGGATCTGCTCCACAAGCTCCACAAGCAGTTGGCAGATTGCAGGATTCTTGATGAACACAAAAGAGTGGTCCTTTCGCCAAATGAAATGAGGATGTGTTTCCAGTAAATAATAGAAGATCAAGGACAGTAAGTTCTGAATGTCTTCTCTCGAAGGCCTCATTCAAGATTTTCTCTGTGTTCGCTCAGAAAATAAATGTACTTGCTCTATGTTGTTACATAGCAATTGATTGATTGCCACTAGGTTCCTAGGATCACTCAGGAAAGTACGAACATCAGTTTGTCTTCCAACAAGATGAGGGTGTTCTTCAATCAAGAAATAAAAAAACATTCCAACTACTCTATTAGCATTGTCCTCAGACAGGGGCATTTTTGTTTTCCAAACAGTACTCAGGAAGCTGGAGAACTTGCTCTATTATAGCTGCAAGCATTCTCCTCACGATTGGACCATTTTTAGGATCTTGCAGGAACAGATGAATGCTAATGGTTCTCCCCACAAGCACAGGGTATGCACGAAGAATGAAGAGAAACACATTAAGAATGATCCGGTGAACGTTGTCATCAGGTACTATCATGGGTGCATCCAAAAAGAAGCTCAGTGAGAAAGGAATTGGGGAACTGCTCCCTCTTCCAATCATCAAAGATGAACTCTAGGTCTGCCATTGCCTTTTCTTTTCAAGACTTCAGTATGTCTCAGTCCAATGTTAGCAAGCTCCTGTGGTTCAAGAACAATAGCTTTTTCTTTCACTCTCTGTTTAGCATCTACAAAGAGTGTCCCGGAAGAACCACAGTCCAATTTACTCTTTATCTGTCTATTGAACAGTCTCTGCATCCTTCTTCCTCGTCATAGATCTAGTGTGCACATGCTGAACTGGTTCTCCGATTCCTGCTTGTGACTGGGGTGGGGGTGTGGTAGTCTCGCCGCTGTGGATCTTCACGTCTCCCAGGAATATCCAAGCACATCTTCCTAACACCTTGACTGCTGATAGAGTGACATCCTCCATGATGAAAGGGCCATTAACCCTGGGCTGATCCCATTTGTGGACAAAGTTCTGGATCAGAACTCGATCTCCGGGAAAAACCCTTGGCAATGAAAGGTATTTTGATCCGGTTGCTGTATGGTCTTCATCTGTGTACTGAGACTGACACCCCTTTCTTTTGAGCAGTTCTGAAATGACAGAGACACTTGTAGTCATACATGTTAAGTAGGCATGTAACTAATTTCCTAACAATTCTGCTGTTGCCTGGGCATCACTTCTATTTCTCGATGGAGGAGTGAGGGGAGTCCTCATTTGCCTCCTTGTCACTATCTCATGGGGCATGAGATGTTGGTCAGAGCCTGGCTGATTCCTCAATGCATATAATGCAAGAAGCAGGCAATGTAACCATCCTTTCTTTAATGTAAGCTTCACTTTAGCTATTCCTTCCTTAAGCAGGCCAGTGAGTCTCTTGCATATTCCATTGGCTTGCGGGTGATAAGCTGAAGAGAACGTATGCTTTATACTAAGCAACAAGCTAATTTGCTCGAATACTTCATTCACAAAATATGGGCCATTATCTGATCTCAATACTTCACATATTCCCTATCTGGGAAATACTTCTCATACTAAAACTTTTGCAGCACAAGTGGCTTCAGGGTGTGTGCAAGGGCCTGCTTCAATCCATCTTGAAAATGGACATACTACCACTATCATATATCTATATCCATAACAAATCTGCAGCATGTCAACATAGTCAATGTGCAAATGCTGAAAGGGACCATTAGGTCAAGGGATAACTCCTCTAACTATTCGCAGCATGTGCCCAGCAGTACACTTTTGACATATGATGCAATTTACTTCATAAAATGCAACGTGTTCTAACAGGTTTGGTACAAACTAGTCCTCCACAATAGTAGCTGCAAGACTTTCTCTAGTGACATGCGCAGGGTAGTGCAGCTGTTCCAATGCCACCCTTAATAAGGCTACAGGCATCACCAGTTTACCAGTGCTTTCCTGTCGCCACAATGCTTCAGAAGGGGTTAAAGAACACCCCCTCCGTGTCCACAGATCTTTCTCATCCTGTGGTGCTTCCCCTTGAACTTCCATTAATTGGGGTTTAGACAAGTTATTAAAACTTTCGTTCACACTCATCACCACCATTCTTTCATTCAGGCATGTCAAAGCTCAATATTTCCACTGAATATGCAACTCATTTTGCTTCTTCATTTGCGGCTTAGTTTACGTGCCAAATAAAGTCTGCTCCTTTAGTGTGTGCTGCACACTTGATCGAGATGCTTACTGGGAGCAGTAGTGCTCTAATAAGTCTATCCAATAATGCAGGGTGTTGTACTAGAGTGCCATCCGCTCAGAGGTAGCCCCTCCTTTTTCGAACATGCTAGTCCTGCGTGTGCTGTCGATGTCACATAGGCAGAGCCACTATACACCATTACATTCCTGGTCTGCGTGTTTCTCGAGCATGACAATCAGTGCCACTAATTCTGCAGCCTGTGCTGAAAAGCGAGACATAGTCATGCACTTATCAATACTTCGAATTCCCCATCAGCCCAGTGTTTTACCACAGCGGCACCTGTATATCTCTGCCCATAATTTTGATAAATATTTGAAGAACCGTCAATAAAAGAATTTCCACAGCTGCTAAAGCATTTTCCTTCACCTCGGGATCTCATCATAAAATTCCTCATAATGTGAGCAATCGTGTGCATGCTCGTCTTCTAGCAGTGGTTCTGCTATGAACATGGCAGGGATCACTACTTTGCCTCAGACTATTTCTATCGCTGGCTTTGATATGACCACCTCATAAGCAGAAGCCCTTTGAGATGTCAAAGTACCACAGGGTTTCTCCATAATAGCAAATAAAGCATGCTCGACAAATAATGTCATGGAACACCCCATCACTATGCTGCCATCTTTCTCTACAGTGAATGCGGCGGCTGCCAATGATTGTTCACAAGGGAAGTGACCCCTCATTACTGGGTCCAAAATCCCACTGTAATATGCCAGAGGCTCATACCCCAATGTGGTTCTCTGCGTGAGGACTGCTGTCATGACTGTGCCATACGTGTGTGAAAACCAAAGGAATTCCTCAGTATAATTGAAAACCCCTAAGACTGGAGCTGTGCAAATTGCCTTTTCCAACTTGTCAAACCCTTCCTCCATTTCCTCATTCCAGGCAAATGTTTCCTGTGTTGCCTGTGCCTTTTTCAGAGCCTGTAACAATGAACTTATATATGAACTATAACTGAATACCCATGCTCTACCATAATTGCATAGTTCCAAAAACCTTTGCATATGTTTTATCGTGTGTGGCTTTGCTGTTTTCAAAATAACGTCAGCCCTCTTAAGTGTAACTTTCTTTCCTTCGTGCAAAATTAACTGCCCTATATATAACACCTCTTCTTGACAATAATGTAATTTCTCCTTATCTACTTTATATCCCTTTTCTGCTAGAATAATCATTCGCTTAACTGAGTCCCGTCTGCACTCTTCTTCTGATGTGCAACAGACTAAAATGTCAAATCAATATTGCTCAAGTCCATCTGCAAGACTCTATTGAAAATCGATAAGGACTCACAGTACCTCTGGGGTAATCTTGTGCTTTTTAACTTAATCTGTCTGAACGTAAATGACGTCAGATCTTGAGAATTTTTATGCAATGGGATTGAGAAAAACGCATTCTTTAAGTCAATCACAGTGAAATATCACACCTCAACTGGGAAACTACATAAAATTGTTGCCAGATTAGGAACTAGAGGGAACTCAGCCTCTACAATCTGATTAATTGAGTGCATGTTTTGCACTAAATGCCACAACCCCCTATCTGATTTTTTCACAGGGTACACTGCGGTATTGCATGGTGACTCTGATGTCACTAATATACCTTGATCCATCATGGCGGATATTGTCTTAAAAATACCCTTGTCTGCCTCTCGAGATATGGGATACTGATGTGCTCGAGGCAAAATTGCTCCTGGCTTCAATTTAATCTTAACTTCGCCAACCCGCTTTAATAGGCCTACGTCATAAGGGCCTGTAGTCCATAATAAAACTGGCACTTTCAACATGCCTTCATCAAAAATGCAGGACGCTGCCGCGCTATTATCATTTTCTCAGGAACTTTGCATCTTATTATCTTAATCCAATAAATGATACTTCAAATACTACTTCGTCATCTGATGAGTGGTCTCTAAACATATCCTCGACAGCGACGTCAGTCAACCTGTAACCCTCTCCAATGGCAATCATTGTGCTCCATGTCCTGCCATCAATATCAACTCCTTCAGGCATAGCTAACTCTCTTCACACTGTAGCTGCTTGTAATTCTAAGGGAAAGACTCGTCCCCCCTCTTCATCCATAGGTATCCTCGGTCTGAACAAAAATTCATCAGGTACTCTCATACTCTTGCCAACTAAACTAGGTAGCCATGTAAGCAAAATGCGTACCCCATAGTGAAAAACCTCTGGCTCTAACGGTACCCCTCATATGCCCATTCACCCTGTAAATGCCATGATAAATTCACTAACATTGAAGTAATGCATTCCTGGCATTGAACACACTATACCTTCATCAGTAAAAGAAATCGGCAGATTCAACTTTGCCATTAAATCTCAGCCCAGTATATTAACTGGTGTCTGCCTTGAATACAATAATGGCACGGATATATCACATTCTCCTATAGAGACTGGCAATCTTTCAGTAAAAGGAACGCATAGCTTCTGTGAAACCTTGAGCATTGATGGCATTTCTTGATAACGTAAATTTCCCCTCCCGTATGTTGCACCTGTGTCTACCAAAAAAGAAAAAGATTTGCCTCCTATATTGACGTCAACTCTCACCTCCTCCTGAGGATTGGGAGTCACAGATAGCACTGAGCACATCAAGTCACCCAGCAAGCTGTCCTATTGTGGGTACATGCTTATTCCCGTGCCCATGAAAGGATTCCCTCCCTCAACGGTAACACCCCTTACCTAGGAGTCAGTAACTGCCCCATGTTTGGGCCCTGCTGTATCTGCATGGGTGTGTGCTGTGACTTCCCTTGCAGTGGATTCTATGGTGCTTGCTTTGGTTGCAAAGCTTGTTGCATTCTTTGCGATTGTGCTTGCTGCACTGTCTGCTTTTCAGCAAACCCGTCTCTACGTTGTTGGCTATATGCAGGTGGATAAGCGGTCCCCCCTCTTGAGAACTGGCCATTCTGCACAAACCCTTGGCTCCTACATGTTCACGCTAGGTGCCCTGTCATTCCACATATCCAACATGCAAGAGGGAATCTCATAATTTGCCCTCCCTGCATGCCCTGATTGTCATTCTGCATATCTTGAATCCCATCTCGGTTATTCTGGAAATTTCCCTGATAATTTTGGAAGCCTCTACCTCGGATACTTCCCCTACCCCTTGGTATGAATCCATTATTACTTTGGTCAAACTGCCTTTGGTTAATCACTTGTGGCATGCCTGCTGCTTGCTGCGATCCTGGCCCTTCTCCACTAGTCAACATCGCCCCTTCTATGGTGTATTTTGACAATTGCTTTTGAACTTTGCTTCTTCAACTTTCCTAACGTCATCTTTCCTTTGATTTCTCTCTTGCAACAATCGGAAATAACATGCAATGGTCAGCTGTATTTCAGACCATGGTTTTGCCTCCATGCCCACCAATTTATTGAGCTGTCTTTGCACTTGATCTGGCAGCCCTTGACATAGTATATGGTAAAATACAGGTATTGATTTCCCCCATGGGAGTTTCCAAACTCCATGAACTACTGAAAATTCTCAATGTGAACAAGAGGATCCTCCCCTTCCTGCATCTTTCGTGCCATTATAGCTCCCATATCTGACGTATTTGGATTTTGCACTCTTAGCGCTTTCCAGACGGCTGCTCTGCAATTATTAAACAGTGCCCCATCATGAGCAGTGTTCTGCACAGTGATACTTGCGTATCTGGCTCTCAACCAAATGTTGTCAGCTCTCTCCCCAGGTATAGGGGCTAGAAGACCTTTTTATGTCTCCTATGGCTAACGTGTTTCCTCCTGTCATTTCCTCTAGTTCATGTATCCATTTCCCAGCACCGGAGGTCAAACTAGGGAGTTTGCACCTTAAATTATCCATATCCATCTGTGGCCAAGGTATATACTGCAGTTCGGTCCCTCCTTTCTCTAACAAAGGAAACTGCGAGCTCCCAAAATCACATTCATCCCCCATCGTCTGCCTGTCCATAGTAGGGACAATGGGTACACACCGTCTTCTTCCCGATTGATACCTTAGCCTACTCACGTAAGGTGGCGATTCCCCCCTCTCACTATGGGATCACCCTTTGGGTCGACCTGACCGCGTCAAAGACTCTGACGTCCATAATTTGGGTTGGTCCAAGTCTGACCATCTTACTTCTCTGTCTGCCGGAGAACATCCCTCAAGGCAACACACATTAGCTCCCTCCTCCTCACGGAAGGTTTCTCTGTCCTCATCTGACATATCCTGTCCCCAACTCGTGTGACTTCCCTCTTTCTCGTCTCTGTTGAAAGTTAGCCTGTCCAAAGACAAAGCTCTGTGTTCAATATTTTACAAACTTCCCTCTTTGCCTTGCGACTGCGTATTTTCAAATCAATCATGTTTTCACTTTTCTTTTGATTCTTTGTGGACCTCATATCATGATAGACCTTATTGATTTTGTCCCCAATGCTTCTTATGTAAAAATTGTCTTCTAGATTTTCTCTGGATGTACTTGGAATTGGTTCATGTGTCTGGAAGAATTCTTCTATGTCTTCCCATACCACTACTGGATTCATTTCCACTCGTTCTCTATGCAATCAATGTCGTGTGCCCTTTGCCTCCTTTTAAGTTTTAGCTCTTCGTCAAGCTCTCTTTGTTTCCTTGCTTCCTCTTTTACTCTTGTTCTTCCTCTTCCTCTCTCTTTCTTTCTAGCTTATCCTGTTCTTTTATTGATCTCTGCCTGTTATATTTCCTCTACTCTTTTCTTGCTTTCTCAGCTGCTCATCTTGATACAGCTGTTCCCGTCTTCGTCTATTCTTTGTTTTGGCCTCGTCTTCTTTCAATCATCCCTCTCGTTCTTTGTCTTTTTTATCTTGTTCATTCGGATTTTCCTTTTGCCTTACTTCCTTAATGCTCTTTCTGTCAAGTTTGAGATAAATATGACCGCCCATCCATTTGTTCTGTATGACCGCTACCTCATCAGCCTTATGTTTATCTCCGTTCCATCTCTTCATCTCGCCTTTCTATGTCTAAGGATGTACTTGGTCTATCACTTGTCTCCTTGTCCCGTGGGACTTTAGAAATCACTTCTCTTTCTGGAATCTTTTCTGGACTTTAGTCGTTGCTATGTGCAGGCGACTAATATGCCGGGTTGCTGTATCCTATTGCCACCTTAAGCTCTCTTAATGGGTACACTCCATCATCCTTCGTACTATCGCCATTTACTTCAGGTGCGGCGGTGGAGCAGAAGGCGCCTCACCTCCCTCTTTGCACTGGTTAAGCATCCAGTCTTCAGGAGGTGGGTCTTCCCTTTCCTCCTGGTACATTTTCCAGAGCTCTAAGCTTGCTAGCCTCTTTTCTAACTTTTTTCCGTGTATGCTGCGTGCAAGTATGTCGTCACGTGTTTCAAGACTGC
Source organism: Ambystoma mexicanum (assembly GCF_040938575.1). Taxonomy (NCBI): domain Eukaryota; kingdom Metazoa; phylum Chordata; class Amphibia; order Caudata; family Ambystomatidae; genus Ambystoma; species Ambystoma mexicanum. Next base: position 970,518,980 of record NC_090941.1, on the reverse strand, counting down.
TTTTGCTAGTGATCCCCCTTGTGGCCATGGCATGAACATCTTATCTGCTGTTCCCTTAACCCATTCCGCACTGTACTGCTTAAGCGCGTGTTTTGGCAACTGTTTGCACAGATGTATAAACTGTGTAATATCCTCCATTTTGACTAGTCACACTTGACTGTCAATACCCACTGTTGTTTTTACACTTTTATAAATACTTTTCAGAAAAATAATACAATATGAGCGTGCACCAATCGTCACACCTCCGAGCCTATTATATCATGTTCTAGTTCAATCTATTTTATTCAATAAACACTGTCAGTCAACTAAATAAATAAATAATTACATTTCTCTGCGTTTTCTTTCCCGTTCCTTCAATTTTCACTATTTCTTCACCACATACATATTATACAACATAAAAACAGATAGATAATACTGACAGACTTGGCCGGCCCACATATATCTCCCAGTCCACCCTCTTTATGACTGTCTCTCAGTCCACCCTCTTTGTGACTGTTCTTGCCCCTAAAATTACTCCTCCAGAATGTGAGCTGTTCCCTTTTACAGAACACTCTGTTCGCAGTCTACGTCATCCACCTTGGGACTCTAAAACAGTTCCTTCTAAACATCCATTGATGTAGGTTTCGGGCATATGTTACCATATAGATCTTCCTTGATCTATGTATCTTAATTGTTTGACACTCCTCATTTCAAGTGAATTACTTAATAACTCGATGCTCATTGTCTTGAGTTATTTACCCCAACCAACCCTCCGTTACTTATTTCCCCTTATGACTTTCCCCTATTTCAATACCCATTCGTATTTTGCCACCTCACTCAGTCTACTCACCATTCGTGTTAACTACTTCCGACTCTCGGGATCATCGCCTCCTCAAACAGCCGCTTCACCCTTTGGTCCACTCAGCTTCCTGTAGAAATCGGGAGGGGATTCCGTTTGAAACCAAGGCGCCCGTCCCACCTGCACTTGCAAGAATTTTAAACTAATCACCGCCATCCACAGGGAGCTTCGCGTTCTTCCAGCTAAATGGTGGGGGACGTCACATATTTCCAGGACCTCAAAGCTTACGAGGTCGACAGATTTTTAACCTTCCACTCCACTACCACATGAACTGGGGTTATCGACCCAGCCCTTTAAGACGAGGTAGCAATATTTTGAGATGGATGGGGATGCAGAAGATAATCAAACATCAATAATCAAACTAACTCACCAAGTTGACAAATCACATCTGTTTTATTTGTAATTATCTAAAACAGAGAGTTACAACCATCTTCTCAACCAGTTTCTATACTCTTGCTTTACCTTTTTACTTTTACTGATAATCTCACCCCAGAGAGCCACAGCTGTATTTATCTGCCTCAACGTCCTCCTCATAAGACTTTTTGCATCCCGTATAGCAATATAAAAGATGCTACTGTGTTCTTTTGCATCTATAGCCAAAGGTCTCCGTAGCACAGTACCAATATCGGATGCTAACTGTGTCAGCAATGCTTTGATATCATTAACATGGCAGATGGTTAGAAAAGTCAAATCACTGCCGGCTAAGTAAGAGGAGGCTGCAGTGATTTTATTGATATAACGGGCGTCCAACATATGTGATTTATATCAATCCCATTGACAACCCCAGGACTACTGCCACCGTTACATCCTTCCATCGTTAGAACCAGTTTCCAAATTTTGGCAGGCTGAGGTAAGCCCATGACTGGACAAACATCTTGGTTCCAAAGAGGATTTCTTCAACACAGGTGTTTTGGTAGTCGGTTTTAGAGCAGTAGGAACAATTATAAGACATCTTAAGAACTTCAGATAGATAGCCTTGTTTTGAGGAACGTAGACGAGAATCATATCAAGCAGGTGTTTTGTGGTTTCACATTCTGGAGAAGCTTACAGATCAAGCCTTTAGAGACCTCTGAAAAGTGAAAAGGAACTCTAGCATGGACAGACTCTAAGACCATATGATTATTTTTGCAGCTTTTTTGGCTCAAATCCTTTTGGACAGCTTCAATCTTGTGTTTAAAAAATACATTAAAATCGTTTGCCAATGTAGCTGAAGGGGCAGGACTAGAGAATGCGCTTATTTTACTTATTTTATTAGAATTTTTGTTTAGCGTTGACCCTACCCAAAGGGTCTCAGAAAAAACTTAAGGGGTTTAAGAATGTCTTTATTGTAGAAAAAAGTTATCTGCCTGTTAATGGCTGATGCAATATTGTTTTGAATAAACATAGATTTAGCTAGGAAAATTTCTTCCTTGTAGGACTTTAGGGCTGTTTTTTTCCAAGTCTTTAGATGTGGTAATAATGAGTTGCCTCCTAAAATTCTTTTTATGGCCGTTCTCTCCTTACAGCTTCTTGAGTTCCGAAGTAAACCAAGAGTTAACTGTTTCAATGGAGTAATGTAGTTGCACATTTTTTCTTTCTATTAAAACTGAATAAAAACAGCTCTTTACAGGATGAGTCTTTTTTGTCAAAAGCTGTGCTAACTTCGAATCTTCCCCCGAAATTCTGTCCAAATCGCTGATGTTCCGACTGTAGAAGTGAGTACCTGATAGTGAATTGAGATGTTGCACCTTAACTAATGTTAGGGAGATCATTCTGACAAAATGGTCAGACCACGAGATGGGAATAGTATCTGACACAGACACACCAGGCTCTTGCATGTCAATACAGTTCCTTTATCGATGAAAAGGCTTAGTAGTGAAGGGTACCATACAGTGACTGGCAAGAATTTCCAAGTTTGGCATCAACCAAACTATTTGGGGATTATGAATATTTAGATCCCTGGATACCAGCAAATGAACTTTAATGCTGCTCTCCAAAGAAATGTATTCAAATGCACCAAACATGTATTGGCTGGTCCGATAACATGATACATATATTGGCTGGGACAGTAACATAATATTATTGTGAGTGCTAAAATAGGTTAAAAAACAATATTAGAATGTCCAATATGGAACTCGCCATTCACATATAGGAGCCCAACATCTGAAATAGTCCAGCATGACTTATATATGATTGCAATACCACCCCATTTATGGGTAGTGCGATTCAGCCTTTTCAGCAGATATCTTTTCAGGACTAATAGATGAAACATCGAAGGGGAGGCCTCATAAACCAATGTTCTGTAATGGGCAGGAAGTCCAGATTGAATTGCTCAATCAAATCAATCAACACAAAGACATTACCAACAGCCAACCTGTCATTCACCACAAGCACATCCAGTGTTGTTATTTGGCCATTCATTTATGAATTATGGTAAATTGGGCCATTCTGACATAGGAGGACCTGTAATTCCTCCTTGCAGGAACCATTCCCCATTCCCATTTGAGTCCACATAGGGCTCAATGGAAATGGGGAGGGAGGTAATAACGGGCACATTACGAATGGCCCATTATTTCCTCCCTCTTCCCCTCGCGGGACCCGGAAAAGACGTCTGGTTTTACCAGACGTCTGTCCGGGTCCTGCAAAGGGAACCTCGTAATCGGCGCTCCCGCAATGAAGGGTGCCGATCCGTACCGGCACCCTTCATTACGGGAGCGCCACCCTTGTAATGAGGCCCATTGATTTGTAGATTTTGTAGTCTAATTTCATTTAAACGTCCTAAGAGCATTTAATTTTAAAATAATTTAACATTTTAATCCCAAACCAACTTTCCCTCCTGCAGAAAATCAGGCTCTTCACCCCAGAAAACAACTAACAACTTCAAGTCTGCTGTCCAAGCGTTGGCCCTTTCCCACCTGGATGGTGGCAATGCCCTTTTGGATTCTGAAAATTCAACCACATCACCCCAACCCACATCGAACTGCACTGGCTTGCTAAGGGACTTCAATTCAGTACTCCAACTAAGTCAGTGCCTAGTCTGGGATTTCCAAGGGAAGCAAAGCCCTTATTTATATATTTTTATGACAAGTTATAATCTGGATGATAAACCCTTGTATAACGTCCCTCTCTTTGAACCCCCCTGACCTCACTGAGCCAAGAAGTAGGTTTGTTTTGCAATTTAACAGGTTTATTGGAAAATTAAACAATATATGTATATCACAATTTTATGAATAAATTAATATTTGATAGCACACTTAGGCATATGACAGTGATCAACAATGGATGATGTTACACTAGCACACTGATTTAATTACTTAGGAGTTAGTATAGGGAGGATAAGGTAGCTGAGAATACTTTTATGATTTCAAGGACGTGCAATGATGAATAAAAATGTAGTACAGAAATAAACTGATAGGGTTTCACAAGAGATAATATGTTCACTTTTCCCCTTGTGGCAATTCACTCCCCCCCTATGCAATATAAGGAGATGGAAGTAAAGCACACAGTTTTCAGGATTACAATCACAATACAATACATATTTCAGTTCCCCCCTAGCAAGCTTAGAGAAACAGGGATGGTTTTAAACACAGGCAAAAGTACTTTTAAATGTGGTATGCAAAGAAGGGAAAATATAAAAAATGATTTTAATTCCCTGTAGGAGGTTCAGGGTAGGTGATAGCTATTTAAGATTAGTTCAAGTCACAGTGGCAATACTCAATGAGGGATTAGTAGGTTGAAAATGAATTTTAGCAGTTCAAGCAAAAGCGGCTATTTTGACAGGTGAAGAAATTTGAGCCAAATCGCAAATCACAGCACTTTTTCCGAGTGCGTAGAGCGCGATTACGGAAAAACTATGAGGTTGTTGGAAAGCTTAGATTCTTAGCTTTAAAATGAAAGTTAAATCCCGTTCCTAGCACACGATATGGACGATTTTGTAAAGGTAGTTTTTCTAAATTAAAGTAAACTTCAGGATGACAAAATGACACTTTTACAGCTTTGAAATGACAGAATGAACACACGATTCTTATGATGCAGTTCTGGACAGGTTAAAATGGTTTGAATCAGATTATTTTAGACTAAGATTGGTTCTGGCACAGTTCTAGCTGAGTACTCGCACTGTAAATTTGAAATAGGCCGTCAGGGTCTGGTCAGGTCTGCTCTCTCTGGTACTGGTTCTGCTCACATCGATCTGGTCTGGGTCTGCTAGCGGCACTTCACAGCGATCTGGTCTCTGGTTCTTGCAAAAGTTCTTGGCACTGCACAGCGGTCTGGTCTCTGGGTCTGGATACAGCTCTGCTTTCTGGGTGTTTCTGGCACAGGGTTCTAGGCCAGAATCAAACAGCTTGCCGGGCTGTTGAATAGTTTGGTTAGGTTTGCTGGATTCTGAAGGCCTGCTGAGAAGAGTTCAGCTGTTTGGGTTAGGCCTCTCTGCTACAAAGTTCTGGAATCTGGAGTCTAAGTTCTGGAGATGGTCCTTCTAGATATTGTCTGGTCCGGCAGAGTGCTTCGCAAGAATTCAGGTGAAGTGGGAAAATGAGTGTCCCTTCCTGGGTCTTAGTGGCTCTTTTTATGTCTTTTGAAAGTGGGTGTGTGCGTGGGCATAACTAAGCCTGCCCCTCACAACTTATCATTGGCCAAGTCCTCCTCTCTCCCTTGATTGGGGGAAGGAATGGAGTGTCATTGTGATGAGGTATGTTTTATGGTTCAGAGGATCCTCCCCTTTGGTTTCACTTAGAAAAATCAATTTTACCCAAAACACATATTTCCCAGATACACAGTTTGTTGAAAATTACATGTACACATCAAATATTACTTAAGGTAGGTCTCTGTTCCAACTCTGATGTTTCTAAGAGCTTGGGTTAAGAAATGACAACATATTGCGCTTTTTGTTTGCTTTTCCAATATTGGACTTTTACCCAAATTTACACAGAGGTACACCCCCCTTCTGGGCATATTACAGTAATTTACTATGTCTCTAGCATAAACCCTGTGTCTGCAATATTAATAAATAGCGGGGTTCGGTCTCAGAACATCACAGAGCGACCAGCTGGGTCTTGAACCGTGAGTAAAATTGTCATTTTAAGAATCTCAAAGTTGTACATTTCTGTCATCTGGTTACAATTAGTTATCAGTATTTTTATAAAACATATATTTGCCTTCAATTCAATTCACAAAAGTGTCTGGGTCCGGCCCCAGAAACTTGGTGAGTCAAAGATCACATGTCCTTCCTTCCAGGCAGAGCACTGTTTACAGATACACATCAAATCAGCATATTCTATTCAATGGAAAGAGTCTATTGTGTTGACTGAGGTCAGCAGACCAGGGGGCCACTCTGCATTTGGTTAAAAGAAACCTGTGATTTCCTGCCTTCTTGTATGGAGTTTTGAGGTATGAAGGCTTCCCAGCCTCTTGGACTGTTAATTGAATCAGACTGTCTTCTGGGAACAGCAGGTGTTAAGAATTTTCATTAACCAGCAAGGCTTTGAAGTCCAGGCTGGCGCAGGCTGTCATGATGCCTACCCCCAGGCATCCGGACCAAGCCCATCAACCCCGGGAGCATGCATCTAGACATTTAATAAAACCTCAGCAGCCCCAGCTAGGGGCTATCTGGGTTCAGTCCTGGCGCGCCAGGCTCATAGTAGGAATCAGACCTGGCGCCTAAGGTGCCAGGCTCATAGTCATTACTTACCTCAGGCAGACCATGATGCAAATGACTCCAATCCAACATGAAGCCTGAAAGGGACTATTTTTCTACAGGGATTATTTTTTACTCGGGTGTGGTTTTAGGGACTTCTTACCTGGGACTACTTTTGAGGCTATTCAAACCACACTCGACCAGAAACACACGCTTCGCGTTATTCTGCATCCAGCAGCGTAACACTCACCGTGCCTGCAGCCTGCATCCAGTCTTCTGCCACGCCCACCTCGAATCGGGAGCTCCTAAAACAAAGAGGAAAGAAAGGGACAAGGTTAGAAAATAAACCTATTTCTATTCCACATCTGATTCTGGATCCATCTTGTCTCTGGACCTGTAAAGAACATCATTTCTGCACGCGCCGCACCTCCAGCTTCAGCGCCGCGCCATACTCACCAGCCTTCACAGCATCCTTCCGGTCGGCGCTGCCTCCATCATTTCTTCGCTGAACTTCGGCACCTAGGAGACAAAAGAAAACCACAAGGTGAGCCGAGGGAACCAACAAATATAATTCTTACCACCATAGACTTACCTGATTTACAACCGGAGGCACCCTTTTGTGACTCTCCATATTTTCACATGCCGCATCTGTAAAGAGAGACAAAACAACACGTTTTCCTCGTGCAACATTTACCGCACAGCGCCGGGTAATACAGACTCTTACCTGAGAGCCACCAGCTGCCACAAGAGCATCTTTTCACGAGCCAGCTGCAAGACAAGAAAGGAAGGAGGGAACAAGAGTGAACATCAGACATATTGAAATCTATGAACTTAATACTTACTGGTCCTCACCAGGAACCTCAAAGTCAATACTCTCCGGAACTCTCCTGAGCCTTCAAACCAGTGAAGTAACTGGAATCGACGCACCCCTGCAAATCCACGCAGTATGGAGAGCTCATCTTTCAAGAATATAAGGTGAGATTGCTGTGAGGGCATTTCGGAGGTGATTAGTTGGGGAGGACTGTGGGGGTGCCATCACTTGAATCCACAAGTGGCTAAATCCATCTCTCCACTTGCAGGAGAATATTTCTACGGGTTAAGCAGACAAGATTAGGAGGGCAGATCCAGTCAGTGATCGCTGCACTACGCATCAATTGGGTGGAGACCGCAGCTGTCCGGGTCCGACCGACGGCCCTGTGGGAGCCAGGTGAGCGTAACACAGGCTCCTTTGTCAGCTACTGAAATACAGTTCTCCTGTCAGAGTTTAGACCGCTAGCGCCGGTTAGTGTCCAATGCCGGTACTGCACCTATTTTTAGGAGCTGTCTTGAATTAATGTCTTTCAAAAAGAAAGGATTTTACTTGATAGTATGTGATCCTTGCTTTACATGGCATTGATGCGGATCTGCAGTAGAGTAAAGTAGAACACTCAACCAGAGTTGGATTTTTGTTTGGTTATTTCGGGCCCATGATCTTAGCTATTTTTGACATTAATAAAAACAGATTTTGAACAGAACCATCTTTCTTTGCACTGGTGGGTGGCAGGTCAGGCGACCATTTTGGTGTGCGCAAAACTGCACGGTTCTCCTGGATTCTGGCGCAAATGTGTGCTTTTCCGCCATCTTGGATTTTCTAAGCCCACAGCACCAAATGTTGTAGCATATTAGTTCAAACGTGGGTCAGGACACCCAACAGGCTCCCGCTGCAAGCCTACATTATCTTCAAATCCTCTTGCATCATCTATGAGGCTGTCATCCTAAAGTCCCCAAGCTACCTCAATGAGAAACTCAGCATCTCCGGGGGCCTGCGATACACCAGAAGTAAGGACATGTACAGACTTGACAGGAAGGAAAGAACCAAAAGACAGACCTTTTCTGTCTATGCCCCAAGACTCTGGAACCTCCTCCCTGTCAACATCTGACTTGCCCCATCCCTTCTACAGTTCAGGAAAGAGCTCAAGACATACCTCTTCAAGGAATGGCTACTTGCTAACACCCTCCCCCCCACCACTCCCCACCCCACCCCACCTTAGACTTACTTGGTGATCTGCTCCTCAATGTTTCCTACCTTTGTTGCTTGCAGACCCCTAGTTGCTTGTAAACCCCTTGCTGCCAACTGCCTGCCCTCCCTATTAGCTCCCGACTCCCTTTTTTTCTGCTTCCCTCCCTGTGTTCTTATGCCTATGACTGTACGGTGCTCCATTGCTTCCCAAAGCTAGGTCCACGTTCAATAAATACCCATTATTAATAATGCTAATAATAATAATTAAAATTGTTTTGACATAAGCAATAACATATATTCTTTGGTGTAGGTACTCACGAAAAATGTCAGAGTTTATTTTATTCCTAATTTAAGAGTAGAACTCACCCAGCATGTGCATGAGGGTATCACCATACAAGCTGATAGACCGCAGAGGTGGCAGAACAGAGCTGAAAAGGCTTTGCGTCCACGCTGACGCACGTCTTTTCCGGCTTAAGTTGCGTGCAAATGAAAAGTGTGAAGTGTTGTTCAATGTTTTCATTGGAATTGTAGTTCTCTCAATGATCTACTAGCTATGTACATTAAAGTGTGCTTACTTAAAACACGAGCGAGCCGAGCATTCAATATTGAAAGTCTCAAAAAGTTCTCGTTAGGTCAATCCTGCAATTCCTAACACTCAAGTTTAGCATATGTTCACACCACTCTAAAAAAAAAAATATTTATATATATTACGATTGTGACTAAGAACAATGATTGGCGGTATGAAAAAACGTCAACAGCATTTGACTGAGCGTTAGTTAATAAATCTTGAAGCTTCTGGATCGAACTCGAAGCAGCAAGGGGCAGGTACTTTTACATAGAAATACATGCCTGCCTATGTTCTAATGCAACTACATTCATTTATGTTTTAAATAGTCTGTATAATCTGCCTTTAATCACCCCCACCACCTTATTCTGCAATATAGGCTACCACCTCGCCCTAACAATGCATGCCACGGATCTTAAATCTGTGCCAATTCAAGATGACTCTTATACATTGAAAACACAAAATATGCACGGAGGAAAGCTTATTATGTGTAACTATTTTTTAAGTAGCCTGCTACCCCATACTCAACCATGAGCTGTGTGTGTGTGGACACTGCAAGATAGCCTATAACATATGCGCTGCATAATTTTGTAATCCTCCATATAAGCTGGTTGGATGTGTGTTGACAACCAACATGTATGTCTAATAAGCAACAGAGAATTGTGATAGGAACACAACAAGCCATACAGTACCACCCTTTGCATAGACGTGTGGCAAAGGACATTCTTACGGGCACAGTTCACATTGTGCTTGTAACATTCATGCTATGCCATACTATGCCACATACCACAAGATTGCCATCATATCATTGTTGCACACAGATGATTTGCTACTGCCAAACGACAGATGTGAACATACTTTGTGGAATACAGTATGTGGCTATCTTCAAATACCTACTCAAGAAGACCTTGCGATTGATGTAGAGCTTTGTATCCCAGCTAGTTGAGGATGGTTCTGACTTCAAACTATGTCAGTTCTGCCCCACTGAATTCTGAAGTCTCATCCAGGAAGATGGACAAGACAGGGTGGGAGCATTTCCCAGGAATTCTAAAACAGATCAGGGGAAAGAATCTGAGAATTCCCAGCTTATTGGAAATAGATGACCACACAACTCCCATGGCCAACCACAACGAAGTAAACCGCAGCAGGACAGCACCCAGGGCATCACAATCCCACTGGTTCACAGCTCACCATGTGCAACACTGTAAAAGTTACAATCTATATTTAAAAAAAGGACAACATTGTCACCCAAATATCTACAATAACGCTACAGAGTATTGGTCCATCTTCCCGCTGTTTGACCTTTTGCAAAACTACCACGTGGCACTACTTCACCCAGAGGTATGAATAAAGAACTGTCCTTTCCTGAAAAAAGATTCACATGTCCAAGCAAAGTCCCAAAGACATTCCTACATTATGTTGCACTACAGCCCGAGAACTGAAGCCGCCAGAAAACCAAAGTCCTAAATTACATGCATGATTACCAATGAGGCCCTCTTCAAAGCAAACTAGTAATTGACATTCATCCATGCCCTGAAATTGACTGTGTGCACAAGCTACTCCCCTTCCCCACCTTTCAATGATACGTTTCCTGTTGTGCTCCCAAATCAGGAGCAGAACAACTTCTAGTTAGAATTACTGATTTATTGGTCCAGGGCTCTGGTCACGGTTATTCTAAAGAGGCCACCAACATTTTTACAGTCATGATGCACCACTAAATGCAGTTGCGAATTAAACCAACCCCTCACCCAGGAGATTTCATGGCGTCAATGATGACTTTGGAGAGGCTTTCAAGCCACGCTCAAATATGACATACCTCTTGGCATAGCCATGGGGTTTATGCCGCTACATTTGACCTTTCATTATTCCATCAAATTCCTAACCATTGTACACGTAGAGCCCTCCTCCCATAAGACTATTCACATGAATAATGTTTCCTCCATCCCATAATTCCTTGAGGACACACCTTTCACAATAACTAACCACTCATCTCTCTGGTGCCTCCTCCACAACTACATAGCTTGTTTGACATCATCAGAGACTAACATCTTCATTGTCTTCTTATCGTAGAAACATGACTGTGAACAGACCATCATGAAAGACCCCCTTCCTCAGGGATTCTGCCTAAGTCACCTTGAGGTGCCAGGTGTTACTCTCACCTTCAAAACTGATTTAGCATTCTGACAAATTCAGTGCCATGCTCTTAATTGGAATACGCAGGGGCTTAATTGAGTGAGAACTAGTGGGAACAGAGTTCCACTACTTTTCATTTGTATTGTTACAGTCCCACTACTCTTTGTAGCCATTCATACAGTTCTGGCATGTTTGTTTTTTCTGATAAAGTCTACCTCTTGGTTTTAATTGCTAGGCAGTTTGAAGCTGAACACTTCTGTTCAGCCGCTGCTTAGCTGGTGAGCAGTAGCAACATTTGTAAGACCTCATTAAGTCCTACTTTCTAACTCATTTGTGGTGTGAAGGGATACAGAGGGCTTGCTCTGCTTAAAGAGAAACATTTGGGATGGTATCTTGTACAAGTCAAGAATCATATATTCATTGCGTTTTACATCTACAGTGGTCTTAAATATCCTTTCAGAACGTTAATGGACAAACCACAATAACTTATTTCTTGGTTCTAGAATTGTCTGCTCACTTTCTAATTTTTGTTGGCTTAAAGGTGTATACATTGTTTACATAAACACAACTGCCTCGCCCAAAGCAGGGCCATTTTGAGCATCTCCAACACCCCTAAGGCAGAAAGAGGAGCAGACCTAGCGATACTTTTGTACTACGTTAAAATGTAAAGACTTACCCTCTTCCACAGGAACTGTTTTTAGAAAGCGTAGAAGTCCCTGTTCCAGAGTTATCTTTACTCATGAACTGTTAAACATCAAAAGATTGTGTGACTGAATTTACTGCAGACCAACAGAACAAGCATTGGCAAAGCCACCAGTTTTGGTGTTTGCTGTTCTTTATTGCATGCTATATTTTCAGGTAAGAATGAAGTAAATATTTGGGCTTTACTTACCCAGTAGCTCAAAACGTGTCTGCAAGTTAGTGTTTGTAGACACAATGGTAGGACACAACATAGTTATTTTTTCATTTTATTGATTTTGGTCATATAGTAAAGCTAATCACTTTTGACCATCATCATAAACATCATGAAAACCATACAATTTTACCCAGTCATTACGTTAACAGCTAAGAATGTTCTCCCATTCTTAAAACACGTTTATGACACAGGATTCTCCAAATGCAAACTATCTAAGAATTCTACAATAGATATAACCAATGAGGTAGTGCAACCGGCAAGGTATGCCTTCAAAATGTCTTCATCATTGCTACTGTAGAAATGCCAACCTTTTCCCTTGTAGGGCTGTACACTGTGTCACCAGATGAAAGAGGGATTCCTTAAAATGTCTGTTGCCACAAAAATAACATAACCAATCTTTCCCTGATATTTGCCGATGTTTACCAAGAACATCTCTCTCGTAGGATGGCGATTCAGTTTTAGTTTTAAGGATGATCTTCTGATATGTCTATTAGGGTATCTCATTAAATATGGGGCAGGTATTTCCAATCTTTCGTACTCCAGATTAAGATGACTAACTGGCAGATATGAGTGGAATTCCTCTACCGTGCATAAGCAAACATCCCGATATAAAAAAATAAAGCATTAGCTGGGTTTTCCAGAAGGCCTTTAATCAACAGTTGCAATTTATTTAAAGTATTAGTACCCAATTCCACAAATTCCTTCAAATAACAGATCTTGTTTTCATTCTTAGTCAGGTACAGATCACAAAATAGGGAATCTTTGGGTGGGTCAAGTCTTTTGCGATAAAATACTAAATGTCTCACTTGAGCTCTACTTTCCAATGAACACAAACCTAGTTTGCAATGAATAGCAGAGAGAGAGAGGTTGATGTTTGTACATTCAGGACTCGCCTTCATATAAATCCCTCAACACTCTATAGAGTGTTAAAATTCACATGAATAAAGTCTCAATACCACATAAAGGTTTTCGGATTATTTTCTCTTCATAAACTCTAATTAGAGGTTTCACTGAAAACTTTCCAAACTTCGAGTCCACACGCTTCATTTCATTAGACATAGCCAATGCATGTGCTTCAACCCATTCCCTGATTTGCAGGATATTTGGTTTACAGAAGACAGGAAAGCCCAAGTACATGAAGTTGTCAACTCTTTCTAGAGGCTCGTCTCCAATTTTCCATTTATAAATGGATTCTCTTTTCTTTGCTGTACACGGCATAATCTTTCTCTTTTGCGGATTGATTGACAACACATTTGAACGGGAATAACAGTCAGCAGCATTTAGCAGGTACTGCAAACCTCGCCCTTTACAGTCAAACATCAGGAAGTCATCATCAGAAAGTCATCCGCGTGACTAAGCCACGGTACATTTAGGTGTAACAATTTAGGAGACGTGAATGCTACGGTGCAAAGATGCTGTGCAATGTCTAAAATGTGCAGATTAAAGAGACAGGGGTGAGAATACAGCCCTGAATGACCCCCCTCTTCACAGAGATCCTATGAGACAGAGTGCCTTCCTGGTTAAGTCTTACCTGCATGGCAGAGTGCTCATGAAGGTCCTTTATAAGTCTCAATAGACCTGAGGGAATCCCCCATCCCTGCAACTTCTTCCAAAGAAGTTCCCAATTGACTCTATTGAAAGCAGATATGAGGTAAACCATTGTTAGGTAAATTGAAGACACTTAAGGAGGAATCTATCTAGCATTGTCCCCATACATTTTCCAAACTCGGTTTGCCATTTTCGCAGATGTCCCGTCTCATTTGCCCAGATTTTCAGGTGGCGCAACAGCAAGGTCGCAAACATCATGTTGTCAGCATCAAGAATGGAGAATGGGCGGTAGTTCTTAGGGTCTGATCCTGTGCTCTTTTTCATAGATGGGCACTACATGGGCAATCTGACAGGTTCAGGAGCACGTTTTGTCTCCACCACATTCTTAACAAGATAGGTCAAGATGTGGGGCAAAAGCTGGGGATTGCTACGAATGACAACATTTGACATCTTGTTTGGGGCTGGGGCCAGAGATGTACTAATCTTGCCAAGAATTTCTAAAATGGTCTGCTGGTCAGCCAAATGCCGCCTTTCATCGCATCTTTCATGAAACTCGAATTTAGTTTTAGAGTCATCTATAGAAAAAACAGCTTCAAAATGATAGACCTGCTCAGGTTTAGAGACAGTGTTCATTTGGACTATGGGCTGTGAGAGAGTATTACCATTAATTAATCTCCAGAATGCCATGGAATTTGTTGTACCCAGTACATTCAACATATTCTTGCAGTCACTCTGTGCTAGTTGGGCTCTTCTACCTCGAAACCAATTTCTATAAGTTAAGCATATTTCCTTATAATTTGTGCCATCCTGTGTTTGTCCCCACCATTTCGTACTTTAATGGCTTAATTTCTGCTCTAACCCTACTTTTATATTGTGCTAGTTCTGAGTCGAATATATGAAGATATATTGCTTTTTGCCCCTTGAGAGTCAGGCACCAGGAACTAAAATCCTTTGATATTACCGTATCCACAAACGTACTGAAAGATTCAACAGTTAGTGTATTCATGACTAACCAGTTTTACCCATTTCGGGTTGCAGGCGATGTGGTTGCCTGCCCCATTAAACAGTAAACAACATAGTAGAAAGACCTCTTATCGCGCCAGTGCTCGGAGGTCTGCTAACTATGTGTACTACTAATGCTATGTGTTGGCAAACACAAACTTGCACACATGTTAGAACTGTTAAATGAAGCATGGTCATTTTAAGAATGCTGTGAGGTGGAAGGTACAGTGGATAAGCTAAAGTGGGACTCAGTAGGAATTGGTGAGCATGGTATGCATGGTGCAGTAGTGTGAATAGGCAGTGGTGAGCTGCAGCGAGTTGTGGCTAGTAGGCAGAGATGAGCTAGGAAGGCTGAGTGTGGGATGTGTAGATAAGACGGGACATTGGGTGAGCGGGGGGTAAGGACGGTGAGTTGTAAATGAGTGGATGTTGTGAGTAGGGAATGTGGGTGCTGGAAGAGTGAGGTGGTGGGTGAGGTTAAATGTTAACTGGTTGTTAGAGAAGGATAAGCTATAGGTGGGTGAGTTAGGAGTTAGGAGGTCACATAAATTGACCTGTTTGTAATTATACGTGTATAATACGTGCTGTTTTATTGGTGTAAAATGGATTTAGCCACTCGGTTTGTATATAAGAATGAGTCCGGCTTGGGAGGGTTGAGCAGCAAGGAGCCCTACGGTGCACTTGTGCGTTTACATTGCAGCCCAATTCTCTCTACATTTAGTCTCCTGTGTATTATTTGTATCCAAGTGCCTGAGGTGTCGTGGGGGAGCAGGATGACCCTATAACATATTGTTGCCGATACCTGGGTGCTCCCATTCCTGACGTGCATGACTGGGGTATACAAAGATACAACGGATAAGTGAAAAAAGTGGTTTTCGCTCTACCTGTTGCATGCTTGAATAGGGGCTCTGGAGTTTTCAGGGACTTTAGGAATAATACAGAGACAGTTCCTTAGAGTGCTGCAGTGGTACAGTACAGGTTTGCAAGGGCAACTCCAGGATTGCAATCAGGTCAGAGCATTCTTAGGCACTTGTGATACAGTCAGAGCACCAATCATGGATAGACGGTGTAGGGTCGATGCTGTACAGGGCACAGGGAAGGAGTGTGAGGTCAGAAACATGGGTTAATATGCGGTCAGGCTAATACCAGTTACAGATTACAGTTACAATATAGTGGATGCCGGTTTACTGACCAGGCGGGAGGAAGGGGCAGACCTGTCATATAAATCAGAGTCGAGGGCAATGCTGGAGAGGTTAAGGAGCATGTTGGACAATTGGGGTGTGGTCCCCCAGCCGGTACAAAAGAATAGGGAGGAGGCGGTTGCCCAGGAACCCAGGAACAGCAGTTGCAAAGGGTACTGCAGGGAAGGGATGGGGAGGTAGTGCAGAACTACAAGCAAAGCACAAAGACATCACAAAGGTGATGAAGATAGGGAGGGATCAGAGATCCTCAGATTTTGCAATCATGCTTACACAAACTTTCAGGAGGGCCTCAATATGGCAGCTGTTGCCAGACGACATAATGAGGGTGGTGGAAGGGAAGATGGAGGGAGAGGAAAAGTTAAGGTCTGCCCAGGGGTGGGTGTACATTCTGAATGCAGCTGATGATACGTGGCTGACAGTGAGAAAAGCAGTGCCGGTGGAGGAGTGCAAGGTGTGGGCAGAGGAAGAACACACAGAGGGGAAGGATTGTGAGGGGCTAGCAGCAGCGCCTGTGTGGATTGGGGTGGATGACGCAGAATGCTTTAGGGGTGGCTCTAAGTATTTCAGAGAAAGCGGAGGAAGAGGGAGGAGACATTGGCAGGCTGGGTACCAGGGAGACAACGGAATGCACTAGATGGGCGGGAGGACATTCTGGAAAAAAGGGGTGCAATGACAGCTTTCGAAAATAGGTGCCTGCAGGGAGAGAGAGGTAGGCTTCAGGCAGTCCCAGTGGCGGTGGTGATGGCTGCTACTAAGAGTACTGCCCACGTTCTGACACACACAAACATGGTCCTGACAGCATAGGGAGAGATATACCTGGACAGAAGGGCAAGAAATAAAATGGATTTCGGAAGTACGGGTGACTGTGCAGTGTACCCCTTAGATGGGGCCGTGTCAAAATTCCAGTGGAAGGGGTAGTGTCAGATGAATTACATGAATGCATGTCAGAGACTGTCAAAACACAACAGGATGTTTTCAGGGCATGTGCACCAGAGAAGGACATTGACAGGTCAGTAGCAGCATCACTCGATAGTGCTTGGGTTGAAAAGAGCACAGTATAGTGGATTGCAATCAGTGGTGTTGGCTCTGAGAAGAAAGAGGATAACTCCATCTGAGCGAGAGTGGCCCATGACATCTTACCATGACCTACAGCCATAGCCAATGGCACCCATAGAAGATAAGGAGTGCAGTGGGCCCACAGTTTGACGTGATTAAGATTAACCTACAGAAGTACAAGAAGGAGGGTCCAAGGAAATGTGAGAGGCTCCTGGCGGACTGGAAAGGGGAGGATGAACAAATGATGCAATATATCAATGCAGAGAAAGAGCAAGACAATGGGTATCGTTGCCAGACAGAGATGGCCTGGTGGCCTAAGGCCAATGAGTGCTGACAGGAGCACAAGAAGAACTGTGTGACTCGTTGGTAGAAAATACAGAAAGAGGAGCCAAAGAAGGAGCTGCGCAAACAGATGGATGTGAAAGGCACACATTTGTTCTCCATGGCCTACGAGTGAGAGAGCTGTCTATGGTTCCATGTCTTATAAACGACTTACTAAATAACAAATTAACTATATAACAAATTAATTTATAGCAAAAGAAACATTTTTGGGTACTCCCCAACTCCCCGTTTCCCCTCGCAACAAACCCATCCCTCCCCAAGAGATTTAACCCTTGACCCCCACATATATTTTCTTGAAAGAATTTGGTATTTCTTGATATTTATGTTTCGTTATAAATGTCATTTGTTATTTCTTTTGCGTTATTTACACTGTATACCCTGTCAACTACTAGGTGTTCACCATGCAAAATGCTATTGAGAAATATGCCACACATGACAAGTTCTTGCTGACACTGACTGCGGGTGCACCTAGGAACTGGGAGGTACTAGTAGAGGCTGACTATATACTGGAAAGTAAGAGAGAAATTGACTTTGACAGTGCACACAAACATAACAAACACAAGAAGGAGGTGGTGCTGGATTTTAGAGTGACAGGGATGTTGAGAGCCATAAATGGAAGGACATGTATGTATGACTGTTTTTGTTGTTATAGATGCCTCCTAGATAATGGTTGCTGATGATAAAGGTAGGTGTTTATGCAGTGCAGTAAATGGATGGTCTTTAGAGGAGTTACAACATAAACTAGTTGACTTGTTTTGACAACGTTTATTTTTATTTTTTTGCTTCCTTATCGAATATGTATATATCACAACAGTTTTATTGCAGTGTGCTTTAGGTAGAGGTAGTGCAAGATTTTGGACAGAGATCATAATGGCTGATAGATCAAATGAGAAGAGAGGAAAGAAAATAGGGCATGCTACCAACTCTGATACTGCATTTTCTTTTGGTTTCTTTGAGGCATATCGGATGCATATCGGATGAGACTGGCCTACAGCCTGCCCTACAGCTGAACACCCATGCCAAGCAAGGTCGCAGAGCAGAGCTGAGCTGAGCTGTTGAATGCATGATACCTCAGGCCAGGGCCAGTGCAGAGCTGATGAAACTGCTGGCTGAAATCCCCAAGGGCAGAGGTTGCCTCACAGATATGACAGAGCATTTCGCAATTGCAGGCTATACTGCTTCCCCTTTTTGACAAAATGGACTTGCTTGTTACTATATGTACTGTTTTGTGGGTGGAGAATGGATTTTGCCACTGTTTGTAAATAAGGATGAGTCAGGCCTGGGGCACAGGCGTAACGGAGGCCCTTGCAACCCCCGCAGTGCAGGGCGCCCGCCATCACATGTTCTGGGAGGGGTCACACTTGGACTTAAAAACAAAATGTTTTTTAAAAATGTTTTTTTTATGGAGGTGGCGCTGTTGAGCAGCCCAAGATGGCTGCCTAGTTAGCAGGCTCCGTGTGGTTCGGCAGAAATCTGCTATCATCGGCGAAACACTGCATCTCTGAGGGCTGCCATCGGCTGGCATTGTTGGGGAGCATCTCCTACTCCCATCCTGCGAGTTTGGCATTGTTTGGCCCACTGGGGGCCTTCCCGTGGCGCCTGTGCCGGCGGCTGCCTGGACGTGTGCGGCTGCCCCGAGGCACGCCTGGCCGCCGTACCCCGGTGCTGAAATTCGCAAGGCCGTGTCCTTGGTCCGGCGGTGCCGGGACGCCTGGGCGTACCTCCATCGGCCCTGAGCGGGCGAGCAGGGCCCCGGCGCAGCTGTGAGGGGCCGCGGCCATCTGCGGGCCTCCGCGAGCAGCATTGCTGGGGAGTGAAGCTGTGGCTGGGCCGGCACCGGAGCGCGGCTGCTCTCTCCCCCTCCCCCTCCAGGCCCCGCCCCTATCCCTGGAGCAGGAGCTCCTGTGATGACGAGCGCCGCGGGTGTATCCCTGAAGCCGGAGCTCCGGTGAAGACACGCGCCGTGCGTGTGCTGGGTCGTGTCCCAGGCACTAGCTACACCCAGGTGAGGAGGGCTGGGGACACATTATGGATGCGGCCGCGGCCGCGCTAACGAGGCCGCGGGCCACCTAAATTACTATTAAAGGGCGGATATAGACACCAAACTTGTGGACTGCCAAAGGCCCTGACACCGGGGCCGCCTGGCTATCCCGCATTAATAGCTGACTTTCTTGGAGAGCAGGTGTGGGCCCCTGCCCCTCTACCCCCTCTTGGCCTCACCTGAACATCACTGGGAGACCGCCTCCGCGGGGGGCCACACAGTCACCAACCCTGCACGAAGAGCGCCACAGCCACCCTGACATTGCCGGCCAGTACCGACCTCCGAGAGAGGATAGCTTCTGCATGTTGGGCCTTGAGCTTGCCGTCCACCCCATCTAGTATTACTAGTGTCGCTCGCCCACTGCCGCGGACGGGCCCTGGCTGATGTGAATCACTAATCGGTGACTGGCCTGATCCTTGAAGCCCTCATCACTTGCTCTCTACGCTGGCACTGCCCACAGACCGCCTTCACATCCAGCCCTATTTCAGCATGCCGAACAGGCAGAAAGGGATTGCCAAGGGGGGAGCCATGGACAAATTTATTAGAGCCGTCTCAAGAATTGAGGCGAGTCCGCCGCCACCCTTACAAGAAGAACCTGAGGCTGATGTCCACCCTGGTACATCGGAACCGGACCTCACCACCCTCATGAAATCAATGGCCAAAAACTTCACCTCCTTCCAGGAGAAACTGGATGACATAAATGCTAATGTCGCCTCGCTCAGGACACGTGTAGACGAAGCCGGGACCAGGATCACAGAGGCTGAAAGCAGAATCTCTCCAAATGAGGATGAGGTACACACATTGCAGAACACTGTTGCATCCCATGTCCCGAGACATGAAGACAGTGAAGGCTAAGTGTGACGACTTGGAGTCTCGCTCCCGCAGAAACAATCTACGCATCATCGGCGTTCACGAGAAGGCCCTGAAAGGGTGCATGGAAGGACCTGTCGAGAGCCTACACAAAGATCTCCAGGGGAATCCGGCTCTGTCACCATATTTTACAGTTGAGCGCGCCCACCGTGCTTTGTCCCCTCGCCCCAAGCTGGGCGACATCCCACGGCCCATCATCGCCAGAATTTTGAATTACCGAGACAGAGACCTCATCCTCCACCTGGCACGTGAGAAAGGGGACTTGAGCTTAGAGGCCAACACCATTAGGATCTTCCCTGACTTCTCAGTCGTGGTTCAACAGGAGAGACGCCAATTCCTCTGTGTTAAAAAACTGCTCAGGGAGCGCAATGTCCCTTATGCCATCCTATTTTCGGCTCGACTTAAACTCACCCATAATGGAAAACTCTACTTCTTCACGGTCCCTGATGAGGCGGTGAAGTTCATTGAGTCGCAAATACCACTACACAATCCAGGAAATGGCCTCGCCAATGCCGAATAGCCTCAGATCGCCTTGCTTGAAGATGCCCACTGTATCTGGTGATCCTTGATTCACAACGCGATGATGGCAATGTTGCTCTCTACCCAGCAATGAGGCCCCCCTGCTACAAGCGGCCCGGCCACCGGCCACGCTCCAGAACTGGATTAACCCATCATCCCTTCTCCTTGATGCCTATGACCGGCCGCTTGCCTTGAACTCTCCTACATCCCCATCCTGTTCCTTATGGTACACATGTTTGCTCCGGGGGCCAAGCACTGGATCCGCCCACCGCAGAAACCTACCTTAGACAGCATACGCTGTCCATTTTGATGTTTAAGATGCCGACCACATGGCAACAGCGCACCTCACTGCAGTTGCAATGCTTCTGTTTATTTTCATTTGGTTGCCACTGCTGCTGGTCCCAGGTTGGGCCGTGGAAGGGGCACGCCCACTTTGGGTGCTGGCCGCCTACCTACGGTTGAATGGTGGCATTGGCTTAACTAGAGCCGCCTGGGCTTGGAGAATTGTTGCCACTTATGTTGGGGGGGTTACACTGCAAGTTGGGGGTGGGCAGTGAGGGTAGGGGGAGGCAAAGTTGGAAATTGGTTAAAGGAAAACGGCATGGAAGGAGGGTGCATGATCGCAACACATTATGTCTTTGCTGCAGTTGAGCGCACGATACTGTACGAGTATAGATATTACTGCTGGGATGTCCCATAATACTGCTTCATGTCGCTTAACGTCATGACGTGGAATGTTCGGGGGCTAGGCAACTACACCAAAACCCACAGAATAACTGCCTACACCCAGAGACACAGAGTCCAAATACTCCTCCTCCAAGAAACGCATGTTTTGGGGCACCTACCGACATGTCTGGCCCCAAACTGGGGTGCCAACAGATACTACATAAAATACTCTACCCAGTCCAGAGGGGTACTCACCTTAGTGCATAAGTCAGTCCAATTCTCATTACGCACCAGTCACATAGACCCTGAGGGCAGATATGTGATACTTCATTGTCTACCTGCTAATGCGGAATGCCTTCTCGTGAACACATATGCCCCTAATTTTGATGCCCAGACTTCTTTGATGCAGTCATCACCATACTGGCGAAATACGTCAGGGTTCCAATCATATGGGGGGGGGGGGTATGAATCTGATTTTGGACAACGAGCTTGACAGATCTGGGACTGCCCGAAGAGCCACCTCACGTGTGACAAACAGATTACACACACACATGGACGCATTTGGTCTCAAAGATGTATGGAGGGTGCTCCACCCACAGGTGAGAGAACATACTTTTTACTCCTCAGTACATGATAGCCTATCTAGGATAGACCTATTCCTCATATTAAGCGGCATGGTGGGTAAGGCCACAGATACACAGATATTGCCGCGCACACTTTCGGACCACTCCCCAGTAACGCTGTGAATCACATTGGGACATGACCAGCCTTCCCGTTTAGCCTGGCGATTCAAATTGGAGGCCCTGGATATAGTTTTCAAAGCTGAAATCCTGGCAGATATCACCACCTTCTTTGAATGCAATAACAGGCAGGATACATCCAATGGGGTCCGATGGGAGGCATTCAAGATCTTCATCAGAGGGATGTGCATCTCTAGGGAGGCCGGGGTCCTCAAATGCATTAAGAGCAGTTTACAGCAGTCTGAGGCGAAACTAAAAGAGCTTGAAAAGCAGTACACATACTATCACAAACCAGATCGGAACTCGAAACGTTCGAGACACATGCTCGAAGGGAAATACAATACCATGCCCACCCCACGGCAGCTCGTAAATATGGTGAAGGGGATAGACCGGGGAGATCGTTGTCCAGACTGGTCCGTGAGGAAAGTGGCAGACCCCGCATAGATTGCCTCAAAGACACGGCTGGTACCCTGCGCTGGTCTGATCAGCACATTCTTGAATCATTCACAGCGTTCTATACAACCCTATATGGCCCCCAACATGCATGAACACAGCCCACTAGATACAGACCTCCTGCTTGACCAATTCCCCATGACCCTTCTCTCCCGCGCTATCAGAGATCAGCTAGATGTCCCATTTACCCTAGACGAAATAACTGAGGCTATATCGAGCTGCCCGAAGGGCAAAGCACCTGGCCCAGACAGCCTCATGTCAGAGTTTTATCAGGAGCCATCCTTGCACCCAGACTCCTCGAAGTCTGGAATGAATCACTTGGGCAGGCTATCCTTCCTCAGTCTATGCACGAGGCTGTCATAACCGTGCTCCCCAAATCGGGTAAGCCACTTGATGATTGTGGGTCCTACAGACCCCTGTCTCTAATCAACACCGACACAAAAATCTTTGCCAAGGTCATTGCTAGTAGATTCCTCCCCATAATGACCCACCTAGTTCACCCTGATCAGAGTGGATTCGTTCCTGGTAGATCCAGAGCCCTTAACATTCACTGGCTATTCAACGTCATGTCCAGAATCGACCCCAACGCCAGTGCAGTAGCAGCCACCCTTGATGCCCAGAAGGCGTTTGACATGGTGTCGTGGCAGTATATATGGGCGGTAATCCACAAAATGGGAATCGGCCCGCGAATAATATCATATATCAAGCTACTATACACAAACCCTGTGGCCAGAGTCCTTATCAACTCCAAGGTTTCACCCCCCTTTGCACTCCACAGAGGTACCTTCCAAGGTTGTACGTTCTCTCGAATACTCTTTGCGCTGGCTATCGAACCCATGGCAGACAGTGTCAGAAGCAAACACACATGGAAGGGGATACGCTTGCGAGACACTCCGGAGATAATCTCTCTGTATGCAGATGACGTGCTCCTCTATATCAGAGACCCTTCTGTTCATTTAGACCCCATCATACGTGACATAACGAAAATTGGCACGTTTTCGGGCTTCACCATAAATTACACTAAATCTGAAATCTTCCCGCTTACGGCAGCAACCTCCCAGCCAGAATGTGAAATTCCCCTTCGCTGGTCACCTGGGGGTATCAGATACCTCGGGTTCAGGTATCCCTTACTAGACCCTCACTATTTGCAGGCAACTATGTGGCAGCGGCGCAACTCGTGGAGGCTCGGCTGTCGAAGTGGCGCAACCTCCCACTTTCCTCATGGGGCAGACTGTCCCTAATCAAAATGATAATTGTCCCTAAACTGCTTTATATCTTCGTAAATGTGCCAATCTGGCCTGGGAGGTGATACTTTAGGGACCTACACACTACTTGCGCCCAATTTTTATGGCCTGCTGGCGCTGTTCATAAAAAGTGGCAACATATGACTCTTCCCTACGAGAAGGGTGGCTTCACTGCCCCGGATTTTACCAAGTACTGGACCGCCGCACAAGCTCAACACGCCTCACATTGGTACACATTCACATATCCTCCTCCACATGTGAAACTTGAGAATCTAGCAAGTTAAGAAGTCAACAACCTCTCCCTCATCCTACATCATACATTCCATACTGGTGCCTCTGCCGATGCCCTCGCAGCTACCACCACTGCGTGGAAACGACTGCTACAAACACACCCTGACCACCACCCGTACTACAAATGGCTGCCCATCTGGCAGTTCCCGGGCCTCGGCCCGACTCATGATGATAAACTCCTTATGAAACACTGGCACGACCTGGGTTACCGAGCACTGTCCGACCTATATCCTGGAGGGAAGTTCATTGGCCCGCAGACATGGCAACCCGGGCACTCTGGCTCAGCCCTGGAACTGCTGCAGTATTTCAGGCTGAGGGCAGCAATCCGTGCCTGGTTGCCCTCCTATCCCGATGAACCCCCAGACTCACCCGAAATCCATTACATAACTAACTCGGTGGGGGCCAGGGGAATAACATCCTCGCTATACAAAATGCTGATGGCTACCCCTGATGATGCGCCGCAGCCGGCGCTCGATATGTGGAGTAGTGAACTGGGCTTACCCCTTTCAGATGCACTGTGGAGAAAGATGTGCATGCACACACGCAAGACCTCCCTTGGTGCCAGATATCGATGTATACAATATAAGCTCTTGAATCGCCTATACTACACGCCACACAGGGTGGGAAGGTTTGCACGCGACCAGGCTCACATATGCCCTAGATGTAAATCCACAGATGCTGACCACATCCACATGTTCTGGGCTTGTGAAGCACTGGGCCCATACCAGAAGGCCATCATGGAGGCCCTCTCTGAGATAATAATGACTCATATGTCTCCCGCACCTCTGGCGGTCCTGTTCGGAGTATGGGACGAGCCCGAGGCTATGAAGATGTCTACATTTCTGAATGTCGCTACTATGGTGGCCGGTGGCATTTTGCAGTGTTGGAAACGCTGCACCCCCCATCATTGGAGATGTGGCTAAAGGCTCTCACCGGGACCCAAACGTGTGAGGAGGACTACATTAACACCCTCCCGTTGACCTCCCGCCCCAGGAATGTATGGGCTGGGTTTTGTACTTATTTGAACAGTAAGGAGGACATTGAACTTATATCATCTCCCCCTCCGGGCGAAGTGAGCTCGACCATCCCGGAAACACACTAAAATGTAAACTCTAAGATTCATCCCTCAACTGTTGTTCTCAAACATATGTAATGTCACTCATGCAACTGCAACATCATCTGTTTTTTGTATCGTGTTGTTTTTCTGTTCTCTCTTCATGCCAAAAAAAAAGAAATGTTTTTTATGCTAACTATGCCTTCATAAAAAAATATTGTTATTATCACGTAACAGAAATAATTTCTTTATGAAGGCAGAGTGACTATAAAAAGTAACTATTTCTTTTAAGTCTGAGGGCTCCCCTCTCTCCATAACATGGAAGCCTCTAGGCTGGAGGCCTCCATGTCATGGGGTGAGGGGAGCTGTATGACTTAAAAAAGAAATTGTTTCTTTTTGAATTCTCTCTGCCTTCATAAATAAATTATTTCCATTATGGTTCGGTGCTTAACAGAAAAAGGTTCTTTATGAAGTCGGAGAGACTTCAAAAAGAAATCATTTCTTTTTGAAGTAAAAGGGCTCCCCTCAGTCAACCCCCTGACATGTGCATGTTTGAGTGTATGGTGAAAGGGTGCACATTTAAATGTAAAGGTAGCTGCCTTTCTGAGTGTATGGTGAAAGGGTGCACAATTAAATGTATGGGTGGCGGGTGTGCGTGTCGAGCATATGATGAAAGGGATCACACTTAAATGTATGGGTGGCTGCCTGGGTGTGCCTGTATGGTGAAAGGGTGCACACTTAAATGTATGGGTGGCTGACTGGGTGTTCCTGTATGATGGAAGGTTACACATTTACATTTATGGGTGGCTGTGTTGTTGTTGTGTGTGTGTGTGTGTATGGTGAATGGTGTGTGTGTGCTTGTGTTCAGGGCCGCAACAAAACCTACATTACGGGTGGCGAGGGCACTAACCCTTCAAATGTTGGGAGCGGTGCTAACTTCACGTGCGATGGGGGAGGGGCAAAAAAATTTGTGTGGGGGTATCTAACTACCTTATACATTCTAATGAGACTATTCTAGTGCAGATTCAATGTTACAAGCAGTTAACTCTCTCCTTTAAGTCTGTGAGAATAAGTGGTCTCCTGTCCCCTCTCTACCCTTCCTATCACTTCCCTGGCATGCAAGTACTAAACCCGCATCAAGATATCAATTGCCTAAAGAATTATGCATTTGAATGCCGGTACTAACAGTGAAATGCTCACGTTAGTAATTGCTGGGCCTCTGTTAACAGCGAAACCCAGGTGCTGTTTAACATTTTTGTCCTGTTCTGTCCTGCAAAGGCTCTGTAGGTCAGCCAGGTCGAGTCAACATATAGCCAAAAATGTCAGGCAGGGAAGGTGTGGGGGGAGGGCTGAAGCCCAGTCAGCTCAATGGTGTTGCACCACTACTTGTGTTTAATCCCTTGTTTACTTGTGTTAATCTTCATTACTCATAGCCCTATTCTTCCACCTCCCAGTACTTTGCCTCATACACAAGTACTGGAATGAGGTAGAGGGACATGGAGGTAATGCCTGGCTTAGTTATCTGTAATCTTCATTACTCCTTGACACACTCTTCCTCATCCCAGTACTTACCTATGAGGCCAAGGCCAAGAGCCTCATAGGTAAGTACTGGGACACGGAAAATGGAAGTGGCGGTAATTCTGGATGAGAAGCTGTTTTTGGGGCTTGGGGTGGGGGGGTGTATTGTGGGATGGGTATTGTGCGATAAATCATAATGGTTATCCATGTCCAGGCTAAGCAGGCATGATATGTGATATTAGTGGCTAGAGAGGCATTTGGATGCTGCCAGTCTAGCCATTTCTTACTGCGGCATTGTATCTTTTTCTGGGCATCTGTGTTAATATAACCATGATAAGTGCTATTGCTTTGACTGGCATTTTGGTGCAACCAGTCTAGGTATGTCTAAATCTGGCCTGGCATGCTTTACTGTAATATGTTAACATGTCTAGACTGGTCCACATTGTGCAGTCAGTTTGACATGTTTTCAGTGTGGCATGGCATTTTTAATAGCAAAGCATTATGTTCATGACAGCATTAATGTATTGTATTTTTGGATTGGTGTTACCCTACAAAATAATTGTAAGCACTTTTCTCAGAAAGTGTGCTGTATAATGCATTAAAACACATATGTATATCTTTGTCCTAGTGCAGTGTGCGGCGTACCCCTGCAGCAGCACGTTCCTGGCTCGCAGATGGGCCCCCAACGTTTGTTTTACACCAATGGCCTGGGGGGGTGTAGAGCAGTAAGCAGCCCTCCCATGCAATGGTGTGCTTGCATTACAGCCCATTTCTCTCTACATTCAGTCTCCTGTGCATTATTTGTGTCCGAGTGCCTTAGGTGGCGTGGGGGAGCAGGACAAGCCTGTAAAAGGTAGAGAAGAGGTAGAGTAAGTTGGGTGGGTTAGAATCAGATGGTAGTGGAGTGGATTTGAGAGAGTGGGTGGCATATGGTACAGGTAGTAGGTAGGTAGGTAGTGGGTAGTGTGCAGGTGGGTTGGTGAGGTGACATGTAATGTTATCTGTGCTGTCATCATAGTACTTTGTACTATATTATAGTGACTTTTTAGTTCTTTCCTGTTACTGCCCTAGATATATCAGTGAAGGAAAAAAGTGTTAGCCAGACATGTGATGTCATCAGTGATGTCATCAATGACATTTGTGATGTCATCTTTGATGTCCTGGGTGTTAGTGTTAGCAGTGCACGGTGGTGGGGCGAGTTATGGTTGCTTAGCCTACCTTAACTGGTGAATTTCAGGGGTTTTTCGGTTTTACTTCGAACCATAACGTCCCGTTTATAAAAAAAAAATGTGTGAATTTCACAGGTTTTTAGTAGTGCAACTTAACCATAACGTCCCTTTAACAAAGTTCTTTTTACTGAATTTCACAGGTTTTTAGTAGGGCAACTTAACCATAACATCCCTTTAACAAAGTTCTTTTACTGAATATACACTTTCATTATGTGAATTTGTAAGATATTTACTATGATTTCCTTACTTTATATACATCTAACATAGAACATACTGAACCCCCTCACTAATGATATTTGAAGGGCACGGACTGAGCGCCTGTCCGCGGACGGGCACGGACGAGATCAACACTACCAAAACAGTCAGGGGGTATCTGAAATTCTTCTATCATGCCATACAAAAAATGCACAAATTTAAAAAGCAGCACATAAACACATTATGAGTAGTAATAAATACCATTCAAACCTACACGTCTCACACATAACCCATCCATTTAATTACCATGTATAATGGAATGGATTATACCATAACAAAAAAAGATATGTCTCCAACGTAATTACCTCACAGAAACTGTACAACTAGGAGCGACAGTAGACGAACACAACACAATGAAGACAAATTACAAGAAAGTAGTAAGTAAACTTCATTTTTCTTATATGTTTGTATACTTTTGGTATGAGGTGCAGAACACATAATGTATTTCTGTCGTTTTCACACAGAAATGTGCAGTACTTTGGAGTGGCTGGAGGAGAATTTTCCGCATGGCGAAATGTCGGACATAGCGATAATAATGGTACACACTTCTCTGCATAAGCAAATTAATAGTCAGTACTTCATGGGTACTTAACATATATATTTATTTTTAACAGACCAGGTAAAAATTGAAGAAAGTCCACCAAAAGACACAGTGCAAGAAACCTTGAAACGCATGGAAGACAAAGTGGACATGTTAAAAGATAATTTTAATGGGTTAGGCAATTTGTGGAGGACCATGTGAAAGGAAAAATCAGATATCACTGTCCTACCTGCACCTGTCCCCCTTCTCCATTTCCCAGTGAACTATTCCCAAACCCTCAAGAACAACATAAACGTTTTGACGAAACCTCCATCCCTTCATCCCCTCACAACCAGCCTGTGGAAACCCCTAATTCCCCTATATTTGTTTCAGTGTCTGCTTCCCCCTCTCTCTCTTAATTGCTGTATATGTGTTTAATAAAAAAATGTTATGTTAGTTTTAAAGGAATTGTTTGGGTCTAATTTTGTTTTGTTGAAAAGAGTTAAAATGTCTGTGGACAGTGCGCCTGTTCGGCCTGTCCGTAATTAATGAAATATGGATGTTCTAAGGACAATAAACCTACCTGTACCATTCGCAACCACGATGGAACTGTTCTTAGAACATCCCAGCTGTCCAAGATGTACATAAATAAATAAAATGGGGGCGTCCTAAGGACATTATTCCTCTCCGTACTGTTCACAACGAAGATGAAACTGTTCTTAGAACACACCAGGTGTCCGGGATGTCCGTAAATGAAGAAAATGGGAGTGTCCTAAGGAGACTACACCTGTCCGTACCGTCCGCAGCCAAGATGGAACTGTCCGTAGAACAGGCGCGGTGTCCGGCATGTCCGTAGCCAAACACAATGGAGGTGTCCAAAGGACACTATACCTGGCTGTACAGTCAGCAGAACATCTACGCACACGCGCACCACACCCGTAAGTATTGCGAACATCGCACCTGTCCGTAATTGTCCGTCTCACTTGTGTCGCACTTTTATTAGTTTCAGGACCCGAACACTGTCCTTAGAACACCCGCGCGCATGCACACGACCGTTGCTGTGCATTTGGTGTCCTGCAGGCACCCATTTCCTTCGTGGATGTGTTCACGACATCATCATGTGACCGCACCCACGCTGAGCGTGAGTCCTAATTTGCGCACTTTGTCCGCTTCCACATTTCAAAAGAATTTATGCAGACATGCCAAATTATTTTAAAATACAAAATCACCATTTCACATGTCCCATAAAATGGCCCTAGCTTTCAACATATTGTTTGGAACTTTATCAATGCTTTTGAGTGATCGATATGGTCACGAGGCACACCCCTGCACCCCTATAAAAGGCCACACCCCCAAGCTCATCTTCATTATACTGTGCTGTAGCAGAGATTATCTCACCAACCCTAATGGCATCCATGGCTGCTGTTGCTACATCAGCCTCAGCACCACCCCAATCCATCCACCACCACCTCCCCAAAGGCCTGCAGAGGGAAATACGCGTGAGGATGTAGAGAGCGAGGAAGAAGAGGATGAAGAGAATGAGATGGAGGAACTCTCTACTACCAGCACTCGCCGGAAGTCGTGGGTGTGGCGGTTGTTTACTGTTTTTGGTAACGTACCAAAAGCATGTGCAAACCTGGTCACCTGTAAATAGTGCACATTGGTGCTGAGTCGTGGTAGACCTGTTGCGTACAGATTTGGTACGACAACCATGAAGCGGCACCTAACTTCGCAGCATCCTCCGTGTCCGATCCTCTCACCACAAAAGACACTCCTGTGGGAGAGCGCATCCCTCCAGCTGCCTCACAGGTCATTTGCGATGCTGTTGACCCTTACCTTTCGAGGGTCCCAATATTGTGTATAAGCTGCAAACTATTAAGTAAACGGTGTACCTCCCGCGCATTTTTCAAAAAGTCAGCGGACAGTCCTAGGACACACAAAATTTATTTTAGGGTGCAACCATAGCAAAACCAATTCACTTTTCTCTGGGAGTAGGTGGTGGCCTTTTGGTGGTGCTTTGTGTGTTTGAAAAACTTGGATTCATCAACATGTAATGCAAAATAGGTGACTAGAAATCCAAAAAAGCTTGCAATGCATTTTGTACATTTGGAAGAAAAATCTGATTGCCAGCATATGTAAGATGGACTCCATCTCTGCGAAAAATGAATGTGCTACGAAACATAATATTTTCATTGTGGAAAGAGGACATGCCAACATCTCTTAGAAAGGCATGAACAGCCTTATTATTGCGCCTCGCTTTCTCCATTTGTGGACCAAATAAAGCAGAACGCAGCCACATTTGTCTTTGTGCAATATGAGAAAAAATTACTTGGCAATTTTGAAATATGTCCATGACCTTCTCAAGTCCTTCCTTCATTGCAAATTGCAAAGAAATTCCAGAGACATGCCCTAAACTGTTTCCTCCACAATGAATGATAATTATATCAGGATGACGCTCTGTTTGTAAAGTAGCACAGAGAGGTACCAAGTCCAGCCACTTCATTCCACGCACTGCATGCCAGTGCACTTCCACATGAGGGAATCCAAGATCCGCATTTATACCGCAACGTTGTGCATGCACCTTCAACCAATGTATCCATGAGTCTCCCGCAAAGGGACCAGGGAGCTAATTACGGTACCGCAATTTGCAGTACCGTAATTAGAGCCTTCCCCATTCCCATAGAGCCCTATGGGGAAAAAATGGGAATGGGGAAGGGCAATGGTGGAAGGGGGAATTACCGCCCCGCCAACCTTGGAATAGGGCGGTAATTCCCCTTTCCACCAAGGCGGTGCCGGTATTTTACCGGCATGAACCATGGCGCTAATAGTGCCATGGTTCACCACCATCCGTGTAATGAGGCCCAATCTGTTTTCGAGCATACACAGCCATAGCTCTCTGTTCTCCTCTCAGAGAAAAAGATGTTCTCACTAAATCTCACCATTCACAACACACCCACTGAACTTTACTGACCAATCCCTTGCTCCGCTCATTCTCATTTGCATGCCTCTCCACCCCAGAATCCCCGTATGTAATACGCGCTGCCTGCAGACTACCACAATGTCCGCGGACATGTAGAGCATCTGAGCGTGACGACTGTATATTTAAATAGTATTCCCCTTTTCCCCTGTAAGGTGGGCTCTGAAAAGAGCAGTTTTTTTAGTTTTTTTTGCAGATGCCTGACAGAAACCTGTTATTTTGTATTTTTTCTTTTTTTTCTTCTTAGTTTACTTCTACAATCATCACATAACCTTCTCCAAAGCAAGCCTTACATTCAAAAAGAACATGGCATTTCCCAAAAAAAAGATAAAGAAACACCGCCTGCTTCAAAATAAGCTGCATTACTGGAAACAATGTTCTCGTGCTGCAGAAAAACTTACCAGCCCTTAACATGAAAGCATGCATGCCGCGATTGATGGCACACCTACCAATACTTTGATCAGGACAAAAAACAGAACTGTTGTCCCATTTTGCTCTAGGGAGTAAGCCAGAAAAAAATACTTTCGCAGTTAGAAAGATGTTAATGACTGCTTGAACCAACTGTTCCAAATCTCCCAACTAAGTAGGTGAACTCACATAGCCCAAATGGCAAGCACCATAGTGCAAAACTACCACATGGGGACTGGTCATCCAATGCATATCTCTGCAAACCTGCAGAATTGCCTCTACATTGCAATCAGTCGCAGCGCTCCACACCAGCTCCACTTCTCTTACATCGAAATTGGTTGCCAGATGCCTACATTCTGAATAGTGCTGTAAACCATGGACAAAAATATCTCCGAGCACCAACACCCTGACTGTCTCCACCTCTGCCATCTTCACTAAACACACTCTCTTTCTACACAAATCAACAATGTCAACATCTGATTGGCTGATGCCTACAGTCCCCTTTCCATGCTGGATTTGCTGTAAAACCCTGTATGTGGCACCCCCTACCCGCGGACAAGCGGGGTGTCCGTGCGGCACGTAACTCTTAGCCAGCCCTTCTACCCTTTCCACATCACCCGAGAATCCATTCACTCATTGAACACATACATACATACCAATGCTCCCGCTCTAAGTGCAAGACTTCTGATTTTTAATTGAAAAATCGCACTACTTCTTATTACCTCCCGCATAACCTATACATACATACCAACCCTCCCGATTTACGCGCGAAACTAGATTTTTCATTAAAAAATGTCACAAATGGAGGCCACCAGGGGGCGCATAGGCAATGGCTGCCTGATCGCATCGCTCCCGCCGGAGCCGGTCTACCAGAGGGAATTGAGCCCCCCCCTGAGACCCCCCCGGGGCCCCACCCGCATTTACTGGCCGATTGACCCCCCCGGGCACCCCCGCAGCGAAAGAACGGAGTCTGCGGACCCCGGGGAGCCCGAGATCGAGACCCGCGGGAGCCGCGGGAAAGCAAGATACGCGGCCCGCCCCGCCGCAGAACCAGCAAGGCAGTGCAGCTTTCCGGCGTTTCCCCCAGACGACACGCAGCAGAGGCGGGCGGAGCGCAAGCCAGAGACCAGCGCCGGAGGCGGGGAGCGGAGACGGGACGACGCGGTCCCAGAGAAAACCCCCGTCGGGGTTCGCCGGAGCCCCTCCTGCGCCTTCGGGCCCGGCCGCTGCAGAGGACGGGCCCCTCCTCCCCCGCCGAAGCTGAAGATCCACGGGCGGCGGGAGCGGGCCCCCATGGGGAGGCAGTGGATTCGTGCCGTGGATCGGAGGTGAGGAGGTGCGCTCGAGCGCCGGCCCCCCCCTCCTGCCACCAGCAGCTACCCGGGTGAGTGGCCCCTGCCGAGGGACGGTGGGGCGAGTGCCCGCCTGGAAGGATCCCTGTGGGGATCAATCCTAAGTGACAGGGGGACAGGAGCAGCAACCCCCCCCCGCCGAGGGTCCCAGGGGGGAAGGAAGGGGAAAAAAAAAAAAAAAAAAAAAAGAAGAAAGGACGGGCCCCGGCCGGCCACAGTGACCCCGAGATAGGGTGTGAGGCCCCCGCCGGACGACGGTGGGGCGTGTGCCCGCCCTCAGTGAGGTGAAGCTTGCTCCCCTTCCCACGGAAGCGCCTGCGGCCCGTGCCGGGGAGGCCTCTCCTCCCCCCCCCCCTGAGGGGGGCGCAAAAGGCGGACCCCCCGCCCTCGGGACACACACCGGATGAGCTGGAGAGAGACCTTGCAGGGGTTCCGCTTTCAAGAAGCTAAGAGGGGCAACAACGGTTCGGGCCCCAAAAGAACCATGGCCCAGTCGGAGGATGCGGCTCCCCCCCCGTCAGCTATGGAGAGGGGCTTCGCCTCGATCCTACAAGAAATCAGGGACATGCGCTCTGACATAGCCCAAAAACTCGAGAAAATGGACCAGAGGGTGGAAAAGGTCGAAGACAGATTACTCCAGGTTGAGACCAACCAATCCTCATCAGTGACCCAAGACATACAATTTAAGGTGAGGCTGGAGGCCCTGGAAAAGAGAGAAGAGGAGAGAGCCCGACAGATGGACGATTTTGAGAATAGGGAGAGAAGGAATAACCTCAGATTTTTCGGGGTGCCGGAGTTGGAAGGAGAGAAAGAGAGGGACGTCATCAGAGCAGTGCGGGACATCATCACCCTCCTATTCGCCGATGAGATGACCACAGAACCTGTATTCGACAGGGTGCATAGGGCGGGGGGCAGACCGGGGGGCCCCCGGTCGATACTGGTCAGGTTCCACTACTACTCGGAGAAAATTAAGGTGCTGGAGGAAGCCAGGAAGGCCAGAAATATCACCTACAACAATGCTCAGGTCTCAATATTCCAAGACCTTTCCGCCTACACGCTAGCCAAGCGGAGAATGTGTCGCCCGCTCACGCAGTTACTCAAGGAGAAGGGAGTGCGATACAGATGGGGCTACCCCTTCTCCCTGACTTTCGAATACATGGGTCAAAGAACCACCCTGGTTACTGAAGAGGACATCCGGGGTGCCCTGCTGGAATATGCAACGGACACGAATGACGGGAGGGGCCCGTCGGGGCCGGAGAGGGCAGGACCTAGTGGACCCGGCCCGTCGGGGGAAAGGAGGAGGCGAACCGGCGCACGAAAGTTCAGGAAAATGAATACGCCATCACCAGCTAAAGACGGGGAGAGGAGAGACCCGGATGACTAGGAAAGGGATCGCTGCACACAGGTTGGGACAGCTCAGTCAGGAGCAAGTGGGCGTACCGATTCCTACGCCCCGACGAACAGCAAGTATACGGGATGTATTGAAGGGGTGGGGCCCTGGGGGGCCCGGGGGGCTCAGGAGGAACAGCTTCCAAAACGATCGGCCCGGCCAGGGGAGCGGGCTGGTGGTTCGGCCAAAAGCCAGATATGGCGGGACAACTTGGCTGGACGCCGGGGAGGGGGGAGGGGGTCAACGCGGGAGTTTGGGGGTTTCAGTTTGGGGGGGGTCTGGGGGGCAGTTGGGGATTAGTTACAGGCCCTCCGGAAGGGGTGGGGAGGGGGGGGTGCATAGGATCCAACCAAGGGAGTATCCAAACACGGGTGGTGTAGGTGAGCCGACACGGAGAACGGAACCGCTAGATGACGGCTGAGGGTCTGCCAGCCCTGGGGGTGGGCACTCTCAATGTACGGGGCCTGAACACCCCCACGAAGAGGTCCCTGGTCACTAGAGAATTCAGAAGGACCGGCCTTGATATCCTCTTCCTGCAAGAGACTCATTGGGCAAGAGGAAAGGAACCCACGATGAGGGGGGGAGGTATAGGAGAGGTGTTCTGCGCGTCCCACAGGTCCAAGAAGAGGGGGGTGGCCATCCTTCTGGGGAGAAACGTGGGCTTTGTAAAAGAGGAAATAGTGAAAGACCCGGAAGGCCGATACCTGCTGGTGCGAGGATCCCTACAGGGCTCACCGCTCACCCTGGCGGGGATTTACGGTCCCAATGAGGGCCAGGCCCAGTTTTGGGAGCGAGTGGCGGAGAAACTCAAGCTCTTTGTCCGGGGGGGGTTGGTAGTGGGAGGTGACTTCAACATGGTAATCGACCCCGACTTAGACAGAAGGCGTGTTGGCCCTCAGCTCCCCAGGCCCACGGACGTCCACATGGCCCGGTCCTTCCGGAAGGTTAACGCAGAGTTGGGCTTGGTGGACACACTCCCCTCCCCCGGAACGGGTACTCCTTCCTACACATATTATTCGTCCACCCACTCGTCCTTTTCTAGAATTGACTACATCCTGGTGGACGAGTCCCTGCACTCGTATGTCTCAGGCCACAAAGTTGACCCCGTCCCCTGGTCGGACCACGACCTGGTTCGAACCACCATAGCAAGGGGCTGGCTAAACGACCGCAGAGGGAGATGGAGATGTAATGATTCCCTGCTGAAAGATGAGGTCCGTGCCCAAGAGGTGCTAGAGGCTATTACGGAATTCTTTGAATTTAATGACAATGGCGAGGTGGGCCCACACACCCTATGGGACGCCTTCAAGGCCACAATAAGGGGCTTTCTCATCAAAATGAGCGCCCAGGCCAAAAGAGTGAGGGAAGCCCAGGAGAAAGCCCTGAGGGGGAAAATTGCCCAACTACAACCGGTGGGGCCCCGAACGGCCCCCTTGGACCACGGTCGGCTCGAATCACTAGCCGACTATCGGCTCCAGCTGCGAGACCTCCTCTTACACAAAACGGAGCGAAGCCTCCAACTGGTCAAGCAGAAGTATTACGAAAAGGGGGACAAAGCGGATAGAATCCTAGCCTGGAAATTGAGGGAGGTCCAGAGGGAAAGAATGGTAAAGGCAGTGAGGAGTGAGGAGGGGACCATGGGCCATGACACTCCCCACATAGGAGAGGCCTTCCGGAGATATTTTGAAAAACTCTATACCTCGGAATGTGGCGGGCGGGACGAGGAGATAGAGGGGTTTCTCAACTCGGTTCGGATACCGTCCCTGTCCGGGGAGATGGCCGAGGGACTGGAGGGGCTGGTGACAGAGGAGGAGGTGGGCAATGCTATTAGCGGGATGAAGGCGGGGACCACCCCCGGGGAAGATGGCTTCACAGTGTCCTTCTATAAACGGTACCGCTCTACTCTGGCCCCACACTTAGCAAAGGTTTTCAATGCAGTATTAGAAGGGGGGACCCTCCCGGACTCCATGATGGAGGCCACAATTGTCGTCCTTCCCAAGGAAGGTAAGGACCCCACTGATTGTTCCTCATATCGCCCTATATCTCTACTAAACACTGATGTCAAGGTCCTTGCCAAAATCATTGGGAAACGGATGGAGAAGATCCTGCCGACACTGATCCATGGAGACCAGGTGGGGTTTGTAAGGGGTAGGCAGGGCTCAGACAACATCCGTAAAACCATAAACTTGATCCACCACGCCCAGAACTCCGATCTTGACGCGAGCCTCCTCTCTCTGGACTCGGAGAAAGCGTTCGACCGGGTCGAATGGCGATATATGGAGCTACTCCTGCAGAGAATGGGATTCGGTGCGCACATCAGGGGTTGGGTGATGGCTCTTTACAGAGCTCCGAAGGCCAGGGTACAAGTGAACGGCAGGCTGTCGAACCCCTTCTTCCTCTCACGGGGCACGAGACAGGGGTGTCCACTGTCCCCCCTGTTGTATATCCTAACGATGGAACCCTTGGCCATAGCGGTGAGGTCGCTCCCGGAGATCAGAGGGATAATGAGAGGGGAGGTGGAATTTAAGCTTTCCCTGTTCGCCGATGACATCCTGGCGTACCTGGTGGACCCCGGGGCCTCCCTCCCCCCCCTCCTGTCCCTGGTGAATACATTTGGGCACTTCTCGGGGCTGAAAATTAACGCTTCCAAATCGGTCCTTCTCCCCATGCGGGTAAACGACCCAGCTCTGGACCCCGTGGGAACCTTTCACGGCATCACAGTGGGCAGGGTTTCTATTCGCTACCTGGGAGTCCTCCTCACCAGAGACCTATCCCAACTATCCCCCGCTAACTATGACCCGGCCCTGGCTAGCATTACCAGGGACCTCAGGAGGTGGAGCTCCATGATCTTGTCCTGGTACGGCCGCATGACGGCAGTAAAGATGAACGTGCTGCCGCGCCTGTTGTATCTCTTTACCTCTCTCCCATCCAACATTCCCGACCACCTCATGAGGACACTACAGAATGCGGTCCGAGAGTTTATCTGGCAGGGTAGGACCCCGAGGACTGCGAGGGCGGTCTTGACCCTGCCGAGGGAGGAGGGAGGGTTCGGCTTGCCTGACTTCCAGCTCTATTTCCGAGCCGCCCAGTTGCGAGTCCTCCTGGAGCACATGAGGGAGGGGATGCGCACCTACTGGTCTTACCTGGAGGACATGGACGCTCACCCCCTCAAGGTACGCGATCTTCTCTGGGCTCCACACAAGTTTATCCCGAACAGATTGAAATCCCATCCCACCTTGGGTGTCCTTTGGGCAGTCTGGAGGGAAGGCCCCCAGACGGCGCACCTAACGACGTGGCCATCCCCAATGTCCTCTCTCTGGGGACACCCGTTCAGATTAGGTAACAGGGGTTTTTCCAAGGCACAGGCATGGTCTGACGCGGGTCTGGAGTGGGTGGGACAACTGTTCCGGGAGGGGGAATTCCTGCCCTATGAGGACCTAAGGGACGCCATTGGGCGGGGGTCTCTTTCCGTGTTTGAGTATCTACGCTTGAAGGGAATCCTCGGTGACCAATCATGGGGAGAGAACTTGAGGAGGCAGTTGACCCCCTTTGAGAAGTTCCTTGATATGGCGACCTCTAGAAAGGGAGCCGTCTCCGGAATGTATAGAATCCTCAATACTGTGAAATTGGTAGAACGGAGGGGCTTTCGCTCTTATTGGAACGATCTCGCAGGGGAGGTGATTTCGGAAGACGCTTGGGCTAGGATCTTCAAAATTGCTTTTCACGGTAATTTGTACACGGCAGATATGGAACATAACTTTAAGATTCTGCAGGGATGGCACAGGGACCCTGTGAAACTATCTAAAATGTTTACGGCGGTGTCCCCCGACTGCCCGAGGGGCTGCGGCCAGAGAGGCTCACGAGGCCACATGTGGTGGCACTGTCCGAAAGTGCAGGCATACTGGGCAGAGGTGAGGGGCTGGATGGCTGAGGTCACGGAGGAACTGCTTCCCCAGGCCCCCCTGACGGTGCTGTTGGGCCTCCCGCCAGAGACCTCGGACCTCTACAGGTACCCCAGAATGTGGGAAACGATGCTACGGGCGGGGAGAGTGGCATTGGCACAGAAATGGAAGAGCCCGGAGACCCCATCCAAGGCTGACTGGCTAAAGAAATTGAAAAACTTGTTTCTAATGGACAAACTAACGGCCATGGTGAACAACGACTCTGGGTCATTCCTTGAAAATTGGCAGGGGGTAAGGGAGGCCTGGGGATGGGATGTGCACTGAGGCCAGGGGGGGTGGCCGAGCGGGGCTCGGGGGGACTAAGCCGAAAGACTGGACCATAAAGTACCAGGGCCCCCCATGGGCGGAATGGGCGCCCACGGCCCGGGGACATTCGGTCGGCCGTCGGCCGTCGGAGAACACCGACGCTCACATTCACTACCAAAGTAATGGACGCAAAAGAAAAGTCCAAATCTCCCTATGTTATGGATCAAGTTGGTAAAACGAGGGGTGGGGGGAGGGGGGGTTCGAAGAGGGGGGCGGTTGGGTGGGTGGGGGGGGAGTTTGCTGGGCAAGTGCACCGTGAACAACTGATGATTACAAATATTGCCTGCTTGTTATACTCTTTAAAATGCCAATAAAACCAAAGTTTTAAAAAAAAAAAAATGTCACAATTTTGTACTGTCTTCTGCCTAAATTAATGCTACTCCCAATGCGATCGTATGAGAAAAATAAACGTTCCCAATTGCTGTGGTGACATCTCCCTCTCAGGTGCTCCCGATTTTTCGCATTCCTACTTATAATATGAAAGTATTCAAATTTTTCCCATCTACAATAATGACCTATCACTTCCAAACCTCTCTGCTATGTACAACACAGCTGAAAAAAAACAAGGGAATTTCATGAACTTAAAATTGTACTCATTTGCAAAGCAGGTTCAACTAACATACTGCAAATAACATATAACGGCTGCACATAGTCAAATGAAATGCATGCATACACTGTGCTGAGATATCAAACGAGAATCCTCCCACGAAAGCTGAAAAATTAACGTGTACATTAACATCACTGCTTTAAACACACAAAATGCCTAACTTCTTCCTTTTACAATTGCAGTGAAGACCACTTTCTTGAAAATCAACAGCATCTACACTACAAACAACATACCCGAAGAAACCTGGTCATTCCACACAAAAAAAGTAAGTACAGTACTACCTTTATATTCTTACTGTTCCTCAAAGAGACTGTGTGGGTTATTTATGTAATTTGTGCACCCAAAAAAACATTGATTACTGAACCATTCTGCCCACAAATCCCTATATATTAAACAAAGATTAACAGGTAGAATGGCACACAAATCCCTGTGTTTTTGGAACACAAATAACATACAAATGCCTTAGAATGTTAGTACTACAAAACAAATAGCTGTTTTAATTTTATACCATTACGTTTACTATTAATGCTTCTCCTCACCACTAGCTCACTTTCTACTCTCATCTGAGGCACAGTGTAGTAACATACAAACAGAACAATAGCCTTCCCAACTCATTGTAACTGCCCAACGCACATTCACACACCACCACAGACATCTTCCCCATTAAACTCATACACACATGCACACAGCAGACATACATTGTAAAACAGACCAACCCATACCTTCTTTTTTTTCAACAGACCCCAAAGAATGCCTACCAAAAAGCAAGTCCATAGAAAGGAACGCAGAAATAGAGCAAATGAAAGTGTCCAAAGTAAGCATCCATTTCTACCAGAGTTTGTACAAAACGTTGAAACATAACAGCTAAGGCAGTCATTTAGCGAAACAAAGGAGCTTCAACTACAGAAAGTTTGCCTCCTCTATCAAAATGTGGCACGAAACAGAAAATGCTTTAGAAGAATTTGGCTACCACTACTGCTAAAACTGCTCCTATAAATCCTGATATACTAGCAAGAAACCATAGTAAAATAAGTATTTTAGCAAAAATGTTCCGCCACAGAGTCCATCAGAATCTAATAAGAAGAGGAGCAAAATCATCCCCAACCCTTAAAACCTACCATGGAAAATTGATCCTAGAAGCTCTCGTAGACAGTGCAATCCTTCTGAAAAGGATGTTATTTATTTTAGTGTTAAACAGGATGAAACCACTAACAAAACTAAGTAATAAACTACAAAAGAAACTTCTCAATAAATGGAATGTCAACAAAAATAACTTCCTAAATATTTGTGGAGGTGAATGGAGTCACACAACGACCACAGAACCATATTTTAATGAAGAAGCATACAAACAAAATCAAACAAACACAATTGCCATCCATAGCAGTGGACCAGAATATGAAAAAATCAATACTACCATCATGGAACAATAAACACTGCTTACAAAAGTATCCCCAGAAAACTCAGAATTACCTCTCCATTCAACTGAACCAGACCTTCCAGTATACAAATCGCCGTGCACGACAATGTGTAACATTCCTAACAAATCTTTCAAATCTTTACGCCAGTTCCTCAATCAGTATGTGAAAGGTAAAGACAAAATGAAAATGAAAGTGCTGCACAATATGGTTACCTGCCCAGTGCGCAAATACACAGGACTACAAGGACATTCATTAGCCTGCATTTCAGGACCTATTTGCAAAAGCACCTTCCATGATATCAAATTGATATCAACACATCATTCAAATGTAAGAACTCTAGTGTATAAACTATACTATGCTAAAAGTCCAGATTTAGAACGAGCCAATTTAAATAACACTCTTCTGCATGGTACACCCAAATACCTACAAGAAGAAATGGACCGTATCCAGAGAAAATATTTTGGAAGTGAAAGCCACTTACAAAATGCAATAATTTTAGAACAGACTAGCAACAATTCTGCACATGGCAACCTTCCATTACACACATACAAACAAGAAATACTAAAATTTAAAAGTACATCCGCTGAAGTACCAAGCCATGTGTGTGTGTGTTGCTGCAG
This sequence comes from Ambystoma mexicanum, assembly GCF_040938575.1. Lineage (NCBI taxonomy): Eukaryota > Metazoa > Chordata > Amphibia > Caudata > Ambystomatidae > Ambystoma > Ambystoma mexicanum. Next base: position 970,477,328 of record NC_090941.1, on the reverse strand, counting down.
AACTTTTTACAAAAGTAACACAAAAGCTATAGACATAACATACAAAATAGAAGACAATGAACATTCCAAATGGTTTGAATTAGCTCTCTACCTTTTAGCAGAAAACAAATACCAAATAAGTGAACCCCTAATATATTGCAGTTGCTGCACTACAAAACTTGACAACCAAACTCCTTCATGTGCTATCACAAATAATTTGGAATTATTCCCACTACCAAAACCCCTGCAACAACTCAATTTGGACCAAACATCACCAAAATTTGCAAGTGGCCCATACACTTTTTTTTGAAAGGTTTGGTGTGGATTCGTCCAGGGGGAGCAGAGTTATAAGCCGCCCAAAAGTTCAATGAAAAAACTTTGTTAAAGGGACGTTATGGTTACAAGTAAAACCGAAAACCCCCAGAAATTCACCAGTTATGGTAGGCTTAAAAACCATAACTCGCGCCACCACCGTGCACTGCTAAAACTAGCACCCAGCTCCCCGTTGCCAATCAGATCTATTTTAAATTGTTGTGTATTGTGCACCATGCCTTTTATGGCATGGGAGCTGAGTATCTGCAGGCCAAATTCGTTCATTATGTTCTGATATCCCAATCTGTGCTTCTTGTAGCTGTCCCTTGTTACCATCTGTCACGTAAGGGGGGGGGGGGCGATCCTTCTCTGTGGTGGCTGCCAGAGGCTGGAATGTTCTCCCTCTGGCCCTATGGGGTACCACGGATCATCTCACCTTCCGCAGACTACCACTTGTTCTGAAATTATCTGATTCTGTGTGTTTATAAGTTCCCGCACTCACACAACAGTGCCAAGATGCCCTTGGGCGTACGTGCACTTTACCAAGTTCATATAACATAACCATAACGTTCCTTTAGCAAAGTTTTTTCATTGAATTTACTAGGTTTTTATTAGTGCAATTCAACCATAACATCCCTTTAACCAAGTTTATCTATGTTTTTTCATTGAATTTCATTTCATAGGTTTTTATTAGGGCAACTTAACCATAACGTCCCTTTAACAACGTTTTCTCAGTGAATTTCATGGGTTTTTACCATTGCATGCTATTTTCCTACAACTTACTAATATCATACCTACCCAATATAGCAATATTTATGTCCAATGTACAAAATTACACCTTAAAACGCTGCCATTTCCCACCTTCTAGCATCATTTTTAATATTTCTATACACTTTTTAAAACTTTTTCAACTCATTTTTCATTCGTAGATATCCGGGAACATCGAACTTCACGGCGGACCTTCCGGACAGTGCCACGTGACCCTATGCTCGTGTGCGTCATGATGCTGTGTTCGTGATCGGATCCGTGCTTCGAAGACAGTTCAGAGCTGCATTTTCTACTGATCTAGGAACTTTCAACTTCAAGGTTTCCCTTGCACAGCTCCTACACCTATTCTTAAGCTTTACCCATTAACAATCTAGTACACAGCACATACTTGCAAGAATTTCTAGCAAAACTGCTATTTATCTTGAAAATGGCATCAGTTATTGCCATCCCTCCTCCCCAAGAGCCACCACCACCACCAGCAGGAGGACCTTTCCAACATAAAAAGTGCAGTACATCCAAAGACAATAAAGAGGACCAAGAAGATGAGGTAGAGGAAGTGCCTACCTCTAACACCCAGAGAGAGAATCATGGGTGTGGGAGTTCTTTACCACTGTTGGGAATGTAAAGCTACCAAAGTGAAATGCTTTGAGTGCATCTTTGTACTCAGTCGCGGACTACCTGGACAGTATTCCTGTGGGACCACCTCCATGTGCTGCCACACTAAATCCAACAACGGCAATGCTCTCAGAAAGGTTGTTTCTTTCTTAGCAAGTAGGAGGCTGTCTTCCTCCACCTCATCTTCCTCAACCAATACTGTAACCACACAGCCTACTTCTGTGGGACACAAAATCCCACAAGCTACCTTGCAAGCAATGAAAGAGGCTGTTGATCCATATTTTTCGAAGACAACAGTCCTCTGTCTATAGTACAACACAACATTCTGCAGAGGGAAGCACTTTCAAAGTGCTTTTGAAGCTGTAATCAAGGAGCATGAGAAACACTGCCGCCTACCTTAGAAGTAAGATACGCGCAACATCCTCCCCAGTCAACCTGCCCCGCCATATAAGTGCTTGGTGCCTCTTCTCTCATTTCACTCCCCACCTTTTGTTCGAAGCTCTCATGCAAAAAAAAAAAGAATACATTAAAAAAACAACAAAAGAATTGTTCCTTTAGCAACCACCTTTCACAGTTCAGAAATAGGACTAAAAAAACATATAGACTCCATCTGCATTAAATTTCTCAGTAAAGTACATAGACTCAATAAGATTTTCCAACATTTCCATTAGCATTTTGTGTTATGCCAATGGAAATATTGTGGCATTCATCCCCCGTTCCAGGGACTGCCCGGACTGCCCGGGACTTCCCGGCAGCCCGAGTTATCAGCCTAAGCTAAGCGAGGGTGGATAACGAGGTCTCCGGACCATTATCCCCCATTCCAGCCCCTGCAGTGGGGGATGAAGGCCATTAGCACCCCAGGTTCCCAAAGCGGGAACCTGGGGTGCTAAACAAAAACTGTTTTCTTCCTACACCGGGATGCCTGTGCCGTCCCGGTGTAGGAAGGAAAATCCTTTTCCAAGATGGCCACCATAGAAAGGGAAGGCGGGGCTCCGTACAAGGGCCCCTCTTCGCTTTCCATGCAGCCTGCAGAAGGCGAATATAGAACCCTCTGACCATATTACCACAAGCACATTTTTCTTCCCTTTCAAACCTATCCCACTTTCGAATTACCTTACCACAAAGCCTGTCCCAGGTGGACATGGACACTTTAACCCCATTTGTTGTCCTTTGTGGTCATGGCCAGAAGCCAGATTGTCCGGGACATGACCTTATTCCATGACCCGGACAATCTGGCCACTGCCCATGGCCACAGACTATACCTCAGTCACCAAAGGTAGATCGCTATTTTTTGTACCTACATTATGACACTTGTCGAAAAATGAAACACGGGCACATTTGCAAAACCATGCCAATACTCCTAACACGAGTTTGCTGGAAATCCACCCATATTTTATTTTTTCAAAAGTGTCAAATGTATGCACATGTGATAGTTATATAACTTAGCCCCCACTTGACAGAATCAATTCAGACTTTACACAAACAGTCAAGGTCGGATCTATAATCTTTCTGAAAATATTTGTGCACATTCGTCAAACAGCAAACAAAGTTATAAGCCATATAACAATGTCGAGGTTCACCTCTAATTTAGCCCCCTCTTGACAAAATCCCACCAAACTTTACAAAAACATTTATATCTAGATTTAACATCTTTTTGCAATTTTCTGTGTAGATTTGTCAAATTACACCACATTTATAAGCCTTTCCAATATTTTGGGACCCCCCTCTAATTTTTCCCCCTATTTACAGAATCTCACCAAACTTTGCACAAACATTTAGATCTAGATATAAAATCATTTTGCCAGGTTTTGTGTAGATTTATCAAATGGCACCTCATTTCTAAGCCTTTACTTTATTTTGGGACACCCCCTCTAATTTTGCCCCCTCCTTACAGAATCTCACCAAACTGTGCAGACACATTCGGGATCAGGTCAAGTACGCACTTTCAAAAGGTCATTCAGTTTCATTAGGTGATGCCAAAATTATAAGCCATCCAAAAACTGCTCTTTACCAATCCTGTTATGGAGAAATAGGTATGATGCCCCCGAACACTTCACAGGAATATTCGCGAACTCCTGGACTGGACTTTTACAGTGAAAACCACCCGTTCTTTGGCTTCTTATGGCCATTTCCCATCCCATACTCATCACCTTCACCACTCCAGAGATGTTGAGTTTGACAAGTGCAATGTTGCATTTTTAAATTGTTTTCTACTGCGGTGTCCGCGGGCACAGGCAAAAGTATCCAACATGGCTTGCGTTCCAAGAAAACCGACGCATTTCACGCTTTTCCACATCCAATCAGCGGGCGCGCCCGATGTCCATGGACTTCACGTCACCCGATGGGCCAATCAGATCACTGTCTGCAGACGGAACAGGGAAATGGGTCCACAGAGCGGACCCAGATATCGCAAATTCTTTTAACCTATTTTTGGTCGTTTTAAAGAAAACTACTGGACGAATTTGCACCAAATTTACAAAAGCTTTCGGGACCAAGCCGCCACTCCTGCCACAGATTTGGTGAAAATCCGTCCAGCGGTTTAGGCTGTAGGCGTGAGCAAAGTTTTTTCCCATTACGTCTATGGAAAAAAATACATTTTTAGGACCCCCCTAAAAAGTTCCACCCCTTGATGAAACCTCACCAAAATGTGCAGAATAATTCAGAGTGGGCCATATACTTTTTTTGCAAAGTTTGGTGAGGATTCGTCGACAGGGAGCAAAGTTAAAAGCCGCCCAAAAATTGGTCAGTAATATTTAGATATATGTGACAGGGCCTGCAGTAGCGGCCCTGTGGTTATGGTTAAGTTGCTCAACCCATACGAAGAGCACTTTTTGGGCAGCTTATAACTTTGCCTCCCTTGGATGAATCCTTACCAAACTTTGCAAAGAACGTATATGGCCCCGTCGGATTAATACTGTGAAGTTTGGTGAGGTTTTGTCAAGGGACATTTCTGTTTTTCCATAGATGCAATGGAAATAGTATTTTGCTCACATCTACAGCCCAAACCGATGGACGGATTTTCTTCAAATTTCTTTTCTAAAACTTTATTTTTGGTATTTTCAACTGAACATACAGTAACAAACAGAAAAGGAAACACGGTCATAACAGCTGCATCAGTGTCCGCCTCCCCTCCACCGCCTCCCCCCCTTTGTGATGCACCGGATCTGCTGCGCTTTATGATTATTGTTTGTACCTGTCGCAGTCTTGTTCTGAAGTGAGGGCTGACCTGCCGGTGGTGGGTCCTGGGGATGAGTCTCGTGAGGAGTCACTGTTCGGGATGGACATTAGGTATGTGATATAGGGGCCCCAGATATCAGGGGGGCATGCATACAGGGGAAAAAGTCTGATGAAGTTTGCTTCTGTGTCTTGGCAGTATGTTATGTCCATCAGCCATATCTGTAACGTCGGTACTGGCCCTTTCCCCCAGGACATTGCAATCCTTCTTCGAGCTAGTAACAGCAGCAGCCCGGATAGTTTACGCACTGAGGGTGGTAGATGCTTAGTTACCCCAAGATGTGTGATCCTGGGGTCAGGCTCGAGGGGAGTATCTATGATTGCAGCTGTCTTCTCCAGCACTGCCTTCCAGAATTGGTGTATGGCCGGGCATGACTATGCAAGGTGGAGAAAATCTGCTAATGGGGCGTTGCAACAGTTACACTACGGTGGGATGGTGGGGTGATGGGAGTGTAGCCTGGCGGGGGTTTGGTATGCTTGATGTACGTATTTAAGGTGTATTAGTTTATATCATGTGTTTAGTGATACCTTTTGGGTTTGGGCCAGGATATAGTCCCAGTCCTCATCTGGAATTATCGTATGTAGGGATTTCTCCCATCTGGCTTTTGGTGCTGTAAGTGGCGGGGTTGTGTCGGATAGCAGGGTTTTGTAGATTAACAACACTAGCCTGCCCTCCCCTTGCGACTGGATTACTCCGTGTAGCAGTTGCCATGTTAATGGTTGTTGTGCAAATGATGGAAAGAGGGCCTGGGGAGTGAACCTGAGACGGAAATAGATAAATGTGTCCAGGGTGGTGGTGGCTCCACTGGCTCTGGCTTGTTCAGATGTAAGGAATTTTTCGTCGCTAAATAGGTCCCCCATGCTGTGTAACTGAAGCTTGTTGGTCCAGTTCAGATAGATTTTCTCTGAGGACAGAGGGATTCCAGGGATTAATCTTATCGGTGGGGGGGGAGACCCTGGCCTGGATGCCGCATCTCTGCGCTATTTCTTTCCAGATTGTAATAGTGGAGAGGACTGTGTTTAGAGTTGTGTGTGGTATGTGTGTTTGACCGATGATGACTGCTCTCAGCAAGTTAGGTGATGCCAGGGCTCGCTCGAGCTGGACGTGCGGTCGGATAAAGTGGATGGTGTACCAGTGCCCCAGAAATTGGGCTTGTGCTGCCCAAAAGTAATGCTCTAGGGTAGGGAGTGCCATGCATCCTTTTGTAAATGGCTGAATCAGTGCTTTGTATGCTATTCTGGCTAGTTTGCCCGCCCACAGTAGTTCCAGCACCAGGCTTCATATATGTTGGAGGTACTTTTGGGACACCAGTAGAGGGAGATTCGCAAAGAGATATAGCAATTTGGGGAGGATCACCATTTTGACCAATGATATCCGGCCCCAGAGGGTGAGTGGCAACGTTTTCCATCTATTGATTTTCTCTTGGAGATTTTTGGTTACTTTGCCATAATTGTCTTCAACGTGATTTCGGTAGGATCTGGACAGCTGGATGCCGAAGTACCTAACATTGGTATGTTCCCATTTAAAACCATACTCATCTGGGAACTCCCGGGTCTCTGAAGTCAGAGGGAATATTATTGATTTACTGTGATTTATTATCAGGCCGGAGAAAGTACTGAATTTAATAATGTCTCGCATTATTGGGTTTAGGTTCTCGATAGGGTCATGAATGTAGAGGGCGATGTCATCTGCATAAAGAGATATAATTAATTTGTGTGGGCCAAATGACAGGCCTCTGTGCAGATGTCGGGCACGGAGGTCTGAAGCGAGGGGTTCCATTACTAACCTGAACAGGATGGCCGACAGGGGGCATCCCTGCCTGGTTCCTCTCAGTACATCTATCGGTGTCGATCTGGTTCTACCCAAGATTATGTGTGAACGGGTTGGTTGTACAGAAGTGTGATGAGCCTGATATAGTAGGTTGGGAGGCCCATTCGTTTTAGGACCTCGAAAAGGAAAGGCCATTCGATGGCATCAAAGGCCTTTTCGGCATCTAGGAGGGTCGCCACCGCTTGGTGTGATGGGTCTAGCGCCTACATGACTCCGAACATTTTCCTCATACCAAAAGTCGTGTTTCGACCAGGGATAAATCCTGCCTGGTCTGCAAATACCAGAGCGGGCATCAAGGGGAGCTGTCTTGTGGCTAGGATCTTTTTGCCAAGATTGATCAATGAGATTGGCCTATAAGAGCTGCATTCTTCTGGAGGTTTCCCTGCTTTATGTAGTAGGATCACATTTCCTTCGCGGAGATTCGGGGGAGGGATCCTGTTTCAAGCGCTTCCTCAAAGACCTGCAGCAGCAAGGGGGCGAGGAGGGGGGCAAATGCTTTATAGAACTCACCGATCAGTCCATCCGGGCCTGGGGCTTTGGTGCTCAGGAGTTCTTTCATTGCTAGGAGAATTTCCTCTGATGTGATGGGATGATTTAGTGGCTCTCATAGCACGGTGTTCACCCAGTAGAGTTCGATTTCATTTAGGTATCGCACAAGCTCCTACGAGCTGGCGCTGTAGTTAGATTTGTATAGATTTTGATAAAAGGCACGGAAGGTTTCCGCAATTTCTTTGTCAGTGTGTACAAGGGTGCAATAGGAATCTCGTATCTGTTCTATCTGTGAGGGTTTTCTGTCTGCTGCTGTCAGCCTTGCAAGAAGGGTCCCCGGTTTCTGCCCCTCTCCGTATTGACGGATGCGGTGTCCTTGTGTAAGAAATTTTATTTCGCAGTCGGCTGAATCTTTAAATTTGTCCAGTTCTTTTTTGATCGATGCAATTATGTGTCGGTTGGTTGGTGTGGGGTCTTGATGTTCAAGTTCCTTTAAGCGGGCTTCACTTGAGGTATGTTCTTGTCTTCTGAGTTTCAGAATACCATGTTCCTTAGTTATACACACCCCTCTTATATAGCATTTTAGGGATTCCCATAATGTTCCGGCCGACGACACCGAACCCTGGTTTATTTCAAGGAAGGAGACAATCTCTGTGCGAAGTTCTTCTGCGAACACTTGATCCTGTAATGCTCCAGGTTTGAATCTCCAGTGACGGTTTCCCTCCGATGGATAAGGGGGGTGCATTCGAGTGTGACTGCCGAATGGTCCGATATTGTCCTTGGGAGGATATGACATTGGCTCCATTGTAGATCACTGTGCACGGACACCAGGAAGTAGTCTAGGCGCGAGCTCGTTTTATGGACCCAGGAATGAAACGTGTAGTCTCGGGTGGACCCGTGTTGGCGTCTCCAGACATCTTCCAGGTCATATGCTTTGCAGATTTCAAGAATTTGGAGTGCTGCCTTGGGGGTCGGGATAGATGTTGTATGTGATTTGTCTCTACTGGGGTCGAGTGTGGTATTCAGATTGCCGCCCCAAATAATTGTTGCTGACCCAGCTCCCTCCAGGTGTGCCATTACCCAATCATAGTTATTTGCTCCATCTACATTGGGGCTGTAGGAGTTCACAATGATGAGCTCTGTCCCTTCCAGAATCCCATGTACTAGGAGTGCTCTACCTCCTGTGTCTTTGCTGGACGATAGCAGCTTGAATTTCAAGCTTTTGTTGATCATGATGGCCACCCATCTGGAATACGAGGAGTACGAGGAGAAGTATCTGTGGCAGCCCCACTCTCGGGCCCAGCGGTTCTCCTTTCCTGGGAGGAGGTGGGTTTCCTGGATCAGTGCAATGTCCACTTTGTGCCTCCAGAGATATTTTGTTACCTTCCTTGTTTTGGTCGGGTGGTTGCCCCCTCTAATGTTCCAAGTGGCTAGCTTGAATGTGGCAGATTGGTTTCCTGTTTAACCAGTTTTGGAGCCATGTTGATGTTGATTGTAGTAGCCCACTGTTTATTGGGTTGGTGTGTGGGTACATATTTTCTTTGGCTGAGAGCTTTTTCGGTGCATCTGACGGGAGTTAGTGACGGCAGGCGGCGGGGCTCGGACCCCTGGTAGGCGTGTTTCCTAAACAATAGACAACTTCCCTCCCCAGCACAGGCAACCCCCAACTCGCCTGTCAAAATTTGCATTTCTAAATCCCATAAAATAACATAACGATGCTGCGCTTGGGGCGCTAGTGTCCTTCCAAGGGCCTGCGCACCCTGTTCCCTGTCGCTATTGTAGACTCCAGGAGGTCGATTGTACAGTATACATTTGGTCGCTTGCGAGCGGGAGGAGGCATCACAGTGGGATTCTTCCAGGCCGGTCTCTCCTTGGGGGTCTCGGGTTATTAACAGCGGGCCTGCAGCCAAGTTTATCGAGAAAGGAGTTTGCCTCTCCAGGTGTACTGAAGAATTGGGACTTTCCGTCATGTTGGTTACATAGTTTGGCTGGATATAGCATCGAGTAGAGCATTTGGTTATCTTGTAGTCACCGTTTCACTCCAGTAAATGTTCTGCGTTGTGCCTGGACCGACGGGGAGAAGTCTGGGAATAATTGTATGTTGTCGCCTTTGTAATTCAGGTCTCCTTTCCCCCTAGCCAGGCGTAGGATCATGTCGCAATATTTTTTGAAGCAGCTAGATACTAGTTGCCGTATTGTAACTGTTCATAGTTTTATAGTTTGAAAGGTATTTTTTGAAGCAATTCGATACCTGTTGGCGTATTGTAACTATTTTGCTATTCAAAAGTAGCATTGCCGTAAGATACCAGTCACTGTATTCTAACTGTTGATAGTTCTACAGGTCAGTGACTACACTCTGTAGACCCTCATTATAGTACATTTTAAGTACTATGTTTGAAACAACATCACTGTGTGTTCTAAACAGTTGTTTCTGTTTGCATAATCATTGGGTCATTGGAAAAAAAAATCTATATTGCATTAAAAAAACTACTACATTTATGTGAGTTTAACTTTCACAGTATGTTTGTTTGAAGTGTGCAGTACTTAAGGGAATGTTTAAAGTGAATTAACTGTTGATAGTTTCGCAGGTCAGTGACTAAATTTGGTTTAAGGAATATTAAGTAGGCATTTGTTAGATTTTCTGGTAATCTCTGTTTTACATTAACGGAAGTGTTGTTGCATTCAAACCAACCACATCTTTTTAATGTATGCAGCATAGTGACCTGCAGTAGTTGTGGCACCAGTGTGGTGGATTATGCCTACTGTTGTGTAGGTATTCTTGCCAAGAGACACTTGCATGTGTGTGAAGCTAATAAGCTTGTAGTTGTTTCTGGTACCATCTGCGTTGTACCTCAAAAGCATTAATATCAGATATTGGCTATGTGAGTTTATGTGCAGGTGGAACGATTGTCTGAATTGCAAAAAGTGCATAATATGGCATGATTTGCATTTTGCACCAGCTGATGAAATGGAATGGATTCACAATTTGGTATAGATACATGCACACATTGTTCATTAGGGATGTGCTCTTGTGAAACAGGCTTGCAAAGACTGCATGTATGTTTCCACTTGTATAAAATCAGGAAGATTTCATTTATAGGTAGGTCTTTGGTTTCCAGTACTTACAGTAGGTAATTAGAATTTCTTGTGGATCTCCCTGTGTGTTTATGGTGAATTTCACCATTCCGGCACAGTAGTCCAATTGTTGCCTTATTCCTGAGACACTGTGGGCCCAATTCATAGAATCCAGCGCAGAAGCAGCGCAAACGTGGCACACCAATAAGGAGCATGTGCCACGCGTGCCTCAGCCTTGGCGCAAAACCAGCAATTAAACGGCACACATATTCATGGATTTCCTGATGCATCAGTAGCTGTGGCGCAAGCAGCGCCAGTAACGCCTCTGTGAGAAGGAAGATGCCAGTCAAATGCCCAATATGGCGCAGGGCCCCACACAATCCGTGGCCCAGCACAGAGCCCCCCGCCCCATTGTAATCACGTGAAAAATTGGGGCGTACCCCACTCGCACCAGCCAAATCGCGTGGAAAGGGCTGCGCGTACCCCGTCCGCACCCCAGAGAAATCGTGTACCCCGCTTGCACCAGCCAAATCGCATGGAAAGGCCTGTGTGTACCCCATCCACACCCCAGCGAAATTGCGTACCCCGCACGCACCAGCGAAATCGTGTGGAAATGCTGGTGTGTACCCCATCCGCACCCCAGTGAAATTGCATACCCCGCTCGCACCAGCAAAATCACGTGGAAATGCTGGTGTGTACCCCATCCGCATCCCAGCGAAATCACGTACCCCGCTTGCACCAGCCAAATCGCGTGGAAAGGGCTGGGCGTACCCCGTCCGCACCGCAGCGAAATCGCATACCCCCCTCGTACCAGCCAAATCATGTGGAAAGGCCCGCGCGTGCAGCCATCACCTGTGAACACACTACTCGGGTGGCCCTACCAACACTGTGATCATACCCCGCAGGCAGCCCACACCACAAGGGCACCCTGAACACCCGTGACCATACCCCGCAGGCAGCCCACACCACAAGGGTCCCCCAACACCCATGGCTATACCCCGCAGGCAGCCCACACCACAAGGAGCCCCCCAACACCCGGGAACATACCCTGCAGGCAGCCCACACCACAAGGGTCCCCCAACACCTCTGAGCATACCCCACAGGCAGCCCACACCACAAGGGCCCCCCAACACCCGTGACCATACCCCGCAGACAGCCCACACAAGGATCCCCCCAACACCCGTCACCATACCCCACAGGCAGCCCACACCACAGGAGCCCCCCAACACCCGTGACCATACTCTGCAGGCAGCCCACACCACAAGGGCCCCCCCCAACAGCCGTGACCATACCCCTCAGGCAGCCCACAACACAAGGGTCCCACCAACACCCGTGAGCAAACCCGTCCGCACCGCAGCGAAATCGCGTTCCCCGCTCGTACCAGCCAAATCATGTGGAAAGGCCCGTGCGTGCAGCCATCACCTGTGAACACACCACTCGGGTGGCCCTACCAACACCTGTGATCATACCCCGCAGGCAGCCCACACCACAAGGGCACCCTGAACACCCGTGACCATACCCCGCAGGCAGCCCACACCACAAGGGTCCCCCAACACCCATGGCTATACCCCGCAGGCAGCCAACACCACAAGGAGCCCCCCAACACCCGGGACCATACCCTGCAGACAGCCCACACCACAGGGGTCCCCCAACACCCCTGACCATACCCCACAGGCAGCCCACACCACAAGGGCCCCCCAACACCCGTGACCATACCCCGCAGACAGCCCACACAAGAGTCCCCCCAACACCCGTCACCATACCCCACAGGCAGCCCACACCACAGGAGCCCCCCCAACACCCATGACCATACTCTGCAGGCAGCCCACACCACAAGGGCCCCCCCAACAGCCATGACCATACCCCTCAGGCAGCCCACAACACAAGGGTCCCCCCAACACCCATGATCATACCCTGCAGGCAGCCCACACCACAATGGTCCCCCCAACACCTGTGACCATAACCACAGGAAGCCCACACCACAAGGGCCCCCCCAACACCTGTGAGCATACTCCGCAGGCAGCCCACACCGCAAGCGCTCCCCCAACACCCGTTACCATACCCCGCAGGCAGCCCACACCACAAGGGACCCCCCAAAACCTGTGACCATACCCTGCAGGCAGCCCACACCACAAGGGGCCCCCCCAACACCCGTGACCATACCCTGCAGGAAGCCCATGAAACAAAAAGGCCCCCCAACACCCGTGACCATACCCCGCAGGCAGCCCACACCACAAGGGCCCCCCAACACCCTTGACCATATCCTGCAGGCAGCACACACCACAAGGGCCCCCCAACTCCTGTGACCCTACACCGCAGGCAGCACACAACACAAGGGCCCATCCAACACCTGTGACCATACCTCGCAGGCAGCCCACAGCACAAGGGCCCCCCAACACCCATGACCATACCCCGCAGGCAGCCCACCCCACAAGGGCCCCCCCAACACCCATGACCATACTCCACAGGCAGGGCCCGACTCATGACCCCCACCAGTGACGGCAACCTGCAGGCCGGCCCCGACTCATGTCCCCTGATCCTCACCAGTGACGGCAACCTGCAGGCAGGCCCCGACTCATGTCCCCCACCAGTGACGGCAACCTACAGGCAGACCCTGACTCATGTCCCCCACTTGTGACGACAACCTGCAGGCAAGCCCTCACTCATGTCCCCCCGCCCCCACCAGTGACAGCAACCTGCAGGAAGGCCCGACTCATGTCCCCCACTCCCCAACACATTGGCCTAATATGCAATCATGTAGCATATGTCCACTAAAATGCCACCACACGCTGCACCCCCACAGTGCACCCCAACACCCATCCATTGGTCCTGCTCCCCAGTACATGCCCCATGGCATGGGAATCTCCAAATCACACATGCATGCATGTTTACACACACAGGAACAACATTGCTCAACAACGGGGACACGTAACATAGTCAAGGAAGAGTGAAACATGCACGAAACCATTGAGAGCAGACACCACTTGGATTTCAACGTATGTAAATATACTAATGAACATGTATAAAAGTCACACTCAGTAAAATACAACCAGGAAAATCAGCATGAATCAAATCCAAATAAAAATGAAAGTGAAAACAAAAAACAATGGGATGTGAAAAAAGAAAAACTCAAAAATGTGGTCCTTATCCATTGATGTCCCTAAAAATGCTAACACAAATCAAATGAAAACCATTCCTCCATGGTGAAAAATAAAAGTTACAAATAATCAAAAATCCAACTATATACAAAGATCCAGGGTCCACGATCCCAAAACACCAACGAACATCCAAAGAACTCCATGAAGAAATAACTATATACAAAGGGAATAAACAAATGAAACCTACTCCTAAAATCTATATACAAAGGCAGTGGGCTAGTCCTACGACTCACCATTTCCCCCTAGAGTTTTGACCAGGGCATCATCGAACTCTGTCAATTTCCCTGAGGCTGGCCTATGCTCTCCCCTCGAGGACCTGCAGGGACTCCATCGTGCTCCTCTCAAACTCCCTTCGAGACTCCTCGAGGAACTCAGCCCGCCTCTCTGCCCGACGCAGGGTGTTCCCCCTGTGCCCACTGCCGCTCTGCTCCGATTTGCTGGCCTATTCGCTGCAACACGGAAGACAACCTTGTGGTAAGGTCCGCGTTTCCCTCTTGCCCAATGGCCGATACCTGCCCCTCTGATGTTGAGAGCCCCGAGTCCTGTCGCCTCCTACGTTGTGCCTTCTGCCGCCGAAAAGCCTGGTGCCTGCGCCTCCGGGACAGCCTCTAGTATGATGACAACCCCTGGGGCTGTCGTGCACGTGCCCTGCTGCTTAGTTCCTGCACTTCCTCCATTGCCATTGGTCCTGTTGCTTCGGTGACCACCTCTGCTGATCCTCCTTCGACTCCCGACTGTGGCAGGGATGTGGTCTCCACCAGACTGGCCTCCAGGGTTGGAACATGTTCACAGGGGGCCCTGATGGTATCTGGGCCGGAAGACGGCAGGGAGGATGACTGGCGCACAGAGGAGGAAGAGGAGGAGGGGGTTACAGCAGTGGTCAGCACACGTAGGAAATTTGTGACCAGGAAGAGAGCTAGCCAGTTAATGAGGCGACAGACCTCATCGTGATGATGTGCAAGCCCCTGATTGGAAGCCTGCACATCATCACGAATGCTGGCTGTATGCCTTGCAATACCGGCTAGCAACGGTTCCAATGTGTCACAAATCGCCTCCTCCGCAGGTAGTGGAAGATCCGTTTCCGTGGATACATGTGCCACCTGTGGGCGGGTACAGCATGGAAAAACAGTAACATGGACCAGAGGAAGAGGGATGACCCTTCACATTTAGTTTATCATTTTCATTATATTGATTAACAATTCCTTCACAATAGTTTCACAAGTATTATTATACATTTCTTTCATATTCTTGTGGAGATCCACAGCAGGATCTAAAAGCATAGACAAAAGATCGGCTAGCCCTAATGATGTGTAATATGTTTTTTAGGGCAAATAACTGCTGTTTCTTGACAAACCATAATTGAGAATGGAAGGAATAGCAGATAATTGACGCAAAAAGTATCAGACATAAAGCAAGTGAGTACAACTATGGATTGGGTACGTCACTTGCTTGGCTTTTTCGTGCGAGATTGAGTTGAATTAACTTCTGAGTGGAACCAATATTGGACTTTCACTTTACATGTGAGACCTAAGGTTTGAGGTCGAATCCTGATGGCGATTGTGGGATAAATTCCTGGATTGAGACTATCTGCCATCAAACTGAATGTGCAGGTGAGTCAGATCAGATGACTAGTAAACAGTCATTGTGTAACAAATTAATTGAATTGTATAACAAGACGAGGGATGACACATTGGATTTTATTTCTGTTTTTATAGGCAGTTTGGCTCACCCTACCATTGAGAACAGGAAGAGTATTCCTGTTCATGGTCCTGAAGAAGGTTGTGTTATTTAAAGGGACAGTATTGTTTCTGAGTCTGTGAAGGCAACCGAAACACGTGTAGACTACAAAAATCTGTGGGAACATCTACATACAGATTGTGTTACCTGATAATCGAAATAGGGAACCAGACTTTGTGAAATACTAGAACATGTCTATTGGTGACTAATATGGACGGTCACATTTTTTATGCAGTGTGGTGAATATATGAGGAAAGAATGAGAGTGAATGAATGAATCATAGTGAATAGGGTTGTGTGAGCAAAATAATCATTGATGACTTTGTTTATTAATGATATAATGTATTAGTGCGAAATGATTTAAAGAAATGGGTTGATTTTTATGTAAATGTATAATAAATACTTGTGAAACTATTGAAGGAATTGTATATAAATATAATGAAAATAATAAACTAAATTTGAAGGGTCATCCCTCGAGCTCTGGTCCATGTTACTGGTTTTGCACATGATACATTGCCTGAGGGACCAGGGTGTAGAAGCAGGCATTTCCCTTTTTCTTTTGACTAACCGGGTACAGCATTGGGCATGCCCGCAGGTGCATGCTGCTGCAGTCGCAGTACCAGGGACAGGATTAAGCACAGGCCCCTGCACAGCAACCTGCACTGCCTCCGACCCCTGACTCTGGACTGCAGTAGTCACACCTACATCATCACCCCTGCAGTGCCCCATGGGCTGGTCTGATGTGGCCTCCTCCTCCACCACCACCACCAAACTGGATGACTCCCCACTGTCTTCCACATCGGATTTCCCCTGTTTGGCCTCACCTGTCCCTCCCACTGCTGAGGAGCTCACAACCAACTTCACGCTCTTGGGCCTACCCTCAGCAGCTGCAGCTGTTGACTTAGTCGCGGCACCAGTATCATCGCACCCAGAAGATGACAGTGCCTGAGAGGATGACTGGGCCTTGCATCTACGCCTGGTGGAGGCATCCCTGCTGCCATGCTCCACAGCGCCTTCTCCGCCCTCTTCTTCCATCGTTGCTGTGGATAGGGAAACATAGAACACATACATCAGGGTACTGGACATATGTGTGTTTGGCACAATGCAAAGTACATAATTGCCTCTGTCAAAGGTCACAACCATCATCACCGTACACTACCCACAGGAAAGTGCCATTCATACTCATGCAAAATCATGTCTGTCATTCACACCAGACATTCACATCCTTGGACAAGGCACTGCCAGCACACACAAATTGTGCATGCACCTCACACACATCATGGCACTGTAAAGGCCCATACCCGTCTCAAACGTGTAATGCAAAGAAATAAGACACACCCCAACGGGGAATGAGACTAAGAGAACAGGCTGAGAGAGTTAGTTGTCTTTTATGTAAAATTGGCATCCAGAGAACTCTGCTGCCTGAGAGCGCTCTGGCAAACAATACAAAGATATTGGCTTATAAAGAGAAAAAGCGTCATCGCTGACATCATACTATATGGGACTAAAAATGCTTGGGTTGGGTAAATAACATTGACACATATATGGCTATGGGTACTGCTCTGTCTGGATTGGTTGCTCCAGTGGCGGGAGGGTGAGCATCACGTGGTTCAGCTGCCAGTGTCCAGGCGGGGTGAGGGTCAGGTCACTGTGAAGCACGGTGGTCACTAACTTAGCTAACATGACATACTATCTCTAGGCATGCACTAAATAATAGTCATTACAGCTCCTTTGAGCAAATCAACATAAACCTATAAATTGTATATATACGATTACGCCATCACTCATTAAGACTTATATAGAGTAATGGGCTTAGGGGTCTTGGCAAGTAGGATAACATTGATCGTGGGGTGGGTCTGGGCGCATCAAAGAAACTAGGGGGCATTCTGACGTTTGTTAGTTCTAGAGTGCAATATACTGTGACAGAGGTCTGGTGACCCAAACCTGCCTTATTTTTTGACTGAACCCTTGTTGTTCCTAGGACATATCTGCCATTTTGATTGTCCCTTTATGGTTCTCATTTTTCCGCTCAGGTCACTATATGTCTGATTATATTTAGTCGGTGCTAGGCATTACTACTCATTGTGCCGGCTCAGGTCACTATATGTCTGATTATATTTAGTGATTACTAGGCATCTGTACTCATTGTGCCGCTCAGGTCACTATATGCCTGATTATATTTAGTCATTACAAGGCATCTGTACTCATTGTGCCTGCTCAGGTCACTATATGTCTGATTATATTTAGTCATTGCTGGGCATTACTACTCATTGTGCGGGCTTAGGTCACTATATGTCTGATTATATTTAGTCATTACTAGGCATCTGTATTCATTGTGCCTGCTCAGGTCACTATATGTCTGATTATATTTAGTCATTGCTAGGCATCTGTACTCACTGTGCCTGCTCAGGTCACTATATGTCTGATTACATTTAGTCATTGCTAGGCATCTGTACTCACTGTGCCTGCTCAGGTCACTATATGTCTGGAACATTTAGTTATTGCAAGGCATTGGTAGACTCATTGTGCTGTTTTATTTTGCCAGGCATCATCTGTCACACCCGTTCCCGGTTAGTCTATCCAAGTTCTTAGCCGACTTCATTTACTAAAATGCATCGCGCCCCTAGACCACACCCGCATTACTTAGCCTTGTATGCTAGTACCTAAAAGCTCGCACATCTGCCTACCCTACATCTCGCCCACTACGTATTGCTCACCATTTTGGCCGTATTTGGCCTACAGCTCAACCACACTAACGCCCAACACCACACACCAACCTCCCCTACAATGCACACAACTGTGTCTCCTACAATGGATACAAATCTACCGTGCGTACCTCCCCCATGCAACACAACTTCGCTCAATCCATACCTAAATGCACCAGCCCTCTGGTTACAACATTTCACCACCAAACCTACCCCCAACCAACCAACCCTGCCCTACTAGCATCAGGAATGCCAGGCTCGGTTCTCGCCTGTACAATAGCATCACCTCAACTGCCTGTCACCACACTTTGTCTGATACAGGCAAACAGAATGCGCCTATGCATAAACCCACACTGTCTCTCCTGACTAGTTGATATCACCCAACTTCCCGAGTCAACCTTGTGACACATCTATTAGAAACCAAAGATTAGCATCCAGATGTCACCACTGGTCCTATCACATGAACATCCTTAGTATGGAAAAAAAACAAAAAACACCACTGCCCATGTGGCGCCGATAATTGTCGCAACTCCCACTGCCAATCATTTCTCACGCCTTAGATATTGCAGATTTTATCCTGACAGAAAACCTTGACTTTCTTGCTATCACGGAAACCTGGCTGCATGCGGCCTCGGGTCCTGCCCTGACCCTAGACATCCCTGATAACTACTCCATTATCAGATGCGATAGGGATACTAAGCAAACTATGGGGGGTGGATTAGCATTTATATTCAAGAGTTTGCTTAATCTTAGAGCTGCCAACACCCTACAGCTGCCATCAGCTGAACTACTATCCATTAAACTACGGATTTCACCTAATCACACCGCCTCAGTGCATCTCATATACAGGCCACCCGGCCCTACCGCCACATTTGTAGAGGACATCTCATCCATCCTAGCCTCTAGCACCAAGACTAAATCTCAAATCATCATACTTGGTGACCTCAACTTGGGATACCAGGACACAAATGATACCAAAGCCAATGACGTAGCCATTGTTCTGGCTGACTTCGGCCTCACCCAACATGTTAACAAACCCACCCATATCAAGGGTCACACCCTTGACTGGGTCTCAGACATGAATTGTGCACTAAAGGTAACCTATGTGACACCATGTGTGTGTTTTGACCACCATAAAATAATATTTTCCATTGATTCTAGCCCACTCACTGACAAACCCAACCTTGCCATGCCCACTTATACACGAAACAAGAAGGATATTACAGTTGAGAAACTACTCCCCCTTATCCTCCCGCTACTGAACTCGGCCTGCTCCACTTGCTCAGACCCTACTGCCTTAGTTGAAACCTACAACCATGCCATGTTAAAAGCTCTCAACACCATTGCCCCCACTCAAACTGCGCAAACAGAAACCTTGCAACCATCTTAATTCATGGTTCACCCCTCACTTACGTGAACTGCGCAAAGCAAAAATAAAAGCTGAGTCACATTGGAAAAGCTCACCTACACTAGTCAATAAAAATAACCTTACTGCCGCCTCCCTTACGTACAAAGAAGCTATCCTAGCGGCCAAAAAAGAAGTGTACAGCGTTAGAATCACGCAAGCTCAATCCAACACCAAGGAACTCTTTAAGATACTTAAGGAACTAGAGTCCCCAGTCGCCCCATTGGATACATGCACCCCGGTTGCTGAATGGTGCTCCAATATACAAAAAGCACTACTAGACAAAATTGCCCTGCTTCAAGCCAAAATTAATATAAAAAAAGCCACCTTTCGGACTCAGCGGGCAACCCCCAGTCTTACAATACCCCCATTCCGAAGCACTTATTCAAACCTTTCAGCTTCTCACCCCTTACCATCAAGGAAGTTGAAAACATCATCTCGAAGCTTAAGCCTTCCAACTGCCAAGGTGATGCCTGCCCTGCGCCGGTCATAAAGGAAGCGGCTAATGACCTCGCCCCATTCATTACCTCCTTTATCAATTCATCATTCAAATCGGGCACAGTACCCGACAATCTCAAGGATGCATGGGTCATCCCCCTAATTAAAAAACCTAACCTTGACCGTAGCAATCCCTCCAACTACAGGCCCATTACCATGCTGCCTTACCTACTCAAAGTTTTGGATCGTGCAGCCTATCTCCAAATCCAGGATTACCTTGAACTAACAACCGATTAGGGCTTAGACAATCTGGCTTCCGTCCAAGACATGGTACGGAGACAGCCCTGATCGACTTGAGAACCCAAATTGAGGACCTGAAAGATAAGGGTAAACAAGCTCTCCTGCTCCTCCTTGACCTGTCTGCTGCATTCGATTTGGTCGATCACCAAATCCTTTGCCATCACCCTAAGATAGCCACTCACTTCTCTGATGCAGCTACCTCCTGGATCAGCTCCTTCCTGGCAAATAGATCCATGAGGGTCTTCTCTCACTTAGCCGCAGCTGACCCAGCACATGTCCCTTGCAGAGTCCCACAAGGCTCTTGTGTATCGCCAACATTGTACAACGTGTTTACTAAAACACTCTTTGATATTCTTGACTATCTGGGTGTGTCCTACACAAATTATGCGGACGACACCCAGATACTCATCCCTATCACTGGCGACTATGTAACCGATGTCAACGCTCACAACTCGGTCTACTCGGTCATCCGGGCCTGGATGGCACACCATGGGCTCTGCCTTAATGATGACAAAACTGAGTTAGTCATCCTAGGCTCTCAGTCCAAACTCACAAAACTTGACCCCAAATATAACTCCTTCATTATTGATGGAAACGTTATTAAAGTCACCAACGTCACGAAAACACTTGGAATTTACCTAGATTCCACTCTCTCTCTCAATAGACAAACCAACTTAGTAGTCTCAGCATCATCGTACACGTGTAAACTCATCACAGCTTGTCGCCCCTTCCTAACAACGGACAACTGCCTGATCCTAGCCAGAACCCTCATCATGACCACAATTGACTATTGCAACGCCCTTTACTTAGGGACTAGTCAAAGAAACCTTGATAAACTCCAGGTCACCCAGAAAAATGCCATTAGGGCTGCTCTCAACATCCCCAGGCGCTCCCACATCTCCTCTACCAGGCGCAACCTACACTGGCTACCCATTGCACTTCGCATCTCCCTCAAAGCACTTGTTCTAACCTACAAGGCACTAAATAATGCTGAACCTGCTTACCTGTCCACGCGGTTCACACAACACACAGCATCTAGACCCCTGAGATCTGCTCCGGCGCACACACTAACCATTCCCAGTTTCAAGATTCAGACAGCTAGAGGCTCGAGTTTCCCAGTCCTGGCTGCTAAGCTTTGGAACTCCCTACCCAATGATCTTAGGAATGTGCCAGCCATCCAATCCTTCAAAAACAGAACTAAACGCTGGTTGAACGAACAGGAGGCACTGGCCTCCGCTTTGTAACTCATGCAACGGTCACCCACAAACAGGCGACTCACTGTATGTATATTTGACCATTCTGTCATTCCGTGTAATATTTCTGATTCATGTTCTTATTCTTGATGTAAATATGTCTATATAATGTAATCTGTACCTATCTATGTAACTCTTATCTGTAACTACCTTTTCCAAACATGCGCCCTGATGCCCTTGGGCAGGGTGTGCAATACAAATAAAATAAACAAACAAACAAACAGAGGTCTGATTGTAGTTTGAGGCACACTGGGGTGGGCTTCATGGCAGGGTCGCGTATCTGGTACATCAAGAGAATACCTCGCAGGGACACAGGGTTACACTGGTAGTCATTTTCCAACAGCGGGGGTAAGAGGGCACAGGCAGGTTTGTGGAGATGGATGAGCTACAAGGCATGGATCAGGCCGGTTCACACGTGGGGCAGTGATCACAGAGGAAGAGTGAGATGTTACATTTTACAAACACAGTGAGAAAAGGTGGGGGCCACGAGCGCGGTGTGTGCGGTGCTGCAAAGGGGAGAGAAGCCTTTTCGTATTATCACAGTGAGGCCTAGTCCAAAATCGAGTCGAGGGTGCACAAAAATGGATGCCAAGTGTCTCTGCAACAGTCCCACCTATGCCATCGTCAGCCTGAGGGCTGTTCATGAGCAAAAGGGCAATGGAGGCGTCCCCCACTGTTGCTCGAGCAAGTGATGCACATTGTACTAAATGCATGAGGGAGGCCCAAACGACCCCTCACTCCCACACATTCCCCCTTTTCGTTACATCTAAAGTAACAAACTATTTTTTATTATTATTCTCATTCCGATAATACTCTGCTTCCGCTATCGCTTCATCCCAAGCAGGTGTACCTTTTATTGGCATCCAAGCCCGACATACACTTCCCAGGCTATGCCCATTTCTAGCATATTCGTCAGGTGTGCATCTCATATATATTCCTCCATCCCCATCCAGGTCCACCCACACCTCCCTGTACCATTGCAGCTCCCTTAGTTCCTTTATGGTTGTGTGATACAAATTATCCACCCTATCCGCATTCTAGTGGTAGACAGCTGTCATGCGATACTGTGGTGGGTTTGGTTCTCCAGTTTTCATTTGTGCATCTTTCATGGTGGCTACCGTTGTCTGTCTGCCCATCGTTACCATCATCATTGTTGAATTAGGCATAGATTTTGCACAACATCGGATACCTAGTTGGCACACAGAAAAAAGTAAAATAAAAACAATGACTGGAACAAATATTTTCATCATAATGCTGAACCAGGATGGTATCCAATTGAACATGTTGTCAAACCAGTTACTTGGCTCTATTCCTCCTTCTTTCAGCATTCTTTCCCCCAGGCTGTGTACTGCTGAGATGTCGTGGGAGAGGGTCCCATTATCTGCATCTTCAGAAGGTACGAATGTACAGCATGCGCTCCCGATTTTTTGGCAAACACCGCCCTCCATCGCTTTGTGGAGGTCTAGGACGTACCGGTTCTGCATTGTCATTAGACGCAAGGCACGAAGTTCCACCTTGATCACGTTGAATCCCTCTTCAGTGTCGTTGGCCAGTTGGATCAGCTCCCAGCGAATGATCTGTAACCATTTGCCGTTTGTCCACGCCTGAAGTTCTGGCGTTAGGAGGGAGGCAAAGAATGTCTCTGCAGAGTTAAAGAGTTTATACTTTGCTGGGATCTCCATGAGAAGATTTTTTGACTCGCTGGAAATATAGTTTGACGACCTCTTTTTGCGAGACAGTCTGTTTTTTAAGTCACCTTCAGACAGAATGTCATATGAGTAACGCTCTGTGGCTGCTGGTTGGGGCGCTGCTGATGTGTCAGCCGATTGCTTTGCTGACGAAATGCCAGCCGATTCCCCTGATGCCAATATGCCAGCCGATTTTATCCCCCCTTGGATATTGCTTTCTGGTACTACCATCAGTGCAGAATGCAGTGTGGCTAGGGCGCAGTGCCTCTCCATGATGCTGGCAGAAGCAGGTAGGCTTGTTTGCAACACACCCAGTACATGTCCATGAGCGCAGCTGTACCTTTTTTCATATCTGGAATGATAATTGTTTTGTTGCATCTCTTGTTGGCACCCATCAGCACCTTCCATTCTCCATGGAAACAAAGTTCATGTGAGATTTCCTTTTGTGTTTTTATAGGCTTTTTGAGAGCTGTAACCCATGTGAGTTTTGCAATGTGCTGGGACCAGACGGGAGCACACGTTTCTTTGACCCATTGAAAGTTTTCTTCAATTAGCCCTCTGAGGGCTTCAGCTTTGCACTCGATCGATTCATCATGCCACTTATTGTCTGTAAACCTTGTTCCTCTGATGATGAAAAAAGGTTCTTTGATGCAGATTACTCCTTGGTGCTTGATTGTTCATGTTTTCTCATTCTGCAGCATTTCTATTGTAACTGTGTGTGCCTGAAAGGTTCTCCGAATCCTACATAACACGAGATGAATCAAACATTGGGCATCTGACAAGGGCACTTCTTGGGATACAAGTATTTTGGCCGTGCCTGATGCGTGCGGTATGAGAGAGCAAACATAGCAGCTCTCGTTCGTTGCTTGTTTTGCTGTCACACTCATGTCTGAGTACCATTTGTTAGAGTGGTCTGGGTGGCGGGGGTCTTCTATTTCATCTAATCCCAGGCCATGGTAAATATCATATCTTTTCCCTCCCACCCCCCTTTTCCGTCTCCTCCTCCTCCCTACCCTGTCATTGATAGTTTCTACGTTTTGATAGTGTATGGGAAAGACACCTGTCCATACTGTGTCATTTCGTTCACTAGCAGCTTGCCAGGCATGTGGGTCTGGTGTCTCTGATTCATTGGTTGCAGCAATATTAAAGTGCAGTATAGTGCCTTGCGAGGTAGGTTCTGTTGTTGCTTGTACATCAGTATCTATTGAATCAGGCCCACTCTCCTAAAAGTAGTCCCCATCATACTGATTAGTCACATTCACATTACTTGGCCTGATAGCAGCAAGTGGAAACAGGAAGGCTGTTGCTGACCGGTTCTTATGTAGCGTAGTGAGGTTTGCAGTGGCTTGGGATTGTGTCTCCATATAGTTTTTACACCCGCCCAGATGAGTGCTGAGACTTCACGTTTTAAGTTTACCCGACTTCCCCCTTCTTTCATACATTCAATAATGAAAAACACATTATAATACCATGCCATAAAAAATAATATTATAGAAAACAGCATTGCACAGTATTTTATACCACATTCAATATTATAGTATTTGTTAACTCTACTAGCTACCCTATCGCTAACTAACATGTGAGTGCCCTCCTTTCTGCCATTGTTTCACCTGAAGGGGCGATATGAAATTGTTAAGTAACAAGCATGCATAATAAAACATTTTACTGTCAATATATTTACTTTTAACTACTTTACCATATTCTTTATACTTCTATAGGTGTGCACAGCTTGACACTATTCTATTCCTTGTAACTTTAATTTCATCACAATAAACTCATCTCGTATCATATAGTGTTTTCTTTAACACAGATAATCATTCATTTTACACAAATGGTCAAACAAGAAATCTTTTATCATTACTGAAAAGAGGGAGAGAGAGTGAGAGAGAATAATAGAGAAAGAGAGAGAGTGAGAGAGAGAGAGAGAGAGAGAGAGAGAGAGACAGTGGGAGACAACCCTCAGAGGGAGATAAATTGTGTGTGAGAGAGAGAGAGAGAGAAAGAGAGAGAGGGAGAGAGGAGAGAGGGAGTAAGAGACACACCTTCAACGTAATGTTTAGTCATTACTTTCAATTTTGCTCATTTCTAGTATTTTTTCTTTACATTCTTTCTCTTACCCACTTGCAACTTTGTTGCTAGTATTTTGATCGCACTGAGGGATTGCACTATCACGTGCTCTTCTCACATCTGACAGATGCACCCAACATTTCAATCCCTTCACTTTCACTGCAGTTGGTGTGCAGTATATCACTTGATAGGGCCTGTGAAATCTCGGAGAGTTCCATCTCCGCACAAACCTTCTCACATATACATTTTCACCTGGCATCAATTGACCCTTTGGACTGTCATCTGTTGGCATTGCAGTGTCTGTTGTAGCGTTTTCTGTAAATGGTGGTGCAATTTGTTTTGCTATGCTCCGCACCGCCCGTGTTAAGTTGGTGAGGTATTCCTTAAATTCATCCCCCAGCACTGTGGCAGCTCTATGAGCATCCGAAGCTCCTCTTACTGGGGAGAGTGGTGTATGAATGCACCTTCCCATCACTATTTCGTGCAGGCTCAAATGATGGTCTTTACTTGGCTGCGTTCTGAGTTGGAACAGTGCTAGAGGCAGTCAATACACCCAATTCTTTTTGAGCGTGTTACATAACTTTGATAACTTGCTTTTTAGCAGACAGTTGATCTTTTCCACCACCCAGTTGGCCATTGGGTGATAAATAGAACACAGTTTGTGCTTGATCCCCAGTAACAACGTTACTTCTTTGAAGAGGTCATTCACAAAGTGTGTGCCATTGTCTGATCTTATTATGTCACATATACCCCACCTTGAAAAAACTTCCCGCACTAAGAACTTGCCAGCACTTTTTGCATCTGGGTGCGGGCAGGGTCCAGCTTCCACCCACCTTGAGAAAGGGCACACTATCACAATTAGGTACCTTGCTCCGTTACATCTTTTTCCCATATCTGCGTGATCAACGTGGAGCTCTCTGAACGGACCTACAGGGCGTGGTAACGTTACTTGCAACGTTCTTAGAGACATTCCTGAACTGTATGTTTGACATGTTGTACACTCTATTGTTAATTTGGACAAGTGTTTGTGCAAGTTTGGAATACCCCAATGTTCTTGTATTTCTGCTGCAATGTGTTGTTTGGTCACGTGCGTTGGGAAGTGGAATTGTTGGAATCCAATTTCTAATAATTCCACTGGCTTCACTACCTTTCCTGTTAATTCCCGTCTCCATTTGAGGTCTGTTGGTGACTGTTTGCATCCTCTTTTCCCCCACAAGTCTTGTTCTTCTGTAGATGCATGTTTTTGTAGCTCTATTATTTGGGCAATTGGTGTGTGACTGTATCCTTCTTCTAATGCATCTGCGCTTGGTGTTTTTACAATGCATTCTATTGCTTGTGGTATTTTAAAATATGCAGCCTCTTTTGCTGCTCTGTCTGCTACCGCGTTCCCAAATGAGATTGAGTCTGTGTTGTTGGTATGTGCTTGGCACTTCACCAGATCTACTACTGACGGTTCTGCTAATGCTTCTATTAGTTCATTTAGTAATGCGGCATGTTGTACTGGTGAACCATCTGCTCTTCGAAAACCCTCTTCGCCGCCATCATGACAGTCCTGAGTGTACTGTTGTTGTAGCATATGCTGAGCCAGAGTATATTGTGACCGCACATCCTTTAGCAGTGCGCAGCGCTTCAATTAGTTCTGTCAATTCCGCTGCTTGAGCTGAGTAGTGAGAGGGTAGGCGTTTCTGTACAATAATCTCATATTCTTCTTCTTCCATTCTTACAACTGCTGCCCCCACGTGCTTTTCCCTTGTTTCACTGTCTATCGATGCTGACCCATCCACAAAATATAGTTCTCCCTCCTGTAATGCATTTTCACTTGCTTTGGGAATATCATATTCTTCTCCCTTATATGGAGCACAGTCATGTGTCTGGATATCTTCAACTGTGCACGGTTCTGTGATGAATGTGGCTGGGTTCACTGTCTTACACCTGACCACATGAACGTTTGGGCTCGAGATTATTATCTCGTATGCCGTTGCCCTCTGTGTTGTCAGTGTTGATTTGGACCTTTCTAAAATTGCAAAGAGTGAGTGTTCTGATTATGGGGTCACTGAGCATCCAATTGCAATGGTTGCGCTTTTTTCAATTGCGAAGGCCACTGCAGCGAGAGCTTGTTCGCACGCAAAGTGACCTTGCATAACTGAGTCCAAAGTACCACTGTACTAGGCCAATGGTTTGTGAACAAGTGATGTTTTCTGTGTTAATACTATGGTCATTAAATTGCCATTGCAGTGGGAGAATAAGTAAAACTCCCAGTCATAATCAGGGTTTGCCAAAACTGGTGCGTTTGCAATGAAATCTTTCAGTTTAAAATATTGTGTCATCATGTCATCTGTCCATTTTAATGGGACATTATTCTTTTCTGCTTCCTTCAGAGCCTGTAGCAAAGGGCGTGTGTATGCTGCATAGTCAAGTATTCATGCGCGGCAGTAATTACAGATGCCGAGAACTTTTTGTATGCCTTTTACTGTTTTTGGTATGATTAGGTGGCGTATGGCTGCTGCTCTGTCTGTTAGTATTCTTTTGCTATCTTTTGAAATGAATTCTCCCAGGTATAATACCTCTGCTAGGCAATATTGTAGTTTGCCCTTGTCGACCTTGTACCCTTTTGTGGCCAACAAGTTTAACAATGTTATTGAGTCTGCTCTGCACTGCTCTTCACTTTTACTGTAGACGAGTAAATCATCTACGTACTGTATTATCGTGCTTTCTACATCAATGTTGCCAAGATCTTCATGCAAAAATCTATTGAAAATGCTGGGGCTTTCACAATATCCCTGTGGTAATCTGCAATGTTCGTATCTGTTCCCCCCTAACGTAAACGCTGTGAGGTACCGGGAGCTTGGGTCAAGTGGTATTGGGAAGAAAGCATTCTTCAAATCCACTACTGTGAAACACGTGGCCTCTTCAGGTAAGCTGCACAATATTGATGCAGGATTTGGCACTAATGGGAACTCCTTCTCTATGACGTCATTAAGTGGGCGTAGGTCCTGGATCATCCTCCAAGCCCCGCCCTTCGCTTTTTTGATCAGAAAAATAACTGTGTTGCACAGTGAATTTGATGGTACTATTATTCCTTGTTCTAGCAGTGAGTTTATTATTTTTCTTATTCCTTCCTCCGCTTCCCTTGATAGTGGCTATTGCTTTACTCTAGGTGGTATGGCACCTGGTTTTAATTTTATCCTGATTGGCGTAACTTCCTGTAATAGCCCTACATCATGGGGGTTTGTGGTCCATATTTCAGGCAGTACCTTTTCCATATCTTCCTCGAATATAGTAGGTGGTACATTAACAATGGCCATGAGGGGGTTGTGTATCTCTCTGTGTTGAATCATGATGTCACATGGTACACTAATTTCTATTATTATTTCCCCATCACTCTCATTGTCAGTGAACACTTCTTCATCAGTTAAGTCGCGCAACATTATGTTTGGGTCTATGCACAAAACCGTTCTCCACTCGCATCCATGTGTGTCCAGTCCTATCACTGCAATACATTGCTCGAAACCTGTACCCCTTCTAGATCAATGGACAGCACAATTCCTGGTACAATATCTGCATTCACAATTGGGCGGAAAACAAAATTGGAAGGCACCTTCCATTCCTTTCTTGTTATCTCTGGCACCACTCTGGCTAACACTCTGATACCATAAATGAACATATCCATGTCAAAGGGCATCCCTCTTAACGCAACCTCGTTTGTCATGGTACTAATCATCAACATTGTCCATATGGGGCACACTCCTGGGGTGGAACAAACTATTCCCAGTTCAGTAAAGGAGAGTGTCATGTTCAATTTACTTAGGAGATCTCTTCCCAAAAAAATGATTGGCACAATAAGGGTGCTTGCACTGTTTTTCCCCCCACCGTTATGTCAAGATCTTTTGCATAAGGAACTTTTAAAATAGCCCCAGAGAACCCCTGCATTTCCAAATTTCTTCCCGAGAGCTGGAACCGTCCTTCCATGAGGCACGATTTTTCAGCTCCCGAATCCACCATAAAGATGGACTGTTTATTGCCTATCTCCGCCCCCACTAGTGGTTCCTCTTCTGCACGTAGGGTAGTGGATAGGACTGGACACCCAAGTGCTTTATGTGGGCTGTCCTAATCTGCATATGCCTCTGTTCCTGGAACGGAAAACACATTATCTCCCACCACCGCCACACCGCAAAAAAGCGCTGGTGCGCCATTTGCCAAAGTTGCAAAGATATTAGTGTTTGCATTTGTCATAGTGTTCTGCCTCGCCATTTTTTGGGGCACCCATCTCTGCTCTGGCTGTTGTTGATGATGCTGTATTTGTTGCATTTGTGGCTCATTATAACATTGTTCATTCTGCCCATTCCCTCCTATCGGTAACCCATAGGGACTGCCTGGGTGTGGGTGACCATACTGCTTTTCGTTTGCCATGGGGGGCTGTCCTTGATAATAATCCATAGGTCACATTCTGCATTCTCTTGAATAATGCCCCCACCTCCCACAGTTCCAACCTGATCCTTGTGCCCCCCCCTCATCCCAGGCCCTCCAAACCCTCTGTTTCCCATTCTTCCGAATCCCCCTCTCGTCCTCTTGTAGGCCTCCCTTGCCATTGGGGTCCTCCGTGCTGCTCCTCTCCGTCCCACTGCTCCTGCCCATTTGCAGCCCATGTTGCGGCCATTCTTGCTGGCGTATTTCCTACCCCCTCTTCTCCTTCGCCCTGCCTGTCAGTAGTTGTTGTTGCATTCATCCCTGCGACCTTCACTAATTTATTTTGCACTAACTTTGCCTCGTCTGCCAACCTCCGCTGTGCTATCTCCTTTTTTCTTTCTTTGATCCTCCTACAATGGTGTACACTTATGCTCTGAATCTCAGGCCACCCCTTGGCTTCTATCCCAGCTATTTTATCCAAGGCCTTCTGTACCTCCTTCGGGAGCCCTTTTTTTATTGTAAAGTAGAACAAGGTGGTAGATTCGTCCCATGGTGTACCCATTTCACTTCTCCACAGGTCTTGCACCCAGAGGATGAATTGCGTAGGCTCCTCCTCTTCTCCCATAGTGCATTGCATCAGTAAGTGTAAGTCTGGAGTGTTTGGAAACATTCTCCGCAATGCATCCCATACTTGAGCTCTAACGTTATTGAACGCTGACCCATCATGGCGGTCACTGTTATTTGTTACTCCCGGGAACCCTGCCTTCACCCACACTGCATCTGCTTGATCACCAACAGCGGACACCAGCAAACTCTTCACGTCCCCTATAGCTAAAGGAACGCCTGCTGTGTGTTTTTCAAAGGCAGGTGTCCACTTCCCCGCCCCACCCGAAAGTGGAGGGAGGAGTTTCAACAAGTTTTTCTTGTCCATCTGTGCCCATGGTATGTAGTGGGGCCTTCCTGCTCCCTTGTGTATCAGAGGCATTTGTAGTCTCGCTTTTCCCCCTTTCTTACTTACTGTTCCCTTCTATGTTTTACTCACCAGCATGTTCCATACTCTTTGTCTTAATCTCCCTTGCCATCTTGTTGCAGCACCTTCATCCTCTTGGTCAAAGCAGAATGGCAGCGGAGATCCCGCCGCTGCCGCTCCTTCTTCGTATTCATCTAGATCACTCCATACTTCTGCCACCTCCTCCTCCTGTTCCCTCTCTCCTTTCCCTTCCTCATTCTGGCTGTCTGGCGTTGCAGGTCGTATTATTCGCACGAGTTTGCCATTTAAATGGAAGAGAAAACTCACCTCTTTGCCACTATTGTTCCTGCCCTTTCGGTATTGGTGCCGATGGAGGCGGGGACGGTGTAGAGCCCCCTGCAACACTCGGCAAGGGGGTAAGCTCAACAGACGTTAATGGTGGTACTTCCCCTCCCCCTGGCAACATTTGGCCTTTATCACATAATGCCCTTAAACATGTTATTTCCATCTGTGCGTGTGCAAGCTGCCTATCTAGGTATCCTGTTAACCGTGCTAACTTCACTGGCGGGGCGCTAGTTGGGCCGTATAGCCCACCTGTTTCATATGGAGGCGGGCGGTGGCTGATGTTGTTCTTTGGGTTTCTGATGTGGTGCACGCTGGCACATACAGATGCTTGCTGTATCCTACCGCAGGCCTTGTCAGTGACAGGTATATTTTTGTGGTCATTCTCTTTTGTAGTTGTTGCGCATTCACCCCCTGTGGCCCCATCTCCTCCCTCTGGACCCTTCTCCTTTTCAATTATTGTGTCTTTACTTACCTCTCTCCCCCTGTGGCCCCATCTCCTCCCTCTGGACCCTTCTCCTTTTCAATTATTGTGTCTTTACTTACCTCGCCACTATGCAC
Organism: Ambystoma mexicanum; assembly: GCF_040938575.1. Classification (NCBI taxonomy): domain Eukaryota; kingdom Metazoa; phylum Chordata; class Amphibia; order Caudata; family Ambystomatidae; genus Ambystoma; species Ambystoma mexicanum. The sequence continues at coordinate 970,445,995 of NC_090941.1, read as the reverse complement.
TACTTCTTCGAACATCCACCACAAATCTAGCACCTCCATTCTGTTCTGCAGCTGCTTTCCCCTATATTTCGCGAGCAGGTGTGTGGATTCTAGATCCAATACCCTCTTACCAAATGACCCTCCCTCTGGCCATAGAGGCAATACACTGTCCCCTTTTATTTCCACCACCCACTGATCATGATATTTTGGGATTTTTTCACTGTACAAAGGGAGATGCTGATAAATATGTGCTGATGGTGTGGTCCCTCCCATGATGACGTATTTTTTACTCTTACTTGTGTTTACATCTTTTTCTGTGTATAAAAATGCACTGTCAATTACTTAACAATCTTTGTAACATGTCTACTCAATCTTGTTTAACTCTTGATACCACAAATTTCAACACTCTTTTTACTGACACCCTTTTGCTGGAACCACAAATTATGTCAACATGGAATATTAATTATTTTCCACTAGTCGAACTATTTCTGATCATCAATCACAATTTTCTTTACCAATATTTCTCATTAACTGTTATGTTTGTCAAACCACAGATAGAGATGTACTTACTGACAGACCAACATGTGACACTTCAATACATAGAACACACAGAACATGTAACATGAACTACCTTCCCTTTATTCCCCTTTTTTAAATTATTTTACTTTATTGCCCCTCACTCTTGCTTTCTCATGCACTCCCCACCTCTGAGCCCCCTCAGGCTACCTCTCCAAGAACTCTGCTCACACAGAAAAAGAATATTCTAAATTGCTACTCCGAGTCTACTAAATATATGAGACTCCTACTTTTTTCTCTTTATCTTCACTTGTTCCCTGCACTAGACATGACACTGCTACCCGGTGCCGCCTTCTACCCCATTTGGGCTACGGTCCCTTACTCAGTAACATTCACACAGACCCTGAACCTTGCACCAACTTTTATTTTTACCTGTTTTTTACCTATTTCCCTTCTCCCAAACCCTCTTTTTTTTCCTTTGAAATTCTCACAACCGGTACTCACATGTTCAGTTGGGTGGTCCGAGAGTCACCGTTCATGGTCTATCCCCAATCTGGTCGCACCCCAACCAAGCCATGGCCTGTCTTGGTGAGCAGTTTTTAGTTGGGTATTTGGCAAATGGGAACCCTTGGGCCCTCTCGTTTGTGCACACAAACTGGTCAACTGCGGAGTCGATGGTTTCGATGGGGGGCGTCCCGGATCTCACGGCACGGGGCCTCAGGGGACCTGTCCCAATCACGTCAGGGTCACGAAATGTCAAGGCCCATCCCCGTCTTAAACGTGCAATGCAAAGAAATAAGACACACCCCAACGTGGAATGAGACTAAGAGAACAGGCTGCGAGAGTTAGTTGTCTTTTATGTAAAATTGGCATCCAGAGAACGCTCTGGCAAACAATACAAAGATATTGGTGTATGAAGAGAAAAAGCGTCATCGCTGACATCATACTATATGGGACTACTAATGCTTGGGATTGGGTAAATTACATTGACACATATATGGCTATGGGTACTGCTCCGTCCGGATTGGTCGCTCCAGTGGTGGGAGGGTGAGCATCACGTGGTTCAGCTGCCAGTGTCCAGGCGGGGTGAGGGTCAGGTCGCTGTGAAGCACGGTGGTCACTAACTAAGCTAACATGACATACTATCACTAGGCATGCACTAAATAATAGTCATTACAGCTCCTTTGAGGAAATCATCACAAACCTATAAATTGTATATATACGATTACACCATCATTCATTAATACTTATATGGAGAACTGGGCTTAGGGGCCTTGGCAAGTAGGATAACATTGATTGTGGGGTGGGTCTGGGCGCATCAAAGAAACTAGGGGGTATTCTGACGTTTGTTAATTCTAGAGTGCAATATACTGGGACAGAGGTCTGATTGTAGTTGGGGGCACACTGAGGTGGGCTTCATGGCAGGGTCACGTATCTGGTACATCAAGAGAATACCTCGCAGGGACACAGGGTTACACTGGTAGTAATTTTCCAACAGCGGGGGTAAGAGGGCACAGGCAGGTTTGTGGAGATGGATGAGCTACAAGGCATGGATCAGGCCGGTTCACACATGGGGCAGTGATCTCAGATGAAGAGTGAGATGTTACATTTGTTCTGTTGCAATTACCTCCGGCTCAGGCATGAGAATGGAGCTGCGAAGCCTTCAGACACAGTGAGAAAAGGTGGGGGCCACGAGCACGGTGTGCGCGGTGCTGCAAAGTGGAGAGAAGCCTTTTCGTATTATCGCAGTGAGGCCTAGTCCAAAATGGAGTCGAGGGTGCACAAAAATGGATGCCAAGTGTCTCTGCAACAGCCCCGCCTACGCCATCGTCAGCATGACGGCTGTTCATGAGCATAAGGGCAATGGAGGCATCCCCCACTGTTGGTCGAGCAAGTGATGCACATTGTACTGAATGCATGAGGGGTGCCCAAACAACCCCTCAATCCCACACAGCACATACACATCTCACTCATACACATCACCTGACAGTCATGAAGCAGGCCATGGATCCATCACGTCAGAGAGCACTTGCAGTGAAATTGGCAGCATGAGGCAATCACACATACAAAAGCGAAGAGTCACAGACATCCTGGAGTGTTCGCCACACACACACTCACTTCTCATACACATGCACATGTACACCATGCATGTCCATGATGTTGCCAAATGCACACATGTGTCACTCCTCTGGCATGACACAATCCACACACAGGGATGCATACATGTGCACACTGTGACATACATGTGCGCATCAGGCAATTCCACACAGACACCATTGATGTCACACATGCATCAATGAACTTACATGCAGCTGTGCCTGGGACATGCACAATGACATATGTACAGTAGGCATGCCAAACATAAGAGCAGGGTGCACACACCAACCACACGTCTGCATGCACATGCACAATGGTGGATAAGAAAACATTGGCACTTACCAGTCGACTCCGGACGGAGCTCCAACTCCAAGACCTGGGTGTGCAGTGCTGGGTCGATGCACTCCATGACCCTCTTCATCGGTGGTCAGCTGGCCCTGGCACCCCACTCAGACAGCCCCAGGCTTGAGGAGGTGCCGGGCCTTGTTGAGGGTCTTGGACGTAGTCCTCGCAGCGCATATGGACATGTTGGTAGTCGCGGGGTGCCACCCCCTCTGCGTTGATGACACCCATGATGTCCACCCAGATCTTCCTCCGAGCTTCCTTGCCGACTTGTGATGGTCCAGGGAAGAGCGCATCATAATGCCCCACGACTTGCTCCAGCAGGATGCTAACTTCTGTGGAAGAGAAGCTGACAACCCTCTGCATCTCTACGGGGGTTGCCACTTGCCTCAGATGGTGTGGTGTCAGACATGGCAACCCCTGAGGCAGGTATGGGTGGGCAAGGTGGTCCTGGGGCTCAGCTGTGGAGTGGTGGTATGGCAGTCGGGAGTCTTCAGGATCAGCAGAGGTGGTCACAACAACAGGATCACTGGCAATGGCTTCAGAGCAGGCACCAAAATGCAGGGCACGTGGGCAGCAGGCACACAGAGTGGGCTGGCAGCAGAAGATGGCTCGTAGGAGGCAGCTCGGGGCAGTTACAGGAAGGTAAATGGCCTTGTAGGCAGGAGCGTGGGTCTTCCATGTTCTTTCGTGTGGCCAGACAGAAACAGAGTGACTCCACATGTGTGGAAACAGCACGTTACCGTGTAATCAGAGGAAAGGCCCTAAGCACGTAAGTTACGTGTCACACGCTGGCCGTTGGGCGTGTCCGTTCAGTATCGGGTTAAAGGTCTGCGTAGGACAACAGTGCACTGTATGTGCGTTTTTTGTGGGGAAGTACGCGTGAACTTTACTTCTTTGTGGGTTTGCACGCAAATACTTCACTACTGTGGCAGTGCGTACTTCTTGTTTTGGCCGGGAAGTTGCCTATGCGCACAAGTGCGTGTGTTTTTTTTCTTTCTACGAGGCAGACTGTGAGTCACACACGCATTTTTCATTCTGTGGATGCCCCTGTGTGTTGGATACCCCATTTTTGGACTCATAGTAGTCTAGGTGTTCTTTGCGTACACATTTTCTGTGTTGCTGGGTCTGTGTTGCACAGCGTACTGCAGGACTTTTTTCATCACATGTGGGCTACCAAGGGGTCGCGTACACGTTGGTTTTTGGTTTTTGGGGTGCTGAGCGTTGCGTGATCCGCCCACACTGAGCACCTGACAGTTGTCCGCTGAAATAACCCAGTGGCCAAAAAATGCAGTACATTGAGCACCTTTTCCAAGGGGCTAAGTGCTTGTGAGCACAGGGTGGGTGATGTGAGGTCATCTTCCCACTCCCTGACCAGGTCTAAGATGATTTGAGGTGGAAACCTATACCTGCCATAGACCCGGTCATCAGGCTTCCCAAAAAGGCTGGTCCTGGGTAAAAAAATGCATGCCCTGGCTATCCTCCTCCTCCGGCGGTGTCTCACGATCACTGCTGCGAGAAATGGTACATTCTGCTGGACGGTGTGCGCCTTCACTGAGCGTCTCACGCAAGGCATTTGTGGTGTTGCAGTGTCGTGTTGGACCTACATGGATTCAACGCAGGTCTCAGGTAAGGCACGCGCAATGTGTTACATGAATCGGTAAACGGGCACTTGTCATCAGCAGCAATGCAAGGAATGTGGCAATCCAGGGGAGAGTATGCACTGATTTTAACCCATTTTAAATAACTAATGAAATTATAATGAACAAACATCGAGAAATAAATAATTATGGAGTTATTTAAGGAGCTGAAAGGGGTGGCGGCGACTCAGGTGAGTTTAGAAATGTGGGGAAACGTGGGTTTTAGGGGTGCCCAAATAAAAAAATTAAAAGTTCAGTATTTTTTCTCTGTTATAAATTAATTTGTTAAAATTACATTTTTTAAGATCCCATGTAACCCCAGGGTAGATGTGAGGGAAGGCTGTACAATTTACTGGGATGCTATATGTGGTGCGGTAAACGATGTAGGAATGATTTAAAGGGGGGGGGCAGTTTAGTGGGGTGCAGAGAGTGCTGCCCCTCCTCACCACCTACCTGATTGGTCACAGCAGGTTGATGGCTGCAGGCTTCTTGCTCCCATGGCTGACACCGGTGGACACATATTGCTGCTGCCCTTTGCCTTTTGGAGCCCTTCGCCGCATAAGTGGGGCAGTACGCCCAATCAGGGGATGGAGGTGGGTGGGAGGGACGAGGCCAGAAGGGAAAGGCAGGAGAGAGTGACCCGCAGTGCGGCACAGTAATTACAAGTACACTGCAGTGAATACATTAAATAAATGCAGGCAGGAGCGGATGGTACACTCTCCCAAGCCCAATCCTTGTGACAATGGGCATCCGTTTGTCGGCAGGTCCCCTAAGCACTCACACAACAGTCAGGGCAGCACACTGAATCAGGGGACGGGGAGGGAGAAGAGGCAGGTTGGAGGGAGGAGGCCGGAAGGGAAAGTCAGGAGAGAGAGAGCCGCGGTGCGGAACAGTAATTACAAGTTTTACAGGAATTGTGAACAGAACCTGGAGGTCTTCGCTGTCTGGGGAGAGGCAAACATATCTAGCGGCAGGTTTCCAAACTTCCTGCAAATGGGAAGGAAGATCTCTTCCTGTGGCTCCCAATCCCTTGATGGAAAGACCCTGCTCGGTCTGTCTGACATGGCAGTGTCCAGACCACAGATATGAACAGCCCTGAGTGCCAATAGGTTCCTCTATGCCTAAAACTCCAGATATGTCGACAGCCTACCTCAGGACCTGGATCGGGATCCCCCCTGTCTGCTGATATACAACACAGTGTAGTATTGTCCATCTGTAGAAGGACTGGTCTCCACCTCAGGGAAAGGGCGAGTGCCCGAAAGGTCTGAAGGGCAGCTCAGAGAATTCTCCAGATGGAAGACTGTCACGCCACTCTACTTGAAGGGACTGGTTTTCCATTACAGTGCCCTAAACCTTCTTGCTGGCATTGGTTAAGGGAAAACTCTTAAGTAAGATATCTGGTCATAACTGACCCCTTTAGTTTCATCCTCAATGTCATAGAGGTTGTGATCCATCTCTCGAAGTCCTGGTCCACCTCGTTCCAATGTTGATACAGGTGGTATAATAGGGGTCTCAGGTGAAGCAGAGCCCATGGAACTAGGAACATGCAGGAGGCCATGTGCCCGAGGGTCCATAGAAACACTCCTGCTCATGACAATAGAGTCCTGAGTGTCCCCTGTAAGTTGTTCGGCCTCCCCCTGGGAAGGAGAACTCTGCTCTGCTTGGTCCAAAATCAGGCTCCAACAAACTTGAGTTCCTGAGACGGGAACAGATGTGATTTTGTTCCAGTTGGTGCGAAAACCGATGTCTCTCAAAGTCCTGAAAGTCAGTTGAATCTGTTGATGCAATACTGACTTCATGATGCTTTGAGTAGCCAGTCATCCAGATAGGGAAATACCTGGACACACTCGTAAGTCATGACAGCAACTTCTCTTAAAAAATGAGCACCCGTGGACGAAAGCCCCATAGCTCTAATGGTGGTAATCATTGCATTCTGGTTTGGGTCTTGTTCTGGCTGGTGGGCTGTTATCGGCCTTGTTTACCACAGAAAGTGGTGTTAATCTCGATACACATTTTAGGTTGAAATGGCAGCATTTCGTCCCTAACATGGGGGTAAAGGCCAAGTCTGTAAAAACAAAAAAAAAGTACTTTACTATCGGATGGGTAGAGGAGCAAAACCCTAGACTTCCTTGGAGAAAAAGTGACATGTTTGATGTCGCTGTTTCTCTACTGATGGCCTTCGGTGAGATTTGCTAATGTTCATAGATCCTGGATAGCCACTGACGAGCCTCACGCAACACAAACATAGATTTCTGCAATGAATATTCGTGAGATAAATGCTCAAACATTGGGTTCGAATCGGAGCATTTACATATTCATTTGTAATACTGAAAACTGACTTGGTGCTGCCTTCGGAGATCAAAGGGCAGAGACATTAATAGCAAGTAAACACAACATGCTTACTCTAACTGATCATGGCAGTCGCATATAACTGCCATCCTATGTGATTTTATTTTTGTATACCTGTTCAAATCATGGCTTCAACATCTGCAAAGTGCCCATTTGACACACCTTGGAAAAACGTTGTGGCGATTAAGACGACTGGATCGTTGCATTTTACTTACCAGCTGGTAGCAAGGTTTCTACGCCTCCAGGCACACATTATCAAAATAAAAAGTGGAATTAAATTTAACTTAATTTCCTTTTTTTTTTACTTTCCTACTTTTATTGTGACTTTGGCAATGCACGCGCACAACTTCAAAAGCGCATATAATGAACAGTTATAATAGCAAAAACATGACTGTGTGCATTAATAAAAACTTAACAAAAGCAGAGAAAAATGTATTGCAAAAAAGAATTATAAATGAGTTTTTTTCCATGAAATACAATATTTTGTTTGAATGGGTTCCAATTTCTTAGATTTTGAGAACATCTATAAAACTGGGCTAGCCATGCATAAAATGCATGCCAGCATTACACTATAAGTTAAATGTTAAGCAAAGAATGTTGCTGTCTCTGAGTAACACGTTTCCCAAGGTCTGCTTTGCAGGGGTCAAGTCCTAAAAATTAAAGTGGGGATCTCATCAACAAACGCAATGGGATGTGACGTTGCCAGAAATGTGCATATCAAGGCGAAATATGCACATTTCATTAAATTGGCTTTCCCTAACCATCCAAATTGAACAGGACGAATGTCGTTTGCCTTCCATAAAATCAACACAAACACAAAACCAAGACAGGATATTTTCGTCTAATAGTTTTTTTGAAAACGTTAAAAGGTGTGCATTGAACTCCCACAACCAATAGTTTTCCCTGGGACTTGCAGTACCGAAATGGGATATTTCACCTTTAGTTGTTTGTTACTTTTCATCAGGTTATATCCTGCAGTGGTGAAATGTCTGGCCTGCCAACCTGATGACTGCAGTTTCATCCCTGAGGGCGGCTTTAATTCATAAATTCAAAGAGGACATCCAATGTTTCTCTTTTAGCTAGGGGTGACTGAGTCCCCCCCCCTCTGAATAAGGTGGGTGGACTCCGTTCCCCCGCGTGTACTCTCGACTTGAGCCCTGCCGCTTTGTCAGAATTGTTTTACAATTGAAGATATTTAATGTAGCCCCTCAATTAAATACACTAATTTTCCTTTGTTTTGAAAACAAGGGACGTTTTTTGGCTTTTCCTGAATCTCACTTTATTTTGCAACGCTAGCCCATGTGTAGAATGATTGCACATGATTGCTATTGGAGGGCATGTGGAAAGATTTGTTGATATGGTGATGGGATATATGCATACCCAGTACTAGATATTAATCAATTGTTTATGCTGTATTAGTCTAATTACTTATGAGGGTGTACGGACACCCGAAGGCAACACAAGTTTGAATTAGGTTTAGAAGAAAACACATTTCTTGGCACCAGATGTGACACAGATGTCTGTCTCTCCATCTCTCTCTCTCTCTCTCTCTCTCTCGCTATCTACACACTGGCCATGGCCAAAGGCCCCAACAAAACCTATTGGGGCAACACGTTATGGGACCATGGCGAAAGGCTGTGGCTACTGGCTGTGCCCGGTGTCCATGGCTAGTGTGCCCAAAAGAAACCTAGTGATGTGGTGACGGCCGGGGCCACTAGTGGAAACGTTTAGGCAACCTATTGGAGCAATATGTAGAGTGTCCATGGTCTAATGCCATGGCTAGTGGGACTGGAAGAAAGCTATTGGGGCAACACGTAAAGGGTCCACGGCCGAAGGCTGGGGCCAATGGTCCTGGGCAAAGGCCATGGCTAGTGAGTGGGACAGAAAGGTAGTGTTTTAAAAGATACAGGGGGCACGGCTGAAAGCCCTGACTAGTGGGCCCGACAGACATGTAGAGTGGCAATGGGCTACTTTACAGGACCTAGTGGGTAAAAAAAATATATAATGTGGGAAAATGGCTAGTGGCCTGTGAAATACATATGGTATAACAAAACCCTTGCAATTCACTGAAAAAAACGTAGTTAAGGTGCAGTTAAGTTGTGCTGATTTAACGCAACAAAACCTTCGAAATTCAGCGGATGTGGGAAGTCATGACCAGCTTAAATCGGCGTGTTCTTGTTACAAAGCCCATCAACACATACATATAGTAAGAGAAGGGATTCAAAATGACATACAAAATGGCATTATGGGGACATCCAGGGAAGTGCGCAGAGTTAAGCTGCTCATGACTTCCCACATCTGCTGAATTTCAAGGGTTGTTTTGAGTAAAATCTGCACAACTTAACTGCACCTTAACTAAGATTTTGATCTGTGAATATATATATATATATATATGAAGTTGTATGTTAGCAAGTGTGTAGTGAAATGTGTCATTATTCTGCTGATTCTATCTCCCTGGACTTGGGGATTTTCTGCTATTAAGGTCTTTGTAATTTCACATTTGTGACTTTTTTTCTGCTATTTACTGCTATGAGTCGAAGGAGTGCACAAGCAAGTTGTGCATGCATCATCCTTTGGATTTGAGATTTAAGGTGAGTAGGACTCCAATAGAAACCCCGTAAAATTCTATTGTTAACTTTTGATTTTAGTGAAGGATATGACCGACATTTGAATTTATTTTCCCATAGACAAACAAGCTCATTTTTGCCAAAGCGCACTGCCCAAACCGCTGGATGGATTTGGACCCGGTCCAAAATAACTTGGGCACAAAGCATTGACTCGCCATCCATGCGTGGTTTGGGGCTATTCCGTTCAGTAGTTATTTACATTTTTGACAGAGAAGGCGTGCCTCCTTCTCAGAAGTAGATAGCTATATCTCGTGGATTTGCCCAAAACCGAGTGTTTTTAGAAATGAAACAGCCGACATCTTGTTTTTCTCTCGATCCGAGTGATAACCACGGTTATAACTGAGGATAATGGGGGGAAAAAGTAGTTAAAAAGCTATTTGCAGGTTAAAATTATCACAAATGACTTTATCCTATAGGTGGGTAGGTTGCTGGAGGACACCAAGTGAAATTTGGGGAGTTATAGGAGGTCCAGGGACTGAGTTTGCAACACAAAGCTTTCTGTAGCCATGGCTATAGCCTCCAATAGCGAACATTTCAAATCAAACTGCATCACAGAAACAGCATATGCTGTGGGGGGAAAGGGAGAGGACAAGGGTGCTGAGGAGGCCATCTGGTGAGTTGCCAGAGCTGGCACAGATGAGGGAGGCAATTGATGATGAACTGGGGGTGCAGGAAAGCATTTATGATTTTTTCCGCCGTTTTTCTGATATTCGACTCTACATCCGAGGCTAGAGAGGACTACAGATAACCGCAGGTAAGAGTAGTTCTTTGTCCATTGCTGTACATTTTGGGGTGTCTGTATTTTATTTGTTTTTAAAAGTTATTTTTATAGGTATAGTAATGTCCAGGGTGAAAAGTCACGGCAGTGCCACGGTAGGTATTTGGAATGTGTGTTTTCAGACTTTCTTACATGTGAGACTGTGAAGAAAATAGTTTAAAAAAATCAATACAAAAAGGAGCCTCCCTACTATAGTTTTAGATGCCCCATACACTGTATTTTATCCTGTCTAGTCTCACCCACGCTATTATGTCTTGTGTAATTAAACCTATTAAATGCCACTTAGTTTACTGTCATGCATTATACTCTGCTTTCTTTATCTTCATCTATCTCACATAACTACATGAGGAGTCTTTTACTGTATTGATCGTTCAACTTCTATTGTATTATAAAACCCAAAGTGGCCCCCTTTAACTAACAGTTATAAAAAAAAGTCAATGAACTCTAACCGCGGTTATATTAAAGAAAATGTTTGGGTATTATTTTATTGTATTTGTGTATTTATATGTCATAAGTAATCCTTAAAAGGACTGTTTTTGGGTACACTGAGTGTAGTATTTAGCACATTTGGAGTACTGTTTTGATGTTATGAAGGAACACTGCATTTCCTTCATTGGTTAGGTGTACTCCATCATGTCTATGTAAATTGGCCATGTAGAATTGTATGTTGTTGTTTGAAATCCATAATTGGTTGTGGTCTCTCATGAATGTTGAAACTACTTTATTAACATTTCTCTGTGATTTTAAAATTTTACCATTACATTTAGTGGTCCATCTCCATTTTGTAAAAGATAAAGAGGGTGTGAGGAAAAAGTTCCATTCGTTTTTTCAAGTCTTGTTTCATAGTACATTCCCGAAATAATGGCCTTCACAATTAATTAGTATGACGTCTGGATGCCTTGTACTTCACAGACTGAACAATTTTGGAAATTGGAACCAATGCATTCTCCACAATCCAAATCATTTAATTCCAGAACTCTCACTGTGCACATGACAGGAGTGTGGCAGATGTGAAAGTAAGTGTTAATAAATATTTTTATATTTGAAGATGTTTTTGCATTGTTGTGTGTGTTAGTTATATTACCCCTTGCTAACAGATGGTATTGATTATCATTTTTTCATCTGCTCTGATTGTGTGGCAAGTGTTTGTTAATGTATTTTTTAACTTTCACTAATATGGATCTACAGCATGAGATTTGTCAATCAATGGCATGTATATGCAGGCTCTTCATTTTTGTGTTCATGTTAGTGATGTTGAAGGTTTCTTTTATTGTATTTGTTGTAATTGTAATGCACTTGCAGCTATGCAGTACTCTTAGTTGTTTTGAATTTTCTGTGAGGTAGTACAATTGACGATGTTTTGAAAGCTCATTTTAGTCATTTTTTATTTTGTTGTAGGTGCATCGTTCTCATTATCCCAGTGAACTTGCACCAGACGTAGTACAGTTAACTCCATTGAAAGGCCAGCCCATATTACAAACATAATGGTACTGCTGGAGATGAGAGCAGTAGGTCTAACATGTCTCCCTGGCTGTTCAACCGATACCTAGCCCCTGTCTCCCACTGCATTGACTCTCTCTGTTCCAACTTTCAGTGCTATGCAGATGACACCCAGCTCGTTGTCAGGCTCCCCTCTGCCACATCTTCTCCTTCTCCTTCTCTCTCATCTCTGACTCTCTGTCTGCTATCAAGGAGTGGTGTGCCACCAACAATCTATGTCTTAATGCCTGTAAAATTCTCCTCATCAGCACACCTGCATCCTCCTTTCCTGTCACTCTCTGGCCGGCCTCCCTTGGCCCTCTTCCTGCTCCCACCTGCGGGGCTAAGACTCTGCCCCTTGGACCTCAGTGGCTTGCATCCCGAAGGTAATGGGACCCAATGCCGATGTTTCTTAGAAACATGTAATATTGTGTTCTATTAGGAACGCCGTCCACTCAGTGTCTTCGAGCTTATTGCGAAAGCCCTGTATATTCCTGGAACACAAAGAACTGTCCATATTTGCCCTGGCCTCAGGACCGAATATATATGAGGCTTTATTGCTCTCCTATAACTTCCATCGGTCAGAGGGCAGGGCACGTCCTATCAATCCCATTTCATGCTATTGGTCATTTTCAATCGCAACTCCAGATCCTAGGTAGAACATGGGTTCCTCATTTCCCCACATCTACTCTGTCCAGCAAAAATGGAAAGGGCCACCCATATCTCATTCTTATTGTACTCCACTGTCTCTTTTCATGTCTTCCTTGTTTGTGAGATTCCCACTGATGTGTGTTCCTCCTAAAGACTCCATTCAAATGGAATCATTACATGAGGAGATTCTTAACCCCTGTTTCCATAGAGATCCAAAACAACCCGCAGCGGAACGAGATGGCAATTTATATATCTGAGTGGAATTTAAAAAAGGGTGAACAAAGGGTGTTAACCAGATGCCTGGTGTAGGTTCTTACAAACCCACATAAATCTCATCAATTTTGGGTTGTATTTTTGTCATTGCCATTGGCCCGGAACTACAGATCCCGCACCATAAAGGGGCGAGAACAAGGGGTAACACAACTTTTTATTGTCCCTGGGGGACAGTACAACATAGAGGGCCCAGCTGGACTCAGTCCTGCTGCCTATGGTGGCAGGCTCATGAGTAAGTGTGCACTGGCACACTTTTATTCAGTGCAAGGTACTTGTTTTCCCTGCAGGGGCCTCCACGTGCATTTTGTTTGGGCGTGGCTTATAGAGGGAGTTGGATTGCACATGTAGCATCCTTTAGGAGTGGCTGGGTGGGGCCGGTGAGCCAAGACTAATGGGCGTGGCCAGAGCCAGACTATTTAAACCCGCCCCGCCTGCATACAAGCGCTTCGCGTTATTCAGCTTATGGCAGCATAACCTCTCACCGTCGCCTGAGCGCATCTTACCTGTTTCCAGCTACCAGCATAAGCGCATTTTACCTGTTCCCAGCTACCAGCCTGCATGCATCGTACCTGTTTCCAGCTACCCCCCTGAGCGCATCTTACCTGTTGCCAGCGACCAGCCTGAGCGCATCTTACCTGTTTACAACTACCAGCCGCAGCACTTACCTTGGAATCTGTTTTCAGCAAGCATCATCGTAGACTGAGGCATTCTTCATCCATCTCCAGACCTTCGGAAAGCAGCGCACCACACCGAAATCGGGACACTACGAGCAATCCATCGGAAGACGGAACCTGCAAGAGAAAAAGATAAAGACATGGTTAGAATTCGCTAAAGACATTGAGCCTCATTACGACCCTGACGGAATGGGTTTAACGGCACCGGTAGAGCTGCTGGCACCGTTAAACACCTTCCGCACTATTACGAGGTCCCCTGGCGGGACCCGCTCTGGACGTCTGGTCAGACCAGACGTCCTTTGCAGGTCCCGCGAGGGGACCAGCATGCTAACAATGGGCCTGTCATTAATGGGCCCCTTGTTAGCATGCTCCCCATTCCCATTGAGCCATATGGGGTCTCAAATGGGAATGGGGATGGTCCGGGTCCGGGTTCCCTGAACAGGGAAATACCGGGCCCTCCAAAGTTGGAATGGCCGGTATTTCCCCATTCAGGGACCACGGACCCGGACCCGAGTTTGGAGGCATCCATGCCATTATTAAGGGCATGGCTACCTCCAAACTCCTAATCAGGCCCATTATGTTTAATGTCATGCTTTGACAAATCCTCGCGCTCAACCTTAAACCCACAAGCACCGTCTGTCGGAGCATCTTGGACTCCATTCACTTCCCAGTTGGCCTTGCTTCATGCACCGCAACTACCGTAAGGCTGCATTTCATCAGTTGGGAGAAAACGGAGGAAGGACATCATTATAATATACAGACAATAATCAAGAATCCCAGCACAATATCTTGAAACCATAAGACACTTACCTTCAGGAGTGGTTAAGTCACAGCTGGTCTGAGCTGCCACGCACTATGGGCCAGTGAAGGAACTCGGTCCATCAAGACGCGCCCCTGCAGTGAGAAGCAGGACGGAGAGCTCGTCATCATTAATCAACAGGTGAGACTATATGGGTCGGCGCATGCTCACCACATTTTGGGAAGAAGGGCTCAAGAGAGACAGCAGTCATATAGCAGCATTTTCACAATCTCTCATATTCACGCAGGAGCAGTGTCAACAATTGTCGCAACCCACAGCATATGAGCAGGGGAGAAGCCTGACAAGGGGGATCCACTTCCAGGGAGGGTTGCAACCGTGCCCCCATGTCCCCGTGGAGACTTGGTGAGCGTAACAATTTTTGTCTTTAATGAGAAACATTAGATTTGACCCGTTTTTCAAAAAGAATGAATACACTGGCTCTGATAATGTCACATGACCAAGAGTGCCATCCAGTTTTGATTCTCCAAAGAGATCTCTTGAATGAAAGAAACCTATCAAAGTACATAGAGAAAACACAAAAGAAATTCAAAATTGGGTGCCAAATTGTTTAAAGAAATGGACAGAAGCTTTAGAGAGATTGAAAAACAATGAAAGCCTTATTATAAATATGCTGATAAAGGCAGAGCTATAGTTATCCATGCTAGGAGTCAATATACACAGGTCATGGCATCTAAAGTTTTGCACTAGTCAAAGAAAATGCAGCAAATCCGCTGATGCACTATTTTTGCTGCTTAGATATTAGTGAATGGAGTAAAGATTTTGATCCAAAATTAGTCAGGATCATACTACATATTGTTTTGCACCAGGGGAAAAATTTAGCAAACTGATACTGATTCATAGCCACGCAGGACCCATCTATGCTAAGCAATGCTTTCAGAATCCCCTCAGTCATGCTGCAAATCTCATTACGCTATATCAACAGGCGCAGGGCAATTGTTCTATTCTTCATTGCATTTATTTATTTATTTCTATATATACAGGAGGATCAATGCCCTTTTCATCACAAAAGACTGTATACTAGAGAAAGGGAGGGACAGATGCAAGCGAAATATTTTAGCTTGAAGGCAGGTGTGAGGTAGGTTAAGAGGGTAACTCAGAGCCGAGGAGGTACGCTTTTAGTTTGGTTTTGAACATTAGAAGCAGAAATAGGACAATATGGATTTTGCACCCTTTATGCCAATGTTGTGCAAGGAGGAAGTCCCTGTACTCTTCAGCATGCACGGCTGGCACTCACACACCTATGATCGTTGTAGGAGTGCAGCCTTTGCCCATCACCTCCTACCAACATGCTCAAGAGGGCTGCTACTGAAGCTCAGCCTGCAGGGGTATGGCTCAGAGCACTACCTGGGCATTCTTCCCGTGTCTTCCTGGCCCAGTTAATCTCCCTCCCAGTCCCTACACAGGTGACCATTAAAAGTACAAGCTGTAATGTTTCTGCCATAGGGAATATCCCAAACAAGCTGTCCTGGCTGGCTGTTCTCTTCTGTTCGAAGGTCGAATGCAGAGTACCTTACACTAGCCCGCAATGTATAGAGAGAGTAGGAGGCAGTGACTTAGTTTAGTCCCATGCATAAACAGATGGGCACTTATCCACTCGAATAATCATGGCATCTCTGCGTGCCACAGAGGGGAGAAAGCTGTGATTGGTCACATGCTCCAGGCAGACAATGGCTCTCTCTCTTCTCTCGACCAGGGAAGGAAGTGTGCACTCAAAATCAATAATATATAGATTATTTAGGCTGGGGTTTGTTTTACTTGCTGGATTTATGAGTCAGCTATTTGGGTTAATCACTGTTAAAGCTATTTTTTATTACCACTAATGGACTCAAATGGTTAACAACTGTACAAACAGCGTGAAGGTCCATCACCACTCATCAGCTAATATTTCAGGGGTAGATATAAACAGCCCGTGACTGGGGGCCTTCGAGTGGCGAGGGAGTGCCGCAGATGGACGCTTGCGCAGTAATGTCATAATGGCTCGCCGCTGGTAAATATACATATGAGAGCGTAAGTGAAGGGGAGAGGCGGCACGTCTCAAAAAGCACTGAAAGTTCAAAAAAAGGAAAATGTAAGATACAGAATCCCACGAACCCCATAAGCCACCTGCCTTTGATGGATGTGCCTTCGAATCTATGCCACACTCCAAAAATGCAGTTTCACAACTCCCAAATGCCCAGTTGGACCCCAATGTGCACTTGACACGCTATGCTTTTTCGACCTGCCTCACTCGTTCACCCCAGTCTTCCCTGCAACTTTGCCCCTCCGCTTGCATTTTCAGCAACGCGTCCTGAAATGCCAGTTCGTTAATATAATGCGTGAAACAGACAGTGGGGTCACTATTAGAGTCCCGTCATTACACGGTGAGGACCCGTTACGTTTGCACTTGTGCGCGAATGGGTCCCAACCATATAATTTTCCTCATTTGCATGGCAGAATGATAGGATAAGTTATTTATAACGTGCTTAATACCCTGAGGTTTCTAATCACGGACCCGGGGATCGAACATGTGTTGATCGTGTCTGTCTTGCTTCCAAGGCGAGCACGTTGCCTCCGAGCTATCTTCCCGAGAATGCAAAAGGGGAGTGTTTGCACTCCGCCGTGCACATGAAGTAAACGCTCCCTGCCATGTGCACCTGGCAGGTGGCGTCAACAATGGATTCCTATGGAGTCCGTCTGCTTTTTGCTCCCCACCTCCTCTCTTGCATACAAATGAATGAAAATGGTGTGTGACATGAAAGAAATGCATAATTCGTACACAGACTTTTGTGCCTTTCACTTACGTTATGCCCGAGAGCAATATGAGCTTCTGTTTGCCGTGATTTTGATTTGCAGTGAATGTTAAAATGGTGGAGGCAGCATGCGTTTCAAGCTAGAAATCTAGACACACAAACACTACATAGCTCGTTTTAAATGAGCCGTAACATAAACACAATTAGTAAAAGCATAAGTCTTCTACAAATTTCGCTTAGGTCATTTTCATTTATTTGTTGTGCAGAAAGCAGGGGCGGATCTTAAGTTACAATTCTGCCTCCCCCTTCCTCTGCGCAACACAAATACTGTAGCGTTTATGCCAGCATGACAAATTCTGTAACATCATTGAACTTGGTATGGATCAGTTAATTAATTAAAACAGTTAGTCAAGATATGTTTATTTGCAATTAGTACCCTGCGAGGGACAATCAGATTGTTACAAACGACCTGATTGACCCTCCCTGATTGAACCTCGCCGGGTGGTTACTTGGCCAGGAAATACTTACCTGAGGCGTTTGGAGCACTGAGTCCAGCTGAGCTCTTTTCCTTTCTCCCCTGGCCATCATGGAAAGGGAGGAGGGACTATATATAGTCCCTCCTCCCTTTCCATGGTGGCCATTTTGTTTGTTTACTTTTTCCCTATTTTTTTAATGGCCGCCATGGAAAGGGAGAAGGGACTATGTGTTGTCCCTTCTCCCCGATTTCTGGTGGCCATTTCTTTTTTCTTTTTTTTCTTAAGTTCAGAAACTGTTTCAAAACTGTTGCTCAGCTCAAGAAAGAAATGCTATTAGTACCCCGGTGCAACATGCTGGTGTACTAATAGAACCCTTGGACAGGGTGCGTTACCAATCTGGTAACACCCCCAGGGCTATGTTAAAACCCTTGTTTTGCTCAGGCTTGTGACTATAACCCTGGGGCGCTACCAGACCAGTAATGCCCACCCTCTTCAGGTCCTCAGAGTCTATTGCTTCATTAAATGAAACAGCATGATTATGTTTTATTGAGCTGTTTTGTTGTTTATATGCAGTAACTACAAACATTTCCTATAGCTATCGGGGCTGTTAGTGGGGTGCTTAAAGAGACAAATTTGCTTTTCGAGGGACTAAATAGATGTTCCTAAAATGGCTTCCTTCGCGTGAATAATAGTCTCTGGGTGGATCACTTGCTCATCAGTTATACTTTCCTTCAGTTCTAATGGGCTACATGATTCATTATGCAGCCTACCTCGGATGTCAACATCCCATTCAAGGACGTCCCACCCCAGAGCAAAGCTCTGTAAGCCTTCCTTGGGTATGTGTGGCCTGTAGTGTGCAAATCCCAGCATACAATTACATCAAATCTTCAGGAATAGGGAGTTCTGTCACCTATGCCATTTTTCCTTTTTCTAGAGTCATCATTTCTTGGGCCAGTCTCTCATATTTTGCCAACATGTCCTTGTCATTCTTTCCTCATTCTTTCCTCCAATTCCTACTGAGCTTTGCAGTTCAGCTGGTTTCCTTTCTTCTATAGCCATTTTTCAATAGCAAACTTCTTTTTTATACCAGGTCTTTTCAGATAGAATGAAGTTGAAGTCATTCAATAGTTCAACAGCTTATTACCAGTGCAAGAACTAGCTGACAGGCAAAGGAATGGGAGAGTAGCTCGAGGTCCACAGAATGATTGAAGCAGAATGGCCTCAATGCTATGTGCTCCTAGGAAGTGTGCTGTAGTAAATGTTAAGACAATACAAGAAAGCTCTAAAATCATAGAATGCGAAAATGATTGTATTAGTGAATACTAAACAAATCAATGGTAGAACAGAGAAGAACAGAAAAAACATGGCCAATGCTTTTCGGCTCGTAGGCTATCCTTCATCAAGGCATCTCTACAAGAAGCCAAAAATAAAACATAAAAAAACAAAACAATGTGGAAAATTTAGGGCAGGTAATAAAATGATCAGAAACCAAAAACAATGCATGAACACACGTAATTATCTTTTCAGAACAAAGTCCACCTATGTCAACGTGAAATTTGAACAGAATCTCACACAGGATACAGAGTTTAAAAATACACAAATAAGGGAGAATCACTGGGCCTCATTCCGAGTATGGCGGTAAGGGATAGCGGCCACCGGTAACGAGACCGGTGGCGGTATTCCCTTACCGCCATACTCCGAGTTCCCTCTGCGCCCTCGCCTTTAACGCCTGCTTTGAGCAGGTGTTAAAGTCGAGGGCGCAAAGGGGCCTCCAAGCCAATAACGGTGACCGTAATGAACGGTCACCGTTATTTGCATCTTCCCCATTCCCATTGAGCCCTATGGGGGCTCATTTGGGAATGGGGAAGAGCCTTGGTGAATGGGGAATTACCGCCCCGCCAACCTTGGAATGGGGCGGTGATTCCGCCATCCACCAAGGCGCTGCCGTTCCGGGTACGGCGTCAACCAAGGCGTTAATAGCGCCATTGGTTAGCGACGTACTCGGAATGAGGCCCACTGTCTCTCTAATTTTTCCCCTCCACTTGTTTGCTCACAGAAATTCTGGCAGAAAGAAATAAGAGAAAGAAACAAAGCCCAAACGAACAGACTAACAAGAGACCGGAGCATTAAGGTGACCAAAAATTACCTAAATATGCTGCCCAAGATGCAAGAAACCACTGTGGCAAACTACACAGAATATCTGAAAACAGAAGTAGAACGCATGTCACAGAGCTCGTAATCACCAATTGCTTCAAGAAGTAAGCTCGAAAAAAACATAGCTCTTACTGGAAGAGAACAGTCCGGTTTACATGCATCCGGAGAAAGCAGCAAGCGGAGGCTAAACGCCAGGAAAGAGTAAAGAAAGGTACCTGCAGTGTGGTGATATTATCAGGTATGGACTGGAAGGGGGAACAGCCAACACCAATCAAACGTGTTGATATGCTGGGGATAGAAAAAAATGCATACGGGAGAAAGGGAGTAGAAGCCCTGATGTTCTGACGGATAATGGAACTAGCAAGGATACCGTTCAAACGAACATCAATAGATCAGAAAAGAACATGTGAGAAATTATCCAATCAAGGCGTGCAGCGTAAGATAGATAGGAAACAATGACAACAATAGTGAAAGGGTAGGAGCCAAGACAAAATAGTAGAAGAGAAAAAGATGATACTACTAAAGTTATTGTCAGCAAATGTGAAATATGAAGAAACATACAGACTACTAACAACAATACACAATCAGTGTTATGGGTACACAAGTCAAAGCACCACAAAGTGCTACAGAAAAGCCAGCAGTAACATGAATGTAAGACTATATGACAGGTTGCAGGTAC
The DNA here is from genome assembly GCF_040938575.1 of Ambystoma mexicanum. Lineage (NCBI taxonomy): Eukaryota > Metazoa > Chordata > Amphibia > Caudata > Ambystomatidae > Ambystoma > Ambystoma mexicanum. The sequence goes on along the minus strand of NC_090941.1, from coordinate 970,425,732 downwards.
TCAAATGTAGTAGATTCATACATACAACACGACTATCACTGAGTAAAAACCGATCAGAACAGGGTCATCACAATTACCCAGTGCACCACTGAAGGTGCAGAGGTTCAATTCAATGCAGGGATCATACATGAAATCACCGATTATATCATGAGCTCTCAATAAAAAGGTCCTTCAGAGGGAGCTACTAACAATGCACATCTGTGTTTAGAGTGCCCAGACCACAGTACCCCTAACACTACCACAAATGTAAACAAAAACATGTATAAAGAAAACTACAAGTAATCAAAAAGTAGTAAATAAGTAAATGCAGGATAGCGATCGTTCAGAAGATGACAATCAGAATAAGGCCACCGTGATTACACAATGCGCCACAGCAGGTGCCAATGTACAACTACATGAAGGGCAAATAAATTCCAGCTCAGACTTCATCGTGATTTCATACTTAAAAGTTCCAATGGCAAGATCAGTGCATATCATAAAAGAACACAAAAAAGACAGTCAAACCTCTTAATTTGCGTACCTATGCAAATAAAACCCAGGACAATACCATAAGGAGTATGTATGGTTTTTCTCTTGGCTGATTCCTCCAGGAGGCAGGGAGTGTATCCAAAAGGCTTCTGTGCCGTTTAATTTTTGATGAACGTCCTTGTGTGGATTGCCGAGAATCACTTTCAAGATCTGGAACTGAATTTGAGATAACTAATGTCCCTGTTCCATAAAATGTCTTGTAAGAGGGGAATTAGTATTGCCAGTCTGTATGCTTGATCTGGGCTCTTTCCAGTGTGGCTTAGCCGATAGTTTGGTCTTTCCCACATAATAGTTGCCACATGGGCATTTGATAGCATAAATCACGCCAGTGGTATCACAAGTAGCAAAACCACTCAATTAAATCGTTTCCCCTGTTCTAGGGTGGTGGACTATGTCGACTTTTATGATGTTTTTGAAGTTTTCATAGTGCAAACAGGGAAATGTGCCTGTCCTGTTACCCCTCTCTTTTCATGTTCTTTTGGTCCCCCTTGGTGTCTTATAAGAGGTTTCCAAGATTCTGACTGTGTCTAAAAGTGAAAACAGGACGTAATTTGAAGTGAGATTGGAGTCTAGTATTGGCAGGAATGATATTCCAATGTTTGCAGATGATATGATAGGTTATTTATAACATGTTTGATACCTAGAGGTTTCTAAGCATTGAACCCAGGGATCGAACCTTTGGTGCTCTGTGTTATCTTCCTTCCAAGTCGAGCATGTTGACCCTGCGCTATCCTCCCGAGGGATGATTTTCTTAATCCTGTTGCTCTGTGTAGAATATGTGGAAACACATGTCAAATCAGGGCTGTCTCTGGATTTGTGTTTAGAAAAGGTGGACTGCCTAGGAATGTTGGACATATTTTCTTTAATGGTGCTTTTGTGTGCTCATCATATTCATGTTGTAGGAACCTCAATGTCATGGTGTCTAATTCTTTACTACATTGTACATCCTCACTGACAATTCTCTTGACTTGAACAATTTTCCGTAAGGAAGATGCCTAATGAGGTTGGAAGGATGAAAGCTTAACCTGTGTAGTAGATTGTTCCTGTCAGTAGGTTTCCTGAATATGTTGGTCTGAAAACCATCAGTAAGAGGTGTGATGAGAACGTCCAAGAAATGTATGCTTGGTGAACATATCTCCATAGTAAATTGGATTCCCGGATCAATGAGATGGATGTAACCTAGGAAGTCAATCAGTGTGGTATCTCGGCCATTCCAGATCCCAAAAATGTCATTGATCAATCGGCTTCAGTGTATCAAATACTTGTGCCACACAGGGCGCAGTACTATCTCTTCTGCTTCAAATTTAAACATAAAGTTGTTTGCATAGGCTGGGGCCATTGTGGCCATTGTGGCTCCCATGGAAGTACCATTGGTCCGTAGGTAAAATTAATGTTTGAATCTAAAATAGGTTTTCTGGAAAATAAATTCAAGCAGAATCAACATGAATTCTTTGCTACCTCCAATATGTCCTTCTTTGAGCAAGGCCCATTCGACCGCCATGGAATGCTCATGTATTATCTAACTACTAGGATTTGATATGATATGGCATTTATAGCGGTGCCATGGTAAATAAGATGTAATCAGGTTCAAACTGTACATTGGATAGGAAGTGGGTACTATCCTTCATGTAAGCACTGGTTTTCTGAACCAATGGTTGGAGCAAATGATCTGTAAAGATGCCCAAGGGATGAAATATGCCATTGGTGGTGGCAACGGTGGCTCTGCCGGGGCGGGGGGGCTTAACTGCACCCTTGGGAATCTTAGGAAGTAAGTAAAATGAAGGTACAGAAGAATGTACATTATGCAGGAAGGCTTTAGTCTTGTTGCTAATCCATTCTTGTGTCTCAACGTAGTCCAAGATGTTTTTCAAATTGTTAAGAATGTCACATATAAGATCATTGTTCATCAGCATGCATATAGAGTTGTCACCTAGCTGACGCATGCATTCTCTATTGTAATCGGTAGTATTGAGAATGACTAGAGACCCTCCCTTGTCTGCTGGTCTTATTGTTTTATTGGTGTCACTATAAAAAGCGCAGATAAGAGCAAGAACATTTCTCTTAAGGTTCCCATGTTTAGGAGGTTTGAAAGATATGTTTTTGAGATCAGACAGGCATAGTTTTTCAAAGATGTCAATACTTGGGACTCAGATATGAGGTACAAATGGGCTCTTAGTCTTAAATTATATAAAAGATTCTACATCATCAGTGTGAGTTATTGTGCGGTCATCAGTGTGAGTAGCTGGAGGTATCACAAAACGTCAGCAGAGTTACCTCTATATGTAATATACAATGGTGATCCCCATGGAAGGACCCTAGTTTTCCTTATAGGAGTATAGGTCTGAGCCCAAGAATTCTCTCTACAAATGGCAAAGGGAAATGCAAGATCAACAGTCATAGTCTCAAATCGTGCCCCACTTTAGAGAGCCATATTAATGGTTTTCTCCCCTCCCCCAAATTTGGGAAAGGCTTGTGCATTAGGAGGGGTGTCGGTTCCTGATCACCTGATTTGGTAACATGTTAACACTACAGCTACCAGAATCCCTAGAGACTGAAAGAACAACTAATTAGTAACACCTGAATATAAGTACAGCCTCCCTGATAATTGTTTGAGACAAGAAAGCGCCAGGAGGAGAAGTCAACAGAGCAACTGAACAGCAGATGGGATCCAACCCTGTTAATACTTGTTCAATTTTTGGGATTGAACCCTGTTAATACTTGTTAATTTGTTTTTGGGATGTAACTCAGTTACTTTTTACATCTGGTACATTTTGACTGGGAACCGGAGTGTGCGCCTCGCCATCCCATTTTTTTCTTACATAGGGCCTCATTACGAGGTTGGAGGTAGCCATGGCGCTATTAGCGCCATGACTGCCTCCAAACTCGTTCCGACTCCGGTGCCCTTACCGGTGCCAGTAATCCCTTACCGCCCACCTCGTAATGAGGCCCATAGTCTCAAATCGGTTAACAAATAAAGAAGAGAAATTCCAAAAAGAAGTTAAAAAAAATAATTAGTATACATTTAACTAAATACCATTATAAACATTTGGGCAACAATTGGAGAAAGTTATCACTAAAAAATAGAAATGACCAGTTTCAATAAAAGGCAGTATGGCAATTATTCTAGTAAAAGTGATGAAGACCCAAGTCAAATTGAGGTTAGTGATTAAAAGTCTTCAAAGCATCCCATAATGATTTTTTAGTATGACAGTAATTAATGGGTAGGTTTCAATGATCTCGACAGTACAGAGGTTAGAGGTTAAGCCTAGTGATAGAAGTGTCTATTGGATGTTGGTCTGGAGAGAAACTACACAAGACGCAACGCTAAACTTGCATGAGTCAGGTATGTGAAACATGTGCACTTATTCACAGGAAATTTTGCAACTTTAGAAAATGTTGCCATGTCCATAATTCCCACTTCAGTACAAATTATGTGCATTTTCAAAGTAATTTTGCAGCTGAAATGACTAAAGAATTGCAAATAATTTGCTAGCAAAATAAACATTCTTTGGTTTTTTTGCACCATGATTTTGATGCTCGGAATCTTTTTTTTTGTCCGCAGAATGGGTGAAGAGAAATTTAGGGTGAAATATGCCAAAGGGCCTCATTACACGGACGGCGGTGGACCAAGGTGCTATTAGCACCTTGGTCCATGCCGGTAAAATACTGGCACCACCTTGGAGGAAAGGGGATTACCGCCCTATTCCAAGGTTGGTGGGGCGGTAATTCCCCCTTCCCCCATTGCCCTTCCCCATTCCCATTTTTGCCCCATAAGGCATAATGGGAATGAGGAAGGTGCTAATTACGGCACCGCAAATTGCGGTACCGTAATTAGCTCCCTGGTCCCTTTGCGGGTTGGTTTGTAACACCTGCAAAAAGCAGGCGTTAAAGTCTCCAACCCGCAAAGGGACCTCGTAATAAGGCGGTAAGGGTTAACGGTCACCGGTACCATTAACGGTGACCATTAACCCTTACCGCCATCCGTGTAATGAGGCCCTTTCTTTTCAAAAATTGTAGCCAGGATGCCGTATAGATATGGGCTTCCAGTTGCTGATGGTATTTTATTTTTCCCTGCACACCATGTGGCCACACTGGGACCTTTACAAATTCAATTGTTACTTTGTCCTCCGTTTTATTCTTGGGCTTGAAAAATAAATTGAAATCAGGACCATTTTACCTGTCTTTTTATTTTTTGTTTTTGCTAAGAATTGGGTTCTATTTCCTTGCTATGGAAGTCATTTACTCCCAAAATTGTAAGCATGGAAGTAGCTTGAGTTGCAAAAAACATGGCCTACTGTCCACATTTTCAGGCTTGGAATTGTACGATTTCCTCTCCAAAAAAATGATTGATGGGCTAACTGGATCCATGAAATAGGTTCTTCTAGTCGGCTCTTTGGATGCAGAATTTCCAGAGATCAGACCTCCTTAGTGTGAAATTGTGTCCAGGGACAGCTGGAGATGGTGCTGCAATGCAGAATTAGAAGTAGTTGGAGCTTGCAATAAAGAGTTGTGGTGGACTTGGAAAACTCTTGGGCGAGCGACGCTTAACACCCAAAGTACATGCCATCGTCAAGAGCAGTGTCTTTGCCTAAATCCAGAAGAGTGTAGCTATTGATGGTTGCAGGTGGTACAAATTATGTACATTTCCGCTTGTGATAACCAAAAAGGACTGGGCTATGGCTTTCCCCAGAGGACAGGTCACAGTTCACCCGCGTTGCCCAGACACTCCATAAACGTATTTGAACTGAGGGTGGTTACAGTTCTGACATTTCTTTCTTAAATCCAAATTCAAGAGTGACGTAATTTCACCAAAATGCCAAGGGTGGCATAAGTGACAACACACGACCCTGGACCTCTGGACATCACAAGAAGTGATGTCATTTGACCCCACCCCCAATTGACTTCTCAACCTTTCACCCCTTGACAAAACAGGAAGTGGCATCACATAGCATTGTTCCAGTACAATATCACCATATGCAGCATTAATATCAGTGTGTATAGCGCCAACAACAGCAAGGCAATAAAGCACTGTCAACTGGCCCGTGGCAAACTGTTTCTGCTGGAATAGGAAACAGTGTATGAACAATCAATATAGTGAAAAACGCTGAGATCAATATATGCCCAGAACAAAAAAGTTTTAAAAAGTGTTTACAGCCTGTAAACACAGCGTCTGCCCAAAGAGAATACAGAAGTTGATTCCAGATTAGGACACCCGGTGTCGCCAGGCTTTACCACCTGCTGAAAGCAGACCTGCCATCCAAGTCTCCTGCAACCCGTGGGAGTCCCTAACAAAAAGAGGCTGCCTTGCGCACTACTGCAAATTAACTTAATTCTACAGCAAAAATAGTCTGGAGAGAATCTTCCTGTTGTCCAAGCATTATGAAGCTGGCACTCCTGGCCTGCTACTAACTCTCTTGAACCCTTCACTTTCCTCTGGTATCGTACCTGCCTGTTGTACGGTGCCACCATTATACACATCTTGAAGAAATCCACCCATGGCTCCAACAACATAGCCAACTATTGAACTGTGTCAATCCTTCCTCATGATTCCAAGGTTATATAACGAGAAGCATTCAACTGCATCATTGCCAATGGATTTAGTAGCCCTCTCAAATCAGATCCACCGCAGATTCTGCTTAGAGGCATGGACTAGACTCCTTTAACCTATCTACCGCTGCTCACCCCTTGCACTCGACGTTCCCAGGCCTGCTTCAATCTTTAACCATCCACCCAGTTCTGCCTCCTGATATTTCTCCTTTGCCTTTCTTGAACCCCATCAATGCTACCCCATACCTCCATAAAATGAACATGGCATCACGTGTCTGGCATGGGACTGGTTGACATCATTCTTCTCTGACTGACCTTCCGAGGTTCAACTTGGCCATTTTCTTTCCCCTATCTCACTCACCACCTGCGGCATGCCTCAAGGATCTATCCTCTCACCGTGGCTCTTCAACATCTACCTTGCCTTCTGGCCCACCTGATCTCCTCCTTCTCTCCTCACTTCCAGTGCTATGCAGATGGCATCCTACTCTCCTTCAAGCTTCCCTCTACTTCCTCCTCTTCCTCTATCACCCTTGACTGTCTTACTGCCATTCAGGCATGGTGTGCGTCCAATGATCTCTGCCTTAATGCCAGTAAGACTGAGATCCTACTCATTGGGACCCCAACTCCCTCCTTTTCTCCTACCCCCTGGCCGCCCTCTGTGGGTCCCCTCCATTCACCATCGTGTCAAGCAAAAACATTGGTGTCATCTTTGACTCCTCCCTCTCCTTCTCTGCTCACATCGCGGACCTTGCCAAGAAGGCCATTATCAACTGCACCTCCTCAGAGGCATTCTCCCTTTCCTTACCTTCCCCCAGAAACTCATTGTCTCTTCAGACCTCTGGTCCTCTCTAGGCTGGACTACTGCAACAGCCTGTTTCTCAATCTTCCGTTATCCTCCCTTCATCCCCCTCAACTAATACAGAATAGGGATGCAAGACTTATCCTTGGCTTCAAGCCCAGAGACGGCATCTCTCCAGCCCTAAATTCTCTCCAAGATGTTGCTAGGATCAAGTTCAAGACCCTCTGCATCATCCACAAGGATTTCTGGGGTGTGGTACCCCGCTACATCCAACTCTCTCTCCCTAAATAGCTCTCTGCTAGAGCCCTTCAGTCCTCTAGCTTCAACTCTCTGCAGATCAGATGCTTCTCTAAGCAGAGAGTGGGGGGTAGATCTCTCTCTCCTCAGCAGGAGCCTCCTTCAGGAATGGTCTCCCTGCCCCTCTCAAGCTTGAGCCGGATCTCTTTAAATTCCGGCGGCTCCTCAAGACCCTCCTTTTCTCTTCTTCCTCCCCTCCCCACATCCCCTGCTAACACCCCTGTCTGCCGCAGTGACTGGCTGTCTGGTTCCCTATGAGTTTGACTGGGCACAAGGTCCCCACCTGTCCAGTTCACCCCTCTCTTTGCACTTAGCAATGGGACCTTCAGCCCAGCATCCCTTGCAATTTCTGGCACTTACCCTCATGGCCCCCCTTAGCACTCGCTTAGCCCCCAGGCTCTCTTCCTCACCTACTCCTCCTCCTTGCACTTGCACTCCCTCCTATTACCCTGCTCTTCCCTTTCCACACTAGCACTTCATATTCACGGAGACTGGCACTTCCCTTTCCCTCACACTGCTTGTTACTGCACTTGCACAATCCGAATGTCACAAGGCCTAGTAGGACCGTTATTGTTATTCTTCTCCCTTGTTTCCCCCCATTTTGTCTTGTGGTGCCTTGAAACACCAATTGTTCTAATATCCAATAAATAAATAAATTACATGAATAAATTACATAAATAAATTACATGAAGGACATTCCTAGTGTTCTCCTCTTCCCTCTCCCTTCCTCTTCTCTCCCCACCTACTCTATGGTGCTCTCTGTCTCTCCTATTTTCTCTAACTGCTTCTCTTTCGACTATCCTGCTCTCCTCACTAAATCTGGTAGGAAGAAGTTTAAAAAAGACATCCTGGTCTCCAACCCAGGCCTCCCTATCGCTGACACCTATACCATTGCCTCCTCCAGGCAAACTTTCACTGACATCCTCTTTGTCGTTCCCTCGCCAGACCTATGGACTCTACATATGGTCTCTGTGCTCTCTCCCTTCTCTTCCTCTCCCTTTGGCACATGGTGGGAGGCCTTCCTGGCCTCCTTCCACTTCTCCAAGGTCATCATTAATGTTTATGTGAATGGTACCGTCTTGGCCCAAGGCCCTCAGGCCAACCTTCTCCACTTCGATAGATGCTTCCCGCGCCTCATCAATTTCCTTTCTTCTCCTGCTGTCACCTCTCCCCCTCCACGGCTTCCTCGCCTCCACCTGCTGCCTCCTCCTGTGCTGCACCTTGCCCTCTCCTCCTTCCCTTTCTGCCCCCCCTCGGGCTTCTTCTGCACCTCCGCAGGGCGTACCTCTGATTTGTACCCCTCCCCGGAAGTCTTTCATGGACGGCAACCTTCTCCATATTGCCACTCTAAACTCTCGTTCAGCTGTCAAACACTCCTCCGACATCTGCCGCCTTCTGGAGGAACTTGACGTCGACATGGTTCACGACCAGCTCTGTCATAAGCTTTGACACACTCCTCCCTGATGGCTACAAGATCCTCTCCGTGCCCACGTCCAACAGCTCCTGGATTCCTGCCTTTGTCATTCCTACGCAGGCCTACTTCTCTTTCAAATGCCTCATCTGCAGGCTCTCTCTCCTAGCCATTCCCTTACTTTGGCTACTATCTATCGGCCACCTGGCCAGATCTCCTCCTTCCTCTCTGAGTGGGCGGATCTCTCCTCTTCCCTTCTGGTCTCGACCACTCAACTCCTTCTTCTTGGAGACTTCAACATCCACATGGATGCTTCCTGTCCTTCCTCTGGACTCTTTCGCAACCTTTGCGATTCTCTCACTCTCTATTCTCCCCTCTGGCCCGACTCACTCTGCAGGACACACTCTGGATGTTCTCGTCTACTCAGACCTTCCCCTTTCTATCCACCTCACCGCTCCTCTCTCCTCGAGTGATCTCTTTCTCCTTTCCTCCCAGCTCACCGACTCCACCCCTCAGGCCAAACCTACTCCAGCACTGCCACCTACCTTCTCGGTTATCCGACCCATGAAGCACATGTTAGTTGAGGCTTTTGCCGCCACTTTCTCACCCCCTCCCCCTCTGGCTGACTCACACCCCGACAGCCCTTTCTATGCTCCACTTTGCTATCTCTGATACTCTTGATGTTTTTGCCACGGTCATGAGGATCTGCTTGAAGCCCAAAGCCAAGTGCAACTTCTGGTACGACTCAGACCTCATCACCCTTAAACGCAAGTGCAGTGTGGCTGAAAGTAATGGCGTGCTTCATGTACATCCTCTGACAAACTGGCCTGCCGCCTGCTCCAAAGGCAATACCGGCTCTCTGTCCTCACCAAGAAGAGAGCTCACATCCAAGCCTGCATCTCTGCGGCATCTAACAACTCGGCTGAACTCTTTAAAATCTGCAAGGAACTGGCCAATCCTGCCGCAGTCTCTACCTCTCCTGTCCCTTCCCAGACCCTCTGCATGGCACTGGATTCTCATTTCATCTCTAAAACACAGGACATCCTGTCCTCTCTCTCCTCCTCTCCCCTTCCTCCCCCTACTCCCTGATCTTCCTCTGGCCCTTCTTCAGCCACTTCTCCTCCCTCCTTCTCTGCCTTTCCCGTGTTCTCCCCAGATGAGGTGAAGAGGGAAAATGGGACAGTCCCTTCCCCCCATTCTCATCCAAACAATGGCCTAGGACATCACGGCCCGAGCACCCCTCGCAAGAGGAATTCAACCTGCTCATTTCCACACCAGATGGCAAGATCCACTGGGGCCACGCCCCACACGGCCATGGAGCCTGCCCACTAATGAAACCACGTCTGGGCACCTCAGGTGGAGCCGACATCGACTTCATGGACCAACTCGATTAGACGGCAACCATAAACATCATCATCGTTAAAGATGCCATGACAACATAGCCAACAGCAAAAAACACACGTGTCACCATGCACATCGGACATCCACACACCAACCCACACGAAGAACATACTCAGTGCAATGACACAGAGGACCGATACACCCACAGACATGCATCGTTGTTATTTTTCACATAGGCCACCTACAGCACTGCAGAAACGCAAGATGCCAGAAGAGCTTGTGTATATGCTTGCAGACGCTTTCTCGCCATGTAGCACATGACACTCTGTCGCCCCGGCGACCCCCATTTTATGGACTATGTACCGCCACCCAGAAACTAGGCCAAGGTAGGCCGCAAAGCAAGAGACCCCAAGCAGAAGCCTCTCAGACAAAAACTGCAAAACACTGATCACGCAGAACGACCTCCAACGAGAGCCCTCAGCCGAGGCCGCGATGTTGCAATCTGTATGCCGCTGCCAAACGATCCTCAGAGCCAAAATACAAAACAAATGCTCATAATTATGCTCCAGCTACAGTCTCGCCACACGTGACCAAGTCGACCTGATGCGATGCCAAGCCTTACAGGTCAGAAAAGCGCTGGGGTCTCATGCCTGGGACACAGTCTGCAACAATGAAGTGACAAGTTGGACACCTACAGTGATGGGAAAGACATGCACATTAGCCATGAGTCAGACCTGTCCATTGTTAGCCACTGACACATAGTCATACTTTGTTGCCAATACCAGGTACACCGCGAGCTGGGAACGGCGATGGTCCAAGGTTTGGGGGCTCGCGGGTGAACCAATCAGAATACGAGTGGCTCATCACTGACGCCATTATAGTTAGCCAATCACCAAGTGTGCCCTTGTAACAAATTCGGTGCAACAATTGTTAGGGACAGCCGAAGACCTGGCCCTTCCTCACCCAATAACCCTCTTTCCTATAGGTAACCATACTGAACCTACCCCTCGGGGAGCCAACGCGAAGTGGCAATAGGTTTTGGGGATAGTTTTCCCAAGGTGATGCAAGTACCACGTCATACAGCGGTAAAAAGGGCCTGCAAGCACCGACTGATGATGAGAGCCTCCCGGATGCCTATGTTCTGAGAGTTCGTCCCTGCCTGTTACTATAATAAACAAGCAGTATCTACCTTGCTCTTGTGTGTGTCTCATACTCCTTTTGGGACACAGGAGGAGTTGGGGCCTCCCCAGCTCCGGGGGTCTGTGGACAGCCCTGCCGGCCCCCGGGAAATCACCCCGACAAGTTGGAGGCACTGCTGAGATCTGTTTGAGGTCTACCTAAACTAAGGGCAACCACTACAAAGACCTCTTGCATCGAGGTTGCCCGGCAGCGCAGCCCCCTCTGCCGTTGTCCCCTTTTGAGGACTACAGTACCATCGCGGAACTGCGAGACGACCGGACAGCGCAATCCGGGGATTGGCCATCGGGAGTCGACTTGAGAAGTATCCCTCCCGCGGTTAGCGAGTGTCCAGACGTGGTCCAGATGAGGGGAGGTGGCTAGCTGATTTGGAGGGGTGCCTGCGGTCGAGCGGCCCCGGCTCACAAGGACTTAATGTGAGTATGGCACACACAACCAGCAATGTAATGTTGTGTGGGAGGGGGGAGGAATTGAAACACAGGTGGCGGGTGGTTGTTACAGTGTGTTGGAAAAGATTTGATTAATAAGCGATGATAGACGTGTGAGGTGTAGCGGGACAGGCACGAGGGCTGTCTCCTACAGCATCACAGAAAAGATTGGGTGGGGCTCTGAGTACCCTCGCAAGGCGAACGGGTCGCGCTGATTGGTCTAGATCGCAGACACCTGTATAAGGGGGGTGTGTGGCTGTCCTATGAATTGACATTGTAGATCAATGAATAGATGACAATCCCTACTAGTTGAGTGTTTTAGCTCGGCGGGTAGATGACGTATTCCCGCAGGTGGTAGCTAGATTGTTTCCCAAGTGCGGAAGATAATTCGCTGGTTAAGCTCCTCTAGAGAGGGGCTTGTCACACTCGAGGTGACGCAGCGTGCGTAGTCCGGTTATAATTGTTCATTGATTGTTGAATACTCCACTCCAGACGCTGTGAGGGACGCTCTGGGGTCAACGGGGAATAAGAGTATCAAAGATATTGTGTGGTCATTGGTTGTGTAATTGTACGTACCAGTAATGTCTTGTAGAGGTTGGCGATGTCATCCATAGGACTTGTATAGGACACAGCAATCATCTCGTTTGATCCAGGGGTAATCGAGACAAGGAAAAGTGGTAAGGGAAGGGTCCAGGGGGAGAGGCAGCTGCGCACGGAGAACGCCGGCCTGCGCTCGACAAAGGGGTCGCACCAGAGGGTTGTGCGACTAGCGGGAGGGGATAAGGAAATATACAACTGTGAAGGCAGTAAGGACGGGGAAGGAGGAGGAGCTAAGTAGAGTGTGTGCCTAGTGCCAGCAGCACAGTAAGGTGGGGCGACTCAAAAGCCACACGGGACACGCAGCCGCAGGGGGCTTCGTGCGCCATGGCCGAAGGGGGCCATAATTGAACATCGGAAGAGAAGAACAGTAACTGCATTTGCGTTTACGGTGCCTGGTAAAAAGGTGGTATTGGAACAAGTAAAATTGTAACATGTCAACTTACTATGGAATAGGGGCGGGAGCGGGATTAGGGCTCAGAGCAAGTGCTTTAACCACACCACTCCAACACATTTGCACGACACTAACACCACACAGAGAAAAAATAGTAAAATATAGCATTGAGTGGACACAAGTAACGACAACAAGCTAAGGGTACCCTGGCCGCCTAACGGGAACTTTGATATGTGTGCCCAACACTCCCTGCTGGCATACCTACATAATATATACAAGGGGAAGAAGTTAGCATGCCATTTAGAAATTTTCGACCTCTGGAAGATGCTCCAGGGGTGTGCATCAGGAGCACCAGGGATGTTCGCGATGCAGGGGGTAAAGGAGGAGAAATAAAGGAGGGAAAGGTGGAAGGAGGGGGTGGGGGTAAGGCACAAAAGAACACATCTAGTACTGAAGAGAGTGAGGAGGAGTTAGAAGGATCGTTTGCAGTGTCAGAAGTAAAGAAGGAGGGATCAGGGGAAATACTGATAACGAAAGAAGCAAAGAAGGAGGAAGGGGGGTTCTATCCATTAACAGAACTGAGAGAAACTGCCCGACCACAACTAACAGCCGCTGAGGGATATTCAAACCCTGCATACAGCCCACCACCATACGCTCCAACAGATAGCTACCAAAAGGGGGTGGGGCAAGGAGCACAGAAGAAGCAAAACAAAAACAGGCACGCACGGGGGCGGGAGGAGGACCCTGGGAGATTTAGCACACATAGGGCCAGACGAATGGATAGTGGCAGAGGTACTTCTGAAGCTCCGGGGGACACTAACAGGGGAAGAGGAGGGAGCATTGAAACAGGTAAGTAAGGAAGAGATGGGGCACTTACAGACAGGATACGGAGTAAGCAAAAAGGGGGAGGCACAATTTTCACAAGACGAGGAAGAAATGTTGGAGGAAAGACTGGCAGAGTTAAGAGAAATACGTAGCGCACTGATCAGACAGTTCGAGCAGGAAGTGCGGGAAAGAAAGGAAGAAAAGAAAACAAACAAGGAAGAGAAGGTGAGGATAAAGGACCAAGAAGAAGAAAGGAAAAAGGAAGAGGTGCACATAAGGGCAATAGCAGAAAGAGTGGCATGTATGGAACAATGGGAGATTAGAAGGAAGGAGGAGGAACGAGAAGAGAACGAGAGGGAAATGGGACTGTGGAAAAAGAAATATATATAAGAAAGTGCGCGAAAATATGAAGAAGGAAACGTTATAGAGAGCATAATGAAAAGGGAGGGAGGAATATGGGGGAGAAAAGAAGAGGAAGAAAGGATATTTGAAAAGGTGAGCGAGGAGGTAATGGATGAACTTTGCAGGAAACAAGCAGAAATTGGTGGCAAGATGATAAAAAAGAAGATTGAGGAAAGAGGAGAAAGGAGGGTGGGAACATGGGGCAAAAAAGTATACGCGCAAGGATATAGAAGTTGCGACAACATCAACACAAGGAGCCGCGGGTAAAGGAGGTGAGTACACAGACATAGACTTAATAGATCTAACAGAATATCTAATAGAAGTAACGGTGGGGGGAAAACGCATAGAGTGGGGACTGACATTTCCAGATGGATTTTGCAGCGATGAGGAGGAAGGTCCGTGCAGAGATAGAAGCGATGGGAGAAGGTAAAGTTTAGGGAAACTGTACATAACACGCACTGACTGCGCATCACCTTGGGAGTGTCAGAGAAGGGGAGAGCAAAACACGGAAGGAATGAACAGCAGATAAATAAACAGAAAAACACCACAACCACTTACACCTACCCCACTACACATGCCAAACACGCCATATGTCAACAGACTTAGGGACCTCCCGGGGCGCAAGCAGGAAGAAGGAGTTAACACACACAGGATAGGGCAGGAGGGTAACAGAAGAGGGAACAGGAACATAGGAAGTGATAGAGCAGCATACTGTAACATTGACAGCATTGAAGAGTTACCCAATTTGGGAGAAGAAGACGAATACCCTGACATTATCCCACACAGACGGACACCGGGGGAGGTGAGGGAGTACAATTTGATGCCACTACTAGAGAGGGGGGGGATCTAGACCACAATATTTCCCATGGAAAAATGCCGACAAGGAAATATAAAATGCAGACTTCCATCTCTGAGTAGAGCAGCTGGGAAGTGGATATATGAGATGGAAAAACACACTGCGGGACAAAGGTTGGTGGTGGGGGACGTGAAGGGGTTGCTAATATCAATATTGGGGGATGCTGCTGATGACATTTGGAAGAGGGCGGGATTCCCAGCGGTAACGATAAGTGACACGTCACATGACGGAGCGCCATTCGCCAACTGTAGGCACGCCCTATGCCAGGCACTGAGGATCCAATACCCAGACACCTCAGACATAGGAGCAATACGCCCCAGCTACAACTTCAAGCATACACACAACAACAACCACAAATACAACAACAACTGCAACAACAGGCACCGCAAGCACCACCGCAACCCCAGCTACAACTGCAAACATTCACACCACAACAACAACAACAGGTCCAAACAGTGCAGCAGCTCACACAAATACAGGATAATGCAATATCATCTACAGACACACCAATAAAACAGACACAGCTGGGGAGAGTGACAATATTGGGTCACAACCCTTACACAGGGAGCGGACAATCACTATACCCACAATAGAACAGGCCACAGATGTCTTTGATGTGTCCCATCCTATCGGTAACACCTAACCCTATGGAAGAACCATGCATACAGGTGGCCATATGTGACAACAATATTTCCTTCCTAGTTGACACAGAGGCCACTAGGTCTTGTATCAGGGAGGGAAAGTTTAACTTATCAGGCGAAGCTATGCACACTCAAGGATTTTCTGGGGCTCGAGGGTTGGTCCCCTTCACTGATAACATCTCCTTATCTGTAGGAGATCACGACATGTCTCTCCCACTACTATATTCAAAACAATCAGCAGTAAACATACTAGGGAGAGACATCATGAGCAGGCTGAACATGACCATCTCCTTTACTGAAAAGGAAATAGTATGCTCCACACCAGGCATTAACATGCTCACTGCACGCCAAATACTGCAGGCTTATTGTGGCAAAACAGTAGCTAGGGCAGAACCAGTAGATGGAGACATCTTCCAATATGGAACAGACATGGTAATAGCATGGCTACCAGGAATTGAAGGCAACATTTGGAGGAGACCAGCAGATTACCTTTTCAGGCCCCAAACACCAGCCAGTGAGAAGGAGGGGTCCATGATATCAGTGAGCATTGAGAGCATTGTGGCAACAACACACTACATTGCAGTGCATGCCCAGGATAGGGAGGGAAGAGCATGGAGAGCAGTAATAGCCCAAGCTGTGGGCTGCCGACTAATACAGATATCAGATGAAGAGCTTTTCTCGGACAACAACGGAGATGGGGAGATGGTGTTTGAGATGAGCGTCAACGTTTGGTTAAGAGTGACATACAAAGAAGTGGCACAAAAGATGGCACTACAGAAGTACCATTTTACGAGGAGGACCTAGCAGCAGTGCCAGCATCTCTAGGGACCACTAGTCCATATGACGTGGGCTGCATAAAAAGCATTGGAGGGGTAAAATAAAGTTGAAAAAAGGAGCAATGCTGCCCAGAGTAAAACAGTACCCACTATCTAAGGAAGCAGATGAGGCGATCTATGAAACAATAACCGCCCTAATAAATAGAGGAATACTAGTACCATCAGAGTCCGCATGCAACACTGCTGTCTACCCTGTGCGCAAAGCAAAGGGAGGGTCCTGGCATTTCATCCAGGATTTAAGGCCCCTCAACCACGTTGTAGAAGCAGAATACCCTAGAGCGGCTAACCCAGCCACTATACTATGTGGAATACCAGCAGAGGCATCACGGTTTACTGTGATTAACCTAAAAAACGCCTTCTTCTCGATACCTCTACACCCTGACTCACAAGATCTGACAAGTTTCACATACCGCGATACAAAATGGAAACACACAAGACTGCCACAAGGGTACTGCGAGTCACCATCCATCTTTAACAGAGTGATACAAATGGATTTGGGCAACATTGACATGGAAAGCACGGTGCTGCAGTATGTAGATGACATCATCCTCTGCAGCACCACAGAGGAAAAGTGCAGGAATGACTCTGTAAAGATGCTCACAGTGCTAGCCAAGAAAGGGTACAAGGTAGACAAGGAGAAATTGCAGTACTGCCAAGAACAAGTGCTCTACATAGGCCAACTCATTTCACAAAATGGAAGAAACATTGCACCACAAAGGGCAAAGTCCATAACAAACACACCAGAGCCAAAGACAGTGAGAGAATTGCAGCAATTTTGGGCCTATGCAACTACTGCAGGGCATGGGTTTTTGACTACAGCTCATACATAGGACCGATGCTTGAAGCACTAAGAGAAGCACAGAGGGGGAGAAGAAGTTGGGTTGGATAAGAGAAATGACAGAGGCTTTCAATGAACTAAAACATGCCATCTCAACTGCACCTGTACTAGCTACCCCCAACTATGAAGAGAAGTTCTACATATTTTCACATTGTGATACAGTAGTAATGAAAGCGGTACTGTCACAAAAAACAAGCATGGGACACAAACCAGTAGCATTTTAGAGTGGACACTTGGATCCTGTAATGATGGGTCACTTCCTGTGCAAACAAAGCCTGGCCGCAGCAGCATTTGTGGTAGAAAAATCATCCTCAATAACAATGGGGTGCCCCACCACATTGTACGTGGAACACGCCCTTTTTGCGATATTGAACAAACCAAAATCCACATTGACCACCCAAAGGGCAACAGGCTATGAAATAATATTGTCCAGACCCGAATAAAAAATTGTGAGATGCAGTAACGTAAACCCAGCACGATTTATAGCAGAAGTAGTGGAAGATGGCAATTACGCCCATGACTGCCCAAAGGCCATTGACATATAACCGAGCTCCAGGAAAGTTGAGGAAAATGCCCTTGAGGGGGAGAGATAATGTACATAGATGGCTCCTCAACAATTGACCAAAGTGATGGGGTGAGAAGAACAGGCGCAGCAGTGGTATGACTGAGGGACGACTGGACCTACGTTCCAGTAAAATATGTCCAGCTACCACAACACTATTCAGCACAAGAAGCAGAGCTAGTAGCACTGATTTTAGCCCTCCAAGAGTAAAACGACAAGAGGGTGACAATATACTCTGACAGTGCATATGTCACATTAACAGTGCACTCAGGGCTAATAAAATGGCAACGAAGAGGGTTCAGAAGAGCAGACGGCATTCCGGTGCAACATGCTCTACTACTTGCTGAACTAATTAATGTAATCGAGAAGCCTAGAGAAATAGCTCTGGTGAAATGTCCGACCCATACAAACGGGGATGATCCAATATCAAAAGGTAATGAAACAGCAGACACACTTGCTAAATATGCTGCGCACTTCGGCGAGCAATGGACCCTCCCAGAAAAAGAAAAAGATAAGGGGGGGGTAAGACAGATGGTACACACACATCCCTCAAACACAAATAATGGAGATACAGGCAGCAGCACCTATGGTGGAAAAGGAACTATGGGTCAAAAGAGGATGCACAATGTCCCCCACAGATGCATTATGGCGACAGAATAATACAGGCAAAGTAGTGATGCCCCTGGCCCTATTGATAACAGCCTTGGCCCAACTACACCACCCCACACACACAGGAAAAGAAGTGATTGCAGCACAAATAAAGGAAGTGTGGTTCTGTCCCGAGCTAAATTCACACATTGCAAATTTCATCAGCAGTTGTTTCACATGACAGCAATTTACGGCCAGTCACACGCTGCAAGTGATCAAAGTTACTATACCCCATCGAGAAGGACCCTTCCTACACCTACACATCATCTACGTTGACATGATCAATGTATGTCAAGGGTACAGATACATGATTGTAGTAGTATGCCCCTTTTCTAGGTGGATCGAGGCCGGTCCATGCTCACATGCAGACGCCTTCAGAGCAGCAAGGTTTCTAGTAAGGGAGGTGTTCCCGAGGTGGGGAGTATGCGAAGTACTGCGGTCTGACAATGGCCCACACTTTGCCAATGAAATGTTCCAACACATAACTGTCCTCTTAGGATTAAAGCATATGTTTGCATGCATGTATCACCCACAAGCAAACGGCGTCTGCGAACGCCTCAACGACCTCCTAAAAGAAGAGATAGCAAAAATTCAGCAAACAATCAAAAAGATTTGGCTTTACTACCTCCCCTTGGCCCTGTTCGAATTAAGAAATAGACCAGGGTCGGACTACCACCTCACACCCCACGAGGTGGTGACCGGATTCCAAATGCATCTTCCATTCACACCACCATCAAGAGCAGTAACAAATTGTCATAGTACACAAAATGTCGCCTTTATCTCTCAACAGATTGAACGGACACAGGGCGGGTCGAAGAACACTCAAGAAGAAACAGCAAACGAAGAACAGGAACAAGCGGCACAGTGGACAGTAAAAGAGGGGGACCAGGTCCTTCTAAGAAATTTCAACAGGCGGTGGAGCAGTCCACGCTTCACTGGGCCCCACCAGGTGGAAATAATAGCTCCTAGAGCTATTAAATTGAAAGACAAAAACGTTTGGACTCACCTGCATGACATCAGGCCCCACAAAGCACAGATCCCCCTCGCATCAACGAAAGGACCAACGCATCAGCAGCGACAACTGACGACAACAACGACACTGCCCAGACACCAAACCCCCCAAAAGACATAAATGATCAAGCAACCATAGCCCACCCCATGGTCACGAGATCCCATAGTAAAGTAAACTCTGCCCCAGCCACCACCTAATAAAGAACATTGTCCAACGATCTGAACATACACCACACTGTGTAGACACGTGCATGCTCTCTTCTTTTTTGTCTTGCACATGCAGGAACTGTACAGTAATGACCGTCTCTGTGATAACCTGGGTATCACTGGTCAGGCTCTGGCGTGGCTGACTTCTTTCCTCTCCGACCGACCCTCCCAGGTCCAACTTGGGTCCTTCCTCTCCTCTATCTCTATCTCTACCTGTGGTGTTCCCCAGGGGTCTAGCCTCTCTCCCTGGCTGTTAAACCAATACCTGGCACTTCTTGCCCACCGCATTAACATCCCACAGAGCGATACTCAATTTATCGACTTCAGAGCAGGGCCGTAGGTGACCCATAAAATCTTGGGAGGACAGGGGACACCTTGGGACTTTTCTTTTTTTATTTATTTATTGTTTTTTTAGTTAAAGACTCGACTTTTCACAAAATTAAAATAACAGTACATATTAAATCACATATATCATCACTGTATAAAACAAGAAAAAAGAAAAAAGAAAACAGAAGAAAATTAAGAAAAAGAAAAGCGGTTCAGTTAGAGTACAAAATCCTTTCATTTGGTGTGTCACTTCAGAAGGCTCAGTTCACGTAAAATTGTTACCACTTCCCAGGTCAAAAAGCTTTCATGGCCAGCGCATAGCTCGTCCCAAAAAGATTGGGTGTTCACCCACCATTCCTGGCTTGTCCACAAATCTCACTAACTGCACAACCCTCTTAACGGGGGCTTTGCTGCAGACACAAAACACAGAGTAAAATGATCTGTCAATTATTTTGTAGTGAGTGATGCTCATGAGTATTTGTCCAAAAAAACAAATATTTTTTTCCGGCGTTCGGTACGCATCATAAATTGTTTTGATATTGTTTGTATGTCCACCAGATCGATTATATCTTTGTGTATATTGCACACACAAACATGATTGAGTCTTTTCTGAGTCATAGTTGTGCGCAGCCAGATTTTCAGTCATCGTAAAGCACTAAAGCTCCTCTCAGCCTCACAGGAAGATACTGGGACAGTTAGTAGGATCCGCAGTAGCTTCTCAACCTGTGCAAAGAAAGCTCTTTCTGTGGGAGGCATCCGTTGAAAGATCTCTACCAATCCTGAGATGGAGGAATATTTATGGACACTTGATAATTTTGTTAATTGTGCTGAGAGGAGGGGATATTCAATTTCTGGATACTTAACAATATTTTCAGTGCTTCTGCCTGTTAGAAGCAAATGTTCAATGTGTACATACATTTGGATACCTTCCTGGTCAAAACCCTGCTTATGTTGAACAGAAATGGTATCTAAAAGTTCAAAATACTGTGGTCTTCCTGGTCAAAACCCTGCTTAAGTTGAACAGAAACGGTATCTAAAAGTTCAAAATACTGTGATCTGTAATAGTCCTTTATGGTTCTTGGATGAACATTTTCAGCTAATCCTTCATCAATATGTTTTGGAATGTGGCGTCATCTGGCAGTTCTGTCTCCTTCAGTTCATATTTTGTCACCATATGGTTATTGTACATCAGTAGACTGTCAAAAGATTGTTTGTTGCGAAGCTTTAGGATGGCACTGTGTGTGTGATTCACAGCTGCAAGTAACCAGGATACTGTTTGTTGGTTTCCTTGCATGACAATATTCAAGCACTCAAGGAGCTGCATGACTTGGACAACAATCTGCAGGCCTAAGAAAGTTATTCCCTCTTGAAATTGTTTTAATAGGCCACAGGCACGAGCGGGCACATCACCACTATTCTTGAAGCTGCCATTTCTTCTAATGTTTCCAGAATAGCCTAATAATTATCCATTACTTTTTGTACAGCTTTTACCCAAACCGCCCAGCGCATGAGACACAATAGCTTGATTTTGGTAACCATACCTGGACCTTCAGTTGATTGCTGGACAAAATTTGCACATTTTGTGCGGCATGTCATAGATTGCCCAAACAGATTACCCAGCTCTTGAATATAGTGTATTGCATCTTCCATTATGTGACAAGGTTGTGCTGCACCCTGAATGACTACATGTGTACAGTGAGCTCCACAAGGGACACACAATGCAAGTGGTTGTTGTTGCCGTATATTGCCTGTGCACCATGGTACTTCCTAGCCATATTTGCTGCACCATCATAAGTTTGTGTTCTAAACATTGACGAAGACAGACCCATACGACATAAAACATCCTTTACAATGTTAGCAATTGATGCTCCGTTGGTATTCTCTGCTTGGTATAGTCCAATAAAATGTTCATGTGGCCAAAGATCTTGGTCAACATATTGGATACAAAAACATTCTTGTTCTTGACCAGATATAGCTTGTGTGCCATCAACTATAACAGCAAAGGGATTGTCTCCAATACTATTACGGATATGAGACAATAACTGCAGAACTTCATTTTGGATGTCTGGACTCAAGTATTCAGCTCTGCTTGATGTGATCCATTGTTTCAGACAAGGCACATCATCTGCATGTGCATCGAGAACTCAGGGCAAGACCTTGTTTTGCCAGAAGAGCAATCGTGTGAATTATCCTGTTAAGGCACAATCAAGAATCTTATTGTTTTTTTACTTGTTGGCAAAGTTGTGAATCAATTGGTTTACTTGCTTTATGGTGTGCCAATTGCTTTAGAGTATGCATGAGCAGAATTATTGTGATGCTTGTTGAACTTTTCTATAGCCTTTTTCCAATTGTTAAAACCAATAGTAACAAACGTTTGCTCAGCGTTCTTATAGAGATCAACCAGTTTCAATGTAGCAGGCTTTGCACAGGGGAAGCAAATAACTCCTTCCAGTTTGGTACTGTAGTGCAACCATGGAAAATCTTTCAACCAGCTTTCCTGAAAATGCAATGTGCGCTTCTTCTGATTTTGGGACTGGACTACAATGGTTTGAATTGGTATACATTTCACAGATGGGTGATTTGGAACCATTGCACTTAGAAGAGCTCCCTCGCCATTGCTATCTGAAAGGCTGGTTGATTTTTGTTCAACAAAATTTCAGAGTTGTCCTGGTCATCTTCCTCATTGCAAGTTGTTGCCCCAAGGATATGTTCTGTTCCACAGATCCTTTCATTATATTCATATGTGGCCGTGGCTGGGATACCGTCATGTGAAGCCATTGCATTGCATTCAATTGGAACCTCATCAGTAGATTCAACTTCTGATCCTACCTGTTGGTCACTGGACTGCAAAACAGGCATGTTCTCTGCTTCACTGGAATGTTTTGTAACAAAGAATTTACGAATGTCCATTCTGAAAAAGGAAAAGAGACTACATTCGGAGAGAGAAAAAAGGGGACTATACAGCTATAGCAATTCGGCCAGATATGGCATTGCAAATGCAATGTTACCATTTATTTTAAAAAAGTATTTGTTGTATACAGTACAGTGCCTATCCAAGATGCCCACTCCTGTGACTTTCTCACAGATATGTTGATGCCCGGGGTAGATAGGTGAGGGGGCGGATGGTTAAAAGGCACGCTGAATGCCACAGTGAAAGTTGATATAGAAATGCAATAAAAACATCCACTCGCCAATAAACACTGAGGGGTTGATCAATTGCTTTTAGGGCCATAAACCTATAGTATATGCCAGTGTGTGTGTGTGTTATATGTGCGAGTGGCTTGCCAGAAATATTTTCTGTGTCTTGCTCTCCACGCAGGGCCATTCCAAGGACTTGTGGAGCTAAGTTCAGCAATTCAAGTGTGGGAGCGGGACCAATGTAATGTGTGTAGGGTGACCACAGGAAATGAAATCATGGGGAATTACATTACTAGAAAAATAAATTACTTACCTCTATAAACATAGTTTCTCGAACAATGCAAGGTCCCCGGGCAGCATGCATCCCCAACCCATTTCATTCTATTCCCATGTTGGGAGGGAAGGGCAGCAGGGCACACAGATGAAAGGCATTCTTAATTGGGCATTGGCAATGCCAACAGTTTTGGCTTTTGTGTAGGTATGGGATAGGCATTTGCCAGGCACTGTCATAGTGGTCTCTTAACTGGATTCTAGCAGCTGCAAGGTGGTGAGAGTACCTGGGTATTATGGACATATAATAGCACTGCTTGGTGAATGCCTGATATTGATAAACAAGCTGAAATTGTTGGTTTTGCCAATGCGTGGGACATGCATAGTGCTTATAAATTGAGTGGCTGAACGTAGACCTGGGTACATCATTTTTATTACACCAGTAGAGTGTTTGCAGCTGCCTTCAAAAACACTGACAGGCACTTCAGTGCAAAGTTTGATGGTAAGGTTTGAATAAATTGAGCACAAACAGTTACCATGAGAAGGTGGTGTGGGCAGCGAGGGAAATAAAAACAGTAATACTTCCAATCAAAAACATCAGTACACACAGGATCGGACAAAAGAGGATTGCAACATATATGCCATTCTGTTAATCAACTTTACTAACTTAGTATGCTGTTTACATTGTCCGCTTTCCTATGTGAGGTTCGGCTGCTGCAAGTAATCCAAAATCAGCTCTGGCACATGCGCTTCACTTCTTCAGGTCTTCAAAGTTCCTTTTTGTACCAAGGACATATGAAGCACAATGTTAGAAGCGGACAGCACAACATATTTATTTATGAAGTTTTGGAACATGCCCATTGCTAGCTTTTCAACACACGGACACTTGCCTAACACTGCACATCTCTCAGGCTTATAATTCTGTTACTTTGAAGCCAAAAACTGATAAAGGTTTCTGCAAAGCCTCAGAAAATGTGCACATATCCTAACACACTGGGGTCTGTATATGTACCCATACAGTCCCCCACCCATTTCTCTTCTGCACTTATCAGATATACCCTATCTGCTTAACCTAGCACTTGCCACTTGCTGGCTGCACTACCACCTTTGTTTATTTATTTATTTATTTTTATTCTGTTCTCTCCTCTGCTCCGCCCTTTCCCTTCCATGCACTTTACCTCTTTTTTCTTTTCCCATGCACTTGCGCATTCTCAATGTCAGTGGGCCTAGTAAGATCGTTTTTTTTTTGTTCTCCCTTTTTCCCCTCCCTTTGCCTGGTCGTGCCCTGAAACACTTGTGTACGAGCGCGATATAAATAAAATATCATATCATATCATAGGTCAGCCAGGCAGGGGAAGCAGTGGAGGCCCCCCCGCCCGCTGCAGTTGGTAGCTGCTTGGGGAGCCCGGGGTCAAGTGTGATGAGCTTTTGTCAGCCCCGCATTTACTTCAGTGTTGTAGGCCCCTGTGTGTGGGTCAAGGACTGTCCTCCTCAGTGGCCTCTGCCGAAAGCTGTCAGCCGATGTGCCCAGGCAATCCCGGGTCGAGTCGGGTCTCCGTCCCCACGGTCCTCAGCCGTGTTGCTGCGGCGTGTATCCGGGATCCCCCGGGTGGTGTTACGCTCTGTTGTGTGCACTGGCACTGGTTCAGGGAGGAGGGGACCAGAGGTCAGTGTGCCCGGAGCCGCGTCCCGGCATTGCTCTGTCTCCTCCCGCTGTTGTCTCCTCCTCGGGCGCCCGCTGGGGTTTGCTGGCTCCGCTGCGCAGTGTACCTTGTCAGGTGCTGCGGCTGCTGGGGCGTGTCGACTCTCTCCCCCGTTTTGCACCTGGTGCTGGGGGAGGTATCAATGGCTGGCCCTCTGTATCCCTAATACTGTCGGAGCACCCGGGGGCCCGGGCCACGTTCTGCACTGGTAAGTCTGCCTGTCCCAGGAACAGGCTGCGGGAAGCCGGTGCTGCACTAGTCCTGAGTTGCGTTGCCCTCTCTCTCCAGTTCCCCCTCCTACGCAATCCTGTGGGTTTCTCGCTCCTCGGTGCGCCCCCAGGCTCCGATCCTCTGCTGCTGCCTCTCCTGGGCTGCAGCTAGCATTAAGTTGGAGGGAGTTGTCAGTGGCTCCCCCTTATGTCTACTGGATCTCGCGGCAGTGTTCCGACGTGTTTAAGCCTGGGGAGGGTTTAAAAATGCTTTTGTTTTAAGTTTTGGGCCCCGTGGGTCAGGAGAGCTCTGGTAATGGTGCTCCCTGCAATGCGGCCATCTTGGAATGCCACAGCCACAATTTTTAACCATTGTACTATACAATGGTTAGATGTATCTGAATAAACCCATTTACCATACCATATCAAATATACCATACATCTACAAAATTGTGGAAAGTGATTAAACCAGACCAGTGCAGGAAATTAGAGACCATCAGCTCCTGCTACAGTAGTCTCAGTTTGGCTTCAACTTATTGAATGGGAGAGAGTGGGAGAGAGAGTGTACTGTATATCTGGACGAATCTTCTTTCAATAATTCTCGACTTCTGCAGTACATGACAGTGCAGATGACTTAAACCCTACTCATGACAATATGTGATAATATCAAGCACCCTGCAAGAAAATGGTGCCCTGAGTGGGTTCCATGTGTTAATAATCCCGCAAATATATCGCCATACAAAATATCACCATATTTGTACTGCGATATTAAAGCATGGAACCTGCGGGGGACACCCCCTCAACCCCTACAATATTTTTAAAGAAGCGGGGGACACCCCTGCAACCCCTGCTCCCAAAACCCTCCAAAATTATCCCCCCCAAAAATGTTGCCTAAGGCTGTTCCAGACGACCATATATACGGCGATATTTTTGGTGGGGATAATATATAGTGATACCCCTGAGTGGTGCTGAAACGCTTCACTGTCTCAACCTTATTGGCCTACATATCCCTGTGGCCGCTAGCGCAGGTAATCTAACTACCTCACTGCGCGTTCCAGGTGACCACAGATAACATCCGGACCCACCTTGTACTAGTGAAAGGAACTGGGAAAATATTGTGCACAATGTGTAAGAAAATGTAGGGCAATAGCCAAAGAAATCTAAAGAAAGCGATTCCTCATTCAGATCCAACCTGAGAGCTGAATTTCTTCTCGCCTTGATGGTGGAGTATTAAAAGAAGATCAAGGATCCCTCAGAGTGTAGGACCCTTGACTCTGGAGTCCACCTGACTTTCCCCAAGAGCACACGAAATGTGTAACTTTTTTGAAAACACTGAAACCTGCATTCTAATAGACGGCTGTTATGGTAATACATGCACAGGTCTCCTTAGAACCTTGTGCATGTAGATTCCATTTGAGAGTGCCTCGCCAGTTGATGCTTCCACTGCAGCTACCTGGGGGCCTCAAATAAAGCTCTTCTCTTCTCCCATACATTGTGCCTCTTAATTTCATATGGCGACGAGGCACCGTACCCCGAGGCCCCCGGGAGCGTATTAGGTCACCTGATTGGGCGCAGCCCCCCCTTTTTTCGCTGCCGCCGACTTCTGCTGCCAGCGCCTGCAGCGGCCTGCCTGTCAGCTGTGGACAGCCAAGAGGAACAGCCAAGAGAGCCTCGACATCACCTTTCAGTTCTCCACTGTAAAGGGTGCCGCTCCTCCCCGCTGGGAGTTTAGAGCGGCGCACATTGCACTCCTGCCCTACTCCAAAAGTGCTTCAGACAGCAGGAGCTGTCCATCTATCAGGTCAGAGGAGGGGGGAGGACGAAGTGAAACTTACACTTTCCTTTCATTTGGCATTTTATGTGTAAAACGGACAAAATGAAACGTACGCTTTCCTTTTATTGGCATTTTTTTTGTGTAAAACCCTCACTGCTGCCCTGAGCAGAACCCTGCATCATTTTCAAAAGCTGCTAGCTGTTGCCCAGCAACACACACACAGCATTAGCAGTGTTCATTGTCTCAATGGCTACTCTGACTTTCCGGGACTAATCACTCACTATCTTGGTCCATTGTGACATCACAACTGAACATTCCAACAGGTCTTCCCTGAACCAGCCAACCTGTGCTCCCAGCCCATTGTGAGGTCACAATCTGTACTAAGGACCATCCATACACTGAAGCCTAAAGACTCTGCAGTACAGATACACCTGGGCATTCTCTGAATCGGGTCCCACCCTGCCATGCAAGCAATTCTATGAAGACTGTATCTCAGCGCCTCCTTGCTAACTGCCAACAGTACTGAAAACTTCTGCCTACACTACAGCAACTGGTGCCACTCAACGCCATTCCTCACCACTTACAACCTAGAATCAGGCACACCACCATGCGGGGCGTTCCGCCTCCCACTAAGTTTCTTCCATGCCCTGGGAGCCCAACCTGCCCATGGGAACAATGGATCGATGGATTCCACGTCTACCTCAGAGCCATTGGGGGCAGCAAATTCAATGATGACCTCAAGGAGGCGACCCTCTTGAACTGTATAGGGGCAGAAGCACTGAGACTTTTCAGGACCCTTCCCGAACCCGGCAACATAGGAGGAGATGGCAACCGCAAGTTTGACATAGCATTGGCCAAACTCACCAGTCATTTTGGCAACAAGACCGACGTAGTACTGGAAAGATACAGGTTCTTTTCCAGAAAGCAGCTCAAAGGCGAGTCTATTGATTCATACATAGCGTCCCTCAGGGCGCTTATGTCAGCCTGCAGTTTCACAGGTGTCTGTGATGAGTATTTGAGAGACCAATTGGTGCTGAATGTGGCTGATCCACGCATCCAACAAAAATTGTGGCAAACCAAAAATCCCACCCTGGACCAAG
The DNA here is from genome assembly GCF_040938575.1 of Ambystoma mexicanum. Taxonomy (NCBI): domain Eukaryota; kingdom Metazoa; phylum Chordata; class Amphibia; order Caudata; family Ambystomatidae; genus Ambystoma; species Ambystoma mexicanum. The sequence goes on along the minus strand of NC_090941.1, from coordinate 970,397,846 downwards.
CCATGGAGATAGCAAGGAGCATGGAATTGGGAGATTGATGCATGAGGGAAAGACGTGACCACACGACCAGTGTGGAAATCAAATGTGTCAGCCCTGAGTCCGAGCCTTACGAGCCTCTAGTAGCAGCAGTAAGAAAGGCTCTGCCATCAAGGGGTTCGAAATTTGGCTCAAGGAGAGCGAGGCCATACAACTCCCAGAATCCAACGCGCTGCCAGAGGTGCGGGTGTTACAAGCATGCAAATCCTGACAAAGAATGCCCCGCCATCGCTGTGGAGTGTTATAAGTGCAGCAAGATTGGACACTTTGCCAAAGTCTGCAAGAACACACGGGGAAAGACAACGAGATATGGCAATCTCACCAGGCGACCTTTCATCAGACCGTCCTCTGTGAGAGTAATCGAAAGCAACCAAGAGCACAATGACATGTTATCTATCAGTCCAATGCAACAAAAGGTACAAATACTCACTGTAACATCCCAACAACAGAGCAACGGTCCCTGGGTCAAAATGCAAATCAACGGCATATCATTACCTGTAATGGTAGACACTGGCTCCCCCTACACCATCGTGGATCTCAAGACCTTTTTGAGTGTACTCTCTGGCAAGATACATGACCTGCGAAGCACTTGTGTAAGAGCTACCGGTTATGGAAAAACGCCCATCGAGATAATGGGATATGTGTGGGTGAACCTCAAGTTCCATGACAGAGAAACATATTGCAAACTCTTTGTAGCCAAAGATGGCTCCTCCGTTGTGGGATGGGAAGAACAAGCCGCTCTTCGAGTAAGAATACACCCTGGAGAAGAAATCCCCGTGCTGAGTGTGCTCAATAATGATATGGACATCAAATCTAATCTAGCAAAACAATTCCCCAAGGTGTTCTGCGACAAGATTGGACTCCTAAAAGGTTTCCAACACAGAATAATCCTCAAAAGAGGTGCTGTCCCAGTGGCCCACCGAGTCCGCAGTATTCCCTTTGGAACAAAAGAGGCGTTGAAGAAAGAACTTAAGCGCCTCTGCGATGAAAATATCATACAGCCCATCGAAAGTTCGGAATGGCTTGCCCCAATTGTCTTAGTAAAAAAAAACAGACGATTCCATAAGAATGTGCGTCGACTTGAGAGACCTAAACAAAAAGATATGGGTTGACAGACACCCACTTCCCAATATATCTGAACTCCTATCGACCATGAAACCTGCAAAATACTTTACAACTCTGGACCTCTCCTCAGCCTATCACCAGATTGCTTTGGAAGAGAGCTCAAAGAACCTAACATCTTTTGTCACACCTCTCGGTGCATTCATGTTTAACAGACTCATTTCACATCTATTTGGAGGACTTGATGGCATACACTGCTTCCAAGATGATATCCTCATATCAGCCAGTACAGAAGAAGAGCACAACGCAAAACTTGTGGGTGTCCTACAGATCATACAAAAAAGTGGGCTCACACTCAAATTAGAGAAATGCAACATAAAGTGCGACCGAGTTTCATACCTGGGCCATTCCATTGACGCCAACGGCATCAGCCCCAAGAGGAAACTCATGGACACCATAATGAATATCGCCGAGCCTCAAAATAAAGACCAATTAAGGAGTTTCCTCGGGATGACAGAATACTACTCAAGTTTATAAGCAACTATGCTGATAAGATCCAAAACATGAGAAACATCTTGAAGAAGGCAACCAAATTCATATGGTCCACTGAATGCAAGAACGAATTCGAAGAAATGAAATTTCAAATTAACCAAGCCCCAGCCTTAGGAATGTTCGATTGTAAAGCTAAAACCATCATATCCATAGATGCAAGTAAAACAGGACTGGGTGGTGTCCTAGAACAGCAACAAGATAAGGACATCGTGACGATCGCATTCGCATCGAGAGTACTGAGGGGAGCCGAACTAAACTATTCCACCATTGAGAGAGAAGCTCTGGGTCTGAGGTGGATTCTTCAGCATTTCAGGAACCTAATTTGGGGCTTACCCGTCATATTGAAAACAGACCATAAACCTCTACTAAATGTCCTTCAGTCCAAAACTCCTCACCTTATATCACCGAGAATAAGACGTTGGTTCCTCGACATCATGCAATACAACCTCCAACTATGCTATACTCCTGGTCCACAAAACCAATTAGCAGATTGTCTTTCCAGATTATCGACCAACATCGACACTGAGATTGCATCTCCAGATGAGGACATCATAGTTGTCGTAAACCCTGCCATCTCGAGAGATGAATGGAAAATTAATGCCAATACTGATCCGGAACAGTGAGAAATGAGGGAAGCGATAGCTAATGACTGGGTGGAAACGGGAGAGGCTTTAACAACCTTCATTCCCTTCAAGGAAGAATTATACATGGATGATGAGCATATCTTCAGTGGCGATCGAGTAATCCCACCCACCCAACTCCAAAAAGTACTCCAACTGGCACACAAAGGTCACCTAGGAAGAAGCTTGACGAAAAACAAGTTGAGAAACAACTATTGGTGGCCAGGAATGTGGAAAGAAGCAGAAGAACTGGTCAAAAATTGCTCCATGTGTGTCATGAGTGACAAGTCCAAGATCTTAAGAAAGACCCCCTTACAGCCTATTGAACTTCCCAAACATGTGTGGTCTAAACTGGCAATCGACATCATGGGTCCATTCGAGAACCTCAAAACAGTCAAAGTATATATCATAGTACTTGTCGATTACACCTCTAAATGGACAGAATGGGGAATAGCTGAGGACAATGTGACCTCAAAGAAAGTCATAGATTTCCTGACAGAGATCTTCAGCAGGGAGGGAGACCCCAAGGAATTGGTTTCGGACAACGGGTCTCAGTTCACATCTATGGAATTTGCTGATTTCCTCAAGAAAAGGTGCATCAGCCACATAACAACATCTTTGTACCATCCAATTTCCAACGGACTTGTGGAACGCATGAACAGGCTCGTGAAGAGCGTAGTCCAACTGAACACGGCCAACAACCTCCCGTGGAGAGAAACCCTCAAAGAAGCTTTGCATGCATATAGAACTACCCCACACACCACCACGAACATAGAGCCCTTCACCTTCATGCGAGGTAGGGTTGCAACTAACCGATTTAGACCGGCGTGGATGTTCTTATACACGGGAGAAGCAAGGGTGAACATGGATCTACTTCAAAAGACAGTAAGAGAAAAACAAGCAAAATACAAAAGACAATACGACTCCAGACATGGAGTAAAAGAGATGATGGTTCGTGAAGGAGACTGGGTACGTGTCAAAGAACCGAAGAAAACTCTCAAGGGTGAATCCATCTTCAGACCTCCACAGAGAGTTGTGAGTTGTCATGGGAAGTCTGTCATCCTCGATGATGGAAAGAGATGGTCTGGAGATTATCTCATAAAAGTAACAAAAGACATCCAAGAGAGCAGCATATCTAAGGGCCACAGTCCTGACAAACCATCACAACACACCTCACATTCACCAAGAGAATCCCTCCGTGAACATGTGGACAATGACAGACCTAACTCCATGCATCAAGGAGTCCCCACTGGAATAATGTCCAGAAGGAACCGCAAAATCATCCAAAACTTCAACAATGACTATGTTTATTACTAATGTACCCCAGTTTACCCATCTTCCCTCTGCCTGTCCCACTTGACACCCTTTTTTTCCCCTTTCACTTTCCCGCTTTTCCACCACCTGTTTTTCCCTTTTCTTTTGCCTCACGTGGGGGAGATGTTATGGTTATACATGCACAGGTCTCCTTAGAACCTTGTGCATGTAGATTCCATTTGAGAGTGCCTCGCCAGTTGATGCTTCCACTGCAGCTACCTGGGGGCCTCAAATAAAGCTCTTCTCCCATACTTTGTGCCTCTTTATTTCAACGGCAGCCAACAATACCAGTAACAAGCCTATAAACAACTTTCTTTTAAAGAGCTTGTTGTGACATTACTACTGACCTGTAATAAAACATCATGTCATTACTCTCTCTAATCAGTTATTGCGCTTCTGTTGTGATGGCACAATGTCTGCTTCTGCAGCCAGCACAGATCAGAATTCCAGCTGCCTCTGCAGCAGTTAATCAAAGCTGTGACAAGCGTTTACAAATTCCTTTCTGCTAAAATCGTGTTTTGGGACACTTTACAAACCTTAACTGATAAGAAACTGTGTATGCTTGTATGTTTCTCTGGTGCGCTGCTGGAGTTCAACACGTGCGAGTAAGAACCTGCATGTTAATACGTATTTCAAAACACAAAACGAAAACGTTTTTAGATGCATTTTATTAAACAATTTTCAGCAACACGTTTGAAGCTGCATATTTTATTTATTTATTGTATTTATTATTAGTTTAAGATTCTTTATTTATTGTACGTATCAGCAACTGGTTTGTATCATGGAACTCTTGAGGTCTCGTGATGCATGGTGTTCAAGAACCATGGCGTGTTGCAGCGACACAAGAGGGAGAGACCATTGGGAAGGAACACAGGGGCTGCTAACTTCAGGTGTATTTCCGGAGCATAAAGGATTGACGCTCACCTTTGGCTCCTGCCATCTTTCACGACCCTCACTGTGTCAATATTACAAACTGGAAGATCTCTTACCATACATTAAGCAAGAGGCCATGCTTAAAAGGGGATGAAAGTGTTGGGCATGTAGTACAGGGAATAAAATATCTCCTATGGTACGTATATTTATATTAATCCAAACAGATTCTACATTGATTCTGTGTAACAGCAACTGGAAGATCTCTTACCATACGTTGAGCAAGAGGCCAGGTATTAAAGGTGATGACAGCGTATGGCCATGTAGTATAAGGCATAACATATCTCCTACCTTAGGTAAAAAGGATAAAGAAAGTCACCTCAGAGTTCCGTGATCTTATGAAGGAATTTGGCCTTTGGCGTCATTCCCCTATTTGGTTACAGGACTCGTCAGGTGAATTGCAATAGCCTTATAACATACAATAAGGGGTACTTTATCCCATACATTAAGACAAGCCTTCGATGGCCAATTAGACAGGAATCAAGGCACTCAAACAGTTGGATCCCCTGGATTTAGAAGCTGACTCACAATAACCTTACTGTTCGGACCAAAGCATAGACTTCCTACCAAACACAAAGAATGAAAGAATTGTTAAATAAAGATTGCAGCAGTTGGCAGTCTCTAAACATGCACACACTAACCCATGGGCACAATGTCTATGCCCATGTCATAGTTCCATGAGTGCAGTCCAAGCCTCTTTGTCCAATTGTTTTCTTGTGAGTGCGGGTGCATGAATGAGCGTGTGTCTCTCCCTGCATGTGTGTGTGTGTGTATATGTGCCTATGTGTTTGTGGCCATTGGTCTATTTGACCTAAATATGTTCATGTGTTCAGGCATGGCCAGGTGACTCTGGCCATGGTCACTAATGAGGCAATGGGTGTAGGTTGAGACAAGGCCCACTCTGAGTGCATGTGTCATGCAGAGATGGGCCGCACTGCCATCACTTGTGCATGCACGGGTCCCTCTCTTTGGGAACACAGCACCAGGAGACGTTAGGTGCTGAAGTGTTGAGTAGGGGTGCATGAACCTTCTGAGATGCTTGTTTACTTCTCCCGTTTTAGCACAGAATGCACCAGTGATGGAGCCTGGGTAGCTACTTTTCCTTTAAAGGACATGCTGGAGCAAGCCACAGAGAGATCTCCCACTGCCAAAGACTTCTTGGCTGCCACATCCACCTGATCTGCACTCTGATCACTGGCGCGTGTCATGTCAGGTGAGGGTGTTTTGGTGGCCATAAACGTATTGAATGGCAGCAGACTGTTCAGCACTCATCAGCACCTAAAACAGATATCCATGGCAGGATTTCAGGCACAGCCATGACACTTCGGTGCAATTTCATTACGTTGACATGTGCCCTGGTGAGAAATGCTGATCCCTGTGACCTGATGGGGCTCACAGAGCGCTTTCATAGGATTCAAGGTAACCCCAGCATTACTTAATTATACTAGTTAAGCCTGTGGCACCAGAAACGTGGAGGTAAGTGCTGCACAGGGCGTTTGCAGTGCATGTTTCAATAAGTTAAATTGAAGATTACAACAGAGTAAATATATCTTAAATTGCATACATTGGTATAGGAATTGGGGATAAACGGAAGACTTTCAGCTTTGAAAGCGTGGATTGTTGAACATACAACATCTGGAAGCACACATGGACACAGGATCACAAACCTGTTTCAAGCACATTCTCAATTTCTGCAGATGAAGCGCACAGGTGAAAGCATAATTTGTCCAGGATCCCAAGACTCACTGGGATTACAAATCAAGTCACTGGGTTTGACGGCTACAATGTAACCAGAGATTGCAAATAATCTATGATTGGTAGTTCATGCTCTTATATAGAATTTCCCCAATGATGCAAGTCAGGCTTCGTTTTCCTGGCTAATGTGTTTGTCGGAGGCCATTGGATGAAGGGGACATCTTGGCTAAGTAAACACAGCATAGATGTTTGCGTTCAAATATGGTTCTTTAATAGCAATGCACTGAGAAATAAAAACTTCCAATAAACTTTGGCAAGGTGATGTCATTTACTGCTAATTGTCCTGTCACTAGACATCCCTGCAACATTCCAAGTCGGTGATAAGAAATCAGGAGTCTTTATTAGATGTGGGAGGAACGTTATTTTATTTATTTATTTATATATAGTTATATAGCGCGCAAAGAGCCCAAGGGCATTGAGGCGCTGTTACGTACAAGAGCTTAGTTACAAGGGCACAGGAATAGTACCATTCGATGGCACATTCTGAATACTACAAGGCATAGTACTGATATTAAGACTGGTTGACAGGAGATTATGTCGGTCTGCTGACTTTGCTGCAGCAGCCTGACCCACTGTTTATCTGAGCCTCTTATCAATATCTATATAAACTGTGCCAGTCCTCGAGCTTTTGATTATAGGGCTTTAGGTTGAAAACGTAATGTTTGACCCACCAAAGTTTAAAAATTAAATCACTAAAAATTAGAAGTTCAAAAGTACCTTTTTTGTATATGTTGCATCGGTATGCCTTTAATGTTGATAATGTACATTTGAAAATGTGCTTTTTATGTGGTAGAATTATGCTGGAAGTGCTTTTCACTCTGCTTGCCTCCTGATTTCCTTGTGCCTCTCCCTCGTATCTCCCAGTTCATGTTCCCCAACCTGCAGTCTTTCATTGCATCACTAACTTTATAAATGGGCGGACCCCACCCCCAACGTCACGTTTGGCTTGCTGGCCTTTTCTCATTTTACTTGAAACCAGCAGGTGTCCTCCTGCTGTTTTTTTTAAGTTTGTGCTGCAACCCCGTTACCTCTCCCTTCAGTATATTTGCACTGAGTGCTTATTTTCCAAAACGTGTCACTTTTTTTTACGACTTTGTTTTCAAACATTCACTTTTATCATCTTTGTCTACCAATCTTTCATTTTCGAATTTATTATCACCATAGAGCAACATGTTCAAAATAAACACGATGGCCTCTCATCGTCGTAAAGTGCTTGTAATGCCACTTCCTGTTTTGTCATGCTGGGGCCAAAAGGAGTGGGTGCTACGGTCACTACCGATTTGGTGAAAAGGCACCCCTGAACAACATTCACAAACTTATTGTGGCCGGTCCCTGAGAAAACAAAAGGAAACATTTATTGTAGAAAAACGGCGGCATCGCATGATCAGCAGGCGCTGGAAAACGTGTCTCAGTGTAGCAGGTACTTCCTGTCAATGAATACCTGCTGCTCTTTTCCAAATCAACCAATCACAGCGCAGGAATCCTCTTCTGGCATTTTTACCGGTGCCCCGTCCGCTTTCTAGTTTTATTGCAGCAATGAAAGTGCCCTATTTTCTCAAGGTCCCCTTACACCAGTAAAGACCCGAGAAAAGGTAATTGGGGGTTTGCCTTTTGCCGCATTCCGCTTACTCATCTTACCTCACAGCAGACCTATTAAATCTGGGGATGCATGAAGGTCGGGGCCGCTCTCTGCCAGAGCCATCGACTTCCGGATGCTGTTGCGTGGGAAATGGGGCCTGCGATATGCCGTGTCTGGTTAGCCTCAGGTAAGACTTTCTGACACACATCCCGAGGGCGTACTTCAGTCCCTGCTGCTTATTTTAGTCGGCAACCCAATTCCACAGTGTGCACGCTATTCATTTGCTTTCCCGGAGATCTGAAATAATTACCAAACCACACGTGACCAGCACGAGCAGGTCTTCTTAGAACCAGACTGAACTTGTCAGCGTGCTAGATAGTTTCATAACTTTGTATAAACGCACTGTACTCCCACAGCACGTGCTCCGAGTTCACAGCAAAAGGAGCAAGGTTTAACACAAAAATGTGTTTTGCAAGAGGTGAATAACAGCGTAGGTCTCCTATAACTATTCTTTGTTTCTACTGATTGTCCCTGTCTTGTATTTGTTTTTTTGTGCGCAGTGAGGCCTGCGGGCGATTTGGCGCGTTATCAAGAATTAAAATAAATAATTAAAACTATACAGTAGGGTGACCAGGCATTCCGGTTTTTCCAGGACTGATCTGAATTGGGCCCTTTGTCCAGCCCTGTCCCGGTTTTAGAAAAACGCTGGGCACCAATTCAAGATGACATGTATAAATAATAACCAGTCCCCTCGCTTCTGCAGCACAACCCTGTCAGATCTGTGCCATCCCAGGCTGTGGCAGATTGAAGGCCCAGTTGGTAAAACGAACAGAAGGCCCCAGGTGTGTGTGTGTCATGGAGGCTGAGCCTAGAGTGGGCAGGGTTGCGCAATGATGAACTTTAGGGACAAATGCTACTTTTCTAAGGCGTCTTTTGTAGTTTTCTGTGTTGTGAGGGTCTGACCCTAGCTAGAGACAGCTGGGCCTGCTCGCCATGTTTTGCTGTCAATGGTGGTCATATTGAAAGATCAAGCCTGAAGCTGACATAAGAAATTATAGGGTTCAAGATAATGGGCAATGGGAGGCACATTACAGGAGGTGATATCACAGAATATTTGCAACAGCGTGCCAGACCATTTTGTGCATGCCCCCGGTGTTCTTACCCCGCACATTTGAAATGTCATTAAACATCACAAACTTAAAGAGTTCTCCGTTTAATCTCAAAACATACCAGGAGTTACCTTTTTTTGTGGATGCTGCTTGTGGCACTTAAAAGACCCCTTAACTCCAACCCACCACCTCCATATCTCCTCCAGATCCAGAGGGCCTGCTGTAGGGCAATGAGTGGAAATAGAGAGTGTATAAGGGCAGAATACTGAGGGAGAATGTAGAGAAGGGCAGGTAACATGAACACCGATGGGACAGGAGAGTGGAGAATAAAGGTGGGCAGAAGCGTGAGGAAGAGATTGAGAGTGAGGGAAGATAGGAGATAAAGTGATTGAACGGTGCCAAGTGAGGGTAAAAGGGTGAATGGGCACAGAGAATGAACGAGGGCAGGAGAATGGTGCAATAATTAATAAGGCACACGAATACTGGGAAATGCAGGGCGAAGATGATTAAAGGACTGGGAAATAGAGAGCAAGGGGTTCAGGAGTGCAAGGAGATTAGGGAATAATGGAGGTCTAAAGAATAAGGGAGAAATGAAGAGTGAGGGAGGGCACGGGAAAGAGAGAAAAGGGAGGCAAGTGAATGAGGAATGGGCAGTTGAGGGGCAGCACTGTAAAGGCAACTGGTGTGACGTGGTATACCTAGGGAGGGAACATTCGAGTGAAGGAAGGCAGGTGAGTATGCGAATAGCAGCAAAATGAGGAAGAGAGTGGTATCTTTATAACAAAGAACCTTTGGCAGAAATGGAGAAAGAAAAGGCGAGGGGAGGATTATGGGACTGAGGCAAGAACAGAAGATGAGTGTTCAAAATGAGCTGGAAAGAGTGGGATAGGAGAGAGGAAATTGCTAGTAAGGAAAAAAGGAGGGCAGAAAGACTGCTGTATGAGACAAAATGGAAACCGGAGGGAAAGGAATAAAAGGGGAGCATAGTTGTGATGCAAGGTGGACAGATGTTTGCCATAGTTGGCCATCCATACGCAATCACAACTGCAATAGATACGTGAACAGGTAAACAGTTACAATGCAGCCACTTAGATAAGAATGAATGCTCCGCCAGCACCCAAAATTTCAGCTTTGTGTTAACCTCATATCAATAAACTGACTAGACGTTGATGATCCAGACACAGGGGCGCCTTGGTAAGGACTGTTGTCCACTAAAAGGTGCGATTGGTGGGAGATAATAAATGGGAGGGGATTATAATGCTGCATGCTGTGTAAAATAATGGCTCTAGCAGATTAATTTATAATGAATTCTCCTTCACTGTGGATACCATTTTTAAAAACCAAATAATATTGTTTATAGGTCCACATTCCTTTGCAGGCTGCTACTGCAATTTTGCATTCAAGGTGGTGAAAATAAAGCTGTACATGTATTTTTGCTTGACCTATTTCTATAACAACGCATGTAATGCCAGGTTGGTTTCCTATGTGATTTGTGTACTTTTAAAGGCTTTGATAGAAAAAACAAATTATTTCGTTTTTGGAAACCCAAACCTTAAAAAATATTTATGGGACCTATCACTGGGAAGATTTGTAGTAAGGTGCTTCAATCACAGCCTGGGACCAAATACTGAATTCACCACTTTAAAGAAATGTCTGATCCTAAGCAAATCATTTAATCTCACTGTGCTTGATCTGCTGACATTGGGTGTCGCTAGAAGTGATTTAGTTTGTAATTTTTGCTATGAAGAAAAACAGTCATGGTTTACTAAACTATTGAGTTGCATATTTATAAAAGTGAATATTTATATATTGCACATCATATTATTCTCTTGCCTTACACATGCAAACTTCTTTTAATGTCTTTACCAAAGGTATCCAAGAGTATTGAAGACTGATGTCACTGCTTGTAATGTTATTCACTGTGATGTCGCTACTGGTCATGTCAACCCATATTGTGCAAATTAGTGTTCTGCATGGGAAAGGGAGTGGAGGGGTTGAATGGGCTTGGGCCGCTAGTTTGTGGCCTGGCCTGTTTTTGTATATTCAAAATCTGGTCACTGCAACACAGTGCATCGTAAGCCATGTATTTGCATTTCAATCAGAATTAACTGACTTTAGCAGGGTACGTGTACAATAGCACAAAGGTAAGAACAAGTGGTGGCTCTGTTTATGAAGGTGTATAAATGGGACACAGACCAGGGACCAAACACAACAAACACAAAAAACATACATAAGAAAACAGGTGACTTACAAAGGTAACGTTAACCTAAGGGGACAAGTGCTTCAAACTAAAGAGGAGTACAAGTTAAATATACAAAATTACATTATTAAGCAATGTTGGAAGCAGTGCTGAGGTCAGGTAGAGAGGATGGGGGAGAGTGCAGTGGGAGCCCCCCCCCTAGCAAGTAAGGGAAGTTTTAGCCAAGATCTGATGAGATCCACAGTTCGACTGGCTTTGATTGTTATGGGAAGTGGGTTCCAGTGGAGCAGGACGAGTAGGGAGTAAGAGTAAAAGCGAGAAGAAGCACATGGAGCCTTTGGGATAGTGAGGTTGAGTGCAGAGGAGGATCTGAGGGAACGGGATGGTGAGTAAACTGAAATGATATGATATGATATGATATGGTATTTGTAACGCGCCTATACACAAGTGTTTCAAGGCGCGACGAGGCAGGGAGGGAGGGAAACAAGGGGAAGACAGACAAACGATCCTACTAGGCCAGGTGTCATTCAGATCGCGCAAGTGCGGAGGTAAGGGGAAAAGGAGGAAGTGCAGGGGGAGGAGGTGGGGGGGAAAGTGCAGTACAACGTAAGTAGCGTAAAAAATAATAAATAATAAATAATAAATAAAAAGGGCCAGCTGGTGGCAAGTGCGAGGTAAGTGCAGAGCAAGTGTTGGGAAGGGGGCTGTAGGGATACAGTGACAGTCCCACAGTGCAGGGGGAGCCAGGGAGGCAGTGCAAGTGGAGAGTGGCTGGACCCTGGACCGAGGTTGCTGAGAGTGGCCCAGATGCAGGTTTAGTGCTGAATTCAGTGGGGAGTTAAGCAGGTTTAGCAGGGGAGAGGGAGAGAGAAGGCAGAAGCGAAGAGGAAGGTTTTGAGGTGCTTCCGGAACCGGAGATGGTTCTCCTCAAGTTTCAGGGAGGCAGGAAGGCTGTTCCAGAGGGAGGCCCCTGCTGCGGAGAGAGATCTACCCCCAGCTCGTTGCTTCGAGAAGCGGCTGACCATGAGGGAGTTAGAGACGGATGAGCGAAGGGCTCGTGAAGGAAGATATTTAGGAAGAGAGAGTTGAAGGTATTTAGGCCCCAGGCCCCAGAAGGCCTTGTGGACAATGCAGAGGGTTTTGAACTTAATCCTCGCAGCCACTGGGAGCCAGTGAAGAGATTTCAGTCCTGGAGAGATACGGTCCCTGGGCTTGAGGCCAAGGACAAGTCTCGCAGTTCTGTTGGGGATAAGTTGCAGAGGGCGGAGAGTGGAGGCAGGCAGATTAAGATAGAGGCTGTTACAGTAGTCCAGCCTTGAGAGAACCAGGGCTCGGGAGACAGTGAGCTTCTGGGGGAAGGAGAGGAAGGGAAGAATACCTCTGAGGAGGTGCAGCTGGTAGTGTGACTTCTTAGAGACGTCAGATATATGAGGAGAGAAGGAGAGTGTGGAGTCGAAGATGACCCCGAGGTTTTTAGCCTTACAGGTAGGGGCAGGAAGGGGGCGAAGGGAGGCCGGCCAGAGAGCTGCAGGGAAGGAGGGAGTGGGTGTGCCGATGAGTAGAATCTCAGTCTTACTGGCGTTGAGGCAGAGGTCATTGGCGGCACACCATTCCTGGATAGCAGACAGACAGTCGGAGATGAGGGAAGGAGAGGAGGAGGCCGAGGGTAGCCTGAAAATGAGCTGGGTATCGTCTGCATAGCACTGGAAGTAGGGGCAGAGAGCGGCGATGCGGTGGGCAAGGAGTGCCAGATACTGGTTGAAAAGCCAGGGAGAGAGGTTGGAACCCTGGGGGACAATCAGACAGGTACTACGGAGCAGGACCATTGATTGCTTTGACTAAGAGAAAGAACTTTGCATGGATAGCTAACCAGCATATTGCTGGTAGGTAGAAATCTGCCCATCCTATTTCTACCACATATGCAAGACATGCCCCCACATGCAAACCACCTGTATAGGCATGCCTGCAGAGCAGATGGGCACGACGAAGCCAGTAAAGCACATACATGTATGTATCACCACTGTCCTCATTGGCAGAGTAACTGACTACATATATTTCATGTCTTTCCACAGAGGACAACCCCAGTGACCAAGGGAGCCTGTCTGACACCCAAACACCTGCCTCTCCCCTCACCACTACCACTGCCACAGTAAAAACATGAAGTAAGGTGTCCCAGATGCCAGAAGCCACTCCTGCCACAGAAGCCACACTAGAAAAAGGGCATACCACCAGCCAATATACACTGGTGCCCTCCAGCCTGCCTGTGCAAATTGAATGGCCATGTCACTCAGCAGCACCCACCAGGCCACCTTCCACCATGTTGAACCCGTAGATGTCTTAGCATTCATCCCACACTCAGAAGTGTTGACAGCGGACCTTGAGGATGACCATGGAGATGAGGAAATAGACACTCCACTGTGCACACCTGTTGGAGTTGGCAGAGGCTGTGCCTGCTACACAGCTGGAGGGCACCAGCCAATATACACTGGTGCCCTCCAGCTGTGTAGCAGGCACAGCCTGCCTGTGCGAATTGAATGGCCATGTCACTCAGAAGCACCCACCAGGCCACCTTCCACCATGTTGAACCCGTAGATGTCTTAGCATTCATCCCACACTCAGAAGTGTTGACAGTGGACCTTGAGGATGACCATGGAGATGAGGAAATAGACACTCCACTGTGCACACCTGTTGGAGTTGGCAGAGGCAACTCAGATGATGACCAGGGTGACACTGGAGTGTGGTCAACTGATGCAAATGGGCCTCACGTTATTAAATGAATTGGATTTTAGATTTTCCTTATTGTTTCTACTCGTTTTCACTGCCTTGCTCTTATGTAATTTTAATGTGATATTGTATTTTCTTTGTTTGTAACGTTGTAAAGGTTTGTTTTAAATCGTATACAATAAACAATAATAATAATTTTAATAATCATGGAAACACAAGTGACTCTTATAACCTTGTCTGCACCTGCTCCACCGGCACCCCACTTGAAAGCTGAAAACAATCAACCCACAGGCCAGCACCCCACTTGAAAGCTGAAAAAAACTCAACCCACAGACCAACAAGAGATCATTGAGGCTGAACACCAGTCAGCCATACACTGTCTCGGAGAGATGAAGACAAGACTACAGTGAAAGAAGGACTTGTCAAAGAACCACCTTTAAGTCCTTCATGATATATGAAAGGCCCTCATGTGTCTTGAGAAAAAGACAGGATAGCACATGTTTGGTACGGGAAACTGGATAGCAAGGTTAGCGCAATGATCCTCCAGAGCCATTGCATAAGCGAGAGGGCTGAGGCTACCAATCAGGGCTTTGCACTTACATCTGTCATTTTGGAGCATGTGAAGAGGACACGTGTCCAATTTCAATACTTGGGCAAGACAAACCCACCATCATCCACCTTCGTCAACACCACTGTTAAATCTGTCCCCTGCACTCTGCACCATAGGTCTACAAGACTATTATAACCCCACAACCCAAGCTTGCCTGGCAAGGGTAAGAAAACCAGATGCAAATGAGGTGTTCTACCTATGTTCACCAGTGTTGGAGAGGGAGGAGATTGAAAGGTGTGTTTGGAAGGTTCACAGGTGTGCAGGGAGGGGAGGAGAATGAATACAGTGGGAGGGCACTCACTGCAGGGTTGTCCAACTCCAGGCCTCGAGGCCCGGATCCATGCCATACTTTCAGTTTACCCGTCATTAAATTTCATGAGATCAATTTTCATACAATGATTCTAAATGTATGCACATTTTTCCTCATTAATACTAATGAGGGATGTCCTGAAAACCCGTCAGATTCCGTCCCTCAAGGCTCGAAGTTGGACAACCTGATGCAAACTCCATATGTGTCTAGTCATAATTTTCATGATTTAATAATAGGCCACATCAAGTTGCATGTGTAGCTGTTACAGTATTGGATTCATACGTGTTTACATTGCCTGATACTGCACAATTCATGTGCAGTACTGTCCTATTTTGATTGTGGCCACCCACATATACGCTCAGAAACATGAGGCCACTAAACACTGCCATGAAATCTGTCCTCCTGATAGATGCCATGATGGGCGTATGGCTGGGGCTTTCTCTTCATTATCATCCTCACCACTGTCTTCTGAAATGATGACATGCTGGGGCATTGGCACATCACGCCAATTCCCCAGACGGCCGTCACATTGTCATAGCAGCAACATGCTATGACGTTGTGGCCAACCTTGTTGGGGGCATACATCAGCCAGTCCTCGGGAGCCAACAGAGTCTGGCTATCAGTAGTCCGAAGGACTCCTCTATGATATTGCATGTTGGAATGTTTGTCACATTATAGTGCCTCTCTGCAGGTTTCTGGGGATTTCGGTATGGGGATAATAGTCATGCCAGCAACATATAGCTGGAGTCACCTGTAAGGTGGTGGGTGAGACATTACTCAATACATGTATTTTGTTTGTATCACCGGCCACCTATATGGTTGTTCAGGCATAACTGGGTCCATGGGTCAAGGGTGTGGAATGTGGAAGAAGAGGATGTGGGTGTACATTTGTGGATGTGCATAGGTGCTTTATGCCTTCTTTATTTTGTTTTGTAACCTTTATTTTGACATTTGACCAGACAACATATTTACACAACATGCAGATGTGGTGACACAATTGTGAGGAATTCGACCATCTGTACGGGAAGAGTGTGCTCGCCTGGGCTTTTTTTGTTTGTTTAAAAGAATGAATGATGGGGCCATTCCCGCGCACATTTTCCACGCTCACCACACAGCAGAAAAATAGTAATGTACTCTGGGAGGGAAAAGCTTACCAGCGCTTCCCTCCCCTGCCATGTGCATCTGACCTCTGCCAGCCGTGGGTACATCAAAAGCTTTTGGCCATGGGCAGCCTGATTAGATTTTCAAAGCCCCATGGATTTGCATCTTCATGGTAAAACCTTGCTGGTGGCGGCGAATACTGAAGAATGTTAATTACCTGTCTCAGGGAAGGCCTGGTTGCAGGAAGTGGCAATGGAGACCAGACACCAACACCTCTTTGTAATGCAATGTGCCAACTTGGTACTAACACACCTTACATTACATTGCTGCACCTCACTGCAAAATTGAAAGTTTGTCAAGACTCCCTATTTAAATGTATGGCCGCCTCTCTCTGCTAAAAATGATAGTACTTTCCAAGTTGTTGTATCTCTTCTGTAAAATACCTCTCTGGTCAGGTAAAAAATTGTTTACGACACTGCGATCCTTAGTCACTAATTTGATCTTGGGGACAGGAGAGGCAAAGATGGGCTGGGATAAACAGGAGGAACCATATGAGAGTGGGGGGCTAGCTACACCAGATTTGGAATTATATTGTCTCACAGCCCAAGCGCAATACTTGGGATATTGGTATTCTACTTCCTCCACAGTGGTGTATTTGCCACTTATGGGGTGGCACCCACCAATCTGAAAGCAGTAATATTCAGCGATAAGTATGTAGATTCCTGCACCTTCAACCCTGTGCGTACAATGGTAAATGCCTTGTTTGATATTTTTCACAGCGAGGCCTAGCAGATTTATACGAAAGGGGCGTCCTATTGTAGAACTACCCGGGTATTCCCCCAATTTATGATGAAAATAAACAGAGATCCTGGGGCACGAGGGAGCAACTCATGTTGGGGGAATTGTTATAGGAAGTGCGGTTCGTTTCACTAGAGGAATTCACAAATAAGCTGGGTAGTAACCCTACAAGGAGAATAAAATATTACCGCATAAGGGCTGCAGTCAGGTGGCTATGGCCGTCTTTCCCGCAGGAACCACAAACGTATCCATGCATAGAGGCAACTGTAGCGGAGAGACCAAGGCGGATGGTCTCCAGGCTGTACAGTCTCATCCATAACAATCAAGCACTTAAAATTCGGGTGCGCTCAAAGTGGGAGTGAGAATTGGGAATCGACATATCGGATGTGCAGTGGAAGAGATGTCTTTTAAATTAAGAAGTGTATATGAATGTTTGTTATAGGTTGATCCAATTCAAGATACTGAATCGCTTACCTTACATGCCAGCTAAGGTCTCCAAATTTGCTCCAGGGAGTAGCGATGCTTGTCTAAAATGAGGGTCGGGTCTGCCAACTTTATGCATATGTTTTGGGAATGCCAGCCAGTTGCATAGTTCTGGAATCAAGTAGCACGTACTCTGCAAGAAATCACTGGCATCCCTCCTATCATTGCTTCTATTAAATACATACTGGGAGACATAGGAGAGGTCTCAGTAACCATCTGGAGACTGTTTAATATGGCCTGTATGGTTGCCAAAAAGTGCTTTCTTAAACACTGGTACTCAAAACACACTCCAACGCGCTCTGAGTAGCTGAAAGACTAAACTTACACAAATGATAGGGAGGATGCGTATGTTGCCATGGTAACTGCGGCAAGCAGACCTAAGGACATTTGGGAACCACAGCAGATGTATCTGACACAGACAGAGTAGTTGGATGGATGTCTGCCACTTGGACTCTATAAGGGGAGGGAGATGTGGGGACCTAAATGATGGCATGAGGGCGTAGAGAAAGCTCATACTGTTGCTGTGCAAGCTTGCTATATTGTATTGTTGTGACGAATCAACTTTCCGGGCACTAGTGGTCCAGAGATGAATATCAGTTTCTAAACCATCAATCAGCCCCACACCTCTAATACACCAGAAGGGATCTGAATAGATTGGAATACAAGTGAATTATAAGACCTCCTTTTGGTAACGTGAACGGAACAGCAGGCTTATCTCTGCAAGGTAGTGGATCGTTGGTTAGTTGCAACACAGCGAAAATACAATTATTACCCAATGATAAAAGGGACTGTCCAGTCAAGGTTGTATTAAACATATCTACTTTATTATTACTACAACAGACAGTTCTATCACACTGCAATTACAACCCACACTGTAAAGCAACACAGAGGACAGACCGTTTCACAAAGGAAAGGGATGCACTCTGGATACTGACAGGAGGGTAGATGGTAAAGCAATCAGTCATACTGTTCAAGGTTATTTGGTTTCAACACCAAAGGTGCAAAGGGTTGTATCTGTCTCTAGGGGCCTTCAAAGAAGGACCAGAGGGGCAGAACAACAATGTACCTGGTGCTGAAGAGGTTCTTGGTTCTCGACAGTGTCGAGGCGGTTCCAGGGCACTTTGCAGCCTTTGAGACAGAATAAGTGGCGGGAGACAGCTGTGGGTACAACGCGGCAGGTAGTTTGGCAAGCAAGGCTGGATGGACATCTGCAGGCTGTATGGCGCAGCTGCTCGGGCCAAGAATCGTTGTCTCTGTGCTGGTTGGTGGATTTGGAATGCTGGTCGAGGTGTCTCAGACGGCTCTGGTCAATGCGGCATGACAACAGTCAGCGGTGCAGCCGGATGCGGTTCGAGGACTCGCCTGTTTCGAAATTGTCCTTACAAAGATGGACGCTGGATGATGCTTGTTCAAACACAGTCATTAGAAATATATACACCTCCCTAATTAATTATTTGACGAGGCTAGGTTAATACCCCACTTATTTAGCAAAACAGAGGTGAGTGCGTAACCATAGATGGCACTCCAATAATTGTTAGAAAAAGGGAGAGAAAAGGCAGAATAGGAAAATCACACAGTACCAACACTTTTAAGAACCCACAGCAAGTCAAGAAAGGCAGGGTCTACAGTAGAGCTAAAAGTTTATAGGCCAGGCCCACTCTTGGAGAGAGCAAGGCGGAATGTGCCCAAGATCACACAGTGGAAATGCACTCAAAGTCTTTGCAGAAAAAGTCAAAAGAGGTTGGATCAAGTTAGAAAGGTAATGCTAACAGGTCCGAGGTCACCCCAGGATAGAGAGTCAAGGATTTACGGGACACCTTGGACAGTCTGTTGCAAGGGAGACCAGGCGGGACACAGTACCTGAAATGGTGAGAAAGCTCCAGCGGGGGCAGTTGTTCCTGGCAGCGGGTGCAAGTCAGTGCTTCGTCCAGGGGAAGAGAAGATCTCGACGTGGAGGAAAGCTGGAGGTGTTGCACTGCCAAGGAAGAAACAAGCCGCGGAGTTTCCCGGTTAAAAGGTACTACCCTTTTATTCACGGTAATGGTGAAGCATGGCTATCCGGCGGCCAGGGTGCTTGGCACGGGCGTTTCGACCACGAGAGGATCCAGGAAGGCGAAAAAGGGGAACTGGTTGGTCCCGCCAGCTCAAAGTGAAGAAGACTCTCCTAGAAGAAGATCTTCTCTGTCGTCAGGAAAGTGGTGAGTTTCGTACAGCAGGGCTCCACCAGTGGGGTCGTAGTTGTAGATGGCTCAGCTTCTCCCCTCTTCGGATTCTTTAGGTCCTGTGGCGACTTCTGAAGTTCCAATCCCCAAAGCCCTGCTTTTATGCAGAAAACCCCCATTCATCAGCCTAGCTGTCAATCAAACATGCTAAGTGGTGAGCCGGGAGGCTCACCACTGGGCCAATCACACAAGAGTGCGACTTGAGTTGCCAAGGCAACTCAGTCCAGGGTGCCTATTCCCCCCTCCCACACATCCTGTAGAGCCAGACAGAGTGGCACCACTTTTGGAGGCTTCTGTGTAGAAGCCCGCCAAAAGTGGAACAAAGGGCTCGACTTGGGTTAGGGTTTCAGAGGCGAACACAAACGCCATTTTAAAACCGAGTCCTGGCAAAAAGACCCAACCGGGGAATAAATATTAAATAAATAACCCGGCGGTATCTTTAACATTGCACCAAAAAGTGATGTGTTTAAAATGAATGGGAAAATCCCATAGGGAATATTCCGGTGGAATATTTTGCGTGGTATCCACTGTCACCAGCCAGAAACTCGACAAGGGGGGACTGGACAGTGCCCCCTTGGAAAACAGACCCAGAGGCAATCAAATTACTCCTACCTGTACTTCCACAATATGATGATTTGTACTGGTTCTGTTCACAATTTAAGACTAGTAAAGTCAATGGTGACAGTAGTCAGTCCCAGGGTATGGAGTCTATGTTTGGGGGTCACTATGACACCCCTGTGTTACTGCACTGAGGGTGCTGTGTAACACATATACCAAAAACACATGAAGCCCTATGGAGTAAAAGACCCCATAGCCCATAAAACACATTATAAAGTCAAAGGACATTCCCAAATCATGCCTAAGAGTGGGAGAAAAAGAGCCTCACTCTTAGCAGGAGAAAAAATAAACCCCAAAAAATCCAGCAAAGCTGCTGGGGGACTCACTAGGTTTGGGAAATTAGCCTTTACAGAGAATTCTCCCTAACACTGGGCCATGCCATGCACCATGCTGACAGTCTGCTGATATCTCCCTGTAGCAAGAAAATGAGTATGGCCACTAACTTCAGTAGAGGGGGATGGTAGTTTGTACGCCAATTTATAATTTCTAAATGAGCTGCAGCACAGAGATTATGGTTGCCCTGTCCAGTAGAAAAGTCCTCATGGTTTGAGTTTCTGTTCGGTTTGGTCATTCTGCTACTATGTGGAACCAAACAATTTGGAAAAAGGTTTGCTCTGCTTTTTCTTTGTGAGCAAGAAATGTTCGTCTTAAGACAGCATCCCCAAATATACAGCATTTCAACTCTGCTCTTCCTCTGCTCCACACCAGGATCCCTCTCTCCAATATACCAAGAAAAACCTGGCTGCATTGGGCACAAATCCACCCCATGCACGCCCTGAAAGCATGCTGCAAGTCCGGCATCCATTACCAGAACACAAGCACTCTGTTGCTTCTCGAAGCTACATCCTCACTCAATAAATACCATAATAATAATAATAATAATAGTGAATAATAATAATAATGATGATAAAAACTAGGGGAGAAGACGTGGGAAGTGTACCACCCCATACACCCAGACACGGCACCGTCTCTAAGAATGCTGCATCAAAACCGGCATCCATGCAGTGGGCTAGCCCTCAAGTCCCAGCACCCCAATGAGCCCTGCACAAATCCATCCAAATCCCCCAGCTGCTCACTCATTGGAGCCAGGCAATCCCCCACCCCCATTTAGGGATAAAATAAGCCAATTTCCTGCCTTAACCAATGTCTTGATGTTCCCACCATAATCACCTATCCATTTGCTCGCCTCGCTTGCTTCAATACCACAGGCAAAAGGGCACAAACAAGACCCATGCACCAGAGTGCACCATGACTGAGAGCGCTACAGCAAAGTCTCGGGCAAGGCTTTCAGTCTGCATCAATCACACTGCAGAGAACCCAACACAGATCATCCAGAAGAAGCAACAGAAGCCCCTTGCTCGAGAAAAGATAGTCTGCATTGTTACAAGGGAGAGACTTGTCCCTTTAAGAGGAAGACACATGACGGGCGAGGGGGAGGACGTGGAAGCATGGAGGAAGGGAAGGGATGGGAAGAGAAAGTTTGTCTGTAATGAGAGGGCAATAAAGCAAAGTGACCGAGTCCCAATGTCGTTTGTGGGACTGGGCCCAAGTCTACCCACTGCAACTGGTGACAAGGCGATGCACCCACAGCAATTTGCTAGATCACACTGCCTGAGGCAACCGGTCGCTTGAGTGCGGTGAAGTGAAGGGAGCCCTCAACACCCGCAGCAGCAACTATGCAGTGCGAATGGCGACAGAGAAACGAGCAGGCATTGGGAACGCAGTGCAGGAGGAAGCCGCAGGGAAGAAGGTCAGGAGTAGCAGCAGCTCGCACATGCAGCATGCATGCAGCCGCCTAGAAAGGATAAGACCTGTAGGAAGGAACAGGTGTCGCAGTTTTAGTACACGGCACACGCCAGCTAGGGAACTCCTTCGCCGACAATGGATGTGGCGCACTATAAAATGCTGTTTATTTTTAATATACTATGGATTCTTTTTTAAGTAGGCCGCCAATCCGTCTTGCACCCAACCTCCACCAACACCCCTTGGTACAATGGACTAGGAACCAGGCTGGTGTGTATCAAAAATTATTTATAAATGTATTATTTAATGAAAAAGGAATATCAAACAATTTCACAGCCACCAATGTTGTGGCAATACTAATGCAATGATCTGTACAGAACAATTAGGTTAAGATATCCAATCACAATTGACACAGTTCTTTAATGGCAAAACAGAAAAAAGAAAAAATGTTACCAATTGATAGCACCAACGGTTTAGCACTCCCCCCTGAAACACTCCCCCCAAACATCAGCTAAACTTGATTTCTTTAAATGAAAGGCAGTGGCAAGGAGTAGGAATATTGAGAGAAAGTCAGAATTGGCGTAAAGCCCACTACCACCAGATGGGAAGCTAGCAAAGAAAGTGAAAACCCATTTTTGGAGCAAATGGAAGAATGGGATTTTGGTTATTACTCACAACTGCTAGAGGACAGAATGAAAGGAAATTCGTATTGCTTACACTTTAGGAGATTGGGAAAGTTTATAGAATACTAATCAGCATACCAGGGCAAAAATAGACATGAAGTGGGAACATTGGTTTTGGGAGAAAGCAAATGCAAAAGGGAAAAATAGAGTGGCAAATGAAAATGTGTTTACTCTGGGTTTACTATGACAGGCAGCTCAGAAAAGGGGTTTAGCTTACAATAGGAAAATCGGTTTTCAATGACAAGGGCAGAGGCACATAACAGGTAGACCTCTAGGCAAAAGGGATTGCTCATAATGGAACAATGGTTTGGGGTTTAATAGGACAGATGCAAATAGGAATTTGGTGATGCACACAATACACGGACAAATTCGGTTTTCAGTTACAAGGAGACTAATTGTTTTGAGGCAACACCTTAATGACTATAATAATTAAATACAACACCAGGGACAAGATGGTTGATTTCAAACTTCAACAATCTTGAACTGTGAATTTCAATGGGGGAATTAATTGATTTACTTAAAAAGAAAAACTAGGGATTTACACAGATAACTGAGAGGTTTTCCGAAGGAGATCTGGTAACATACACAGGCTAGTAATAGATTCTTCTATGAAAAGGTGACTGAATTACACTGGCAATTTGAGGCTTTCAATTGGGGAATTCAATGGGGTTTTCAATGGGAGAAATATTGGATGCAATGCTACAAAAATGAAGGGCATGCAATTTAGGGCTAGATCTCAGGAAACTCTGGACAGCTAGGACAAGGGCTCTAGTCACTGCACTCTCAAAGATGGTAAGGTGCAGCCTCCTTCTCTCCGTCCTCCTTCTCCTGTCTCCCTGGATTTTGGTGTGTCTGTCTAACCTAGTACAGTCCCCCTTATATAGCATGAATGACATCACTAACTTTACAATCTAGGGGGGAGTACCCTGCAATTATTCCTGCCGCTCAGATAGGACAGTTTACCATTCTTCTCTCTGCCCCCTGGCATGATTGGTTCAAAGGAAGAGAGCACCATCTGTCTGTTTGCATTTATTACAATTCTTTGTTCTCATTACCACTTTTTGGCAAAAACTAGTTATGTCCCATAGCTTCATAATTATACTTGCCCCGCCTTATGAAACAGATATTCGGTTTTAGCTGGTCATAGAGAATTAGGTGCGCCGATCGCCAACTCTGTACGAGGTAGCATGGCCCTTTGGCACATTTCTGTAATTTCCATAAAATGCACAATAGGTATGACTCTGCAAATGATCAAGCAGGTTCCTACTTTCATTTTCCATCTTTCCACCAACTGTCCCATTTGTCCCATTTATAGATCAGCGAGAAACTAGTCTTAACTGGCCATTTCAGTCCCCAAAGTCATAGGAAAAGGCAATTAATACCTTTAATACCGCCTGGAAATTACATGAAAAAATAGCATAAAACGAAATTAATTCTCATTCTGAGTGCTGCGAAAAATGCCTAACATGAAATCAGTCTTTGAATGTGATTTGGCAGTGTTGGTCCCCCTTGTTGCGGGAACTAGAAGGAGCAATGTAACATAAACAACAGAAGGGTGTTCCCGTTTATAATTGTTTCAAGTTAATGTGCAAATGAATACTGCATGAGAAAATGCTATTTGTTTTAATCACATAGCATTTTCTAATGCAGTGTTAATTTACAAATTAACTTGAAACAATTACACACAGAAACACACTTCTGTTGTTTAGTGTTCAAATGCTTGCCACTCATGTGAAAAAAAGGCAAAGCAGGCTGTTTTTGGTGGCAGTGTTTAAATGCGGCTTTTCAGGCAAAAGGGATTTCTGTTTGGGGCCTTTAAATGCACCCAACAAAGGCACGACAGGGACGGCACAATCCTGCCAAAAGTGAGGGTGCTACACATACGACACTGCAAGTAGGGAGGGTGGCTGAGGCAAGCCAGGACAACTGAAGGCAAAGAAGTTACACGACAAGGACAGTGATGGGACACAAAAGAAAAGGAGAGAAAGGCAAACCAGGACAGCCAAAAGAAAAGAATCTACACAACAAGGACAGCGGTAGGACACAAAAGGAAAGGAGGGTAAAGACATACAGGGATAACGAAAATGAGGAATACGCAGGGCACCAGACTGCGACCTGCTCGAGCACCCACAGTGTGGAGCCTAGACCCAAGTAGCCACGACAGACGGACAGATCAGCACCCAACAACAATCAGACCAACGCAGGAAACCCCTGACAGGAATCATGGTGGACAACGCACAACAGGTCGCAGATGGGGGCGCAGGAGCACCGTCACACCTCATACTAAGAGCATCATCGAGGGCAAGATTTTTGTGGCGACCCAGCCCATTTTCGCCTGCATGACGAATACGACTACCAACCAGACACACCCAATGTTTGTGCCTACTACCCTGAGAGACCAGTGTCCACTACTACACCGACCCATATGTGAACCTACTGCTCAACTATACCAGGGATCCCTATGAAAACCCACTGGCAGGTCGTGAGGAGGAAACACAAGACCAAACGCATTACAGCCACCAGGACGATTCAGGAAAGAATACGTTCAACTAATTAGCGAAAAAACAGACGACAGCACAGCCCCAAAAGTCACTATTGAAATAGGAGGACTGAACCATCACTTTGTGGTGGACACAGGCACCACTGTAAATTTCATGAATAAAAACCTCTACCATGCAATGAAGGACAGCTACCTGCTGAGCCCATCTCAAGCATGCATATTCCAATGGGGTGCGATAAACCTACCACGGTCCACCGCACAATTTCATTGCAAACTGCAACACAAGGGCAAGAAGGTGTCCACAACTATTCACATCATAGAGAGCCCCACAACTTGCCGTTGCCAACTAAGTGTTCGCACCGCACGGGCACTGGCCTTAGTAGACATACACTGTGACCAATCTGAGGTCATCCAGGGATCACCGGCACAAGCGCACAAGCTGAATGCACTAACCTGCTGAGAAATGGCACTCCAGACAATCAAGACTTCCTTCCCAGTACTATTTGAAGGAGTGGGCATGCTCAGAGATGCGGTCACCACCCTACACATCGACCCAATGCTCACCCCAGTGCCCCAACAACCACGCCGGGTCGGTTTTCACCTGCAAGCCCAAGTAACACAGGAACTGCAACTTCTTCTGGACAATGACATCATCGAAAGAGTATAGGGCCCAGCACTATGGGTATGACCGCTGGTGGTCGTCCCAAAGGAGAATGGCCGGATACGTCTCTGTGTCGACATGTGCATAACAAACAGTGCCATCGAGAGGGAGAGACACCCCAGCCCAAACATTGAAGACATGATGGCCAGGCTAAACCAGGCCACCTGTTTTTCCAAATTAGACCTGAAACAGGGGTACCACCAGTTGGTGATCCACCCAGACTCCAGACCTATCACCAGGTTCGCAATACATGAAGGACTCTTTCACTACAAGTGGCTGAATTTTGGGATATCCTCTGCAGCAGAAATATTCCAGGAAACCATTTGCAGACTTATATCACCAGTGCCCACCGCATTTAATTACAGTAATGACGTCCTGGTGTGTGGCACATCCCAGCACCAACACGACAAAGCCTTACTAAGAGTATGTGACTTCCTCCACTCAGCAGGCCTCATCCTGAACAGAGACAAATATACCACAAAAAGATCCAGCCTAAAATTCTTTGAGCACATCTTCTTGGACTAGGTCGTAAGTGCGATCGTCGATCTAGCACCCCATCTGAAGTTGTCAAACTACGGTCATTCTTGGGCATGACTGGATACTGCATTTGCTACCTCCCAAATTATGTCATACTTAATGGACACCCTCAGGCTGCTGATAAAGAAAGACCTTTCCTTGCACTGGGACAAGGCGTGCAACAATGCATTCCAAGCCATCAAGATCGAACTGACCAACAATCGCAGACTTGCATATTTCAACCTGGAGTGGGACACTGAATTCATGGTAGACCCCAGCCCTGTGGGACTGGGGCAATCCTCACCCAAACTGAGCCTAATGGACGACAAGGCCAACACATCATTGCCTTCACCAGCAGGGCCCTGTCAGCCATAGAGCATGCATACTCCCAGGCAGAGCAGGAGAGTTTGGTGGCCGTGTGGGCATGCAAGACATTTCACCATTTCATCATTGGGAGAAGATTCACCCTCATAACCAACCAGCAGGCGCCCACCTCCATATATGGAAATCTGAGAACCAGAATGCCCAAACATATTAAAATGTGGGGCATCAGACTCCAAGAATATGACTATCGCATAATCCATAAGCTAGGGGGAGATGCAAACCTGGCCGACTGTCTGTCAAGGCACCCGGAGGGACACAGGAATGACAGGCTTGAGACAGAGGTGGAGCACTACATTCAGCACCTGTCATAGAATGCACTCTCCCTCGCGCTCTTCACAGGCAAAAGTAACGCAGACCACACCATCAAAGCGGCAGTGAGACTCACCAACACAAACAAATGCAGAAACCATCAAAAGGAACTGTTTCAGCAAGGGGAGATAGAAAAGATGGCCAAAATACAGGGAGAACTTGCCACCACAGATCAAGGCGTCCTACTAAGAGGGAACTGGCTGTAGTCCCCAATTGTCCCTTTACGAGGAAGACACATGACAAGCGAGGGGGAGGACGCAGGACCGGGGAGTAATGGATGGGACGGGAAAAAGAAAGTTAGTCTGTAATGAGAGGGCAATAAAGCAAGATGACCAAACCCTGAGTTCTGTGACGTTTGTGGGCCTCGGCTCAAGTCTACCCACAACATGCATTCAAACATTTCCAGCACTGAAACCTGATCATCTTAGATCTTTACGATATGGGACATGAAGAAAGAATGAGTTATGATGAAAATACTTGGGGCCTGATTTACAAAAATGTTTCCAATGGGACGTTTTCCATGTTAACACATTTTTGTAAATCAGGCCCTTCGATTTTCCAAATTCAAATCCATATTTACTTGCCGTAAAAAAAATGCCAACAGCGCTCAGGCAGATGCCCTCCTCTTCGAGGTGATGTCTTTGCAAATACCTCCATCATGTGTTGGGCATCAAGGCAAAGTCTGCTTAGCAATATTGATTTCAAGATCAATAACCAAGAACCCACGATGGACAATGGTCACATATTGACTGGGTTATCACAAACAATCTGGAAACTCGTGATTTTGTGACAGAACTGTAAGTGACTCCGATCAAGCAATCCCACTAAGTCAGTGCCTTGTCTGGGATGCCCAAGGGAAGCCCTTATTTATCTATTTTTATGGCAAGTTATAATCTGGATGATGAACCTTTGTATAACACCCCTCTCTTAGAATCCCCCTTGACCCCACTGAGCCAGGAAGTAGGCTTGTTTTGCAAATTTAAAAGGTTTATTTGAAAAATTAAACTATATATATATATATATATATATATATATCACACTTTTATAATAAATTAATAATTGATATCACCCTTATGAATATAATGTTGATCAACAATGGGTAATCTGACACTAGCACACCTCTTTACAATCAATGAGGAGTTGGTATAGGATGGATAAGGCAGCGAAAATACTTTTATGGTTTCAAGGGAAAAGCAATGAGGAATGAAATGCAATACAGAAATAACTTGATATGATTTTAGCAAAAGATAATATAATCACTTTTTCTCTGGCAATTCACCCCCCCCCCCAATGCAATGTAAGAAATGGAAGGAGGAGCACACAGTTCTCAGGAATGCAATCAAATACAATACAAAATTCAGTTCCCCCCCAGCAAGCTTAGAGGAAAACAGGTAGGAGTTTGAAACACAGGCACCAAAATGCTTTGAATGTGATGACAATGAAGTGAGAAATGTGCTAAAAATGCTTTTAATTCCCTCTAGAGGTTCAGGGTGGGTGATATCTAGTTAATATTAGTTCAGGCTCACTTTAACAATGCTCTATGAGTAACTAGCAGGTTAAAACGAATTTTAGCCAAGGAAAGCAAGGAGCTGCTGATTTTTACACGTGGCTGAAATTGTGCAAAATGTAAAATCGTGGCAAATTTACTCGCGTGCGTCGAGCGTAATTACTGAGGCCCTATAAGGAGTAGCAAGTCGTTGCGTTGGAAAGCATAGAATCTTAGCTTTAAGATAAAAGTTGAATTTCGCTCCTAGCACAAACGGTTCCGGAGATACGGACGATTTTGTGAAAGTAGTTTTTCGGATTTGAAATTTTAAAGCTCAGAATGACAGATGACAGTTTTCAGTTTTAAAGATGACAGAATGACACGATTCTAGGAGGCAGTTCTAATAGGCTAAAATAGTTTGGATTAGAATATTTTAAACTAAGAAATTGGTTTTGCACAGTGAGTACTCACACTATATTTTTGAAATAAGCCGTCAAGGTCTGGTCAAGTTGGACGGGACTTCCGGCGGGTGGTTCTGAACAGCGGTCTGGTCTCTGGTTCTGCTCTCAGCACTGCACAGTTCTGGTCTCTCTGGATCTCTGGTCTCTCTGGATCTCTGGTCTATCTGGATCTCTGGTCTCTGGAGGTTGATGGATTTGAAGTCTGGAGTCTCCCGGCAAAGCGTCCCGCAAGAAAGTGGAAAGTGAATGTCCTGCCTGTCTTTCAGTGGTCCTTTTTATGTGTTTAGAAAGTGGGTGTGTGCGTTGTTCATAACTAAACCTGCCCCTCTCACTTATCATTGGCCAATTCCTCCTCTCTCCCTTGATTGGGTGAAGGAAATGTGAGTCAGAGTGATGCTGTAGGTTTTATGGTCCGAGGATCCTTCCCCTGTCAATTTGCCCACAAATCTATATTTGATTCAAATACATATTTTCCAGATACTCAAGTGGTTGACATTACATGTACATATTACAGATGAATTAAGACAGGTCTCTGTTCAAGCCCCATGTTCCTGCGAGCTGGGATTCAGAAATGACAACATTTTGCGCTTTTTGGTCGGTTTACCAATATCGGACATTTACCAAAAATTACACAAATGTGCACAAGGAGTATGGACATTAATTGATGAAGTGTCAGATTTTTAACATGCAGACATTTGGAGTAAGACCCTATTTTCCGCTAGCAACCCCCCAGAATACACCACAGGGTCCTAACACCTCTTAAAATGTGCACGGAAAAATCCCAAGAATAATGATATTATTTATATAATTTTGACCAGTCCGCACTATGAGTTAGCTATCTTTTTAAAATTATGCCCTGGTCAAAAAGGGGTGTGGCTTCCCACATCACATGGTGGAATAACTGGTTTATCCACTTCACCCAAGCTCAGCTGGCTCTCACAGGCACTGCCCTCCCAGTTTCTCCCAAGAGGAAGCCATTTTACGACCCCCCCAATATAACATTTGCCTGAGCCCAGGACAGGGCTTTGTTCAACCTCCTGCAGTCTGCAGGTACCCCTCCCTTAATTCAATCAGAGATGTGTGATCTCCTTTTGGTGGGGGCAGCAGGATGCAGCCAGGCCTGGGAAGAGTGGCTGAGCCGGTTTCTCCTGTCGGGGGTAGTTGTCAGGCAGAATTCAGCTAAATGTCACTTTAGTTCCCAGTTTTCTACATTCAAATCCAACTTACATGCAGCTATTTTTTATATATACATTAAATAATGACTTCCTTCAAGTCATTTCAGAATATAGTTTTACATTGTATCCACCTCTTAGCAAGTCTTTCCTTGGCCTGGATTGTGTTCATCTGTTCAGTTTTACACAAAAGTCTGGTGGTTTTAAAACGCCGACTTTCTGATAGTGGTGAGCACCCGTACTGCATCCATTTCTGACATTAAGAAAATGAATTCACCACAGTTCTGGGTTGCTTTTTGCAATCAGCATTGCCATTCCCAATGGATTCAGGCTACTGTGTGTGTAGCCCAATGGTGGTTTTAGGCAGTCCCCTCCTGTGCTCACAACATAGGCAAAAAATGGGTGGCAGCCCATTCTTCATGTTTTCCCTGTGCACTCTCTGGGGAGTTCTGGCCATCATGATGTTTTCAATGCCAGTACTGCACAGTTTTATGGTAGGGCTTGGCTGCATGGGTGAAACATCCCAAAAGCCCCGCCTCTTGCGATGGCCATTCTGATCTTTCACTGATGGAACTCGCAAGATCTGGGATGTTCGCCTCATCTACCTCCAATTCCGTAGATGGCACAGTTCAGCATCATTTCCTCCCTCCAGTCGATCAATCAGTTCTCCTTGCTGGTCCTGATGGGAGGATTGGGCGGTACCCCGGGCCCCTCGGATCTTTACTCCCGGTCCCCAGGTCACCTCCATGGTCAGTCTCCGTGGTTTCATCTCTCCTAGGATGATAAAGCAAAAGCGGCAATACCTATTCGTAGACATGTTTCCACCACTATTGATATAGTGGGGCGACATATACATTTTATAAATCACGAGAATAGATCATAGCATTCTTATTTTGAAAAACAAGATATCATCATGAAACATATTTTTTTTCCAATCATAATATTTTAGAGACTATATGTGGGATATTTTAGGATAGGAACTGAATTAATCTGGAGTGGTCCCCTCTGGTATTGCAGAGGACTCCTCCAGTTGCTGCAGAGTGTGCCTGGGATGGCAACACTTTAGCTGATTTATATGTACCCACTTGTCTTCCCCTTCCGCCAGACTACCTTTGGGGATGCGGATCTTATACGTTACAGGGGAGATCTTGTCTATATTTCAAACGGTCCCTTCCATGTAGGCAAAAATGTTCGCTGTTTGGCCTGGTTTCTTTGGAAATTGTATAGATAGACCCGGTCCCCCACCTCGTATACTTTCCTGGTGGTTTTCAGGTCGTAGTGGGTCTTCATGCTATCAGCTAATCTTTCTAGATTCCGCTGAGCATAGGCAAAAGCATGTTGGAGGTGTTTCCTTAAATTCTCCACATACTCATGAGTTGTGGAGGCATTTATCAACGTTTGCTCTTGGGTTCTGTAGAGCAAATGCTGGGGAAGCACCATCTTGCGTCCAGTCATCAACTCAAATGGTGACATTTTAGTTGCAGATGAAGGAGTAGATCTGATGGCCATTAGGACCAGAGGTAGTCGGATATCCCAACTTGGCCCAGAATCTGTCACAAACTTTTTTAAGATGCTCACAATGGTTCGGTTGTATCTCTCTACTGCTCCAGAAGAAGCTGGCCTGTAAGCAATATGTAGCTTCCTTTTGACCCCCAGTATCTCCCACATCTTTGTCATTACTTCACTGGTGAAGTGGCTACCTCTGTCTGACTCAATCCTTTGAGGTAGACCAAAACGGGAAAAGATGTGGTTAATCATCAGGGCAGCTGCTGTTTCTGCCTTGCAGTTTGGGGCCAGGAGACATTACACCCACTGGGTAAACAAGCATGTAACGGTCAACATGTACTTGTTTCCTCTAGACAAGCGAATTACAGGGCCTACAAAGTCGATTTGCAAATCTGACCATGGCAGTGTCATCCCCCTCTTTTGGAGAGGCGCACGGTGTGTGAGGGATGATGGCTGAAATTGTGCACACACAAGACACCCCTTCAAGTATTGGTGAAGGTCCTGCCCCATGTGTGGCCAGTATGCAACCTCTCTTAAGATCTCAAGTGCTCTGTGAAACCCCCTATGACCGGCGGTGGCCGCATCATGGGCGTGACTTAACATCAGGCTTCGGAATGAGGTAGGAACCACCCACTGATCATGGCCAGCTTGGGATTTCCTTACCAACAGACCATCTTGGATTCGGAACCTTTTTGGACATTTCATCAACACTCTTAGGTCCTCTTTCCCAATGTAATCGCTATCCGTCAGGGGAAAGTTCTCAGGGTCCTCAATGTGTTGGTAAAACTTATCAATTATTGGATCCCCCTTCTGAGCTGTAATCAAATCAGCATCAGGGGTCTCCTTACTCCATTGTGCAGTTGAAAGATCATTGTGAGCATTTGTCTGGGACCTAGTGATAGCAGTGACCTGGATTTCCCCCAACAGGGACTCTATTTCTATTAGATCCCCTTGGATGGCCCCGGTTTTGGCCAGCTGATCAGCTAAGTCATTTCCAGTTTTGTCTGGTCCCTCTACTTTGGAATGACCCTTGATCTTTTTCCAGTAGATGGTCATCCCATTCAATGTGACCAGATCATCAATATTTTGGATTAACTTCCCATGTTTCAGGGGTTTGTTATTAGCACATAACATGCCTCTGGTTTTCCAATTAACCAGGTGCTCCACGAACCTGTTCCGTACATAATCCGAATCTGTGATTATGACCAGTTTGTGGAGTTGATGTTGGACAGCAGTGAGGATGGCCTGATGCACAGCCACCAATTCTGCCACCTGACTACTTCGGGGACCAATTCTGTATCCAGCGGAGGGTTCTGGAAACTCCTTCACCCATGCATTCCCTACGCCGGCTACCAGTTCTTTCTCCCCGTTGTTGTCAACATGGTAAGAGCATCCATCCACATAGACAGTGGGCATTCCCTCACACTTGTCTTCTTCAAAGACTTTGTGTGGGGAATTAAGGTATGCCTCGATGTTGTCCTTGATTTTTAGACTTTCGTCCTCGATACAGTTTTCTCTGGCACAATCATGCAAGTCAGCCAGACCTTGCGCGAGGGGACTCTTCTTGTTTTGGCCATATCTGACCTCCACAGGAAAGCCTTGCATTGACAGAATCCAGGAAGTAATTCGGCAATTACTCACATTTCCGGCCCGGATTCTGTCACTTTGGAGATATTGCAGAGGCTGGTGTGGAGTCTCCACTATGATGTGTTCCCCCTGGATAAACGGGCGGTAATTCTTCAATGCCCACACCGTTGCCAGGAGTGCCTTCTCACAATCGTTGAATTTTTCCTCCACAGAGGATAAAGGTTTGCTCACATAGGAGATTACTTTATTGACCTTGTCATGCTTTTGTTATAATACTGCCGTTAAGCACGAATTAGAGAACCCTGTCTCCAGGAAGAACTCCTTGTTTCTGACAGGGTAAGCTAGGCAAGGCGCTTGTGAGAGGCTTCTTTTGAGTTGTTTTACTGCCTCGGCTTGTTCTGGACCCCATTCCCACTTGACCCCCCCCCCTTCAAGAGATGAATCAGGGGTCTGGTGATCTCTGCGTAGCCCTCATTGAACTTTCTGCTGTAATTAGTCAGTCCAAGGAGGCTCCTTAGTTCCCGCAGAGTGGTGGGGTCTTTCAGTTTCTGAAGTGCTTCCACTTTCTTTTCTTGGGGACAGAGACCCTGAGGAGTAATCTCATGCCCCAATAAATTAACATGGGTTCTACACCACTGTGCTTTCTGAAAGGAAAGTTTTGCTCCGGCGGCCCTCAACTGTGTCAGAACATAACAGATCTCTTCTATGTGTTCCTCCACAGATGAACTTTTGATGAGGACATCATCTACATAAGCCAGGTTACCCCTCGCACCCAGGTCGGGCATGGCCTTATGTAGGAGAATGTTGAATTCATTGCCGGAGTTGAGGTATCCGAAGGGAGTCCGGGTCCATGTGTACTGCTGGCCCCCAAAGGTAAAAGCCAGTTTGTACTGATCCTCGCTACTGACAGGCACGGTCCAGTATCCATTGGTCAGGTCTATTGCTGTGAATACCTGTGACCCCTGTATCTGGGCCAGCCCTTGGTCAATGTAGGGCAGAGGCCATCGGGAAGTATGGACCCGTTTGTTGAGCTCCCTAAGGTCAGCACAGAGTCTCCACTGGCCGTTTGGCTTCAATATTCCCAGCACCGGATTATTGAAGGTGCTGTGTACTGGACGGATTATTCCCTGGGACTCAAGGTTCTTAATTATTTCAGTAAGGGACTCCATTGATGCGCGAGGCAAAAAATATTGCTTCACAAACACTGGAGTCATTCCAGGGGGCGTGGGAATTGTTGTGGTGTGGATGTCGGTGCGACCACAGTCATATGAGTCTACCACAAAGAGATCTTGGAAATCCAAGAAAACTTGTTTCAACTTTTGCTTCTGTTCCAGAGTCACGCAGGCATCAGCTAGGTTGACTCTCTCTTCCACCATCTGCCTGAAGCCTGGAAAGACTTCTGGTTTTGCTATCTCAGCGGCCTCCTCCAGCTGGGTGGAGAAGTCCCTGGTCAGAGTGCTGATTTGGACTGGAGGCTTCAGGTGGGAAAGGCAGCCCTCATGGACCTGGAAAATCACCTTGTCCCCTCTGAAGTCACAAGTCACATCTTCCTTACCATAAGGGCAAGAAGTGTACACCAGGAAGTTC
This sequence comes from Ambystoma mexicanum, assembly GCF_040938575.1. NCBI lineage: Eukaryota > Metazoa > Chordata > Amphibia > Caudata > Ambystomatidae > Ambystoma > Ambystoma mexicanum. The sequence goes on along the minus strand of NC_090941.1, from coordinate 970,363,228 downwards.
CCCCCATGCCGGGTGAAAATCCTGTTTGGTGTTGTATTGTCCTCACTGTCACTGTCAAAACAGTCCTTGGGGATCGGTCCTAACAGTTCATTTCCTAAATCAATGGAGAAATGTCGGTCATCAACCGCCATTCCAATAATGGTGCCTGCGGCTAGAGTAATACTCTTCAAGTCGCTGTTATCCACCTCTATTGGAATGGTGTCATGTTCTATGTTGACTAATGGTGTTGGGTTTACCCCTAACCCTTGTTGTTGGAGAGAAGCATTTATATGAATATGCGCATCAGGGTTTTTCAATTTTTGTCCTCTTTTAACTCTCACTTCCAGAGAGAATTGTCGGGTCCTTTCTGGGATGGTGACTTTCTCTTTAATCTGAATTTCAACTGCATAAGGTGGCAATTGAGCTGACCTAAATGCTTTTTCTGGATCATCAAAGCCCATGGGATTATCCGCTAATCGGGACCAAGCTTTGAAGTTTATTAGGTCCAAACTAATGGCGAAGCGATTGAGAATGTCACTGCCTAAGTAAAAGGCGGCAGTGACGTCTCGTACGACCCAACAATTATGGATTATGCTCTTGTTGCCAATGGAGATTTTGAGCATACACCTGCTTGGCAGGAGATGTTTGGAATTAGTTGTTCCAGGACTATTTCCCATTTGTCTATCAGTTTGAATGTGGGAATGGCTGGATCTTTTGGGAGTTGGCGGAACATGGCTTCGCTGATGAAGCTCTTACCGTTGTTCACACACACTCGGGCGAGGACAGAGTCCTTCCCATCATTTAACTGAACAGGGATGAACAACTGCTCTCCGATTTGCTGAATATCAGCCAGGCTCTGAGCTGATTTCACATCTTTCTGGACTATAGGAGTGGGAGTGTCTAATTGTGGATTGGTAAAGAATTTCAGAGTGTTTCCTTCCAGTGTGGAATACCACCTTAAACTGGAAGGAGGTTGATTTTTAGAAATAGAAAGAACCCCCCACCACCAGTCTGTTGTCCTACTGCTATTACTGTCACGTCTGGAATTTGGTTGTTCTGGAAGTGAAATTCTACTTGGTCAGATTTTTGTTCAACCATGTGGCAGGTGCCATTTAAACTAACATGGTTGACACTCTGTTTTAATTTTATTGGTCGGCTAGTGTGGGTCCAGAGGACCTTGTTTACGCAATCTATTAGGGGTGACAGCCTTCTCAGGAGGTCATTCCCTAGTAAACAAGGGGTGCCCTCTGGAGTCAGTACTATGACCGGGTGTTTCACCTTGTGTCGCCCAATTTTGATGTCCAAATCTGCAGTCCCCTCGACGGGAATTTCCTTCCCGTCAAAGTTCTGCAGTTGTCCAGGAAGAGAGGTGAGAGGAATACGGTAATTCTCCCTCCTTCCTGCATTTAGTTCATCAAAGGCCCTTTTGGACAGAAGGGTAGCTTGGGATCCAGTGTCCACCAGTGCCAAAATTGTACCCTGCCCCTGTACTTGTACCGGGGCATAGTATCTTCCCTCCTTCTCCTCAAATGGGCACAGATAATGCACATTTTTGGACAACTGGTGGGCTAACTTTCTGGTTTTGGACATGGCGAGAGAAGAGATTTGGGCAGAATTCTGTGAAGAGCCTGGGGAATCTGAAAGAAAAAGTTGGCAACTGGAAATGGTTTTGGGTTCTGGGCCGCCCCCCCTTTTTGGAGGCAGTTATCAGGATGGATTTGAACCAGGGGCTTTTGGTTTTGTTGGTTCTGGGATAGGATGATGGGCGGCGACAGCTCAATCCCCACATCTACCCAGTCTGGATTGGAATCTCTTGGGACCCATTTTTCCTTGGGAGGAGTTCCCCCATCTCTGAAGGAGAAGATCCTTTTCCCAGGATCCTCTGAGGATCCCTCTCCCTCAAATTGGAAGACATGTACCTCCTCCACAAAGTGGGTCTGTTTGGGTCCTTTGTTTCTCCTACCTCCTCTCTGCTCCTTGGGTGGCAGACTTTCAGGGGTGGGAGATTTTGTTTCCGGTTCCTGGTTTTCCAGGGGCTGTTTACAAGTTGGGAAGGAAGCTTCCTCCAAGGCTTTACACCCCCCTTCCCCTTGTGCCTCCTCCCTGGGAACCGTTGGGCTATCGGGGTGCTGCCCCCGTCATTGTTCTGGAGCACCAGGCCCAGCGTTTGGGGCATTCTGCGGTGGCATGCTCATCTGAGGGTTCTGTTGAGCCCTCAGTATGTGACCCAGATCCCGTGCCATATTTTGGACCTGCCGCTCAAGTTGTGAAACCCGCTCAGGCTGATACGTGGCTCTATTTTCTCCCCTGGGCTGATCCCGGGAAGGGTAGCTATCCCTTCTCTGGTAATACCCCGGATTGGGAAGATTTGAGTACCCCTCCACCTTGGCCTCCCCTCTCCCGGATTAGGTTGTCTGGGCTCAGGGAATTGGGGAAAGAAGGATGGATGATTTTGGGGCTGGAAATTGGGTGGATACCTGGGAAAAAAGTTCTGCCCAGGATTTGGTGAATTTATGCCCTCCTGAGGGAAGTTAGGATAGAAGTTCCCTGGGTCAGGTGCTTGGCTGGATCCCCCCCTTGGGCTGGAGGAGTCCACACATAACCCAGGATGGGTCGGTTTCCCTTGTAGCGGGGACTTACATAATCACAGGAGCAGGAGATCCCATTTGTAGGACTACCTCCTCGACTCCCTGTCTGTGACTGGCCCGAGGGCCTTCTGGGCTGTGAATTATTTGGTGCAGGCAGGTTTTTAGGCCCCCCATCTCCAAATCTAAAACGGGGGCAACCTTTACCTCCGCTACCTTGGCAGCAGCTGGGGTGCTGTTGGTTTTGGGGTTTTTCTGCGCATTACTTTTATTTTCTATGGGCTTCTGCACCTCATAGATCCGGGTAGCCTGTTCAATGACCAGTCTAGTGACCTCTTCTCGTGAAAATCTCTCACTAGCTGGGTCATGATGTATTTGGGCAAGGCATGGAAAAAAGTATTGACAAATTCTCTACTGTCCATGCGCACCCTTCTGGTGGTCTGCGCAAAGGCACGCTTCAATTCTTGCATGAATTCTTGTGGGGCCTGATCCTCCCCACATTGCAAATTGTAGGCTGCCTTGCGAGCCTCTTGGGGATTTCTAGGAACAGAAAAATGTTTCAAGATGGCCGCCCTATATGCGGACCATCTTGAATGGTTTTGGTCCTCCAGCCCTGCAAAGAAACTGGAGTATTCTGGGGAGAATGTCCATTTGACGTACTGGATGCAGCTACTGCTGTCCTTCAAATGGAAAGTCTCCATCATTTGCTCATAGAGCTCCAAGTGTTCCCAAACAGAATACTTGGCGTTCTTATGATAAGGCGTGATGACACTCCTTATTGCCTTTATTTGTTTCAATGGGTCCTTAAGCAAGGCCCTTTTTGCCTTATTGGCCTTTTTGGTTCGGGTAACCCTGGTCCATTCATCCACCGACTCAGAAGCACTGCTCCCAGAGGTGCCCGTCTGATCTTCCAGGTTTTCCTGGACACTGCGAGCCTGGGAATGGCTGGCAGAATGTGGGAACCTGGTCTCCTGTGTCCTACAATGCTCAGAGGAGTCTTCAGATCCCTCCTTGCTGCCAGGATTTGATGGGTACCCCCCCACTGACCTAACTGGGCAGAGGTTTTCAGGATGCCCTTAATGGGCCTACTCTCCTGGGGTTCCCCACTAAATTGCACTGTGCTTGGGTGCCCATACCTGGATGCCCGCCCCTCCATTCCTGGGTGGTACTGGCCTATGAGCCCCATACTTTTGGCTGGATAGTAATCTGCCATCCCTGTGGCCCTGTGCTCATGTGCGCCAGGGGACATGGGGGTGGCAGAGTCCAGGGACTACGAGAGATGACGGCCTCCGGTTCTAGGGCTCCTGAGGTTATGCTCAGGCGTTTCCCTTTCCCAGCGAACTTCATCTCTGTCAGCCCCTGCTCCCTGTTGCAATGCAAGAGCCTGCGCCTTCAGTTCCTCAGTTAAGGCCTTACTAGACTCTATCAGTCTCTCCTGCATGGCTACCTGTTGCTGGAGCCTATCATTGTGCTGGCAGAGAGCCTCATTCTCTCTCTGTGCCTCCTGATTGGTCCTGGAGTACTGGGCCAGTCTTTGCTGCAGGAGGGTTACCTCCTGAGTCCCATCCCTACTGGCCTGCTCCTTTCTTGCCAGAGCCTTTTCCACCCTCCTGGTGTACTCTAACAAGTTCTGATGCTCTTTTTGGAGGTCACCCAGCCCCTGCAGGGCCACATGATCTTCTGCAGTTTTTATTTTTAAATGGCAGACTTCCTGGCCTAAGGTGTCCCTTTCCTGACTAAGAGTCTGCATCTGTGCCGCCAGGTCGTCCCTTTGCCTTTGGAAGGCACCAGCTTTCTGGCGTTCCTGATCAAACTCTGCCTGGGTATCCAGGTCTTTCAGAATCAATTTATTGCTTTCCTCTTTCTCTCTGTCTAATCGAATTTGCAGGGTAGCTACCTGCTCTGTGCATGCCCTGTTGAAGTCCAGTTGTTGCTCGAGCTTTTTCTGGCTCTGCAGTAGGGAGTCCAAACCTTCTTTTGCAAGGCCAGAAATCTGGTATCCTGGTCAGCCTTTTCCTGTTGCAGCATATCCATATCCTCCTTTATTTTAGTGATGTACTGTCTGCTGTCATTTTCTGACTCCTGGCTTCTGTGCATCCTCTGCTCAGAAGAGACCAGGTCAGATCGGACCTTCTCTAACTCGATCTGTTGCCTATTTGCCAGTTCTTGGCCTTCAGCACATTTGTCCTGCATGGCTCCCATATATAGATACAAATATGCCGCTATCCTAACCATCTTGTCATGTTCATCTTTAGCTTTAGGAGCCATGTATAGTTCACTCAGGGCCACATGTAAGGGACCATGATCTCTCCAGATATCTAACCCAGTTGCACTGACCTGTCGTGTGATTGCCTGCAACCACGCATCCTGGCCCTGCTCAGTCCATTCAACTCTCACAAATAGCTTATGTAAGAAGTGCTCCCTGGCTATTTTGATGTCTACCGGTGTCGTCATTCTGGAATTTGAGTTCCTTCCTGACTTACAGAAGTTTGTATATTATTTTGCAAAACCGACCGTTTCCTTAGAGCGTTCCTTTGAGGGGTGCTTTCACAGTGTAAAACAGCGTGGTGATCTAACCGGATATGTGTATCTGGTCAGTTGGCACACTGTATTAAGCTGCACAAATGGTAAATCTAACCCAGAATATCCCGTCTCCGAGCCCCCACTTTGTAAGTGACTCCGATCAAGCAATCCCACTAAGTCAGTGCCTTGTCTGGGATGCCCAAGGGAAGCCCTTATTTATGTATTTTTATGGCAAGTTATAATCTGGATGATGAACCCTTGTATAACACCCCTCTCTTAGAATCCCCCTTGACCCCACTGAGCCAAGAAGTAGGCTTGTTTTGCAAATTTAAAAGGTTTATTTGAAAAATTAAACAATATATATATCTCACACTTTTATAATAAATTAATAATTGATATCACCCTTATGAATATAATGTTGATCAACAATGGGTAATCTGACACTAGCACACCTCTTTACAATCAATGAGGAGTTGGTATAGGATGGATAAGGCAGCGAAAATACTTTTATGGTTTCAAGGGAAAAACAATGAGGAATGAAATGCAATACAGACATAACTTGATATGATTTTAGCAAAAGATAATATAATCACTTTTTCTCTGGCAATTCACCCCCTCCACCCATGCAATGTAAGAAATGGAAGGAGGAGCACACAGTTCTCAGGAATGCAATCAAATACAATACGAAATTCAGTTCCCCCCGCAGCAAGCTTAGAGGAAAACAGGTACAAGTTTGAAACACAGGCCCCAAAATGCTTTGAATGTGATGACAATGAAGTGAGAAATGTGCTAAAAATGCTTTTAATTCCCTCTAGAGGTTCAGGGTGGGTGATATCTAGTTTATATTAGTTCAGGCTCACTTTAGCAATGCTCTATGAGTAACTAGCAGGCTAAAACAAATTTTAGAAAAGGAAAGCAAGGAGCCGCTGATTTTTACACGTGGCTGAAATTGTGCAAAATGTCAAATCGCGGCAAATTTAATCACGTGCGTCGAGCGTAATTACGGAGGCCCTATAAGGAGTAGCAAGTCGGTTCTAGGTTCGTTGGAAAGCCTAGAATCTTAGTTTTAAGATAAAGTTAAAGTTACATTTCGCTCCTCCGGAGATACGGACGATTTTGTGAAAGTAGTTTTTCGGATTTGAAATTTTAAAGCTCAGAATGACAGATTACAGTTTTCAGTTTTAAAGATGACAGAATGACACGATTCTAGGAGGCAGTACTAATAGGCTAAAATAGTTTGGATTAGATTATTTTAAACTAAGAAATTGGTTTTGCACAGTGAGTACTCACACTATATTTTTGAAATAAGCCGTTAAGGTCTGGTCAGGTTGGACGGGACTTCCGGCGGGTGGTTCTGAACAGCGGTCTGGTCTCTGGTTCTGCTCTCAGCACTGCACAGTTCTGGTCTCTCTGGATCTCTGGTCTCTCTGGATCTCTGGTCTCTCTGGATCTCTGGTTTCTGGAGGTTGATGGATTTGAAGTCTGGAGTCTCCCGGCAAACCGCCCCGCAAGAAAGTGGAAAGTGAATGTCCTGCTTGTCTTTCAGTGGTCCTTTTTATGTGTTTAGAAAGTGGGTGTGTGCGTTGGTCATAACTAAACCTGCCCCTCTCACTTATCATTGCCCAATTCCTTCTCTCTCCCTTGATTGGGGGAAGGAAATGTGAGTCAGAGTGATGCTGTAGGTTTTATGGTCCGAGGATCCTACCCCTGTCAATTTGCCCACAAATCTATATTTGATTCGAATACATATTTCCCAGATACACAAGTGGTTGACATTACATGTACATATTACAGATGAATTAAGACAGGTCCCTGTTCAAGCCCCATGTTCCTGCGAGCTGGGATTCAGAAATGACAACATTTTGCGCTTTTTGGTCGGTTTACCAATATCGGACATTTACCAAAAATTACACAAATGTGCACAAGGAGTATGGACATTAATTCATGAAGTGTCAGATTTTTAACATGCAGACATTTGGAGTAAGACCCTATTTTCCGCTAGCAACCCCCCAGAATACACCACAGGGTCCTAACACCTCTGAAAATGTGCACGGAAAAATCCCAAGAATAATGATATTATTTATATAATTTTGACCAGTCCGCACTATGAGTTAGCTATCTTTTTAAAATTATGCCCTGGTCAAAAAGGGATGTGGCTTCCCACATCACATGGTGGAATAACTGGTTTATCCACTTCCCCCAAGCTCAGCTGGCTCTCACAGGCACTGCCCCTCCCAGTTTCTCCCAAGAGGAAGCCATTTTACGACCCCCCCAATATAACATTTGCCTGAGCTCAGGACAGGGCTTTGTTCAACCTCCTGCAGTCTGCAGGTACCCCTCCCTTAATTCAATCAGAGAGGTGTGATCTCCTTTTGGTGGGGGCAGCAGGATGCAGCCAGGCCTGGGAAGAGTGGCTGAGCCGGTTTCTCCTGTCGGGGTAGTTGTCAGGCAGAATTCAGCTAAATGTCACTTTAGTTCCCAGTTTTCTACATTCAAATCCAACTTACATGCAGCTATTTTTTATATATACATTAAATAATTACTTCCTTCAAGTCATTTCAGAATATAGTTTTACATTGTATCCACCTCTTAGCAAGTCTTTCCTTGGCCTGGATTGTGTTCATCTGTTCAGTTTTACACAAAAGTCTGGTGGTTTTAAAACGCCGGCTTTCTGATAGTGGTGAGCACCCATACTGCATCCATTTCTGACATTAAGAAAATAAATTCCCCACAGTTCTAGGTTGCTTTTGGCAATCAGCGTTGCCATTCCCAATGGTTTCAGGCTACTGTGTGTGTAGCCCAATGGTGGTTTTAGGCAGTGCCCTCCTGTGCTCACAACATAGGCAAAAAATGGGTGGCAGCCTATTCTTCATGTTTTCCCTGTGCACTCTCTGGGGAGTTCTGGCCGTCATGATGTTTTCAATGCCAGTACTGCACAGTTTTATGGTAGGGCTTGGCTGCATGGGTAAAGCATCCCACAGAACCGTGCATATGGTCAGATCACCATAGCATAACTTTCCACATCTCCTTGCCTTACCCCAAGTCCAAAATTCCCAACCACCCTATTCCAGCGACATACCGAAACTATAAAAACATAGACAGGAATCTACTTGCTCAATGCCTTACTAACGTGGAAAACAGCCAAGGTGAGAAGGACTCATGTGAATCTCTATTGTCTAATTTATTAGGCCACCTTGATAAATTAATAAATCAAGCAGCACCTCTTCTGCCTTCTAGACCAGTAAAAAAACACTAGTGAACTCACAGATCAAAAAAAGGTTAAGAGAAATAGAGAAAACAGTTGGCGAAAAAACCCCTTGTCTGCCGTCTGCCAGCAAAGCTTCCTGGAAAGAAAGTGAAACTAAATACAAACTTATGATACTAGAAGCCAAGAAAAACTATTATAATTACCAAATGACAGCAGCAGCTAATTCCACTAGTAAACTTTTTAATATCTTAAAATCAGTGGAAAAACCCATCGCCATTACTCCCCCGTTCTCACCCACACAAGAAGAAAGTGATGCTCCCCAGACCGCCTTCTTCAATAAAATCTCCAAAGCGAGCGATATTATTCTAAACTCACTGACGAATAAAATAACATCAATGACCATGCCCCCGGATATTCCACCTCCACTCTCGGAAACCTTCAAGTTTTCAGAAATCACGGTGGATGACATGACTAAAACTCTTACCTCCACGAAACCCACCACCTGTGCAGGGAACATTCTCCCTCCTAAAATAATCTTGGACAATGTGGACATCTTTGCACCGATGTTAACTAAAATCATCAATGCATCCTTTGGAGATCAGGAAGTACCCAAGGCCATCAGAAAAGTTGCAGTTACACCGTTGGTCAAAAAACCCAACCTCGACCAAAGAGACCCCAATAGCCTGATACCCATTACTAATTGCAACTTTACATTTAAAATCATGGATAATATCGCCACTAGTCAGCTACAGGCACATGTAGAATCAACAAATTCCCTCCATCCTCAACAATCAGGTTTTCGCCTGGCTCACAGCACAGAGTCGGCCATGCTTGATCTACAGTCCAAGATGCTTCGCATCATTGACAAAGGAAAGGCAGGCCTCCTCATCCTTCTCTATCTAAGCGCTGTGTTCGACCTATTGGTCCATAACTTACTTCAGTCCGCTCTGAAGAAATCAGCAAACTGTTCAGAGGAAGCCATCGGCTGGATAATGTCGTTACTAAAAAATAGGATATCCAAGGTCCACTGGGGCGATAAGTTCTCCATGGAAAAAGAAATTCTATGCAGAGTTCCCAAAGGCGCTAGCATGTCACCGCTACTATTTAACATCTATCTGAGATACCTATGCCTCGTCCTCGATCACATCAACGCATTCTTTACCAACTACGACGATGACACGCAGCTGGTGTTTGAGCGAAGTGGAGACTACCAGAAAGATAGTGACCAGCTCACCATGATATACAACAATGTGGAACATTGGATGGACTCCAATTGGATGTGCCGTAATGGACAAAAAACGGAGCTTATGATCTTCGGCTCTTCATCAGTCAGAGCTAAACTATCTACCTCGTACAAATCCTTCAAAATAAAAGACACACAGATTCAGGTCCTAAGTAAGGTCAAAACCCTGGGTATGATGCTTGATGCATCCTTGGGGACCAATGTGCAGGCACAATATATTAAAAAAAAACTGTGCTTAACACCTCATATTACTAAAGTCCATCCGGCCTTACATATCAGAGGACAACAGTGCCACCATTGCTAGAGCCATCATAATGTCTCGCTTGGACTATGGCAATGCCTTGATTCTGGGTGCCTCCAAAAAATGTTTACACAGCTACCAAGTTGTCCAGAATAACGCGGTAAGGATTGTTAAGCATAAAACCAGATCACAACACATCAGTGGCTCCAGAAGGGAGCTACACTGGTTGAAAATCGAGGATAGGGTACATTTCAAGGCCTTAACAATCGATTGTGCATAGATGTATCCACGGAAAAGCGCCAGCTTACGCGAAATCCAGGATTCAATCCTATGCACCAAGCAGAACACTAAAATCAACCCATCTTGGCAAAATCACAGTTGCTCCGCATAAACTCAAATGCGGTCTTGGCAGATCCTTTCCAATACTGGCAGCTGGCCTTTGGAATAATCTTCCCACCCACACTAGACTGGAAACCAACTACATGCGTTTCCGCAAGCAAGTGGAAACTCTTATCTTTAAATAATGTCTTGTGGAAACCTACAACTAGGCCCCCTGCTCACCTTTTCTTGTCAGTCCCGGTTTTGCAAAGCACTCGTCCTTTGCAACGTGTTCTTGTTTCTGTGCCCGAGGCCTGCGGGCTACCGGTGCAATATAAACATTAAATACACAAATAAATAAAATAAAGGCACACATGTGTGTGCCCTGCATGAAAGGCTGCTTGATGTTCTGGAAGAAAACATCATTGAAAATCCGAAATCTCCTTTCATAGGTTACGAGTATGGCAATGCGGGAAAACAATTGGTAACAGAATTATTACCGCTTTTCCCGCTTTGCCATACTAGAAGTATGTTCCTGGAGTGGGGGATTTACCTCCTGCATCAAGCTGGAGGTAAATCATCCCACTTTCTGCTGAAAATTGGCAAAATTTGAAGAATTACTGCAGCGGTAATTCCGCCACTGGTAATTCTACCAAAAATGCCCCATAGAGATTCCAATGAACTCTCAAAGAATGGGGATTGACTCTTCCACCACCACTTGTGGTAATTCCACCGGACCATGTGGTGGTAAAAGTAATCCCGTTGGGCGGTATTCTGTCAGATTTAGCGCCAGAATACCGCCCAACTCGTAATGAGCCACGTTATGTGTAGTGTTTTTTGAAATCACCATCACACTCCAACTCACCTAATCCTATTTTTTGCCATTTTGTTTTATGTTTCATACCACAAATATGTAGATGGTGGGTTGAGGTTTGAGAAGGTGAGTGAGGGGGCGTGCGAGTGGTCTCCCCCCCTGCATTTATTAGTAAAAAACAGTAAGAAGAATGCAGTAAAATGGGCTCCGGTTATTAATTCATTGATATCAATTTATTCTGTGACTGTTTCTAACACACCGTCCATGTGCATTTGGAGTTCCTGCCCCTTCTTAAGTGCCAGAGTTCCATCGCCGATCCCAAAAGGACTAAAGAATTTTATTTCTGACATGAAAACCCAGAAGAAAAAGTTTAGAGCCATATTCTGCAGCGTTGATTTCTTCAACTAAGATACGTAGGAAAAATGAAGCGAGGTGGAAAAAGATTCAGTCAGGGTCAGAGCAAAATAAGATCATAAATCCTATGGAAACAGTTACCACCTGGTTGGTTTGGAGCCCAACTAAACAAATATCTACAAGAATCTCTTAGAAGCTGTTGCTACACTGTGTGATTTACTTCAACTAGTCAAAGGTTTCTTCTTGAATTCTTGCTTTTCTTCAATGTGGTTCCTTTTTCATAGCCAAGAACTCGTACTGAGTTTGGCAGACTTCTTGAAAAGAGCAACTCCAGTGCAAGACATTCGAGAAAATTAACCCACCCTATCTGAGCCGTCCAAACGCCTTATGTTCCATGATCGACACCTACTGTGTATATGGGTAGCTCGAAAGACGAAGTAGAAAACACTGGTCTTCAAAAAATGGGTGTAAACATGATCAAAACTGTTGCCACTATGATTCCATCCTGCTTTGACCCATGCAATACTTGGGCAAATATGTTGGATAAAACCTTTAGAGCTGAGCTAATTGGCTGGCTCCCCTTTACCCTCATGAAATGCCATAATTGCATCGGTAACATGTCCCATGCGTAGCTGAGTTTGTTTATTATGGGATGACCACAATAGGTTTGGTGTACGCCTAAATAATCATAAACTGTTTCTATTTCTAGTAGACTGCCATTACTGACACATCTTTAATCTAGGGGTTTCCTTCTGCCCGTCTGTCATGATCTTTTATTTATCACTATTTAAGCAATAAGTCCCGAGCTGGGGGGTTGCAGGAGAACATCTCCGCTTCAGGTTGTAGAGTTGTAGTTAAATGCACTCATGGTTTTCCCCTGACAAATATCATCACATTTTAGTGTGAGGGACTTATCGAAGCTCAGACATGGTCACATGGATGTATTCACCTGTCGACATGCTCCTTTCCGGACATGCATCTAAAGGAGCACTCAACCGTACAACATTCACACCCGGGGAAGGGCACTCAGCCAGTAGGTGGCTGGAAACATGGGTGGGAACTGCCAGTGCACCAGCCAAGTTTCCTCAGCCACTTGAAACCCTTCACTGGGCACTGCCATGCCTTCTTCCTCACCACCCCTTACCCCAGCTTGTTGCCTTCCCCACCGTCTCCTAGATCCCCAAGACATCCCTTAACCCTTACCCTACCCACATCCCTCCCTTCCAACTTACAGAGCTTTCTGTTCCAGTTGTACTACTCCGTCCCTGTCCCATTTTTATTTCTATGGTGGGCACCAAGGACGGGGTCAGCCATTTATGCATTTTTTTATGTGAGATTGGGCTCATGCAATATGCGTGGAGCCACTCTCATGCAAAAAAAATATACACCCTTCACAGAGCCCAGAGATGTGACTAGCTATCACCCCCTTGTCAGGGGGCAACAGGGCAGACAACAGCGCGGAGCCCTCACTTTGCTCCAGTCATATGGACAGGCTATTAGCCCCCCTGCACGCCCCGAGCGTGGCAGTGATTGCTACAGTCTTCTATTGCCCTTTGTATGGAACCTGGATCAGAGCAAACACGTGTTCCCTCATTTAAATGCCACAAGCCCCAATGAAAATCAAGGAATGCACTCTTTTGAAAACATACCAAATTTTTAAGGATTACCATCTACACAGGCTGCGCTTAATAACCATTTAGAAACCACTTGCTGTGGTAAGTTAAAGAAAGTTGATGGGGAAGTAGTCACAAAATATGTTCAACTGATTTTTAACTGATTTTTAATTCAAAAGAAAAAGTGTTCATTCACATGAGAAAAGACACACATTGTTAAATTCATGTGTTTGTTGAATCGAAACTAAAACAAAGCAAAATAAACCTTTTATACTAAAGAAGTTCCATGAGATGTTTTTTACCTATACATACACATTTGTAATGCGGCATAAGGCATTATGCCAGAAGGCGATAGTCAACCAGAATGGCCGAAAAGCAATGTACCAAAAGGCAATGACACCGTTGAATTTAAACAATTGCGAAAAATGCCTTGTACTAAAGAAATTCCAGGTAATGCCATGTGATGCCAAGGCAATGTACCAAAAAACAATAAAATTGAAGCAATTAAAGAAAAGCCTTATGCTAAAGACATTCCATGTAATGCTATGTAATGCCAAGAAATTCCATGTAATGCCATGTGATGCCTGCCAACACGTGTTTCAACCAAAAAGGCCTTCCTCAGGGCATACAAATACATTTGACACTTGAACTGTTATATGATTCCTAAACATTGGCTATTATTGACCCAAAACAACCAGAGTAGGGGGAAGAGGGTCGGAGCAATGAACATGAAGAAACAGGAGAGAAGAAAAAATTGAGACATAACGTTAGAATAATGCGTGTACTTAATAACTCAACTTGTTATTAAATAAACAGGTAAGTCAGGGCATACCTTGTTGTAATTATTCTTGATTAATTCATGGTTGTGCTTAAAAAAGCTGTGGAAATTGTAATACACGAAAGCGTTTGCTGGCCAGGTCTGAGAGCTGTGAAACCATTCAGCATACAGCGCATAATTAGCCTAAAATGCTGCACTCACGGTTTATTTAGCAATGATAGTTCTGAAATTGACTATTCATATGATTTGTCAAAATGAAAGCTATAGTTACCTATTTTGAATGTCAAGCCGTAGTTATTACTCGACTAATGTGCCACTGATGCAGCAGAAATGAAGTATCACGCACGTGTTTATCGTACTTTTCCATTAATATCGGCCGTAATCTGCAAGATAGTTATAACAATGTGTTTTAGTTGTTTGGTGATACAAACAATCTGAATGAGCTAGCAAGGAAAAATGGGGCAACTCGGGCTTACCGGCATGAGCTCCAAATATTTCGTGTGCACAATGGCAGATAGCTTCACAAACACTGCAAGCATCGGCAGTGAGTGGGGGTTACCATAGTAACCTTCTCTGAGTTGGTCAGGTGACGGTGTCACGTGACCCTGTTGCTTGGTAACTCATTCCAAAGCGGAAGTAATGAGAATTGTCATTTCATGTGTGCTTGTTTTATCGAAAGCACTCATCCGATGTCTTTCAGGGGAACCGCATATACCAAAAGTGTGACTAAGACTTAAATGTATCAGAATTTTTAGTAAGGCTAAATTCGAGTACGGCAAGTGACATGTGAAAAAACAGCGTACGAATAGTGTACGTCCAAGAAATATGGTACTGAGGGCTAATATATACCTACATTTTGATATTTTGACGGTCCACTATAGGAATATATGATAATATTTCAAACTGTCATGCACTGTTGTGAAGGATATATACTGATGCCAGAGTTAGCATAATTTCTGGGCTAACGTGTGAATTGAAATAGGAAAGGGCAATTGATTGCAAGTCAGTGAAAGATTGTGGGTTGAATCTTGATTGGATTCACTGAAATATGTACAGGCACCTTGGACTTGCCGGCAAGCACTCTTATTAGTCATGAGCCTGATGGCGTGTGTCTTGGCGTAAGTTTGCAAATATCAGCAATACCAGTTGGTTCCCATAGTAACCTAACCAATTCAGGCTGGAGCGAGTGATACATGACCACTGTTGCTGGATGATTAATGCAAGAGCAAATGCAAGGGTCGGTGTTTTCAGACTAATACTAAGCGTTTGAATTCCATGCTGGACACGTCTTGTCTGTGGTGCAACTACGTATAAAGGATATAATTCTAAAATTAAAAATGTCATTCGTGCAATTGTGGAATAAGTTGAAGCACATATCATGTAAAATGGAATTGATTTAACTGTCATAAGGTGTAGATCCGTTGGGAGTTATGGGTAGGCATCGCAACATTGTCTAATGAACAATCCAATTACTGGGCATCATTGGTTAGATCTGGCAGGTTATGCTTGCAGTTAGTTAGTAATAGTTGTGATGTACATTGTAGCAACATCATATACTGAGCAAACAGTTGTCTTATATTGGTGTTGTTCACAGTGATAGTTGAACCTGATGTGGTGGATTAGTCAAATCTGTAGATACTATCAATATTACATGGACTTGTAACGAGTGGGCTGATAATTGACACCAAGTCTTAATGCTGGAAGCCCACAACATAGGTGAGTTATACATAGGATGGATCATCAAAATAATTTATCATGATATACACTTGTAATAATTAGTGTCTGTTGCATATAGGAACCAATGATATTAGATCAGTATACAACCAATTATGCTATTGTAGTTTATAAAAACACATTAAGTTCATGGTCTTGGTTCAGGCCCAGTGACAGGCAACGTAGTTTACAAATCATTCTTGCTTCCTGCTGTCGTAGGGTCAATTCTCTGTTGCCACCTCTCTGATGTTGTTTGATGTGTTTAAGTCCAATGAATTTAATATCTTTGGTGTTGTCCAGTTGATGATGTTTCTTCCAGTGGGAAGCCAGTGGGAGTCTAATGTCCTGACTGCTGAGGTTATTTAGATGTTCTCGAATCCGAAAGCGGACTTCCCTAATCGTGCTACCAATATAAATTTTCTGACACACACATTGTATACCATAAATCACGTATTTCGTACGACAATTGATAAAATCAATTATTTTGATTTGAAGTCCATTGTGACAACTGAAGATTTTTGTGGGTGCTAGGGCATGCTGACAGAAATTACATGACCCACACTTATAGAAGCCTACTGGTTTGGTCCTTGCAGTGAGCCAATTTTCCTGTCCAATTGGGTCAGGTTTGAGGAAAGAGGGACTGAGAATATTCCTCAGAGTGGTCGCCTTCGTAAAAATGATATTTGGTCGGTCAGTAATATACAGTGTCAAATCCGGAACTAGAAGCAAAATGTGCCAATGTTTTTGTAATATGTACTGTATAAATTTGTGACTAATAAGAGTGCTTGCCGGCAAGTCCAAGGTGCCTGTACATATTTCAGTGAATCCAATCAAGATTCAACCCACAATCTTTCACTGACTTGCAATCAATTGCCCTTTCCCATTTCAATTCACACGTTAGCCCAGAAATTATGCTAACTCTGGCATCAGTATATATCCTTCACAACAGCGCATGTCAGTTTGAAATATTATCATTTCTCCAGCATGGGGTCTGGCATGGATTCACATGCTCATGAATATTCCCCGTCGTCAGGCTGGGAATCCTCGGTAAAGAAAAAACCAGTATCAGTTTCGTTTCTGATCTGTCTTTCGTAGTAATAACCAATCACTGGTCTCTGCGTCATACTGACCACAGCCAATGACTGCCCTCTACCTAAGCACCGCCTCTGGCAGCCATCTTCAGATTTTTACCGCACGTTCATGTGTTGGGATCCTCGTGCTATTGCTCTCGAGCGTTAGTGCTATTTTTTCGCGCTTTTTACAAAAAACTTCGATTCTTTCGGTCAAAAGAGCCTCAAGCTCCACCGATCCTACATCCGATCAACGGGGACCCGTGTCGGATTCATCTGTGCCCCTCAAGGGTGAAGATTTCGTCGAGCTACACTTCGGAGGACTCCAGAAGCTTCTCAGGCCCTGTCTCGGAGATGGCCCAGGAGAAGGGAAGCTCGACGCCCGGAAAGCTGTTCAGGGTCTGCCCTGGATGCCAGCTGCAGAACGTCTTCAAGGAGGACGAACACTCTTTCTGCCTTTACTGCCTTCATGAGGACAAGACGCACGTGGAGAAGGACTGTGCGTTTTGCGGCAACATGTCGGAACGGACCATGAAGGACCGCCATCAACGTCTCGCCAACTGGCTGGAGGGTAAGAGCCCGTCTGGCGAGAAGAAGAAGAAATCCGAGCGGTCTTCTAAGACCTTTGAGGGCGCCCCGGCGACGGGGGCCCAACATAAGGCCAAGCACCGCGAGTCCGCTGGCACCGGGAGCGCCGAACGGTCGGGCTCTACGGGCGCCAGGCAGGGCGCACCCTCCCCGGCACCATCAACCACGAGCCAACGCTCTGGGTCGGGTAAGAGGAAGGCCGAGCACCCGGCGAAGCTCCTGGAGAGGCCCCGGTCGAGCTCTAAGGCAGAGGAGGAGCGTGGCAGTGCCCCCTCCCTCAAGGATAAGGCGGTGAGCGCACCTAAGGTGGTGAAGGCCTTGATCCATCCGACCAAGCCCTCTATCGAAACGGTCGCGGCGGCCCTGGCTCAGCCTGTGGTGGCTGCACCAGTGGTGGCGACCTCAGGGCCCAGAATCTCCCTGCCTCCTCGGAGGGAGTCTTCCTTTGTGCCCATCGATAGGACCCCCGTGAAACCCTCCGTGGGGAAGAAGAAGGGGGGGCAGGGCGTCGTCGTAGAGTCGGCCTCAACCTCAGAAGAGGAGCTGATCGAGGTCTTAAGCCACGGCCTAGGCGTGGAAGAAGGCCAGCCCGTCGGAATGGACCCCGACGCAGGTGACGACGACGACATCGTCGAGGATACCGACGGGGCCCCTGCTCGCCCGTCGGATTCCCCTCTGCCAGCGCCGCAAGACAACTCGGCGGCCATTTTGTTGGCCATACAGTCCTTATGCTCCGAGATAAGGACGAGGCTACCGTTACCGACGGAGGAACCTCTCCCGTCGGGGGATCCAGAACCGGGACCTTCTGGTGTTCCCCCTACCAAGAAAAGAAGGATCCATCCACCACCTCCTTTTCAACCGTCGCGCCCCTTCCAGCCCTCCTCCCCGTCCACCCGAGGGGATGATACGGGGACTGACACGGCAGCGACGGGTACCAGGGCCTCTCCGCCCGACGAGATCGGATCTTTCCACTCCATGATCTCCAGGGCTTCCGAGCTTTTCCAACTCTGCCCTGAGGAGAAGAAAAAGGAAGGCTTCCTTTATCAGCGGCGCGAGGCCAAGAGGAAGACGGTCCTCGCAGTGCCTCTGTTGGACGACATTTGGGATGAGGGCCTTTCCCTCCTCAAGAACCCTTCCACGACGCCAGCTAGAAGAGACCGGTACGAGAAAAAGTACCGGGTCCCGGACACGGCCCCCCTATGCCTCCGGGCGCAGCCTACCCCGGACTCCGTCGTCTCCGCGGCAGCCAGGAAGAAAGCGGGGGGGGGGTGCGGCCTCCACATCGACTTCCCCGCCGGACGGCGAGGGAAAGAAATTGGATACTATGGGGCGTAGAGTCATCTCGTCGGCAGCGACGACGATTAAAGCGGCCAACGCCTTGGCTATCGTGGCCCGCTACGACAGGGAGCTCTGGTACAAGATGGCTCCCCTGCTGGATTTTCTGCCGGACGACAAGAGGGCGGAGGCCCTTGAGATCCTGCAGGAAGGTGAGGTGGCCTCGGACCACGCCATCACCGTGGCGACGGACATCGCCGACACTGGTTTCCGCCAGCTGGGCAACGGTGTTTGCCTTCGACGTCGTGGATGGCTCAAAGCTACGGACTTCCGGCAGGACGTCCAGACCAGAGTCCTGGACATGCCCTTCGACGGGAACAACCTGTTTGGGAAGACAGTGGACGATTCCCTTCAGGCCATCAAGGCGGATACTGAGACGGCCCGGGCCCTTGGAGTCCTGCAACGACGGACGCCCTTTCGGAGCGGCGGAGGCAAGGGCGCCTCCAAAGGTTCCGGCGGCGGTTTCGCTTCCTACCGTCAAGCGGCCCGCTCGTCGTCGCAAGAGGCCTACAGAGGACGAGGCAAGTCTAGCGGACCCCGCCGTCGTCGCCAAGGAGGTCAAGGCGGCAAGGCCGCGTCCAAGCAGGATTGAACCGGCCTTGGGGTCGGGCCCCCACCGAAGCACCCCGGTGGGAGGCCGGCTGGCGGGCTTCGTCAGCGTGTGGGAGTCCATCTCCACCGACCGTTGGGTGCTGGACGCCCTGGCCCGGGGCCACGCGCTCGAGTTTCAAAGAAGGTGCCCGCGCGTCCCCCCCGTGGCCAGGAAGGAACTTCACGTCCCTCAACTTCTCCTGGAGGTAAAGGCGATGCTCAGAAAGGGCGCCATCGAACTCGTCCCAAAGAGGCTTCGGGGCTCCGGAGTCTACTCGAGTTACTTCCTCGTGAAGAAGAAGACGGGAGGATGGCGCCCCATCCTGGACCTGCGACGTCTGAACAAGTTCATCAAGGCGCAGAAGTTCCGGATGGTCACCCTCCAGCACGTCCTGGGTCAGCTGGAGGAAGGAGACTTCCTATCGTTGTTGGATTTGGAGGATGCCTACTTCCACATTCCCATCCTAAAGGGGCACCGCAAATTCCTCAGATTCGTGGTCCAAGGGCGTCATTACCAGTTCAAAGCCCTTCCCTTCGGACTACGGTCGGCACCCAGGGTATTCACCAAGTGCCTTGCACCGGTGGCGGCGCAGCTGCGCCGCGAGGGGATCCACGTCTACCCCTACCTGGACGACTGGCTCATCCGCGCCAAGACGAGGGAGCTCGCCGTGGTCCACACGGCAAGGACCGTCCAACTCCTCACGGACCTGGGATTCTCCGTGAACTACGCCAAATCCCACCTGGTGCCCGCGCAAGTCGCACTGTTTCTGGGAGCGAGGCTCGACACAGTGTCCCTTCTGGCCTCCCCGTCGGAGGAGAGGACCAAGACCATCTTGGGCAAGGTGCAACGGATGTTGGTGGCCGACGCGGCCAAAGTGAGGTCCATCAAGTCCCTCCTCGGGATGATGTCTTCCTGCATCTACCTCATTCCCATGTGCAGGCTCCGGATGCGCCCGTTGCAAGAATTCCTGGATGCGCGCTGGATCCAGACGACGGGCAGCTTCGAGGAAAGGATCAAGCTCGACGAGAGTTTCCGACGAGCGATACGGTGGTGGGGCACCCGCGCGCATCTGACGGCGGGCATGGACTTCCAGACCCCAGCCCACCAGGAGACTGTGACCACGGATGCCTCCCTGGAAGGGTGGGGAGCGCACACCGAAAATCTGCACGCAAGGGGACTCTGGCTCCCGACGGAGAAGTCCCTACATATCAACGTCCTGGAGCTCCGTGCAGTGTTTTGGGCCCTCAGGTCCTTCCTTCCGTCCCTCAAGGGCAAGGTGGTGAGGATCTTCACCGACAACACCACCACCATGTTTTACATCAGGAAACAGGGCGGAACCAGGTCCCCAGCGCTGTCCAAGGAGGCGCAGGACCTGTGGCATTGGGCCGTCGCCCAAGGGATTTTTCTGGTGCCGTTTCATCTGGCAGGGATAAAAAACACCATCGCCGACTCACTCAGCAGGGAGCTGCGCTCGTGCCACGAGTGGGAACTACGGCAGGATCTGGTGGATCGCCTCTTCCGACGGTGGGGCACACCCCAGATCGACCTGTTCGCGACGGCGACGAACACCAAGTGCCGGAGGTTCGCCAGCAGGTTTCCCCAGACGAGGAGCATGGGCGATGCTTTCTCGTTCCCCTGGGAGGGCCTGTTCCTCTACGCGTTCCCTCCCTTGCCTCTGCTAATCCGGCTCGTCAACCAGCTCAAGAGGTCACGGTGCAGGATGATCCTCGTCGCACCTGCGTGGCCGAGGCAGATATGGTTCCCGGACCTTCTGGACTTGTCAGCGTCCCCGCCGATCAAGCTGCCGGCGGACGCGGATCTACTCTCCAGGGAAGGAGGCGCCATCCTCCACCACGACCCGAAGTCGCTGAACTTGCAGGCTTGGCTCCTGCAGCACTAGAGTTTGGAGGATACGACATACCGGCCGATTGCAGAGAGGTTCTTGCAAAGGCCAGGGCGTCCTCGACTCTTAAATGCTACGGACACAAATGGAAGAGGTTCTCTGTCTGGTGCCACGCACAGAAGATTAACCCTCTACGGATTACGGCTCCCCAAGTACTGCCGTACCTGCTGACGCTGGCCAAAGCTGGTCTGGCACATGCGTCCATCAAGATTCATCTTGCTGCGATCTCCCGATACACCAGAACCACGGGCCGGACGTCCTTGTGGTCTCATCGTCTGGTGAAAGAGTTCATGAAGGGACTGTTCAGATCGTTCCCGCCGGTGAAGGCTCCGGCCCCGGCGTGGGAGCTCAACGTGGTGCTGACCAAGCTCATGGGACCTCCGTTCGAGCCTCTGCACTCGGCCCCGTTGAAGTTTCTATCGTGGAAAACAGCTTTTCTTGTGGCCATCACCTCTGCACGACGAGTGGGAGAGATCCAGGCCCTTTCCTGCAAGGCCCCGTACTTGACTTTCCACGACACGAGGGTAGTGCTCAGGACGCACCCCTCCTTCATGCCCAAGGTACCGTCGGACTTCCATCTCAACGAACCCTTGGTGTTACCTGTGTTCTTCCCGTCGCCTTCGTCGCCGGCTGAGAGGACTTTGCACTCGCTGGATGTAGCTAGAGCACTGAAGTTCTACGTGGACCGCACGAAGGGTTTTCGGAAGACGTCACAACTCTTTGTGAACTTTGGACCTGTCAATCAGGGGAAGGCTCTCTCGAAGGCTTCCATCTCCAGATGGCTCTCCGGCTGTATCATGTGCTGTCACCGGTTGGCAAACCGACCGCTGCCTGGCCGTCCGAGAGCCCATTCCACCAGAGCGATCGCAGCTACCACGGCGTTCCTATCTGGTGTGCCCCTGCTGGACATATGCAGGGCTGCTACGTGGAGGTCGACGCACACCTTCACGAAATTCTACTGCGTCGACCGGGATTCCAGGGAGGAGTCCAGGGTCGGCCAAGCAGTGCTGCGCAACCTGTTCGCCTGAGGTGAGCCTGGTGAGGAGGTAAGATGCTTAATGTTGAGTTGATGTGATGCTTAATGTTGAGCCTTTGCCACCTCCCGTGGTTGTGCATGTGTGTACTGCTATGTATTCTTTATTCATGAGCATGTGAATCCATGCCAGACCCCATGCTGGAGAAGGAACAAGTTACTTACCTGTAACTGTTGTTCTCCAGCATGGGTCTGGCATGGATTCACATGCGAACCCTCCCGCCTACCCCTCTGCGGCTCTTCACTTGGTCATACTGCCACTTCACGTGCTTCCAAATCTGAAGATGGCTGCCAGAGGCGGTGCTTAGGTAGAGGGCAGTCATTGGCTGTGGTCAGTATGACGCAGAGACCAGTGATTGGTTATTACTACGAAAGACAGATCAGAAACGAAACTGATACTGGTTTTTTCTTTACCGAGGATTCCCAGCCTGACGACGGGGAATATTCATGAGCATGTGAATCCATGCCAGACCCATGCTGGAGAACAACAGTTACAGGTAAGTAACTTGTTCCATATTCCTATAGTAGACCGTCAAAATATCAAAATGTAGGTATATATTAGCCCTCAGTACCATATTTCTTGGACGTACACTATTCGTAGACTGGTTTTTCACATGTCACTTGCCGTGCTCGAATTTAGCCTTACTAAAAATTCTGATACATTTAAGTCTTAGTCACACTTTTGGTATATGCGCTTCCCCTGAAAGACATCGGATGAGTGCTTTCGATAAAACAAGTGCACATGAAATGACAATTCTCATTACTTCCGGCTTGGAATGCGTTACCAAGCAACAGGGTCACGTGACACCGTCACCTGACCAACTCAGAGAAGGTTACTATGGTAACCCCCACTCACTGCCAATGCTTGCAGTGTTTGTGAAGCTATCTGCCATTGTGCACACAAAATATTTGGAGCTCATGCCGGTAAGCCCGAGTTGCCCCATTTTTCCTTGCTAGCTCATTCAGATTGTTTGTATCACCAAACAACTAAAACACGTTGTTATAACTATCTTGCAGATTACGGCCGATATTAATGTGAAAGCAGGATAAATATGTGCGTGATACTTCACTTCTGCTGCAACAGTGGCACATTAGTCGAGCAATAACTACGGCTTGACATTCAAGATAGGTAACTATAGCTTTCATTTTGACAAATCATACGAATAGTCAATTTCACAACTATCATTGCTAAATAAACCGTGAGTGCAGCATTTTAGGCTAATTATGCCCTGTATGCTTAATGGTTTCACAGCTCTCAGACCTGGCCAGCAAACGCTTTCGTGTATTACCATTTCCACAGCTTTTTTAAGCACAACCATGAATTAATCAAGAATAATTACAACAAGATATGCCCTGACTTATCTGTTTATTTAATAACAAGTTGAGTTATTAAGTGCACGCATTATTCTAACGTTATGTCTCCATTTTTTCTTCTCTCCTGTTTCTTCATGTTCATTGCTCCAACCCTCTTCCCCCTGCTCTGGTTGTTTTGGGTCAATAATAGCCAATGTTTAGGAGTCATATAACAGTTCAAGTGTCAAATGTATTTGTATGCCCTGAGGGCGGCCTTTTTGGTTGAAACACGTGTTGGCAGGCATCACATGGCATTACATGGAATTTCTTGGTATTACATAGCATTACATGGAATATCTTTAGCATAAGGCTTTTCTTTAATTGCTTCAATTTTATTGTTTTTTGGTACATTGCCTTGGCATCACATGGCATTACATGGAATTTCTTTAGTACAAGGCTTTTTCGCAATTGTTTAAATTCAACGGTGTCATTGCCTTTTGGTACATTGCTTTTCGGCCATTCTGGTTGACTATCGCTTTCTGGCATAATGCCTGTATTACAAATGTGTATGTATAGGTAAAAAACATCTCATGAAACTTCATTAGTATAAAAGGTTTATTTTGCTTTGTTTTAGTTTCGATTCAACAAACAAATGAATTTAACAATGTGCGTCTTTTCTCCTGTGAATGAACACTTTTTCTTTTGAATTAAAAATCAGTTAAAAATCAGTTGAACATATTTTGTGACTACTTCCCCATCAACGTTCTTTAACTTACCACAGCAAGTGGTTTCTAAATGGTTATTAAGCGCAGCCTGTGTAGATGGTAATCCTTAAAAATGTGTTATACTTTTTGGTGATAGTGGTAGATCACCCCTCCACCTACACGACAGCAGCTTAACTAATACTTAACTTACACCGGATAACTTCAAGGTGGGCGCATTCCTGACAAGGGCCCTACTCCCACAACCTCAATTCTTTTGAAAATATGGTTGCTGATGAAATTCCCCAAGTTGCACAGTTTTACAGCCGAGGCCACACATTCAATTCTCTTTTAAATCATTGGGCTGGAAGCACAATTACATTTATTAGAGCCCTTACTGTTTTATTGAAAAGAACGCATGTTTAAAGACTACACATTGAGGCAAGTCTAGATTTGTTCTGTATTATGACTGGTCCACAGCAGTAGCATAATCCGTTTTAGAAATAATATCAACCAGTTAGAGGGCATATGTTGAAGAGGCCTTTTTTTACTTCATTTTTATAAGCAGTAATGGATCTTGTTTTGAAGGATATTCAACAAATTGGATCACATTCATTATTACATGGTGGGACACAATATTTAACATTCCATCACTGAGGTTGTAGTACCGGTTATTCCGGGCTAACCACAATGCATTGAACTGGTTTCCAGGCATCGAAATAAAGATTAGATATGCAGGAGCAAAAAGCAGCTCCTGGGTGTCCGGCTTCAACTAGTGAGTAGGAGCTACCTCTGGGGAACAAGGAGATAGTGCATACCATTCCGCAAGTCTAGCTTCAACTTAAACTGCAAACCTAACACTGTGCTTATTTATTATGACCCTTTTTGCTTTAAATATTATATAGATGTGTTCTAAGTCTTATTTGTTATAGATGGTCCTAATTGCACAAAGTTATATTCACACAGGTGTTTGTTTGGCATCAGTTGGGCTGGGGAGCCAAAAGGACAGGGACGTCATTTGGGGGTCAACAGAGGTCGCAAATGCGACCTCTGCCTTTTCTCCGGCGACCTCTGGCATAATTCTGCGACCTCTGGCCTGGAGCCTGGAGCTTGCATTTTTTTGATAAATAGTTTGCTACAAACTATTTATTTAAAAAACGAGCAAACTCCTGACACCACCGGCTCCAGGCCTGGCCAGAGGAAGCAAGAGCCGCGTGGCGGGCCAGACGAGCCATGGTTGCTAAGCAACTAAGCTCGAGTAGTAGACCTGAAGGCACTGCACCGGTGCCTTCAGGTCTATTACTCGAGCTATGGTTGCTTAGCAACCAAACCTCGTCTGGGGCCGGGGCTGAGGCAGGCAGACAGTGAGAGAGAGGACAGGTATGGACGAGGGCAGGGATCAGTGGAAAATCTTCAGAAGTGATGGCCCCATTGATTGAGGGGGCAAGCACTGGGGCCATTGCTGGATTCACGGAGCAGCAGCGTGACCCGCTGAGTGGGCTGCCTCTGCTGAGGCAGGAGCGGCCCCGCTTCAGGTTGCCACCCACCAGGGTCCTCTTCCTAGGTAAGGGCACCAATCCCAGTCACGCAAACTCTGCTGGGCCGGGTACCAAATGGGGCCTCTGTATTAAGTGGTCGCTAATGAGCTTGAGCAGATGAGCGCGTCATTAAAAGTATAATCACAGCCCATTAGAGGCAGTGAAAGCGCTCTCTGGGCGCCGGACACCTGCCTCACTCTGCCAATATAATTACATGGGCTTTCCGGGGCCTCTCAAGAGACCAGCACATTGCGGGAATAGGACCGCTGGACGCTATGTCACGGAAGGCTGTATGGGTCCCAAAATATGTGTACTCCTCGCCCCGCTGATCTGAAATCTCTGGTGTATTGTCAGATGGTAATTGGGGTACTGCTGCTATTTTATCCCAGACTGTGTACTGCTTTGTCTTAATTGGCGTTGTGTGAGTTTCTGGCGGAGATAGCCCCACTTATAGGCCAACACAACCAACCAAGCGCCTTGCAGTTGTTTGCTTCTTGCTGGGACGCTCTTTTTAAAGCTAACCACAATATCCCAACGCCAAGTATTTGTTAAGATTAGTTTGTGAAACCGAAAGCAGCACCTGGAAGTTGTCAGAGGCCGTCGGTAGGCGCTAGAGGAATGCGTATGTCAAACATTACTCCCCGTACCCTAGGCGACCTCTTATATGGTCTTGAACCGTCTGTGTTTCTTTGTGCGTTGGAAACTTGCTGGAGGGTGGAGAAAAATACGATGTCACAAACGAGAACTTCGAGTGCTGGGGAGATGCCAGGGGGCGCAGGGGGCACATACAAGGCATTGAGACAATGTGGAAACCTTGCGATATTTGCAGGAGGGCAGCAGCACTCTATGTGGCGTGAGCGCTGCAATGTGTGTGTGTGATCTACCGGTTGCAGGTTCGACTACCAGCAAGGTCAACTCAGCTTTTCATCCTGCTTCGGTTGATAAATGAGTACCAACACAGGTTGTGTGATATTGTATGTATAGTTGTTCTACATGGGTTTAAGCTTAAGTGCTATATATTAAAACATCATTATAGTTTGGCCTTGGACGTCTGCTTGCATTCACAGTGATTTGGTAATATGGGCCAATACGCACTGATATTAATGATACATATAGTGATCCATTCTTGTATGAAATGTACATCAATTTACAGGGTTATCGTGACCATATTGTGCTTAGTGTACTTAGAAACAATTTCTATGTGATGCCACTTCCTGTGATGTCACGTGGGGTGTGGTTAAATGACTTCACTCCCTGTGATAAATGGGTTAAGGTGAACAAGCACCACCTAGGTTGATGTGTTGGCTATTCGGTTAGTTCAATGTAAATGCGATTCAAGACGGGGTGCAAACCCGCTGGTGAGGTGCCTCCCTGAAGTAGCACGCTAAAGTATACGAAAAAAGTGGACCAAGGCCGTGAGGCCAGCGGTGCGGGCTGCACTCCCAATAACCACAGAGTGGTATAACTGTTTTCAGTCGGTCAATCGGAGGTAATAATCATTCAAATACTCTGTTAATATTTATGAAGAAATAGAGTTTAATTTCCTTAGTGCTCTACAGTTATATATCACTGTTTTAGCAGATGCGTCACATGAGCCCAAATTGGCCTATGCATTTCGGAGTCAATATCCTTCCTCAGGGCCAACTCATGTACTCTTCAATGTATCAGAAACCTATCATCGGTTTCAGTCTAAGTCCCACAATGTACATTATATATATATGTCGGGCATGCATCATATAAATGGCATTCAGAATAGAGGTGCAGCATTAATTAATCATACAGAGAGTATTATGAGGAACAGTAGTCACACTATGGGTAGAACAAAGGCATAAGTGGGCCGTGTGGTGCAATATCATCATGATTAACATTCCAAATAAGGCTAGTGAAAATTCACCGCATCAGCATTTGATCATATCAGCCACCATCATCATCAAGTTAAAGTGTCACATGTGTAGGAATATAAAGCGCATCATTTAGATTATGATGATTGTAATATAAAATCATGAAATATAGCCCATACATACGTGCCAAGTCGCGGAGGTATGAAAAAAGAAGAAAAGAAGAAAAGAAAAGATGAATGAGAAAAGTGATATGTGCTGGAATGTGTAGCAGGCGCTACCATCGTGAAGAAAAAGGCGGGGATGTATCCTGATGCGCACGTGTGGCATCTGTGAGTAGGCTAGCTACTGCCTGAAAACGAGTGCATCATGCTGTGCTGGACTCTAGGTCTGCCTGTTATGGTAAACGGGGGTATGCTGATCTGGTATTCTACTGCCTGATGGAAAGTTCATAATACTCGGTGAGGCTCAAAATCAACCTTGCGTGGTGCACAAAGACCTACAGTGTGTTACAAATATCTCCATATCTCCAACACATACACAGTCATAGTGTCATAGTATGAAAGAATCAAGATGATAGTAAAGGGGAGAAGGCAAGAAAAAACCTTTGCAGGCCACTGGCAAGACATATATGGACTTATGAGATGCAAATACGGTAAAACACCTTGCTACATTGCTAACCACTATATATTCAATTAAAGTGGGTATACATCAGAAGACAAAAGAAAAAGAATGCTAAAGGAAACAACTGAGGTCTAACTCTTCGTTCATCCCATTAGGTGATTGTGAGTCCAGTCTATCAATCCAATAGGCTTCCTTTTCTGCTCGCCATTTCTTAATATCACGGTTAGGACCTTTGGTGGATATCACCTCAAGTATCAAAAACCTTAATTGGGTGATTGAGTGTCCATTGTCATTGAAGTGTCTGGCAACTGCCGAAGTTCTGTTCTTGTTCCTAATGTTCGATTTGTGCTCATTCATCCTGATGCGAACTTTTCGTGATGTTTCTCCTACATAGTATTTACCACAAGGGCATTTGATCGCATAAATAGCATTTTCTGATAGATACGTCGCGTGCTGTTTCAGTTTGATTTTTTCTCCTGTTCGTGGGTGCGTGACTATGTTGCCTTTGATAATGTTGTTGCAATTCCCACAACTCATACATGGGTATGTTCCAGGGTGTTTGTCTGGTTTAATCAAGGATGCCCTACCTCTGGTGTTAACCAACATGTTGCATAAATTGCTGCTTTTCTGATATGCGAAAACCAGAGGAAGTGGGAATAGTTCTTTTGTTCTTTCGTCGCTGGTAAGCACATTCCATCTGTTGTGTATGATAACTTTGATCTGCCTACTTTGTATGGAGAATTTTGTTACGAACACAAGTTCCGGACTGGCGCTTTCGTGTTTTTTGTCAAGTAATTCCTGTCGTCTTTGGGTATCTGTTTTAACTCTGGCCGCAGTTAGATCTGTTTCAGGATAACCTCTCAGTTGCATTTTTTCTTGCAGTTTCTGAAGCTGAATTTGACAGTCTTCTGGATCACTCACTATCCTTTTTATACGTAACATCTGTCCATAAGGCAGGTTGCGCAAGGTATTTGGAGGATGGAAGCTCATGCGGTGCAAAAGGTTGTTTCGATCTGTCGGTTTGGTGTAGAGAGTAGTGTTTATCTTGTTGTCTTTGATAATGGTTTGAACATCTAGATAGTGGATATTGGGATCCCCTATCTCAAGTGTAAATTGAATACGATGGTCAATTCCATTTAAATATTCCAAAAACTCTTGGAGTTCATTCTGATTACCTGCCCATATGCCAAAAATATCGTCAATGTACCGAACCCATGTCTTATGGTGACGTTTCCATCTTTGGTTATTGAGTACATGTGACGTTTCAAATTGGTACATAAAACAATTCGCATATGCCGGTGCCATTGTGGCTCCCATGGCAGTTCCTGATATTTGTGTATAGTATTTCCCATCGTACGTGAAGTTTGAATTCTTAGAAATGAAATCAAGAAGAATCATTAGGAATTCCTTGTTTGCTCCAATCTCAGCTGTTTGTAGTAGTAGAGCTTTGACTGCCTTCTGTCCAAGGTAATGTGGAAAGCTGGTGTATAAACTGACAACGTCAATAGCGTAAAGAATGTCTTCTGGAGTTAATGTTATTGTTTCTAATATTCTCAAAAAATGAGTGGTATCTTTAACATATGTGGTTGAGCAGTTTTTCCGTGCTACTCTACAGTAGAAGTACTGACACTGGATACACACCAAGGTCAGTACCTCTTGTTTATTGATAGTAGTTTTACAGCATTTCACATTAGCGGACAATCAGTTAATTTAGTAAATCCGATGCTTTCTCATTCATCTTTTCTTTTCTTCTTTTCTTCTTTTTTCATACCTCCGCGACTTGGCACGTATGTATGGGCTATATTTCATGATTTTATATTACAATCATCATAATCTAAATGATGCGCTTTATATTCCTACACATGTGACACTTTAACTTGATGATGATGGTGGCTGATATGATCAAATGCTGATGCGGTGAATTTTCACTAGCCTTATTTGGAATGTTAATCATGATGATATTGCACCACACGGCCCACTTATGCCTTTGTTCTACCCATAGTGTGACTACTGTTCCTCATAATACTCTCTGTATGATTAATTAATGCTGCACCTCTATTCTGAATGCCATTTATATGATGCATGCCCGACATATATATATAATGTACATTGTGGGACTTAGACTGAAACCGATGATAGGTTTCTGATACATTGAAGAGTACATGAGTTGGCCCTGAGGAAGGATATTGACTCCGAAATGCATAGGCCAATTTGGGCTCATGTGACGCATCTGCTAAAACAGTGATATATAACTGTAGAGCACTAAGGAAATTAAACTCTATTTCTTCATAAATATTAACAGAGTATTTGAATGATTATTACCTCCGATTGACCGACTGAAAACAGTTATACCACTCTGTGGTTATTGGGAGTGCAGCCCGCACCGCTGGCCTCACGGCCTTGGTCCACTTTTTTCGATCACTCCCTGTGATGTCACATGGGGCCTGGCCAAATGACATCACTTCCTGTGATGTCACTCTTGGGGGCGTGACATTGTGATGTCACTTCCGCTACCACCGGCATTTTGGTGAAATGACGTCCCTGCAAATGGAGCTCCTGGTAGCTGTTGGTTGTCAAGCGGACCAAGGTCTTCTAGGCTACAAGCAGGAGCTGAATAGCTTCAAGCTCCCCTCAGTTTCGAACCCTGGGTTTCTTATGCCATGTTGCACTCTCCGCCTTCTCTAACTAGTGCAGAGGCAGGACGTGACTTGGCCCCGGTTACACATAGAAGCTGACTGAGTTTCAGAACCCAGCCAGTGCAGGTTACAATGTTGGTTTCCTGAATTCTGGACAGTTATGCCCATCCATCCAATGAAAGCACCATACCGGTGGGGTCTCACAAATAAAACTCACATGGGCCGGGAGGATAGCTCAGGGTAACGTGCTCGTCTTGGAAGCAAGACGACGCAGAGCAACACAGGTTCGAATGCTAGGTCTGCGCTCAGAAACCTCTTGGGTATTAAGCATGTTATGAAAAAACAAATACAATTACATACTTGTACATGCTTTGCGGCTACCTCTGCTTGATGCAGAGTTTACAGCCGCCGACGAAGAAGAGGTAAGTAGATAACTTGGGGGAAAATGGTGTGGAGGAATGGATTCGGAGGAATGGAGGAGGGCTGGGTGACAGGGCAGCGGGCATTGGAAATCCAGTAAGGTGATGGTGTGAGGCAAGGAGGGATGGAGTTTGAAGTGTTGTGTAGGGAAATTATAGGGGTGAAAGTGTTAATTACAGAGCAGTGGATGGGTGGAAAGAGGTCTGTATAACAGCTAGATTCGACGGTTAAGATTCAGTGGGTGGGATTCCTAGGACTAGAGTTCGTTTGGTCAGGGATTCAGTTACATGGACGTCGGCACACATAGATAGATTAATTTCAGTTTAAGCAATGCTTTTCCTAGTGCTGTCCATTTAATTCCTCCTGCTACCTCCCCTGGTCATCCTCCCATTAGGTAGAAATGGTTTAATCCAGAAATGCATTTATTAAAGTGGTATTAAACATTTCTGTATTGCTGGAAGATTAGCTATTCTCACATGTAAACACGCATTTCGCGTCTCTGTAGCTAAAAGGTAAAACTCTCGATCGCCCCACTCCCCTCTGCTTCGTGACTGACGGTGACCTTACTCTAGAAAAATACCCTGGTGGATTATGGAAACATTTCGGCTGATACAAAATGTCTGCTTCTTGTTGGTTGATTGTAATTTTCTTTCCAACTTTTGTCTGTTGCTGATATTGTTATGTTCGAGTATTTATGCATCTACGTATGCATTGAGTTGTATGTAGCATTACTCATTGCTGCGTGCACCTGGTGCTGTACAACAAGGAAATACAGTAATTGGACACAATTAGAAGGATGGGCTATTGAAGGGACAGTTAGAAAGAAGTGGTGAGAGGGGGATCTAGAGGGTTACAAGCAGGCGATACAGGTGAATGTGGGACAGGCAGGCCAAGTCTGGTGCTGGGAGGGGTCACCCCCTCTCCTGCTATTGAAGCTACATTTCTGCGAGTTTCCAATGATCTGACCTTCCTAACTGCGCTGTTACTTACTTCCTAGGTCTGCATTAGAAATTCCTGCATTCTTGTTAAACGTAAATCATATTGTGCCTCCTTTCCTGTATATATTGGCGTAGGCCCAGTCACTCTGCGAAGAAAACCGCGTTTCAACTGTCCGATTTTAGATCGATTTCGCCGCCATTTTGATTTCTGTTCAAATGTAACTCTGTGATCTAAAATGGTGGACTGTGTTTCCGCTTGTAACCGAGCTGTCCTGAACCTTGCACCATAGTTAATCTTTAGAATGTCCGTTGGCTGAATGTTTAGGCTGAGTAAAGAGACCTTGTCCCATGCCTGACTTGTGGTTTTAGGGCTGTCTGCACCAATAAGTCTGATCTGCGAACATACATAGAAACAATGAAATACAAATATCGAAAGTGGACACTGGCTGAATTGCATTGTGAGGGACATGTGCTAAGGCTTACTGTTAAATCCAAGAATACACTGTTGCCATTGTAACCTGTTTGTATGTGAATCAAAGATAATCTGTGTGAATATTATTTTATAAACCATAAGTGAACTCGGCACAAACTCTAGACCATGGATTATTAACTTGCAGGGGGGCTGGACATTATTACCAAAAATGTATAAAATGCACGACTGTCTAGATGTCCAGTACCTCTCACTTCTCACACTGAAGGCCTGGTATTTGCTGTGATGAACTGAGGGCCAGATAGCTGTTTTGTTTCTTTGTAACTGCGCAGTAATAGAATAAAGATCTGTGAATCTTTATAAGCCCGTGTTTGGTGTATTTCCTTTTGTGGTACTCAGCCTCGATATTTACTTGCTTTTACATTCTGTTGTGTGCATTTAATATGCAAACTAATTACATGTCTGCCAAGTGGACCCATGCCATCCATGTATGACTCCTTCAGCTAGTCCTGGCGTTTCACTTTGAATGCTGGGTCGTGTGCATTTTATTATAATGTGCCAAATGTAACTGAAAGTCAGGGAAAGGATACCAGTGCAAATCCTAACCACTCCGGAATTAGGTTGGTCAATTACAGTTGCACTGTAATGTGGTGCAGTTGGTTCCAAGTGTTAATATCCCCCAAAAATATCGCGATACAAAAATATCACCATATTTTTGCGGCGATATTGACCCATGGACTCTGCGGGGGACTCCTCTGCAACTCCTGCATTATTTTAAAATGTGCGGGGGACACCCCCACAACCCCCAATCCCACAAAATATCCCTCCCAGAAATATCGCCCATAGCGAGACAAATGGCCATATGTACGGTGATATTCTTGGTGGGGATATTTTGTAGGGATACCGTGAAGTTGCTACCTTTGCAGCGACCAAAAAAGTGAATGTAATGTGACCGGTAGTGAGCATATCACCCATTACTGCACCAGTCCGGAATAAACCATCCTCTAAGCAAGGAAACACGAGAGCATTCTAGTATGCAAGTACACATGTATGCATGTACTATGTGTATCTGTATGGGAGTTATAAAGTGCAAATCTAGCTGTGAAGCAACAGAGTGTTGATGTACACAGGGACTCACCGGGGTGTGCAAGCAAAGGCACAGGGTTGCAGACTACCTGGAATGGATAGGCAAGCAGAGAATTGGGGGTGCTGCTCCAGAGGGGCAGAATTAGGCTTGAGGGAAGCAATCCGCTTGATGTGGCAGGTTTTTTCAGCCTCCACAATAGTTGCAAAGGCCACGTTCCTGTGAGAGGGCACGCCGTTCCGGAAGCTGGGCGATGAATGACTCTTTTCTGCGTGCGCGAACAATGAGCAGGCTGTCCAAAATATGCATGTTGGCCTTTCCCAACCTTTTGGCAGCACTTCTCTAGCTGTGATGATAATAATATGTTTTCTTTCACCCACTGAGCCTTTCATCCAAGCAGGCTCCCAGAGCCTTTTACAATGCTAGCACTTCAGACGCGTAGTGCGCCTCGGGGGCGATTCGCCTGCCATCAGTTTGACGGGCTTGGACACTGCGTGGAAGATTCCACTTTGCATGGGGGAGGCTGAGAAGCCATATTACGATAATGTGTATAGTCACTTATGGAGTGCACTGGATGCATTCCAGCTTATGTCTATTAAGACGTATCCTCTCTAAAGAGCAATACTGCATCATTGCTGAGCTGAAGAGACAGATATGTGGATTTCTCTCAGAGCAGGCAGACAATGCGAGGTATGGCACCGTTAACACAATACTTCAATTTTCAGTTGCAGTCTTTCAAAACTTCATAAATATGAGCTTATTGTACGTCAGTCACAATTTGGCATGTTACTTCCGGCCCCCACGTTGTGTGGATGCCCTGTCATGCTGGGCGGCCTAATGGGCCAATGGTCTGTGCGCCGCGCACCGCCGCACTGACAGCATGTACACATGTACACTGGTGGTGACCGCCGAGCGGAAGCCCATTCTGAATCTTTATTGGTGCGGTCACATGTGACACATAACATGTGACTAGGCACATAGCCTCCATCACAACAGTTACTAGCCTTCAGCTTAATTGAGAAACCAGATCACAAAGCCCTGAAGCCTCAGAGAACCCCACTTTTTAGAAATGTGACTGTCAGTAGCAATTTCTTTATTTTCTATGTTGAAGCAAAGCTATCTCCCAGTGCTGGCAATCTATAGAGTTACTCTGGCACTGCTATGCGATCAATTTTGACATTCATTGGAATTTTGTTAAACTGGATTTCCATTTTCTTTCGACATGCTGTAGATGCAGGTTGCTGTATTGTGATATCTCCATAGGCAGAGATGTATTTTTGTTGTGCTTTGTATGTATCCCCTTAATGAAAAGAAAGTTCTTACCAAACTTAAATAACAGGTATTAGCACTGTGGGCGGGGGAGCCAGCCAATCAGGTGGATAGGAATGCAGGCTTGAACCGCCGGTGTAAGCCTGCGTTCCAAGTCGCAGATGGCTGGCTTGCCCCGCTGCCATCTTCCCCTCAACCTCTGCTCTGTTTTTTTAAAAAGCACCACCCTGCTACTTACCTTATTTTGGCTGCAGCGGGCCTATCCGACGCAGCCGCACCTTCCTCTCAGCTTACCCCAGCTGCCATGTAAAGGGAAGAGGGGCTCTGTGTGGAGCTGTGCCTTTCCTTTCCATGGTGCCCATCTTGGAAAAGGTTTTTCTTTCCCACAGCTGGACGCCATGCGTGTTCCTCTGTAGGAAGGAAAATCCTTTTTTTTAGCACCCTGGCTTACCGCTTTGGTATCCCATCACCTCACCTCATTCTGTGAGTGGTGGCTGCTGCATTGTTCAGGTGAGCATTAAAGGACAATAGGGATTGGTCAGGGGTGGCTTTCTCAGCATTGGCATCCTGGACGGTTACTAGTATATGAGCAACAATTGAAGGTAATGAGAGTGGCCACAAGGTGTTGCTTGTCCCAATAAAGTTACAATTTTCTTGTTTGCTATACCTCAAGCCAGAACACTTAGCTTTCAACTTCATGCTGTATTGTATTGTTCGTCCCAAAGAGATGGATGGGAATGAAGTTCTCTGTCTACCCATGGGTGGCTCTAATGAATAGGCAACCTATGCCAGCTGCAAGTCATGAGTGTATGGACCACATTTAAAATCCATTACCTCTCTGGCCTCTAGAGGATTGTTCGAGCGAATTTCCTCTCAATGTCAGGTCTGAGTTGGTGGAAATCTGACCTTCCAGCAACATTTGTTTCTTTGCTTCTGCTGCAAAGATTGTGTCTCATGCCTGGGACCTGTTTATCATCTGTGCTTTTCGAATACTGGTCCAAACCTGCCTTTCCTTGATAACCTTGGCAAACTGTCTATTTGCTGTCTAAGCTGTTCAGGGTTGGCTCTTTTGATGGAACAGCAAGACAAGGTCCCTCTGCACTCTTAAGGCTTCTCGAAGTCTCCCCTTCACCTAAGTGAGGGTGCGTCCTCCATTTTGGTTTATATGGCCACTCATTTTAGTTGCATTCTGCATTAAGCAAGCGTTTATGTGTATTCTCGTGCATCTTGCCTTTCAGCATAGAAAACAACGTGTTTTCTAACCTAATGGATTCAAGCATGCTCTTCGTGTCTAAGTGCAATTTGACCTAGTATTTTCGTGTATATTTCTTGTTGCATGTGTACGTGCTTTGTGTCTAATGCACCTACATGTGCTGACCTCAACTATGATATCATTTGTCTCCTTTATGATTACAGCTCATCCAGTTGCTCTATCGTCTGCAGGTTTATTGCCTCAGTGACATCATCTGGGTAGGGTCTATAGGGTTTCCCCAAGGAGTAACATCTCTTGCACTGATGATACAATGCTGGTGAGGGGGTAGAGGCCACGAGCGAGGTGCACCATTCATGTCTGTAACGTCAAAGCGGGCGAACGGCCAATGCAATGATGCCCACATTCATCTGCCTCTCTTAAAGTCCGCAGTTGGAAATTACCCCTCCCGATTCTACTTTATATTACATAGCTTCTTCTCTGCAAACCATAATGCATGGCTCTTAATTGCAAGGGAGACTAAGTGCTCTCCCTACCCCATTACTGCCCAGCGAATACATTGAGGGGGGAGTGTGTGTTATGAATTGAACTGTAAAA
Source organism: Ambystoma mexicanum (assembly GCF_040938575.1). Taxonomy (NCBI): domain Eukaryota; kingdom Metazoa; phylum Chordata; class Amphibia; order Caudata; family Ambystomatidae; genus Ambystoma; species Ambystoma mexicanum. The sequence goes on along the minus strand of NC_090941.1, from coordinate 970,326,760 downwards.
ACACCCAAACAGCTGTAGCACACATGCTGATAAGGAGGTAGATGGGATGCATGCACACTAAACACTGAAATAGGTTTTCATGGGTGTGTTTACATGTGTTAGGCTGCAGATTGATGTGGAAAGAGGACCTCTGTCTAAATGTCCAAAATAACATATTTTGCTGTAATACTACACCCCATTTATGCTTTTCTCATTTATATAAATAGTTGTATTTTAATAAAATGAAATGATTCTACTCCCAATTTGATGGTAGGAAAAATAGTTTTGCGTTACAGTTTATTTGATTGAGACATGTTTCACACTTTCTGTCCTTTATCAAGGCCAATCATAGGCATGTACCTCAATCACAAGGATGCCATTGTTTATGGAACATGCCTGAAGGTTTATGGATGATAAAAGCAATAGTTTATTGAGGCATCAATTGTCAACTTTTGATTTAGCGGGGGTGGGGGGTCCTGCTGAGAGCTGAAGTGGTGAGCCGCATTCAGTCGAAGCAATTAAAATAGATTTTAATTTGCCTTGATAAAGGCATTGAAAATGATGTTCCTAGTTTGGATCCCTTACTCCCACTTCAGAGTAAAACCAGTGCAAAAGATCATACTGAGGCGATTTACACCGAGGTGGTGGGCTGATCCTGTCAGTAATGGGCCGCTGCCGAAGTTAAGGGTCCGAGAGGAGTGAGGCTCCCTTAACATGGGCAGCAGGGTCAGCCTACAACCTTAGACCGACCTTTCGTCAACTAATCACCAGTGCCAAGACCCTACAGGTACATTTACTCATACTGTCTTCCTTCTTTGACCATTCCATTTCAACCAGGAGATTAAAGGAGGCAATCCTCTACAATGAGTGTGCTCAATTGATATTGTGCAATCATAACAAATATATATCAGGCAAGATTTATTGACACTATTTTCTGAACTTATTCTTTACATATCCCATTTAAAGTGAAGAGATATTTATCACAAGAGAAACGCGCTCCTGAGGAAGGGACAAGCCTGAAACCTGTTGAGCTCTGAATTTTTATTCTTTTTTGTTGATTAAAAAAATATATAAATGCAATATTCAAAAATGATGTTTTCTTTCACAAGTTCTCAGAATTGAACCTTGTTAAGAACCACCGTATTACAGTACTCCTTGAAATATGGGATACTACATATTTAAAACGTACCTATTTAACAGGTGACTGTTTCCAGCTAAGAAGGTGTACAGGGAATGGGAGTGTCCATCCAAGTTATAAAACACTGCCCAGTTGAAATACCAGCGCAAAAGAAATGATACATGTGAAGAAGGTTGTCAATCAAAAAAACTGTACTAATTGAAGAAATCTATTTTGAAAAATTGACTTCTTCAAAGACCGATTTAGAAAGAGCGCTCAGAGCCTTTAGCCCCTGCGGCGCACACGAGTACACACAGGGACTGACAGGCACGCCAGAGTTCGAAAAGGTAAGTCGATGGGGCCCAGGTAAGTGTGCTGTTTTTGTGATTGCTCTGTGTGTTTCTGGGCGGTGTGTGTGTGTCTGTGTCCGAGTGTGAGTGTGAGTGTCAGATTTGGGGAGGGGAGCGGGTAACTGTACATGTGTGCATGTTAAAATGCTTGTAAGTGTGTGTGTTTGTAGGTGAGACCGGAGAAAGGCTTTTGACGTAGAAGGGGTGTAGAGAGTGAGGCTAGGGAGGTCGCCGGGGGAGGGGGAACCCCCCGAATGACAGAAAAAACTCGCCAGTGTGGGAGTGGTGCACGAGAGAAGGTAGTGGGAGTGGGAAGAGGGACTGGTCTTTTTTGTGTTCGGTCTTCAATATGCAGAAATATCACATAGAACTATCAAAAACATATATAGTAAAAGGAAAACCTTGAATCATTAGCTCAGGAAAAAGATGAGGTAGCCCAACAGCAAGCATCTAAACACAATTATGCCTCATTCATGCTTCACATCAAGGTGGGAGCCTTGGACCCCTGCAGCCAGGTGGTTTACACTTGCTTCGGTCATACTTAGTCACATGCTAACTTGGTTGCAGGTCTGACAGCAGCCTGCCCTTCTTACACATGCAGGAGGTTAGCAACCACAAGAGTGGTACCCCTATATCGGCCCTCAAATTCTCCTCCACTACTTTCTCATCGCCCACAGTCTCCTGATGAGCCACAGCGGCACTTTAACCAGAGTAGGAGTGCGTATCTCACCATTTATTTGAAGGTTAAACATTCTAGGACAGGGCTGTGATTGTGTATTTCACTCACCGTGTCTATTATTTCTTGGTTACGCTCCCTTTCAGTTTGAAACTGCAGTTTTGTTTATCTTCGGGTCCCACTGCATAGATACCTTTTTTGGGATTGTGACATTAGATTGTTCACCCCCTAAGTTGGTTTTTTTCTTTCAATTAGGACAATTGACAGCCCTCCTTTCCCTCAGTTGTTTTTTCGGATTTTTGGATAGACTCAATGGACAGCCCATTCATCTAGGCTATTGTTTATTATTTGGGTTATTTGCATCAAGATTTTTATTTTTCCTTTAAATTGAAATGTTACCAGCTTCCTCACCATTGGATCTAATATTTTTATTTTTAAAGCACCACGATCCCCATTTTTTCCATTAAATATTTTTTTCTTTTTCATAGCCACCTAATGCCACTTTTATGTAACTCTTAATCCCCCCCACCTAATTGCTGTTGGAGTATATTTTTTATAGAAGCAACATGTCAATTCATTATTTTTTATTTTTTGGGATGGGTAAGGGTATTTTTTTATAAGAAGAATATGTTTTTGAAAATGTAAACCCAATTGTGGAAATTCCCGATTATCTTGTCTTCTTGCATCATCCCATCTGCATTGACATTATGGCATCCACTTCCCCCATGCCCATCTGTTCTATCATCATGGTCTTTGTCATCCGTTCCCGGCTCGTGAATGCAAGCACTGCAGTTGATTGAAAAATGATGGGGCATACAGCACATTGCAGTGATCAACCAAACCTTGTCAAAGAGCCCAAATCCTGTACCACCACCATACTGAGGTGACAACAGAAAAGGTTGCTGAACACTCCAAATGGTCATTGAATGGTGTTCCAGTTGCCGAAGTGTACGAGTGCTGCTTTGGCGTAACTGGCTGGTGTAACAGTGTTGGTTTTATGTGGTTTTGTTGACACACATTTTCTGGTGCTAATGTTGACTGATCTAATTTTGAACATGCTGCAAAAATTAGGTCAACCAAAATTCATACAAAAAATGTGTTTCTATGAAACCACCACATACCACCGGACATATGAGACATGTTCATAGGGGATAGCTAGCCAGTGTGGCAAGCAGGGTTGGAAGAGATTATATGTGATTGCTGTTCTAACTACACAACCAGTGCTCAGAACTGCATTTTGTGAACGGAGGACATTTTCTGCTTGTTAAGAACATTGAAGATGCCTTTTGATGCTTTTTGAGGGGTAACGTCTTCTTTTAGAGTGCATAACAAACAGGTTTACCGTCGACCCGTAACACCGGATCCGCTGCCTGGCTTCCCTGTGCTACGGGGACATTACAAGTCCCGGCGGAGTGGGAAGTCAGGCAGCAGATCCGGTGTTAGAGGGTCGGCAGCAAACCTGTTTGTTATGCATTCTAAAAGAAGACGTTAAAAGAAATTGCTAACTTTTTTTATTTTTATGCCCTTTACACCAGGACCAACCAAGTTAACATGGTAACCATTCCACAACCACATGCTAGTGCTTTCCCGCCACATGCTCCAAACCTTGGGGTGACACAACGTGTTTCCTGATTAACCCATGGTCCTCCTCAGGAATCTTGAATACTGTATAAAGTAAGTGTTAAACAATTGGGACACTGCGCTCTCCTAAGTTAACTTATGTTTATCCACTATTTCAAAAAGAAAAAGGAATGCATCCACTAAAGCTACAATAGTCTGGTCATTGGGACACTCAACCCAACACAAAATACACTAATATGAAAAAAGATCCAGACACCTTTGCGCTGTGGGTTAGTTATAGAAAGAAAAAGGGACAAAACATAGTCTTATTGTGCATTCATTTTATAACAATCTTAAGATAGATTCAGTTGCAATATACATGTCATCAAAACATGAGTCACAATCTCATTTGTTAAAAAAAAACAGGATCCAGGGTGCTCTGTGAGGAGCATCATTGAAGTAGCTACACCAATAAGGATGATATTGAAATATGACTCTGGGAAGTACACCATCATCAGGCCAAGCCCAAGCCCTGCCGCTGGTGCCGTGTTATGCGCCCCGCCCCCTTGGCACCAAAAGCTACCTCCACTACTGATCCTGCCTTCTGTAATGCGGTCACCACATGAATGCACATACCATTACACTGAGCACCAATTTCTCAGACAAGGTGCTTGTGCTGGAAGACCACTATGGTGTTGGTTGGCTCAGTAACACAATCTGTTTATTCAATGATTGCATTAACAGTTCTTGATGCTCCTGACACAGCAAGTGGTCTCAGAGAGGCACCCTGCTGATCCTTGGAGCTAGCTCCAGACTAGATTGACAATCTTAGTGCAATTAAAGTGTTTCCATACTGAAGCGGTAGATGTGTGGTCTCTTGATACTAGATGATTGCAAAGTGATCTATCGAATAAATTAATCTTCATATTAAAAAGAACTGACATACCCTGAAAAGATGCACGAGGTAAAAGAATATAAACATTTTTATAAGGATCTGAAGAGGAGGTGGTAAAGATGAGCAACATTTTGGGCTTGAGATGAAGATGCTCATGCTATAGAAACACTGAAGAAAATGCAAAGTCATATTACACTTGGACAGATTCAGTAACGCAAGCAGAGGAAGTAATCATAAGGCTGGCTACGCAGTGAATAGTTATGGTGATGTGCCAATGTATACATATAGGAATGCAAAGAACCTGGATATTCCATGATGCACTTTAGCAAGGCTTGAAACCACATGATTGGAAGGGATTTCAGTGTGGCGCAGTTGGAAAATAATTGATGGCGATGGAGAAATGCAAGAAAGGCTTGGCTGGCCCAGCATCAAGAAGTCGAGGCCACCGTGAGCCTGGGTGTCCATTCAGTAGTTGCATGAACGTGAGAAAGAAACAAACTTCTGTTTGAAGCAGTTTGAAAAAACACTGAAGGCATCAAGAGTTCATCATTTAATAAAATTGAATGCTACAAAAGGCTCAAAATAGTGGTCTTCAAGTCACATGGTCAAATGAAAATAGAGATTGGGTCAAGCTACACCAAAACCAAGAAGATACTCCCTTTTATTTGCAGACACAGAGAGCTTCTGCAAGGCCAAGTTTAAAGCCTTAAATGACTGGCAGACTGTAGGAGTGATGATAGATGTGGGCTAGATGTGGGCTAATTGGGTGGGGCGGCATGATCACACTGACCATACATGCACCGGTGATGCTAGCCTGCATGCTGCTAGCGTGTGGAATAGTCCAGAAGGGTACAAGCATGCCAACCAATTTTATAGGTCCATGTATGAAAGAGCCCTATAGTTTGTGTGACCAATTAATTGTTGTGTATTTTATGATGATGAAGATGACCTGTCACTAGGGATGGGCTTAGTTGCTCACCTGACTTAGATACCCAATCTCTACCCCTGTTAGTATGGAGCATATACTTAGACGTTCCTTGTAAACCAACCATAACTCTCCGTAGGTTTTTGTAGTTTGCCACGTAGAGTGACGTCATGTATGACAAGTTTTTGCTATAAAAGTACTGTTTTTTATGAAAGGTTTTGAGACCATGCTGTGCGATGTCAGATGATGTCCGTTGTAACTCCCAGTTTTAGATAATTGATATTATATTAAAACAGAACCAAGTTTTGACAACTTCCTGAGTTGCTTTGATTATTGATGTTTGAGTAACCTTTGCATCCCCATCCACCTCTAAGTATTGCCGCCGCGTCTTAAAGGACCCAAGGTCACTGGGTTCACTGGTCTAATTTAAATGTCTTAACCAAGTGTACCTTCAGCCACTTGATCTATAAGTGATATGTGTGTCCTTGAATCTGTTCCATGCTCTCAATTCCTGTTCAAACACGCATTAGCAAAGTCAACAGTTGTGGCTCTTGTATAGGCATTAGTTAGGCATTTGCCAGGTATTGCATGCCAAGGTACTCTAACTATTTGTCTGCTGTTGTCATCTTATAGCAATGAAGTACCACTAAGGCAGTGCCTGGAATATGTACACCCCATGCTGACACAAAACCCAAAACTGTTAGCTTTGCCAAGGCTTGTTTTACTATTGGCATTTGGTACTGGAATTGTTGGTGCTGATCGCTGTTGAGGGCTTAGATGCAGAATTTATGCGATGCAGCTGAGACAGACCTCCAGACAAACCACAGTTCTAGCGAAGTATGACCCAGTTGTATGTTGTTTTATTCATTTGTGTGCAATTGCTCTAGGAGGGAATCTGTAATCAGTTCCTGCTAGGTGCTGTGTTAAGTAAGAATGACAAAATTGTGTGAAGAAAAGTCAATGTTCCTGACAAAATGACTAAATGCTTTGACGCCCCATGATAAAACAGGACGCGAGAAATACCAACAAAGAAGAGAAATAAGCAAACACCAAAAAAAATGTAAGTAAAGCTGGAAAATGGAAGGAGTGGGGGAGCGGGGGCGGCGGGCTATAGAGGAATCTGATATGAAGTGACATCCTTGCACAGATGTGTCAGGAGCCTCAGGTAACACAAGTAAGCTTCTCTACTTAGATAAGTTGCTGTTAGAGCATACGGGTACATTAGGAACACAAACAGGTAAGATACTGAGGAGACATCCACCGCCGCCCTCTCTCTGAGGCAGGCTCTCTCTAACTGACACCCTGAGAACACACAGCTCAAAACCTTCAGCATACACCCTCCGGGCACCCCTACATTCCAAGCTGCCATAGCAACAGGGGGAAAGGCAATCCCCAAGTCACCACAGAACCCTATTAACAAAATAATCTCTTGGACAAAAAAGGTTGTAATTGCAATTGTTTATTTGTAAAGCGCTTATACAAAGCCGGAGGCAGTAGCTTCCCAGTGGTAGCTGCCAAACACTGGAACACATTAGCAGCCGCATTAAGGTCAGACGCCTCCTTCTGGACCTTCCGCAAACACCTGAAAACCTGGCTCTTCACACAGGAACTTCTAAAAAAGATTTCCATCAGTAAACAACACGCCTCTAACATCTAATGGAACACTGTAACCTAGCATGGAGGATGTAAGACACTTCTATCTTTATCTGTTCTATCTTTATCTGCGTAACCATGTAACTATTGCTTTACTATTGTCATAAAAAGATGTATCTAAAATGGATTATGTAATATATTTCTATCTTTACCTACGTAACCATGTAACTATTGTATCGCTATAGTCAAGAAAAGCACCTAGATGCCTACGGGTTATGTGCGCTATACGAATTTCAAAATAAAGACATAAAAAGATACACAAGTGAAGTGCTTCAAAGCGCTTCAAGGCAGGAAGGGGAAAAGGGAATACAGTCGTCATTCTTAGGCCTTGAAGATTCCGAATGATCTAACAACAGTAACTAGCATAATAGGCCATAGGCATATATACTAGTGAAGTGTTGGGCAACGAGTGAGTGGGGAGGGGAAGAGGGAGAGGAGCATACACATCAATAAACTACAGTACTGGCATGGCAACATTTCAGGTTGCTTTGTAGTTGGTCATCCAATGCGCACATGCATAAGTATAGTATTTCAATCACAACCAAGCTAAGGAGGGGATATAGAGGGAGGACAGACTCATTTTGCCCATTTCATCAGGATGACTAATTTGTAATTTAGACAAATAACTGGAGTACTTCATATTTTTCAACAATCACGTTTTGAGTGATACAGATATAATAAAGCCAACTATGGTTCTACATGCATTAAATTACAAGCATGTATCACGAGAAAGAAGCCTAAGTGATATGAGGACTTGCATGCAATAGATCTCAAATTGATGTTTTGTTGGGACAATGTTGCAGAAAGATTAGGAAATACATCTCTACGTGGCTTGTGGTTTGGCCTGACTCTTAACAGGAATTGGGCCACCTTTAGAATTTAGGATCAGTTGGGTCTAATGCAGCTATGGCTATGCTATTCCTGTCTAGCAGCTCACATAGCCGTCTACACTGAAACCCCTGACGTACCTCAACACTTCTGCCATTAGTATACAGCGACAACCAATAAAAATAAATTCAGTCTAGCTGGGCACACATTGAATCTTCAGCACTAGAACTCTATCCTAAACCACCAACAGCACCCACCCACGTGCCTGACCTCCGGGATGCTTACTGGAGCCAAGCCAGCCCTCCAAAGTCGTAACCTGGCAAAAATGCACACAAGCCTCTTCAATTTAAACTCTTAGAATCTCCTTCAAATGGATTGCGGTCACCGAGGGCTTTCCAATCACAAAGCGCATTGAGGCCATACAAATGGGGAAGGGTGCTATGTAAATGACAAATTCAATACAATACAATATACTTCACAGAAGATGTTGATCTATGGCATTGTAGAAGACATGTCTAAAGCCACTGCTGCACTACGTGTATCCCACAGTACTAAGGGTTAACTTGAGTATATACAAGTGCACAATTAATCTTCTAGTTTATCCAACACATTTGCTAACCCGATGAGAAAACCCAGGCCAAATTAATAGGCAATTTATATTAATTTGGCACTGGGATATTAACATTGAACACATCATTGCAATTGGCATTACCACTCTTGAAACTCTAAAACAATGATTAGGCACTTTAGACTCAAGAAAAACACCCCCAGTCAACAGGCAATCAGGCCCTGTGCATGGCATGGACACAAGTACAATGCTTGGTTGCCAGACACAGAGTGAATGCAATTTGCTCTCTATCAGAGAATGTTGGAAGAGTGATGCTGCTCTGTGAATTCACCGCGATAGACAGAACACAAGTGACAAAATGATGGCCAATATGTTCACCCCTTCTGTAAACCTTATATTGCATCTGCACATGATCTTCCCATAAAGCCCTCTACTCCCCATTAATGCCCTCTGTTCTAAGTTTAGTAAAAGAGTGCTGGTATTCACGTGCTTTTTCATATCCCTCTAGCTAATTCTATAAGATCATAATAATAGAGTTTGGCACTATGCATTGACCTACTCGAGACTGGTGCTATGGGTTGACCTACTCGAGTCTGGTGCTACGCTTTGACCTACTCGAGTCTGGTGCTAGGCGTTGACCTACTCAAGTCTGGTGCTAGGTGTTGACCTACTCAAGTCTGGTGCTATGTGTTGACCTACTCAAGTCTGGTGCTATGGGTTGACCTACTCGAGTCTGGTACTATGCATTGACCTACTCGAGTCTGCTGCTATGCATTGACCTACTCGAGTCTGGTGCTATGCATTGACCTACTCGAGTCTGGTGCTATCTGTTGACCTACCCGAGTCTGGTGCTATCCGTTGACCTACTTGAGACTGGTGCTATGCGTTGACCTACTCAAGTCTGGTGCTATGTGTTGACCTACTCAAGTCTGGTGCTATGGGTTGACCTACTCGAGTCTGGTACTATGCATTGACCTACTCGAGTCTGCTGCTATGCATTGACCTACTCGAGTCTGGTTCTATGCATTGACCTACTCGAGCCTGGTGCTATCCGTTGACCTACCCTAGTCTGGTACTATGCATTGACCTACTTGAGACTGGTGCTATGCGTTGACCTACTCACGTCTGCTGCTATGCATTGACCTACTCGAGTCTGGTCCTATTGACCTACTTGAGTCTGGTGCTATGCATTGACCTACTCAAGTCTGGTGCTATCCGTTGACCTACTCGAGTCTGGTGCTATGCATTGACCTACTCGAGTCTGGTGCTATCCGTTTACCTACTCGAGTCTGGTGCTGTGTGTTGACCTACTCAAGTCTGATGCCATGCGTTGACCTGCTCTTCCTCAGGATACTCCTATCTCTTTCCTGAGTAGGTGTGCAATGTTTTCAGGGTTCAGAATGGGTTAAGGCCAAACTTGAGAAAATTAAAAAGATCAGTTTAAGTCTAATCATACAAAACAACCAACCCACACAAGCAGCCCATAAAGCAAGCCGACGGGGTCCACATGATCATCTCCCAGTGGTGAGGTACTAAGCTAGCGTCAAATGCCTGCTGTCAGTTTCAGTCATCAAACAGAGAGTTATGTCAGACATACATCAATAATCCAGACAACTCCCCGTACAGATCCCTTCAGCAATCACATGCCCAGCTTCCAATATTCATGGAGGCTGTGCCCAAGGGGATACAACAATTTATCGACCAGCCGTCACTGGAGACTGGCGAAGACTTTTTCAGTTATCTACGTACAGTGCCTTTGATGAAGTGTATCATTTTCATGGGGACGTTGAAAAGAAATCCCAGAATCCGAATGTTGCGTGTAGATGAAGGGGAATGTAACAATGTTTCTGCAGAGTATCCAGATTATTAGACCTGACAAGAGGGGCAGGGGGGGACGCTGAGCGGTGCCTGACCCATGGATAAGCCGGTCCCTGGTAGATCTTCCAAAAGTAAACCTGACAGCATGTATTTTGCTGACAGGGAATCTTTTTCTAAACACAGGCATAGAGGCAAACCAATCACCATTAAACAATTATGTGATATATAATAATACGCTGACTTTATATATCATTATATCACTTATAAGGCAACTAGGGTAAAACAGTCCATTGTCACAGGGCATACCGGTGAGGTTGAGGTTCTTTATTGTATTTCTAGATGGCAATGAAATAAGGATTGGAAATCGTGTGCAATTGACCAATGACACTAAGTAGGTTGGCGTCTAAAAAAGGCAATTCAGGATGTCAGAATCATTCAGTCCGATGGAGCTGCTTTCCTATTGTAGCCCGAACAATTTGGCAAGAGCTGCAACACTGAAGAAAACCTAAGGTCATTTTGCTCGCAGAAGAACAATATGAGACGAAAATCCAAAATGGCAAGTGAGTGGATGGAACGCTGCGAGTATGAAAAGCATATGTTGAGGCAGTCACTGCTATGGTGCACCTTTCGTTCACTGTATCCTAAAGTCTGCTGCGCTCCATGTGTTTTTATGTACTACATAATGAGAATGCACATTTCATGCACATCACACATTGCATATATATTGCCCAGAGCTGCTTGAGTTCATTTGTACATACGTGTGAGTGTGGTGCTTGTAAAAGGTAACAGATTGAGGGCACCGGGAACAATAGCCCTGCACAGCAGCTCATAATTTATTTCACTACCGCTACCAGGTACAGATTCCCTCAAATGCACCGGAGGCGGGTTAAATTCCAGATTAAACACTGTGGAGGCCCATAGACAGTCGAAATGTCAGGGTCCCCCCTCCCAAATGATCTCCTAATACTATTTTGATCTTTTGTCGTGGGGCACCTAAAAGGAGTGGGGCCCATAGGCAGGTGCTTACTTGGCCTAATGGATAATCCGGCACTGGGCGGGTGCCTTTATTGTGCCCAAGTACCAAGTGGGACCTTGTGTCTCCAGAAGTGGGTCTAGGCTATTCTCCAGCATCCGGTCTGGCATGGATTCACATGCTCATGAATATTCCCTGTCGTCAGGCTGGGAAACTGCAGTAAAAGTAAAAACTGTTTCACTTACACTTAAAAACTGTATTTCTCCTTTATACCAATCACTGTCCTCTGGGTCATACTGCCCCCATCCAATGACAATCCTCTCCCTAAGCCCCTCCTCTGGCAGCCATCTTCAGATTTTTACCGCATGCTTCAGTGTTGAGTCCCTGATTTTGCCCCCAAGCTATTTGCAGTTTTCGTGGAAAAAAGTTCTATTTTTGTTTCTAAGGAGCCTGTAGGCTCTCTTCTCCATCTGCTGACAGCGGGGCTCCATTGTCGGTGAATTTCAGCATGCCTCAAGGGCGAAGATCATCGAAGATTCTAGAAGGCCATCAGGCCTACTTCGCACCGTCGGACCATGATGGAGGATAAGGAGGATGGAAGGTCCCTCTTTAAGCCCTGCATCAAATGTGGGCTATAGAACGTGTTTGTGCAGGACAAGCACCTCCAATGCCTCTACTGTTTGCACCGGACCACAAGGAGGTGGAGTGCGAAATTTGCCTCGGGTACTCCAAGAAGATAACGAGGGACAGGCACAGTAGACTGGCAGCGTGGCTCAATGCCAAGGCCTCTGGCCCGTGCGGCAAGTAGCGCCATGCCTCACCCGGAAACGGCCGGTCTGAGGATCGGACTTCTAAGTCCTGTGAGGGAGCCTCATTGGTGGGGGCCCAAGATAAGGCCAAGAACGGAAAGTCTGTGTCCACTGGGTTTGCTGCAGAAGTGGATCCCATGGTGGATATGGCATGATAGACATCAACATCCGCGTCCATTGCCAGCCGGCAATCAAGCTCCTCCTCGAAAAGGAAGTCATCTACACCAGCTAAAGTTCATGAGAAATCAGAGAAGCCGCAGACAGAGGAGAAGAAGGCCAAACAGCCCAAGCGACGCAGGCTAAGGCCTCATCAGTGACGGAGTTGGAGACTGCTGCAGCTAATGGCGGTGATCCTGTGAAGATAGCCCTCGCAGCTCAGACAGTGTCCCTACTCCCAAGGCGCGACACCGCCACAGTGACTTTGGCAAAGTCTGCTGGCACACCAGAAAAGGGGAAACTGCCTCAGGCCCCGGTTCAAGACCCTTAAGGGGGAAAAAATGGGGGGCGAGGAGGCCCTAAAACAACCCTCACAAGCTGTGGCCCAAGCCATGGAGGTCTCAATCACGCACAATGAACACCAGGATTCCTTACACACAGTCCACGAGGACATGGAAGAGGAGGAGGAGGAGGACGACGACGGTGACGACAGCACGGGCCTAGATTTCCTGTTCTTCCATTTCAGCCCAGGGACATTTCCTTGGATATTCTGTCGACTCCACACACCTTGGTGTCAGAGATCCAGTTGAGGATGCCTCTAGCTGTTGTACCTGTTGTTCCCCAGGTCCCCAATCAGCCTCCAACAAAGAAATGGAAGCATCATCCAACGTCCCCATTTCTGCCACTGCCACCATGTCAGGTGCCTTTTCCCACAGCAGACCCAGAGGCGGCTACGGGGACGTATATGGCCACTACTAAGATGGACGACAACAAGGATCTCATTGCAGCAGACTGTGACTCTCCACATTTGGAAGTCCCACATAGGGTGTCTCCACCGGATGAAGATGGATTGTTCCACTCCATGATCTCTAGGGCCTCTGAGTTATTCCAGCTATTGGCCGAGGAAACTAAGAAGGAGAGATGCTTGTACTAAAGACCCGAGGCCAAGATAAAGACGGTCATGGCGGTACCCCTTCGGTATGACATTTGGGAAGAGCCCTTGCACAGCTCCAGCCAAACGTGATAGGCTGGAAAAGAAGTATTGGGTACTGGACTCCGCACCCAAGTTCCTGAGGTCGCAACCACCACCGGATTAGGTAGTATCGATGGCCGTGGGGAAACGGTCGGCCAACCCGTCCTCGTCATCTTCGGTCCCTCCGAACAGTAAGGGGAAGAGGATGGACACCATGGCAAAGAAGGTGATTTGCACCGGAGCGTCCACTATCAAGGTTGCCAATGCACTGGCGATCCTAGTCAGGTACGACAGGGAGTTGTGGTATAAGATGGGATCTATCTTGGAGTTCCTCCCTGACGATAAGAAGATGGAGGCAATCGCTCTCTTCCAAGAAGGGCAGGTAGCGTCTGATCATGCCACCACAGTGGTATTTTATGTCGTCGATGCGGGGTTCCGGCAAATGGGGAACAGTGTCTGCCTGCGTCATCAAGGCTGGATGAAGCCCACAAATTTCCTCCAGGAGGTCCAAGACATGCTCTTCGACTGAGATAACCTATTTGGGAAGGTCGTCGACAAATCACTACAGGCCATCAAGGTGGATACAGAGACGTCCCATTCCCTGGGCACCCTGCAGCAGGACCGCCCTTCTTTTCGCTCCTCCAGGGGAAAGTCGAGTAGGGCTTCAAAAGGTTTCTCCTCGTCCTACCGCCAGCCTTCCTGATCCATGACTCAGGAAGCCTACAGAGGCCGTTCCCAGGCCTACGGTTATGGAGGACAGCGTTGCCATAGCCTGCAAGGCAGGACGATGGTGCCGAAGCAAGCCTGAACTGACTGGGACGTGGGAGTACAGCTCATAAGGTTCTTCAGTGAATGGAGAAAGATCACCACTGACAGATGGGTGCTGGAGGCTCTTGCCTGAGGACATACCCTGGAGTTTCAACACAGCTGTCTGCGGATCCATCCAGTTACCCGTCAGGAGCAGCACACCCCTGGTATGGGCCATGCTGCAAAAAGGCGTGATAGAGCTAGTTAAACAGCAACTATGGGGCTCAGGAATCTATTCCAGATACTTTCTGGTCAGAAAGAAGACAGGGGGCTGGAGGCCCATTCTAGACCTACGACGTATGAACAAATACCTCAAGTCCCAAAAATTCAGGATGGTCATGCTGCAACACAAGCTCGGCCAACTGAAGAGAGGAAACTGCTTGGTTGTTGCTGGATCTGGAGGATGCCTACTTCCACATCCCAATTCACAAGAAACATCGAAAATGTCTATGCTTTGTGGTGCAGGGACAGCACTACCAGTTCAAGGCCCTACCTTTCAGCTTGAAGTTGGCCCCCAGAGTGTTCACAAAATGCCTGGCGCCAGTGGTGGCCCATTTACGCCTACAAGGAAAACACGTATACCCATACCTGGAAGACTGGCTGATTCGCGCCTGCTAGCAGTAGCTGGCCAAAGGACAGAAGGAGGCGACGGTCCAGCTGCTAACGGATCTGGGATTCTCCATCAACTGTCCAAAGTCCTGCTTAACACCATCAAAGAACGCACCTTTCATAAGCACAAGACTCAATACGGTATCTTGCTTGGTATCCCCCTCGGAGGAGAGGATAGCAGCCATTCTAGGGAAGGTGCAGAGGCTGTCGTCGACGAAGACTGCCACAGTGTGGGCCATCAAGTCATCGCTGGGCATGATGTCATCCTGCATCTTCCTCGTCCGACTCTGCAGGTTGCAGATGCGGCCCCTCCTGGAATTCCTGGATGCCCGCTGGATACAGGTGTCCGGAAGCTTCAGGGACAAGATATCGCTCAATGACGAGTTCCGGCAGGCGATGGAGTTGTGGGACGTTCGCTCCAACGTCGCCCAAGGCACAGAATTCCAAACCCTGCCATACCAGGAGACAGTCACCACGGACACCTCCCTAGAGGGATGGAGAGCGCACACTGGACGTCTGCACACCACTGGCCTGAGGTTGCCAGAGGAGAAGGATCTCCATATAAACATCCTGGAGCTATGGGCAGTGTTCTGGGCCCTCAAGTCGTTCCTCCTGTCTCTGAAAGGCAAGGGGGTGAGGATCTTCACGGAAAACACCAACACTGTGTTTCACATCAGGAAGCAGGCGGCACTCACTCCCCAGCACTCTCCAAGGAAGCGCAAGACTTGTGACGATGGGCTGTTGGACAGGGCATGCTCCGTGTCCCTCTTCACCTGGCGGGAGTCAAGAAACCGTTGCAGACTCCCTCAGCAGGGAACTGCGCTCCTGCCACGAGTGGGAGCTTCATCAGGATCAAGTGGACCGCCTGTTTGCCAAGCGGGGCAGGCCCCAGATAGACCTGTTTGCGACGGCGTCAAACTCCAAGTGCCAGAAGTTTACCAGTAGGTTCCATCAGCTGAGGAGCCTGGGGGACGCATTCTCTTTCCTGTGGGAAGGACTTTTCCTGTACACCTTCCCCCGTTCCCTCTCCTGCTACGAGTCATCAACACACTCAGACGATTTCTCTGCAAGATGAAACTCATCACGCCGGCGTGGCCGAGGCAGATTTGGTAACCTTCTCAGTCTTTATTTTATTTATTTTTATTTTTTATTGCATTTTTTACACACCCAGACCCTTGGGTATCACAGCGAGGTTACAGACAACTTGGTTAAAACAGTAATTAAGGGGGGGCGTGGCCAGCGAGCACCCGATGAGGACGTGATCCCTTAGTGGTCCCGGGGCCGCCAGCAATATCCTGAGAAATCCTGGGAAATTGGGTTCTAAACCCATGAAAAGGACACTGAAATGTGGAGGAAAGCTACCAGAACGCTCTGCTGAAACCGGGATATAACCCGGAGTACGGACCTGATGATATCCGCTATGAAAGAAGGAGGCAGCCGGCGCCAAAATCAAAAGAAAGATGGCCGATGGCAACGAGAAATAGAGCAATGCGTACGCTGCCAGGCAGACAGCCACGGGGAAGAAGAGGGCCGGAGTGCGGGAGGCACATGCCAGAGGATCCAGGAAAACTGGGCTGACCCCGCCTGGAACGCTAAGGAGAACCCGATTCCGACATTGCCAGTCATGGACCATGAAGGGTTAATCACACCGCCCCCATCTCCATTGATCTGCCCGTCGGCGGAGCGGTCTTCCTGTTGTGAGCCCTGACGTGTCGACCGTTGCAAAACTGCATCTGAAAAGAAGCACCCCCACCCCAACAAAAGCTCCTCCTGAGCAGCACAAGGTTCCACGCCTCAGCACAGAACATGACAGAAGGCCGCGGGCACTCCATGACATCTAGAGTGCCCGATGACCCACCAAAGCAGCCTGCTGCACTGGGTGGCCACGCAGCACCGTAAGGAGGAGGGGTAGCGGGTGGCAGACAACACCGATCTGAGCATAAACCATCCTATGCCGCGGAGCAAACGATTGCCCCCCCAGGGCCGGGGACCTCGAGTAAATGAACTCCTGAACACACAAGGAGGCCCCCGGTGCACTGAGGCCCCACAAAACACCACGAACGGGGACCCGCTGGCTGGCAAAGCGCAACTACAAACCCAAGCGCAATTAACAGAAGCGATCAGGGACTAAGTGGGGGGACTATAACGGTCGTCCAAATATGAAGGGGAGAAGGTGTATGGGTCTTCTGCACACAGACCCGCAGTAAAGCTGGAGATTCCAGAGACCTGAATAACCAGACCAGGACTCCAGGGGGAAGAGACCGAAGCACCCAGGCCAAGTAAATATGACAGTCTGCATCTAAAGCAAGAAAGCAGAAACGCATAGATTGGTATGAACGGTAATACAGCTGAGCTGAAGCAGCCATAAAGTGCATTACCAGCGAAAGACATAAGCAGCCATTTCCAGGCTATGAGCACTGCCCCCCAGGAGAACCTGAACAAAATACACTCCAAAGGTGCATAACCTGGGGGCACCACAACACACAAAGACATACTACAGGCATCCAAGGGTGTGCCCACACTAATCCTACAGAGCAGTGCACAGCACCGCCTGCCGCCAAGGGTACTGCGGAGGAGTCAAGAGAACCTCGTTGGACACAGCCACACAGGGTGCGAAACACACGCAAACAAGAAACACGTGAAACCAGATACCCACAGTGAATAGTGGCCACTGCTACAACTCCACTATAAAATCTCTGTCCCTGGGACCCATAAACTATAACCATTACACCTGATGGTTTGGAGGGGAAACCCCCACATAAAGATGTGACAGATTATATCAAACAATAATGCGCAGCATCATAATCCACCAAACCGTCAGGAAGCAGTAAGCAGGAAGAAGACGTGAGAGAAGCCCAAGAACAGAGGGAACCGGCAGTGATACCTCCCCTCCATGAAATAGTGAGGTCGACTAACTCATGCCTGCAATGCCAAGGCATTGAACCATTTGTGCGCCAAACTACAACGCAGAGGAGGCGGAACCCACAGCCTGATACCCTGTCAACCGTGGGATTGAGCAACTACACCGAACTATTGACCGTGGCAGGGAACTCTCCCCCAAATACTACGCTTGTCAAAGAGGCTGGTATGGGCAAAGACAAAGGGAAAAGGACTGCAACGCAAAGCAGAATGGAACAATACACAGTACCCGCACCGACGCCGGTGTTAGAGCAGGGTACGACCACTGCCGCAGACAATCATGAAAGCAATCTCTCTCTCAAAGACGTGATGAACACAATAACCAGCTCCAGGAGCTCTATGGAGAAAAAAATGGACGGTATCACTACGCAAGTATCCCTCCTACGCCACGACATGCAAAAACTCACCCCACGCACGGGAGAAGCTGAAACCTGTATATCCGAAGCAGAAGACGGCCTGAGATCCATGGGACAACAGATGACCAGAGTGCTGCAACACGTGAAGACGCTGGAGGAACGAGTAGAGGAAGGAGAAGGTCGCTCGAGACGTAATAACGTCCGAATCCTAGGGCTGCCCAAGAAAAGCGAAGGCCCCTCAATGGAACTATTCCTTGAGCAGTGGTTAGCCGACTTGTATGCCCCAAAGACATTCTCAAAGCTCTTT
The DNA here is from genome assembly GCF_040938575.1 of Ambystoma mexicanum. NCBI lineage: Eukaryota > Metazoa > Chordata > Amphibia > Caudata > Ambystomatidae > Ambystoma > Ambystoma mexicanum. The sequence goes on along the minus strand of NC_090941.1, from coordinate 970,308,482 downwards.
TCCATCGAACGCGCCCACCGGGTGCCAACATGCAGACCGACTCCTGGAGCACCACCACAAACTATAATTGCTAAGATTCTGAATTATAGGGATCGGGACACAGTGCTACAGATGGCAAGAACCAAAGGGACAATAACATATAACGGATCCAAAATTGACTTCTTTCAGGACTTCACCAGAGAAGTGCAAAGAGCACGTCAATCCTTCAATCAGTTTAAAAAACGATTACAGGGGCATAACATCAAATATGGCCCAGCACAACTGAAAATCTATCACAATGGCACGACCATACACTTCATGGATCCCAAAGAAGCATGGAGCTGGGCAGAGCGCAACCTAGATGGTGACTGGGGCCCACCACACAGAAGGGAACGTGAATGAAACAGGCCAAGACCAGATAGATCGCCAAATGCACAGCCAATGCGACAACAAGAAGAAATACCTCAGAGAGATGCAGATTGAAGTGAGCAAGAGTACTCAGACAATGACCGGCTACCCACAAGCGCAACAAAATGGGAAGAATGGAGCCCACCTAAAGCATTACACTAATTTTCCCTCCACAACAACAAGTTGTCGGCCCAGAGCAGGGCCCCCCACTAAAGAACGCAATCAGATAAGACAATAAGAAATACAGATTCACAAGTTCCTGCCGCAGTACTCCAAATGCTGCGTTGACGGGTGGCACTAAACGTTTGACTAATTGTTAAGAAGTTTGGTTGAATGGGCAACAGATGCTTCAGTTGGGGACGGAGTATGGGGAGAGGGGGTTGGGATTTAGACTTGTTATTTTTTTATAGTAAAACATGCACGGCTCGACAACTCACACTGAACACAAAAGCCTTCAAGGTACTCCAGATCGAAATAATACACAAGACCTCCTATGGAAGCAGTGGCTGCCTACACACAGAACCTCACAAGAAGAACAATGACTCCAACCGGGATTAATACCAAAAAACTCTGCCTCATAACATGGAACGTGAATGGCCTAGGAAACAACATCAAGAGGAGACTGGTCACACAATACCTAAATCGCCATAACCCAGACATAGCACTTCTCACAGAAACTCATCTGGCAGGAACAACATGCCAACTCTTCAAGAGAACCAAATACCGCACAGCAATACATGCAGGTTTCTCCATGGGCTTGAGAGGGGTTTTAATATTGATCAACAAGAAAACTCCTATTGAAATATCCAACATAATCCAAGACACTGGGGGTAGATTTGTTTTCATACAAGGCTCTCTTTGGAATCAGACCTTTGCCATATTAACAATCTACTCACCCCCGGCGCTTATGACTGCTCTTCTGAAAGATATCACACCGATAATAGCCAACAACACAGCAGATACCCGAATAATAGGTGTTGACTTCAATGAAGTAATGAATGTCAACAAAGACTGCACACATATAAGGGGAAGAAACCCAGCAATAGCAACCAAACTGCCCACCTTCGCAACAGCACTGGGGCTAAGGGACACATGGAGGGATCTTCACCCGACGGAGCGGCAATACTCGTTCCACTCAGGCGCACATGCATCACTATCCAGGCTGGACCACTTCTTTCTCCCTGCCGAAAATATACACAAGGTAACGGAAGCAGTTCTGTAACCCCGAGGGATATCAGATCACTCCTGCTAATGATACTACTTGAAACAGAAAAGCCCCAGCCCCCGCCAACCTGGCGACTAAATGCCTACTATCTAGGCTTTCCAGAACTCGTAGAGAATATCCGAGAAGCTACATCCTCATATTTTGAATTAAATCAGAACTTGATAGATGGCGACGGGATGATATGGGAAGCATATAAGGCAACCCTGAGAGGTGAGATCCTGAGCTGGACAGTAACACACAACAAAAAACACACAGGAAAGACGTGGAAGACGCAGAAACCGAGTGCAAAGAGCTGAGGCACAGTATACAAATACAGGAACAATCGAAGATAATAGAGCCCTACTCTTGGCGCAAAAGAAATTGCATAATATCACACTGACCTGTGCAAAACAAGCGCACAGAACTATGCGCTCTAGGTTATATGAGACCGGAGACAAAGCCAGCAAGATGTTGGCATGGTTGGAGAAGAGAGACAAGGGACACCACCAAGTTTGAAATATAAATACCGCAAATGCAGAGCGGACCGCAACCGACTCAGGCATTGCAGAGTGCTTTGCATCTTATTACGAGGCACTATACGCTGCCCCAACAACTCCGACAGATCCCAGCATATTAGACGAAATCGCCATTCCGTCCCTAGATGACACACAAAGAACGAATTAGAAACAGATATCACAGAAGAAGAGCTCGCAGTAGCCCTATCCCAACTCCAAAATGGGAAAATCCCAGGACCCAATGGCTTCCCAGCAGAAGCATGGAAAAAGATCAGTAGCAATGAAGTAGCTCCCCACATGCTTAAAATGTTTCTGCACTCCAAAAAAAAAGAAATTCTCCCCCCAGACCTGAGAAAGGCAAGCATAGTGGTGATACACAAGTAAGGTAAACCACCAGACGAATGTAGCTCCTACAGGCCGATCTCGCTCATACACACAGAGGCCAAAATACTAGCGAAAATACTCACCAGTAAGGTACAGAGAGTAATAACCTCTCTTATCAATCCAGACCAATGCGGCTTTATGCCGCAGAGATCCACAAGAACGAACATTCACAGGCTCCACGTTGCCATTGAAAAGGCACCAGCACTACAAGATGCACTTACACTCCTCACCATAGATTTTGAGAAAGCATTCAACTCGGTCCATTGGGAGGGCCTGTGGATCATAATGGGTAGAATGGGATTGGGCGACCAATTTATGAGATGGGTCAAACTCCTATACAATGCCCTAACAGCCGAGATCAGGGTAAACGGATGGTCTTCACGCAGCATCAATCTAGGCAAAGGAACAAGGCAAGGATGTCCCCTATCCGCAATGTTATTCGCACTGGCGATTTAACCCCTCACTATCATACTGAGAGACATGCAATCATGAAAAGGATTCCACTGGGCCCATGACTGGGAGGACAGGGTTTCCCTTTACGCAGATGATCTCTTAATTTACTTGAGTGATCCATCAGAATCCTGTCCCATCGTCACACACATACTAAACAGATATGGGACCTTTAACGGACTGAGGGTAAACTACAGTAAATCCACACTATTCCCGGTTAAAGGATTTAACAGTACAGCCCTAAATAACTGCCCTTACTGAGTAGAAACCGATCAGTTTCGATATCTCGGCGTATAGATCACGACCAACCTCACAAAATATGTACCCAGAAATCTATACCCAATCATAGATAGATTTGCGAACAACGTGAAATACTGGATGACTCTTCCCCTCACTCTACTCGGGAGAGCGGCTCTATTTAAGATGCTAGCCCTCCCGCGATTCCTGTACATCCTGCAAAACGCACCATTATACATACCAAAGACAGAATTCAGCAAGATAGACTGAATACTTAGAAAATTGCTGTGGGGAGGCGGACATCCCCGAATTGCCCTGATCACCCTACAACGTTCAATATGGGAGGGAGGTATTGGACTTCCCCACCTCCAAACATATTACTGGGCCTCTTAGATGGCAATTGTAAACGACATCCTACATAACAATCCTGCACTACCACACATCCGAGCGGATAAACAGTCGGGACAGGGACTCTACCCCCTGGAGAGTCTCTACCAAAGCACAACACGTCCATCCCCCACCACAATAATAGCCCACAGAACACAGATATGGCGAGACGTACACAAACATCTAAGTTGGGAGGGGAAGGTCACACCGGTGCAGCCCCTATGGAAAAATAAGCATCTACCAGAGCTCAACAAACTCCCGAAGTGGGCAAGTTGGGAAACAGCTGGAATAACAAGGCTAGAGGATGTGATACAAGATGGTAAAATAGTGTCCGTTCAGACCCTAAGAGATAGATTCAATCTACCTTCCACTGAACACTTCCATTACAGACAGATGCTACACGCACTTACAACATGTGCGATAGACTTACCCAATATGCCAGAATGCACACCGATTGAGAGAAACATTGTAATAGACCGAATAGACAAATAAATAACCTCTACAATGTACAACGCAATCTCCTCATTCGCCACACCTGAACTCAACGACCTAAAAGCGAAATGGGAAACAGACGTGGGACCACTACAACCCGAGGACTGGACCACAGCCCTCAAGTACCCTAGAGAAATAGCCATATCTGCCAGAATTAGACTGATTCAACTTAAAATTTTGCATAGGATATATTATCCAAGCGAGGCCCTATACCAATGGGGTAGAGCAACAAACCCCAACTGTCCAAGATGTCACCAAGAAAGAGGAAATTTCTTCCACATCATATGGGAATGCTCACAAATTCAAACCTTTTGGCACAAATGCTGCAACAGACTATCAACGGTCATTGGCCGAGCGATACCAATGGATCCCAAACTGTTCTTATTGGGAATAGACGACGACATAGAGGCATCCCGCTTTGAGAAACTTCTGCTCTCAATGACCACAGGCCTTGCAAAGATGAATCTGGCACAGCTTTGGGGTTCAAGCTCCCTCCCACAATACGAACAATGGATAACAGATGTAGATATGTGTATAACAATGGAAACAAGGGTATACACCACCAGGGGTTGCCCTGGGAAAGCGTGCAAGATCTGCCAAAGATGGGAGGACAATTAGAGATGCCACCCAGCTGCGCATAAGACCTACTGAACGGATGCGATCTACTCGAACTATACGTAAACACAAAGGCACAGGCTGAACTATACAGAAGTACCCATAAAATGCGTAATTGTATGAGCTGTGCACCAAGAATGTTTGTATGCCTGCATGCGTATTGTTTAAGTGTTGTTCTTCAAAAATCAATAAAATATGTTATTAAAAAAAAGAATGAGTGTCATGTCACTCGTAAACAAAAGGGGCTCTGCTGACACGAGACGGCAGTGCAGCAGAGCCCCAGGAAGCGGCAATAAAAAAAAAAAAAAAAATATATATATATATATATATATATAAAAAACAGTAATTAAGGAATGCCAATCGGGCGCAATACAGATATATAAAGACAAAAGACAAAACATACATGATAAAACTATATACAGTGCGTCAGTGAAAGATAGATGCAGACATTTTCCATGAGGCATGGTATGGAGTGTCAGATTTTCAGGGGTTTCTTAAATCCTGTGAATGTTTCCTCATTTTTGATGAGGAGGGGAAGAGTGTTCCAATGTGTGGGGGCTAGGTATTGGAAGCTACTGCCTTCTGCCTTGGTAGTCTTGTAGCGAGGGACTGTTAGGAGCAATTGGCTGTTGGATCTAAGGGGTCTCTTTGATGCTTTTCTGGTGATGCCGTGGTTGAGGTAAATAGGGCCACTTGAGTGGAGGCATTTGTATGTGAAGCACAAGGTTTTGAAAGTGACTCTGGTTTTGATAGGGAGCCAGTGGTGGTCTCTTCTGATATTAGAAATGTGGTCAGACTTTCTTATTCCAAGGGCCGTGCGAAGGGCTTTATTTTGAATGAGATGGAGTTTATTTAGGTTGGCTTTTGAGGTGCCCAGAAAGAGTACATTGCAGTAGTCAAGTCTGGATAGAATTAACGCTCTTGCCAGCGTGATGCAGTTGGTGGGGGTCAAGAATTGGCGGCAGAGGCCAATAAGTTTGGCGGTGTAGGATGTGGAAGAAGAGAGGGAATTAATGTGCTTAGTCATGTTAAGATTGGCATCTAGGTAGACACCTAGTGTTTATACTTGTTTGAGCACCAGTATCATGGTGCCATCAATATTGATGGATGAGTAGTCAGCATGTAAAACTGCTATTTTAGACTTGGAGCCCACGCTGAGAACCTCAGTCTTCTCGTCATTGAGACAGAGACTATTTAGTGCCATCCTGTTTTGGATTATGGCATATATTTTGTTGATGTTGTAGGTATCTTGAGAGTAATCTCCCGATAGTGGGATGAGGATCTGGGTGTCATCTGCAAAATTAGTGTAGAAGACACCCATATCATCTAAGGCTGAGAAAAGGAGTTTAATATATGCGTTTTACAGTGCTGGTGAGAGACAGGAGCCTTGGGGGACCCCTATGGGCACTGCGATAGTGTTGGCAGCTTCCTTACCTATTGAGACCCTGGAGGTTCGGTCAGCAAGAAAGTATTTGATCCAGGTAGTAGCTTCGGTGGAGAAATTGAAGTCTTTTGCTAGTGTAGAGCACAGTTTGTTGTGGTCTACTAGGTCGAACACTGTGGAGAGATCGAGTAGGAGGAGGATGCAGAATTTCCTGTCTCTGACGGCATTCATCTGGATTTTTAAGTCCAGGAGTGCCGTTTCTGTACTATGGTTGGGGCGGAAGCCAGATTGCCTCGTGCCAAGGAGATGGTTTTATTTGAGGTGAGCTTGAACTTGGTTATATGCTAGTTTATCTAGTATTTTAAGGAGAAATGGGACGGTTGTTATTGGCCTGTAGTTGGTGGCCACAGTAGGGTCTAAAGTAGATTTTTTCAAGAGGGGCGTGACCCACGCTTCTTTAATACCTGTTGGTACTAGGTTAGTATTAAAGGATTCATTTACAAAGTTGGTGATAATTGCGTGAGAGTGTGGGCACAAGATTTGACTACTGATGCTGGGACGGAGTCACCTTTGCAATTGGAAGATTTGAGTTTGGCGATGGTGTCGAATACTACATTTTGGGAAACTGGTGTGAAATAGAATGGAGAGCTGGTGATCTCCTCAGGTGGCCGGGTAGGATTAAGAATGGCAGGTTTGTCAGCTAGTGATTGTTTTTTGGTTGTGATTTTTTTTTGTTGTTGGAGTAATTCTATTTTGGTTGCCAGTGGATCTTGAATAGTGGTACACCACTCTTTACTAGGGATGGTTGGATTTATGGCTGGGGTTGGGTTTTCCAATTCCTTTAGAATAGCAAATAGTTCTTTGGTATCGGAGGTGGCATTGCTGATCCTAGTATTATATGCATTAGATTTGTGAGTAATAATGGCTGTTTTATAGGTTTTATTTATCTCTTGGTAGGCGTTTTCTGCCTCTGCAGTGGGGGGCTTTCTGTAAGCATGTTCAAGTGCACGTTTGGTTCTTCTGAGGGCAATTAGGTCATCATTGAACAAGAAGCCGGAACGTTTGTCTGAGCGTTTAGTCTTGGTAGTGAGCGGGGCTATAGCATTAATAGTTGCAGTGAGGCAGTTATGGTATGTATCTGCTAAGAGGGAAGGGTTGTCACTAGTGATTGAAGTGGAGTCTAGGATTTTTGAGAGAAGAGGCGTTACATTTTCTGGCGTGAGTTTCCGGGCGTTTCTAGTTTCATATGTATTGATTGTTTTAGGTTTCCTTAGTATGGGTTCGGCAGGATCAATTGTAAATGCAATGTTATGGTGATCAGTCCATGTAAGAGGGGAGATGGCATCGATAGTAATGAGTGTGTTAAGAGAGAGGATCCAGTCAAGGGTCCTATCTTTGATGTGTGTGGGTGCATTCACTAGTTGGCTGAAACACATATCCTTCAGGGAGGAGTGAAGTGCTTCTGCTTTGGAGTCTTGGCTGGCGTTAATACCTAGATTGAGGTCTCTCAAAATAATGCATTTTGTATTAGGTTTTATAAGAGGAGCTAATAGCAGAGGAATTTCGGTTTCTGGGTGATTATTGGGGTTGGGTGATCTATAAATTAGCATTAAGTTGATTGTAGTTTTTTCATTCATGGGAAATTTTACGAGCAATGTTTCATATCCTTCAGTGCTTTCAATGGGACAAGATCTGAGCTGTAGTTTAGTCTTAGCTATTATGGTGACACCACCTCCTAGTGAGTGGGTCCTGTCTGTTTAAGAATGGTGTAATCTGTTGGAATGGTGAGTGTTAGTAGTGGGCCTGACGCTTGATGGAGCCAGGACTCTTTGACTACTAGTATGTCGAGCTGAGATTCCATAATGAGGTTGTGAATTTCTACGGCATGAGCCCCTAGGGAGCGGGCATTTATAAGGGCGCCTTTGAAGGTAGTTGGTAGTTGGTGGGGGAGTCCGGTACTGGTTTGGATATTATGTTAGGTTTCTGACTTGGTGTGTGGTTTTGGTGAGGGGAATGCACTCTGTGCATAGTTAGTTTGCAATAGGCAAAGTGTGAGAGATTGGGTCGGGGCTGTTTGCGTGTACGTTAGTATTCAGGATAGTCTTGGAGGCATAACTAGTAATGTTTGGGAATGGTGGTGCAGTGGGTAGGAATGGGGTGGTGCTGGGGGCATGCTGGTTTACTAAGACAGTTGTTATGAGACCAATAATGGTTACCCAAGCAGGGTATGTGGTTTGGAATAATGCAGAACGGGAACATAATGAGGGGGAGCCAAGGTGGCATATTGGACTGGTGTCAGGGAGGACTAGACCAGTCGATGCTAGGTGAATGGTAGTGGAAAGGTGAGGGCTTGGGAGGTGGCACCTACTACACTTTGGTTGGCAGGGAAAAGGAGGTAGGCACAAGTGCTTTGTTACAAGCAATTTATTAGAGACGCTAGCAACATTTATGTATGCGGCTCAGGATAGAACAAGTAGCAGTCAAGGTATAGTCAGACAGAGGTTACGAGTGCCTCGTCAGTCTATTCTATCCGGGGTTGTAGCATAAAAGCATGAGGCACAGTAAGGTAACAGACTTTGGTTGAAGCATACATAAAGCACAGGTGCAGTTAAATTGGCAATGAATTGGAATATGCACAAAACACAGGTGTCTAATAGATCGGTACTCTTAGGACTTCTGGGCTGGCGTGTATAGGTAGGGCACCGTAGTGTGCTTACAATGAGGGGGCTATATGCCAATAATGAGCGGCACAAATCAAATAGTTATAACAGCGTTATACAGCGTGATACAGTGCATCAAGTGGTGCCTAAGGTCGATGTGCGTAGCTAGCCTCGCAAGGTATGGCTGGCGTGTGATCCGGGAGGTGTGCAACAATAAGGAAAGCATGCACGCGTTACAGGGGAAATTACCATTCGAACTGGTGGAGTGGCTATAATGGGGGAATGATCAAAGTTGAGGGAGGCACATGCATAGGTGGGATAGTGGCAACAATAATCTGTTTAAGGCATTATATTCGGAGTGGTCAGGTGGAGGTTTGGATCGTGGGCCGTGTAGAGTACTTGGGAAGTCTCACCTTACTTTGTCTATAGGAGGGTCATAGTGCAGACCGGCATACACTGTGCTGGATTTCAGTTCCTGGTAGTTGTTTGTAAGAGCACAGTCTGGTAAATCGTATAAAGCTGGTGGGTCACTCGTCGCTCCTGCAGCTCGGTCAACTCAGTCAGATGCCTTCGTGGAGGCCGGCTTGCGCCGGGCGGTGGCGCGGGGTTTTATTAAAAAGGCAACCAATCCGGGTACAAAGATGCCTCTCTGTACTAGAGAGAGAATGGGCTCAGGAGGTGGCTGCCATCTTAGCAAGTGCAAACCTTGGGGTCTGAAATAGGCAAATTGGCATGAAATGCCGTGTTGAAGGTGAAAACAAAATATAATGGGCCTCATTACAACCCTGGCGTAGGACCATGGTGCTATTAGCACCATGGTCCATGCCGGATTCCGCCATGGCGTATGGCGGATTTACCGTCCCATTCCAAGGTTGGCGGGGTGGTAAATCCCCATTCACCATTGCCCCTTCCCCATTCCCATTTTTGCCCCATAGGGCTCAATGGGGATGGGGAAGGCGCTAATTACGGCACCATAAATTACGGTGCCGTAATTAGCACCAAGGTCGCTTAGCGCCTTGGACTTTAACGCCTGCAAAAGGCAGGCGTTAAAGTGGGAATCTGGCGTTAAGGGTTTAACAGCGCCGCAGCCTTTTACGGCGCCGTTAACCCCATAACGCCAGGGGTTGTAATGAGGCCCAATGCCTTTGTCGTGCTGATTCGTGTATCCCAAATGATATATAGGGAATGCAGGGTGGAAGCGGGTGAATTTCGTCGTCGATGTCGGGCAGTGCATTAACAGCTGATCCTCACCAAGCCATGTCTCGATGGTGCTGTGAGGGAGAGGGAGTCTTGTGAGCTGCTCCAGCAGCTCACGGACGATCGGGCTCCTACCGCTGGGCTACCTGGGTGAATGGTGGTTGCCTCAGTCAAGCTGCCAGTGGTTCTGGATCTTCTTACCGGAGAACGAGGAGCAATCCTGCATCACAACCCAGGATGGCTGAACCTGAGGGCTTGGCTCCTGCAGCCCTAGAGTTTGTTGGATATGAGTTGCCTGCGGACTGCAGCGAGGTCCTCGCCAAGGCCAGGGCGTCGTCGACTTTGAAGTGCTACATGGTGCCGGTCACAGAAGATTACCCCACTGTGGGTCACGGCCCTGCAAATTCTACCATGCTTGTTATACTTGGCCAAGGCAGTAATGGCACACGCCTCTATCATGGTGCATCTGGTGGCAATCTCCCACTACAGTAGGCCTCCAGGTAGATCTTCACTTTGGTCTCACCAACTCGTGAAGGAGTTCCTCATAGGATGTTTTTGATCTTTCCGGCCAGTGAAGGCTCCTGCCCCGGTGTTGCAACTCAACCTGGTGATGAAGAGGCTCATTGGGGCACCCTTCGAGCCTATGCATCAGACTCCTCTCAAGTTCCCCTTGTGGAAGACGGCTTTCCTGGTGGCCATCACCTCTGCTACGAAGGTAGGTGAGATCCAGGCCCTATCCTGCAAGGAGCACACCTGACTTCACGATTCGGGGGTGGTGCTGTGGATGCACCCCTCTCTAATGCTGAACCGTCCATTGGAATACCACCTCAACAAGCCTTTGATGTTACCTGTTAAGCCTTAGTCACTGTCTGAAATGGCTTTGCAATCGCTGGATGTTGCTCGTACCCTCAAGTTCTAGGTGTCATGCACAAAGAGTGTTTGGAAGACTTCACAACTCTTTGTGAGCTTTGGTCCTGTGAACCATGGAAAGGTCTTATTTCAAGGTGTCTCTCCGGCTGCATTATGAACTGTCATCGGTTGGAGAACCACTGCCCGGCCATCCGAGAGCCCACTCCACCAGGACAATCGCTGAGATGGCAGCGTTCCTGTCTGCTGTGCCCCTGCTGGACATCTGCAGGGCTGATACGTGGAGGTCCACGCACACCTTCACAAAAGTTTTACTGCATCAACAGGGATTCCAGGGAGGAGTCCAGAGTAGGCCAAGCAGTGCTATGCAACCTGTGTGCTTGAGGCGAGTCTGTTCCACAGGTAAGAGTTTTTTGCTTCTATTGAGCCTTGCCACCTCCCATGGTAGTGTAATGTTGTTCTGTTACATATTTTTTATTCATGAGCATGGGAATCCATGCCAGACCCCATGCTGGAGAAGGAACAAGTTACTTACCTGTAACTATTGTTCTCCAGCATGGGTCTGGCATGAATTCATAGGCCATAACAGGACTAATATATCAATTACCATGCCTTCAGCTCTTAAACAGTGAACACATGGGGTGGAGTGGGGTGCTCTGGATATGGTCAAAGGTCATAACCTGGGCATAGTGACCACAGGGCATTTCTGCAGTGGGACCAGTGGGAACATCATGAGGTTTGGAGGTGCCTAGGGCATGGTGAAAGTACATTCCCTGGATGTTGCATTTACTGGTCATTGCTGCAGGCCATAGCCAATATGCCTTTCAGGTGGCTTGGCATGGCAGGGCTAGTTGGACACAGGACATGGCCACATATCCTGGCTTGTGGCCACAATGTGTCAAGGGGAGGCCCAGGGGTAGGTGACCACAAGGCATAACTACAGGCCAGATCCAATGGATACTTCAGCTGGCATTAAGCCTATGCCCATGCCCCAGGCAAACAGGCCACAAGGCACATCGCATAGCTCAGGGATGCCCTGCCCATGGCTGAAGGTCCTACCCAGGAGAAATGGTGACTGTGCATGCATTTAGGCCCTGCCCAGTGGGCCTATCAGGTGGCTCTTGACTTTACGAGGCAGGGACAAAGGTATTGCACTGGTCTACATAGCCACAAGGCATGGCCACAGGCAATTCCCTGCAGGTCCATTGGGTGTCTCTCAGAGCTTGGAGCAGAGCCTGTGGCATTACCCCAGGCAATTTGACTACTTTGTATAGTCATAGGCAATGCTCTGAGGGCATGGTAGGTGACCGGAGTGCTCGCAGCGCAGGGCTGATGGCCCTCAACTAAGCAAAACAGCCCCTGGGCATGTCTGCAGGCCAGGAAAAGTGAAGACTGGGCATGGCCACAGGTGATAGCCCATGGGACCGTCATGTGACTTGGGAGTTCCTCTGGCACAGTGACTACTGGCCACATTAGGCTACTGGATGCAAAAGCTGGATTTTCAGATTCCTTTGAAATACATAGAAAATAGACAACCTTGTCAACGATTTGGTAGACCATACCAAAGCTTAATTCCTGCAGCTTGCAAGTAATTTACACCCATCAGCAAAACTGCACAATGGCAGACTTGAATCTGTGATCGACATTGGATCATAAACCCCTCACAGGTGCTGGACCTATCAACAGCTGACACAAGAGAAACCAAAAATAATCTCCATGGCTCTTATTTTGAACAGCTAGGAGAGCTTAGCTACATGTTTTGGGAGATTCAAGTATACTGATGAATTGATTATGAATTGTTATATTATTTTGTACCTTTGCTGTTTAATGGCTTTTCACCTAGTACACTTGATTTATTTATGCACTGTCGTGATGGCTGGAAAGACACAGCTTGACTGACAGGGTTACAGTGACTTTAAGTAAACTATGGACAGATTATAGGGAGTGCGTGGAGATGGAATTGAGCAGATCTAATAATGACCTTGACCTGGTCTGAGAAGTAAGAGGCTTGAACGATTGAGAGCAGAAACTCCTGGAGCAGAAAGAAAGCTGGTACTGCACTGTAGTCCTCTGAGATTTACAAAGAATAGATTGGGGCTGCCAGAGGATGTTGTTGGCAAGGAAAATTTGTGAAACTGGCTTCCTGATTACAGAGCTAGGAAAAAAGAACCAACTGACTGTTATCCTTCTACCTTTGTCCAAGTGGTGTTAGTATTCATTATTAATGTAAATGCAATATGTTTTCCAAGTTATTTATTGACAAGTATAATAGACAAAAAGATATGGATATCAACATTTAATTGAAACTAAATTGATGGTAGGGTGCAGGGACTGGGAGTGCGGTGCTCACTCCATGGATGGCAGCACTGGCAGCTTCCTTGGCAGTTGTACCGCTGCACTTGGTTGCCAACTACATTTACTGATAGGCATGGGAGCAGAATGATGTCACAGCAACGCGTTCTGTCATTGTGTTGCACGTGATGACATAACCACATATCACATGATATCATCGTTGCTCCTTAGCAAGATGGGAAGCCCATCAGCTCTTTGCAATTAAAGCCAGTCACTGCTATGCCATGGACCTTGATATCCAATTGTTTTTTTTTGTGGAACTACCAAAAATAAGGGCTGTGTCAACTATATGGGTTGTGTTTGACTCTCTAACCAAGTTTGCACATTTTGTTGCCTGTGCAGGGCTTCCCACTGCTGCAGGATTGGCTGATCTTTTCTTACACAATATCTATCGATTTCATGATTTACTGGAGGGGATCATATCGGATAGGGGTTCCCAATTTACCTCTCATTTATGGCAGGAACTCATGTCTCGTCTAGGCATCGAGGTGAGGCTCTCATTTGCTTTTCAGCCTCAGGCAGACAGCCAGACTGAAAGAACCAATCAGCCATTAGAGCAATACCTTCTTTGCTTCTGCCTACAGTACTATGAATCCTGGCTCTCCCTGCTTCACATGGTGGAGTTTGCCTATAACAACAGTGTACATTCCGCTATCGACTCTTCACCATTTTTTGCCTTCTATCGAAGATATCCCAGGGAATTCCCCGTCATCCCACGGTTTCCACCACGGTTCCTGCCATTACGGCATGATCGGAACCACATGCATATATCCTTGCCGATGTACAGGCTCACCTACTTCAGGCTCAGCTACTTAATTAGATGCTTGCTGACTGGCCCCAAAAACCGCTCCTAAGTACTGTATAGGGATATGTATACTGGTTGTCGACTAAACTTCTTCCGCTCCGGCGATCCCAGAAAGTGCTACCCAAATTCGTTGGTCCTTATTGGGTTGATCAAGTCCTCAATCCTGTTTCCATCAGTTTATCGTTGCCTTGACGGTGGAAGATACACCCCGTTTTTCGCATCTCGGTATGAAAGTCCTGTCTTCCGTCGACCCATCTGCCCTCACGTACCAGCCCTGTAAGGGTAGCTGGAGGTGACTCTGACTACTAAATATCTGATATATTGGACTCAAGTTATCACATGGGTTGTTTCCAGTACCTGATTGATTGGAAGGGGTATGGCCCAGAAGACAGGTCATGGGAACCTGCCTCTAATGTGCATGCCCCTTTTCTGGTCAACCGTTTTCACAGGCGTTACTTTTTGCGCCTGCATTTTAAGCGGCAATTGGGGAAGGGGACTGTTAAGGGGCATGGACCAGGTGTCCGGCACTCACTCCATGGACAGAAGCATTAGCAGCTTCCTTGGTGGTTGTACCGCTGCACTTGGTTGCAAACTACATTTCTCGATAGGCTTGGGAGCAGAATGAAATTGTGGCAACGCATGCCATCAGCACGTATCAAGTGATATCGGCATTGCTACCTTTGCTTTTTCTAGTTTGAACAGCTTTTAAGCTGTCAAAGTTTGCTGCTTCCTCCACAGACAAAGGTCCAGAGAGTGGCTGCTTTGAACCCTTTCCCCTGGTTCCCCTGGATTCCTCGTTCCCTGACCTCGTTATTATATTTGTTATTCTTGTGAATTTTCCTTCGAATGTGTCACCTCAGAAGATATCTGGTTTTTGGACTCTGAACTGTGTTTGTGAATTCTTATGGATTTCCATTTGGAATTGTTTCCTTAAAAGAAGATCTGGTTTTGGACTTTGGAGTGTGTAACTGAACTCCTGTGGTTTTCCCTTTGGATTAGTTGCCTAGGAAGAAGACCTGGTTTGGGATTTTGGATTGTTTTTGTGAACTCCAGTTGGATTGCCCTTAGGATTCGTTGCAGTGGATTCAACATGGTTGTGACTTTGGGATTTTTCCTGTCCTTGCCCACCTTTGTCATCTTCCTGTGCCTGTTTTTTGGGTTCCCTGATATCACCTCTTTAAGGCATCTAGTCCGGTCAGCCTGTTCTTAAGACAGGGATTGTCTTGCCTTTTCTTGGTGAGGGGTCTCCTTTTGGTACCCCTCCATCGACCTTTCAGGACAACCTTTCAATCCCCACTTGATCTACTTGGAGGTCGATTAGGTGGTCAGGAAGGTCTGTTGGTTTCTGTTTCAGTGGTCTTCCCGGTTTCCGGGTACAGCCCTGACAATTGAAAAAATGTCATTTTTGGCAAATACCACCTTTTAGCTTTAAAGTAAGTAAACTGTCAAGAATAACCTCCAACCTATGAACATGCAGATAGTGGGATCTGGGCTAAGAGTAGACGGGCAAGGGACATGTATGCCACCCAAATTAGTGACCCACCCAGTAGCAAATGTGACATAACTCGTGTGTTCTTTTCAATTTAAGTAATCAATTTCAAAATCAAAAATCAAAAAGCAGTTCTACTTTTTCCTTTATCAATTAACAACATAGTTGTAAAAAACAAATTTTTGTCCTTCTAACCAAGTAACCATTTGTGTTGCACCTTTTCCCATATGACCCACGCGAAAATGGTTCTGTAAGGTTATCCACCATGGAGTCTGGTATGGGTTCACATGCTCATGAATAATGAATATTCCCTGTTGTCAGGCTGGGAATCCTCGGTAAAAGAAAAAACAGTTTCACTTTCACTTAAAATCTGTATTTCTCCTTTAAACCAATCACTATCCTCTGGGTCATACTGCCCCATCCAATGACAGTCCTCTCCCTAATCCCCTCCTCTGGCAGCCATCATCAGATTCTAATTGCACGGTTCAGTGTTGGGAGTCCTTGAGTTTGCTCTGAGAACTACTTCTACGTTTTTTTCGTGTTTTCGGCAGAAAAAGGTTCTATTGTTCCAAAAGAGCCTGTGTGCTCTTTTCTCCATCTGCCAACAGTGGGGATCCGTTGTTGGTGAATTTTAGTGCCCCTCAAGGGCAAAGATCGTCAAAGTTTCCAGAAAGCCAGCTGGCCTACTTCCTGCCCTCCGACCATGACGGAGGAGAAGAAGGGAAGGTCCCACTACATGCCCTGCACCA
This sequence comes from Ambystoma mexicanum, assembly GCF_040938575.1. NCBI lineage: Eukaryota > Metazoa > Chordata > Amphibia > Caudata > Ambystomatidae > Ambystoma > Ambystoma mexicanum. The sequence goes on along the minus strand of NC_090941.1, from coordinate 970,292,308 downwards.
AGTGCGGGCTAGGGAATGTGTTTGTGGAAGACAAGCACCTACAATGCCTCCACTTCATGCACCCGGACCATAAGGAGGTACAGTGCGAGATATGCCTCATGTTCTCCAAGAAGACGAGGAAGGGCAGGCACAGTAGACTGGTGTTGTGGCTTAACACTAAGGTCTCTGCCCCGTGCCCTGAGCAGGATCATTCCTCACCAAGGACCGGCCAGTTCGAGGAACGGTCTTCTAAGTCCCTTGAGGGTGCCTCATTCGTGTGGGCTCAGGACAAGGCCAAGAACCGCAAGTGAGAGTCCACTGTGGTCACCATGGAAGCGGGTCCCAATCTGGATAGGGCGCGATTGACGTCACCCTCCACCTCAATTGCCAGACGGCAATCGAGCTCCTCCTCAAAAAGGAAATCATCTACCGCAGCTTAACTGCGGGAAAAGTCAGAGAGGCTGCGGATGGAGGAGAAGAAAAAGGCAGAGCTGCCCAAGCAGGCCCATTCGGCACAGGCAAATACTTCATTGATGATAGAGTTGGTGGCAGCTGCTCTCACAATGGCTAAGGGAGCTGACCCTGTGAAGGTAGCCCGTGCAGCACAGAAAATATCCTTGCCCCCTAGGCACGACAACGCTGCAGTGACTTTGGCAAAGTCTGCTGGCATGCCAGAAGGGGGAAACCGGCTCAGGCCCAGGTTCAGGCCCCACAGGGTGGAAACAAAGAGGGGTGTAAGAAGGCCCCGAAACAGCCATACCAGGCCTTGGCACAAACCATGGAGGTCTCGTCCACAGACCAGGACCAGGAGTCCTTGCACATGGTCCACGAGGATGTGGAAGAGGAAGACGATGGAGATGACGGAGACGAAGGCACATAGTCTAGTTTTCCGATCCTGCCAGCTCAGTCGAGGGATGTTTCTCTGAACATTCTGTCGACCCTTCACATCTTGGTGTCAGAGATCCAGAAGAGGATACCACCGGGCCCGGTTCCAGTGGTTTCCCGGTCCCCCATTCAGCCTCCAATTAAGACGAGGAAGCATCATCCGACACCCCCATTTCAGCCTCCACATTTGCATCAGGCCCCTTCTCCACCAGCTTACCCATACATGGGTACGGGGACGGATACGGCTATGACCACAGATGAGGATGATGATATTGTCACAGCCAGTGGCAAGTCTGTGCATTTGGTTGCTCCACCTCGCCCATCCCCACCGGACAAGGTGTGGTCGTTCCATTCCATTATCGCCAGAGCTTCTGAGCTTTTTCAGCTTGTGCCCGAAGAAACTAGGAAGGAGGGTTTCTTGTATCAGAGGCGTGAGTCGAGGAGGAAGACAATCATGGTGGTGCCCCTCCTGGATGACGTGTGGGATGACGGCCTGGCTCTCATGAAGAACACTTGAATGGCTCCAGCCAAATGGGATAGAAGTATCAGGTGACGGACTCTAAACCCAAGTGCCTGAGGTCGCAACTATCGCTGGATTTGGTGGTATCGGCGGCCACGAGGAAACGGTCAGCTAACTCATCCTCATCTTCTTCGGTCCCTTCAGACAGCGAGGGGAAGAAGTTGGACTCCATGGGAAGGAAGGTGATTACACTGCAGCATCTACGATCAAGGTGGCCAACTCACTGGCGGTCCTAGCCAGGTACAACAGGGAACTGTGGTACAAGCTGGGCCCTATTGTGGAGTTCCTCCCGAACGATGAGAGGATGGAGGCAATTTCTCTTTTCCAGGAGGGGGAAGTTCCTTCTAATCACGCCATTACGTGGCGTTGGATGTCACCGACACAGGGTTCCGGCAGATGGGGAACGGTGTCTGCCTTCGTCGACAAGGCTGGATGAAAGCCACAAAATTGCGGCAGGAAGTCCAGGCGAAGGTGTTGGACATGCCCTTCGATGGAGGAACTTGTTTAGGAAGGGCGTTGACGAGTGCCTACAGGAAAGCAAGGCAGATAAGGAGACAGCCCGTTCCTTGGGCACTCTCAAGCAGCAGTGCTCTTTTTTTTGCTCCTCCATGGGAAAGTTGAGCAAGTCTTCCAAAGGTTTCTCCTCTTCGTACCGCCAGCCTTCCAAGTCCATGAGCCAGGAAGCTTACAGAGGCCGTTCCCAGGCCTATGGTAGAGGAGGACAGCCTCACCATCACCCGCAGGGCAGGATGCCGGCTCCAAAACAGGCCTGCACCGGCCAGGACATTGGGCCCGCATGCGTGTACCCCAGTGGCCGACCTGCTGACAAGGTTCATCAGCGAGTGGAAGAAGATCACCACCAACAGATGGGTGCTGGATGCTCTCGCCCAGGGACACACCCTGGAGTTTCAACGCAGGTGTCTGCGGATGCCTCTGATTACCCGACAGAGCAGCATATTCCTCAGCTGCTGGAGGAGGTACAGGCTATGTTGTGGAATGGGGCGATTGATCTAGTTCCCCAATTGCACTGGGGCTTCAGAGTTTATTCCAGATACTTTCTGGTCAGAAAGAAGACAAGGGGCTGGAGACCCATTCTAGACCTGCAACGTCTCAAAAAATACTTAAGTCCCAAAGTTTCAGGATGGTCACGTTTCAGCATGTGCTCAGCCAACTGGAGAAAGGAGCCTTCTTGACATCGCTGGACCTGGAGGACACCTATTTCGACGTCCGCATTCACAAGAAACATCAAAGGTTTCTGTGTTTTGTAATGCAGGGCCAGCACTACCAGTTAAAGGCCCTACCTTTCCGTTTGAAGTTGACCCCCAGAGTGTTCACAAAGTGTCTGGCACCGGTGGCAGCCCACCTACATCTGCAGGGTCTTCACACAAATCCATACCTCCGGGGCGGCTCGTGAGAGTTGGCCATCGGACACGCAGTGGCCAATGTCCAGCACTGACAGATCTTTGATTCTCATTCAACTCTCCAGAGTCCTGCTTGACACCATCAGAGAACAGGCTGTTCCTGGGAGCCAGACTCGATGCAGTGTCCTGCCTGGCATCACCCTCAGAGGAGAGGGTGGCGGCCATTCAAGGGAAGATGCAGCGGCTGTTGTCGATTAAGACAGCCATGGTGTGAACCATCATGTCGTTGCTCTGAATGATGTAATCCTGCATTTACCTCATACGGCTCTGCAGGTTACAGATGCAACCTCTTCAGGAGTTCCTGGACGCTTTCTGGATCCAGATGTCCGCAAGCTTTGTCGGGCGATAATGTGGTGGGATGTCCGCTCCAACATCGCCTGGGGCACGGAGTTTCAAAACCCTCCGTACCAGAAGACAGCCACCATGGGCGATTCCCTGGAAGGCTGGGGAGCTCACACCGGATGTCTGCATGCCAGAGGCCTGTGGCTACCGGAGGAGAAGGATCTCCATATCAACATTCTGGAGCTATGGGAAGTGTTCTGGGCCCTCAGGTTGTTCCTTCCATCTGTGAAGGGCAAGGTTGTGAGGATCTTCACCACCCTCATCTTCTACATCAGGAAACAGGAGGGCACTCAATCCTCAGCGCTCTCCAAGGAAGCGTCAGGACTTGTTCAACTGGGTCGTCATACAAGAGATGTTCCTCGTCCCTCTCCACCTAGCGGGAATCAAGAACACCCTCGCAGACTCCCTCAGCAGAGAAATGCGCTCCTGCCACGAGTGGGAGCTTCGGCAGGACCAGATGGACCACATCTTCTCCGAATGGGGTAGGCCTCAGATCAATCTGTTTGTTACTGTGGCGAAATCCAAATGACAGATATTTGTCAGAAGATTCCATCAACCAAGGAGCCTGGGGAACACGTTCTCCTTCCCTTGGGAGGGGTTGTTTCTGTGCACATTTCTTACATTGCATCTCCTGGTACGAATCATCAACACACTCAAACAGTGCCAATGCAGGATGATACTCATCTCCCTGGCGTGGCCGAGACAAATTTGGTATCTGGACCTTCTCAGCTTGTCAGCGTTGCCTCCGGTGAAGCTGCCAGTGGTTCTGGATCTTCTCACCAGAGAAGGAGGCGTAATCCTCCACCATAACCCAGGATCACTGAACCTGAGGGTTTCGCTCCTGCCGCCCTAGGGTTTGGAGGATCCCAGGTGCCTGCGGACTGCAGTGAGGTCCTTGCCAATGCCAGGGCGTTGTTGACTTTGAAGTGCTATGGTTACAAGTGGAAGCATTTCGCTATGTGGTTCCAGTCTCAGAAGATTACCCTCTAAGGGGCACGGCCCTGCAGATTCTTCCATACTTGCTATCCTTGGCCAAGGCTGGACTGGTGCACCCCTCTATCAAGGTACATATGGCGGCTATCTCCCACAACACCAGGTGTCCAGGAAGATATTCACTTTGGTCTCATCGACTTGTCAAGCAGTTCCTCAAAGTTTTTTCTGATCTTTCCTGCCGGTCAAGGCTCCTGCCCCAGTGTGGGAACTCAATGTGGTGCTGACAAGGCTCATGGGGGCCCCCTTCGAACCTATGCATCAGGCCCCTCTCAAGTTCCTCTCTTGGAAAATGGCTTTCCATGTGGCCATCGCCTCTGCTAGGACGGTAGGTGAGATCCAGACCCTCTCCTGCAGCCAGCCATACCTGACTTTGCACGACTCGGAGGTCTTGCTGCGGACGAACCCCATTTTTATGCTAAAAGTTCAGTTGGAATTCCCCCTCAATGAGCCTTTAGTGTTACATGTTTTTCTCCCTGAAGCCGTCGCCACCAGCTGAAAGGCCCTTGCACTCGCTGGACATTGCTCGTGCCCTGAAGTACTACGTAACACGCACAAAGCATTTTTGGAAGACATCTCACCTGTTTGTGAGCTTTGGTCCTTTGATCTCAAGGTGGCTCTCCGGTTGCATCATGCACTGTGATCGGTTGGCATACCGACTGCTGCCCAGCCGTCCGAGAGCCCACTCCACCAGAGCCATCGCTATGATTATGGCATTCCTGTCTGGCGTGCTTCTGCTGGACATCTGCAGGGCTGCTACGTGGAGGTCTATGCACACCTTCACAAGACTCTACTGCGTCGACAGGGATTCCAGGGAGGAGTCCAGAGTCGGCCAGAGACTGCTACGCAACCTGTTGGCTTGAAGCGAGTCTGTTCCAAGGTAAGAGTTGATTGCTTCTTTTGAGCCTTGCCACCTCCCCTGGTTGTGTAATGTTGTTCTGCTATGTATTCGTTATTCATGAGCATGTGAATCCATGCCAGACCCCGTGCTGAAGAAGGAACAAGTTACTTACCTGTAACTATTGCTCTTCAGCATGGGTCTGGCATGAATCCACATGCAATCCCTCCCTCCGTGCCTCTGCGGCTCTTCTTGGTCATACTGCCACTTTACGTGCTTACCAAATCTGAAGATGGCTGCCAGAGGAGGGGCTTAGGGAGAGGACTGTCATTGGATGGGTGTAGTATGTCCAGCGGACTGTGATTTGTTTAAAGGAGAAATACAGTTTGTAAGTGAAAGGGGAACTGTGTTTTCTTTTACCAAGGATTCCCATCCTGACGATGGGGAATATGCGTTATTCATGAGCATTTTAATCCATGCTAGACTCCTGCTGGAGAACAATAGCTACAGGTAAGTAACTTGTTCCTTATAACTTGTTTATCTACAACCATTGGATTTTGTCCAATGTAAGGCTTTAAGTCTTTGTCCACTGTTAAACTATCCCAGGGTTTTTGAGGCCCTGAAGAAGCATGCACTTCAGACGTAACAGAGAGTAACTGTGAGTGTGAAAAACGTGTGGGCCGTTCGTGTATAACAAGAGCGGCTCCTTTTGTACAATAAGCCTTATTGGTGGAGTTTATTCTTACCTAACAATGTACTTGCTAGATGATCCTTTCGTATAATATGAGAGGCTGTTATTTGTATAATAAGAGACTTACTGGTGAATTGCATTCTTATTTTAAACTCGCTGGGAACTTTACTAAGACTATTGCAATGGGATGATATGATATATCCCCTGGAGGGAGATTATTTTACCTGTTGTTAATTGAAAAAAGTAGAACTACTTTATGGGTTTGAAATTGATTATTTAAATTGAAAAGAATAATTGTTCTATGTATCATTAGTTACTGGGTTTGCACACACTGGTCACTTGAGTCATTGAAGGTTATATGTTTCTTTTGAAACTTTGCGGGCAGGACTCATTTACTGAGTGATTTAGCGTGCAGCAATTTGAGATTATATTTTACAGGAATGAGAATAGCACACGTTTATTGTTTATTTTGGCATAAAACCTCCTGTGCATTACCTGTAATGTTTCAAATCTATCCAAATGGGTACTGCCCTGCAGCAAGTCCTCGGTGTTATCACCGCCCATTATCGTGTATCCATTGCTCCCCTCCTTGCAGGCACTATCTATTAGTAGCATCAAATTCACTTTGAAGATCCATCAGGATTTGACGGTCGTCCGCATATAGTTAACACTGCAGGTTATTAACCACAATCAGCTGGGCCATGAGGGAACATCAATTGTTAAAATGTTGGTGGGGAAAAGTGCCCAATCTTGAAGGAGGTCACAGGACAGAGGAAGAGGTGCAGGAGTAAAGTAATATAGTTGAACTTATTGAGTCTCCCAGCAAAGAAAGAACAAATACAGGTCATCAGCAGCCCTCTAGTGCCCATTTCATAATCCAAGTGATGAGAAGAGTGCCAGAATATACAGTGTCAAAAGCTTCTGGGAAATCCATAAGAATGAGGGCCCCCAAGCTCAATATCTGTTCTCCGACGTCCATGATTATTGTCTGCCTTTGAGTCCATATAGAGTGGAATCCTGACTGGACATCATTAGGAGTTTATAAATCAACAAAAGGGCCTGAGCCAGGGTGGTTATCTCCGCCCCCATGATCTTAGCACAAAGAGGCAATGTGGCGACAGCCAGAAAATGTGCCATATTGCCAGGACTTTTATTAAATAAGGGGTGCCCTACGGCTTACTTTAGGGGGCATGGACATTCACCTACCTAATTATTCATCATGCTCAGAACTTCAACCATATAGTTCAGATTTTTCATAAGTAGTATCATCATCATGATTTATCTTTATTTCGGCTAGAAGCCTTAGAAGCCTACATACCAAATCAATCAAATACACTAATATAAAAGTAACCACAGGAAAAACATTTAATTAAAGGAAAACATTCATATAATTATTAAACATTATTCCAACAAACAGAAACAAAGTCCTTTCATGAATCCAACATTAGAGACCTGTGGTTCAAATAATTTTGTTTTACTGACCATGAGTCTGAAACATGTGGGGGGGTGCTTGTGGTCTCGTGCAGAAGGGATGTGACTCAGCAGTTTGGGCTGGACTGCCCCTTTGATTTGCATATGGTCTTTCCACTTTCTGTAATGGCTTGGCAGGCTAAGAACGATGGTCTGGGGAGATGGGGTGTTGCCCAGAACAATTGTCAGAGGTTAAAGATTAATTCTACACCTTCCAGCCATCACCTCTTTATTTTTGCTTTGTCACACCAAGTGGGATGGGTATGCCTAGACGTGGGTCCCATGCCTTCTGGGCCCAGAGACCCAAGCTACTCCTCACTGATGATGCCCAATGAGGCTGAAACATGTCTGTGAATGCTTGTTGTCTCGTGCAGAAGGAATGTGACCCAGCAATTCAGGATGGACTGCCCCTTTGGGGGTGGGACCAAGCCTGATTTGCATATGGTCTTTCCCCTTTCTGTAATGACTTGGCAGGCGAAGAACGATGGTTTGGTGTAGTTGCTCAGAGCAATTGTCAGAGGTTTAAGATTAATTCTAAACCTTCCAGCCATCACCTCTTTATTTTTATTTTGTCACCCCAAGTGGGACGGGTATGCCCAGACATGGTTGCTGTGGCTGCTGGGCCTAGGGATCCAAGCTACTCTTCACTGATGATGCCCAATGAGGCTGAAACATGTCTGAGGATGCTTGTGGTCTCGTGCAGAAGGGATGTGACCTAGCAGTTCAGGCTGGACTGCCCCTTTGAGGGTGGGACCAAGCATGATTTGCACAGGGTCTTTCCCCTTTCTGTAATGGCTGGACAGGTGAAGAACGATGGTGTAAGAGGGTTGCCCAGAGCAATTGCCAGAGGTTTAAGATTAATTCTAAACCTTCCAGCCATCACCTCTTTGTTTTTGCTGACCATGGTTTTGACATAAATGTCATTACTGTTCGAAAATGATAAAAGGAATCAGAGAGTGTAAAAAAAGTACATCCTTCACTCCTTGTCCATATACTTTGCACGTTCAGTACTGTTTTAACACAGGGATCGAAGATTATCATATAATCGGAGTGCGGCAACAGAGTGTGGTTTGCCATAGTTTGGAGAGTGGAGAGTGGAGTCTTTTCTTGCTAGCCATTACTCTTGGAGGCGGACCTCATTTTGCTTACCTGCTTTTCAATTTATCATAAAGGGAACAGGAAAAAAAAAAGAATCTGATTGCAAGCCAGATTGCTTCAATCTGCCAACACATTTTCTAACATCCTTGGTCTGATAACAGTTGAAAATGTCTACATTCTGGCCCAAGATGTCTGATGTAACTTAAGTGATAGCTGTATGGTTTAACTTTTGTGACGGATATTCGAAATAATCGGTTTATGTTTTGTTTAGCACATTGGAGTTAGAGTCTGGTGGCATCGGTGCATATCAAAAATCAGGCATATTCATAGAACATCAGGAATGGGAGTCATGAGTGGCCGCATTCACTGATAAATTATTTATGAAAGGCCACATGTTCCGACTCAGTGGCGGCCTCTTCAGCACGCATGAGGACAAGGAATTGAATTAAGCAGGTGGTGTAGGAAGGGATCTGCGGAGGTCTATCCCACATGATGTAGAAAGGGATGAGGAGAGGGGAGCATATGGCAGGGACTTAGAGAGGTTAGGAAGAGATGCAGCCATCCAGCATGATTCGAAAGGGGGTTGATCTCTTTGGAAAGGGTACTGGTGCAGAAACGGGCTCGGCCCAACAGGTGAAATGCATGCCATCAAAAGTAAATTCTGGAAATGTGGGCTGTGAGAAATGATCATGGAAATTACACTAGTGGACCACCCAACCTAACCACCGACATCAACACAAACATCTCGAGAAGAATCTCGAGATCATCAACCAACAATAATTTGGTGTCACCAAGCTTTGAACAAACTTGGACGGGGCCAATCTCTTAAGTTGCGGCTGGATCTTCTTTATGGAACAACCCTACCTGAGGAATCAAACAGGAATCCAGTTATATCAAATGCAAAAATAACTTGAAAACATAGCTATTCAAACTAGCCTTAGAGAAGGGAGGAACAGGCCAACACAATTAGATATCCGTAACTGTTCTTTACATGGGGTTTCGGCTTTGAACCCACAACCCTATTAGCTATGGCAATGTTCGCAAACCGACCGAAGCACCCGCAGGTACTTTCCCAATAAAATACACTTACTGTAAACACAGCTGCTCACTCCATGGCCCGCCCTTGATATGATATGGTATGGCATTTATAACGCGCCTATACACAAGTGTTTCCCTGGAGAAAATTGTGCAGGCCCTGCCCCTCAGGCCTCTTTATACCACTGCACCGTAAAGGCCAGTATGCCAAAGGTCTGCATACGGGGACTAGGCCATGGAAGGTGTCACCCTCCCCACTTCGGCCCTGCACCACAACAAACAGCCAGTTCCATCATACGGATAACTCCTGACCCAGAAGACACTCTCAGTTTAGGGCCGACTTCAGTATGTCGGTTTACGGCTGAGAACATAGTCATGAGTGGGTTACCCTAGAGGGCAATTGGGCCTTACCAGCAAAGTATGGGAGTTTCACGTGGATTACTTAGGAATGGTACCCACTAGAGCCATTGGTGGGTCCTCTGGCAATAATAATGTCATTCCCTATCCAATGAGTGTTTAGAGGTCTATGCAGATACCATGAGACTATGATATGATATGCTAGTTTATTCATAAAGCGTCTATACATAATGTGTTTCAAAGCGCTTCACGGCAAGGGAGGGAACAAGGGAAAATACAATGGCCCTCATTACGACCCTGGCGGAAATCGAAAAACGATGGCGGAAATGCAATACCGCCATCGAATAGCGCTCGGTGCGATCATGACCCGTCACCGCAAAGTACGATGCCATTAGCGACACCGTAGTGAACGCCAACGCTAACTGCACCAAGTATGCGCGCGCGCTATGCCAAACCGTAATTACCACCATGGCGCAACGGTACGCGAATTCTGACCCTAGCGGACATGCACCTAACGCCATCAAGCACGGCGGAAAGTACCATTCCGCCATGGTGAGAAGTACGGCATCGCGAACCAACCGTAAACGGCCCTACTGAGTGCCTGTACACCGCTCCCTGGCCACATTGTACAACTCCCCGTAGGTGCAATGAAGTCACACAATGCAACCAGTGAAATGTACTAGTCATCCATGCCTGCCAACGAACAAATGAATCTCAAGAGGGGCCAATGGGAGCTGCAGGGCACAGATGGCACGAATACAGAAGCTATACAAATGGACATGACCTCAGTCTCCCACCAAGAAACGCACGCAAACACAGGCACCTGTGACCAGCCATATTCCGATAATCACATCATTCCACCAATCCAACTGGCTGACCGGCATCTGTTACACAAAAGCTAATCCCCCGCCCCTGAGCATGACATCATCAAAACAGTCATATTGGCAGCCCTTATCCCTGACCTCACTGGGCTTCGTAGGCAAACGCGCCCAGCACAGTACCACGCAACTATACTCCGAAGCTGGAACCCAATGCAGATCTCCTCACAATACATCGCTCCCCAAATAGGAATATGCCACATCACTTGCAAAGAAGAACGCTACACGGTTCATATCAGAATAGAAATTTAATGCACAACAAATTCACCAAGCCCATACAGCCATTAGGCCATGAACTCCAAAATACATTTCACCATTGTGGGCTGCATCCGCAATAAATGACCAGCTACTTCTTGTGTGACGCCCTGTTCCTTCATGGTACACAGGGGCTACATTCTCGTACGAAAAGGCAACATGGAAGCGCCTAGAACCGCAGGGCCGTCCCAATAGGGAGGCACTAGTCCAGCTGAAAGGCCGAAATGTTGCTCCTAGCCACTAGTACTGCGTAAGGGCATGGGGCCCATTGGCGATCGTCCCATAAGATCGTAATGCTGCTCCACTGATTAACACGAAGCAGCAGGTGTCGGGAGTAAAATCCATCTGCAGGAGTGGCATACAGATGGCAGTGGCAAAAGGGGAGGAGATACCTGTCACCCAAATGAAATGAAAAAGAATAGAATGGCCATCAGAACTACATTTGAATTACTCACTTCAATGATCACACCAAATCCACAGCCATATGCATGCTAGCCCACTCCAAAGGATCATCACCACCCAAAAACCACTTGCGAATCATAACTATCTATATCGAGGTGAAAACACTATCACAAACGAGTGTACCTGTGCATGCGTCTGTTAAAACAGAATCCATCAGATGGGATTGGTAACGTGCATAGACACAAGTGTCTGAAGGTGCGTCGAGACAGGGAGGGCTCAACAAGGCCAGATAGACGATGGTCCCACTATGGCAGCCCTGCATCACATAGCGCAGGGGAGGCGGATAGATTCCAAGAAGCCCTGTACATGGCAAACTCTGTATCAAATCATCTGTCCATGCATCCATACATCATTCCCTCATCCCGTAATGAAAACGCCTGTTTCCATACTCACATAACATGTGAAATTTCCATTGAGTCTGTGCGTTATGCAGCCTGCAAAATCCACTGTGCCCCAGCCCGTAATTCCAGTGTTGTGAAGTAACATGTATTTGGGAACGTCCGGCCTTATCGCCCACTTCGCTATTGCGCATCCCAAACTATTCATATCAATCATTGCATCCTCGCCATGGCCCCTGTCCCAAGGACATTGAACAATAGAACGTTATATTTGCAGTCAGACCTGTGGGCATCTCCTCGCCGCTAGCTGAAAACCGAAAGCGCCGCCCTTCGAATTCCTCATTTGCAACATCACGTCGAAAAGGCATCTGTGGCCGCTTGAAATCACAAATTAATCCATCTAGTGCGGCTGTGTGTGAAAATGGCAACTGCCTTCACTCACAAATGGGACGCCCCGCCCGTCGGTGAACCTCGGTACAGTGTTGCATGAGGGTCCACCGTTACTCGAGTACTACGTTCCACTGACCCTTCACAAGTCTGTTCGCGACTGCAAAGATAGTATATGAAACAATGGGACCATAGCCGAATGAACATATCAACCAATGTTACACTGCCATCGGGTACAAATACATGATTGTAATAGCAAGATGCCATTCGTCGAATTGCAGCGTTGTGTGCGGGACGTGCTCGCCCAAAGGGGAGAGCAGCTTGCACAGGTGGAATGAATCACCACAGGTGGAGGCCATACAGCCTGAAAACACATAAATTGCACACCCAGTCTCCTCCCACAACCACACCCACTCCGAAATGCTACCGGCAGGACTAGCTATGTTGGCCCTGGGGGACCTGATAGCACTGCAAGTACTCCAACTTCAAGAAGAAGACGAACACCAACTACAACTGGCCGCACGGAGGAGACGCAGGAGGAGGAGGAGGGCAAGGCAGGGCCAGCAAGGGCCGCCAGCACAGCCACTACCACCACGCAGGCAGCCCGCAATCCCACGCCTCCGAGCACATCCGTTCAACCTCACTGATGAGCAGATCCACACCCTCTACCGTTTGGACCGGGACACCATAACCGCCATTGTGGACATGACACAGGCTGACCTTGTCAGCATGATAGATAGCCCAACCGCCATCCCACCCCTACTGAAGGTGGTGTCTGTACTCCACTTCCTGGCCACAGGCACCTACCAGCACACAGTCGGACAGTTGCATGGCATATCACAGCCACTGTTCTCACGGACACTATTGCAAGTGCTCGATGCCCTCCTGCAGCACGCAGACGACTACATCTCTCTACCACGCTCGGAGCAGGAAATTACCAACACAAAAGTGGGATTCCATGCACTTGCCGGCATACCGGGTTGCATTGGTGCCATCGACTGCACCCATGTGGAATTGGTCGTCCCACATGCCATGGAGGCCCAGTACCGCAACCGAAAACAATTTCATTCTCTGAATGTACAAATGGTGTGTGACTCCAACAGGATCATTACACATTGTTGTGCCCGATTCCCTGGATCAACCCATGATTCTATGGTCTTGAGGAACTCTACAATACCACGCTACATGGAGCGACACGCAGGGAACAAATCCTGGCTACTCGGTGAGTCTCATTTCATGCATGATGATGTGGGGTATGTGATGCGGCAATGACCTGGCAGGAAGGGGGGGGGGTGCGTACGTAGCAATGGCATTCGTCAAAATTCCTTTATTGTCCACATACAGGTGATGCCGGGTATCCACTGAAGAGATGGCTCCTCACACCAGTCTGGAACCCACGGGACCAGCATGAGGAGGACTACAACCATGCCCACTCACGTACCCGTGTAGTCATAGAACAGGCATTCGGCCTACTGAAGACTCGTTTCCGCTGCCTCAGCAGGTCTGGCGGGGCACTCCTGTACCGCCATGTGAAGGTTGCAAAGATGGTCATGGCATGTGTCATGCTCCACAACATGTGCGTACGTAGAAATGTGCCCATGCCCCTTGACGCAGAACTGCAAGCACCTGAAGATGGTCATGATGAGGGTGGGGATGTGGCAGCAGCTCAAGGAGTCTGCGAGGCACAGGAGGGCCGTGACATTCGTCAGCATCTCATAGATGCATGCTTCTAGCACTCACGCCTGGTGGCTGATACATGGACACGGGACTCGTGGCACTGTGTGTGTCTGGAACATGCACAATATGGACTGTACGCCTATAATGGCCTCGTACACAAAGATCAATGTCCACACATCTCATTGGATGATTGTGCATTGTTTATGGCATATGTGATATCATGTTAAACACCCTATCGACCCGCCACCCAAGTGAGCCCAACACACCCCCTCCACCCTCCTACCTCCCCCCGAACACCAGTGTCCAAAGATGCTCATTGTCAGTGGGCAGACGCTATTGCAAGCCCCCTCTCCGGGTATCAGGGGCACCCCTGCCTGTGGAGCGCAGGTTCCTCCCAGATCTACGTTGGGGGCTGCCCTGGACGGAACTTGCAACGGATGATGTCTCTGCCTGCTCACGTCCATGCATGTCCCTAAGGGTTTGTGAGAGCTCAGTGAGCACACGGCGCACTGCGGCAAGTTCGGCACATACGTCTTTGGACGTCTCATGCAGTTCCCCCCTCAGGCTCTCAGTGCTTCTCTCCATTTGTACTCTCAGGCTCTCGGTGCTTCTCTCCATTTCTACTCTCAGGCTCTCGGTGCTACTCTCCATTTGTGCCCTTAGTGTCTCTGTACTTCTCTCCATTTCTGCCCTAAGTGTCTCAGTTGATGTTTCTATGTGTGCCTTAGTGCCCCCACATTCATCGGCATGGTCCTTGAGGAGCGTGGCCAGTTGCTGCTGTTGCACGATTACCTGGTCGAGGGACTGTTGCCTCTGCTGGGCCATGGCCATTTGCGGTGGTGTCACAGAGTGGCTGATCACCTCATGTTGCCTTGCCACAGGGCTTGTGGGGGATGGCCAGTCGTCGTCTTGTGGGTGCCCCTGCGTGTTATCCTCATGGTGTACGGGATGGAACAGACAGGGGGATTGAGACAGGTCATGGATGGATCTAACTTCGACATCCCCGTTTTCTGTGTCGGAGCATGCTGCCATTAATGCAGTGTCACCTATGGTGCTGCTGCCACCAGAAGCAGTGCCTACTGTGGCATCCATTGGGGGGACCTGTGGTGGTGCTGTTGTGGGCATGCTGGCTGCTGGGGTGCCTGTTGGAGTTCCCTCCTCTGTGCTGCCACTTGATTTGTGCTGCTTCCGTGTCTTGATGCGTGCAGCTGAGGTGGAGGGTCTTTGGCCGTTGGTCTTGGCCCTCTTTGCAGGTGTGCTGGTAGGGGTGTCCTGGAGCTCGTCGTTTGGATCGGACCCTGTGGTGGAGTAAAGGAGGGCGAGCGTTATTAATGGGTCTGTGGGAATTGGAATGGCAATGTATCACATGCATTGGGGTGGTACCTGAGGGTGATTTGGGTCGGGGCCTTGGAGGTGGTTTCATTTGTGTGTGGAGTGAGGGTGCAGTTGTTTTGCAGCCTGCAGTTAGGGTGTGCCTGCTGCACGTGTAGAGGGTGTTTTTAGGATTTTTAATTATTTATGTATTTGATGTGAGTTTTAAAGTGTGCTATCAGGCCTATGTATGTGGACGTTCTCCTGGACATGTGTTTCTGTTGCACTATGTGGACACATGGTACTTCACATGATTGGACATTGTGGTTTTGGCATTGTTTTATTTGGGACACCTACCTGATTCTTCGGATGTCTGCACTCCTTTCTCCATCCCTCCGACTCCCTCTATGCTCTCCATTCCAATGGTGGAGGCACAGATTTCTTCCCAGGGGGTCAACTTGATGGGTGATTCCGATCCTCCCCCGGTAGCTGTGGCAATGTTGCGGTTGGCAGAAAGTATGCTACGGACGCGTATCCGCAGGTCGTCCCATCGCTTTCTGCATTGCTGTGGGTTGCGGTGTGCGGTCCCCACCGCACTTACCCGCTGTGCCACCAGGGCCCATATGGCCTTCTTGTTCGCAAGTGCCGTCCTGGTCATTTGCGTGGAGAAGACGGCGGCAGCATTCTCCTGGAGGGTCTCTGTGAGCACGGTGAGTTCCTCACGGGAGAAGTGGACCTGCCGCTTGCGGTCGCACGCTTTCTTCGCTACTTTTCCCATTTTTCTTGGTTTCACTAGGGTGGATGACGGGTTGGGATGTGTCTCAGGGTAGTATTTTTAATGGTTGTGTGGAATTTGTGGTTTTATAGGTGTACAGCGTGATGTTTCCCGTTCCGGGACCATGCTTTTGCTTCCGTTTCCGTATATTTCCGGTCACCGTACTTTCCGGTTGGCGCTCACTGCGGTGTCCGCTAAGATGGGTGGCGGTATTGCACCTAGGGCGCCGTACGGCGGCGGTGTGGGCCGTTTTGGGGTCATTTCCGCCATCGCGGACTTTGCACTTCCGCCATGGCGTGGTGCTCGTGCCCGATGGGTCGGAATGAGCCGCACTTTGCTCCGTCGTGCAATGGCGGAAACGCTATTTACGCTATGGCGGTCCGGTCGGTTGATTTCCGCCAGGGTCGTAATGAGGGCCAATGACATTCTTACAGGCCATGACCAACAAGAATGTGGAATTAAATATCGTGCTCAGCCTGACGACATTTCAGATAGTGCAAGAGCTAAGACACAGATAGAAAGGAAATGGTAAACAGACTGTCGACTGCCGTACTAGGCCTCATGACATTTCTGGTCGAGCCCGGAGATTAAGAAGAGGTGAGGGAGGGGGGACGAGAAATGATGGAGAAGAACAAAACAAGCTACTATCGTACTAGGCCTGACGACATTTCAGATAATCCTGGAGGGGGGAACAAGTGACGGGAGGGAGGAAGAGACACACATTTGTTGCTTTCATACTAGGTCCCAGGGACAATTCTGATAGAGTAAGTGCATTGAAAAAAGTAAAGGAGGGCGGAAGAAGCGTGGAAGAAGTGCAACCCTTTTTGTCCCTTGAATGGCTCTCAAGGCACCAAACCATTAAGTGGCTCCTCCCACATCTTCCCTCTCTTTTCTGAGCTTGTCCAATGAAGATTTTAAAAGCACAGACAGATGGTTTTCTGCAACTGGCAGCAGCATAGTAAAAATCCCAATACAATAGCATAACATTTGTATCTATGCTTGTGAATGTTTCAAACACAAGTATCTGTTTCAAATACTTGTGGAGGGATGATATGATATTTATAATGCACTTAATACCCAGAGGTTTCTTAGCGCAGACTCAGGGATCGAACCTGTGTTGTTCCATGTTGCTGTGCTTCCAAAGCGAGCACGTTGCCCCTGAGCTATCCTCCCGAGACTAAGGTGATAGGAAAACTAGTAAGCCACAGCACCAGCTCCTCTATGAAAGATGCCCAACGTCTCCATCTTAATTGTTGTGTTGGGAAATGGGCGCGCAGTTTCGCCTTCTGACAGGTCCTGATAGGCAGACTTCCAAAAGACTGGCCCGTTTGACTTTTTTTTAAGAGCCCCATTTCATGAACGTCAAACCTTTGCTATAAGAAACTGCTCGGGTTCTATTTCTTCCGTCTTCCTTCTTTTAGAGGCAAACTCGCACCTTTTTCTTGAACTCTTGTCTGCTTCCTTTCCCCAAATGTCATATCATATTTTCATTTAAAAAATAATAAAACTCCAGCAGCAAATCAAGAACATACCTCGGGCTCTACTGCACCAAATATGCAGCTGGCGACTTGTAGATGTTTTCAGACGTGTTGACACCAATAGAATGAAACTGCGAGGCCTTTACAGTGTGACAGAGGGGCTCTGTTGTTCTGGTATTGATTTAGAATTCGTATTTCACTTTTATTTTGAAGATAACAATCAATTTTCATAGATTTTGATGAAATGTTCTAATTTCGGCGGCGCCTTCTCCTTCACCCGGTCTGCAGGTTTTTATGCAGCCAAGAAAGTGTGTACAAGGGAACAGGGAACAGATGGGGGCCCGCAGCATGATGGGTAGCCGTTAGCGGATATTGAAAAAGACCAAATGTACCTTGTCCAGAGACTATTTAGTCGAGCGTTTACCTTTGCTGATGTGAAGATTTTCCTGGACCGAAGGCCACCTCAACATCTGACTTTTGTTAGTGCTTTATTTATTCAAGGACGTTTGTGGAAACAGAGAATCTCACTGTAAGACCACGGTTGGGTGAAATTAATTCACCTACTGTGAGAGGGAATTCTGAATTTATTGACACAAAATTCACTTGGTAAGGAAACTGTGAATCCCGCCTTTTATGTACAGTACACACTTCTGAAACACTGAATGTGCACAGCGAGACTCCTGGCAGAGTGAGCACTCGTGAATCACATTTCTGGTCAAGATTGTGCCCTTTGAAAAATAAGAAATTAACCAATTTGCTTAAAAATACACATTTTTCAGAAAACAATCAAAACCCACAGGGAAAAAACATTTTTCACAAAAGTTGAATTTCTCATATGTGGCACCTAATTCGCTCTTGTCTGTCCATTGAGTGGGAACAGGAGTTTCAACCTGCCCAAATCATACCTTCCAGGCCAATACAGTCTGTCCATTTCAACTAAATTCACACAATCCCTACATGATTTTCAGCGCTACTTTCGTTTGCAGGACTTTTCAAATTTAATTTACTGTTTTTAGGTCCACCAGTTCTTGCCTTCACAACCACTTTCTTTAAAACACATGTTCCAATGTTTCTGCTGAGCCTCCTCTCCCACCACTCAAAGGGGGTCATTACGAGTGAGGCGGTAAGGGGTTAACGGCGCCGGTAAAGGTGGCGGAGCCGTCAACCCCTTACCGCCTCAGTACGAGTCTGCTCGCGGGAACCCGCTAAGGACGCCTCGTTTTACCAGGCGCCCTTAGCGGGTTCCCACGAGCAGACCAGGGTGCTAACAACGGGCCCCAGGGTGCTAACAACGGGCCCATTAACAACGGGCCCGTTGTTAGCACCCTCCCCATTCCCATTGAGCCCTGTGGGGGCTCGAATGGGGATGGGTTCCTTGTATGAGGAATTACCGGGTCCTCCAAGGTCGAAATGGCCCGGTAATTCCTCATTCAAGGAACCCGGACCCGGTACGCGGCAAGGGGGTAGCCATACCTCTAATAGCAGCATGGTTACCTCCTACCTCGTAATGACCCCCAAACTCTTGGTTATAGAATTTCTCACCAACTGGAAAATGATTGCCCCATTAACAGTGTTTATTCGTCCAGAAAATGTAATGTCTACAATTTTATTTTTGGTTTGACTTTTTGTATCGTGCCCACTGGTAGTAAAAATCCACTTTGAGGTGCAGTTAGGGTACTGATTACAGAGTTGTTAATTATTTTACCTGACGTATATTAATGGTGCACTTATTAAATCTGTAGAATGTTGTTGTTAGTACATTTGCCTTTTATGGCTATTTCTATTGTAGGTTTTAATATATTTTTTGACTTTACTAGGACAGTATGATGTATGGATTGTATGAATTAAGCTCTTTGTTGTCCCTAAGGTTAAGATTAACCGGAGCATTGAAATAAAAAAATAATACAATAATTTTTTCCAATGCAGCTGGAACATTGGTTAAGAAAAATAGGCATAAGATAGCAATGAACAATTTGGTGTTCATGAGTTAAAATGAGTACTGATCACAGTGTGCTGATAAGTTGACACCCTCAAAAGGTCAAATGCAAGGTCGCAAAGCACAAAAGACAGTCCAGGAACGAAACCCACCATCAGAGCTCCGGCTCTGTCTACAGCTCGATTTGCTTCATTAGATGAAAGAAAATAGTCCTAGCATTTCATTTGCAAATATTTTATTGTTCCTAGGCAAAAGACTAAAGAAGCAAGTGCTTGAATTCTACGAGGCTTAAATGTTCCTTTTATCTTTACACATGTGAGTAATGTTAACATATACGAGTCAAACTGTTGTGAAGCTACCAGGACTCAGTATGATGCCGTGAATTTTGCTCCTTTGTCTGTGACAAGTTGTTTTTGTAAAAGCGAATTTTTGGGTGACTCACACTGCAATGGACGCATCTGCTCGCAGCACCCCCCAGACCCTGCAAGCTAATCTTCTAAGACAACACATCCAATCAAAAAGTAAAAGCCCTTTCTTTTATGGATGAAAAAAGAGAGGTGACCAGAGGGTTGTCCCAAGCAGCTGATAGCACTTAATAGTTATACTCTATGAGGGGGCGGTGTTTGTCCTTTGAAGAGTGGGCAGTCGTAGTCCCATTGCCCACTCATGCATAGAAATAATGATGTCTTTCAGATCTTTAGGGAAGAGCACATCTCTTGAATAACTGTAGCCTTGCTAAATCACCCGCTGGCATGAAACATGTTGACTCATATGTCTGTATATATGATGCACAGTTAAGCTGCACTGATTTATCTCCAACCAATGATAATAGTGAATTATTAGCTGTTGATTAGTGGCTGCAAGCCTCACTTTTCTCCTTTCTTTTTAAACTGCTTAGTTTATTTCCATAATGTCTGCTTGGTATACATACATAAACTTTGCTTTTTTGCAGCACTTCAAAACTCTCATCACATTATACACAACAACAGGCTGCATGCTCATATCAAAGGACGACTAAAGGCAGGTGCCCTAATGTAGCCTGTGGGCCAAAAAGGGCACGGCTTGTAGGGGATGTATGCTTTTCCCCCGAGGGACACCCTAGAATACAAACACACACACCAGAGTCGAATAAAACATACTTTATTCAATGTACTTTGTGTTTTTCTTGCTTTCTGTGCATGGGTTGTTAAAATGGACTAATCCATCCAGTCCCCCATGGGAATGTTGAGAAGATGAACAAGGACATAACAAATGAACAGAACTCCTCTGCCCAGGAATTGGGCTGTGCAGAGGAGAAGAGGAACACAAAGAGTATTTGAAAAGGGAACCAATTGAAAGGACAGATGGAGGGAAGGAGAAACAGTAGTAAGAAAAAAACAAGCATTGGCAAAGCCAACCGTTTTTGCTTGTGTCTAAGTAAAGGGCATTTGCGAAGCACTGATATTTTATGCCCAGATACTCGAACCATTTTGCACCTGCTACCATTGATAGCCAGCGACTACCACCATGGCAGTGCCTGGCAAATGCCATTCCCGTACCTATACAAAAGCCAAAACTGTTGGCATTGCCAATCATTGTTTTATATGACCTCTTTTGTTCTGTCTGAAAGGCTGCAGTTCTACTGATAGCCAACAGATGTCACCCAGAAAAATCACACTGTGCTTGTCCTATTCTGTGCATAAAGATGCTCAGTGGAGGAGGCCAATCCATGTAGCTGAACAAATTAGACGTTAGAAACATTGAGAACACATGTTTTATTATTAGCTGTGCTGCATTCTCCATATCCAGGGACATGATCCCGCTGTATTGTAAGGGCACAGACCATCATATGATGGGTCCAGGTCTCCCCCTCAACCTTTCAGAACAGTCTTCCCCAGAAGTTTAGGCAAGACTTCATTTTGGATTCGCTAAACTCATAATAGGTTTATTTCAGGCACACTTCAAGGGGTGAGCCACTGATTTGGTTTGTTCTTAAAAACATCAAATGCACAATGCAGAGAAAAATGTCAAAAAAGCATTTAGAGTAGAATAAGCATCCATTTCGGATTGTGTATTTTACATTTTGCAAGTTTGAGTTATAGTTTGTTTTTTTCTGCCGTTGTCTCTGTTATGATCACCCCAAGCCATTCCACCTCGGTGATCTCGGTCACTTCACAAAATCATTGTGCCTAAAAGCTTGTGTACAGTGTAGAAATGTTTGACCATAGCACATAAAGTGGCTCTTGATTTCATTGTGCCACAATTAATATGTTGTTGTAATGTGTCTATCTTTCCTATCTCCCTGGCCTGCTGTTTAGGATGTTTGTTTGCATGTATGAGGCAACAAGTGTCCAGGTTATGGGGTGCCGTGTGAGTGCGCTGCCTTCCCTGCGCAAGTTATGAACCCTCCCAATGGTATGTATTTTGCCAACCACTGAAGCTTGAAAAGTAAATACACTTAGGCTTGACTTGTGGCCAACTTCGACCAGACCTGCAGATTAACTGGCCTGCTGTTAAATCTTAGTTACCAGTTTAATGGTATCCACTACACAGTGTAATTTGCTTTCTAACTTTGAGAACATTCAGATATGTAATCGCTCCTTTTACTATAGCTGGTGAGATAGCTCAATGGGTGGAACGCTCGCTGCTGCGATGTGTGTGTGATCTGCAGGTGTAGGTACGAATCCCAGCGGGCCAACTTAGCCTTTCGTCTTTCTGAGGTTGCTAAATTAGTACCAACACAGGTTGGATGATATGTATGTATATGTGTTTTATGTGAAGCACTTAAGCATAAGTGCTATATAATAACACATCATTATTATTTGGCCTTGGACGTCTGCTTGCATTCACAGTAATTTGGTAATATGGGCCTATACACACTGATATTAACGATATATATGGTGATCCATTCTTGTATGCAATGTATATCATATTACACTGATATGTAACCATAAGCCACTTCCTGTTTTGTCAAGATGTGAAAGGTTGTGTTCCATCGCTTCCTGTGATGTCACTTCAGGGAGTGGCCAAATGACAGCACTCCCTGTGATGTCATCAGAGTTCAAGGGTCATGTGATGTCACTTCCGCTACCCTTGGCATTTTGGTGAAATGACGTCACTGGGGGATTAGCCCCACACATTTTCCGCAGATTGACCTACCATCATTAAATTTCATATGAACTTTCAAAAAAGCCAGGCGAGCATACACCCACCGTGCGGATGGTCGAATTCCTCACAGTGCCAGAGCAGTTTTGTCCTTTACTAATCTAGGGCAACCCTGATTACTGTATATATACACCATCATACTACTATGAGAAACCTTACCCCAGCATTGAAGTTGCCAGGCTATCTTTATGTAATCTGTGTTATGTATATATTGTGAAAATGCCCTAACCCTATTTTTTCTACCGCTGTCTCTGTTACGATCACCACAAGACGTTCCACCTCGGTGTCCCCCACTGGGCATCTGTGCCTTCTGCTTCATCTCTTAGGATCACTGTCCCTCGCTTTAGGTTGACTCAAGTGGGGGATCGCTCCTTCTCAGATGCTGCTGCCTCCCAGTGGAACGCTACTCTGATCTCTCTGGGGGCATGGATGATCGCCTAAAGTTCTGTCGTGCTCTCAAAACCTTTCTCTTCACAGTTTAGCTGGTTGCGTGCCTCACTCTTGGTTTGGCATCAGCGCCATGATGCCCTAGTTGGTGACGGTGTGCTTTATAAATTATTTTTACATTACATTGCAACCCAGTGTTTTCTTCCTCGAGGCGTGGAGTCCTTTCTTTGCTTACCACCTTTCTTTTTTGATATCCCTAACTCTTTTTCAAAGCAGGACACCCATGGTGATCTCCAAGCTCTGGTAGAGTGGGGGCTGCTCGAGACAGGTAATGGGGTGGTTTAAGGGTAATACATAGAAGTATATATACAAAATAAAGTGTTTCAACTTGCTCACCTACACCTAGCTGTCTCTTGCAAGTGTGCCCCACATCCATTACAGTTACATGCTCAAAAGAAATATGAAAAAACAGAAGAAAGAGAGGAATGGGAAGTTGAACACAGGAGAGGACGAGAAATGCCTGACCCGCATGCAAGTAGCCATCTCAAAAAATCGGTTTTGATTTTGGCCAATGAAGCTAGGCAACAGATAGACTATTGTAGGTTTTCTAACTAGGGTCATTTCAGCTGCACACAATTCTCCCATTCCCCTCCCCCTGTCCCCATCCACCCCGACCTAAAAAGAGTTGCGGTATCACTGGTCCCGGCAGGAATGCATCATTTTAAAAACCCAAACTTTCCAGGCTTCTTTTTAAATCTTAGTATCGGCGTCTCCTCCTGCTCTAGGAATGTCACTCATGCCAGCACTGCTGCTGCCAGTTATTAACTGACTGCCTGGAGGCAGGGCTTCACACCCGTGTCTGAAGCTGCTTTGGAGAGAGAATCCACTTCCCCTCAGATGACAGTTGCACACCAACGTATGACACTGACAAACTGTGTCCAATCGCCGAGGTTGGCCTTTGCTTCCTCTGCCCGAAGAGTGAGCGATCCATCATGGAGAAATAAATCTGAGCAGCTTCGTGCTAACAGTGTCAGCTGTAATGTAGCCAAGCTTATTGGTGAATTGTGGGCACTATGGTGATCTGCTTCAGCATTAGTATGAGCATGTACCGGCCCCCATATAAAATCCGGGGTAACAGTATAGTTAAATTAAATAAAACAGACAGATGCCCGTAAAATAAACAAGCCTTGTTGAGGTGCCGCAGGCATGGAACCCTGGTGCCTCTTGTGCTTCAGGGCTGGTAAGCACTGTCCAGCCTCCGTGCGCGCTTCCGTATTGCAATAGCATTCCAAATTAAGTTTTCCCTTCGGTGTGGTGGCACATGCAAAGCTTTGTCAGACTACTTTCTATTAGAGGAACGAGGTGGTAACATGCCCGCGTGATGTATCTTGCACATACAATTCAAGCTATTTCCCATTTGACTCAGCCATGGCAACAGCAGAACTGCAACTAAAAGTACGGACAATAATAAATGTGAACAATACAAATAACGTACTTATCGGATGGGGAAAGAAAATGGCTGCTGTGAGTAAACACACAGACTGGAGAACCACCCACATCATGCTGACATCACTCACTGCACAGCCAATCAGGTGTTCCTTACATCTAAAACACTAAATCAATCACCCACAAATCACTAGATGTACATGTCCAGTGCCATTTTAAACCAAAGCTAACTATTACACTAAAACAAAAAGGAGAACCCAGGAAGAGACTGCGCCCAGTTTTTCAAAACATGTTTTAATATATAAATGCCCTTTCTGATGACACGTGTTTCGGTCCCATTTAGGACCTTCTTCAAATCAGGGCTAGTTAAATATATCACCGAAAATGTACGAATATATTCCAACATCAACAGAAATAGTATGTTCATTCACGTATTCACAAAAGAAATGCAAGTGATATAATGATATATTTTTTGTTGACAGTAAATAATAATTAATAAGTCAAAAAAACAAAATGCCAGACAAAAATGAGGTTGGGGATTGGGGGGGGGATAAGGAGGGTCAAGAAATAAACAAAGACACCTTAATTAGTCAGTGCTAAATATATTGTCATATATATAGTCTAAATTAGAAAAGATGTTTCAGTTTTACCTTAATTTCACCTAATGCCCCTTAATGGGTTAAGCAGACACAGTACCCGCTCTTCAAGTCTTGGGTTAGATCCCGTTAAGAAAATAAATGAATCATAATATCACCTTTAACATTAATACGAGGTCACTTCAAAGTCTCATTTTCTATTCCTAGTAAGCACATTTCATCCATATCCAAGGGTCCATTTGTTCAGTTGTAATGGTACCGTTGACTTTAATGCACTTCATCTGAAATTGCATCCTAAATCATGGTGCTCAGTATCTGTTAGGGTGTAAGAATGCCACATATTATGCAACGATAAGCCTTCCCTTTCTTTGTTTACATGCAATTTTCACTATAAGCCGACGAGGTGAAAGCGTGTAACTCTAATAGCATGTTATAGAGCCTTTACTCATTATTTTACTTTCTTTTCTTTGCTCTGATACAATTAAAAATAAGTGCTCATTCTTGTTTACAATACTACTTATTCCGAAAATGTTTTATAAGGATATTGCGTTCGTGCACGTGGGAACGCCGTTCTGGGCAAGATAATGATAATGCCCCAGGTGATCTCCAACGCGCACAGGGGCTCGCGGCAAAAACTTATACAGAGAGACAGAATGTCGCACTTCAGAGATGGTCTCTTACCTAGTAAGAGTGGTCTTGCGTACAATTGCATACTGCCGATTGTCCAAAGGGGGCGTCAATAGGCGTCCACTCCCTCGTTATTCTGTTTCAGTTGCCATGGCAACGGGCCCGAGCACTAGTCTGTTTTCCATTGCAAAAGCAAATCTTCCCTTGTAATAATAGAGCAGCCATTTTAAGGAGGTGAAGTTAACCATTCTCTCTAATTCAAAGCGTATTTGAATCTCGATTCTCTTACCTAGTACAAAGTAAAGTGTTTAAAAAACACTTTCTGCGTCAAAGTGTGAGGTAATGCTAATGTGGAACGACATTTTAAATGGTATTTGGATGAGTTATGCCGCTTAATGTAAAATAATATTTGTACCCTTATAGTGAGCCAAGGTCAATTACCTATAATCACACATGGTCCGTAATGCCTAATATTGTATCCGACAAATATCTGAAACCTTTGTAGTGTGGTGAATATGTAAGTGGCTGCACATTCAAAGAGAATATACACTGATTCCTAGGGAGCAAAAATTAGAGTTTCAATGTCATGATTAGTTGATAAAGATAGTAAGCACTTCACATAGCAATGGGCTTTAAATGGGTGGGACACATAGTCAGACTACCATGTATCCAACCTCATATGCTAACCTACATTGAAAAGCATTACCACAAACCTGCACCCAACGCCCATGTTTCAAGCTCTCATGTTAAAGCTCTTATTTTAATGATGATAGTTTTGGCTTTATAGGTAGCACTTTTAGTACCACCTAATAGCCAAAACTCAAAAAAGAAGAAGAGGGGAGAAAGCAAAAGAAACCATCTCCCTGAGAGGGGCAGGTGATAGGGGGCGCTGCATCGAGAGGCCAGCCAGGTCATCTGAACATCAAGGCTCTGGGCCGTCCATGTATGTGGAGTTCCCCCAATGAGATATACATGGCTCAAGGCTGCGTGGCAGGAGCAGTCTGGTTGCCCACAGGACCATGTCGGCAGTCGTCCCGCCTAGGAACAGACCGGGCAGGGCCGGACAAGTAGAGGCCCCGGGCAGCGTGTGCAGGGCTGTCGGGATGAACAATTGAACAGCCAATCCGGGTCACGTGAGTGGGGCGGCCCACCCCTTGAGTGTTCTCCATTTGACCCACCTCATGGCCACGGAGATAGGGCCCTTCTGAAAGTCCTCCTGGGCAGCACAAGCCAGGTGGTGGGCCGGGAGGTGAAGAGTGGTAAGTCTGCTCTGCCTGCGAGTGCGGAGCTCTGAAGCGAAAGTCCCAGGCTGCCTCATTGTGGCAGCCCGGGATAGAAAAGCCTGGGCTGCTATGAGAAGGCAGCCCGGATGAAGCTACGGCGGCCCGTTCCCTGCAATGGCTTGCATAGGGGGCAGGCCAGAAGAGGTGCAGGCCGTAAATGTGCAATGTGGAGCATTGGCGGGGTCTCTGTTGCCATGGGGAGAGCACCTGACTTCCAAACAGTGCCCAGGGAGTGGTGCTGAGTGCATTAGTGTCCCCACGCCTAAAGCAAATATGGTGCCGTGGAGGTGTGGCAGTGAGCCCAGAGGATTTTGATTTTGAAGAAGGCTGTGGTTACAGTGGTGAGCACGGGTTGCCCGATTGGTAAAGGGGCCACCATGAGATTGAAACAGGTTGTGGTGCAGTGGTGACTGCAGGTGGAACCCCACACGTGCATGAAGCCACCGAGAGACAATGTTTAAGAGCGCAGGCTGCTTGGTGAGTGTGGGTGGCTCCATGTGGTGAACAGGGCCACCCAGAAGATAGAAGATGCTGGGCCATGCCCCATACATCATCAGGAGACAGGCCCCAGCCACCACAAGGGACAGCACCACAGGTACTGTGAAGGGGGTGACTAACTGCAGCAGTCAGCCCCATTGTTGTATATCTTTTATAGGTTGTTTGTTAGTTTTGTATCTATGTATATTTACATATATAGATCTAAATATATACAATAGAATTGTTAAGTTTGGGGTACCAGAATGGGGCATTACTTAGGGGGGCTGTTATGTAGGATGTTAAGTAGAAATAGGGTTAAAGTAGAATATATAAGGGAGTAGAGGGAAGGTACACTGTTGTGAGGTAGCAAGAGGATGTGGCAGTCTGTCTGAGGCCGCCTAGGTAGGTGGGACCACCACAACAGGCCATCCTCTGGCATCACATTCCATGTGGCTGGTAGCTGGAGTTAGGGAAGGGGTCTTTTGCTTTGGACTCACCCTAAGGGTCCCCAAAACCCCTCCAAGGAATGGTGTGCTGATGTAACAGATCCCCATTTAGATGGTGCTCATGTGAGGGGGATGTTAGAAAAAGGGAGTATGAATGTTTTAAAAAGTAAGAAGTGTTATTTATAAATATAGAAGGGTCCGCGTTGGGATTGCGATGAATTCCCCCTTGGTGCCTGTGTCCTTTACTAGGGAAAGAACTCAGGGTGTAGGCCATCTGTTTACAGCAATTTGGTTTTCAGGTCTAGTGCCCCTTCCTATAGAGCTGGCCTGGAGGGTGGGGGTGGCGGTTCCCATGGGGACTGCCCCTGCTCTGGGGAAGGAAATAATTCACCCTAGAATGAACCAGGGCAGGCAATCAGAGACTACACTGATCAACAAGTTGTTTTGCCAGACGTCTTGAAAGTACGGTAGTAAAATTCAGAGGGTTTTTTAATTGTGCTCACATTACATTGTGTTCTGGTACAGTGGGAGTGTGCATTTGGTTGAATTGTGTCTTTTAAGTGGTTACAATTAACAATAGCGTTGAATAGTTTAAACTTTGGCTTAGCATGCCAAAGAAAGCACCCCAACAAATAAATATGCTTCCTAAAGTTGCAAGAGCACCAAGTGCACCTGCTCTGGAACAAGGTGTGAAAATTGCCAGTCGACCCTGACCTGGATGCACCACATTTCACCTGCACACTTTTAGATGGGCTTACTGTGTTATAAAAAGCTATACAAGCAACCGACTTCTCTAAATGTAAGGCCAGAGGGGTTCCCACGGTTGCCCAAACTGGAATCCATTGGCCAAATGAGAAGCGAGTAGAGGAAGGCTACATGGGAGGTAGCATGAAATTCTAAGTACAGCTAATGCCAACACTTTTAGAGAATGTATAGCACCCTATACTTACCTGTGCTACACAGAAATTAAAGGTTTAGCATATCCTATGTGCCTATTGTTTCACCATTCAGTGCTCCTTGTTGAAATACATATGCATTCTAAGAGAGAAAACAACGTTTTGGAACACGTTTAGTTTAATGTGGGAAACGTCATATACAACAAGCTCTACCACATCTTGTTATTCAGAGAAAATTACATGATTCCGCTAAATCAGGGAGAATCGTTTCAAATTGCTCAAATGTGTTTACAAATAAAGGCATGAAGATATTACTGTTGCACCCATTAGCAATAGCCCTGGCTTTGCATTCTGGTGGTTGGCACCTGATTGCCCATCAACCTGATCCTTTCCCATTCAGCATCAAAGAGCCACTGCTATTTCTATCACTTGCTGGGTAGCCACATAGGCCTGGGTACATTGTTACCCCAGTTCTCAAAATCACTGACTTTCTAGGACCTGCTTCCTTTCCCCAACCTGTGAGTTGTACTCCTAGGCCAACGTCTAGGTCCATGCCCCCAAAAGAAGGCAAAAGAAGGTGTTCTCTGCTCAGAACCTGCTCAGAAAGGCTGGCCTAGAGGCTTAAGATTGGAATGAGAGGCAAAACAATGTGGGGAGAGGTGTACAGGGTTATAGTGCCCCATGAAAATCCTACCCCATTGCAAGTATGCAAACACAGATTTTGAATTAATATTTTCAGGCAATTGTGAAAAAAATAATTTTATTTCACAATATATTACTCTGGCTATAATTTTACCTGTAAATCATACATCTTGGGTATATATTGAAAGTGATCAAATAAAGTGTACACATAAAGGGGGACTATATTACTGTTGTACCCGTTACTCAGAATTTGTCTCCAGATCATTAGCACTGTGGAAACAAATTAAGAGACATTGGAGACTACTCTTAGGATCAATTGTTGAGGTCATCAAGGATCACACGGCACAACGTGATGTAGAATCCAAGCTGTGTTTATTGGGAAATGATAAGCAGCTCATCTAAACAGCGGCCTCTGGCCGGCACCGGCAGTCAATTGACATCCTCTGGAACTTTCCTCGCTCCAGATCTCACAGTGGTTTCAGGTTCCAGACCCTGACAGGGAAAGCTAACTGCATAAATTAGCATAAAGAAACTCAACAGATACAATAATAATATAAACCGTAGGTAACTCAAATCGTGGCATAAATGGTGCCAATGTGAACACAACAATTCCTAACACCTAACACATTCTACTGCTCCTGAAACATCACTCAACAACCACATTCCTCTTGTGTAACACAGCCACTCTCTCGTTGTTCCAAACTCCTCCACCTCTGACCAACACAGATGCTC
Source organism: Ambystoma mexicanum (assembly GCF_040938575.1). Taxonomy (NCBI): domain Eukaryota; kingdom Metazoa; phylum Chordata; class Amphibia; order Caudata; family Ambystomatidae; genus Ambystoma; species Ambystoma mexicanum. The sequence goes on along the minus strand of NC_090941.1, from coordinate 970,262,509 downwards.
CCAATTCCTTGATCACCACCTGGGGCTCTGAAAATCTGGAATCACCTTTTCTAACTTTGACCAGAAGTTTTAACTTAATCACATCACCAGGTTTGACCTCAAAGCTTTTACAACAGTTCTTATCATCAACTCTCTTCTTAGCCTTGTACCCACTAACCACCAGCTTCACACTCACACTTCTACATCCACATTCTCACATCTTGAACTGCCCATCCATCCTGGGCACAAATGAGTATTGGGTTTCCTACCACACAGTAATTCAAATGGTGCAATACCCCTCACTGCATGCAGATCCAGCCTATATTGAAATGTCCTCTCCATGACAGCTCTTATCCAATCACCTCCTTTGGCTACTGTAATTCTAATCACTTCCATCAACGTGCGGTTAAACTTTTCCACACGGCCATTATTTTGCGGGTGGTAAAGGGCTGTCATCACTTGCTCAACCCCTTACTTATCCATAAATAACATGAACTCCTTTGAATCCAATTGAGACCCATTGTCTGACAGAGAGCGGCAAGGAAAACCCTTCCCCCAAAAAAAAGGCTGCAAAATCCTAATGATACTGCTACTGCTAATCTCCTTCAAAACACATATCTCCAGCCATTTCAATAATAGATCCATGACAACCAGAAGATAGGTGTCCTTTGCACCTCTGATGTTAAAAGGACCTAATAAATACAATGAAATTTCATCGCATGGAACCTTGGGACTGTCTCTTACTTTCATGTGAGGTTTGCATACTTTGAGCCATTTTTCCCCATCCAGACACTCCGAACAATATTTTACCATTCCTTCCACATCATCGTCAACACCAGGCCACTAAAAATCAGACCTTTAAGCTCCTTGGTTCTTGCCAACCCCAAATGTCCTCTGTGGCCTAAAGCATGACTGCCTTCTGCATGCCCATGGGAACAACCAGTTTATGGTCTCTGCACAAATAGGAATCCTTCACTCACAACTCATTCCTCACCTTCTTGAAATCCTTTACCTTCGCACCACCAAACTCAATTAAATTATTCTTCACTAAATCAAGTACCATCTGATATGAATCATCAGCCCAGCACGTTGCATCCCATTCACCTCTTTTGATACTCTGTGGTCCTGCAATGCAGATCTGGAAGGTGCATCAGCAACAATATTCTTCCTCCCTTGGGTATGCTCCATTTGATACTGTAGGCCTTGTAAACTACTAGCCCACTTCATTATATTCTTGGCTACCCCTTCCAAATCTTCTTTTGAAAAAATGCTAATCAAAGGTTTATGGTCAGTCCTTATTGGGAATGCACGACCCTACACATACATTTTGAATTTGTTACCGCCCATGTACAGGCCAACGCTTCTTTTTCCACAACAGAATATCTCACCTCTGCTTCTTTTAAAGTCCTAGAGGTGAACGCTATGGTCGGTAAAGCTCCCTGACATTCTTGCATCAACACAGCCCCCAAACCAGAGACACTGGCATCCACAAAAATCACAGTCTTCTGCCTTTCAACAAAGCCTGACAGCACAGGAGCATTGACAATATTCTGTTTCATAGATTCAAATTCTCGTGAACACAAATCATTCCACTGAAAAATAGCCCCTTTATTGGTGAGTTTCCTCATGTTTTTAATTTTGTTTGACAGTTTCTCATTGAATTTATTTTAGAATTCTACCAGACCTAAAAAGGAAGCTACATCGCTTTTACTCTTTGGACAAACTATGCCCTTGATTGCTTCAACATGTCATGTTTGGGTCTTACTCCTGCTCCAAAAATCTCATGACCCACATTTGTCATCTTAATCGTCCTGAAGGTGCACTTCTACCTGGCAATCATCAGCCCAGCCTCTTTCAATATTTCTAAGACCATCCCCAGGCGTCCATCATGTTCATCCACATTCATACCGCACACCAATGCATCATCCTGATAGAACAGCACCCTTTTTCACTGCCCAGCAACCGGTACATGACATTCTAGAATACACTTGTGACCAATACCAAACCAAATGTCATCCTTTGGCATCTGAATAGACCAATTGGTGTTTTAAAGGCTGTAAGGTCCATTGAGTCCTCATGAAGCTCGATCTGATTGTAGGCTGCTCTGAGGTCTAGAGTAGAAAACACTTGAGCTCCAGCGATCTTTGCTGATAAATCATCAATCCTAGGCAATGGAAATCTCTCTGCAACAACATTGTTATTCAAGTTCCTCAAGTCTATACAAAGTCTTACTGAGCCATTTGGTTTTCTCATAACAACTATGGGACTGACCCACTCAGATGCCTCTGTCTTCTCCACAATGCCTTCCTTCTCCGTTCTGGTGATTTCTTCTTCCACCTCTTTGCATAGTGCAAACGGTACCATCCGAATTTTGGACGACATCGAGAATGCCCCTTTCTTCAATTTGATGCAGTGTACAAAACCCTTGAGACATCCTAATCTCTTCTGGAATATTTCCGGGTGCCAATTTGCAATTTCCAAATTCTCATATTGAACTCCAGAACCTTGGACAGCAAGAACCTGTTTGGGTGACGTGCATCCAAACGAATGGCTAACTCGGATTGGTCATCCCAATAATAGTAATTCTCTGCGTTTGCTTGCTACATATACCAAACTTATGGCTCTTCTCCCTTTGCATTCTAGCGCAGCAGCAAATTGACCCACAATGTCAATGGGTATATCACCATATGCATTTGCTTTGATCTCAGGTTCCTGAAGGGTGCAACTAGCACATTTATTTCTCCACACTTGTACACCTATAAAAGTGTAATACGCTTGACTGTCCACCAACATGGATACTCCCACTCCGTTAATGGAGATCATGGCATAAGGTTTGCTTCTCCTCACCCTTCCTGACACCGCTTGTATGGAGTTGATTACTACTTTCCCCATACCTTCATATTCATCTTCTTCATCTTCAAATAATTCTCTGATTCGGCCAAAGGATTTAAAATTCTTGCAACAACGAGCTACATGTCATTTGCGTCCACACTCTCAACACACAATGTGGATCGCTACACAGTCCTTGTCATTGGCAAGGTGGGTGGTGCTCCCACACATGTAGCACCTCCGGACTTGTGTAGAATTCGATTCCCTCGAGGGTCCTCATAGCCATCCTGAGTTTCTATTGCTGCAAGACATAGCATTGCTCTTTGCCTCTATTCCTTTCTTATCATTCTTCCTTCCAGAAGGCGTCCCTTGTTTCTGAAGCACCTTTGAAGCCATGTTTATTGCGCCTTCATCGGAGGCCCCTTTGTGGGTTTCCACATTTTTGTCAGAATTAAGTGCTTTAATACAACTTTCAGTGTTCTATGAACTTTGCAATTTCTATGGCTCTTGCAAATGTAGGGTTGCACTCCTTCCACATCTCCTCACGTGTCTTGTAATTGGTGCATTTAATCATCAGTTGATCTCAGAGATGTTCTTCTTGACATTACATGAATTGACAATTTACTGACCAAACCCCTCAACACTTTGTCACACTCCTCAATGGAATCACCCACCTTTTGTTCCCTGGTGGTGAAGAGAAAGTGCCAAAATAATATTCTCTTGCACTTCGCAATGTTTGTCAAGTTTGACAATAGTCCTTTCATACAATCCCACATCACCCAACACAGTCGGTTTGGGTAACTTCTTTAATATGTCTTGTCCTGCCGACCCAAGAAAGTGATACAAGCCTCTTTCCTGTCATTGGAATAATAGACCCCAAAATCAGCCAAACATATTTGGTAAATACATCTCTCCAATCTGCCCATCGTACTTTGGGCACACCTGGGGAAGGATGAAAAAAAAATGGGTCCAGGTACTTTCGCCATTGGTTTTGTTGCTGGTTATTGGTTGTGTGAATAATCTGTCTCTGGGATGGTGGTAAAGTGTAAACCTTTGAATCCAACCTTTAGATTCAAACTTTAATAGATGATCAACATAGTTTCTTGCAAATGCAGTTTCGTTTTGCAACAATCTTGGTAGCACTAAGAATGACGGTGTGTGTTTGAGGAATACCTTATTGACACTTTTGTTAAAAAAATGTGCTCATATGCTGATGGAGTGCGTATCCTGAAGCCACCGTGTACTCAGTTCACGATCTGATTGTCATCATGGAGACTGGTAACAACAAATGGGGATCCTACAAAATGGCAGCACGCATCGGTTCCGTTCCAGGATGCCCTCTTCTAATGTTCATGCTTGCTGTCAGAGTGGGGTGCTTGTGCTGCTTCGGAGGCGGCTAAATATCAGTGCAAGCCTGGTTGGCGTGATTACACGCTCGTGGTGCCGCTGCTGTGGTTGCTATGTTCCCCACTACAAAATGTAGTGTCGCTGCAGGAGAATTTCAGGCAAGTAGTGCTCTCACCTTCACAGTGTGCGAGTGAACGTGGGCTCATTCGCTATGGTACACAGCCATTTAAAACAATCAATTTGTTGCCGCTGCTTTTTCTCTCTTCTTTATCCTCATCGCCAGTTGTTAGGATCAATTGGTGCAGTCATCAAGGATCACACGGTACAACATAATGCAGAATTCAAGCTGTGATTATTGGGAAAAGATAAGCAGCTCATCTAAACAGCAGCCTCTGGCCAGCACAGGCATATCCCCTGGAACCTTCCTCTCTCCAGATCTCCCAGTGGTTCCAGGTTCCAGACCTTGACAGGGAAAGCTAACAACATAAATGAACATATATAAACTTAACAGATACAATAATAATATAAACCGTAGGTAACTCGAATCATGGCCCAAATGGTGCCAATGTGAGCACAATCATTCATAACAACTACATCAATTTAATGTAAAGAGGGGCTGGAATAATGCATTGCTTCATTCATTAATGTTTCCCACCAGTAACTATGAAAAGGGTGCACCTGCCGGATGCAGGTTGTTAATTACTTCCATGAGAGACTCCACGTGACAAATAGTTCCGCGTTTTCCACACATCAGGAAGGCTAAGCCAAAAATGCACCCTAAGCCCATGAACTTGGCTCTTCAGAATTGTAAATATCAAAACAATGCATGCTGGAAGTTTCTTATATAAATACACTTTTGTCATCTATCAGGAGGATAGCCATGTGGTTGGAATGGTGTCCCTCCCTGCTAAACATGATGAAATTAAAATGCAGATCAGATCATTAATGCTTAACCTAAGCTTCATTTAGAAAATAAATATGTGAACAATTCTGATAAGTACAGAAGAAAATGTAGTTTTCCTTGTTTCAAAGTACTTTACTTGTAGTCAACCAGATAAACAATCTATCTTTTATTTTATAAGCTGACATGCAAAGTGTTCCAAATGGAGCATGTGAGCAGTTAATCATGAATTAATGAGAAGATGACTTTTTGTTTCAAATTATAATATGACTATTTGGTAGGTTGTGTTGAACCAAAAGGAATGAAGTCGTAAAGTATTTGATAAGAATGACTTATACTCTGTCAGTGCAGTAGAAATGTATGCACGCTTTATGCATACAAAATAAAATGCTGTCTTGAGAGGGCTTAGCCAATGCTGGTTTTGTTTTTTCCCTTGATGAGTTGACCACAAGTCAAAACACCACTGCGAAGCCTTGCTTAAAGGTTTAAATAGGGGAGGTTTATGTTTCCCATGAGATTTGGCTAGGCCATCTGTAGTGAATGAGCTTTTCCTGCTTTTCTTCATAAAAAACACATTAGGTCGATGGAAATATAAGAGACCATGTGGACTAGAGCTCTGAGTTGATGAGATGTATGCAGCCCATTTCAAGGAAGTATTTCTAATAAATACAATTTAAAATTACACCAGGTCTGTGTCAACGGTGTACTCATCTGATAAGAATCTAGCCATTTCCCCGAATGCCTAACTTCAAAGCACACATTACTGCACTTAAAGTGCCACCTTTGAAATCACTTCAGGCAATAGATCCGGCCAGATGTCCAGTAATGGTAAATAGACAATGGGGCCTCTCAGAGCTGTTTTTATGACTAATTTTGCCTAACACAGAGTATCACAAATCTAAGAAATTAAATTAGGGTTTGAACTCTATTGCAAGATGTATTGGGCTATTTGAATCAACACTATTTTTGTAGCCAGAAACACATTTTGCTTATGAAAGCACAACCATATCACCTAGAAATAAACAGAAACATGTGTCACACTCATGACGCATTCATCTATCATAAGAGTTGTAATTGCTTATGTTTTAAAATCATTATTGAAATTATAAATGTTAACTTCCTGAAAAAAGGTTGCCCTCATTCATGCCACATATCCAGATGTCTGTCAAGGCTGGTGGATTCCAAAAGTACATATTATATTGAGGTGGTATTGACAATGGGGCCTCTCAGAGCTGTTTGTATGACTCATTTTGCCTAATACAGGGTATCACAAATCTCAGAAATTAAATTAGGGTTTGAACTCTATTGCAAGATGTAATGGGCTATTTGAATCAACACTATTTTGTAGCTAGAAACACATTTTGCTTATAAATGCACAACAATATCACCTTGAAATAAACAGAAACATGTGTTACACTCATGACGCATTCATCTATCATAAGAGTTGTAATTGCTTATGCTTTAAAATCATTATTGAAATTATAAATGTTAACTTCCTGAAAAAAAGGTTGCCCTCATTCATCCCACATATCCAGATGTCTGTCAAGGCTGGTGGATTCCAAAAGTACATATTATATTGAGGTGGCATTGACAATGGGGCCTCTCAGAGCTGTTTGTATGACTCATTTTGCCTAACACGGGTATCACAAATCTAAGAAATTAAATTAGGGTTTGAACTCTATTGCAAGATGTAATGGGCTATTTGAATCAACACTATTTTTGTAGCTAGAAACACATTTTGCTTATAAATGCACAACCATATCACCTAGAAATAAACAGAAACATGTGTTACACTCATGACACATTCATCTATCATAAGAGTTGTAATTGCTTATGTTTTAAAAACATTATTGAAATTATAAATGTTAACTTCATGAAAAAAGGTTGCCCCCATTCATGCCAAATATCCAGATGTCTGTCGAGGCTGGTGGATTCCAAAAGTACACATTATATTGAGGTGGCATGTTGCTAGTATGCAATATGGAACCAACATGATTTTTGCATTCATAATTGTTAAGAAAATATCAGCCCCCACCTTTTCGTTTCATAATTATGAACAACTGTCCGAAGTTGCGCAGGGCACTCAGGTAGGTTTTGGGTGGCTGTGCTGATGCAAGGGGACAGGTAAGCGCATACAGCAGGAGGCTAATCAAGAAGGAAGAATAGACAAGGTAATTCAGAACAACGGAACAGGAAGAAAGTGCAGACCTCAATGGTGAACAAGAAGGGATGGGAACCATGCCCTGGACAAACAATGAGGAATCCCTCTGGTTGTGTATACACTGGTTGGACGAGAGACTGCCCACACATATAAGGGAACCTCAATTCCTCGGCATAAGTTACTTTTACAGGCACAAAACCTTGCACGCCCATGGAAGGGGGAAGTATGAGGGGTTTCTGTGTTTGGACCTTAGGGCACAAACAAGGAGTGTATTTGCACGAGACAAGCCAGTATGGGTCCAGCCGGAAACTACAGTGGATACCCTCTGAGGGAACTGAACGCAACACACTGTTACATTAAATTCACTATAGACTACAAGTAAAAGGAGACAAAGTTAGGGGCAGAGATTGCCTGCTGGGAAGGCCAGCAGCCAAACTCTTATCAAAGGAATAACAGAAGCACGGGTGAGGACAAGAACGGTAACATAAATAACTAGGGAAAAATATGCATTCAAAGTAAGCAAGGTTCAGAAAGAGGAAAAGCTAGTAGAAAAGAATCTAATTGCAATGGTACAGGAGACTGGAACTGCAGACTGGTAACAAGGAGTTGTAAATCTGGATTGGAATAACAAGGATAGGACAGAAGACAGAAGAAAACTCAAGACTGGAAACTTGGAAGTTTAAGCCAGGTAACACAGACTATGGGCAAAGAAGAAGGAACAGCAAGCAGGGAACACGATAATAGGTGGTAGAGAGAAAGGGGCTGAAGACAGTGAACCTAGACTGCAACAGGGGAGAAGGCAAGCAGTGTAGGAAGCTCAGAGGAGCATGGCAGAAGGCAGAGGAGAGTAGCAGGGCTGCAAGGCAGGGAGCACAGGGCACTGGAGCAGGAGTAGGTTCTGCAGCAACATGAAACAGCAGAATTTCTAGACTCAAGGCACAAAGGGCTGGGAGCGAACTCAATGCAAGAGCCCTGTGCTCCTGCAGGCAGTTGCTTAAATACTGCCCTGCCCTGTGCTGAAGCGGCTAATTAGCAGCACTTGGAGCAGCAGACCTGAATGCAATCTTCCTCCTCCATCTCTGGACCTGAGAAAGTGAAAGCAGCACTGATCTCTAGAGCTTCTGGGAATTTTGGTTCCAATACTGATGCAGAGGAATAACCAGGGAATGAGAACTGCCACGAGGTGAATTATGGTAATTGGAGTTCATGTTTTTGGATATGCAGTTTTCTATAAATATTGATTATGGGTCATCTGTGAAGATGGTAGAAAACACCCAGCGGATCTGCAGACAACACCACCCAGAGGCAGAGATGCAGAAACATGACAACAACCTATAACGATTGGGGGAGGTGTTTTCTCTGTGAGTGTCTGACTATTTAGCAAGCCAAAGGAAAGATTTGATGACTCAAAAAGTGTGATATCGTTAATGACAAAGCATGTCAATATAACCCATGAAAAAATTGAAATACTGAGGGAGTAGAAAAATGATCGTTCTCTGGAATTAAAAGCTAAATAGAAGGGATAACGCATATTACAATGGATGAGAGCTGAGTCTGGCTATTACCTGCAGGATTGAACCCTAACCATGAGAAGACTATTACCTGGAGCAGGTCTGCGTTTCAAGAGTTAGAAGCGGCTGATTAGGAATTTCTTGAAACCTCATGAAGGTCCATCCTGACTCATCTTAAAGAATGATTCCAATGTCAATTCAGAATTTCCACAAAATGCAATTAGATATGTCCCATAATAGCATTGCCATGCAAAGTCCCTGGAGTATGAGGGAACTGGGATCATTCGATACATGATATATTGATATTTTTGTGTGAAATGTAACAATGCTTTCTGATAATTTTTAAAGCCATGTGAGGTTTGCTTGTAGAAAACATAGTATTTGTCTGTACACAGGCACTGAGAAATTATTATTAACAGAATAAGAATAGGATATTGTAGTTGCCTATGTGAGTTGTATCCTGTTTTCACTGCTAAAGCTGAGGGCGATTGCATTTAAATAAGAATAAAATGCTTAATCTGTGCTTTGTGCACTGTGTAAAATAGGGAGCACTTCCCATGGCCGAAAGTACCGCATTTTGTAATTGATAGCTAAAATAAACTGAATCCTGCTTTATTCACAGGTATAGTCAAACACTTTACGCTGTGAATCGCTAGCCACGCATCATCACCTAATTGGAACATTTTTGATAAATTGTGAGCTGTGAAAGCCATAGATATTTAAAAAGGGAATTGGGAGGTGAAAGGGAGTTTATCCATCCTAATTCCACTGCCACAGCCAATGATACTAATGTAAATTACATTAGTCTCTCCTTTCATTTGAGAATGCACAGTAGCGAAAGGGCTCTGCGCCTGTGTAACCTGGCTCACAAAGTGAAGTGGGAGGTGTAATCATACTTGTATTAGGAAATCATAAAACCATTTTCCTATATTGGATAGGTGAACCAATATCCTGTGTGTTCTAAATTGATAATAGTGTTTTCCTAACCCAAACCTGCAGAATTAAATAAAACTCATTATAGTCTGCATTCAAATTGCATGCACTTGCTAGGAACCCACAACACCACATTCACAAATGGAGGGAGTCGGGATTTGGGGGTTATTGACAGAGCATTTTCTATTCAACCTTTTTCAGGTACCAATACTTGTTTTTGATACTGGAAAATATAATATGTTCTAAACATGCTGATTGATTATAAAGAAACTAATTGTATGTACATTTGAACTGTAGAGAGTTTCAGTATACTGGCAAATAAATGGCAAGGTTGCACCCCTGCGGTCTCACAGCAATAATTATTTGGCAAACTATTCGGTATCCGGCCGAATACTAAATATGCTATGGTACAGCCCTAACAATAAACAAGCCTTGTTGGGGTGCCACAGGCATGGAACCCTTGTGCCTCTTGTGCTTCATGGCTGGTAAGCACTGTCCAGCCTCCATGCACGCTTCCGTAATGCAATAGCATTCCAAATTAAGTTTTCCCTTCGGTGTGCCAAGTGTGGCACATGCAAAGCTTTGTCAGACTACTTCCTATTAGAGGAACGAGCCTGGTAACATGCCCGCGTGATGTATCTTGCACATACAATTCAAGCTATTTCCCATTTGACTCAGCCATGGCAACAGCAGAACTGCAACTAAAAGTACAGACAATAATAAATGTGAACAATACAAATAACGTACTTATTATCGGATGGGGAAAGAAAATGGCTGCCGTGAGTAAACACACACAGACTGGAGAACCACCCACATCATGCTGACATCACTCACTGCACAGCCAATCAGGTGTTCCTTACATCTAAAACACTAAACCAATCACCCACAAATCACTAGATGTACATGTCCAGTGCCATTTTAAACCAAAGCTAACTATTACACTAAAACAAAAAGGAGAACCCAGGAAGAGATTGCGCCCAGTTTTTCAAAACATGTTTTAATATATAAATGCCCTTTCTGATGACACGTGTTTCGGTCCCATTTAGGACCTTCTTCAAATCAGGGCTAGTTAAATATATCACCGAAAATGTACGAATATATTCCAACATCAACAGAAATAGTATGTTCATTCACATATTCACAAAAGAAATGCAAGTGATATAATGATATATTTTTTGTTGACAGTAAATAATAATTAATAAGTCAAAAAACCAAAATGCCAGACAAAAATGAGGTTGGGGATTGGGGGGGGGGGATAAGGAGGGTCAAGAGATAAACAAAGACACCTTAATTAGTCAGTGCTAAATATATTGTCATATATAGTTTAAATTAGAATAGATGTTTCAGTTTTACCTTAATTTCACCTAATGCCCCTTAATGGGTTAAGCAGACACAGTACCCGCTCTTCAAGTCTCGGGTTAGATCCCGTTAAGAAAATAAATGAATCATAATATCACCTTTAACATTAATACGAGGTCACTTGAAAGTCTCATTTTCTATTCCTAGTAAGCGCATTTCATCCATATCCAAGGGTCAATTTGTTCAGTTGTAATGGTACCGGTGACTTTAATGCGCGTCATCTGAAATTGCATCCTAAATCATGGTGCTCAGTATCTGTTAGGGTGTAAGAATGCCACATATTATGCAACGATAAGCCTTCCCTTTCTTTGTTTACATGCAATTTTCACTATAAGCCGACGAGGTGAAAGCGTGTAACTCTAATAGCATGTTATAGAGCCTTTACTCATTATTTTACTTTCTTTTCTTTGCTCTGATACAATTAAAAATAACTGCTCATTCTTGTTTACAATACTACTTATTCCGAAAATGTTTTATAAGGATATTGCGTTCGTGCATGTGGGAACGCCGTTCTGGGCAAGATAATGATAATGCCCCAGGTGATCTCCAACGCGCACAAGGGCTTGCGGTAAAAACTTATGCAGAGAGACAGAATGTCGCACTTCAGAGATGGTCTCTTACCTAGTAAGAGTGGTCTTGCGTACAATCGCGTGCTGCCGAGTGTCCAGAGGGGGCGTCAATAGGCGTCCACTCCCTCGTTAGTCTGTTTCAGTTGCCATGGCAACGGGCCCGAGCACTAGTCCGTTTTCCATTGCAAAAGCAAATCCTCCCTTGTAATCATAGAGCAGCCATTTTAAGGAGGTGAAGTTAACCATACTCTCTAATTGAAAGCGTATTTGAATCTCGATTCTCTTAAAAAACACTTTCTGTGTCAAAGTGTGAGGTAATGCTAATGTGGAACGACATTTTAAACGGTATTTGGATGAGTTATGCCGCTTAATGTAAAATATTATTTGTACCCTTATAGTGAGCCAAGGTCAATTACCTATAATCACACATGGTCCGTAATGCCTAATATTGTATCTGACAAATATCTGAAACATTTGTAGTGTGGTGAATATGTAAGTGGCTGCGCATTCAAAGAGAATATACACTGATTCCTAGGGAGCAAAAATTAGAGTTTCAATGTCATGATTAGTTGATAAAGATAGTAAGCACTTCACATAGCAATGGGCTTTAAATGGGTGGGACACATAGTCAAACTACCATGTATCCAACCTCATATGCTAACCTACATTGAAAAGCATTACCACAAACCTGCACCCAACGCCCATGTTTCAAGCTCTCATGTTAAAGCTCTTATTTTAATGACAATAGTTTTGGCTTTATAGGTAGCACTTTTAGTACCACCTAATAGCCAAAACTCAAAAAAGAAGAAGAGGGGAGAAAGCAAAAGAAACCATCTCCCTGAGAGGGGCAGGGTATAGGGGGCGCTGCATCGAGAGGCCAGCCAGGTCATCTGAACGTCAAGGCTCTGGGCCGTCCATGTATGTGGAGTTCCCCCAATGAGATATACATGGCTCAGGGCTGCGTGGCAAGAGCAGTCTGGTTGCCCACAGGACCATGTCGGCAGTCGTCCCGCATAGGAACAGACCGGGCAGGGCCGGACAAGTAGAGCCCCCGGGCAGCGTGTGCAGGGCTGTCGGGATGAAAAATTGAACAGCCAATCCGGGTCACGTGAGTGGGGCGTCCCACCCCTTGAGTGTTCTCCATTTGACCCACCTCATGGCCACGGAGATAGGGCCCTTCTGAAAGTCCTCCTGGGCAGAGCAAGCCAGGTGGTGGGCCGGGAGGTGAAGAGTGGTAAGTCTGCTCTGCCTGCGAGTGCGGAGCTCTGAAGAGAAAGTCCCAGGCTGCCTCATTGTGGCAGCCCGGGATAGAAAAGCCTGGGCTGCTATGAGAAGGCAGCCCGGATGAAGCTCCGGCGGCCCGCTCCCTGCAATGGCTTGCATAGGGGGCAGGCCAGAAGAGGTGCAGGCCGTAAATGTGCAATGTGGAGCATTGGCGGGACCTCTGTTGCCATGGGGAAAACACCTGACTTCCAAACAGTGCCCAGGGAGTGGTGCTGAGTGCATTAGTGTCCCCACGCCTAAAGCAAATATGGTGCCGTGGAGGTGTGGCAGTGAGCCCAGAGGATTTTGATTTTAAAGAAGGCCGTGGGTACAGTGGTGAGCACGGGTTGCCCGATTGGTAAAGGGGCCACCATGAAGATTGAAACAGATTGTGGTGCAGTGGTGACTGCAGGTGGAACCCCACACGTGCATTAAGCCACCGAGAGACAATGTTAAAGAGCGCAGGCTGCTTGGTGAGTGTGGGTGGCTCCATGTGGTGAAGAGGGCCACCCAGAAGATAGAAGATGCTGGGCGAGGCCCCATACATCATCAGGAGACTGGCCCCAGCCACCACAAGGGACAGCACCACAGGTACTGTGAAGGGGGTGACTAACTGCAGCAGTCAGCCCCATTGTTGTATATCTTTTATAGGATGTTTGTTAGTTTTGTATCTATGTATATTTACATATATAGATCTAAATATATACAATAGAACTGTTAAGTTTGCGGTACTAGTATGGGGCATTACTTAGGAGGGCTGTTATGTAGGATGTTAAGTAGAAATAGGGTTAAAGTAGAATATATAAGGGAGTAGAGGGAAGGTACACTGTTGTGAGGTAGCAAGAGGATGTGGCAGTCTGTCTGAGGCCGCCTAGGTAGGTGGGACCACCATAACAGGCCATCCTCTGGCATCACATTCTATATGGCTGGTAGCTGGAGTTAGGGAAGGGGTCTTTTGCATTGGTCTCACCCTAAGGGTCCCCAAAACCCCTCCAAGGAATGGTGGGCTGATGTAACAGATCCCCATTTAGATGGTGCTCATGTGAGGGGGATGTTAGAAAAAGGGAGTATGAATGTTTTAAAAAGTAAGAAGTGTTATTTATAAATATAGAAGGGTCCGCGTTGGGATTGCGATAAATTCCCCCTTGGTGCCTGTGTCCTTTACTAGGGTAAGAACTCAGGGTGTAGCCCATCTGTTTACAGCAATTTGGTTTTCAGGTCTAGTGCCCCTTCCTATCGAGCTGGCATGGAGGGTGGGGGTGGCGGTTCCCATGGGGACTGCCCCTGCTCTGGGGAAGGAAATAATTCACCCTAGCATGAACCAGGGCAGGCAATCAGAGACTACACTGATCAACAAGTTGTTTTGCCAGACGTCTTGAAAGTACGGTAATAAAATTCAGAGGGGTTTTTAATTGTGCTCACATTACATTGTGTTCTAGTACAATGGGAGTGTGCATTTGGTTGAATTGTGTCTTTTAAGTGGTTACAATTAACAATAGCGTTGAATAGTTTAAACTTTGGCTTAGCATGCCAAAGAAAGCACCCCAACAAATAAATATGCTTCCTAAAGTTGCAAGAGCACCAAGTGCACCTGCTCTGGAACAAGGTGTGAAAATTGTCAGTCGACCCTGACCTGGATGCACCACATTTCACCTGCCTCTCTGCTTGTAACCCTTCGCACTTTTAGATGGCCTTACTGTGATATAAAAAGCTATACAAGCAACCAACATCTCTAAATGTAAGACTAGAGGGGTTCCTGCGGTTGCCCAAACTGGAATCCATTGGCCAAATGAGAAGCGAGTAGAGGAAGGCTACATGGGAGGTAGCATGACATTCTAAGTACAGCTACTGGCAACACCTTTAGAGAATGTATAGCACCCTATACTTACCTGTGCTACACAGACATTAAAGGTTTAGCATATCCTATTTGCCTATTGTTTCACCATTCAGTGCTCCTTGGTGAAATATATATGCATTCTAAGAGAGAAAACAACGTTTTGGAACACTTTTAGTTTAAATTGGGAAAAGTCATATACAACAAGCACTACCACATCTTGTTATTCAGAGAAAATTACATGATTCCGCTAAATCAGGGATAATCGTTTCAAATTGCTCAAATGTGTTTACAAATAAAGGCATGAAGATATTACTGTTGCACCCATTAGAAATAGCCCTGGCTTTGCATTCTGGTGGTTGGCACCTAATGCCCATCAACCTGATCCTTTCCCATTCAGCATCAAAGAGCCACTGCTATTTCTATCACTTGCTGGGTAGCCACATAGGCCTGTGTACATTGTTACCCCAGTTCTCAAAATCACTGACTTTCTAGGACCTGCTTCCTTTACCCAACCTGTGAGTTGTACTCCTAGGCCAACGTCTAAGTCCATGCCCCCAAAAGAAGGTAACAGAAGGTGTTCTCTGCACACAACCTGCTCAGAAAGGCTGGCCTAGAGGCTTCAGATTTGAATGAGAGGCAAAACAATGTGGGGAGAGGTGTACAGGGTTATAGTGCCCCATGAAAATCCTACCCTATTGCAAGTATGCAAACACAGATTTTGAATTAATATTTTCAGGCAATTGTGAAAAAAATAATTTTATTTCACAATATATTACACTGGCTATAATTTTACCTGTAAATCATACATCTTGGGTATATATTGAAAGTGATCAAATAAAGTGTACACATAAAGGGGGACTATATTACTGTTGTACCCATTACTCAGAATTTGTCTCCAGATCATTAGCACTGTGGAAACTAATTAAGAGACGTGGAGACTACTCTTAGGATCAATTGTTGAGGTCATCAAGGATCACACGGCACAACGTGATGTAGAATCCAAGCTGTGTTTATTGGGAAATGATAAGCAGCTCATCTAAACAGCGGCCTCTGGACTGCACCGGCAGTCAATTGACATCCTCTGGAACCTGGAACTTTCCTCGCTCCAGATCTCCCAGTGGTTTCAGGTCCAGACCCTGACAGGGAAAGCTAACTGCATAAATTAGCATATAGAAACTCAACAGATACAATAATAATATAAACCGTAGGTAACTCAAATCGTGGCATAAATGGTGCCAATGTGAACACAACAATTCCTAACACCTAACAAATTCTACTGCTCCTGAAACATCACTCAACCACCACATTCCTCTTGTGTAACACAGCCACTCTCTCTTTGTTACAAACTCCTCCACCTCTGACCAACACAGATGCTCCCAATTCCTTGACCACCACCTGGGGCTCTGAAAATCTGGAATCACCTTTTCTCACTTTGACCAGACGTTTTATCTTAATCACATCACCAGGTTTGACCTCAAAGCTTTTACAACAGTTTTTTTATCATCAACTATATTCTTAGTAACCACTAACCACCAGCCTCTCCCTCACACTTCTACATCCACATTCTCACATCTTGAACTGCCTATCCATCCTGGGCACAAATGAGTATTGGGTTTCCTACCACACAGTAATTCAACTGGTGCAATACCCGTCACTGCATGCAGATCCAGCCGATATTGAAATGTCCTCTCCATGACAGCTCTTATCGAATCACCTCCTTTGGCTACTACAATTCTAATCACTTCCATCAACGTGCGGTTAACCCTTTCCACACGGCCATTATTTTGCGGGTGGTATAGGGCTGTCATCACTTACTCAACCCCTTATTTATCCAGAAATAACTTGAACTCCTTTGAATCCAATTGAGACCCATTGTCTGACAGACAGCGGCAAGGAAAACCCTTCCCCCAAAACAAAGGCTGCAAAATCCTAATGATACTGCTACTGCTAATCTCCTTCAAAACACATATCTCCAGCCATTTCAATAATAGATCCATGACAACCAGAAGATAGGTGTCCTTTGCACCTCTGATGTTAAAAGGACCTAATAAATACAATGAAATTTCATCACATGGAACCTTGGGATTGTCTCTTACTTTCATGTGAGGTTTGCATACTTTGAGACATTTTTCCCCATCCAGACATTCCGAACAATATTTGACCATTCCTTCCACATCATTGTCAACACCAGGCCACTAAAAATCAGACCTTTAAGCTCCTTGGTTCTTGCCAACCCCAAATGTCCTCTGTGGCCTAAAGCATGACTGCCTTCTGCATGCCCATGGGAACAACCAGTTTATGGTCTCTGCACAAATAGGAATCCTTCACTCACAACTCATTCCTCACCTTCTTGAAATCCTTTACCTTCTCACCCCCAAACTCAATTAAATTATTCTTCACTAAATCAAGTACCATCTGATATGAATCATCAGCCCAGCACGTTGCATCTCATTCACCTCTTTTGATACTCTCTGGTCCTGCAATGCAGATCTGGAAGGTGCATCAGCAACAATATTCTTCCTCCCTTGGGTATGCTCCATTTGATACTGTAGGCCTTGTAAACTACCAGCCCACTTCATTATACTCTTGGCTACCCCTTCCAAATCTTCTTTTGAAAAAATGCTAATCAAAGGTTTATGGTCAGTCCTTATTGGGAATGCACGACCCTATACATACATTTTGAATTTGTTGACCGCCCATGTACAGGCCAACGCTTCTTTTTCCACAACAGAATATCTCACCTCTGCTTCTTTTAAAGTCCTAGAGGTGAACGCTATGGTCGGTAAAGCTCCCTGACATTCTTGCATCAACACAGCCCCCAGACCAGAGACACTGGCATCCAAAAAAATCACAGTCTTCTGCCTTTCAACAAA
The DNA here is from genome assembly GCF_040938575.1 of Ambystoma mexicanum. Classification (NCBI taxonomy): domain Eukaryota; kingdom Metazoa; phylum Chordata; class Amphibia; order Caudata; family Ambystomatidae; genus Ambystoma; species Ambystoma mexicanum. The sequence continues at coordinate 970,244,947 of NC_090941.1, read as the reverse complement.
GCCTGACAGCACAGGAGCATTGACAATATTCTGTTTCATAGATTCAAATTCTCGTGAACACAAATCATTCCACTGAAAAATAGCCCCCTTATTGGTGAGTTTCCTCATGTTTTTAATTTTGTTTGACAGTTTCTCATTGAATTTATTGTAGAATTCTACCAGACCTAAAAAGGAAGCTACATCGCTTTTACTCTTTGGACAAACCATGCCCTTGATTGCTTCAACATGTCATGTTTGGGTCTTACTCCTGCTCCAAAAATCTCATGACCCACATTTGTTATCTTAATCGTCCTGAAGGTGCACTTCTACCTGGCAATCATCAGCCCTGCCTCTTTCAATATTTCTAAGACCTTCCCCAGGTGTCCATCATGTTCATCCACATTCATACCGCACACCAATGCATCATCCTGATAGAACAGCACCCTTTTTCACTGCCCAGCAACCGGTACATGACATTCTAGAATACACTTGTGACCAATACCAAACCAAATGTCATCCTTTGGCATCTGAATAGACCAATTGGTGTTTTAAAGGCTGTAAGGTCGATCGAGTCCTCATGAAGCTCGATCTGATCGTAGGCTGCTCTGAGGTCTAGAGTTGAAAACACTTGAGCTCCAGCGATCTTTGCTGATAAATCATCAATCCTAGGCAATGGAAATCTCTCTGCAACAACATTGTTATTCAAGTTCCTCAAGTCTATGCAAAGTCTTACTGAGCAATTTGGTTTTCTCATAACAACTATGGGACTGACCCACTCAGATGCCTCTGTCTTCTCCACAATGCCTTCCTTCTCCGTTCTGGTGATTTCTTCTTCCACCTCTTTGCATAGAGCAAACGGTACCATCCGAATTTTGGACGACATCGAGAATGCCCCTTTCTTCAATTTGATGCAGTGTACAAAACTCTTGAGACATCCTAATCTCTTTTGGAATATTTCTGGGTGCCAATTTGCAATTTCCAAATTCTCATATTGAACTCCAGAACCTTGGACAGCAAGAACCTGTTTGGGTGACGTGCATCCAAACGAATGGCTAACTCGGATTGGTCATCCCAATAATAGTAATTCTCTGTGTTTGCTTGCTACATATACCAAACTTATGGCTCTTCCCCCTTTGCATTCTAGCGCAGCAGCAAATTGACCCACAATGTCAATGGGTATATCACCATATGCATTTGCTTTGATCTCAGGTTCCTGAAGGGTGCAACTAGCACATTTATTTCTCCACACTTGTACACCTATAAAAGTGTAATATGCTTGACTGTCCACCAACATGGATACTCCCACTCCGTTAATGGAGATCATGGCATAAGGTTTGCTTGTCCTCACCCTTCCTGACACCGCTTGTATGGAGTTGATTACTACTTTCCCCATACCTTCATATTCATCTTCTTCATCTTCAAATACTTCACTGATTCGGCCAAAGGATTTAAAATTCTTGCAACAACGAGCTACATGTCATTTGCATCCACACTCTCGACACAATGTGGATCGCTACACAGTACTTGTCATTGGCAAGGTGGGTGGTGCTCCCACACATGTAGCACCTCCGGACTTGTGTAGAATTCGATTCCCTGGAGGGTCCTCATAGCCATCCTGAGTTTCTATTGCTGCAAGACATAGCATTGCTCTTTGCCTCTATTCCTTTCTTATCATTCTTCCTTCCAGAAGGCGTCCCTTGTTTCTGAAGCACCTTTGAAGCCATGTTTATTGCGCCTTCATCGGAGGCCCCTTTGTGGGTTTCCACATTTTTGTCAGAATTAAGTGCTTTAATACAACTTTCAGTGTTCTATGCACTTTGCAATTTCTATGGCTCTTGCAAATGTAGGGTTGCACTCCTTCCACATCTCCTCACGTGTCTTGTAATTGGTGCATTTAATCATCAGTTGATCTCAGAGATGTTCTTCTTGACAGTACATGAATTGACATTTTACTGACCAAACCCCTCAACACTGTGACACACTCCTCAATGGAATCACCCACCTTTTGTTCCCTGGTGGTGAAGAGAAAGTGCCAAAATAATATTCTCTTGCACTTCGCAATGTTTGTCAAGTTTGACAATAGTCCTTTCATACAATCCCACATCACGCAACACAGTCGGTTTGGATAACTTCTTTAATATGTATTGTCCTGCCGACCCAAGAAAGTGAAACAAGCCTCTTTCCTGTCATTGGAATAATAGACCCCAAAATCAGCCAAACATATTTGGTAAATACATCTCTCCAATCTGCCCATCGTACTTTGGGCACACCTGGGGAAGGATGAAGAAAAAATGGGTCCAGGTACTTTCGCCATTGGTTTTGTTGCTGGTTATTGGTTGTGTGAATAATCTGTCTCTGGGATGGTGGTAAAGTGTAAACCTTTGAATCCAACCTTTAGATTCAAACTTTAATAGATGATCAACATAGTTTCTTGCAAATGCAGTTTCGTTTTGCAACAATCTTGGTAGCACTAAGAATGAGGTTGTGTGTTTGAGGTATACCTTATTGACACTTTCGTTAAAAAAATGTGCTCATATGATGATGCAGTGCGTATCCTGAAGCCACCATGTACTCAGTTCACGATCTGATTGTCATCATGGAGACTGGTAACAACAAATGGGGATCCTACAAAATGGCAGCACGCATCGGTTCCGTTCCGGGATGCCCTCTTCTAATGTTCATGCTTGCTGTCAGAGTGGGGTGCTTGTGCTGCTTCGGAGGCGGCTAAATATCAGTGCAAGCCTGGTTGGCCTGATTACACTCTCGTGGTGCAGTTGCTGTGGTTGCTATGTTCCCCTTTACAAAATGTAGTGTCGCTGCAGGAGAATTTCAGGCAAGTAGCGCTCTCACCTTCGCAGTGTGCGAGTGAACGTGGGCTCATTCGCTATGGTACACAGCCATTTAAAACAATCGATTTGTTGCCGCTGCTTTTTCTCTCTTCTTTATCCTCATCGCCAGTTGTTAGGATCAATTGGTGCAGTCATCAAGGATCACACGGTACAACATAATGCAGAATTCAAGCTGTGATTATTGGGAAAAGATAAGCAGCTCATCTAAACAACAGCCTTTGGCCAGCACAGGCATATCCCCTGGAACCTTCCTCTCTCCAGATCTCCCAGTAGTTCCAGGTTCCAGACCTTGACAGGGAAAGCTAACAACATAAATGAACATATATAAACTCAACGGATACAATAATAATATAAACCGTAGGTAACTCGAATCATGGCCCAAATGGTGCCAATGTGAGCACAATCATTCATAACAACTACATCAATTTAATGTAAAGAAGGGCTGCAATAATGCATTGCTTCATTCATTAATGTTTCCCACCAGTAACTATGAAAAGGGTGCACCTGCCGGATGCAGGTTGTTACTTACTTCCATGAGAGACTCCACGTGACAAATAGTTCCGCGTTTTCCACACATCAGGAAGGCTAAGCCAAAAATGCACCCTAAGCCCAAGAACTTGGCTCTTCAGAATCGTAAATATCAAAACAATGCATGCTGGAAGTTTCTTATATAAATACACTTTTGTCATCTATCAGGAGGATAGCCATGTGGTTGGAATGGTGTCCCTCCCTGCTAAACATGATGAAATTAAAATGCAGATCAGATCATTAATGCTTAACCTAAGCTTCATTTAGAAAATAAATATGTGAACAATTCTGATAAGTACAGAAGAAAATGTAGTTTTCCTCGTTTCAAAGTACATTACTTGTAGTCAACCAGATAAACAATCTATCTTTAATTTTATAAGCTGACATGCAAAGTGTTCCAAATGGAGCATGTGAGCAGTTAATCATGAAATAATGAGAAGATGACTTTTTGTTCCAAATTTTAATATGACTATTTGGTAGGTTGTGTTGAACCAAAAGGAATGAAGTCGTAAAGTATTTGATAAGAATGACTTATACTCTGTCAGTGCAGTAGACATGTATGCACGCTTTATGCATACAAAATAAAATGCCGTCTTGAGAGGGCTTAGCCAATGCTGGTTTTGTTTTTTCCCTTGATGAGTTGACCATAAGTCAAAACACCACTGCGCAGCCTTGCTTAAAGGTTCAAATAGGGGAGGTTTATGTTTCCCATGAGATTTGGCTGGGCCATCTGTAGTGAATAAGCTTTGCCTGCTTTTCTTCATAAAAAACACATTAGGTCGATGGAAATATAAGAAACCATGTGGACTAGGGCTCTGAGTTGATGAGATGTATGCAACCCATTTTAAGGAAGTATTTCTAATAAATACAAATTAAAATTACACCAGGTCTGTGACAACGGTGTACTCATCTGATAAGAATCTAGCCATTTCCCCTAATGCCTAACTTCAAAGAACACATTACTGCACTTAAAGTCCCACCTTTGAAATCAGTTCAGGCAATAGATCCGGCCAGATGTCCAGTAATGGCAAATAGACAATGGGGCCTGTCAGAGCTGTTTGTATGACTCATTTTGCCTAACACAGGGTATCACAAATCTCAGAAATTAAATTAGGGTTTGAACTCTATTGCAAGATGTATTGGGCTATTTGAATCAACACTATTTTTGTAGCTAGAAACACATTTTGCTTATAAATGCACAACCATATCACCTAGAAATAAACAGAAACATGTGTCACACTCATGACGCATTCATCTATCATAAGTGTTGTAATTGCTTATGTTTTAAAATCATTATTGAAATCATAAATGTTAACTTCCTGAAAAAAGGTTGCCCTCATTCATCCCACATATCCAGATGTCTGTCAAGGCTGGTGGATTCCAAAAGTACATATTATATTGTGGTGGCATTGACAATGGGGCCTCTCAGAGCTGTTTGTATGACTCATTTTGCCTAACACAGGGTATCACAAATCTAAGAAATTAAATTAGGGTTTGAACTCTATTGCAAGATGTAATGGGCTATTTGAATCAACACTATTTTTGTACCTAGAAACACATTTTGCTTATAAATGGACAACCATATCACCTAGAAATAAACAGAAACATGTGTTAGACTCATGACGCATTCACCTATCATAAGAGTTGTAATTGCTTATGTTTTAAAAACATTATTGAAATTATAAATGTTAACTTCATGAAAAAAGGTTGCCCTCATTCATGCCAAATATCCAGATGTCTGTCAAGGCTGGTGGATTCCAAAAGTACATATTATATTGAGGTGGCATGTTGCTAGTATGCAATATGGAACCAACATGATTTTTGCATTCATAATTGTTAAGAAAATATCAGCTCCCACCTTTTTGTTTCATAATTATGAACAACTGTCCGAAGTTGCGCAGGGCTCCCAGGTAGGTTTTGGGTGGCTGTGCTGATGCAAGGGGACAGGTAAGTGCATACAGCAGGAGGCTAATCAAGAAGGAAGAATAGACAAGGTAATTCAGAACAACGGAACAGGAAGAAAGTTCAGACCTCAATGGTGACCAAGAAGGGATGGGAACCATGCACTGGACAAACAATGAGGAATCCCTCTAGTTGTGTATACACTGGTTGGGCGAGAGACTGCCCACATATATAAAGGAAGCTCAATGCCTCTGCATAAGTTACTTTTACAGGCACAAAACCTTGCAAGCCCATGGAAGGGGGAAGTATGAGGGGTTTCTGTGTCTGGACCTTAGGGCACAAACAAGGAGTGCATTTGCACGAGACAAGCCCTTATGGGTCCAGCCGGAACCTACAGCGGATACCCTCTGAGGGAATTGAACGCAACACACTGTTACATTAAATTCACTATAGACTACAAGTAAAAGGAGACAAAGGAAGGGGCAGAGATTGCCTGCTGGGAAGGCCAGCAGCCAAACTCTGAACAAAGGAATAACAGAAGCACAGGTGAGGACAAGAACGGTAACATAAATAACTAGGGAAAAATATGCATTCAAAGTAAGCAAGCTTCAGAAAGAGGAAAAGCAAGTAGAAAAGAATCTAATTGCAATGGTACAGGAGACTAGAACTGCAGACCGGTAACAAGGAACTGTAAATCTGGACTGGAATAACAAGGGTAGGACAGAAGACAGAAGAAAACTCAAGACTGGAAACTTGGAAGTTTAAGCCAGGTAACACAGATTATGGGCAAAGAAGAAGGAACAGCAAGCGGGGAACAAGATAATAGGTGGTAGAGAGAAAGGGGCTGCAGTAGCTAACCGAGACTGCAACAGGGGAGAAGGGCTGCAGTGTAGGAAGCTCAGAGGAGCATGGCAGAAGGCAGAGGAGAGTAGCAGGGCTGCAAGGCAGGGAGCACAGGGCACTGGAGCAGGAGTAGGTTCTGGCAGCAACAGGAAACAGCAGAATTTCTAGGCTCAAGGCACAAAGGGCTGGGAGCTAACTCAATGCAAGAGCCCTGTGCTCCCGCAGGCAGTTGCTTAAATACTGCCCTGCCCTGTGCTGAAGCGGGCTAATTAGCAGCACTTGGAGCAGCAGACCCGAATGCAATCTTCCTCCTCCATCTCTGGTCCTGAGAAAGTGAAAGCAGCACTGATCTCTAGGGCTTCTGGGAATTTGGGTTCCAATACTGATGCAGAGGAATAGTCAGGGAATGAGAACTGCCACGAGGTGAATTATGGGAATTGGAGTTCATGTTTTTGGATATATAGTTTTCTATAAATAATGATTATGGGTCATCTGTGAAGATGGTAGAAAACACCCAGCGGGTCTGCAGACAACGCCACCCAGAGGCAGAGATGCAGAAACATGACAACAACCTATAAAGATTGGGGGAGGTGTTTTCCCAGTGAGTGTCTGACTATTTAGCAAGCCAAAGGAAAGATTTGACGACTCGAAAGGTGTGATGTCATTAATGACAAAGCATGTGAATATAACCCATGAAAAAATGGAAATACACAGTGAGTAGAAAAATTATCGTTCTCTGGAATTAAAAGCTGAATAGAAGGGATAACGCATATAACAATGGATGAGAGCTGAGTCTGGCTATTACCTGCAGGATTGAACCCTAACCATGAGAAGACTATTACCTGGAGCAGGTCTGCGTTTCAAGAGTTAGAAGAGGCTGATTAGGAATTTCTTGAAACCTCATGAAGGTCCATCCTGACTCATCTTAAAGAATGATTCCAATGTCAATTCAACATTTCCACAAAATGTAATTAGATATGTCCCCTAAGAGCATTGCCATGCGAAGTCCCTGGAGTGTGAGGGAACTGGGATCATTCGATACATGATATATTGATATTTTTGTGTGAAATGTAACAATGCTTTCTGATAATATTTAAAGCCATGTGAGGTTTTCTTGTAGAAAACATAGTATTTTTCTGTACACAGGCACTGAGAAATTATTATTAACAGAATAAGAATAGGATATTGTAGTTGCCTATGTGAGTTGTATCCTGTTTTCACTGCTAAAGCTGAGGGCGATTGCATTTAAATAAGAATAAAATGCTTAATCTGTGCTGTGTGCACTGTTTAAAATAGGGAGCACTTCCCAGTGCCGAAAGTACCGCATTTTGTAATTGATAGCTAAAATAAACTGAATCCTGCTGTATTCACAGGTATAGTCAAACACTTTAGGATGTGAATCGCTAGCCACGCATCATCGCCTAAATGGAACATTTTTAATAAATTGCGAGCTGTGAAAGCCATAGATATTTAAAAAGGGAATTGGGAGGTGAAAGGGAGTTTATCCATCCTAATTCCACTGCCACAGCCAATGATACTAATATAAATTACATTATTCTCTCCTTTCATTTGAGAATGCACAGTAGCGAAAGGGCTCTGCACCTTTTTAACCTGGCTCACAAAGTGAAGTGGGAGGTGTAATCATACTTGTATTAGGAAATCATAAAACCATTTTCCTATATTGGATAGGTGAACCAATATCCTGTGTGTTCTAAATTGATAATAGTGTATCCCTAACCCAAATCTGCAGAATTAAATAAAACTCATTATAGTCTGCATTCAAATTGCATGCACTTGCTAGGAACCCACAACACCACATTCACAAATGGAGGGAGTCGGGATTTGGGGGTTAGTGACAGAGCATTTTCTATTCAACCTTTCTCAGGTACCAATACTTGTTTTTGATACTGGAAAATATAATATGTTCTAAACATGCTGATTGATCATAAAGAAACTAATTGTATGTACATTTTAACTGTAGAGAGTTTGAGTACACTGGTAAATAAGTGGCAAGGTTGATACAGAATTGAGAATGCTGCTAAAGGTGGCATTACATTATTTAGGATTGTAGATGTTAGACATATATTTCATTATTGTATGGCATGACTGCTTATGTCTGCCACTTCCCAGTGATTGTCACAGGCAGGCCACCCCTACTTGTGTATATAGGTTCTGAACTTTCCTGTATCTGATTGTGATGATTTGCCCTGCATGAGGTGAGGGGACCACCCTTGATTTTCTTTTATTATAATACACCTGAGTTTCAATGATATATACAGCATGTTCATGTCCCCGAATTCTGAGGTGGGATTATATAGAAGGGAACATTAAAACAGGGATTGACAATTAGTGAAATAATCAACATATGCAATAGCTCCCAGAGTGAAAAGGTATGTGTGAGTCAGTCAACCAGGATCCCTGGAATGTGGACAGTAATTGCAGATATAGGTATGTGTGAGTCAGCCAACCAGGATCCCTGGAATGTGGACAGTAATTGCAGATATAGGTATGTGTGAGTCAGCCAACCAGGATCCCTGGAATGTGGACAGTAATTGCAGATATTTACAGGCAACTTAATGGCACTCACATACCCTGTGCCTTTCTATGTGTGCCTGCATGCTTTCTCATCTAGATACTCTTCGTGACCCATCCACCAGGTCATCTCAATTTCCTATCTGTCAGGTGTCGGTTCCCCTTCCAGCTTGAGCTCTGTTTGCTCTTCTGAGCCATCAGAGCCCCTCTAACATTCCTGTGGACCTTTTGTAGGTATTTCCCTAGAGGGATTTGCTCTTTCAGCAGTAGGTAGAGGTACAATGATTTCCGTCCCACCAGGACGCAATACTCCAACCTACTCTGCATCCCGCGCATCAAAAAAGCCAAAGCCGGAGGTCTAAGTTTCCCCTACATTGCAGCCAAGACCTGGAACGCTCTTCCTGCAGACATTAGAGCGGAAAACTCACTCCCGATTTTTTGCAGGAAACTGAAAACCTCATTCCTTGCAAATTAATAGGAAACTTTCGTGAACCCATGTAAATATACTGCATTGCTAATTTGTACATGTCTACTGTAATTATTGTATTTGTATGTTAATATTGTATCCTATGTAACTAAGATATTGTCTGTAACAAGCGCCACGATGCCCCCGGGCTGGCGTGCGCTCTACAAATCTGAATAAATAATAATAATAATAATCTGCTCAAGCAGAACGAGTTTGTCATGATGAAAGCTTTGCTGTAGTGTTGGTTTGGCTGTAGAAGCTATGGCACCTGTGTACATTGGATAGAGAGTTCTTGCTGCATACATTACACTTCTGTGCTGCATAACCGCGTGGTTACACATTATAATAATGAAACTGACAGCATATACGAAACAGCTGCTCTGTGATGAAGAGTGCCTTTCATAGTGCCTTTGAATCTTGACTAAAGCAGTATTTTCATGCACGTCAGATATTACACTCCTTCTAAGGGTATTATGTCAGCTCTGTGATAATGTTGCTATTCGGTGTGTTTTTCTCCTTGTGTCCGATATCTTTTCACTGTGCGATATAACAATGCATTTTAGTGAATGAATGTTATTGCATTATACTATTGTGGAATATTTTTGCTTACAGGTTAGAATTTTTGCAAGATAGTGTATGTGTTTCCTTATTCACTTTTGTTAAAGCAGCTTGTGATATGTGTCTGTGATGCTTAGCGTGTCTTTTATTTAGGCCTGTTACGGTATTCCAGTATGTAAACCAAGAAGTCCCAGTTTTCTTATGGTATCCGCCATTGACTTTGTTGTGAAGCAACAATCATGTCAGCAATGCTAATGAACTGCAGAGAGTTGACATAAAATGTATTTGTGAAAGGAAAACTCTGCTGGGCTATCTCAAAACAGTCAGAAGGCAATACATCTGCCTTCAGCGACTGCTGGGAATGATAATCATTGGCCAGCCCACAGAGACAATTCCCACTGCGGATTTAAACTGTAGTTCCTGGTTTATTCCATTACAAGTCATATACAAATTGTCAAGAATTTTCAAACTGTTACTAATATCCTTCTCAAACACAAACCTTCGTAAACATGTGCATTGCAGGAACACATTTTGCGCTATATCACTATTCCTCTACACACATATTGTTTTGAAAAGAAGGCTACACATTGATGTTTTTGCATTAAGGGCTGAGCAGTGCTCAGTAACTTTAGAAACCAGCACATTTTGTACAGTAGCAAATGCTACTGGGGCAACTTTGAGAGTTTCCCTTTTGGTGCGATTCACATATTCCAAAGCAGGCCTAGAATCTGAGACGAAGCGTCACAAATGTTCCTGCTGATTTCTTAAGTTCAAGTGACAATAATTTTAAAAAGTTGAAACATTTCATTTTGATTTTGTAATTATGACACTGCTTGACACAAGTTTACATGATAAATCACAGCAGTTTAGAACAAATGCATTGCAGTTTCATGTAATGCACCCCAAATTCAAGAAATCTCAAAAACGGTTTAATAATCAAATAATTTAATCGTTGAACTGTGCAGGTTTATAATTTCCACCAGACCAACCTGTTCAATACAATAATTACTATACAATTGTATTATTTGTTATTGCATTTTACATGTAGCTTAAGGAAGCGTCACCAGGGTGGGTGGACTTTTCCTGCAAGTAGCGCTTTGTGATCCTGGGCAAATACTGTGTTCTGACCTGTTGCCCACATGGTGAGGAAAGAAATCAATACTGGTAGGTGAAGGGGATCACACTAGTGTAGCCTTGTGACCAGAGTAAACCGTGTGTTCTTTGCTCTTGTGCTCCATGGTGAGGAAAGGAAAGCAGACCTCATCGGGAGGTGGCAGGATTGGTTGCAGTGTGCAGTCTTGTGATGCTGGGCAAACAACACAATCTGAAATCTTGCATTCCATGGAGAGGAAAGACATGTAATCAAGGATGGGGAGAGAAGGGATTCTTTGCAGTCTAGCCTCTTGGTCTTACGCAAGCAGATCCTTACTGATCCTGAACACTTCTATAATAAAAAAGATAACTTGGCATAGTAACTATATCATTAATCAATATAGCAAACAGTGTTATCTTGTGTTTGAACGGACTAAACTACAAACAGACGGCTTCTCTACACACTCTGGGGCCCATCTGTATTTCACCTTTATATCTAGTATATAGTGGGTCTGGCCGGTAGCCCATAATGACACTGATGATAAGACTTATAGTCACATGATGCCTGCTCTAAAATCAGCCCCATACACAAAATGGCCAGTTTTCTAATGTATTCCACTTCTGCTCCATAGGGTTTATTCTTCATCTAGAAGCTAGAAATGTTCTTGGAAAAATCATTCTCAGTTTATAAAAGAAAATGGCAACTGCCTGTGACCTGTCTAATGCAAGCTGGCAAATGGAGACGTGGAACTGCAGAGACCTTCTTTCTAGCACTAAATCTAGGTTAGTTTTGGAGTTCTTGGTCATGAATGCATGCATCTCTTAATCTTTCGAAAAGGAAGCTTGAGTAACGCTGATAAACACATAAAGAACCTATCTTTTTACATCTGGGAGTAAGGCAATTTACAGCAGCCCTCCTCATGCCACAGGTGTAAGATGGGACCATATCCCTTCAATAAAGCTTGCAAAAAGTGCTAATTACAGTAACCACTTAGCTTGCCCATTTCCTCTGGCTCGTGTGGCATTTCCAGCCAATACAACCCACCTCATCTCAGTCAATAAATATCACCTAATTGTCACATAGGACTGTTGGGAGTTCCATTGCAGGCATTACAGTGCCAGAAGACTGAAAATGAGGCGCTATTTCCCAGGGAGGCTGGTCGACCCTGCTTGTAACAGCCTGCTGCCCACGTTAAGGGACACAGGAAAGCAAAGGCACTCAAAGAGGGCAGCATCATTATTACCGGCATGGTCACGCAGCCTCCCAATGTAATATTGCCACTAGCACCCTATGTTAATAGGTGCAGGTGCCAATAGGGTAATTTTAAAATATTTTCTTTAAAGCAATGCATTTTACGATACAAGTGCGAGGGTGGCACTGTGCGACTCATGCCAAAGCAGTGTGTGAAAGAACTCAGACTTGTACCAGTGACTACAGCCTTTGTTCTCTTACACCTGATTGGTCGAGCACTCCAATCAAGTTATAAATTTTGCGTTAGCCCCTGATCCGGCGTGCCGGATCAGGTGTTATGGACCCAGGGCCTGCATTAAAGAGGGTCCCCAGGCGGATAACCCCTGTTCTGGCACACCAGAGTGAGTGTTAAGGCCATTAGCACCCTGGGTTACTAAAGCAGTAACTAGGGGTTACGCATCCCATTGAAGGAAGGACAATCCTTTACAAAGATGGCCGCCATGGAAAGGGTAGGTGGGGCTCCATACGGAGCACCTCGTCACTTTCAATGGTGGCCGTTGAGAAAATAGCAGAAGGAGCCGCTGCGGCAGCGAGTGCAGCCGCAGCCGAAATTAGGTATGTTTGGTGGAAGGGAGATTTAAAAATAACTAAATAAATAAACAGGGACAGAGGGTGGGGGGAAGATAACGGTTCAAGCCTGCGTTCCTAGACACCTGATTGGCTGGCACACCCCACCAGGTTGCTAATGGCTGTTGTAAGTCTTCTGTTGCAACATTCCATAAACGAAAACATTCTGTGCTTTCCATTGTTAGCTACACTGACACATATCTTGGTGTGCCCAAGGCAGCTGCTTTCAATCAACTTCTGATTACCTACATACTGGCAATGGTGAACAGAGCTGAATGTAGCCAGGGACACTCTTCTCTATCTTTCCCACAGATGTTTACTCCCTCTTTCACATTTAAATATAAATGTACACACTGACTCACACACTCATTAATACAAACTCATACACACTGTGTCGCTAGTGTCTAGTTGAAATGATTGAGTGGTTGAGGTGAGAAAGTTAGCAAGGTGATTTTCAGAAATTCACTAACTGGGGTCGAGTGAGGAGAGTAAGTGAGGTAGGTGAGTTGATGGAGTGAATGAGAAGATTCTGAAAGATGAGTGAGTTGAGTCTTTCAAACATGCACACACAGACACACACACATTCACACTCACGTTGGCACACACCTTATCATACTGAAAGAGATATTCACAGGAGTGTGTGATTACATTTGTGGGTGAGTTGGAGATGACATGTGTGAGTGGATGTGTGTTTGTGTGTGTGCGGGTATGTGTGTGGATTTGTGAAAAATGATGAGACATATTGTAGTGTAACTAACTGCTCGAAGGCCAGAGACAGCGTGTACAATCATGTTATCAGAAGAACCACAAACAGAGTATTCTGAGACAAGCTGAGACATTAAGGAAACTGCTCATCTAGGCAGATTGGGTTTTGTGGAAACTTGATATTTTGACAAACCAGTGAATTAAGGAACACGTTTGGGATCAGATGGGCACTATACAAACAGAGTAAATGGGAAAACTGGGGTACTACGTATACTGTAAATGTGGGCACAGGGACATTAGGAAACTGGCAATGTGGGCACAGATATAGAATACAAGCAATGGGCCCTGCTATAATATGTATATTGGTGAAAATGCTTATGAACAAACTTCTAGATCAGCTGATATGTTGCTGCTAGAGCCTTCCTGCAAGGGCACATATTGGCTTCTCAAGCACGCTATGCCCGCTGAACACCAAGCAATAGGCAATATATCATTCAGGCAAAGGGAGCAGGCACAATTAATTGATTTTCAAATGTAATAAATCTTAGTTAGAAACAGGTAAAACTTTGACAAATTGTTCCTGCATTTATTAATAGATTGTTTTTCTTCTGGAGATGCATATTATAGGATCCAAAACACATAGAGATATACAATTGTTTGTTCCCTGACACTGATAAGAATTTTTTGGAAGAATTTTTTTTTTTTTGAGAATACAGGATTTTTTAAAATGATTATTATTATGATTAGGGCATTTATTGGTCGTGGACCGAGCTTTGGGAAGCGACAGAGAGCTTTAAAGTCATATCAAAGATATGTTATCATTTACGCAATTGTGCGGGCAGAGTTAAAATTCTGCCCCACCCCTTAGTTTATACATTCTAGAAGCACCGACGTGTACGTTTTGCATAAATACACATGCAATCCACTCAAGTGAAAAACACTATGAAAACTCAACTTCCTGAACAGCTATAAAATGGCTCTCATCTCCCATTTCGCGCTACGCAAAGCGTTGCTCTCTTCCCTAGACCGCTTTAGCCTGGGCTAGTCCTCTGGACTGCATATGGTACTCCCACTCTGCCCCTTTGCTGCTCTCAACAACATTCTAAACGTTGCTACCCACGCCCTCCATAGCTGCAATTTCACACTGCACACCGTCTTTATGCCTTGCAACTATGGGCATCATTCAGAGTTGGGGGCATTTTTGTAGCAAAATACTGTCGAAGGAAGTTACCACCTCCAGTTCGGACATACCGCCTCAGCCAGTGGTAACCTCTGAATGGATTTATTTAAACTTTGTTTTCTGCCTATTTCCGCATTCATCGTTAAGGTGGAAAGGGATAATGTACAGCAGTGGTTCAGAATGCACAACAGGATCAGTTATGGGTCCTTTTTATGTATTAGAGGGACGGGGGACTGAGAGCAAGCCTCACAGGTGCCCCCCCTCCCTCAATGGCACTCTCTGCCAACTTTTATTTTGCGCTACAGAAGGGAAGCATCTGTGCACCCTTTCTAAACAGTATAAAAGGTGACTAAATATTTGGGGACCCTCTGGAAGTTCTACCTCCACCTCGAGGTGGAAGTCAAAATAAGCGGAAATTAAGCAGAAAGTCTGCTTACATTACCACCAGGTGTATTTGACCCAACCGTGGATTGAGCAGACGGTAAACCAGGCGGTATTTGGCAAATGCTGTTGAGTGCAGAGTTACCATCCATGGCCCTAAGTACGCAAAATCACTGTCTTCTCATACATTGCTCCTGGACTTCCAATCAGTTCATGGATTGCCCCCCACACCTTACAGATCACATATGCTACTACTCACCCCCTTACGCTGTATGCTGTACCCGCCCTCCTCGACGCCACTCGAACTCACTAGTCCCCAAAGGCAAGAGTACAGTGAGGGATCCAGGTCTCCCCCAGGATCCACCATCTAGAGGAGACCCTGGGGCTTTACAACAGTATCATCACCTGCTCTCCCATGATCCAAGATCTTGTCTATATGTGCGGTTTCATATGTATTTCATGTCTGCCTGTGTGGTCCCCGCATGCTGTACCCGCCCTCCTCGACGCCACTCGAACTCACTAGTCCCCAAAGGCAAGAGTACAGTGAGGGATCCAGGTCTCCCCAAGGATCCACCATCTAGAGGAGACCCTGGGGCTTTACAACAGTATCATCACCTGCTCTCCCATGAACCAAGATCTTGTCTATATGTGCGGTTTCATATGTATTTCATGTCTGCCTGTGTGGTCCCCGCATATCCACCCACTGCCGCCTGTCCTGTGTAAAGCACCCAGCAATGGGGGCTGCTCCTTCCTACAATGTGTCCAAACGTCCAGCCTTTCTTGTTGAGTCCCTTTGTTCGCCAGTGAAAGCAAGCAAAAGCCCATGCATCAAGATTTTATTTATTTATTTTATTTATTGCATTTGTTACATGCCCAAGCCCGAGGGTATCACTTCACTTGTTACAAACTTAGGATGCTGGTTACATACATACATTCAGTTACAACATGTTAAGAACATTGACGGAATTGGTGGATCGCCTGTTGTATTTTGAAGCACGAAAAGAAAGAAATATGCCAATACATTTTCGAGAAGAGGGAAAGGAATGAGAGCAGGGGTAGAGGCAAGAATCAGTAAGATATTGGAAGGAAAAAGGAAGACATTAGTAAGAAATATAGGAAGGTTTAAGGAGAGGAAGGAATGCATAACAAGGCGTGGCAACGAAAGAGGGAGAAAGCAAATGCAAGGAAAGGATAAAGGGAACAGAGAAAGAAGTGGAACGCAGAAAGGAAAGTAAAAAAGAACTGAAAGGCAAAGGGTGATGGAAAGAGGACAAGATAGGGGGAGCGTTAAGGGGAAGGGGAATGTGAAGGGAAAGCAGCAAAGGGAAATGGGAAGAGGAAGACAAAGGGATGAAGGAATGGAAACCAGAAGGAAAGATGAAGGGAAATCAGAAGGGGAAGAGAAAGAGGAAGGGGAAGGGGAAGGGAAAGGGGACGAGAAAGGGCAACGGAAATGGAAAGGGGAAGGGAAAGCAAATGCAAGGAAACGATAAAGGGGACAGAGAAAGAAGTGGAACGCAGAAAAGAAAGGAAAGGAAAAATGAACTGAAAGGGAAAAGGTGATGGACAGAGGAAAGGGTAGAGGAAGCGTTAAGGGGAAAGGGGATGTGAAGGGAAAGCAGCAAAGGGAAATGGGAAGAGGAGGAGAAAGGGAAGAATGAATTGAAACCAGAAGGGAAAGATGAAGGGAAATCAGAAGGGGAAGAGAAATGGAAAGGGGAAACGGAAATGGAAAGGGGAAGGGAAAAGGAACTTTAAAGGTAAGGGCGAAAGGGTAGAGGATTTGGAATGAAAAGGAAAGGAATCTGAATATAATAGAGGGCACGGAACTGTGAAGGTTATCTTGAGGCATGTTACATGTTTAGACTGAGGGCAGGCGTTTTAGGAGGTGTTCTCATGAGTGATCATCTCGCAAGCCACACTGCCGAGAGGTCAGCCCCATTGTATTGCCCATATCTGAATGATGTGTTTTCCCGCCTAGCCTCGCGTGGCTCAGCATACAGTCATTATAGTCACGTGCCTTCATAACAGCGTCCATCCCACCAACCCTCCCCCGACCCCCCAAAGCTCTGGAGGCCATTTGTTGAATCAGTCTTATCGTTCCAGGTTACGGCGTTCCTCGGTGACATATTACATTGGAATTCCGTTCAAGTGTGTTAAATAGCTTTGCCGTTGGGTAACAGGCACTGTATCAACAGCACTCACGGACTCACGGCCGCTTTATGCTATCACACGTGGCCTAATGAACAGCCATAAGGGTCTCGGTGTGCTTTTAAACAGCCCCAAGTAGTCCTTTCTGGCGCCGTTATTGGGAGGCAGATGTCAGTCAGAGCAACATGGACTGAGTGATTCGATACTGTGATGGTCCTGCTGAGGCGGTAACGCAAGTCGCAAAGCGCTGCGCACTTAACACACGTCTCTTAACACAGGCCTCTGCGGGAAGTACGCTGAGCAATTACAGGCGTCTAACACTGTAACGTAAAGTTTAGGTCATTTCACACAAAGTAACCCTTTCAGTACCACTGACATTATATAATACATTTGCTATCTAGTTATTCAGAAACTAGGCCCTCATTATAAGTTTCCCTGTTCAGAATAAATGCCGGGAAAAATGCTGGCAGTTCCAGTTTTTTCGGGACCAGGAAACTTCAAGTTTGGCAGTGGGGGCCACGGATCTCCCTGCAGGACTGACCTGCAAGTAGAACAGGCCCCCACTGGCAAATAAATGCTGGAATCACCGGCTCTGGAGTCCAAATGAATGGGAACTTACCACAAGGGTCCTCTTTAGTATTAACAATGTATTTATTTATGTATTTACTTATTTATTTAAATTATTTGGTTTAATTGAATTAACAATTTTTACAAAGAATTAAATCATAGCAGATTAAGTCATTAAAAAAAAAAACTTCATCCCCAAGGGAGATCCAACTTGTTCAACCGACAGAAATATGGGTCAGCTCGTTTAGTTCATCAAAGTCAGTTGTTAGCCCCCACCAAAGTCCCATGAGCAGCATTCGATGAAATCTCTGAGCACTCGGTGGCCCTATGAGGTGGTCTAAGCTTCTGATTCACAGGAGCCAACGGGGTCCCGAAGGCTCGGGGGGCAACTCTTTGTTTGATTTTAGGCTTTTTGTCTCTGGACCTCCTTCTTTCATCTAAAGTATTTGTCCAAGTCAATGTTCTTAAAAAATTGAGGTTACCCTGATCACACAGCGAGTGTTGTCACCGTTTGACAGGATCCTCCACCAATCATCTTCTGTTAGAGTTGTAAATGCTGCCATCGTTTTCCCCAAAACTGTATTTCTTATTTGATACGTCCCGTTGCAGCTCAACAGCAGGAGTTTGCTTGTTTCCACTTCATCTTTCTTGTTACAAAATCTGCACTTGTCCGTTATGGATTGTTTTCTTATAAAAAGTACTTCATTTGTTTTTAGTTGGTTTAAGCGAAATCTCAGGAAAGCCCTGCTGCGAGTGTTGTCTCAGAATTTTTCTAAGTAGCTTCTGGTCTCGTTTATTTTCTTGGCTGTTGTAGGGAACTGTTTTCAGGCTGTAGTTGCTTGCCATCTCATCCGTAGCTATCCATTCTAGCTCAAACAGTTATTTGGTTACACTATCTGGGTTTGTTAGAAGCTGCCCTGCCGTGGCATTGATTTCATTCAGTAGGGTGAGGTTTTGATTTTTCCACTTTGTCAGTGTTTGGATGTTGTCCTTTTCCATTTCTCTTCCAACCAAGTACAAGGCTTTTGGCTTGATGTCTAGTCAAACTTTACGATACAGCATCAACTTGTTTCTTTGTTTGGTGGCTTTAAGAGAGGGAAGCCACAATTCACTTCTAATAGATGGCATAGGAGTACTCTTTGAAAGTCCCAGTACTTGCCTCCAAAAGTAGCTATCCAATTTGATCCAGAGTTCTTCTGGGAGAGAAGGAATTGCTGGAACCTCCTTTGATTTATAAAAGGTTGTTGCTGGTACAAGCGAATATCTACCATATTTTTTATCAATGATTCGCGCTTGTGTGGTCAAAGCTTTCATTTTTGGTCAAACCACGTCCTGCATTGGTTTCTCCATGGGGTGGTTGCTCAATGTGACTCCCAAGAATTTGAAAGAGTTCACTTTTTCCAGTGTTTGACCCTCCACAAACCAGTTCTGTTTTTGTCTCATTCTTACAGAGGTTTCCCATGTCATCACCTTGGTTTTTGTTGTGTTCATTTGTAAATTGTTATTCTTCAAGTTATTCGCCCAGTTGGACAATTGTCTCTGGAGTCCGATTGCTGTGAGGTCTAATAGAATAATATCGTCTGCATAGAGTAGGCACGATATCGTTTCTCCTCCAATCTTTGGTGGAAAGCATTTCACCTTGTCCTCCGTGCCTGCGTAGTCCATAATGTAGGCGTTGTACAATGCCGGGGCTAGGGGGCAGCCCTGTTTAACACCCCTTGATGTTTTGATCCCTTCAGACAGGAGGCCTGCTTGGCTTAACCGCACCTTCGTTGCAGTGTCATGTTAGAGTGCTTTAATAGGAGTTACTATTTGCTCAAGGCAGTTTATGTGTTACAGCTTTTCCCATAACAGATCTCTTTTGTCCTGGTCAAAGGCTTGGACCAGGTCAATAAAAGCCACATGCACTTGTTGGCCTGTTTGGACGACCTTTGCTTTTATTAAGCTCAGCATTAGTATGTTCGGGGTGGTCCCTGCGTTCTTGACAAAGCCCGTTTGAAAGGGGTAAAATCTATTTTCCCCTTTTAGCCAGTTTTGAAAAGCTTCCAATGCAAACCTTCGGAAGATTTTTCCGATGACATCCAAAAGCGAGATGGGACGATACTGCACTGGTTCTTCTCTATTTCCTCGCTTAAAGATTGGTACAACTACAGCCATATGTCATGAGTCCGGGACGTTTTTTTCCTGATTGCATATCTTGAATATTTTGCTGATGAAAGCTGACCACAGCTCAGGGTTTAATTTTAAATCACTGTTCGCAATCCCATCTGGGCCCGGAGCCCTTGAATTACTTAGTTTCTTGATTTTTGAGAGGATCTCTTCCTCACTGTGCGGGATATCCCACTCCAAATGTTTTCCAGTTTTTTGGGTAGTCCCATGCTTAGTCGGGCATTTAGCATTATGAATTGGGCCGTAGAGTTTTGGGAAGTGAGATGTCCACCTTGTTTCACTTACACTGTTATGGATTGCGTTCTTGGTGGCACTTCTCCGTTTATAAGGGACCAAAAGTCTTTTGATTTTCTCCTACACAGGGTTTTCAACATGTTTTCAGCATCCATTTGGTATAGGTAGACTCTTATTTGTCGAATCCAGGAGTTATATTCCTTTAACCTGACATCCGCAGGTTCGAATCCCAGCAGGGCCAAACTTAGAATTTCTTCCTTCCGAGGTCGATAAATGAGCACCACACACCGTGGGTAATATTAGCACTACATAAATGCCAAATTATTATTATTATTATTTAGGGCTGTGGGCCATCTCATCTTGTTCTCAGGCAAACCAGATGTTTTTGCCATTCTTTTTATTTTTCCTCAATGTCCTTCTTCTCACAACTACTTTGCGGTTGTAGGTGTGTTGATGATCCGATTGCAAAGATTTATTCATGCCCTTTTTCATAAATGGTTGCAGAAGCGGGGTATAGTCCAGGATACATTGTTCTATTTTCCCTCTGGTCAAGTTTTTCTTTGACATTGCGGCTTAATTACTTGTGAGCTTTTTAATTGAGTTCTCTGTCATATTGAGGCGATTGCCCCTCGAGTTCTCTGTCATCTTGAGGCGATTGCCCCTCACGTTCACTTCAAGATCATGCATATGCCAGGGCTTAGGTTTCTGAGGAAGAAATGGAAGACACTGAGTTCACAGTGTACCTCCAGCCTGTTTGAGTCCCCGTTCAGGGACTACAAACAGACTGTGTTTTTCTGTTGTGCTGGAAGCTCTTGTTATAAGACCCAGGGAAAGCCCTGGGTCTTTGAAGTGTATCTGTTGGGGGCTGACCCAGCTCCCAGGCCGGCAGAGCCGACTGTCTGTCCCCCCAGGCAGGGGGCTTGTGTTCCTGCTCTCTCTGTCTGCCTATGTTAGATCCTTAGGGCGCTTGGCACCCTGCTGCTTATTGGAAGGGTGAGGTGCTTTTCTCACCTCCCCCTTCCTTTGCTTTGTCCTGGGGGCAGACTGCTTTTCTCCTGACTAAGTAGTGGAGTGGAGAGGGGCCAGGTCCGGATAGTGGGGGGAGCTGGCCCTCTCCCATACTTGCTGGATGGTACCAGCAGTTACCCTGCCTCACTTTGGGAGGCCCTACAGCATTGCCCATAACTGCTGGACCCATATGCATGCAAAATGCCATAACCGACCCACCCACCCCGCATAGTGAGTTAGACCACACAGTTTGCAAGTGTTGGCAATAAAAGGTGTAGGATTTTATTGATAAAGATATAGTTATGGAATAAAAACAATAATCACATTTCCATATGATATCATACTTTTGGGCACCGGGTCCAGAGGTAGGCCCCTCTGGTCCGTGCCGCCACACACGGGCAGGTTCTCTGCTGCCCGTGTGTGGTTATCTGCAGCCCCTGCTGGCTAGGGTGGAGGAGATTTCTTGGAAGAAATGTTCCATGCCTGGACCTGACAAGTGTCTGCCGTCCTTGAGAAATAGGTCAGGATCTCCTAACGTGATGGCCGGGTGTTTTATGAATCCTATGCCCCTGGCTATGCAAGATTTTTCTATCCCTCTGTTGAGTTTTCTTCTGGAAATGTCTATACATTTGTAACAGGTGGCCCCTGCCATTTTCATCTGGGCAGGATGGCTGAAAAATAGATTTCAGTATCTTTCCAGCTGTGGGAGATGCCTGCTAGAGAGGCGCACATTTCCTCGAGTAAGCTTCTTTTTCCTGTGGACACCAGATCATTGCCACCTAAATGTATTATCAAAAATTCAGGCGGGTCCCTGTAGGCGACCAGGTCAGCTAACTTGTCGTGTATGTCTGCCCAACGGAGGCCTCTGTAACCCCACCAGGATGCGATGGTATTCTTAAATGGTGGGCGCTCATTGGTTTCTTCTGCCCAGCGCCCTGTCCTAAAAACGACCGAGTGGCCGACTATCCATGCAGACTGGATGGGGTTGGTCCACTTAGCTGGAGGTTCTGGTGGGAGAAAAAAGAGGGAGGGCTTGGGGGGGATATATTAATTCTGGTCTGATGTATCTTTTGTAACAGTCTGACTTCCATCCCCCTATGTTTTTTACTTGATGGGGGGCGAGTCCTCCTTGCCATGCTGTGGTTGTGGCCCCGATTCTAAATGAGTGGGTCCCGAATTCCTTAGGGTCCCATCCTGCCTTGCTGATGGCTTTCGACAAAACCCCTTTGAATTGATAGCGGCTTAGTGCCGAGGCATCCCTGTGATTAGGAACCTCCCCCTACGTTTGGCGTCTGTGCATAGTATAGGTTGGTGCTGCACACTGCGCAGTTTGTCAATGCAGCAAATGCTGATGGTTCTTCTGGCCCCCGTTTTGGACTGTTGTATCTCTATGGTGACACTGTCCTGTCTAACCCATGTTTCCATTATGCCTAGTCCATTGCTGGCTTTGGTGGTGGAGGCGATGAGCTCTCCAATGCGGAAAGCCCCAAAATATGCCATGGAGAAGGCAGTTCTAAATAACAGGCCTTCATATGCATGATGGCAAATGTTTTCCAGTTGGCTTGTTATTTTTACTAATTAGTCAAAATCAAGCGGGCGGCGGTTGTCTACCTGGGGTCCCTCTCTTTTGCCCCAGCCCTTCATGGCATAAGTTATAAGTGAGCTCTGGGTGGGGTCTGTGTCCCTCTGGAGTTTGGAGTAGTAGGATATTGCGACTAGGTATCTTGTTTCCCAATCCCTTTTGTACCTTTTGTCATGCGCCCATTTTAAAAACATTTCTATCTCTTTTACTGTTATTAATTCAACGTGCTTTAAACCTGTTGTTTTAAACACATTTTGTAAGCACTTACTGTATTGTGCTGTGGTAGTGTTGTCCAGCGCTTTCTCTGCCATTTCTGTAAGAAGCCCCGTACCAGGGTTCGTGATCTCTGCAAGCAGAGTGTAGTTGGCACCGTATTTGAGGTGCCTGATTTTTCTTGTACATCCCCGCCTTGGCTCTCTGGCAGCGGCGTTGATGTAATTTCGTTTATTTTCCCATTATTTCCCAGCAGTCCGCTGATATTAACGTGATCAATTCTTGGGCGTGTGGCACTAGCTCCCGGAATCTTGTCCACTGAAAATGAGATAAAGCATCTGCAATTTTATTATCCGTTCCGATGATGTGTTTGGCTTTTACCACAATGTTCTGTTGTAGCGAGACCGTGGTAATGGCTCTTAGGACTTTAGTACCAGCTGGCATTTGGTGGTTCTTCTGTTTATGATGCCTACCACTGCCATGTTGTCACACCAAACCAAGACTTC
Organism: Ambystoma mexicanum; assembly: GCF_040938575.1. NCBI lineage: Eukaryota > Metazoa > Chordata > Amphibia > Caudata > Ambystomatidae > Ambystoma > Ambystoma mexicanum. The sequence continues at coordinate 970,221,683 of NC_090941.1, read as the reverse complement.
CGTGTTAGCTAGTTGCCTGCCCCAGATGCGTATTGTTAGCCAGATGGGAAATATTTCTAAAAGTGTGATGTTTTTTGTCCATCCTGCCGACTGCCATGTTTTTGGCCATTGCCCGGCCACCCATTCTGTGCCCAGGATGTCTCCAAAACCTTTGCTCTCGGCTCCGTCTGTGAAAAGGGTTCTCTTGGCCCATGCATTCATTTTTGTGCGCCACAGGATGCTCCCATTAAAGGAGGTGCTCCCAGATTTTAAGGTCCTCTTTCACTGCTTTGCCTAGCCAGATATGTTGATGGGATTTGGTGCAGGACTTGGTTTTGAACTCGAGACTCCTGGAGAAAACCTTCCCTTGTGGGATAATTCTGGCTGCGAAGTTGAGGCTGCCTGCCAGTGATTGCCATTCTTTTACTGTGCCCTTGTCTTTTGTGCTTAAAGTTCGGATTATTTCTAGTAGTTCAGCTATTTTTGTGTTGGGGATTCTGCAAATACCTCTGGCTGAGTCTATCTCAATGCCCAGGAAGATTATGTTGGTGGATGGCTTGCTTGTCTTTTCCTTGGCCAGAGGGATGCCCCATATGGTGGCCATCTGTTCCAGATCTGCTAATGCCAGTTTACATTCTTCTGACTATGACGGGCCTAGGACCATGAAATCGTCTAGATAGTGCATTATTTTTGTCCCAGGGTGTTGCCTCTGAAAAGCCCATTGAAAAAAGGAGCTGAACTGTTCGAATAGGGCACAGAAGACTGCGCAACCCATGGGGAGGCATCTATCAACATAAAATTTGCTTTCAAAGGTAAAACCCAGCCATTATTATGATTTAGGATAGACCGGCAAGAGTCTGAGCGCGGATTCGATGTCCAACTTGGCCATTGGAGCGTTCTTGCCGCATTCTTGTATGAGTCTTACTGCCTCTTGGAATTGGGTATATGAAACTGCTGATTCATTATGCGGAATGCCGTCATTCAGTGAGTGGCCCTTTGGATAGGATAGGTGGTAAATTAGCCTCATTTTGCCTGTTTCCTTTTTGGGAACCAGGCCTAGCGGTGAGACTAGGTAGTCATTGATGGCATGGCGTCCCAAGGGCCTGCTATACTGCATAGGCTTAGCTCTTTCTTCAACTTGCATTTCACTGCTTCTGGGTTGTCCCTGGCAGATTTTAGGTTTTTTGGGATGTTGGGAGACCCTTTTCCTTTAAATGGTATGATAAAATCTTTTTTGAAACCTTGTAGAATTGCTGCACTTGTTTCCCTGTCTGGCTAATCCCGTAGAGCTTTGCTGAAATTGCTGGGTTTGATGGGTGTTCTGCCTGGTGCTACTATTGTTCATTCTTTTGGCTGGCCTGGGTTTTTGTTAATCTTTTGTATTTTTGGCGGGGAGTCTGGTACAGTTGCTGACCAGGTGGTTGCCACTGCAGTTTGTACAGTTGTGTTTGATCCAACACTCTTTGCCCCATGTGCATGAGTTTTTTGCAAAGTTCCTGCATGGAATATTGGCTTTGGGCCGTGTTGGTTTTTGTTCTGTCCGTGGGCATTAGATTTAGCCACCCAGGGCTGGTTCTTCCACCCTGGGTGGCTGCTGCCCTTTTTTGTTGCTGCTGCCCTTTTTTGTTTTTCTCATTATCTGAGCCCCTGTTGCCTTGAGAATTTTTGTTGGGTTTGGTTGTTGTTTGTGTGACTTCTTCGCAGATGGAAGTTCGGTGTTCAAAATGTATAAGTCATTTTGATCCTCATCCCATTCCATGGCCGGCCTCTCTGACATACTCCGTCTGAATCTGATGTCGTAGGCCAACCATATTCTGCCTTTTTGGCCGATCTTTACCTCTCTGACTTTATCCATGTAGGCCCATAGTTTGGCCCCATCCCCGGGGATTTTTTCCAAATATATTGTAGCTAAAATGGTGAAGGATTTTAGCCAGTTGTCCCAGTTCTGTTCTACCTGGGCATTTCTAGCTATTGCTTTTTCTTCTATTTTCTTGGGATCCCTAAAAGTGTCCCTCCCTTTTCTTTGGCCTTTAATTATTGAGAAGATTTCAATAAATCCTTTTGCCCATATGGCTTCTTTGATTGTGGTGTCTATGTTCCATGCTAGGCATCTTTTGTATCTATTCAAAATGTATGTTTGGAAAGATTTAAACTTTTGGTCTAATTGAGCACTGGTGATCATTACCATCTCTGGTTCGCCACTTTTGGATGTATCTGCTTGCCCAGGTGTGCTGCATTGGGGGTTGCCCATGCCTTTAATGCACCATCTTGGTTGGGTGTGGCTGTTGCTGTTGTAAGCCTATTTGGGCTTGGATCACTTGTGCTGGTAAGTGACGGGGGTGTTGTTGCTGCTGCCTGGTCCACCGTTGCGGGTGTGGGCAGGGGGGGTGGAGGAGGTATTATGATAACTGATGGCTCAAGGGGGTGTTGGGGTTACTTGTGTCATTTGGGTTTGCAGGAGACTGCAGTTTGTTTCTAAAATCCAGCATCATCTGCTGAATTTCCCTCATGTTATCACACATGTTTGACAAGATGTTACTTTTGTTACCTTTGGCTTCACTTGACTTCTTCTTCTTTGCGGGTCGTGAGGTATCACCCATATCAGATGGCATGGGCATCCCTTCTTTAGGTAGGCCGTAAAGATTTTCCCTGACCCAGGCCCAACCATAATGCTCAGCTGCCACGATTGCTGCGAGAAGGTGGAGTGATTTGGTTTTTGGTGGTGGGTTTGTAGTCCCCTCCGTTTTCCGTTTGGGAGCCATTTGCCTGTTAATTGAAGAAAATTGACTTTTATTCTGAGTACAAGCTTTGGTAACTACTACTTACATTTGGCGTGATTTTTAAAGACAAGACTTGTGATTTGTTAAAGGCTTTGCCACCTTTCTAGCTGTGACTGCGTCTTGTATTGCGGTACTCGGCTCACAGGATGTAATGCTGTGTTGCTTTGTGTAGTCCTGCTTCCAAAATTGCAATGTGATTGTATTTGGTTTGTGGTTGAGCAAAAACAATGCATTGTTTTTTCTAAAAAAGCCCCTGCTGGCTGAGGCGCATGACCCGTACTTGGTTTAATAAGTGCGGTCCGCGTTCTGTGCCGTTTGTCAAGTTGTTTTGTTATTTACACTCTTTGTTGATAATATTGTTGATAGGGTTTCCAAATCATTTCAAATTTTTAAACATTGTACCTTTCAATTTTCGCGCCCTGTCTGTAACGCTGTTCCCTGGATGAGAGGTCTGGGGAGGGGTTTGTATGCGTGCGCTAAGCGGGCATGCTGCGTCTGTTTGTCGAGCTTGTGTAGAAAGGCCAGCGTGTGGCCTGTTGCTGTGCAACACGGGATGGGGGCTCGACTTACTTTCAAATGTAGCGAACACGCCACCTGTGCCAGGCTGCTTCTTTGTTTTGTCTACTTCCTGGATCATGCCGCGATACACTGCTGGAGCTCCCGAGCCTCTGTGACTCCTTGATCCTCGTGTTTTGAACAGTACAATGTCCAAGATAGAAAAATGGGTGAAAAAAGACACCGTGAGTACGGTGAACTTTTGTGTAGATAGTAAGAAAAAACCTCACAAAGATGCCCCGTAAAAGGCAAACTCCAAAAGGAGGAAGAAATGGAAGACACTGAGTTCACAGTGTACCGCCAGCCTGTTTGAGTCCCC